>NC_137776.1:140000406-141200406 GCF_963455305.1 Plecotus auritus | reverse complement strand
GCATGAAAGAAATGAGTTCTGGTCAAAATCCCAAGTAGGAACCCAGGAGTGAAAAAAATTAAGTGGGTTTTCACCCTGAGGGCATTTGGCAAAAGAGTAATCTTGCACATTCATGATCTCACAGTAAAGGGGTGTTGCAAATATAGCCCAGAGCTACAAAGGTAGACAGTCTAATTAAAACCATCCCCCAAAGGCTATATACGCTCAGTGTAAGCGCAAACTAGAAATACTCCTTCACTACCACACCAGTAGCAAGGTAAATTGCCTGTCTTAAACTATGGCTTGAACTGTGAAACAAGCAAGAAAACCTCCCCCAAAAGTTACTAGCAAGTCAGTCTCAAACAGAGATGCACCTTGAAGTTAAATGACATGCCTACGGAGGTTAAAAAAACCCTCACACTGAAAATTCTATATACTGACTGAAAGTGTTCAATGGTCTGTGACAGAAGTTAATAAAAATTCTTTCTGTAGGAATCTACCTGAATCCTCAAAGAATTAACACAGATAAAGTTCAAAGATAAAGGAGCATCTCACTGGCTCACTGGAAACACACACATACACCAAAGCATCAAGAGTAAGAACTAGCAGAAATAGTAGAAAGTATAATTACATTGGAATTAATGAACTCCAGAATAAAATACATAGGTAAACGGTATTTTAAGAAAATATTGAAAATATAAGCAGTAAACAAGAAGATCTGAGAAAAAAACAAACAAAAAAACCCACACAAAATCCAAAGAGAAATGGACCTAGAATGCTACACAAAGACATAAAAAGAAGAAAAATGTGAAAGCTGTTAAGAGACATGGATGACTGAGACTGAGTAAGAAAGTCTAACATCTGTTTAATGAGTTCTAGAAGTGAGGGAAGACAGAATGGGTCATAGGCAATATTTGAAGATTTTATAAACAGATAAATTTTCCAAATCACAGGCTGAAGAATCTCATTAAATCCCAAACAAAATAAATAAAAAATAAACCCACACCTAAATATATAATGTAAAACTACAAAATACCAAAAACAGATATAATTTCAAAAACCTCCTGACAAAAAGAGAATTCCTATCAAAGAAACTACAATTAGGCTCATATCAGAAGACAATAAAATTAGCATGGGCTAAGAAAGAACCTATCAATGTAAAATTTTATATCTAGCAAATACAGCTTTCAAGATAAAGCAATATTACATCATTTTCAGACAAAAACTAAGTGTTCCACATTAAAAGGAACTATGAAGAATGTCCTCTAGCAGAAAAAGATCCCAAAGGGAAGAACAAAAATGCAAGAAAGAATGAAAAGCAAGGCAAAGAGAAAATGTGTGGGGCAATTCTAGACAAACACAGACAGTATAAACTAATAATAGATATGTCTTTCATGATCTTATTCAGTAGGAAGATAAAGATATTTAATTAACATTAGTCTCTAATTAAAGTTATTAAGGGACTTGTAGTCAAGATGGCAGAGTAGGCAAAAGGTGTGCTCACTTCCTCCCATGACCACACCAAAATTACCAAACAACCATCAGTGACACCTGAAGACTAGCTAAAAAGAAGTCCGATAACCATAACGAAGGATATAAAAAAGAAGCCACAAAGAAAGACTAGTAGGAGGGATGGAGACATGGTATGGCAATGAACTATCTTGGCTGTAGAGATTCCCTGAGGAGCACATAGGGTCCCAGTTCCACACTCAGGTCCTCAACCTGGGGCACCAGTGCCAGGAAGAGAAGTCTCCATAACAGCTGGCTGTGAAAACCAACATGGACTGCATCTGAGTGAGACAGAGATCTACTGGAGTCCCAGGCCTTCCTCTTGTGGGGCCCATTTACAGACTTCCTCACTCACAGATGGACTTGCTCTGCAGTCCAGTGAGGGGCAGCAGCTTGAAGAGCACCAGGGACATATGGGGAGAAACAAAATTGACTGGCTTCAGGGAGAGGGCCAGGAGTGGGGATTGGAGTAAGGGTATATCTTTCCTAGGATGTAAATGCTGGCAGATACCATTACTCCTCTGTTAACCCCTTCTTCACCCAGACAGCAGGTGCAGGCAGGCACCAAATCTGTGATCTCCATTAATCTGGTTAACACCATTTTCCTTGCCTGGTGATTCCCTAAGACCACAGCCAAACTCAAGCACCAGCCCAAGCCACTTCCAACAGCTTTTCCACCCAAGCATCTGGCCTTGGCTAGTGCTGCACTTTCCTAAAATCTCTCAAAGGCCTCCAATTAGGCAGGAGCTGAATTCAGTGTGTCCTGTGCCTCTTGCTAAATGGGCCCCAATTCCAGCACAAGCAGCACCCAGTCTCACTTTACACTGTAACTCCCATCAGGTGGCCATAAGACTGGAATAAGCTGTGGCCTGGAACATAGTTTCAACTAGAAGCAGCTGGCTTCAGCTCACATGGTGGTGCCCACCAAAGGGTCCCAAGCATGGCACAAGTAGCGGCCAGCCTTGGTTCGAAGCATAGTCTCTCCCAAGATCCTCTAAGACCAACACGAGCAACAACTAACCATAGATTGTTTTGCAGCTTCCACTAGATGACTCCAAGCCAGGCACAAAACACGGCTGACCAAAGTCAGCGCCAGAGCCCCTCCTAAGAGCCTCCAGAACAGTGGTTCTCAACCTTTTTAATGCCGCGACCCTTTAATACAGTTCCTCATGTTGTGGTGACCCCCAACCATAAAATTATTTTCGTTGCTACTTCATAACTGTAATTTTGCTACTGTTAATGAATCGTAATGTAAATATATGTTTTCTGATGGTCTTAGGCTCTACAGCAGCGGTTCAGGGTTGCCTAAGACCATCAGAAAACACAGGGTCGCCTAAGACCATCAGAAAACACAGGGTCGCCTAAGACCATCGGAAAACACAGATATTTACATTACGATTCATAACAGTAGCAAAATTACAGTCATGAAGTAGCAACAAAAATAATTTTATGGTTGGGGGTCACCACAACATGAGGAACTGTATTAAAGGGTCGCGGCATTAGAAAGGTTGAGAGCCACTGCTCTAGAACCAACAAACCCAGTGGCCAGTTTCACACCACACCCAATGAGGTCCACAAACAACAACACCTGAAGGTGGATTCAGTTGGCACTAGAACCCCACTAAAGCAACTCCCACTCCATGGAGTCAGCCCCCACACAACAGCTTGTCTGCTGTAGTTGAGGCGAACCCTCAGAACCAGTCAGCATGGACAATCCCACCCACTGATGTGCCAACAACAATCAAGGCTAAACTACAACAGGAAGACACACATATACAAGGGACACTCCTGGAGCAAAGGGCTCAGATAAACAGGGAGACTGTGCCACTGGGCCTCATAGGACACCTACAACATAAGGCCTCTGCATAGACTGGGAAATGTAGATCTACCTAACACATACAAACACACACAGGGAATCAACCAAAATGAGGAGACAAAGAAACATATCCCAAATGAAAGAACAGGACAAAACTGCAGAAAAAGAACTAAATGAAATGGAGTCAAGCAATCTACCACATATAGAGTTAAAAACAAAACAAAACTGTTTATAAGGATGCTCAATAAACTTAGGTGGGAAATAGATGAACTCAGTGAGAACCTCAACAAAGATATAGAAGCTATTAAGAATACATTAGAGGGAATCAACAGCAGATTAGATGAAGCAGAGGACTGAATCAGGGATCTGAAAGACGCAGAAAACAACAAACCAGAACAGCAGAAAGATAAAAGAATTTTTAAAAATAAGGACAGTTTAAAGGACCTCTAGGACAACATCAAATGTTACAGCAGTTGCATCATAGGAGAACCAGAAGGAGATAAGAGAGAGCAAGGGATTGAAAACCATATAATGAGAACGAAATGAAATGGAGTTAAGGAAGGTGGAAAACTTCCCTATTCTGACAAAGGAAACAGACTTTCAAGTCCAGGAAGCAGAGTCCCAAACAAGATGAACTCAAAGAAGTCCACACCAAGACACATCACAATTAAAATCCCCAAAACTGAAGACAAAGAGAGAATCATAAAACTATCAAGAGAAAAGCAATTAGCTACATATAAGGGAGCTCACGTAAGACTATCAGCTGCAAAAACCTACAACAAAGATTACTCAGCAAAGATATCATTGGAATTGAAGGACAGAAAAGAGGTTCCCAGATATGGAAAAGAAAAAAGGAGTTCATTACCACTAAACCAGTATTACAGAAAATGTTGAAGGGACTTCTTTAAGCAGAAAAGATAAAAAATATGATTAAAAAATATAAGAAGCCGAGGCCGGTTTGGCTCAGTGGATGGAGCGTCGGCCTGCGGACTGGGGGGTCCCGGGTTCGATTCTGGTCGGGGGCATGTGCCTTGGTTGCGGGCGCATCCCCAGTGGGAGGTGTGCAGGAGGCAGCTGATCGATGTTTCTCTCTCATTGATGTTTCTGGCTCTCTGTCCCTCTCTCTTCCTCTCTGTAAAATATCAATAAAAATATATTTAAAAATATATATATATAAGAAAAAAACATTGAAAAAGTTAAATTCAGAGTAAAGGCAGTAGATCAACCAACTATAAACCTACTACAAAGGTTAAAAGGCAAAAGTAGAAAGATCATGTGTAATTACAATACGTTAACAGATACACAAACACACAAAAGAAGTTTAAAAAAAAACCGACAAAACATAAATCTGGACAGAATGAATAAAAAACTTTAGTAACTTTAGAATATGTTCAAAATTAAGCTACCATCAACTTAAAAACATCCAAATGGCAATAACTACATACCTACCAACAATTACTTCAAATGTAAATGGACTAAATGGTCCAATCAAAAAACACAGGGTTGCTGAACAGATTAAGAAAACCAAACCAAAAAAAAACAAGATCTGTACATATGCTTCCTTAATGAGACACACTTCAAATTGAAAGATCGACATAGACTAAAAGTAAAGGGATGTAAAAAAGATGTTTTGTGCAAGTGTAAATGAAAAATAGGCTGGGGTAGCAATACTTGTATCAGACAAAACAGATTTTAAAACAAGGCCTGTAAAAGACAAAGAAGGGCATTTTATAATGGTAAAGGAGTCAACCCAAGAAGAGGATATAACTCTAGTAAACATCCATGCTCCTAATGTAGGAGCACCTAAATATATAAAGCAAATATTGACAGACATAAAGGGAGAGATCAACAGCTATACAGTCATAGTAGGGCACTGTAACACCTCCTTGACACCCAATGATAGATTATCCAGACTTCTGTCTGGATCAAAAAGGAAACAGCAGCCTTCAATGACACACTAGACAAAATGGATTTAATTGATATTTTTAGAACATTTCACTCAAAAGCAGTAGAATATACATTCTTTTCAAGTGCACATGGAAAAATTTTCAGGACAGACCATGTTAGGCCCAAAATCAAGTTTCAATAAATTTAAAAGTAAAATCACATCAAGCATCTTTTCTGATCACATAGTATGAAACTAGAAATCAATTACAAGAAGAAAACTAGCCCTAGCTGGTTTGGCTCAGTAGATAGAGCATCAGCCTGCAGACTGAAGGGACCCAGGTTCGATTCTGGTCAAGGGCACATGCCTGGGTTTCGGGCTTGATCCCCAGTCGGGGATGTGCAGGAGGCAGCCAATTATTCGCTCTCATTATTGATGTTTCTATCTCTCTTTTCCTCTCCCTTCCTCTCTGAAATCAAGATATATTTTTTAAAAAAGAAGAAAACTAAAAAACACACAAATATGGAGGCTAAATAATGTGCTACTAAACAATGAATGGGGATAACAAGGAGATCAAAGAAGAAATCAAAAGATGCCTTTAGGCAAATGAAAATTAAAACATGATGACCCAAAAATGTGTAGGACAGAGCTAAAGCAGTTCTAAAAGGGAAATTTATAGCAATACAGCCTACCTCAAGAAAGCAAATATATCTCAAATAAACAATCTAATCTTATACCTAAAGGAACTAGAAAAATAACAACAAAGCCCAACGTGAGTAGGAGGAAGGAAATAATAAAGATCAGAGTGGAAATAAATAAAATAGTCTAAAAAAAATACAAACGATCGATGAGCTCGCTGGTTCTTTGAAAAGATAAACAAAGTGAACAACCTAAAAGAAATTAATTAAATTTCTAGAAACATACAATCTTCCAAAGCTGAATCAAGAAGAAACAGAAAACCTGAACAGACTGATAACTACTTATGAAATTGAATCAGTAATAAAAAAAAAAAACTCCCAACAAACAAAAGCTATGAACCAGATGGCTCCACAGGTGAATTTTACCAAATATTCAAAGAATGAATATCTATCTATCCTTCTCAAATTATTCCAAAAAAATCGAAGTGGAGAGAAGGCTGCAAACTTATTTTACAAGGCCAACATTACCATGATACCAAAATCAGACAAAGACACTATAAAAAAGAGGAAATTTACAGGCCAATATCCCTAATGAACAAAGATGTAAAACTCCTCAACAAAATATAAGCAAACCGAATTCAGCAATACATTAAAAAGATCACACACCATGATCAAGTAAAATTTATTCCCTGGATACAAGGTTGGTTCAATATCCGCAAATCAATTATAATGTGATACACCACATAAACAAAATGAAGAATAAAAATAATTTGATTATATCAATAGATGAAGAAAAGGCATTTGACAAAATCCAACATACATTTATGACAAAAACTCCCAGCAAACTGGGAACAGAGGAAACATACCTTAACATAATAAAGGCCATATTTGACAAATACACAATATCAAAGTCAACCCAGTTGACACCTTGATCTTGGACTCTAACCTCCGAATTGTGAGAAAATAAATTTCTGTTGTTTAAGCCACTCTGTGGTCCTATGGCAGCCCCAGCCAATTAATTCACTGGATGAATTTTGAATGTGTTGCAGTCCAACCACAAGACCTGGCACAAAGCTTGTGTATAGGTACAACTGTGAGTAAATCCATGCCCCAGGTACCATGCTCCGAATGTCTTGGTCATTTGGAGGTGTCTCCTGTGAGCTGACCTCCACCCTCCCTCCTGAGTCTCTTCTCCAGCTCTTCCTGCTACAGTATCACTTATCCTTATGAATCCCAGGGATGGGAGTTCCTCTAAGTGGCATAAAGGTGGTGGCCAGGACATGAACAACACACCAGGAGGATCTAGTCATGGAACAATTGCAAGACCTGTGTAACAGGCAGGAGGGAGTTTCATGAAGGCAGATTTCTCAGATGTTGTCTTGATGATATCACCAAGCCACACAGAAGCCATGTAGGATCCAGCTCAGTGTGTGAAAAAACCCTAACCTAGAGGATTCTTGGGTGAAGAAAAACATTTTGGCCTTTTTGAAGTACCTTTGGCTACCTCAAATTGGCCCAGGTTTTCAGGCTTGACATCATGGGACCACTCCTTTTTTTTTTTTTTTTTTTTTTTGTAGGGCTGCCTGAGTTTGTGTTCACACAGTTTCTGAGCTTGACTATCAGGAAGCAGGAGCTATGAGGGAGGCTGAGGAGTGAGGGGACAAGGACTTTGACTAGGGATGGGTTTTTTCCTGGCCATTAAGGTGGCGATCACTCATCATGGGTAAGGTGAGTTAGAAGTGGCCAGGCCCAGAGGGGCTCAAAGTATGTCCGAAGCTCCCATGGCACAGATATCCACAGTGGGATACCTCTGAAGGCTAAAGTACCCAATTTCTCTGGCTTGCCAGGGAGAAGTGGGCTTAAGTCAGACAGGCCTGGTTGTGACTCTTGCTTTGTTACTCTCTGGTTGAGAGGGCTAGAGCAAGTTACTTCAAATCTCTGAGTGACAACTTCCTCATTTATAAAATGGGGATGATGATACTAATTTCACAGTGTGGCTGCATGGATTAAGTGAAAAAAATATGCAAAGCATTTGACACATTTAAAAGGTCTTAAAAATAACAGCTGCTAAAACAAGCAAACAAACACAAACAAAGAAAAATAACAGCTGCTATTATTTCATACATCTTGGTTCTACTCAAAGCAATGCAAGAGTTTCTTTCCAAAAAGCACAAAATGTATGCTTTCATTGTTAATACTTGATCAAACTTTGATGATGTGTCCCTGCATAAAAGAGCATTGGGAGGCGGGGATGGTCTAATGGTCATTTACTGCTTATATTATTCTTATAGAATTGCAAACAGAATTGTGATATCTGTGAATATCTGAATCGCTCAAGGAAATTGAGTCACACGAGAGTTAAGGGAGGGGGCAATGTCTCATGTTTAAAATGGATAAAACTGTGCTTTCTTATTTCTCTGCCTTGTTAATGTTTAGATAGATGACACCAGATGAGGCAACCATTGAAGGTCTCAGGGCACTGCACTGACCTCTCAATGAGCCTTGTTGATACCCAGGATGTTAGTGTGGAAAGGAATCCAATGCTCCCTACTTGAGGGAAATCAAGAGACAGAGGAAGTAAAGGCAGTCAGCCAAAGCCATGCAGCCAGCGCCAAGGTACAGAGATACCTCCAAGACATTACCAGTTTCTTGGTGTGTGAAAAAATGAAAACAGAAGATAACAACAAAAACCAGCCTTGCTGGCAGCCAGACTATGATGTATTCAACTGAACACAGACAATGCCCATTGAATAGAAACAATGTGCTACAAGGACCCTCCATATCATCTACGTTTCAACAAGACAGAGAGGAAGCCACTCTGAAACCAAAAATGAGACTAAACATATCCCTTTCCAACTCACAGGAGTCCTGCTCCCGTATTAATGCTGTCTACAGACCCACTTTCATCTTTCTGCCTGCTAGATCATTATAGATAAAACTAACCAATAATGAATTAATAATTAACTATCAAATTATGGAGACCTGATCATCTAATTGCCCACCCCCTCCTTTCAACAGACTGCAATCCAGAATGGCCCCTGCTTCCCAAACCCTTTCTTAGTCTCACCAGCACAAGCACAGATCTTCTAAGAAGTCCCTCTCAACTCCTAGTTCTGGGATGCCCTGGGTTTCTCTGTAGTCTCTCCTCCCTTGCTGCAGTGAGCCAAATAAACCTAACTTAAATTAAAAAAAAAAAAAAAAGTATTTGGGAGTTGGAAGTAAATACTGAGAGGAAAATTTTAACCTTAACAAAAGACTAAAAATTAGTACAATAAATATCCATTGAAAGAAATCAGAAAAAGAGCAAAGAAGCCAAAGGTTTAAAGAAAAATTAGTAAAGATGATAGTAGAAATTAATGAAATAGAAAACAATTATATAAGACAGAAACAATTGGTCCAGTTGGCATGACTCAGTGATTGAGGATCAACCTTTGAACTAGGAGATCACAGTTTGATTCCCAGTCAGGGCACATGCCTGGGTTGAGGGCTCAATCCCCAGTTGGGGGCATGCAGGAGGCAGCCGATCAATGATTCTCTCTCATCATTGATATTTCTATCTCTCTCTCTCTCTCTCTCTCCCTCTCCCTTCCTCTCTCTGATATAAAAAAAAAGAAAAAAGAAATGGCTGCCAAGTGTGGTAAACTGATAACATCTAAGCTCGAGGAAAAAGAATACTGTAATGAATTATTGATCTCTGTCATGAAGAAGGATATGGAAAATGCAGACTGAGGTGCCAAATACTTGCTATGCATGAGATTCACCAAATTATTAACAGCGGTTATTTCTAGAAGTAAAATTATATCAAGAAGGCCTTCATTTTCAACTTTATACACTTTTATATTACATTTAGCAAGCATTACTTTCAAAATCAGTATGCACACACAGACACCTTAAATTTGTAAAAAATACTGCAACTTCATATTAAATGTTTAACAACGACATATTTCTATTTAATTATCTCCCATAAACTTATAATTTCCTTAACAATTTTTCCAAAAGGAAATTCTTATAATTTAGGTTTTAAAGATGCATTAAAAAACCTTATCTGGATTATGTATTCTTGAAATTTTCCAATATTTATGTCATAATATTATATTACTAGAGGCCCGGTGCACAAAATTCATGCACGGGAGAAGGGGTTCCCTCAGCCCAGCCTGCACCATCTCCAATCCGGGACACCTCGGGGGATGTCCCAAACCGGCAGTCAGACATCCCTCTCACAATCCAGGACCTCTGGCTCCTAACTGCTCACCTGCCTGCCTGCCTGATTGCCCCTTACTGCCCCCCCTGCCAGCCTGGTTGCCCGCAACTGCCCCCTCCCCCGCCGGCCTGGTTGCCCCCAACTGCCCCCCTCTGCCAGCCTGGTCGCCCCTAACTGCCCCCGCCCCCTTCCCCGCCAGTCTAGTCACCACTCACTGCCCCTCCCTGCCAGCCTGGTCGCCCCTCACTGCCCCCCCCCGCCAGCCTGGTCGCCCCTCACTGCACCCCTGCCAGCCTGGTCACCCCCAAATACCGCCCCCCCCGAAGCATGGTTATCCCCCACTGCTCCCCCCGCCAGCCTGGTCGCTCCCAACTGGCCTGGTTGCCCCTCACTGCCCCCCTGTTCTGCCTGGTCACCCCTTACTGCCCCCCCTGCTGGCCTGGTTGCCCCCAACTGCCCCCCTCTGCCAGCCTGGTCGTCCCTATCTGCCTGCCTCCTCCCGCCGGCCTGGTCGTCCCTCACTGCACCCCTGCCGGCCTGGTCACCCCCAAATGCCCCTCCCTGCTGGCCTGTTTGCCCCCAACTGCCCTGCCAGCCTGATCACCCCCAACTGCCCGCCCTGCTGGCCTGGTTGCCCCACAAAACCTGCTGTTCCGTCGTTTGGTCATCCCTCACTAACTCCCCGTGCTGGCCTGGTCACCCCACGCAGCCTGCTGTTCAGTTGTTTGGTTGTCCCTCACTAACCCCCCTGCCGGCCTGGTCACCCCATGCAGCCTGCTGTTCAGTCATTTGGTCATCCCTCACTAGCCCCCCTGCCGGCCTGGTCGCCCCACGCAGCCTGCTGTTCAGTTGTTTGGTTGTCCCTTACTAACCCCCCTGCTGGCCTTGTCGCCCCACGCAGCCTGCTGTTGGTCTCCCGACCAGTTGTTTCGGTCATGACAGCCCCTGACTTTTTATATATTAGGACTATTGTTTTCTAAAACCTTCAGGAGAGAATGAACATAAAATAAAAAATTATAGGAAAAAAAGTGATTTTAACACTTACAATTCAATTTCAACCATGCCTTTGGAACATCCTCTCTTCACAAAAAAGCCAACCTAAGAAATAAAAAAAACAAACGAAGTGAACTGTATGATGACATTCCCAGGTTAGGAGATCTAGAAATGTCATTATTATTTGTCAGATCAACATTCATTCAATAGCTTTTCTGTACGAAAAGCCCCTTCATTGTTTCCACTCACAAAAAGCAATATTAGTTACCATTTATTGCCAGACAGCCTCTTATAAAGCTAATAAGTGGTACAGAGCAAGATCTAAACCCAGATAATCTGGCTCCAGAACCAGTGTCCTTAGCCACTATAACAAACACACTCTCAGAGAGAAGCAAGCAAGCCAGTGGGAAAACAGTTTCTATAGAATAATGACAAAGAAATATATACCCAATCGCATTACCATTGGAAACTTCAAAGGAGCTGCATAGATTAAATATTATTAACAACCACTCCAATATTACTTATCCCGTTATTAGTCAGGGCATAAGTGTCACCAAATATTTTTCTGAAAAAAGAGCAATATACAGAATAAAATAAACTTAAGTACAATGAACATAGACTATTTGAGCTAGTTTCTATATGTATATGAGCATAAGCATGAAAACAGACCCTGGGCCTAAAAAAAAAAAAAAAAAAATCCAATTGGTTCTTAAATCAGACAATAAGACACCTTGCAAATAATTATCTTCACAACTGAGTCCCAGGAAGATGAAAAAAACAAAACAAAACTTGTTTGCACTGGCCAGTGCGGCTCAGTTAGTTGGAGCATTGTCCCGTGCACCACAGAATCTCGGGTTCGATTCCTGGTAGGGGCACATGCCCAGGGTTTGGGTTCATTCCCTGGTCAAGGGGATGGGAGGCATACAGCAGACAACTGATGGATGTTTCTCTCTCCTCTCTGCCACCCTCCCTCCCTTCCACTCTCTCTAAAAATGGAAAAAATATCATAGGGTGAGGATTAACAAACACACACACACAAAATATTTTTAACCCAAAGTTAAAAGATATTCTTCTCTATTACTAATAGCTTCTAAAAACTTTCTGGTCGATCATATTTACATCTTCAATCACCTTAAATTGATTTTTGTTTAAGTGTGAGGATAGGACTCAATTTCTTTTTGTCCTATCTGGTACTCAGTACTATTTATCCCCACTCATCTACAATGTCAGTTCTGTCATAAGTCAAGAGTCTACTAATCATGATTTCATACCTGGGCTTTTCATTGTCACATCACAGTGGTCTATTTTATAGTCCTACATAGCACATGTCTTAAATTACTGTAACTTCTATTAACTCATATCTGATAGGACAAGTTTCCCCAATTTTTTTTCTATTTCTTTAGGAGTATCTAAGCCAGGGGTGGGCAAACTTTTTGACTAGAGGGCCACAATGGGTTCTTAAACTGGACCGGAGGGCCGGAACAAAAGCATGGAGGAGTGTTTGTGTGAACTAATATAAATTCAAAGTAAAGGAGCGGAGGGGAGAGCAAAAGAACCCTCCACTCTTTCAGCTCCGCGGGCCGGATAGAACAGCCGAACGGGCCGGATCCAGCCCGCGGGCCGTAGTTTGCCCATGGCTGATCTAAGTTATTCTTTGGCCTTTTGCTCTTCCATGTAAATTTTAGAACCAGCTTGTAATCCTATATAATAAAAGCCCAGTGACCGAATGACGGAACTAGAATGACCGGTCGACCAGTCGCTATGACACGCACTGACCACCAGGGGGCAGATGCTTAACACAGGAGCTGCCCCCTGGTGGTCAGTGTGCTACCATAGTAGGAGCACCACTCAGCTGACTGGGATGAGTGGCTGCTCCCGTTGCAAACCCCAGGCCGACGGGCAGACACCCAGACTGCAATCATTGCCTCCTTGCCACAGGCTCCTCCTCCTCGCTCCCTGTTGCCTACTCTGGATGCCCAAAGGCTGCGCAGCACAGCTGCCGCCGCTGGGCTCACAGAGCTGACCCCAGAGGCTGGGAGGCAGGTTTGTGGCCGCCACGGGACTGAGGGCTACTCTGCTGCCTCTCAGTGCTACTGTCCCTGGGACTGGCCCTGACTGGGTTCCCCTGGAGAGGTGAGTGCTCCGGCTCCATGGAAGATGCCGGACCAGGGAGCTGCCTCTCAGAGGGCGGGTCTACAGCAGCTCAGCTGACTGGGATGAGCGGCGCTCCCACAGTGGGCCGATCCCCGCAGGCCACACCCCCACCAGTGCACAAATCCCATGCACCGTGCCTCTAGTTTCCTATGAACAGTGTTGGGACTTTGAGCGGAATGACACTGGATATGCAGATCAATGTGAAGAACAAATATATTAGGTCTTCCTGCCCATTAATATAGTGGTTCTCTCCATTTAATCAAACTTTTAAAGGTTTTATTTAATTTTTATTGATAGATTTTTTTTTGAGAGAGAGAAACATTGATCTGTGTTTCCACTTATTTTTACATTCATTGATTGATCCTTGTATGTGCTGATTGGTGATCAAACCCGCAACCTTGGTATTTTGTGACAATGCTCTAACCAACTGAACTACTCAGCCAGGGAAAACTTTATAAAGTTTCTATTTTATTTATTCAATGTATTTTATTGATATCAGAGAGGGAGAAAGAGATAGAAACATCAATGCTGACAGAGAATCATTGATCGACTGCCTACTGGGGATCAAGCCCACAACCTGGGCATGTGGCCTTGACTGGAATTGAACCCGGGATCCTTCAGTCCACAAGCCGATGCTTTATCCAATGAGCCAAACCAGCTAGGGCAAAACTTTAAAGTTCTTAAATAAAATTTTATAGTACATATCTTTTATTTATTGCTATGTAACTTGTACTTTTCTGGTTTTTGTAAATGGTATGCATTTTTCTATTAATTGTTAAGTGTACAGATATGCAATTTTTGCTAGATAATCTTGTATCAAGCAATCCTGATAAAATTCCATATTAATTCATCAGAAAGGTTATCTAGAGTTTCTTTTGTGGTTTTTATGTAGATACTCATATGACCTGTGACTTGAGTTTTGTCTTTCCAGCCTGTATCCTTTGACAGAACTTCCAGTACGAAGTTGAACAGCCATGGTAGTACGTAAGCTCGACCTGTTCTTGAATTTGCTGTGCATTTTTATAGATATCTTTTTTTAAAATACATTTTTATTGATTTCAGAGAAGAAGGGAGAGGGAAAGAGATAGAAACATCGATGATGAGAGAGAATCATTGATTGGCTGCCTCCTGCACGCCTCCTACTGAGGGTTGAGCCTGCAACCCAGGAATGTGCCCTTGACCGGAATCAAACCTGGGATCCTTCAGTCCGCAGGCCAACACTCTATCCACTGAGCCAAACTGGCTAGGGCAGTGGTCGGCAAACTCATTAGTCAACAGAGCCAAATAACAGTACAACGATTGAAATTTCTTTTAAGAGCCAAATTTTTTAAACTTAAACTTCTTCTAATGCTACTTCTTCAAAATAGACTCGCCCAGGCCGTGGTATTTTGTGGAAGAGCCACACTCAAGGGGCCAAAGAGCCGCATGTGGCTCGCGAGCCGCAGTTTGCCAACCACTGGGCTAGGGCTTTTGAGATTTTTACCTCTATATTCATGAGTGAGACAGGCTTACAATTTTCTTATTCTTTCCTTGACTGATTTTGGTACCTAGTCATATTCTCTACATAAGAAATTATTGCTGTTGAACTAATCCATAATTAGGTGGTGTTCTGAGAAAAATGCAACAGCTCATTTATTTTTTTCTAGTTAGAGTCAGCTTCGGTAATTTATTTAGTTGTAGAAACCTACATATTCACTTTTTAAAAATTTAACATCTATTGGCATGAAGTTGTCAATATTCTCTTATAATCTTTTAACTCTCTGCGGCATTCGGATAATGCCCCAGTGGTAATTATCAGGGCAGTTCATGAATATTCTGGTTCTCCAAGAACCATGGTAGAATTGCTTTTGCTCATTTTTTCTGATACAAATTGTGGCTTTTTGACTTCTTAGCCTAGGTACCTAAGTGACCACAAAGGGCCTACAAATAGTAAGGGCAAGAATTAACCTTTTGTATTTTCAAGCCACTTCAATTTGGGGGTTGTTTGGATCACAATGTTGTATACCAACTGTTACTTTTTTTCATTCTTTTATATTTTGTTCTTTACCTACCCCCTCCACTTTACTTTCTCAGAAGTTACTAATTTCCTTAGTCTTTTTGAAAGCAGGTTTTGGTTTTGTGGTACTTATATCATTGTTCATTCTTTTATTAATTTGCTCTTATTTTTCAATTTCCATTAAGAATTTTCTTTGACCTGTGTATTATTTTTTAATTCCGAACAAATAGAAAAAATTTAATTAACTTATTATTATTTCTCTCTTAATAGCATTGTGGTCAGAGAATATGGTCTGTGTGGTAAAAATTATTTGATATTTTTGATATTTGCTTTATGGCTCAGTAGATGGTTTTTAGAAATGTTCTATTTGTACTTAAAAAAGAACGTACCCTTTCCAACTGTTGAGTATAGCATTTATAACATGACCACTGATTCAAGCTTAATTGTTGATCTTTACAGGGGTATGGCATTTTATTACATTGCAGATATTGCATTTTATTATTTTTTTTTACAAACTGAAGTTCTGTGGCAACCCTGTGTTGAGCAAGTCTATCTATGCCAAAAATACTATGATTTGCTAAACGCTCATATGATGGTTAGCAATAAAGTATTTTTTGATTAAGGTATATACACTAAGTTTTTTATTTTTAGACATAATGCTATTGCACACTTATACTATAGTATAGTATAAACATAACTTTTATATATGCACTGGGAAACAAAAAAATTAGTGTGATATTCGCTTTATTGTGATGGTTTGGAACTGAACTTACAGCATCTCTGAGCTATGCCTATAGTCTTACTATTTCTTATCTCATTGATTTATTAATAGTTTCCCACTGTGATTATGCAATCTGTTCATTTCTCATTGAGTTCTGCTGATTTAGCCATGGCTGGCTTGGCTCAGTGGTTAGAGCACCAGCCCAAGCACCAAAGGGTAATGGGTTTGATTCCTAGTCAAGGGCATATACCTGGGTTGCCAGTTTGATCCCCCACCCGGGTTGGGATGTGTCTCTCTCACATCGATGTCTCTCTCTCCTCCCCTGCCCCCTAAAAATGAATGCAAAAATATATCCTCGTGTGAGAATTAGTTCTGCTGATTTTGCTTAAGTGTTTTGGAGCTAGATTATGTCAATTCAAGTTGAGAACCGAACCTTTCATTAATATTAAATAACCAACTTTATCTCCAAAAGTACTTTTTACTTTAAAGTCTATTTTGCCTGGTATTAATTCAGCTACACCTATTTTCTTTTGCCTGGTATGTATTTTTTATCCTCTTACTTTCAACTTTTTATGCTAGATATGCTTATTATGAATAAAATAGCACTATTCACCTATGCTAACAGACTTCCTCATTTAACAAGAATTTAGACAATTTATATTACAATAACTATATACTAAGATATACTAAGTGGCCAGATTATTATGATCTCTGAACGCATAATAATCTGGCCACTCAGAGTGTGAGAGAGAGATTGTGTGTGTGTGTGTGTGTGTGTGTGTATATATGTGTGTGTGTATATATATGTGTGTGTGTGTGTGTGTGCATATATATATATATATATATATATATATATATATATATATATATTAGAGGCCCAGTGGGTGGGGTCCGGCCAGCCTGGCCAGTTGGAGGGAACATGGGCGGCTGGCCGGTCTGCATGCTGGTCGAACTCCTGGTCGAGGGGACAATTTGCATACTAGCCTTTTATTAAATAGGATATACACTGTGTGGCCAGATTATTATGCGTTCAGAGATCATAATAATCTGGCCACTCAGTGTTATTTGCATGAAAAAAATATCCTATATTATAAAGAGGTAATGTGCAAATTGACCGTCACACTGTCACAAGATGATGGCGCCCACAGCGGGGGCGGGGATGGCTGCTCCTTGTGCCTGCCGCCTGAGTCCCCTCAGCCCCGCTGGGGGCCTCGGATCATCCTGCACCCTCCTGCACCCTCCACTGACTGAGGCTCAGGCAAGCAGGGCTGGCCGAGGCGCAGGCAAGCCTCAGATGGCGGCTGCCCAGCCGCCCAGGGCCAGCCCAAGGCTCAGGTAACCAGGGCCAGCCGAGGCTTGCGCTGCTGGCAGTGGCAGCAGCAGAGGTGTGATGGGGGCGTCGCCTTCCTCTGATCGCCAGGTCACCTCCTGCCCCTGAGGTCTCCCAGACTGTGAGAGGGGGCAGACCGGGCTGAGGTACCCCCCCCTTTCCAGTGCATGAATTTTCATGCACCGGGCCTCTAGTATATATATATTTTTTTAATATATTTTTATTGATTTCAGAGAGGAAAGGAAAAGAGAGAGAGACAGGAACATCAATGATGAGAATCATTGACCAGCTATTTCCTGCATGC
Organism: Plecotus auritus; assembly: GCF_963455305.1. Classification (NCBI taxonomy): domain Eukaryota; kingdom Metazoa; phylum Chordata; class Mammalia; order Chiroptera; family Vespertilionidae; genus Plecotus; species Plecotus auritus. Next base: position 141,182,880 of record NC_137776.1, on the reverse strand, counting down.
CCTCTACTGGGGATTGAGCCCGAAACACAGGCATGTGCCCTTGACAGGAATCGAACCTGGGACCCTTCAATCTACTGAGCCAAACCAGCTAGGGCTGCATGATTTTTTATATCATCTTATTTTATGTTTTTTAATAATCTTATTTTCTATATTCCTGATTCTTGCCTTCTCCTCTATTCTGAAGACTTTTGGGTTGTTTGAGCAGTGTTGGTTTTTGGGTTTTTTTTCCTCTCTCCTCTCTCATTCTACTTCTTTACCTTTCTTGTTTGGAGGATTTATAAATTTCATTGTTTTAGTAGTTTACCCTAGAAATTTTAAGATGCATATTTAACTTAATAAATTCTGAAGTTAATCAATTATCTTAACTTCCCAACACCACAAATCCATAGAATATTTTAACTTTGATCACTCCCTTCTAGTTGTTCAGAAAGGGCAACAGTTAGTTTTATCTTTTTTATTGAAACTTTACAAATTAGATATTAGTGTTATTTGATGGTTTCTATATAATTTCCTCACATGTTTATCATTTCTTTGCTCACCATTTCTTCTTACATCTCAGACTTTCCTACTGGGACCATATTCCTTCTTCCTAATTATATACTTTCAAAGTTTCTTTGTCTCATCATTCTGAGAACATATTACTACTGTGTTTGATATTCTTTAATTCACTACAATGTGTCTACTTTTGTATTTCTTTTATTTATACTGCTTGAGTTTGAGAATCCAAAATTTCAATGTTTCTGGAAAATTCTTAGTCATTCCTTCTTCAAATATTGCCTCTTTCTTAGTCTATACTATCTCTCATATTATAGTAAAAAAAATGGATTATCATCCTTTACCTATCATTCCTCAACCTCGATTTTCTTCATTTAAGAAAAAATTTCAAGTACTTTAGTTTATAAATTCTCTTCTCAAATGTGTCTGCTTTGTTTTACCCAACAAGTTTCTCTCTTCAATTAATGTATCTTTAAGTTCTATTTGATTCTTTTTCAAATTTACCTAATCTTTTTGTTATTTTTTTTTAAAAAAAAGAGTAACAAATAAGTTTTTTTTTTTTAATTTCAGAGTGAGGAAGGGAGGAGGAGAGAAACATCAATGATGAAAATCATCACTGCACACACACACCCCCCCCCCCCCTTACTGGGTATCGAGCTCACAATCCAGGCATGTGCCCTGACCAGGAATCGAACCATGGCCTCCTGATTCACAGGTTGACATTCAACCACTGAGCCACACTGGCAGGGCTCCTTTATTACTCTTACAGCCTTCTTTTATTTCTTTACACTAAAGATTCCTAGTTTATGCTGTCTATTTATAAGCTTTGTAGGTCTGATTTTGTAGTCTGATATTTTTGTTAGCTTTTATTTTTGGATATCCATTTCCTACTATGTTTTGTGACTTTTGGTTATGAATTCATGAATTTCTTACACCTTTACATTTGAATACTTTTGAGAATTGAAGCTATTTTCCTTAAGAGGATTTACATGTGCTTCTGCCAATGCCTGGAGATATTACTAACTGTGACCACTCTAAACTAAAATTACAATTTATGATATTTAGGCCATATAGGTTATATGAATTCTGGCCCCAAACATGTATTAAGGCTTGTGGTTAAGAATTCATTGAGTTTCTTTTTTCTCTCTACTATATTCAGAGTTAACAATGAGAAGAGTAAGCAATCCCACTGTCCCATTCTGACAGTGTGTTTTCTGTGCTACACGTAGTACTTGGCTTCTAGTTTTATCTTCTAGCCCTGTCCCACCACCTTCAGGGCTCCCTATCCCATGGATCTAATTCAAAGCCAGGCTTTAAGGTAGAAGGTAAGCAAATACCCCTAGGGAAACACTTCTAGAGCTTGCTTAAGTTTTCAGATCCATACTATTTTGTTTCGGCCTGTTAAATCACTTCACCTTTCCACAAGCCCAGCAGTACATTTAAAAAAAATTTTTTTTGACTCTATCTAAGAATTGCAAGTATTGTATACTTGGAGAATTCTCTCCATCTATAGCCTAAAATATTTCTAGAAATGGCAATAGCCTCCCAGCTTCTCTACCTGCCAACTTCATTCTTTAAATTCAAGCACAACATTTTTGCTACAACCAAGAAACTGAAATGTAGAAATGAATTTCTTACTAAAGCAAGTCACCACTTTGAAATTTTTAAAAAAGTACTTATGTTAACTCACCTTATCAGCCCGTCCCATGAAAGCAGGTTTGCCTGCTAATCCAAGGCAAATGGCACACACAATGCTGGACTTCCCCGTTCCATTAGCTCCAATAATCATATTCAAGTGGGGTCCAGGGCATACTTCACAGATATCATATGTTCTAAATTATAAAGAGGTGAAATTACTAAGCAGAGAAGAAGTGAAGAATATTATTTTCTTTGCAAAAGCATTTCTTCTTGCTTTACATTATCATCATCTATAGGTTTAAATTCCTTTAAAGCCAGCTAATCTTACAAATTTAATGTTTTTATAGGTTGTTAATAAACTAGAGGGGAAAAAAATCTATTAATGGAAAAAAAATGAAAAAGCCAATCTAAACAACAAACAAAACAGAAAGACTCACAGATACAGAACAAACTGATGGTTGCCAGACTGAGTGTTGGGTTGGAGGCTTGGTGAAAAAGGTGAAGGGAATAAGAATACAATTGGTAGTTACAGAACAGTCATAGGGATGTAAAGTACAGAATAGAGAATATAGTCAATATTGTAATAACTATGTAATGGTGCCAGATGGGTACATGAAATATTGGGGACCCCTTTGTATATGACTGTATATGACTGTCTCACCACTATGCTATACATCTGAAATTAATCTATAATAATAAAAGCATTATATGCTAATTAGACCAGACATCCTTCCGGACAAAGCCGGCTCTGCGAGGGAAGCCCAGGTCCTGAGTGCCTGCCTGCGGCCGGAGGGAAGCCCAAGTCCCGAGTGTCAGAGGGAAGCCAGTGCCAGCAGCTGGGGGAATGAAGGCCTACTCCTGCACAAATTTCGTGGCCTCTAGTATAAAATAATACTGAATGTAATTGAAAAATAAAATTTAAAAACTAAATAAATAAAATGACAATATCATTAGGAAAATATATTTCGTATGCCTGTTTCAACTATAATTGTTTGAGTAAAGCAAAGCTTGATATTATTTATTTTTTAACAATTTTAATACATGAAAGAATATATCAAAGCTACTATACAAATAATTTTAAAAAATGTTATATAAGAGAAGCCATGGTTCATCTGTAAGCTGTAGATTTTACATTTCACATTTGTTTTAAACTAAAATGCTTAACAGTAACTTTATATATCCTAATATTTGAAATAATCCAATCAAATTGTTTTTATTATAATTAGAAAACTGAAGATATATATCAACCCAATGGTTTCATTTTATTATTAATTTTAAAAAATTACATCCATTTTCCTTGAATATGCTGCCAGAGATTCACCCAAGGATGCATAGTCTATGTTCAAATAGAACTTATTCCTATGGGAGGAAACAAGAATGCATCAACACCAAGCACTTCTGTAATATTCCCTTGTGCCAAAAAGCTGCATGCTGTCCAGCACTCTACCTACATCGATAGCATCTAATCCTTATTAGTGGCCAGGGACAGCTATAGCAAAATGTGAAGCTAACTCTCAGATATTTTCTAGCTTATCTCTGAATACCCTGAATTAAACCTCATAAATAACATCCTGTTCCCACAACTAATTCTCCAAGAATAAATGTTTTACCTGCTACTAATCCACTAAATATAGTGTGGGGCAAAAGTAGGTTTACAGTTGTTCCTATGGAAAACAATAATACAAAAATAAACTGTGTTTTGCATACTCACAACTGTATACCTATTTTTTGCCACACCCTACACATAAATAACTTAACCAAACACATTCAACTTTAATACTAAAAAAAAATGAATAATTTTGAAATACCAGGTGGTAATAAAAACAGAAACAGGTAGTTAAAAGAGAAGTATTTTCTGGCAGGTTTCCAACCCCACATTTCTACACAGCATCTATCTACTTTTTTCAGATGCTTTATTCTGTTAGCAGCTGGGTCTTAAAGGAACTCTTTATAATGGATAAAGTAAAACTCTTTGGGGAACTTCACACATCTGGAAAATTACCTGAGGTGGAATTTCTTAATCCCAACACACAAGCCCTATTCTTTTAACACTTGAATATTCTGCTGTGAAATCTCTGCACAACTCTTACTAAAATAGCGTTGTAACTGGTATTTAAGAAAACAATAGAGACAACAGAAAAAAGCATGAGAATTTATGGTCTACCAGGGGTCCTCAAACTTTTTAAACAGGGGGCCAGTTCACTGTCCCTCGGACCATTGGAGGGCCGGACTATAGTTTAAAAAAAAAACTATGAACAAATTCCTATGCACACTGCAGGCCCGGGACGAGTCGGCTGCTAAGCAGGACAGGCAGCGGCACCCGGCGGGCCGGATAAATGTCCTCGGCAGGCCACATGTGGCCCACGGGCCATAGTTTGAGGACCCCTGGTACAAACAGGAAGAGTTGCCAAAAGCAAAACAAAGCCTTTGCATTTAAAATAATGAATTGTTCTGACTCTAGATTATGTTTATTGGGAGTTCCCTTTCTGTGAGTTCCCTTTCATCTAAGCTCCCCAGAAACAGCTATTGTCAAAGGCCCATCTCTTCTCAGTTTATATACTTTGCCTGGTATCCCATGTATTCTCTATGGCCTCAGAGAGCATCTACATGCTGAAAGTCAGCTCAGATGACCTATAAATGAAATTACCACCTCAAAAACTTTATTTGGAAGTCCCACAACTGTCACTCAAACTTAATACATTCAAAACGAAAGCCACCATCTTTGTCATCCAAAACCACTCTTGCGATCTTAGTGAATGATATCATTCAGAAACCGAGGCATTAGTTTTGAATTATCTTTGATTCTACCATTTCCTTAACCTCTACCCACAACACTCCTTCATCAATCACCAAATCATGATGGTATACGTGCAAATCTGATGTCACTTGTTAAAAAAATAAAGAAAAATAAAAATAAATAGGATCCTTAATAATTTAGCTCTCTCTAGCTTCCACTTTTTCTCCTTTCTATCTCCTTCCCCTCTTCTCTAATCAGACCTCTAAATCATATCTATAATGAATTTTTTTCAGTTTCTTGACTTATTTTAGGCTTCCTTCCTTTCTCCAATGGAGCCTTTGCACATGCTGTTCCTGCTACCTAGAAATCTTGCCCTCCACTCCCAACCCCATTGACTTGGTTCATGCAAAGGAATCCTTCCCTTGGCCATTCTTTTCCAGAACATTTTTCTCTAAGCTTCTCTCTCTCACTTCTTTCCTAAAACTCAGAAGTCCTTTCACTGTGAAAATAAAACCTCCCCTAGTTCTAGTCCTGCCTTTTCCAGCCAGATTTTTCCTTCTCTTCACATCTAAGTTTTACTCCCTCAACACTCATTCATTCTTCTTTATCTGCAAGAGTATTCTTCTTCAAAGGGTCAAAGATTTCCAAATTCTTAATGCAGTAGGCTCTTTTTCACTCCTGTAATGACTTCAGTGTAGCAGGAATTTTTGAAACACTCTTTTTCCTTGGCTTCTTTGATAATACTCTCCTACAGTTCTTCTCTCACCACTCTGAATAGTTCCTTCTCAGCCTGTGAATTCCTCTTCAGCTCACCCTTAAATGTTGGCATTCCTCCAGGACTTTATACTTGGCCTTCTATTTCTCCAATTTATATTTCCTTTTGGGCAATCTCAGCCATTTCTGCAACTTCAACAATTACTTATATGCATGATTCCCAAATCTCTCATCTGTTCACACTTTCCTGTAAGCCTCAGACACTTAAAATACTGTCTATGGAAGAACCCCACCCCCGCCCACAAGAAACTTGAAGTCACAGGATCCAAAAGGCCCTTATTATTATTATTCTCTCTTAAGTGTTCCCAGTTCTGAATAATGCCATATTTGACCAATTAGCCAATGCTGCAATTCTCCTTTACCCCAATGTTTTCCAATTAATCTGTTGCCAGCTGGTAGAGGAGAAACCAAGATGGCGGCATGTAAACACCTAAACTGCTGCTTCGCACAACAATTTCAAAACTACAACTAAAAGACAAAACGGACATCATCCAGAACCACAGGAAGGCTGGCTGAATGAAAATTCTACAACTAAAAGGAAAGAGAAAAGCACACTGAGACTCAGAGGAGCTGCAAAAGGCTGAGGTACGAAGGCGCGAGCGGAGAGGACTGGCAACTGAGTACGCGGCTGGCTTTCTCAATCAGGAGGGAGACAAAAGCTCCCAACTGCTCTGAACTCCAGTTCCGGGCGAGACTCTGGGGACCCAGACTCCTAACGGGGAGAAACTGGACTGTCAGGAAAGAGAAAAACACACTGAGACTCAGAGGAACTACAGAAGGCAGAGGTACGAAGGCGCACGTGAAGAGGGCTGGCAACGGAGCACTCGGCTGGCTTTCTCAATCGGGAAGGAGACAAAAGCTCCCGACTGCTCTGAACTCCAGTTCCAGGCGAGACTCTGGGGACCCAGACTCATACGGGGAGAAACTGGACTGTCTGGCAGAAAGTAAAACTCGAGGGTGGCTTTCTCTCAGAGTTGCTTGCAGCGATTACCAAGGGACGCCTCTTAGGGCAGGGATGACGGGAAACCAATGCTGTCTGCTCCACCCTGAGACTCCGCCCCATCCAAGCTGAGCACAGAGGCTTTTGCAAGTCTTGTCTCATAAGGGTGTCTCCAGCACAGTTCTCCCAGCATAGACACAGCTGATCCTCATAGCCAAGTGGCCTGGAGGTCAATTCCTCCCAGTGATACCAACAACAATCAAGGCTTAACTACAACAAGACTGTGCACAGAGCCCACAAAGGGGTGCACCAAGAGTGTCCACCTCGGGTAACTGGGGAGGCTGAGCCACTGGGCCCTATAGGACACCTATCACACAAAGTCACTCTATCAACTCAGGGAAAGAGCCAAAATGTGGAGACAAAGAAATGGGTCACAAATGAAAGAAATGGAGGAAAGCAAATGACTGAATATAGAGTTCAAAAACATGGTTATAAGGTTTTTCAATAATTTTCTAGAAAAGGCCGATAAATTTAGTGAGACCCTTGAGGATATGAAAAAGGACCAACTAGAAATTAAGCATACACTGAGTGAAATAAAAAATAATATACAGAGATCCAACAGCAGACTAGAGGATCACAAGAATCAAGTCAAAGATTTGAAATACAAAGAAGCAAAAAACACCCAACCAGATAAGCAAAAAGAAAAAAGAATCCAAAAATATGAAGATAGTCTAAGGAGCCTCTGGGACAACTTCAAGCGTACCAACATCCGAATTATGGGGGTGCCAGAAGAAGAGAGAGAGCAAGATACTGAAAACCTATTTGAAGAAATAATGACAGAAAACTTCCCTGACCTGGTGAAAGAAATAGACTTACAAGTCCAGGAAGCACAGAGAACCCCAAACAAAAGGAATCCAAAGAGGACCACACCAAGACACATCATAATTAAAATGCCAAGAGCAAAAGACAAAGAGAGGATATTAAAAGGAACAAGAGAAAAACAGTTAGTTACCTACAAGGGAGCACCCATACGATTGTCAGCTTATTTCTCAACAGAAACTATGCAGACCAGAAGGGAGTGGCAAGAAATATTCAAAGTGATGAAAAGCAAGAACCTACAACCAAGATTACTCTACCCAGCAAAGCTATCATTCAGAATTGAAGGTCAGATAAAGAGCTTCACAGATAAGAAAAAGTTAAAGGAGTTCATCACTACCAAACCAGTATTATATGAAATGCTGAAAGGTACTCTTTAAGAAGAGGAAGAAGAAGAAAAAGGTAAAGATAAAAATTATGAACAACAAATACATATCTATCAACAAGCGAATCTAAAAATCAAGTGAATAAAAAATCTGATGAACAGAATAAACTGGTGAATATAATAGAATCAGGGGCATAAAAAGGGAGTGGACTGACAATTCTCGGGAGGAAAGCGGTTTGGGGGGTGTGGGAAGAGACTGGACAAAAATCGTACACCTATGGATGAGAACAGTTGGGGGGGGGATAAGGGCAGAGGGTGGGGTGGGAACCGGGTGGAGGGGAGCTATGGGGGGAAAAAAAGGAACAATTGTAATAATCTGAACAATAAAGATTTATTTTAAAAAAAAATCTGTTGCCAGATTCTGTGAAATTTCTTGTATTTCCACTCCTACCTCCCCAGTGCTACTCAACAAGTTCAAATCCTAATAATCTCTTGCCTTCATATTGCAAGTCTTCTTGCCTCCAATCTTGCACCCTTTCTAATTCATCCTTTGCACTGCTTCCAGAGTAATATAAATCACATGCCATTTCCTAGAATGAAGCTGGAATTCCTTACACATTATGTAACAGACCCTCAGTATCACCTATGTAACTACCTCTGCAGTATCACCTATGTTCACATATTCACTCACATCCTATGTTTTACTAAAATACCTAAATATAACAAACTGCTGCAGGCAGTTCCTTCTGTCTACAGCCCTGTTCCCTTATTTTAAGACTTTTATAACGTCTGTACAAAGCCCTTTCTCACAGTTGTGGAAGATAGTAACCACTTCATCCTTTGTGCCCCCATGCCATCCTGATGTATACATTCTATGGTAGGTAATTCATTTGATGATCTTTCCTGATCTGGATTCAAATAGTAATTCAAAGAATCGTTGTGAAGAAGAATGAGAGAGCACTGTATAAATAAAGCACCTTCTTCCACAACTAGCATGATAGATGCTTGAAAAAAAAAGTTGCTGTCATTGCAATTATTTTCCCTACACTACTCTGTACAAGCTTAAAAAAAAAACCTTGATCAAATGAACTGTAAGGTGCTATACTAACACGGTATTTGTATTTAAACATATTAAATTCTAAAATAATTATAATTAGTTATAATTAATTGTCTGGAGGGAGAGAAAGGAACCAGGGCAGAAAAGTGGATTTGTAAGGGTCAAGGGTCTGTTGGGAGGCCCAACAACTGAGAGTAGGGATTAATTTTCTTGTACTTTGCAACCTCCATCCCGTACCACCTTCACCATTTTTATCTACCTGGCCACTGCCACATCATCACTGCCGCTCTGATTTAACTGTTGCTTCCAGGGAGTCCCGCGGGCCCATAGTTTTGTGAATTACAGATTATGTCCTCCCTCCGTAGGCCGTGACTTGCAGCGGGCAGAGATCTAATCCCTACTATGTCCACTGCCCGGCCAATGACGCCTTCAAAAAACCTTGGTAGAACGAATAAAACCAAAACAAAAACGCATCACACAAGACACACACCTCGCACACCATCACATACATCAATCTCCACAGCCTACGAATATTTGTGCCGGTAACCATGGCCAGACCTACAAGCCAGGCACACGTCCACCCACCCACGCACCCACGCGCGCACACGCACGCAGCGTGCGCCCCCAGGCCCGCTCGCCTTCCCCGCGGCCGCGGGCCACTCACAGGAAGTTCTCCATCGCGATGCGAACGATAGAGCCTTCCACAAAATGTCCGGACAACGACAGAGGCGGCGCCGAACTCTTTTTCTTGCTCGGGACCTCCGACGAGGGATCTTTCGGAAGAGGTCTCTTGGAGGCTAGGGGCGTTGGGGTCGAGGTCTTCCCGCTCGAAGTCGCCATCCTGGCTTCCCCTCGGCCCCACGGCGGCTTCCGTTCCCACCGACCAGCACACTCGGCGCCCTGACGTCCCGCTCCCGCGCGAACTACGCGGCGCGCGACACTGCCTGTGAGCCCGCCCCGCGCCTGCGCAGTCCGGCCAGGGGGCGTCCGTGGGCACGCCCCGCCCCGCCCCACCCCGGCCCCTGGGAGGCCTAATGTGGGGTGCGTGGGGGTGGCTGGAAGATTAGTGGAATTCGGCTACCGGACTTTCTTTTCTGTACATTCCTGCCATTTTCAGATGGTAATTATTTTTTTAATTTAGAAAAAGATTTAGTATTTTGAAAGCCCTTTCAGCGCTCTAGGGAAGCCGACCCGCGAGGGGACAGAGGGAGGCGTTTGCAGGAGGACAGAGGTGGGCGACGCGAGACCGGTCTTGCGTGGATTCCGCCCAAGTGCGCCGGGACTCGCAGGTCTTCGGCTCTTCCTCGTCTCAGTGTGCTTCCGTTTGCTTTCACTCAGGTCCCGGGGTCTTAAAAGAAAACTTCCAAAAGGCTCCGTGCCCAATGGCTGCCTTAAAGCATCATGCTAAGTCTCCCGCGCTCTCCGGCTTGTGAAAAGACTGCATCGCACAGATTCTTCCTATTTATTCCCTGCTCTCGCCTCCCAAGTCCTTATTAAGACTTCCTCCTCCCGAGGTTTCTAGTAATGCAGAAACGAGAATGCCCTGGCTTCGTTAGAGGGTGCTTCCACTTAAACCTGCTCGCGTTCGTCTAGTTAACCCCTTCGTTAAAGATGAGGGGCACTGCGATCTTCACTCAACTAACAGTGTTTAATCAAGGGGCTTGGGCTGCCTGTCTCCTACCTTACTTTGTGGTGTGGGAGAGCGAAAAAGAATAAGCGAACCAACAAACGAAGGGTAATTTCAGGCTGTGATAGGTGCTACAAGAAACTAAAACAATGACTGTGATGTGGGAGGCATGGAAGGCCTGTCTGAGGAGATGTCTGAGCTAAAAGCCAAGGAGAAGGAGACAAGTGCCTGAATGAGCAAAGACAATTAGAGGCAAGGACGAAGACTAATGTGCAAGCAAGTGGGGTGTTTGAGGAACAAAGGCCGGTGTGGCTGCAGTGCAGTAAACAAGATTGCATAGCACAACTGTGCCCATCATGGCACAGCTGAATTTTATTTGAAAAGCAATGGGAAGCCACTGGATGGTTTTAAGCAGGAGAGGGACAGGATTTGGTTAAAGTTTTAAAGTGAATTCTCTGGTTTGCTCTCTGGAGGCAGTCAAGGTAGAAGTGGGTAGGCGATTTAAAAAGCTATTGCAGCCCTAGCGGATTTGGCTCAGTAGTCACAGCTTTGGCCAGCAGACTGAAGGGTTCCAGGTTGGATTCTGGTCAAGGGCCTGCTGACTTTGGTTGCAGGCTGGAGCCCCAGCCCCAGGGGCGCAGGCAGAAGGCAACCAATTGATATGTCTTTCTCACATCCATGTCTCTCTCTCTTTGTCTCTCTCCCTCCCTTTCACTCTTTCTAAAAATAAAAAATGGATAAATATTCTTGGGTGAAGATTAACAGTACTTAAATAAATAAAATAGAAAGCTATTGCAGTAGAATCCCAATGCTCCTTTCCCTGGTCTCTGCTTTCTCCTCTCATGCAAATAGAACCTGCATTCTCTTCAAAGTTATAACCGAAGAAAAAAGAATGAGTAAAAAGCAGGTGAACTTGTCTTGGTTACTAAAAATTTTTTAAAAAGCAAATTAAAATAAAGGATAATTTGAAAACTGTCAAATGGCAGAAAATAATAAAACTACTCAGTGCTTATGAAAGGGCACCATTATACTATTGTTAGATAAGACAAAAGTCTCAGGGTCTGGGCAGTTTTTACTAAATGCTATCTTGCTAGATGCTAAAAGGTAGCACAGTATTTTTTTAAAAAATATTTTATTGATTTTTTACAGAGAGGAAGGGAGAGGGATAGAGTTAGAAACATCGATGAGAGAGAAACATCGATCAGCTGCCTCCTGCACACCTCCCACTGGGGATGTGCCCGCAACCAAGGTACATGCCCTTGACCGGAATCGAACCTGCGACCTTTCAGTCCGCAGGCTAACGCTCTATCCACTGAGCCAAACCGGTTTCGGCTAGCACAGTATTTTGAAGACTCAGCTGCAACTTGGTGAACTTGACCTGAAGTTTAGCCAGCTGCAAAGAAGAAAACAATTAACTAAATAGTGCAAAACAGCAATGGCTAAACCTCCATTCTGGGAGACAGAACTTTGGATACGAATCCCCTGTCTCCTTTACTTGTTGCAAATAAATAAAACGACCTGAGGACAATCACATCTTGTCCTTGAATAGAATATCCCAGCCAGGGAACCCCTTTGAGTTCAATAGCACTATCATTCCTTACATTACTAATACAAATAAATAAATAAATAAATTTGTTACCCTGCTTCAAGAGCCTTCGGAGAGTCAAATTCTTTGAAGAAATGATTACATCTGGGGGAATCTATCCTGATGGGAAAATAATGTAGACAGTGGTAATGAGAATTGAGGGAAGAGAACCAGTCTGATCATTTTTGTACCATCATTTCTATAGTGAATCAAATGGTGCTTATAAACTTGAAATTTAAGAATGAGCCCCTGAACTTGTGATGACCCCACAAGTGCACATACACTATGAGTTCTTGTTTAATCAGCCAGCCAGTTATACTCTACCATCATCCATTAAAAAGGAAAATTTTATGTGATGACCTTCCATTCTGCAGAAACTTTAAAACTGACACAAACAGAAAGCTGGCAGAAAGGGGCAGGGTCAAGGATTACACATTTCATCTCACCATCAAAATACCATCTTCAGTGTTTGTTCTCTTTCTTGGCTTCACTTCAAGCCCTTGATAATGGTGCCACAATAGCAAGAAGGTGGACAAGATGCATGGAGTGGGACTCCACTGAGACGTCTCGAGACATTTTACTATTCTAACAAGAACCCTCACAGGTTAACAGGAATAATCTCTTCTGGTTTATATACCAAGTAAGAGGACATATTATGTTTGCTTGTGGCAAATTCTTAAAGTGAAAAGTAAACCCTCATGGCTTGAAAGAGAGGGAAGCAAGCAGATGCTAAAACCTGAGTCCTTGGCACCCAGGAACAAACCTTCTTCTCCCACTCCCTCCACCTTCCTGCCATGTACACTTTCTTACTGATCTAGTTAAATAACTCCTGGGGAAGATCTAGGCAGGGATGAGGAGTTCTGAGGAGAATCAACACCCTTCCCCACGGGACCTAAAACCCCATAGAGCAAGCTTCTGCTAGAGATGTTGTTTCTACCATAATAGAAAACAAAATACCTACTTATACTGCCATCATATTAGTATTAGAGTTGTTTGTAGTAATAGCTGTAGTATTAGTAGTAATAGCTAAAACCAACAGCACTTACCATACACCAAACTACTGTTCTAAGCACTTTTTCGTAATTCATTTTATATTCTGTATCAATGTCTCAACAGATTTGCCCCTTTCCCAAATTTCCATCTCTTGGATACAAAAACCAACTGAAAAACTAAAAAAATCATTAGGAATTAATATTAAATTTCAGAGGTTCTTTGTGATGTGTCATGATAGAAAGCCTAGAGCTAAACCGGCCTTCATTTCTTTTGAGAATATAAAATTGGAGAACAGTATTAACTTGCTCCAGAAGGAATTTACCTTTAATTCCTCAAGAACAAGGTGCTAAAGCACCATGTGCAATCCCCTCTGCAAGTCCTTGCAAAGGGAATTGATAGTCCTTCTTGCCCAGGCTAGGTCAGGAGCATCTGGAGGGAGAGCAAGGGTTTCTTCTCACTCCCTGTTACTTCCCAAAGGAAAGAAAGTGGGTAATTGTTAGAACTGTGGAGAATCTGTTGAAATTAGTTATATGAATTATTAAATCCAGTCCTGTGGTATTAGTCACCAAGAGTGACATTTCATCCCAGCATCTCAACAAGCTGGGGTATTGCTGAACTCTCCCATAAACTTGGTGGTTTTAATTTCTCACTTCCACAGCTTTGATTTGGTAATTATAAAACTCTTTTTTAAAAATTAAAGTTGTATTTTTGGAAGTTTGAAAACCCAAAAAAGCACTAAACAGAAACTAACATCCATTCATCCATATATCTATAATAATAAAAGCATAATATGCTAATTAGACTGGACAGCCAAACGACCTTCTGGATGTCATTACGGATGTCCTTCCAGATGAAGCCATGGCAGCGGGGGCTGAGGCAGAGGTGGTTAGGGGCAATCAGGCAGGCAAGCAGTCAGGGGTGATCAGGCAGGCAGGCAGAGTGGTTAGGGGTGATGAGGCAGGCAGGTGAGTTGTTAGGGGCAAGCAGGCAGTCGAGCGGTTAGGGGCAATCAGGCAGGCAGACAGTGGTTAGGGGCAAGCAGGCAGGCAGGCAGAGGTGGTTAGGGGCGATGAGGCAGGCAGGCAGAGGTGGTTAGGGGTGGTGAGGAAGGCAGGCAGGCAGAGGTGGTTAGGGGTGGTGAGGAAGCCAGGCAGGCAGAGGCAGTTAGGGGCGATCAGACAGGCAGGCGAGCAGTTAGGGGCAATGAGGCAGGCAGGCAAGTGGTTAGGGGTGATCAGACAGGCAGGGCGAGTGGTTAGGGGCAATCAGGCAGGCAGGCAGGTGAGCGGTTAGGAGCCAGCAGTCCCAGATTGCAAGAGGGATGTCCGACTGCCAGTTTAGGCCCAATCCCGCAGACATCCTACAGGGCCTAAACTGGCAGTCGCACATCCCCCAGGGGTCCCGGATTGTGAGAGGGTACAGGGTGGGCTGAGGGATTCCCCCACACTCCATGCATGAATTTTGTGCACCGGGACTCTATCTACAATAAAGAATTAACACCACTTACAATTTTATTTCATCTAGTTTTTTTTCTATTATCTACTTTTAAAATTTATACATGAAGCATATAAATACATTGTCCTTTTAAAAGTTAAAACAATGAAGATAAAATTAGTGTGTATTTGACATTTTTTTTCTCAGTTTTGTTCCTGTACTCCTTATCCCCTAGTTCCATGGTCGACAAACTGTGGCTCACGAGCCACATGTGGCTCTTTGGCCCCTTGAGTGTGGCTCTTCCACAAAATACCATGGCCTGAGCGAGTCTATTTTGAAGAAGTGGCGTTAGAAGAAGTTTAAGTTTAAAAAATTTGGCTCTCAAAAGAAATTTCAATCGTTGTACTGTTGATATTTGGTGCTGTTGACTAATGAGTTTGCCGACCACTGCCCTAGTTAACTACTCTTATGCACTTATTCATTGTGTAATGTAATGTCCTTTAAGGCAATTTTAATATTTCATAAGCATTTGAATTAGAGAAGATACATAGTAATATTCTGAGTTTGAACATATGTATTACATAAACACATAATGTATTACATGTATACATTATTAACATAAAATATAATAAGAGTAGTTATACAACTTGGTTTTTCATTCAAAAATATAATTTTGAGATATACTCATGTTGACTCATATAAATCTGGTTTCCTTTGAACTTTTCTAGAGTTTTGTATGTATTTATCATACTTTATCCATTACTCTACAGATCTGACATATAGATTGCTTCCAATTTTTCATTTTTACAAACATTGCTTCAGGAAGAATCCTCAGATACATCTTTATGTATATGTGCTAGCATTTCTCTAGAATAGATACCAAAAATTAGGATTGCTGGACCATATATCAACTAATTTCCTTCAGTTTCTTAGTATTATTGCTTGTGGCCAATTTCTTAGTAACTGTGATTATTTGAAAGTATGTCAAAACAAAATTTCTCTATTCCCCGCCCCCCCCCCCCCCATCTCTTTCTAGCATTGGCTTTGGCTCAATGGTTATTATCTCTCTCTTTTACACACACACACCCCTCTCCTCTACACAGTGCCCACTTTCTCCCACCAGCTCCAGATTCTGTGGAGCCTGAAGCTCATATAAGTAGTGAAGCCCCATCTGAAAAAACACAAAATTAGGATAGAGATTATTTATTCAGAATGAGAGGCGAAATCACAACTTTAGTACTATTGACATCTTGGGTAAGATAAAATTCTTTGTTGGGGGAAGAGGAGGCAGCTGTCCTGTGCATTGTAGGATGGTCAGCAGCATCCTTGCCCTCTATCCACTAGATACCAGTCGCACCTCCCCAGTTTTAACAATAAAAAATGTCTCCAGATATTAGCAATGTCCCTTAAGGGGTACAATTGCTCCAGTTGAGAACCACTGCTCTAATCCTGCCCTTTTTCAGAGTATAGAAAAGGAAGGGAGCCTTTCCAGCTCCCCTAGGAGTTGAACTGTGTCTAAAGCCCCTAAATTTCTAAGGAAATTAAAGGAAATGAAAAGTTCTTACCTTACTCATTAACATATATGCAACTATCTACCAATGTTCAAAACAGTAAATACTTCATGACCTAATTGGCTTTATTATAGGAATTCAAGATTAAGTACTAGCAAGTTAAATCGATTAATGTGATTATTCATATTAAAAGATTACAGGAGAAAGATTGAAGCAGAAAAAACACATTATTTTCAACACACATTCATGTTTAAATTTCCTAGAAAGTACAAGTAAAAGAAAACTTCCTTTAACAAATAAAAAGCAACTCCAAAAATCTTCAGCAAACTCATATTCTATGATGAAATACTTTGAAATATTCTCAAATTCTGGAACAAGTCAAGCATGATACTATTCATACTTCTATTGAGCACCATATTGGATATTTTATTTTTTTTCAAATTTTTATTAAGGTATTATATGTGTACATATCTTACCATTGCCCCCCCCACCCCACTCCCATACATGCCCTCACCCCCCAATATTTTGCATCCGTTGGTTACTCTTATATGCATGCATACAAGTCCTTCAGTTGATCTCTTATTTCCCCCACCTCTCCCTAACCTTACCGCTGTCATATTGGATATTTTAAGTCTGCAAAATAAATTAAGAAAACAGAGCAGATAGAAACATCCAAAAGGAAAAACCCAAACTGGGCCTATTAAAAAATCTGATTTAAAAGTAAAAGAAAATCATGGTAGGCAGAATAATGGCTCCCCAAAGATGGCCCACATTCTAATCCCTGGCACTTGTGAATATGTTACTTTACATAGCAAAAGGGAATTGCAGGTGTGATTAAGGATTTTAAGATGGGGTAATTATCCTGGCTCATCCAGGTTGGCCAAATATAATGACAAGAGCCCTTATAAGAGGGAGGCAAGAGGGTCAGAATGACAGGAGCTGTGACCACAAAAGCGGATGTGAGTGATGACAGTTGGAAGGTGGCCAGGAGCTAAGGAATGTGGGAAGCCCCTAAAAGCTGGAAATGGCTGCCCTGGCCGGGTGGCTCAGTTGGCTGGAGCATCATCCCATGCACCAAAGGGTTTCTGGTTCGATTCCCAGTCAGTATAACATGCCTAGGCTGCGGGTTCCACCTCTGGTCAGGGCACGTGTGGGAGGCAACCTATTGATGTTTCTCTTTCACATCAATGTCTCTCTCTCCCCTCCCCCTCCCTGTTCTCTCTCTCTAAAAAAATGAAAAATAAAAAAAGCTGGAAATGGCAAGAAATGTATTTTCCCAGAGCTTCCCTTAAAGGAACACACAACCCTGCCAACACATTGATTTTAGCCTCATGAGATCCATTTTCAGAATTCTAACTTCCAGACGTGTAAGATAATAAATGTGCTGTTTTGTGACACAAATAGTGTAGCAGTGTGTAGTAATTTGTTACAGCCACAACAGGAAATGAATGCAAATATAGAGTCTATTCCAATAAGTGATAGAGAACTTGACAATTTTACTAGATATAATTCCAGATGAATCAAAGACTTAAAGGTGATAGGCAAACATTTAATTTTTTAAGAGAAACCACAAGGGAACATCTTTCAAAACACAAGGTAAGGAAGAGTTTCTTAAATAAGACAAAATATACATAAATCATTAATAAAATTGAAAGATTATTAGTTAATATATAATAAAAACTAAGGAGTGGGGCTAAGGAATGTGGGAAGCCTCTAAAAACTGGAAATGGCTGCCCTGGCCGGGTGGCTCAGTTGGCTGGAGCATCATCTCATGCACCAAAGGGGAGGGGAGAGTCACAGCTAAAAAAAAAAAAAAAGACACTTGCAACCTTTAATACAAACAGAAGCTTAATATTAGAGAATTACTACAAAAATATACAAATATGATACATACCCTCCAACCCAACAACCCTTTAAGAATCAGGAGGAACAAAATTTCTGAGGGGGGAGTGAGATAGGGTATGTGGTCAAAGGGCTTTAATCCATAAGGGCTATAAGGACTATCAAGGAGATAGTAAGACAACCCCCCCCCCCCCCCCGCTCATGGATTTATGGCTTAGCACCTGCAGCAGACCAGTTCGATTCAACATGGTGACTAATTTCACCTTGTGGGAACCTCTAGCCTCATTATACACTCAATGTAATATTAGCATACTACATGACATCACCATAATCAAAACAGAAAGCTAGTATAAAGACACAAGGTGTTATCTAGGGGACTCTTCCAAGAAGTCTCCACCCCTTTCCCCCGGAAAAATCCTGAATATTCTTCCCCCTTCTTGAATGCCTTACCCTTGGATGAAATGAGCCTCAAAGAAAGAAGTAAATCCCCACTAGGGAGGGGCTGCTCTGTTGGTGGAGTAGCCACTCTCTGCCTCACTGCTTCACTAATAAACTCTCTTTAACATTAAATTCTAAAAATAAATAAAATTTAAAAAGAGAGCAAGAAAATGACACATAGTTCAATTAAACAAATGGGCAAAATAGGCATTTTGCATGAATAGACATAGGACATATAAGATGCTCAATTTAACTCATAATTAGAAAAATGCAAATTAAAACCTCATTGAAATACAATTTCATAATTATCAGATTGGCAAAAATTAACGTCTGACACTAGCAAGTTTTGCCATCATCTATACTGGTAAGGATAGTGTAGGTTAGTGTAGCCACTTGAGAAGCAGTTTTTCATCATTGAGTTAAGTGTACATATCATACAAACCTGCAATTTATGTATTAGCTATATAACCATAAGGAATTATTTCCCATGGGTACCTGGCTATTTGTATGAGAATATTTTAGCAGCACTATTCACAATAGCAAAGCACTAGAACAACCCAGGTATCCATCAATGATAGAATGGATTAATTACAGTATAATCATGTAATGGAAAACCATACCATAGAGAAATGAACTACAGCTAGAAATGCAACATGGCTGAATTCCAAAAACATAATTTTGAGCAAAAAGGCAAATTATACATGACTATATATATATATATATATAGTGAATTTTTATATGTGGTACTTGTACTATCATTGATATATATATTCATTTATTATCATTGATTCATGAATATGTATAAATTCATTTTACTATCATTGATAGATATAAATGTGTGTGTATACATACATATAACCATATAAAACATGATTTCTTCCTTGTTTATCTGAAAATATTATTTTGCCCTTTTGAATGATAAAATTCTCAGTTGACATTTATTTTCTCTCAACATGTTAAAAATATTATTACACTGTCTTCACACTTTCCTCATGATTGAGAAGTTTGATTTTAAATTTTCATTCCTCTGTAGTTCATCTGTCTTTTCATTCTAGTTACATTTCAGTCTCTTTGCCTTTGGCATTCCATAATTTCATAATGATGTATCTAGGAATGGATTTATTTTGACTTATATTGCTCAGAATTTGTTGAACTTCCTGATTTTGAGCATTTTTAGGCATGTCCAATTCTGAAATAGTCTCAAATATTCTCCCTTTGAATATACTCTCCCTCCATTCTGTCTTTCTGGAGCTCTTATTTTAATACACTAGTATGTATATATTAATACACTAGTATGAAAGACAGAATGAATGATAGCCTCATTCATTGTATCCTTTATATTTTTTCACTTTTTTATCTTTCTATATATTGCATTCTGGTTTATTATCTTATATTCTAGCTCACCATGACTCTTCTACTTTATGCATCTAACTAGATATTTGCCTTTTCCATGGACTCTCATTTTAATGACTGTATTTTTCATGTTAGAAGTTCTGTTTGGTTCCCTTTAAAATCTACCTGCTTGTTTTTCATAGAGTACTGTTTTGTTCTATTATGTTTTCAATGCTTTTATTGGAGGGGGTCTAATTATTTAAAAAATAGTTAAAGTGTCTATCAAAAAGTTTCATCCTATTGCCTGGCCAGTGTGGCCCAGTGGTTGAGTGTTGACCTACGAAGCAGGAGGTCTCGGTTTGGTTCCCAGTCATGGCACATGCCTGGGTTGTGGGCTCGACCCCCAGTGTAGGGCATGCAGGAGGCAGCCAATCAATGATTCTCTCTCTCTCTGAAATCAATAAAAATATATTTTAAAAAATTTCATCCTATGAAGTCTTGGGTATCTAATTCTGCTGTTCATTGATGGTTGATTTTTGCTTCTAGTGGACTGTTTCACTAAATGTTTTGTAATTTTGGATTGTGTGTCCTTTTCCCATGCAGTTTTCCATGTGGGGAACTTGTACAGTCTGGGTTGGGTGCATGGCTCTCTAAAGGAGGTTTTTATTTGTTTTTTTTTCCAGGTACTCAATGCGTATCACAGGCCAGGGACATATTTTCATGTTAAAGTTTGAGCGTGTGGATTTTCAGACCATGAAATTTTGATGGACCAAAGAGAATTATATCCCTTGTGATTTTTAAAAAAATCCACATACATATTTGTACTAAACTAAATGCTTTCACTGAGCTTTTGTTTACTTAATCCACATTTGTCAAGCACGCTAGGCTGTGAGAGCACAACCACTGACTAAGTGAGCATTGCTGAGGAGATGGACATGAAAACAAGAAGTTAGATTTAGCATGATAAACTTTGCTAGGGGCATGTACACAGGGTAAGTAGCCCAGAGGAAGCATTAATAGTGGCTGGGTTAGGAAGAACAAAGGGGAAGGCGTTGCCCAGGTGCTGGTTGAAATGGGCCGTGTATTGTTAGTAATAAAAAAAAAAAAATTGATAAAAGGACAAGATTATATGGTTGCTTTATCCTTAAGATGGCACTATAAACTCACAATTCCTTTGTAGAGAAAGAATACATACAAATAACTGTGATTTATCCAAAAATTTCACTCAAACCTTATAAACTTGAATGGCTCTTGTGTGTAAGATACTAGATGCTTGCGTGTGATATTTGCATTTAATCTTTACAGCAACCTAAAGAAGCAGAGTCAAGTATTTGCCCCATTTTACAGACTAGAAATAGAAGTCGGAGAGGGTGTAAGTCACAAAGCCTGTAAAAGCAAAACCTGTATTTAAATGGAAACAGCCTGAATCTGGAACCGTGCACTTAATCACTATGCTGTATCACCTCTTTATAGTAATCCACGTGATAAAAAATGCTACCACATTAGCATGATCAGTTCCTAAAACTCGTTAGTTCTCCCAGTTCTAGTTAAATCACACAGGAAAACATGTCCCTGTCTGGCAATAAATCAGAGTCCATGTTAGTAGGTTTCCATTGGTTGCTCTGCCCAGACTTCAGCCAAGAAGCTGGCCTGTCGTCCCTGGTCAGATGCTCCCCCCTAGGCCCTCTCATAGCACCCTAAGCATATGACGTTTTGGTGCTTAGCACTCTGAACTGTGCTGACAGGTTTAGATCTCTGTTTTGCTCACTGATATGTGAGCATCTTTGTAACCCCCATGCTTGGTATAATGCCTGCGGCATAGATTTCTCAAGTCTTTGCTGAACCCTTTGTTCTTCCACATTAAACCAGCCCTTGCATCACAGCCACTATTTTCTCAGCCTCCTCTTTTTCACTACCTTCAAACCTAGACAGCAAATTATAGGAGAGAAGACAATTGTGTGAAAAAGTAGTTTCTATCTGAAACACTTGTGTGTTTAGGTGAAAATTGGAATAAATGCAAACACTGGGGATAAATGTTAAGTGCTACCTGTTAAGTTAGTATGCCTTCCTCCCAGGATGTTTCTAAACCTGAGAAAACTATACCGTGTTTACTATCCTTCCATATTTCCCATCCAGGTGAAATTTAGTTCAAATGAATGCCAAAGGCAATCTGGAAAAGGAAGAGAAGCATCCAAAAGGCAAATCCTGCAAAAGGAGCATACATGAGGGAGGGTAAATGAATCTGCTCACCTTCCACCTTCTCCCTTCTCTTATAGGAACTTCAGATCGTTTCTGCACAACAAATGGCAATAATGACCTCCTTCCTTTCTGCCCTAAGTCAATAACTAGTTCCCAACTCCCCCTCACCCCACAAGTACCAAAGCTGGTGTCCCAAAGTAGTATTCCTGACTTTGCAGTCATTGGGGCAATTTTGGTAGCCAATAAATCCTCTTGAGTGAGGGAAACTTGGAACCTTTTGCTAGAGTTTAAATTAGTACTGTGGATGGAGCTGTCAGGAGAGTTAGGTTCAGAAGGCAGTCTGATGAGGATTAGAACACAAGTTTGGCAGTGAAATAGACCCAGGTGCAAAATTAGGCCCTGCCAGGCTGGCGTGGCTCAGTGGTTGAGCATTGACCTATGAACCAGGAGGTCAGGGTTCAATTCCCAGTTAGGACACATGTCCGTGTTGCAGGCTCGATCCCCAGTAGGGGACATGCAGGAGGCAGCCGATCAATGATTCTCTCATCATTGATGTTTCTATCTCTCTCTCCCTCTCCCTTCCTATCTGAAATCAATAAAAATCTATTTTTAAAAAGACCAAACAAACCAAAAAAAAAAAAAAAAAAAAAAAAGAAGAAGGAATTCTTACCATTTGCAACAGCGTGGATGGAACTGGAGAGCATTATGCTAAGTGAAATAAGCCAGTCAGAGAAAGATAAATATCACATGATCTCACTCATTTGTGGAATATAATGAACAACATAAATTGATAAACAAAAATAGATCCAGAGACAGAGAAGCATCGATCAGATCATCAAACCTCAGAGGGAAGGTAGGGGAGGTGGGGGTAAGGGGGAGAGATCAACCAAAGGACTTATATGCATGCATAGAAGCCTAACCAATGGACACAGACACCAGGGGGTGAGGGCATGAGTGGGGGGGAAAGTGGGCGGGGAGAGGTCAATGAGGGGGATAAGGACACATATGTAATACCTTAGTCAATAAAGAAAAAAATAAAAAAATAAAATAAAATGTCTGATATAAAAAAAAGAGAAGCAGTTAGTTATGGCAGAGTAGAAATTCAAATTGGAATCTGCAATTGAGTAGTAAAGATATTCTGACAACAAAAAATAATGTAGAAATGAGTTAATTGCCAGTGAAAAGATTTTCAAATTACCTTTTATTAGGTAATCTTATAACTTCATAACAGCTGTTTAGGTATATAAACACGTATATACAATTTTCTAAACATGAAAAGCAGTAGTTTATTATTTCTGCTTGCATTTATATTACTCAAAACTTTACCAAAACATTTGTTATAAAAATCAATAAAATTGTTTAACACACTTAAAAAAATTTGGGGCGTGTGTACATAATTATTTTCAAGCTTGCTTTATAAAAAAAGAGTGCAGTTTCTATCCATGTGTTCATAGTGACTTTCAAAAGTAGTTTAAGGGGTGGAGGGAAGAAGGTAGCATTGCCTTGTAATACAGCATTAATTAATACTGACTTAACCTGGGACACTCATAAAAGATCCTTTGTTATCTAACATGTAGTAAAAATATTTAAAAATCAAAACTCCATTTCTATGAATAAAACATAGAAAATAAGACTTTATATTCTTAGGCTAACTTGTTACCATAAAAACTGCATTCATTTTGCAGATATTACTGACACCCACATTATTTCTTTAAACATATTACGATATTTGAAATTCATATGGAAACCCACAGACTTCTCCTCCTCCCAATACATTCACTGAATGCAGATTTAAGTGAGCACATCTCATTTTGATTGTGCCTTTTACTTGTGTGCTTTAAAAATGACTACAGTATAGTACATTTGTGTTTTTAACTGATATCAAAATTAAGATGAGTGATCTATGCAAAACCAGCAGCCTGTACTTCTAGTAACAGTTGTCATATGGAAAAAAAAAAAAAGCCCTGAGTCAGTATTTTTTGCAAAAGTAATGAAGAAGAGTACTCTGACGTCATTTTATAACTTATAAAATAGTTAAGACTGTCCAGTATTCATTTGTGTTGTTTTCATTTTGATTGAAGAGGTAATGCTTTTGTTTAGTTAATCCAATTCAGGTTATTTCTTAATATTCAATTTCATTTAAATCCTCAGAATATCCTGATGACTGCTGAGTTACATCTTCCATTTCTGTCAGGAGATAAATAGACAATAATAGTTTCCTCTATTTTTATTGTAGAAAAATACTGAATTTGCATTCTTATCATTTGAGACTGTTGCAAAATCCCTTTTCAATCAAGTTTATATAATTGGAAAAATACTGTTACCTGCACAGGGTCCTGCTTGGAATTTAACATCATCAATGGCAATATCACTTCTTATTGACATTCCCCGAATGGCCTCAAAAATGATCTGAAAAGTAATAAAGTTTGAATTTAGAAATAGAGTCATCCTGATAAAACAAGACTGATCAGGGACAGATCCAGGTTATATGGGTCTAGTAGAAGCTTAGTCTGTTCTTAGGGCTCCCTTTAAGAAAGAGAATACAAAATCACAACTTCAAATTTAGGTACTAAAGAGAATACTTATTTCTAATGTAAAGAAATTCACAACAGATTACTGGAGCCGTGGAAATTCAGAGCCCTTTCTCCTGAGATACCTTTAGGTAATTTCCTAGAAATGCTCACCTTGCAATGCTTCCTGGTGATGACCTGGCTTCCCTTCCCCTCCTAGAACATTCTACTCCTAGCACTCAGGGCCTATGAGGGTGATGGGCCCAGAAGTATAGGCTCTCCATAAATCTGCCTTTGATCCTGGCGCTAGGTGGAAGAATTTAATATGACTGATGAGACCCATGTATGAACAGCAAAGCACAATCATTAAATTTATAAAAAAGGCAATGTTTCACTTATTGTGTTAAATACCATGACATCCAAGAAAGCCCAGGATGAAGAGGAAGCCAGTTTTATGACTTTAGATCCTGAGAAGAAAATAACTAATCCAATATTCAGGTTCTAGGGTAAATCAATTACATTATAATCTCTAAGGCAGCCCAACTATGGTTAATAAACCACTGAGTACTCAAGGGAGGCTATGGGTAATAAAAAGTATCCAGAAGACACAGTTTCTCTATTCATTTAATGAGCAAATGACTCCCCAGTGGACTAGTTTATGATTCAAAGTAAATTAAAGCATATAAAGTGGATAATTAATAAACATATGAAATGATCTTGAAATTAATGACTCAAAGAAGCTTTAATAACCAAAAATGTGGCAAAATAACATTAATAGAAATTCTAAGGACACAACCCTAAATAAAGATCATTGTCAAGAAGAGTTTTAAAAAATGTTCTAACAGACAACAGTGGCGTGGGGGCAGGCGTGGGGAAGGTTTCGGGAGGGGAATGGGGGGATGAGCACAAATATGTGATACCTTAATCAATAAAGAAATTAAAAAAAGAAAGGAATATAAAAGTACATTTGATTTTTAAAAAATGAAACAATATACCACAAATAAATATAAATGGCTATAAAGGGAAGGAGGGAACAGATGAAGATGAAAGAGATGGAAGCTACACTTGTCTGAATGCAATTAGTTTTATAGTTGTGTCTTTGGTTCATGTAAGTGCTCTAGGTAACAAAAGAACAAATTAACCTAAATGTGATGGTTAATTTTGTGTCTCAACTTGATGGGTGAAGGGATGCCCAGATAGCTGGTAAAATATCATTTCTGGGTGTGTCTGTGAAGGTGTTTGTGGAAGAGATTAGCATTTGAATTGGTGAACCTGAGTAAAGCAGATGGTCTTCCCCAATGCAGGCATTATCCAATCCCTTGAGAGCCTGAATAGGCAAAAAGCTGGAGGAAGGGTGAATTTGCCAACCTGGCTGGAGGTGAGACATACATCTTCTCCTGCCCTCAGACATGGGTGCACTTGATGCACAGGCCTTCAGACTCAGGTCAGGCCTTTCACCACTAGCCACTCTATTCTCAGGCCTTTGGAATCAGCCTGAATTATACCACAGGCTTTCCCAGAGCCCAGCTTTCAACTAGTTGATTACGGAACTTCTCGGCCTCCATAACTATGTGAGCTGATTCCTATAATAAATATCTATATATACAGGGTGTCCCAAAAAATCCATACACACTTTAACAACTGATAATTCAATTTTGA
The DNA here is from genome assembly GCF_963455305.1 of Plecotus auritus. NCBI lineage: Eukaryota > Metazoa > Chordata > Mammalia > Chiroptera > Vespertilionidae > Plecotus > Plecotus auritus. The sequence continues at coordinate 141,156,908 of NC_137776.1, read as the reverse complement.
AAATGAAATGTATTTTAATAAACACTGTCTTTATTCAAACTATGTGAGCCAATTCCTATAATAAATCTCCATATATACAAAAAAAAATGTTCTAACAAATCTATATAGGAGGGTATATGAGTGTAGTTAATAAGCATTTTGGTTTTCTGAAAAACAATAAAACCTGGTTTTTGACCATCAAGTCTACAATATAAAACACAATAGACAATTGCTTGATGGAATTATATTCTTAACAGTCTGTGGTTGGGCTAAAACACTTGATTTCATAAAACTTCTTGGAATTTCCTTAATACTTGAGTAATAACTTTTAAAAATATATATTTTATTGATTTTTTTTTTTTTACAGAGAGGAAGGGAGAGACGTCGATGAGAGAGAAACATCAATCAGCTGCCTCCTGCACACCCCCAAATGGGGATGTGCCCACAACCAAGGTACATGCCCTTTACCAGAATCGAACCTGGGACCATTCAGTCCGCAGGCCGACGCTCTATCCACTGAGCCAAACCGGTTAGGGCAGAGTAATAACTATTTTATAGCATTATGATTTCCCCCTTGTATTATGGATATACATCCTATTAGTAAATAATTGTGGTTATTTAAGAATAAGATAAAAATGTTTTCTTTTAATTTAAGTATTATTTTTTTGAGATGGCTACTAAGCCATGAGGACATAAATACTTATTAAGTTGTTTGAACCCAACTACTTAATAAATGGAACTGTTAGGTCTTTCTTTTAGTCGAGGGACACCAGAAAACAATTAACTGAGATAAAGGGTACCATGAACTAGAAAATTTGGGCGCCTGCGCTTAGCTGAGTAGCTGGCACATAATGATTCCAAGGAAATGTTAGGCAGTCTAATAAACATGAATGGTGTACATATTTCAGTGAGCTGAGAATCTGTTGAACACTTTCTTTCACTTGCAGCAAAATATAAGAAACCAGAGAGGAAAACACCCGAGAGCAGCTGAGGAAGAAGGGTAAGCCAAAAACCCAAAGGAAGTAAAATCGTTTTGTGTTTTTGATCAATAGCCAAGTCAGATTCTGCTTAGCACTTTAATAAATCCCTTAGGAAGGAGTATGATTAAAATTTTGCTACTTGATAACCTTTCCTCTATAGGATAACCTGATGATTGGAATGTCATCAGAGGACACCCATATATTTTCCCTATAGGATGAGTCTCAAATCACAGCAGTACTACAGCATTCTAAAAATCATCTCCACCTGCCTACCCTTACTGATGATGTATGCATTTACCAGGTCAGCAAGTGATCAGTAAGTATTTGTTAAAATGAGCAATTTTGGCCTTGTCCTACATGAGCTCGGTCTGGCTGCCTGATTGTGAATACTAGGTCTGTTGTGGTGATATAAATTAGAGATCAGAGAGGTTTAGAGGAAATTTATTTCTAGAAACAATAATTAATCTTTTAGTATTTCGGTACTTTAAAGTTTGTAAAACGCTTTCACATGCATAATCTTATTGGACCCTCTGACTTGGGTGATATCATCCTGGCAGGAATCATTGCCCCATTTTGAAAATATATAAGCCATCCCAGAGGGGATGAGATTTCTCCAAGGTCACCTAGTGCTGGTGACATCCAGGGGAATGAGAGTAATCTGGAACTTCTATGGTGGGAGTGAGTGTAGAACAGTGGTTTAGAGATACAAACTTTGGAACCAGTCAGATCTGGGATCAAATTCTCCCCCTGCCACTTACCAGCTGGATACCTGGTTTCCTCATCTGTAAGAAAGAGCTATAAGATCAATGGGAAGAACTTATGTATGACTCTGAGCGCTGTAAGTGCCTGGCACATAGAAGATGGCCATTCTACTTTCACATGGGTGTGCGTCTGTATTATTAGACACTAGGATGTTTTGAGGAAATTGGTTCAGTCTCCACACAGTCGTTTGGGAAACCTGAGGGAATCACTAAATCCAGAAGAAAACCCCTCAGGCAGATTCATATCTGTTTCATCCTAAGCCAAAGAGAATGGACTCTTCCAGATTGTGAGCTATAAATCTCTCAGGCCATTCTGTTCCCTTTGAACTTGAGCACCCCAAGATGCCAGCCCAGATGCCTCACTACTCTGTGCTCAAAAAATATTTCAGAGAACCAGCCACCCAGCAAGTCTCATAGATGCAAGGCCATGTATGTACCTGACCTCCTGGGCGTAGATGCTGAGAAGTCACCCATTCCCCAGAGTTCAACTCAGATTCCCTTACTCTTGTGTATCAGTATCATTTGGGGATTTTAAAAAACATCAACACTCAGGCTCCACCCAAGAGACAGAGATTCTCCATTGTTAGCATATATCAGAGTCACCAGGAGGGCTTGTTAAAACACACATTTCTGGGCCCCACCCCCAGAATTTCTGTCTGAGTGGAGCCTGAGAATGTGCATTTCAAGTGAGTTGCATTTTTAGGTGAATTTGCACTTCAGGTGTTGCTGCTGGTCTCAGGACCACACTTTGAAAACATCAGAACAGGGTTTGGTGCCCTAAAAGCCTAACAAAATTAATCCATCGCCTCTGATGATGATCAATTATATTAGCAAGTTCCTGAGTGATCCACTTTCCTTCTGTAAACACACATTAAGTCACTATCAAAATAATCCTTGGGGCAATCTGGTATTCTTTACTAAATTTCTAGGCAGTTTTATCCATGCTGAGGTAATGGGCCACCCCTGGATAATGACACATCTTCCCTCTGTCATTTGTCTTTAGCAATGCTGCACCCTAGATGGCACTGCCACCTGGCCACCTGAGCTTCTGCAATTCCTCCCCATTTAGATCTGTAGAAAAGTTATTGTGGTTGTAGGTGATATAAAATGAAGTCCTTACGTTTGATACCTTTTCCCAGGAAGACTTAGTCCAGGCGTCCTCAAACCACGGCCCGCAGGCCACATGCAGCCCGCCGAGGACATTTATCCGGCCCGCCGGGTGCCGCTGCCTGTCCTGCTTAGCAGCCGACTTGTCCCGGGCCCGCAGTGCGCATAGGAATTTGTTCATAGTTTTTTTTTTAAACTATAGTCCGGCCCTCCAACGGTCTGAGGGACAGTGAACTGTCCCCCTGTTTAAAAAGTTTGAGGACTCCTGGTTAGACCAAGCAGCCTGTAGTTAGAGTTGAGAGGTACTGGTCCAGGAGGGCTATCAGCCAGAAGCAAGGATGAGGAGGAAGCAGGGCTTTCAGTTGAAGGTCACACCTGAGAATTGCTCAGAGCAAGTTCAGGAGCAGTCAGGGTCTGAAGGTTATCTCCCCAGAGCTTTCTGAAGCGTTGGCGCATGGGAGCCGGTGAAGTCAGTGGTGTCAGGAGGCTCCTGCTGATCTAGACTAGACTGGCTGCTCAACCTCATCTATTGGAACACAAAAGGCTCATTCCTATCACTGCTCAGATTCCCTTACAACCGGGATCCTCAGGACGAAGGTCTTCTGCAGTACACGAGGAGATTCAGGGAGAGACCCAGGACTTAGCATTAACACTCTCAGTTTCTTCCGCACCCAGGTGGACAGAGACTTAAAAAATATTACTTTTTTCTTTTAATTTAAGTATTATTTTTTGAGATGGCTACTAAGTCATGAGGACATAAATACTTATTAAGTTGTTTGAACCCAACTACTTAATAAATGGAACTGTTAGGTCTTTCTTTTGGTCGAGGGACACCAGAAAACAATTAACTGAGATAAAGGGTACCATGAACAAGAAAATTTGGGCACCTGGGCTTAGCAGAGTAGCTGGCACATAATAATTCCAAGGAAATGTTAGGCAGTCTAATAAACTGCCAAGGAAATGTTAGGCAGTCTGGACCATGTACTCTGGTAAATGTAGGCTTACAACACAGCCCTTGTATGTGGGTAAAGAGGAGTGAACGATGCAGCTGCAACAGCTAATGAGATAATGGCATGTTTAGAAGAAAGGGAAACTCTGTTTTATAGATTTGCAGGACTCATAGAATGTACTTGATGCTCATAATATACCAAGACAAAAATAGATAAACTTTCGTTGAGCTGCAAAAATCACTTTAGGCACAAATACCCAAAGCCTAATTTTCCATTCACTGCTTAGATTTAATCAATATAGACTAACTATGTTTACTCTCAAACAAGTACTGCCTTTATCTATGACCCTGAAAGAGAACAAAACATTCTCCCTGGTGGCAAGAAATAGAAAGAACATCAGAAGCCTACAGGAATGTTTTCCATTACTGGAGTCTTATCTCTCTTGGCATACCTGGTGCTGCCTCTCACAGCTGTATTCAATCAGCGCTCGGAGCCAGGAAATGCTCTGTTCGCCTCTTCTTCTCCATAAGAGGGACTCTTCACTGTCACCTTCTTTTTTCAAATAAACACTGAGCAGGCCAGTCCCAGCTCCATACATGTGGTAGAAAAAGGCCAAGCAGTGTTTTCCAGTGACTCCTCGTAGAGGCCCGGATGAGAGGTGTGCCTTTTGTCCATACACCATATGGGAGGCCTCGATGTACATGTAGTAGCCTTGAGAGCAATGCAAAATCAGGTATTGTTAAAAAGGACACCAATTACATTCTCTTTCTCTTTTGAGTAGTGTTCCTAGAAACAAATTAGAGTAAATGAATGGCTTGACTATAGTACTGATAAAGGATATCATCATTTTGGAGAATAAGTATAATCCAAGGAAAATAAATATGCTACAAAATTTAGACCATCGAAATAATTTTTTTCATTTAATAATTTATACTTCAGTTTCATATATGGGAGTTAGTTAATATACTAGTATTATACCACTGATATGGTGATTAACATATCAGAATTTGGTCTACTAAATTCACAAACAATATTGTGAAGCTCCCAGGCATTGGTTTAGGAGAGAACACAGATTTTGCAGTCAGGTAGATCTGGGTTCAAGTCTTCACTCTGATATTATCTCTGTGATCCTGGTCTAATGAATTATGTTCTCTGAACCTATATTCATCATTTCCCCAAACACAGATCTGAGCAATCCTATAGGCTATTAAAAAGGGTGGGAGACCTGCCTAATTCGGTCTCATAAGATTGTATGCACCGTGCAACACTTCCCCCCAGTAAAGTTATCACATGGAACACTGGACCAGTAGAGCCCTGGGATGTGGCCTTCATTGCCACCAGTCATTCCCATGATCTGCTTTAAACTATTAGGAAAAATACTGTCCACGTTTCTAGAGTGCTCACCCATCACATCCTCATTATTAAAACCAATGGTCAATTTGCGGTCCTTGCCATTCTTATGCCACCAGTAACACTGGACAAAGTAGTTCACGTCTGCCTCCTGGAAGTACTTTCTGACCTTGGCTTGCAGGACACTGTACTCTCCTGGTTTTTCTCCCATTTCACTGGTCACTCCTTTGCTAGTTAACCTTTCCTCTCTGATCTGTGAGCTGGGGGTGCTCAAAGGCCCCGTTCTTGAACTTCTCTATTCTCACTCCTTTGACTGCATCTGGTTTCATGGCTTTAAATATCTATATATATAAAAGCCTAAGCGACTGAACGACTGGTCGACCGGTTGCTATGATGTGCACTGACCACCGGGGGGCATACACTCAACGCAGGAGCTTCCCCCTGGTGGTCAGTGCACTCCCACAGCGAGAGCGCTGCTCAGCTGACCGATGGGCGCCAGATGCCAGGCTCATGGCTGGCAAGCACAGCTGCGGCGGCGCAGCCTGGCCTGCGGGGATCTGTCCGAAACTGGCAGTCTGACATCCCCCGAGGGGTCCCGGATTGCAAGTGGGCGCAGGCCAGGCTGAGGGACCCCACCAGTGCACTAATCCATGCACCGGGGCTCTAGTTATACATGTTGTCATTTCTCAAATTTAAATTTCCAAGTTCTTTGCTGAAATCCAGACTTGTTTATTCAAACTGCCTGATGGATATCTTCATGTATTATTGTCAAATAGACATCTCAGCTGAAACATGTTCAAAACTAAACTCCTAACAGCTTTACCTTAAAACCTACTCCAGCCTTTCCAGTTGGCCAGGCCCAAACCTGGGCCTCCTCTCACTCCAGGCTGTCAGAGTTCCTGTTGGCTCTACCTTCAAAATATGCCTAGAATCCAGTCATTGCACTTCAGCAAGGAAAGACACTGTTATTGTTCTTTTCTTTATGATTTCCTAACAAAAACTAGGCTAGATATAAACAAGTACATATATACATTATCCTAATAGAAGGGTACATTTAATTTAATTCCATGGAAAATAAGACCAAAGCATGAAATGACCATAGTTTATCATCTAACTATGTTGAAGATATCCCATTCTATTCTTTTCCCCCCTTTCTATTCCATACATAAGTTAGTGAGACATGGATTGAAATTCTACCTTAATGCATGTTTAACCTAAAAAACATTTTCTCCAAAAAGTAATTTTTAAGGAAATAATACCTGGTTTTAGGAATCTTAAGTAAAGAACTTTGGCTAAAGATGAAACACTCATTGGGGGTGGGGAGGGGAAGGACCCTTTGAAAGATGCTATCACTGGGAAAATGGAAAGTAGGGACTACTGGGGCCTGAAACAAAGTTTTTTTGTTTTCCACAATGCAAAGAAAGCAATGGATCTATCAGGAGGAGAGATGACCCAAGGAGTATCTTTTGTCTCGTGATAACAATATGAGTCCCAGCCACAATTGGTCTGAGGTCTTGAAGGCAGGAGGAAAAGCCCTAATCACCTCTAGGATTATCCAATGGAATTCTTTCTTTCATGAGTACAGTGCACCGACCACTTAGTACCAAATGCATGAAGCATTACTTAGGTAATGTGTTCACCTCTGGGTCTCAGGTACATGGCTGAAGCCACAACCTAAGGTTTCCAGTTCCAGAGATCTTTGTATTTAGCACCATGAAATATGAAAGGAATTTCCTAAGCTGTTTGATCTGTGTAACTGTGCTGCTTTTGGGGGAGGGGGACCATGCAGGGGAAAGTAAGTACAATTGCCTTTCCCGAGCATTGACACCAGCCTACTTTTCTTGAGTAATAGTGGTCTTTCCAAAAACCCTTCAGGGATATAGTTTCTATTTTAAGCCCATATGCATATTCCATAAGGCAATACTGATTTAGACCATTCTGGACCAACATCTATTCCTACAAATAACTGTAACCTACTTGTCAGCTGACCAGAATTTGCCCCTCTGATACACAAACCAATTATTTATCTGAGTCCAAATCTGTTTTTCTTTTTGACTTGCATATGACACTTCCTTTCCCCAGAAAAGATCAGAACTTCATGGAGAGCCAGTCTGCCTCACATGTGCTCAGAAGGCAGAGAAAAGCGCTGTGTGTTGACAAGCTTTGCCACATTACTACTCCAAATGCTGTCCGTCTCAGCAAACAAAAGCTCTGGGTGGAAGCCAGAGAGCCCCAGCGTGGAAACCTCAGACCAGCTCACGTGTTCCTGCACGTGAGGGACTCCAGTCTGTGGAAGGGATTATTAACTGGAGAAAACAAATCACTTTCTTTCTGTGGGTCATTGTTTAACATCCAGGAGGGGTTCCAATGGGTCTATTGGGAGATCAGGGTCCCATATGTTCTTTGCCCAGCAATTGTGATGTGGAGACACACACCACATTCATAATCTGGAACAGCCTGGCAGCTGTTCCTCCAGCCTTGCAGCCCCGGCTCCAGGGCTGGGAGGGAGCCTGGCAGCCTGTGCGAGGCCATGTGGAATGAACAGCTAGCTGCACTCATTAGCTGGAAGAGGATTCTAAACAACCCGGGAAAAGAGACATCTTTGGGAAGAACAACAGCTAGATGTGTCTCTAAAATTGCTTTTTATCATACCATTTATTTATTTTAAATATTTTTATTGATTTCAGAGAGGAAGGAAGAGGGATAGAGAGATAGAAACATCAATGATGAGAGAGAATCATTAATTGGCTGCCTCCTGCATGCCCCACACTGGGGATCGAGCCTAAAACCCAGGCATGTGCCCTGACGGGGAATTAAACTGTGACCTCCTGGTTTATAGGTCGACACTCAACTCTGAGCCACACTGGCTGGGCTTATCAGACCTTTTAAGTGATTTTTAAGGCTTATCATAAATGAGAAGTTATTGTTTATGGGGCAAAGTTTCAGTTTGGGAAAATGAAAAAGTCTGCAGGTGTAGTATAGTGGTGATGCTTGTACAACTATGTGCATGGATTTAATGCTACTGAACTATCATACACTTAAAGATAATTAAAATGATAAATTTTATATTATGCATATCTTATTATAATTTTTTTAAAAAGCTTGTCATAGAAGCCTTCTCTGTGTAAGTAGGATATGACATTATCAGAAACCAGTGAGATAAATCACTGAAAGATTGAAGGACATTGGAGATTTTGATAATCTCAAACTGATCTGATGGTTACAGAATAATTGAGTAGCATAATTACAAGTTTACCAAAATTCTTAAAGGACAGGGACTTGAATTAGACTGTTAAAATTTCTGCTATATAACATCTATATAATAAAGAGCCAGGGTCGTAACGACCATTACGACCCAAGGCCAGAAGTCAGTGCTGGGTTGCTGTGATGACTCAGCACTGACTGGGGTTGCTGCCAGCACCCTGATCCAGCACTGACTGTCTAGGGCAGTGGTCAGCAAACTCATTAGTCAACAGAACCAAATATCAACAGTACAACGATTGAAATTTCTTTTGAGAGCCAAATTTTTTAAACTTAAACTTCTTCTAACGCCACTTCTTCAAAATAGACTCACCCAGGCCGTGGTATTTTGTGGAAGAGCCACACTCAAGGGGACAAAGAGCCGCATCTGGCTCGCTAGCTGCAGTTTGCCAACCACTGGCCTAGGGGGCTGCGGATCAGTCCCAGAGAGAGGCCTGCAGAGAGAGAGGCAGGGTCTGATCTGTAGCCTCTATGGCAGCCATTGATCAGAACTTGCCTCTCTCTCTCCCGGCCTGGCCAACAGCCGCACCTCTATTTCTCTCCAGGACTCCACCTGGGCTGCTGATCAGCCCCGCCTTTCTGATCAGGCTCTGTTGATAGGCCCAGAGACGCTGACTGGCATAGAAACTGACCAATCAGAACAAAATCTGGGTCAACTGTGAGGAGCTAATGGCTGCCTAGGAGGCAGAGCTTTTGACGCTGACTGGCATAGAAACTGACCAATCAGAACAAAATCTGGATCAACTGTGAGGAACCAATGGCTGCCTAGGAGGCGGAGCTTTTGACACTGACTGGCATAGAAACTGACCAATCAGAACCAAATTGGCTGGCAGAGGAGGACAGTTAGGGATGATCAGGCAGGCAGAGGCATTTAGGGACTATCAGGCCAGCAGAGGAGAGCAGTTAGGGGCGAGATCAGGCTGGCAGGGGAGGGCAGTTGGGGACGAGATCAGACTGGCAGGGAAGGGCAGTTAGGGGTGATCAGGCAGGCAGAGGCAGGTAGAGGCGATCAGGCCAGCAGAGGAGAGCAGTTAGGAGTGAGATCAGGCCGGCAGGGGAGGGCCGTTGGGGGCGAGATCAGTCTGGCAGGGGAGGGAAGTTGGGGGCGAGATCAGGACAGCAAGGGAGGGCAGTTAGGGGTGATCAGGCAGGCAGAGGCAGTTGGGGGCTCGATCAGGCTGGCAGGGGAGGGCAGTTGGGGCGATCAGGCAGGCAGGCAGAGGCAGTTAGGGGTGATCAGGCAGGCAGAGGCAGTTAGGGGCGATCAGGTAGGAAGGCAGAGAGGTTAAGGGTGATCAGGCAGGCAGGCAGGGAGGTTAGGGGCGATTGGGCAGGCAGATGAGTGGTTAGGAGCCAGCAGTCCCAGATTGTGAGAGCGGTGTCTGACCGCCAGTTTAGGTCCGATCTCACAGGGCCTAAACTGGTGGTCAGACATCCCCCAAGGGGTCCCCGATTGGAGTGGGTGCAGGCTGGGCTGAGGGAACCCCCCCCTCCATGCACAAATTTCATGCACCAGGCCTCTAGTAGTAAATATAATATAATTCTGGTTTTCTTTTGTCTGACAGCACAATTTTATAAGTAAATGTCATTTGGCACTTAATGTAACCTTGTTATTTCTATCACACAAGAAGGGAGTGTCCATAGAAATGACTTCTGCCTTTACTTAGTAGCATGTTGGAAGAGAATTTAATTGCCAGAAATACAGGAGATGTATTGAAGCACTAAACAGTGCCAGAAAAGAAATGGATGGTGTCTTTTTCTCAGGAAATTGTTAAGAGAATGATGAATAGCTGTTTTTCTAGGATGTAGCTGAGGGGAGGAGAAAGGGAGGACTCCATTTTTAATCTATTTACTGGTGAACTCAGTGAGCTAGGAAATGTTACATAGAAGTTATTTTCTTACTAACCTGCATAGTTGTCTGTTGATTTATGTATTATATTATCTCTTGGTCAGAAAATTTCTGTAAATTCCAGGGCAACTAAAGCCAATTGTTTTAAAAAAATTCTGACAGCATGCCATCAAATAAATGTTAATAAAATTGCAATAGCCAATAAAAAACTGGGAAATTTGTTAAGACTTGTCTTTATGTCTTGTAAAAAAATAGCAACTGTTTCAGAAAACTTGCTGATTCTGCCAGGATAGAGCTACTCAAGTAGATGGTGGCAGGAAATGGAGAGACAAATCTCGCGGAGTCCATCCCGTCTCGATGCAAGTCAAGATCCGTCTGTCACAAATGCCTTTATTATTTTATTAAAGAAGGAGCCAAATGATGGGGCTAGAATTTTTCTTTTATTTGGTCTTTGTCGTTCTACTAGAATGACTTGTCCTACGCAATGACTTACTTAAGCATTGGAAATGTTTCCCAAAGTTTAGTCATACAAATACCATCTTCAAGATATTATTTTTGGCTGTCCTCATACTACCTACACTATTATTCATCTCATAATTTTCTTTAAATAGACTTTGTTTTTATTACTTAAATACATTTATTCAAATAGGAAACTTATTAGCATGAAAACAGAAAATACGTTACAAATCATCAAATAATGGTTTTGATGTATTGATTATATATTTTTCTTTTCTTTTTTTAAAATATATTTTATTGATATTTTTGCAGAGAGGAAGGGAGAGGGATAGAAAGCTAGAAACATCGATGAGAGAGAAACATTGATCAGCTGCCTCCTGCACACCCCCCACTGGGGATGTGCCCGCAGCCAAGGTACATGCCCTTGACCGGAATTGAACCCGGGACCCTTCAGTCCACAGGCCGACGCTCTATCCACTGAGCCAAACCGGTTTCGGCTATTTTTCTTTTCTTAAAAAATTATTGATTGATTGACTTTGAGAGGGAGAAGTAGAAATTTGTTGTTCTACTTATTTTTGTATACATTGGTTGATTCTTTTTTGTGCCCTGACTAGGGATCGAACCCATAACCTTGGTATGTCGAGACAACACTCTAACTAACTAAGCTACACAGCCAGGGCTTCTATATATTTTTCTTGTTCATGGATATTACTATCAATTAAAAATAATGTTTATTCACCTACCACTTGAGTTACCCAGTGGTAGTTTGGAACACATTAGTTTAAGGTCTACCAAACTATGAAGTCATCTTACTTGTAGTCATAGGCAGTAGTTTTCTATTTATAAAAACACAAATGACACAGAACAATGAGTCCAAGAAAGTATCCCAGAGATGAACATGCTAGTTTATAAAAGACTTCCAGTTATAAAAATAGTAATACCATTCATTTCAATGGAGCTTTTATAGTATCAAGCCTTTTCACAAATATAATCTCAGTTCATCACCAGAGCAACCCTAAGAGATTAGCAGGACATCCATTGTAATCTTTATTTTACATATGAGGAAACCAAAGCTCAGAAAAGGTATGTGAACAAACGCAGGTTGTGCAGGCAGCGAGGGGCAGAGCCAGCTCCCTCTTCATCCGTGGTCTTTACACTAGACGACACCAGGCTACGTCTTAGATTTGGAAAGCTTTATTGCATCTCCAGTTAGTAAGTAGGAAACTATAGTTCCCCTGGAGTTGCTACACTTGAGCTTCTGTTGATTTTGGTAGACACACAGTAAACTGTCATATCTAAATGGTGGCTTTTCTGAGTTTCTCCTTTTATTTAAAGGGCCCATATTTACTGACCATCTAATGCACTTATCCGTAAAACAGCTTTGAATGCCTCTCCTCTTTTTATTTTCTTCTTGTGTATGTTTTCCAAGTATAAATTGATAGGCTTTAGGGATGGGGAGCGAAAAGGTAAAATGCAGTCTACAATTATAGGTAATGGCCAAGTTAGAATTCTATTCTCAGCAAAAATACCCTTCAAATGTAGAGAAAAAATAAAGACATTCTCAGACAAGCAAAAACTGAGAGAATTCATCATTAGCAGATTTGCACCAACCCACCCCCTCTGCCCCCGCCCAGAATCAACACTAAAACAAAAACTAGATGCAGAAGAAAATTCTTTTGGCAGAAGAAAAACATTTTCTACAAAAGAAAATAATTCAAGAGAGAAACATGAAAATGCATAAAGGAATAAAGACTAATGTAATGGGGGAAATATGTGAATAAATATAAAAGAATACTAACCCAATAATATTTTCTGGGATTTAAAATATATAGAAATAAAATACAAGACAAATAGTATAGAAACCGTTAAAAGAATAAGACTAGTAAAATACTGTATAAAACAAACAGGCGAATAGAAGAGAGATTGGAATACTAAGAAAGTAAATATAAGTCAAAATGTTTCAGTAATTATATTAAATGTTTATGATCCAAATACTGCAATTAAAATACAAGATTGTGGGACTGGATACAGTATAAAACTTAACTATTGCCACATACAAGAGCCATACTAAAATAAGTTTACAGAACATTTGAAAGTTAAAGGATAGAGAAAGAAACATAAACACTTAGTAACATAGAGCTGGTGGAGCAATGCTAATATCAGGCAATGTAGACTTTAAAATAAGAAGCATGACAGAGATAAGGGGACATTTCATAATAATAAAATGGCTCATTCACCAGAATGTATAAGGATTATAAACTTGCATGTGCCCAAAAGGATAGGCATGCATGAATTCATGGAACTAAAAGGAGAAACAAATGAATCCACAGTCATCATGGGAAACTAATATACCACTGAACTGAACAAGATAAAAAAAAATCAGTAAAAATTAGGAGCTAGATTCAGTCAACATGTATATAGACCATTCCATCCAACAACAATAAAGTATACATGATTTTCTAACAGACATGAAACATTTACCTAAATTGACTATATGCTGGGTAACAAAGTATCTCCACAAACTGCAAAGAATTGAAATCGTGAAGGGAAGATGGGCTTTCCATCTTTGTTTCAGCTGCTAGAAAGGGTGGAGTCAAACACGCAAGTCTCCTCCCCTGTCTGCCAGTACATTTTCTATCAACTTCGTTCAGTCCTGGCTCCAGCTGAGATCACCATTTTTTAAGAAAACTTTTGTCATTCCCCCTTTTAACCTACCTCTGATTAAAGTACTTTCATGTGCATATCTTTGTAAGCCCATTTATCTCCTCTTTGCAGCAAGATACATAAGCCACGTAATAAATGGAAAGAGCAATTTTAAATGCACATGCTGAATTATCTATGCCATGTGTGTTGAATTACGTTTGTAGTACATTCTAGACACAAGACGTAAATTTGCACATCAAAACACAGTGACTACTCTAGAATGCTCTTCTAGGTTTCCTTAGGAAACAGCACGCTGTGGCGTAACTCACCTACCCCAGTAGTGTGATCTCCCTTTGGTCCTGTGTAGGAGGTGGGAGTTTCTCCCCTCCTCCTGTGCCAGCTGCTCCGGTTTCTCCTCTCCTGAGTAAATGCACATTCGTCTTGTTCGAAGGTACATTCTCCAGGCGGAGGGGGCAGCTTCTCTGCAAGAAAACAGCAGGAGGCACTTTCAGTGGATATGTAGGCCCTGGCTCTCCCATAGGCTAGCCCACTCTGCATGTTTGAGTGTCGCCTGGCCTTATGCCATGCTGATGAACAGGGAGTCCCTCCGCCACTGGCAGCCCACCACCTGCTGCCTCCAGTTAGAGCCTGAACTCCACCATGGGCCCTGCCATCAGAGGCAGAGAACAAGAGAAATCCCTATTCAAAACGACTGGGCTACTTTGAGAAAGAAACTTTTTCTGAATTGTGAATTTATTCATGTGAATAAGTTTACAAAGCTCTGAACATTGGAGGTATATTGCCTTTATGGAAATGTGGAAAATAATAAAATGCATAATGCAGGAGCTATCTTCAAAATCCAGGATGAGTGAAGGGAGTCCTCGGAACAATTCTGAGTTGCTTTGGAGGAGGGGAAGAACGCGAGAGAACTAAATGTGCTTCTAGACACTAGAATCTAAAGGCATCGCTTAATTTGTGTGGAACAGATTATTCCAATTTTTGTGTGCATCACCATTGATACCCGTAATGTGGGGATGTTAATTATCCACCTTATGGGTTATGAGGATTAAATGAAGTGATGTATGTAAAGTTTTTAGAATATGGGGTTCTCAATACATATTAGCTAAATGAATATTAAAATTCGGTGTTTTGCTACTTGAAACCTTATTTTCTATTTCTAAAAACAAATTTTATGTCTTTAGATGCTATCTTCAATAATTTTAATAATTATCATTATTAGAATGGTGCCACCTCCCAACTTACTAGGGACTTCTTCTACATTCAGATTCTTAGCAAATTTCTCTAGTAAATAGGCTGTATTTCATATCTCTTGCATGATAACTATTTTACTTTATTTTATTTTGCATATGGTATAAGCTAATGAAGCCTCATTTCCTTCTCTGCAGCATGCATGTGGAGATTTTTATCTTGTTCTTCTTTGTCTTGTCTTTGCAATGCCCTGCCAAGTCAAGGGACTGAAAACAAATTGTCTTTTAATTAAATAAACATGGAGATTATTCTCCAGTGCCAGATTGCTACCATGTTTTGCCTGTTTATTAAAGAAATGGATACCCCATGATTTAGGATGCAGTGGTAATTAGTAGATACAGACCAATGATCTGGGTTGAGGCATCCATCCTTTTTCCCATTACACATAATGCTCAACACATAGCCACCATCTTTATTTTGTCACTATCATCAAGGCTTGGCCCATTGTTCTGCTGTCATTTAATTCACTTTGAAAATATTTATGACATTATCATTTTAAAATTACAGAGTGGGACAAAGGTAGGTTTACAGCTGTCAGTACATGAAACATAGAGTTTATTCTTATATTATTATTTATTGTGTTATTCTCCATACAAACAACTGTAAACCCACTTTCCCCCAACCCTGTACATGTTTAGTATCCTATCTGGAAATAGGATAGGATACACTTTGGTGGCGTGAGTAATGGCGAACCATTTATATATGACATTGGAATTACTTCTATTATTTTTTTTAAAGTAGAGTGAAGCTCATAATGTCATATTGTGTATAATGCTAAATTAGTTTGTGTTCTTAAAAAATTTAGTTCTTAAAAAGTTTCATCCATATTGCTTGAAAATCTGCATTCTTGTAAGATAATGATAATACAAATATCAATAGTAACTATAATAGGAGGTATTTGTTTTTAAAGCACCGCTTTGTGCCAGGTCCTATGTTAGAGAATTTCGAGGCATTATCCCCAATATTCAGGTAGGTATTACTACCTCTCTTATAGATGAGATACAGGGGACAAAGTCATTTGGACAAAGTCTCACATTGCATTTGAGTCTTCATTTCTAAATCCCACTGCTCTGTAGAAAGGCACTTCTGGAAAGCAAGGCAAAGGATGGACTAGCACAGATTAAATGTATGTTGTACGTTCTTAGAGAAATCAGAAATGTCTTGTATAGGCCAGGGAGACAAAGAGAGCTGAAGAGATGGCCGTCTTACCTGGAGACCGGCAGCTTCCCAATTCTATTGTAATGTCATCCAGGGCTACAAGTCCACAGTCCCAAAAACTTTTGCATAGGCTCATGAAAACCACCTGCAATTCATAAAAATAAGACTATGAATTCTGTTAACTAAAAATGAGAAACTCTTAGCACAACAGGTGCACAAAAACAAACAGCAGACACCTCTTCACTGTACATATGAACAACAGACCACAGTGGTATGGGTAATGGCGAACCATTTATGTATGACATTGGAATTACTTCTATTATTTTTTTTTAAAGCAGAGTGAAGCTCATAATGTTTTATTGTGAATAATGCTAAATTAGTTTGTGTTCTTAAAGAATTGATAGGGGGAAAGTAAGAGATTAACTGTGTGGCAAAGGAAAAACCATCAAGTTTTAAATACTTTCCTCAGATAACCCGCAAAGTACATGCAGAGTTGATGGTATTCCAAGAATTTTTACAAACATTTCCAGAACAAACACTATTGATTTTTGGGAAATGACTTTCTGGCACTGTGCTTCATTCATATGGTGAACAAAGTCCCAGTGATTTATAATCTGGGGATTTATGTTCCATTCCCCCACTACCCCCCAAAAAAGATCTATGTCCCTGGGATGTTTCACTAATAAAAGCCCTAAATGCAGTTATTTTATCAGACCAAACATTTTTTACTGTTGCATGTGAAGGGAAAAAAATCTATACCATAAATTATTAAATTCATTTTGCAAGACAGAGAGAGAGAAAAATCTTAGATTTGTTTCCATTAGGCCAATTTTAAAGTCTACTTTTCATATATAGGATGAGCAAAGAGCACTTTTCAAGTCATTTAGATTTCCACTGTACTGTATTTCATGGTTAACAAAGCTGCTTCGCATGTATAATCTAATGTTTAATTAGCACAAGTTCATTCAATCCACATTCAGTCTCTCAAATACAAATCTTAACTCAAAGACAAAGGGAGATATAACAGAAGCTGAAACTAAAATCATAAATAATGAGAACATTTGATTTTTTGGCTTATAATATTCAGTGTGTTATATATTAAATTCATCTGTATTATCAGTAGGATCCCTTTGTTGTTTGATGATCATTGCCATCAGAATATATAATTTATTTAAAAAGAAATTTTTAAAAAGCCACATGACAATTTTCCAGTATGCAAAATATAAAATGTCTTCAGCCAAGATCTTCAGCATAATTACTAATTGTAAGATGTGTGCAAGTTTACTTGGATTATATTTATATTGCTTTAAATGAAAAAAAAAATTAGTTTGGAGATGGGACACTATAACTATGTAAATTTACAGGGAACAACATAAAAACAAATTTTTAACCTTGTTAATTTTCTCATCTTTAGAGATTCTAGAGAGTCTGCAAATTATCTGAATGTGTGAAATATTTTATTTGCAGGATTTATGCCTGGGAACTTATTAGCAAAGCAAAGATCTGTGCCATCAACCCTGAGTGTAGTTATATTGTATTAGTTTTTTTTGTTATATGGGAAGGAATACTAATTGTCTCATAATTTATTCAATTACTATGCTGCAGTGAGAAAAGACTTGGCTTTCTACCCTTGTAGAAGCTTTACAAGAATAGTGAAATTTCACAAGAATAGTGAAAAGTACTTTCGTAAATTGAATCTGTGAGAGGGAAATGATTTATCATTTCCTGACTAAGAGTCAAACATTAAACATTCTAAAGTGAATAATGCATTCTAAAGTGAAGAAATATTAGCATGCTTTCATATGTTTACTACAGCTTTATTTTATAATTACCATAAAACAAAAAAAAATGACACAATCCAAACATTTCAAAAATAGAGGAAATAAAATGTGCTCCACAATCTAAGAAACAGGTAGTTGTTAGCTTTGATAGTTTGTAAATATTATTTAGTAATACAGAAATATATTCCTTTCATAATATTAAGTAGAAAAAGCTGGTTACAGGAAATAAAGACAAAATATCTAGCTCATGCCGAAACCGGTTTGGCTCAGTGGATAGAGCGTCGGCCTGCGGACTGAAAGGACCCGGGTTCGATTCCGGTCAAGGGCATGTACCTTGGTTGCGGGCACATCCTCAGTGGGAGGTGTGCAGGAGGCAGCTGATCGATGTTTCTCTCTCATCGATGTTTCTATCTCTCTATCCCTCTCCCTTCCTCTCTGTGAAATATCAATAAAATATATTTAAAAAAAAATTAAAAAAAAAATATCTAGCTCATGTAAAAATACATAGAAAAAAACCTTGAAAACTGACCAAATTCATAACAATTATCTTAGGCTCATGAATTTAGGAGGAGTAAACAGAATTTCCCTTTATTTTCTAAACATTCTATAATTTTGCTATAGTTTTTTTTTTTTAATAGAAAAAGGAATCAGGATATCTATAATTAAGATGTGGAATAATGAGTCTGTGTGTCCTAGATTGGCACTGTTTATTCTGATAGTGGCGAGGACTAAGTAAAATTAAAAATGCATTTCTCCAGTCACACTAGTCACCTGTCAAGTGCTCAGTAGCCACATAGCACTAGTGGCCAACTGAACCGGACACAGCAGATACATAACATTTCCTCACTGCAGCAAGTTCCATTGGAGAGAACTTCCTGGCTCCTTTTGGGCATTCCAGGCGATCTGTGATCTGCCACCGTGGGTTAAGTGAAATGCCAAAGCTGTTCTGGAACTGCACTGGGTTGTTCTTAGAACCCCTTCCGCACAGAGAGGACTAGCCATACCACATGTCGTTCTGTCTGATAGAAGGTCCACAGTCCTTCAGCTAAGGATTAGACTCAAACTGTGGTCTCGAACCCCAAATCTGTTTGGCAGTTGTCTATCAGCATCCCAACACACACACAAAACACACGACAAGATCATCTTATTTGGTTTAACACACTGGATTTTCCACCTCCTATTAATAATGCTGATAATGTCAGCTCCTATTCTTGAGCTTCCATCTTACACTGTGAGGGCTTCTTGAGGTGGAGAGGTTATTTTAGGTAATTCATGACATAGCAAGCTGATGGTGGGGTCTGACGGTCACAGGACAGAGGGAAAGCCAAACATCTTGGTCCCTTCTTACAAACTCTGTCTCTGGGTACAGTTAAGAATGTGACAAGAATGGAATTGGCCTAAATTCTTGAGGAATCAACCTCTTTTTATTTTTAGATCTTTTAAAAAAAGAGTGTTTATTTCATCTTAGGCAGTATTTCAAAGCAAGTGGGATATTTCTAAAGACTAGGGGAAAAACCCTAGGCAACTTGCATGTATATTAATATCTATTTGAGAGGAGAGAAGAAGAGGGATGAGGGAAAATGATATCTCGTAGATAGGTGTTTCTGATTTTATGCAAATCTCTTAAAAGTTAGAGGCAAATTAGATTTGTGTAAATCACTTTGTTTTAGTGTACTAAAGGTTCCAGTTTGGGGCACTGGTGATACTTTTAACATTTTTGTTCGATAGAGAATATTCATTGTTGAGGAATCTTACCTAGACTAACTTTGGAAACAGGCAATGAATGGAGAGCTACAGAAACATATTTGCAATTACTTTTAAATATAGTCAAGTAAGGATCAACACTATTACTTACTTCTTAAGCAGACATTGTACATGCTCATTTATCTATAGTAAGGTGTTCTAATCTAAGCACTTTTGCAGGTTCAGATAACGCTTTGTTGTAGGGCATTCCCTTATGCATTGTAGAATGTTAAGCAGCAACCCTGGTCTCTGTTTGGTTATCACATTGGGTTTGCCCCCTGCTATTAATAAGGTTGATAATGTCAGCTCCTATTCTTGTGCTGCCATGTTACATTGTGAGGGCTTCTTGAGGTGGAGGGGTTAATTTAGGGTAGTTTGTGACATAGTAATCTGATACCGATATTGCTAGATGCCAGTATCACCCCCAAATCATGGCAATCAAAAATGTCTCCAGACACTGGCAAATACCCTTGGGGCAGGGACAAAATCTCCTCTGGTCCAGGGTGGTAGAAACTGCTGTAGGGATTATAAAACCCCGTTTACTAAATTCCTATTCTGTGTCCTCCCTGTGCTGGCACTTTCAGATCTGTTACCTCATTATTTGATTCACTGTTATTTTCAGCCTATTTCTTCTCCCAGGTCAGAACAGAACAGTTGTTACTACTTTAAAAGTGGACTAGACTGAGTTGGTTTTCTCTCCTGCACATCACTGGGGAGTGGTTCGAATAGGAAAGAAATACCTCCAAGCCCTGGAAACAAAAGTCAAAGGAGTGTAAAAGCAACGGAGATGTACTAACACTCGAACTGAATCATCATTCATGAGATTAGCAGGGCTTTACTGCTCCAATTTCCTGTTCACAAAACTGCACATTGTCCAAGGGCAATGGAATCTCTTCTTTGTTTTCATCCTTCTCTCTTTTGAAAAAGAATGATCTACTCCCTTAAAACAACATAATCCTAAAAAATAACTGAGCAAAGTCTTTAACTATTTCCTAAAGTTTTTTGAAGTGTGGGAGAAGCAGTGAGTGTAAGGTCTGGGGCTGGGAAAGCAGGAACTTTACAAACTTTGCTTTCTAGCCTGCTTGAATAATGAGGAAAATAAACTTAAGCTGTCTGACCTTGTAGGCCAGAGACTAGATATGCCCATAATTTCAATGCCATGCCAGGTGCATTTTTTAATTGGATAGAACTGTGTTGTTTTCAAGGCCAGCAGCGAGATAACCACTAAGTGCACATAGGGCTGGCTCTTTAATAAAAAGGGAAGTTCTGCTTGTAACCTTGCTTAGAATTTGAATTCATTTTCTCTAAGCCCACTGGTGAAGCCCACCGGTGAATAAGTGTGACTCCCCCGGCCTGTGCTCTCGGACCGCGGGACCTCACCCGAGAGCTTTCAATAAACGCGATTTTTCGCTTTAACCTGCTTGTCTTGGTCAACTTATTGGTTTCGGTCGGGTTAAGTCTTACATCTCTGATTAAACCTTACAGTGGGGTGGAGAGAGGGCCTGTAGAGAAACCCAACCACAAGATTGTGTTAGTCAGAGGGGCTAGACTGCCCCTAGATCAGTAAAAGTCCATTAAAGTTCCTGGTTAAAGCACCTAGGAAAGAAAAAGTAGAGAAACAGATATGTCAGGAGCTTATTTTCCAAACCAAGTCAGATTGGATTTTTAAAAGTACTAGGGTTACTGATCTTAACTTTATGAAGTCTCATAGTTTAAGGACGACCCAACACAATGAATAGTATTTTGTTAAGGGAGGGAAAAAAAATCAAGCTTTGCTAGGAGATGTGGAATATACAACCGAAAACCTTTGTTGTGCAGTTAAAAAGGATTGTCTGTATTAAAGAATTAAACACAGGCTATATTAACTGGTTTTTCACTATATTCTCTCCCCCCCTACCCCCCCCCCACCCCCCCCCCCCGCGACCCACACTGTCTTTATAGTAGTTTCCATGGTCTGCTGGATAGATATAGTTGGCCATGGCCAGGTTGTTGGGTTAGTCCACCATCTACTTTACCAACTGAATGGCCCCAGTTAGGCTTATAATTAGCATGTGAATGATAGCTTCCAGAAATGGCCTTCTATCTTCACATAGGAGCATTTCAATCCTATGCCAATACCATAAATTACCCATGTTCACAAAACAAACCTAGTTAGGCGTTTATTATACATGGTGGACCTCAACAATTTACCAGAGAGTTGATTCTGGGTTAAATTTAACTTTTTGTCTGATGAGGTTAAAATCCTTTGGAATCCCTTGCACAGATAAATTTGGATATGGCAACTACAGAGTAGATGGAATAATTATTCACAAAATGACTGTAATCTAGTCAGTGAAATCCCAGAGCTTTTCATAAAGATGCTATTGACACAATTGTAGGATATGCTATATAATGAAATTGCATTCATTCAACTATTTGACAATAAGTTGTAATATAATTTTAAAAATACAAAAACACAAAGCAAAACAAAATTAAAATTAAAATGTTAAGACACTTGACTAATTTTCACAAATCCCCAAAGACAGGGTGAGAGTAGCTCTATCTAGAAAAATGAGTATGAAACGTTAGCATTTTTAGAATCACAGCCATGTTTTGGGAAATAGTTGCTAAATTGTAATAGCATGCCTCCTGCAGATACTATATTTAGTCTTCAGAACCCACAAAAGGCAGAATGACATGTGTTTTTAAATGTCTTTAGCTGACCAACACTTTTTTTTCTTATATGAGCCATCTGTTTTGTTTTTCTTTTTTAAAGTCTCATCTGATTTAATTCAACTTTTGGCTTTGACAAGCAATAAAGATTGAGCAGCCTCATTTTCATTGATCTCCAAAGCAAAGTGTAGATCCTTGACTTGAAAAGCTGTGGCTAAAGCTCACGTAACACTAAACCCTCTTAAACTATGCCACAACTTATTAAATCAACCTCTACTGATATATAATTGAGCAGTTTCCAATTTCTCAACTTTTACAAC
This sequence comes from Plecotus auritus, assembly GCF_963455305.1. Classification (NCBI taxonomy): domain Eukaryota; kingdom Metazoa; phylum Chordata; class Mammalia; order Chiroptera; family Vespertilionidae; genus Plecotus; species Plecotus auritus. Next base: position 141,134,649 of record NC_137776.1, on the reverse strand, counting down.
TATTGCTGAGATGCATTTTGGTAGCTAAATCTTTGTGCATAACCGTTATTTCCTGATGATAAACCCCTACAAGTACAATTGTTATGGCTAGAGTTTTGTATGTTTGGAGGCTTTCTTTTTGATGAATGTAATTGAAATGCCATCTAGAAATATATCTGCCCAGCCGGTGTGGCTTCATGGTTGAGCATCGACCTATGAACTAGGAGGTCATGGTTTGATTCCCAGTGAGGGTACATGCTTAGGGCACATGGCTTTGGAGGTGAGTATGGGTCACAGAGCAAGAATGACCCACACATGCCCATACACTAGATTGCCATGTGGCCTTAAGCAGCCGCATGGCCCATCACCACGTGGACCTGACATGCCATAGACTGCAGCTGGGAGCATAGGCTAAGCTAGCCAGATGCTAGACTGGACTGTGCTTTACTATGGAGTAGAGACTACTGCTAAAAACAAGATTGGACTTTGTCCATGGTGAGATGGAAGGAGATGGGACCTTGTAAGGAAACCCTCTTAATTTTACATCATCAATAAAACTTTCCACAATATCTCATCCTGCTGTGGGGGCCTCAGAAAATTATTTTCCCTGCAAGAACTTTACTTCTGCCAGTAACAGATGGGGATACCGATAACAGAAGGAGGATCAAATGTCTTGGTTTGAAGACTGAGATGAAACAGGCAGGCCACAAATAGCAATGCCTCCTTGAGCAATGTATAGATACACATGTAATCTGACATTGAACAGAAAATAGAAGCTCGCGGTCCATCAGTGGTGTGGTGGGAGATGCCATAGAGAAGTGGCTTGTGGACCATATGGAGAGACACCTCTACTAGAGGTAGACACTGAAAAGACAGAGCAGAAAATAACCAGAGAAAATCTTACAAGAGGAGGAGAAAAGGATGGGGATATCTATGCAAAAGGAAATAAGGTATTCTTCCCCAAGTGAAAGTAGAGAGTTTTTATTTATGTCTAAATTGCCAATTTCCAGTAAGTGATTTCAGTTTACAGTTAGTTCCCTGGTCTATGAGCTCAGAAATACTCACTTAATATATGAGCTCAGAAAACCAGAAGATCCTTGAAGATGCTCAATGGGAGTATCAAAAACTAACATTGCCTCATCCAGAATACTTGCGAAAAGAATCCCTAAAATGCATCCATTTTAAGGCTGTGAAATACCAAGATTAGAAATTTAGAAGTGTGGTGGAAGGTAGTGTTTTCAGGTTTTAAGCAATCCTTGGAATAAATGTTAGCTTACTTAAGCTTATTAATAAAAATATGGGAAAGAATGCCTATTCTGTCTTTTCAGATACCTCCATGGTACTGTGAGGACAAATATGGTAATCAGCAATATTCCATGAAATTAATTCCTTGGGAAAGTCATGAAAGAATGCAGTGACATAAACACTACATCCCTGTCGGCTGTGTTAGCGGCTACCAGTTGTGCTAATCAGTCTTTCCAGTCCTTTCCCCATAAGCTGACATGAAATGCACAAACCCTCAACAAATACCTGGAAGGAAATGAAAGAGAACAAAACCCAGAATACCTCAATCCTGCCTTATTCATATTTAAAGTAGAATTCTTGGACTGACAACAGACACTGTGTGTAGCTTAAAAAACTCAGGAGTTGGCTCCTTTCCCATACTTAGCCCCTCCATTCATTTCCATGTTAAAACTTATTCCACTTAACGGTATAATTTGCCCTGTGTATGGAACCGTTATAATCTGTTCTATATGTACTGATTATCTTGTGAGTAATGGTCTTGCTATTTCTATGTTGTACTCAGTTGCCCTACTTTCCTTATGCTGGGGCGTTAGTGTTCGGGAGCAGCTCTTTTCCAGTGTTCCCAGACATCGTGAAATGTGATAGGAAATTTATCTCCTCTCATGTATCTTGTCTACACAGTGTTTTGCTGGTTCCTTAATCCTTTTATAACCAGGCATCTTGTTATTAAATAGTCACCTACTTATACATCTTTCCAGAAACTTACTACACCTGCTCTTCTGTTTGATGAACTTCCAAGTATTATCTTTAAAAATTTCAAAACCCTTAGATTTCTGCTTTTAAAAGAAAGATTTTAAAAACAGAAATCCAAATCCAAGACTTAAATTTCATTGATTTTTTTTTTTTTTTTTTTTGCTAAAAGGATATTATTGTATGAGGAAATAAAGAAATAAAGAAAGCTATCCATGAGGATTGTGCTACACAACGTTAAAGGTCAGTTCTTGATGTGAAGGTGCCTAAAAATAAAATAGGAGGTAGAAGAGACTTAGCAGTTCTCTTAAAACAGGTCCTTATTTCAAGAGAGGTGACGTGGCATTCTGATCTACATAGTTAATGTCAGAGTTGAGACTTGAAGCCAAGTCTTCCTATTCCAGACATAGGATCCTTTATTATACAAATCTCATTCTAACAAGTAAAACACAAGTTAATGAGTGATAATAGATTCCGAGGAAGGGGCACTTGAGATGGACTTTGAGAGAAGGAGAGGATTGATTTTTTCAGGCATGATGATTTCTGCAGCAAGATCAATGGGATAAGCCCTGTGAGGGTAGAAGGCCAAGGTCAGAAGGCAAGGAATAGGGGAGTGAGAAAATGCACTGGAGCACGGACAGTAATTGAAGATGCATTTTTCAAGAAGTTTGAAGATAACAGCAATGGAATAGGGTGGACGCTTAAATAGGTATGAAGGTGAAAGGAAGGTTTGTTCATTTGTGTGAACAACATATGTTGCAAAGGACTAATGAAGATTTACAAGAGAGGGAATAATTTATGAAATAAGGCCCCAGAGGAAGAAGGAAAGTGAGATAAAATGTGTAGATGGATCTGATGGTTTTGTCAAATTCATCAGGTGACAAAGAAAGGCTGGTGAGGATTCAGAAAGGAACAGAATTGAAGGGGCTTGTGCTGAATGCCTTCATCCTTTTGGGAGATGACCCATGGGGTCACATCCTAAGAAGGAGGCAGGGAGAATCAAGTTGAAAACTTGTGAATGAAAATGGATCTGAACATCTGGGTGGGGAATGAGAAGGAAGGTCAACTAGAGGTGAGATGAATGAAAAGATTTCCCCAGCAGCTTGAGGGAATGGAGGAGGTTCATTAGTCTGGTTTTCTTTAGCTGTGCTGAGAAGGGACTGGGGGGTGGGGGAGTAGATGAAAGGAGCTGCCAAGGGTTCAGAGGGCCAAGGTAGTAGAAGCCAGAAGGGCCTGGGGGTGGGAGAGCGTGATGTGGAAGTGAGTGTATCAGTGACCACAAGCACAGAATGGAGGCTGGGGGCACAGAGAAAGGATATGGAAAATTGAGAAAGGATCTTGTAAATCTTACATCCATCTTTGGGTATAGAAAGATAGCGTGATGTAAGGACGGAAAGTTTTTCCAAAGAGAAGAGTTTGGGGTTTTAATAAATCCTATCTAATAAAAGAGTAATATGCAAATTAACCATCACTCTGCCATGCCCACAAGCCAATCAGGAGCAAATATGCAAATAATCCCAACCAAGATGGCTACGGCCACAGAGAGCAGGAGGGAAGCTTGGGTTTCCCCGGCAATGGAGGAAGCCAAGCTTTCCGCCTGCCCTTGCTGGCCTAGGCCTCCACTCAAGGCTACAAAGTTTCAATTATAGAAGATAAATATAGCCCAACAGAAATGGCGGCAGCCACGGAGCTGGAAAGAGCAGGAGGCTAGGGTTGCCCCCGGTGATGGAGGAAGCCAAGCTTTCCGCACACCCTGGCCGGCCCAGGCCTCCGCTTAAGGCTACAAAGTTTCAATTATAGAAGGTACATAAGTCCCCCCAAAAAAGGCTGCCGCTATGGAGCAAGCAGAAGGCTTGGCTCTGCTCCAGGCTACAAAGTTTCAATTGTAGAAGATAAATAAACCCCAGATACCAGGGCCTCCACTTGGGTCACCAGGGGGCATGGCCGGCCTGCAAACCACCACAGGCCCCTCACCTAGGCTGCCCCATGCCCCACGGGAACCCCCACCCTGATCCGGGACACCCTTCAGGGCAAACCAGCTGGCCCCCACCCATGCACCAGGCCTCTATCCTATCTAATAAAAGAGTAATATGCAGATTACCATCACTCCAACACACAAGATGGCTGCCCCCATGTGGTCAAAGATCCTGCCCCCCATGTGGACACAAGATGGCCACCACAAGATGGCCAGCAAGGGAGGGCAGTTGGGAGGGACCAGGCCTGCAAGGGAGGGCAGTTGGGGGCGATCAAGCCTGCAGGGGAGGGCAGTTAGGGGTGACCAGGCCTGCAGGGAAAGGCAGTTAGGAGGGACCAGGCCTGCAGGGAAAGGCAGTTAGGAGGGACCCAGGCCTGCAGGGGAGAGCAGTTAGGGGTGATCAGGCTGGCAGGGAGGGAAGTTAGGGGTGACCAGGCTGGCAGGGGAGCAGTTAGGCATCAATAAGGCTGGCAGGGGAGTGGTTAGGGGGAGATCAGGCTGACAGGCAGAAGCAGTTAGGAGCAAACAGGAAGGTATGCAGGCGAGCAGTTGGGAGCCAGCAGTCCTGGATTGTGAGGCCCAGTGGGATTGGGCCTAAACGGGCAGTCGGACATCCCTCGAGGGGTCCCAGATTGGAGAGGGTGCAGGCTGGGCTGAGGGAAACACACACCCCTGTGCACGAATTTCATGCACCGGGCCTCTAGTGATTAAATAAAAAAGAACTAAAACATGGATATCTTCTTCAGAAGTTTACAGTCAGATTAATGTAACTAGGCAGGGAAATAGACAGCTTCAATGTAATGGATTACATGCTATGATAGTAGGGTGGTGCTAAAAGGGGCTACATAAGACAAGGGTTCTCTGTCAAGTACTTTGCGGGAACTGGTACCTTAAACAGGATTTTTTCATATAGCACTTACCAGAGTTTCTAATATGTTACTCTGCATATTGTGAATCTTTATATGTGTGTGTAAGAATAGAGACCTAGTAAAATTTCCCCAACTCATTTGATCACAGAACCCTCTTTCAATAGAACAACTCCAGAAATTTCTATCCCATAGGACACACCCCGAGAAGTGCTGACATAGGTTCTTGCCTAGTGAAAACAAAAAAGTATTAAAAATTTTTTCAGATTGGCCAAATGGGGGTTTTCTCTAAATCCATAAATGACTTTGGAACTTTGTTTGTTTTCTAATCCTATAACAGAGTAAAGATGTAGACTTAGAGGAATTTACCATGAAGATTTTACTGACTGCTGAGCTGATCATTAAGCCAAACCTGATGAAACAGAAGGCCTGCACGTTCTCTTATTTAAGGGCCACTTAGCACTGTTTTCCAAAAGAAATATTTAATGAAAAAAATATTGAGTTCCTCTCAGTGCTTCTAATTAACAGACTACTCAATGGTCTTTGCTAAAGGGACAACTAGCTTCAGGCCAGGAGATATTGCAGGACCTGATATGTGCGCTACAGTGACGGAGCATAATGTTAAACTGAGGATTTAAGTACATGAAGGCTGATGCTGCATCATTAGGGAATTTCTGACAAGGACTCTCTAGTCTCTCCCGACATCTGGCTTTTAAGGAAAGCATTTTGGAGTGAAATGTTGCCTCTCCTCATTACCCTCTCTGGTGTGCTGAAGTCTCAGGGTAATTATTGATTACCTGCTCTCCACTTAGTAACATGCCGGAGAAAAACCAATCAAGAAAACCATCTCATGATTCCTGCCCTTTCAAAATGTTTCTAAAACATTACAAAATTTATTTTGGGTTGTTCAGGATTGTGCAAAAGCAGCCATTTCATTAAGAAAGTATAGTACTATTAAATCAATGTGCAGAAATATCCACGTACTATAGCGATATTGCCTATGAAACCTTATGGGGATCAGGACCTAGAAAAAAATTCCCCTAGTATCTGTCATTCTCATTGTCATTCTCTCTCTCTCTCTCTCTCTCTCTCTCTCTCTCTCTCTCTCTCTCTCTCTCTCTCTCTCTTTCTCCAGCTGCATTTAATAAATGCTAACTACAGTGCCAGGTACATGCTAAGGGCTTTCCATGATGCATCTCATCTGATCTTCACCATAATCCCGTGAGGTAGGTAATGCTAGTTACCCATTTTACCTATGAGGAAAAGCGAGGCTCAGGAAGGTTACATAACTAGGCCAAACTATTAGGCATAAGTGGCCCAGAACCCACAGCCCAGTCCCTGATGCATTGTGCTGTATTTCCCTCTATCCCACTGCTCTCCCTGTCTGTATTGAACCACCTTGAATTCTGACCTCTCCTAGGAGCCAAAGTTACTTCTAAAATAGAACAACTCACCATTAGTAATAAAACTCCAGAAATTTTTAGGAATCTTGAGTTAGGGCTCCCATTTTCACCTGATTCTATACTTTCCATGTTAGGAGAGATGTGGGAGGCATAAAGGCATAATATAAAAAGCGGGTGAAAAGGTGAAGGGATTAAGACGTACAAATTGGCATCTATAATACCTGTATAGTCACGAGGATGTAAAGTAGTACATAGGGAACATAGTCAATATTATTGTAATACCTATATATGGCTGCCAAGTGGGCACTAGATTTATTGGGGGAATCACCTCGTAAGTTATATAAATGTCTATCCATGATGCTGTACACCTGAAACTAATATTGAATATCAACTGTAATTTTTTTTTTAAGCATGGATTCTGGAGTCAAAAAGACCTGGATTTACCTCTCAGCTTTGCCACTTAATAGCTGTGTGCTGTTAAACAATGTCTTTCATTTTCTGCCCAAGCTTTTTTCATCTGTTAAATGGGGCTCTAACGCTTTCCTTCCGAGGGTGCTATAGCATCAAATGAATGCTTAGTATGGTGCCTGGCACAGGGAAAGTGTTCAATAAAAGTTACTGTTGTTTATAGGTGTGACAACATTACACTGAATCCATCATACAGATACTTTGCTAGAAAGGTCTCAGGGAAAATCTTACCACTGCTATCATTCCTTAAACAGAGCTCTATATTACAGTTTCCATCAAATAGCAGACACTCTAGCAAGGGAGTTGTTCATTGAACCAGCCCATTGTTCTTAAAACAGGCTGGGTAAGAACTAAGAGGGGGAAAGGTGAAGAAACAGCCGGAGGGAAGGCATCTGGGGAGGCACAGAGCAGGTAGCGTGTGTGTTAGGAGTGAGGAAGGAGGAACAGGATGAGGAAGGGAGACAGGCTGAAAGTTGTGACTTCCTTCCAGTTCTGTCCAGGCTACCCCTCACTCAGCTCAGCTCTGGTTTGAGATGGCACCTCACTGAAAGGTGAAAATAATGTTCTCCTTTATTAAGGCAGGTTATACTCACAAACTCCAATGGAAGGGATTGTTGTTGTTATTACTTTGACTGTGTAGCATACTCAGACATATCCACCAAACACTTCCACTAGTGAAAATTAGCACCATGGTTAGGCTAGGCGCAGTCAAAATTCAAACACATGGCTTTGAGCTAGGGGACGGGTGTGAAATACAGGCATTCGCTCTCTTCGGGTTGGGCCCTGACTAATCACACTTGACTGGCTTTGGGGATGGGGTGGTGAGGATGTAAAACAGAGGCAAGGGAGGTTCTCCCCACAACCGTGCAATAAGCTCTGAGCTTAGACATTTATTTCTAGTGGACATGATCTTGGGTTAGTCTTACTCTGCATTCTAGGATGCCAAGGGCACTAAAAGAACATACATTGCTCTCCCTGCAGGAATGCTGTAAGAAATAAAATAACAGAAGGTATCTGTACCCCAAGGCAAGTGGGGAGCCTTACTTTCTCCAGCTGCACAAGAACAAGCCTTCCCCAAGGCTAAAAACTTTGAGCACCAAAGAAAACCCGTTCCACAGGGCAAGCTTCAGAGTTGGATAGACCATGGTTCAAATCCTAGCTCTGCCACTTACCAGCCATTTACTCATTTGTTATTTTATTTATTCATTTTTCATTATTCTTCTATTTATTCATTCAGTACATAAGTACCAAACCAAATTTATTAAACAAAATGTTACTGATGATCTACTTTGCACCAGGCACAGTGCTGTAGATACAGAAATGAATAAGACTAACAAGGTTTCTGTCCTTATGAAGGTTATATTTTTATGGGAGAAGAGAAATGGACAATGAACATCTTGAGCATCAATGTTTTAAAGGCCTCCAAAATGATTAGAATGAGGGTCAACAACCACTGTTCAAAAGTCAGAGCCTGACAGTCACCCCACAGATAATTATTGAGCATCGACTGTGTGCCAAGTATCTTTTAGGTTTTGCGTTCCAACAAGAAAAGTAAGGAAGAAAGAGATTTAAGAAACTAAAAGAATATTATTCAGCTATAAAGTAAAAAAAGGAATTAAATCTTACAACTGTGCTAAGGGCATTATGCCAAGTAAAATAGGTCAGACAAAGAAAGAGAAATACTGGATGATCTCATTTATATGAAACATAAAAAAGCAAAACAAAACAGAATAAAAATCCAAGAGAATGATTTGATGGTTGCCAGAGGTAGAAATGTGGGGCGAGGGTAGATGAAGAGGATCAAAAGGTACAAACTTCCAATTATAAAATAAATAAGTCCTGGGGATGTAATGTACAGCATAGTGACTATAGTCAGTAGTACTGTATTACATATTTGTAAGTTGCTAAGAGAGTAGATCTTTAGAGTTCTTATCATAAGAAAATAATTTTTGTTACTATGTAAGGTGACGGATGTTAACTAGACTTTATGTGGTGATTTCACAATATATACAAATATTGAATCATTATGTTATATACCTGAAACTAATAAAATGTTAGTTATATTACATTATTGTAATTGTACTAGAGGCCTGGTGCACAAAATTCATACACGGGGCGGGGGGTCCCTCAGCCCGACCTGCACCCTCTCCAATCTGGGATCCTTCGGGGATGTCCAACTGCTGGTTTAGGCCTGATCCCACAGGGAATGAGCCTAAACCAGCAGTCGGACATCCCTCTCGCAATCTGGGACCGCTGGCTCCTAACTGCTCACCTACCTGCCTGCCCTGATCACCCCTAACCCCTGTGCCTGCTGGCCTGATTGCCCCTAACTGCCCTCCCCTGCCAGCCTGATCGCCCCTAACTGCCCTCCCCTGCTGGCCTGATCACCCCTAACTGCTCCCCTGCTGGCCTGATCACCCCTAACCACCTCTGTCTCAGCCCCTGCCACCGTGGCTTTGTCCAGAAGGAGGACCAGACGACTGGAAGGTTTCCAGTCGAACTGGTCTAATTAGCATATTAGCCTTTTATTAGTATAGATTATAAGCTATATAAATAATATATTATAATTACACTATTATATTATATAGAATATATGATATTATATTATTATTATTTTGTTATATTAATACTAGTGGTCTGGTGCATGAAATTCATGCACATTAAAAGGGAATTAATTAGAGGAAATATTTTAATATTGCTATTTGCCCTTTCCCTATAATAGAAGTGTCAGAGATGAAAGAAAATTAGTAAAATGTATAAGAAAATCTCCCTCCTGTCAGAGTCTGGGGCATGCCACAGGACACAGAGTCAAGTCCCCGCCCACCCGCGTGCACCTCGAAATCATGCAAGACCCAGACCCGGCCGGCCCCACCCCTATCAAGCCCCACAGGGCGGTGGGTGCAGCCTGAGGTTTCCTGGCCCAACGCTGGGCGCAGCCTCAGGTCCCCCGGCCCGGTGCTGGGCGGGGGGTGTGGCCTCAGGTCCCCCAGCTCCAGTGCGAGGGAGTAAGGGCGCGAGGGCACAAGGGCGTGATGACCATTTGCATATTAGCTCTTTATTATATAGGATGTTAAGGTCAATTACACCTTAATTTTTAAAAAACTAACTAAGATTGAAAAACCAGTAAATGGTGGAATGGGGATTTGAATCAAGAGGCTCCTGTGTCTATGCTCCTAGTCACTGTGTTATTCTGTCTCCTAGACAATAAATGGGAGGCCTGGGGTGCCACGGAACTCTAACCCATCTCTGGGGCCAGAGAAGGATTCTCTGTGGAGGTGAGATTTAAGCTGTGATTGAATTAAGAGGCATCTAGGCAGAGGAAATGGTGTGCAAAGCCTCAAGGTGAGAGAGAGCAGAGTATGCAGCAGGAATTCATGGTGCAATGCAGTCTGAATGGAGAGAGCAAGAGGTGAACTGGAAAGGGGACTGATGTCCGAGCCTGTTCCCGAAGAGCAATAGGAAGTCTCAGAGTTCTTACAGGGGAGGGCTTCCTCATGAGAACTCTGCTGCTTGGGGAACCCAGATTGGACTGCAGAAGGGCTGGACTTTTTAATTTCATCTTTCAGAATCAATTTACAGAATAATGGTTCCCATCCAGGATGGTATGGCACCTCTGGGCCCTTTGAGAATGTGTGGAAATAATTTGGGTTGTTGCACTAATTGCAGATGTTAAAAATCCAGTAAAGTGAGGGATGCCCCTCCCCCGCAAACACAAAGGCCATCTTCCAAATGCCAACGGGGCCCACACTGGGAAATCCAGCTATCGGGAAAGCCAGAGGTATCCCTGCTGGAATATAAATGTTATAAGCCACGATAATGCAAAAGCAATTGTGTAGCTGAGAGACTCTGAGGAATGGAGGGGGCCAAAGAAGTGAAGGGAAATGTCAGAGCGAAAATTTATTCATCTTACATCGTGTTTGTTAAGAGACACTATCTAAATGTATGGATCCAAAAATAGATGGTTAAGTAGATTAAAGCTATAAAGGAAATTGAGAGAAAAGTAAAAGGAAGAGAGAGAAAGGGAGAAGAAATGGTATAAATAAGCTAAATTCTTTATCTTTCATAGCAGGGAGCTAGCAAATACTCAAAGTTAATGAATCAAGAAATGGAGGCAGAAATACAGTATTTAGAATTATGGAGGAAACCACCAGGGAGAAAACCATCAGAAAAAGGAGTGGAATCAAAGTTTGGGTTCAAGGGTAGGAAATGGTCAGGGAGAGTCTGACTTTTCATTTTATCTCTTCTCTGGAATACTGTTCGTATGTTATTCCCATCTGCATATGTTAACATCAGTGAACTTTAGTTTCCTGCCTTTCTTAAGGCCCGCCTCGATGATGGATGTCAAATGGCCTCTACGAGGAGCTGGTTCTCTTTCGCAGGGACCTGTGGAAACTGGGGGCCACCTTCAGACACGTGTCCAGAGTTTTGTAGTGTACCATCTCCTCAGAGGCATGGGGAGTTCCTCCCGAAACTGTGAGAACTTCCCTGCCCCCACTGGGTCTCCATCCATTTTTTCCTTAAGTGATTGGGGAGGATTTGTTGCTGGGAGGGATGGAGGTCAGCCTCAGAAGACATGGGAAGATTCTCTGAGGCATCCTTATTTGCTGGAGGGCTTGCTCCAGTTCCATGGGAGTCAGGGAAGAGCGGGACTCGCTCTAAAGAGGTGGGCAGGTCCCTAAACAAGCCATGTGAGTAGAGGATATGGGGGGAAGGGGTGGGGTCAGGTGTGTGGGGGCAAGAATTAGAATCCAGCATGGTCTGAACCTTAGCCCTCCAAATACCAGCGCAGTGAGGCCTCGATTTGTCACTCTTTTTCATATGTCCAATTGGTAGAATCACTCCTGTTTTTCTCCACTGCCTTTCTGTGAGATAGTGAGATAGCATGGTGTTAGTTCCTTACATATCTGTATCTCACTTTTCTGTCATCTGTGACCTCCTTAAGGGTGAATCTGAACCTCATTCATCTTTATATCCCCTGTCCTGAGCATATACCTAATAAATGCTGCTTGAATCAAGAAATAAACAAATGAATGAATGAATGAAAGTCAAATGAATGAATGAAATGCTTACTATAACCCCTTTTGAAAACAATAGCAAAAGAGAGTGTGGAGTACAACAAAAATTCCATTAATTTCTGGTACATCCCTCATTGTGTCAATCTGGTGCAAGTCTGTGTGTGTGTGTGTGTGTGTGTGTGTGTGTGTGTGTGTGTGTGTGTGTGTTGTGGCTTCAAACTAAAGTTTAGCTGTTAAACTTGGACTGTTAACATATTCCCTTTCTTTTGATTATTCTCAGGGAACCTGAGAAATAAATGACAAGCAAACTCCCTAGGTGGCCATGATTCTGAGACACAGACAATTGGAAAGAACTGAAGGATATAATTGGCCCTGGCTGGGGACAGCGTGTGGGTGTGGGCTGTCAGCTGGAACAGAAGGAAAATAACACATCACCAGTTGAAAATAATTAAACAGAAATTCACTTCTGCAGTCCAGCAACTGCAAGTGAACAAAGGGTTGTGCAGATTCCCGTACCTTGGTAGGCATGGGCTTCTGAAAGGCGATCTCCGCTTGCATCCAAACGCCTCTTGGAATGTCCAGCACAGACCAGATCTTCTCTTGAACCACGTGGTTCTCTTCAAAGATATAAACAGCTAGAGTGTCACTCATTTTTAAGAACCCATAGATGGCGTAATAAAAACGTAGACAATACTGCAAGTTTCCCGGCAGGGAGGGACCGTAGAGCCTTCCAATGTAGCCAGGCTGAGATGTAAACTTCGTGTTGGCCAGCAAGTAATACCCTGTGAACGGGACAAAGCATCAGTGTATCAGCCAGGACAAGTTTAAATAACGTAGCTCAGATTATGAAGTGGGAAAATTTGGTTGAAGTCATGGAATTAGTCAAGAGACTATTTCCACAGGCTTTACATGGTAAAGCATTTTCTAATATCTGGCTTGATGATAGCACAGTCTTATACTATATTGCCAATAAATCTTCTCCAATTCTAAGTAAACTTCATAAGCAAGTTTAGATTTCCAACTGCATATGCCCAGATTCTGGTCGTCAATTAGGATTTATAATTGTTGACCATGGGTCAACCAGCTGCCTTAGACTGAGTACCAGTGCTGAGTCACAGTGAGCGTAAAGCCCAGGGCCGATTTTCCATTCTCTCTGCAGTGATCATTGGAGATGGAGAGGTTGCAGGCTGGCCTGGCAGTCCTGGGCGAGGGAGGGTTGGTGTGTCCGGGCAGAGCCTAGTACTCTCCCGGTCATATGTTAAACCTGCCCCTGACTAGCAGGTTTTGAATCAGATGGACCTTCCCTCCCACCTGCTTCATAGTAAAAAATAATACAGAAAGTCCTCACCTAAAGTCGTTGATAGGTTCTGCGACTTAAGTGAAAAGACATATAATGAAACCAATTTTACCAAAGGCTAATGGATGCAACAAGAATTAGGTTCCTACAGCATCTCATCAACATTCAACAATAGGCATTGAATAAAATGAGTCATTTGAGGACCTGCTGTACTCTACATTTTTTCTTTTCCTTCTCTGCTCCTCTCCCATTATGCTGCTGCTTTTTTTTGGGAGAGGGAAGGGGGCATGTCTCAGTCTTTGCTATATAGTTAGTTTTATCCAATTATTCAATTCACTTGGGAAAAAGTTCTATTTCACAGGAGTGAGATTATGAACTGAATTGTATATGCATATGTCGAGGCCCTAACCCCCAATATGACTGTATTTGGAGACAGGGCCTTTAAGGAGGTAATTAAGGTTAAATGAGGCTACAAGGGTGGGGCCTTAATCCTATAGGACTGACGTCATAAGAAGAGGAAGAGACCCCAGAGATCTCTCTCCATGTGTACACACAGCGGAAAGGCCATGTAAGGCCATACTGAGAAGATGCAATCTACATGCCAGGAAGGGAGGGCCCACAAGAAACCAATCCTGACAACACCTTGATCTTGGACTTCCAGCCTCCAGAACTGTGAGAAAATAAATTTATGTTGTTTAAGTCACTCACGCGGTGGTATTTTGTAATGGCCACCCAAGCAGACTAATCCAGGGGACCACACAATAGCCAGCAATCTTTTTGAAATCTAAATTTAATCACTCTCTTCTCTGCTTAACACCTTTCAATGGCTTCCCATTTCCTTTATAATAAAATCCCAAATGCTTACTCTGGCCTGCTGTACCCATGATCCATCTCCCTCTCTAACTTCATCCTCCTCCCTATGGTGCCGCCTTGGAGAGTCCAGCTCTTTCCAATCTCAAGGTCCCCACAGATGCCGTCCTTTCTGCCTGGGTGACCCCCACTATCCTGGCTAATTCCCACTTCCCTCAGAAGAGGACTCCCTGAATCCCCGACCAATATTAGGTTTTTTTCCTCTATTCTCTCTGAGAGCTCACTCTTCATTTCTTTTATTGCACTTACCACAGGTCATAATTATGAGTTTATCTGTGTCTATATTTGTCTAATGTTTCCTCTGTCTATTAAAATGCCTATCAGCCACACAGGACAAGCTTCATACCTGACTTGCTCACTATTGTATCCCCCAGGAGTAAGTCTGGCCAAGATCAGAATAGGTTTTTGTAGGGCCTGTGCTTGTACAAGCTAAGCAACCTCTGAGAAAAAAAAAATACAAAATTACAAGTATAATATTGCAAAGGCCCCCTTCAAGGCAATTCTCCCCAGTGCCCAGTGTGCAAGTAATTGTCGAATAAATAACTGAGACACTAACCCCTTGGGAACCAGCCCTTTCTACCAGTGTCTACTGGAGTGAGCTTCACAAGGGAGCCATTAAAGCGATATGTAATCCCGATACAGGGAGCTCCAACTGCTTTCTAAGAGTCCCTTGAAGATAATCCATCAGGTGCCCACCAACATTTCCAACAGCTTTTATTCCCCCACAATATATATTTTTTCTCACAGTGAAATATCCATAGCATAAAATTTACCATTTCGATTATTTTCAAGTGTACAATTGGGTGGCATCTAGTTCATTCCCTATGCTGTACAACCACCATCGTTATTTAGTCCCAGAACATTTTCATCACCCCCAAAGGAAATTCTATACCCATGGAACAGCTACTCTCCATTCCCTCCTCTCAGCCCGTGGCAACCACTAATCGTTTCGTCTATAAATTTGCCTATTCTGAATATTTCATATAATTGGACTCTGGTTGCTTTTTAAAGGAACTTCTCCATTTAAAGTAAAGAGCAAGATAATATCCAAAGGTTTGGCTATTAATTAATTGGCAAATACTATCGCTAGCCCAGCAACTTGAATTCCAGTTTTTAAAAAATGGTCAAATGCAAGATTAGCAATTGTCTTTGCCTCTTTACAGCTGCCTTCTTCTTCTTCTTCTTTTTGAAGTCTTGGCAGATGTGGGATAAGAAGGTAGACTGGAGCATGAAGGGTACCCCCACCTTGCCCATCTCCTCCATCCCCCTCCCCCAAAGTCCCCACAGGGATGATTCCTGGTTTACCTAAGCCTGAAGTGTGGTCACCAGCCCGATACATGTTTGGTTTTACTTTCACTCGGGCCCAGCCCGGACCTTCTTTATCTTGGTAAAAGTTGCAGAGATCCTCCTCAAAATTGCAGCTGGCTTCTATGGCACTGAAAGGAAGCTCTAAGCAAAGCAGAACCAAAGTTAATGTGCACTTAACCCAAGGCTTTCAAAGGACTTCACCAACTGATTGACAAATACATACACATTTGTACCAGGAGAAGTAAAACACATCAAAATATTTTTAACCTAATGGCACGCTGACAGGTTAGCATCAAATCAACATGTCAGCATGGCAGGAAAATTGTTCTTTTCCTCCCTAAAGGGATGGAAGGAAGAAGCTCCTTTCACATTCTATACAAAAATAGAGACGTGCCAGACTTGAAGAGAAATTTCTTTTCATGCTGTAAAGAGTGTGAACATTTATTCATACACTTCTTTGCAATTCAAAATTCATTCATACAAAATTAAAAGGAAAGAGAAAAGACAGGGATTTTAGGAAATCCTTAATTTTACTTTAAGATACTTTAGAAATAATATTTTCCAGAAAGAATTTTCTTTTGTTGATCAATCCCTGTGGCAGAAGCGTAGCCACCGTCTATTTATAATTGACATTCTTAGTAGAAGCTGATCTTCTGGGAGAAAAATCATTACTTAGTATAAATTGCACTGAGCAAAAAGATATACCAATTCTGTCACCGATACTGCTATTATTCGTTGTTGTTGTTGTTTTTTTGCTGAGTTCCAGTATCATTTACCTTGGTTTATAAATGCCCTCTCATTCCAGATTGCCGGAGGGAATGGCATATAAATTATTTCTGTCCTTTGAAGAATAACTTAGTCCTAGCAACAAATTATTGCAGACCTCACTGTGAACCAGACTTTGGGACACATTCAATGTAGCTGAGTGGGATCCTGTGCTGCATGCTGACATTCCAGTACTGGTCCAATCTTTTAGGGCAAGAGAGAAGGGGCACTGTTCTGAATACCTGGAAAACCACCCTTAGAGGAACACTGGAGTTCTTGGAGCAGTGATCTAATGAAACAGGGAGCTGTTTAGGGACAAAGGCTAGTATACTCTCAATTTATCAATTTTCAAAGCAAGAAAACATTCAAGTAGACTGAGGAACTGGCCCAGATTAAGGGGACAAAAGAAGCAGGACAACTTGGTCCAGGAAACCAACAGTTATAAATGACATTATTGGGGCCATTGGCAAATTAGTATATGGGCTGTAGTTTCGTTGATAATATTCTATCAGCATTAAGTTTCCTGAAGTTAATCATGTTGGAGAACATGTTTGGTTTTAGAAAACATACGTTGAAGTATTTAAGGGTAAAGGGGCATAATGTCTACAACCTACTCTTAAATGGTTGATAAAGCAGATATGGCTAAATGTTAACAATCTGTAGATCTGGGTGAAGAGTATACAGGAGTTCTTGATAGTATTCTTGCAAATTTTGTCTGAGTTTGAAATGATACAAAACACCCAGTTCTAAAAACACTAAATTAGAAAAAAACACAGTGACTAACATTACAAAAAAAAGAACAGGAATGTTCCTGTGCATCTGGAACCTGACTGTGTCTCTGGAACCCTACAAGTGCAGAGAAAGAGCACCCGATGAGCCAGGCAGGAGAAAAGGAAGTGACGGGAGGCTTCCGCTCCAGGACCGGTAGGTTAGCCCCACACTGCTCGGCCTGCCTGTCAGCATCAGGGAGTATCTTTAGGCCATGAAGACAGTCTTTCAAAAATGAAAATGATATCATACAAGCAAGGACCCTTTGACATCCCCCCATGGAGACTTGGTACCATGGGAAACCCCATGATGGTCTCCAGTCTTAGTCATCCCTCTGCTACCTAGTAATGAAAAAAAAAAATGAAAACTTAAAATCTACAGAAAATGGCATGGCATTCCGCAAAGCCATGCTCAATGAGAACGGCAGGTCAGTGAAATTACTCATCAGGAATATATAGCATGGAACATGTCCCTGGGAGGCCACAAGAGAACCATAACCCGTTTATTAGGTATTTAGGAGAGGGTGGGAGGTGGTATTAAAACTTCAAAGTAAGCAAGGATCACCACTCTCTATGGTCACCAACTGAGTCATACAGAAAATATTTTTCTGAGGATGAGATTATATTCTTTTGCTAAATATTTAGTCCTAGAAATGGATTTGTCCAGGACCCTGAGAAGGTCTGATAAAACAAAACTCTCAAAAGCATAATTCAGAGCCTAAATCCTTTCCACCCAGAATGCTTTTTCAACCATGAGATAGTCTCTAATTCCTGAAAATGGGGCCAGAGGGCCTGTTTGTGGCCTAACATGATCTCCTCCGAGCTCTGAGGTGGGGAAACGCCTTTGCTTCAGGCTTGTTTCAGAAGCACCTGGTCAGGTGGTGGTCACGTTGAGCTGCTGGGGTGTGTTAATGATATATTTGAAGCATAGGAAGGATCAGGCAGTTGGAAGCCCCCGAGCATTAGCTGCTCAGAAAACAAAGTCCCTAGCAAGGCACCAATAAGCATTCAAATGTAAGATTTAGTTAATCCCTTGCCTTCTGACATTTGAACTTTTTAGAAATGAGAGGCTTTGAAGATAATCTAATCAGATAGAGGGTTACTGTAGTTTGAGAAGAATCGGTGTGAGCATTTCTCATCTTTTGCTCTGCTCCTTGGAGTTCATGGTGATGAACACAGTATCTGTCCTAGAGATTTAAAAGCTCGCCAGCCCCTGTGCAGCTAGAGGGATTTGGGTGCCATGTGCTCTCTAGGCTGCTGAATTAGCACAGTAATTTTATTTAGCACGAGCCAGCTAGGCCGGGACAGCTCAAAGCTGGGTTGGGGAAGAGAGTGAGTGGGACCTGGCACCAGACCAAGGAATCATGACAGAGCAGAGGCTGGGCCAGTGACCAGGCTGGGGAGACGCTTGAGGGCCTCTGAGCCAAGGATGGCTATGGCAACTTCAGCTGTAACCAAGGCAACAACTGGAGCCAGGTTTCCAATTGAACAAGAGATCTGGGTAGTGTGTTGTTATTGGTGAATAACAAGATTGGTCAAGATTGGGAGTTAGGCCCAGTTAGGCCCCTCCCAAACCCTGGCCTTGGTATGGAGTGGAGCCAACCTCAGAAAGGAGGTTGGGCCTGCACGGGGCAGAATAGTGAAACTTTCAGTTTGAGGTTGAGCATTAAGGCAGGATTCCTAGAAGTGAATGGAATCACCTGTCAGGCATTCAAGATTTACAACCTAAAAGGAGAGCTTCTTCCTATGATCTAGAGCCAGGCGTCCTCAAACTATGGCCTGCGGGCGACATGCGGCCGCCGAGGACATTTATCCGGCCCGCCGGGTGCCACTGCCTGTCCTGCTTAGCAGCCGACTCGTCCCGGGCCTGCAGTGCGCATAGGAATTTGTTCATAGTTTTTTTTTTTTTTAAACTATAGTCCGACCTTCCAACGGTCTGAGGGACAGTGAACTGGCCCCCTGTTTAAAAAGTTTGAGGACCCCTGATTCTAGACCAGGGGTGGGCAAACTTTTTGACTCGAGGGCCACAATGGGTTCTTAAACTGGACCAGAGGGCCGGAACAAAAGCATGGATGGAGTGTTTGTGTGAACTAATATAAATTCAAAGTAAAGGAGCGGAGGGGAGAGCAAGAGAACCGGATAGAACAGCCGGATCCGGCCCGCGGGCCGTAGTTTGCCCACGGCTGTGAATCTAGACTCTAGATCTAATGGTGGAAGGGAGGGAGTCTCTGGGTGGGAAAGGCAAGTGCTGGAACTCACGGTGGGAGGAGTGGGGTGGTCTCACTGTCCTCTGGAGCACCCTGGAAATACTCGGAGAGCAACACGACATTGGTGTGTAACCCCTGTGACTCTATGATGGGTTTCAGGTCAGGGAAATTAAATCTAAGCCCAACCAGATGGTGGAGAGCAGACGTTTCATGTGTTGAATTAATTCCTGTCTCGGCCTACTAAGGAGGTGAGGGGAGATGCTAGATCCAGCTGGGAAAAGCACAGACAATAAGTCTGGAGCTAACCAAGATAAAGAAAAAAAATGTTGGCACCTGTTATGAAACAGAAGGGCATAAACTATTTGAAAAATGTAAGATGAAGTATGAAAACTAAAGGGCTCAGCTTCTAAGACTCCGACTCTGGCTCACAGCTGCTTAATGAAAGGCACAAGCAGGCTCCGGCTCCCACATCCATTAAGGCAGTGTGGCCTTTGCTGGTTCTCTTTAGTTTCAATCTGAGCCCCTGTTCTCTAGGGAATGGATGGGAGTATTTTGAAAATTAAGTAAATTATATTAAGTTTCATGACCAAGCAGTTTCTGTGTGCTACAGTCTGCTGAGGCCTTCATAGATATTAACTCAGCAGTCTTTCTGACAACACTATGGAACAGATTCTTCCATCCTCGTTGTATAACTGTGGAAAGAGTCGCAGAGAGGTTAATTAACAAGCCCAAGGTCACACAGCTTGTAAGTAGAAGTGTAGGGATGTGAATCCAAAGTCCTGACTCTCGAGCATACCACTATGATCACGTGGTTAAACCATTTTAAAGCAAAGTTGGTATGTTGGGAGGTTCTGAAGGCCAATTTGGAGTCTTGGTTAACCTAACTATAGGGTGTCCCTCCAAAATGTGAACACATCAATTGATAGCTCAATTGATGTTTCTTTCTTTTCAAATTTAACCCACTGGAGTTAATACTTATTCAAAGTGTGTATACATTTACTTGGGATACCCTGTATATAAAAATGTGGAGGAAGGATCTTTATGTGGGCTGGATTTTACAGACTGAGGGGCCACCAGCCCTTTTAATACATGGTCCTTATTTGAAATAATGTTGGGATCTTTCTCTTCCAGTCACCAGTCAGTAGGAAAGAACACACTTACGTATATTCTGTATATTTTTAAAAGGGAAAGTATTTCCAAACATTACTTCAAAAGTGGCTCAGCAGATTCTGTGACCTCCCAGCTGCCTCTTCACGCCACCCTCTAGCCAGTACAGAGAATGAATAAACACCTTTTGCACACGTCACTTGGAAATACAAACGTTCAATGTAAATGCCTAGTGACAAAGAAAAATTTTCTAAAAATAATGATAATGAGGTTGTAAAACTATTATCAGTATCATTGAGATACTAGCTGGAGATGGGATTAGGGAGCAATCAGATTTAGAGAAGTAAACAATTTTGCCTTCTGTGTTCTGCTAAATTAAGAGACTCTTTTAGTCTTTTATTACAGTTTAGATTCAATAATTTTAATGAACATACATAAATTCAGTCTAGTTCTTTCCATTTCACTAGCTTTTATTTAAAAATTAGAATCAGTAAAAATAATATTTGGTTTCATCAAATTAGTATGTTTCTCTCTAACTTGGGGATAACAGTTTAGCCTGAGTAGAAAATATTATCTTTCTTGAAAGTCCCCTTGCTTGTTGAATATATCTGAAACCATATTAAGTTAGATATGAACTCTATCTTTAGGAAATTCTTAAATTTAAAAATTTACTTTCCATAGTCCATAACCCAAAAGAAGGGCTCAAAATTAAATGGGAAGACTACAGTATCTCCTTGGGGCCCCTCAAGGAAACAAAGTCACTAAAATGTAAGGTCAATTGCATTTACCTGGGTTATCATTAATACAGTGTCAGACTTCTTATTCTAAAACATGTTTTCTAATTCACGGTGAAATGGTTTGCTTACCTATTTTTCCAAAAAGTAAACATTTCTTTTTTCCAATCACCAAGTTTATAGAAATTACAAAATTAGCCATGATAAAGTAACCTGAGGGTTCACTTAGAAAGACAATTTAAATTGAGTACATAATATTTAACAAAAAAACATCATATACTAATATCGTTAAACATGAGGACATTTATAGGTCTTGGATACACAACATTGGAAAGAGTTTCCATAATTCTACTCAGTAGATTTTGAGATATTTCCTACCTACTCACCCACCTGTCTATGAACTCAAGATATCCATTAAAGAGAAAGATGTGGAAAGAATGAGTATTATTTAATTTTCATTTCCTAATAGGTAGGAAGATGAAAGCTCCTTAGTACCTGACAAGGGCCTGTGGTGTCAGAAAAATTAGATTCAATTTGTGAGAAGAAATAAATAGTAATATAACCAGTAAAGTGACTATTCAGTTAAATAATTTTTTAAAAGATGAGATCATAGAAAAGGTAAGGAAATGAGAAAGAATTAAGACAAGTCCTGACCATAGGCATCTATTGAGAAGGAAAATTCCAAATGTAAAGGAAAAGAATGCTTACCTGTCTGATTTTGGCAGTGAACGGGAGAGAAAGAAATATCATCCAGGGCAACATATCCTCCTTTGGGACCATTGAAAGCAACTTCAAAAATAAGCTGCAGAGGAAAATGACAGGGTGTGCTCCAGCTCCACATATATTCTCTTAGGTTTAAGTGCTCTTAGCCACGATGTAAAATGATGTCTATAAGCCAGGAGATGCTAGGTTATAGGTACTTATGGAATCACGTCCCTAAATAGAGGAGTTTGGGCAGCTCCCTCCTCAACCCACAGTCTCCTTTAAGAAGAGTAAATACTAAGCCTTAAGTTGAATTTTATTGGTGAACTTTGCCCCCTCCCTTGAGCGTCAGCTAAAGTACTGATGTCACTTTCCGATAGAATTACAGAAGTGACAGTTTGCATTATGAACTTCAGCTAAAGACACAACAGGCTACTTGCAGAAAGTAGGTTAGGTTCTCCCCCGCACTTCACAGAGAACTAAGCCCCTCTAAGGCCTCTGCCTTTTTCATAAATGAAATTCTATGTGAGGGTCCTGGACAAAGATGATGCAATCAATTCTCCTGATAGATAAGACATGATAAGGCCCAGAAATTGTATACATAGATGTTAGAATTCCAGGAATATCTGAATGGCTAGAAAGAACATGGGGTTAATGCATTATCCCCTTTAATTTTGCTCTTCTCTTTGACACCAACTCTGAGTTCAATCAACCACCTTCTGCCCGTGACCAGGGGGATCAGGTGTGCTGAGTACAGCATTCACCTGTATTGGGAAAACCACCCAAGGGTGAAGTCCACCCTTGCGAATTGATAACAGTGTTGAGTACGAGCTGAAACTCAAATGCCTACAAAAACCAGGCAGGTCATGACCTGGGGTGATGGAGTAAGAAAAGGTGCAGACGGTAATGAAAAGGCTTTGGCTACTATGTTGGCAGTTGCTGTCGTGTAGGAATTCAGGCCTAATATGTCTGGATCTACCAAACTGTCAAGAGGACCTGGATCTCTAGATTCTTACTTGAAATCTTTGGATATTTTTTAATGTTGGTAATTAATTTAAAAATTAAAACAAAGAAGCAAAAAACAAACAAGCAAAAACAAACACCTCTACAGCAGCTAGGAAAATCATTGTGGACTAGATTTGACCCATAGGCTTCTAGTTTCAGCCTCTTCTGAACAGAATAGTGTCTTGGAGGCAGACAGACCAGAGTTCAAATCCCATTCCCATTGGTTAAAAGCTCGGTGACCTTGGGTACATTGCTAAACCTCCTGGGGCCTCACTTTCCGTATTTATAAAATAAGCATAGTAACACCGACCTTGTATGACCGCTGAGATTGAATGAGAAGATGTACATAAAGATCAGAGCATGCAGTCAGGTGCACAATGAGCTCTGAATTAAACTCATGCCTTTTTCTCGGGTTGACCCTGAGCCCACTTAGCCACTAATTAGCTTGAGGAGGCCCCTTCTCTCCTCTGGGTCTCAGTTTCTCCATTTTTGAAAAAAAAAGAAAAAAAGAGTTTGGACAAGATGGTTCCTAAGGTCCCTTTCAGCTTAACAACAGTGGTCCTGCAGAGGCCTGGGACCTGGACCCAGCAGAATCCAAGAGGGGCCTGGAAGTTTATCTCTGGCAAGGCAAGAAGTGCTGAGGACAAAGGGACAGATGTGGGCAAATGAGAAGGGGCAGATGAAGTTTACACACTTAGCACTGGTCCATGAAAGCCGATAAAGGACGCGAATGGCAGAACTTATCTTACAGAGCAGGCCAAATGAGAATGATTATTTCGGATCAGAATATGCTCATATGTTCATCACAGCTCATGGGCTACTCTCTTGCTCAGAAAGAGGTCTCAAATGCTTGTTTTCCTCTTTAAAATTCATTGGGTAATACGGTGACATTAAATTCACTGTTTTCTGCAGGATACGTTTCTCTTCCTGGCAATTACTGAGAGCAGATAATGCAAGCATAATGAGTTCAGACTACTAGAGCAAATTACTCATGTGTGAATCAAAAGGATATATAGTGAAGTTTAGTTATGCCCAGCTTTGATTTTTTTTAAAAATTGGCAACATCGCATCCAACAAATGTTGCCTAAGGAGTTTATGGTTGGAGGGAAAGAGTTCACAAAGAAAATGCTGTGTGTGTGTGTGAGAGAGAGAGAGAGAGAGAGAGAGAGAGAGAGAGAGAGAGAGAGGAAGAGAGAGCATGTGTGTGACTCACTTGACTTTAACAGAAGGAAAAATTATTTCTGAAGCAGTATGTGCATTTCTCTTTCTCCATGTAACCCAAGCTCACACAACACTTTCCACTGAGCTGCAAGGGCAAACCGCGGCCTGGTCAGCCTTTGGGAGGGGCACTGTGCTCCTTCTGGGCTGTGTTGGGGGGAAAGGAGGGTCCTGAAGAGGGTCAGGGAGTGGCAGGCCATCAGTAGACAGGACATGACAGAAACCAAGACCCAACCCCACCCTCTCTGAAGCTCCACATCAGGCGAGCAGATGGCACCACCAAAAAGCACCCAGGGGATAATCCGCTCCTTTTGCACTTTCAAGGGAACAGGGAAAGAGATTGTAAAAAGCACAAAGTGAAAAGCAGGGGACAATGATAACTCGTGGTAACTAAGACTCTCCTTATATCTCCAAATCTGCAACCCCACTGCTGCCCCACTGATTCGAGAGGTCCTATGGGTCCTCAGACAGAGCTGGGCCTCTCCTGCAGCTTTCGCTCAGATTTTAGTTCAGGGACTTTTCTAAGTGCCCTGGCGCTCACCAGCTGTGTGACCTAGATGAGAAACATCAAACTCCTCAGACTCTCTTTCTCGTTGGCCATATGGGGATATTTTGTCTACTTCATTGGGCTGTTGTAAGTACTAGAATATAGATATGTATTCATCTATATGCTTAGAAAAAAAGGTATTTCAAGGAAAAACACCATCTTTGCCGGGTTGGCCCTGCCTATGTTAGTTTGTTTTTGCTTTCCTGAATTTACTAATTCTTCTGCATTGGACATTCATCATGCATGTAACTATAAAAGTTTTAAAACCAAAGCACCATTGTTTCAAATTCGGACCACAATCATAACTTTAGTTCTGATTTTTATGATATTATTTATACCGTAGAGGAGAAAAGAAAAAAAAAATTTTTTTTCTAGGAAGCCTATTCCTTCAGATAAGGGAATAGAAATAACCTTCCTTATAATAACCTTTCATAACTGCTCGCAGGAATGAAAGTTCAAGAGTGACTTTCACTTAGAAGGCATTGATCTTTTTTGACCTTCCACGGTGCAAGGTTCAAAGGGAGGGTGCCCCCCAAATCTAGCTGGTGACAGACTTTTCCATATCCATCCTTAGAAAAAATAGTCGTGTTAGAAAATGAAGGTGATAAAGGAGGAAGGCAGACGGGAATACAAAGACGGGAGAGAAGTGGAGGGGACTGAGAAAGGGGAGAGAGAAAAAAGATTGAGATACAGCAGAGAAGAATGCGTGGAAGACTGCAGCACCTCTTGACCTCCATCTCTGTGTGAGCAGTACCCTGCATTGTGGCCAGGACAGGACCCATGGAACACCTACCTCCATGGGGTACGGGGCACTGAACTCCACTTCAGCGAGGTTCCAGGCAGGATTCCCTGGGCTATTGGTTTTCCAGATCTCCTCATAAAGGCCGGTCACATCCCGAGAATACAGGGAGAAGACATTGTCATTCCCCTGCTGGAGTTGATAATAAAACGACAGGCAGCCAGACATGGGGGCTGTGGTCATGGGGGAGATGAGCTGTGCCACCTCCTGGAAGTGCTTGATATAAACCGAGTCCACGTACATATAATGGCCTGGAGACCACAGAGAAAAGAAAACACGGCGTCAGACAGGCTGGGATTTTCGGATGAAATGGTGGGATTCTGGGGTTCACTTGGAATCATCCAGTGGGAGTGATGGAGAGGAAGTGAATGAGTTACCGATGAAAGAAGTTTGGCTATGGGTTGGTGAAGGTTGCACCTGGGAGATAAATACATGGAGTTCACTGTGCTCTGCTAAATACAAGATAAGAACCATTCTTTTTCTTTTCCTGACATTTGACTGAAGTAAACATCCATATAGAAAGGTAGATATATCATCTGTAAAGTGCTTGAGTTTTCCCAAGCTGAACACAGCTGTGGAAAGAAAACAGAACATTACCCCAGGGGAAACCCGCCGCCCCCCCCCGCCCAAAGCCTTCTTTGAGTTATAAGGATTCTAAGAACATGCCAAATGTACCATCTGTTTCTAAAAAGGCATAGGGGGGATCCTCCTATACGTCTTTACAATATATACAACTGTCACTGTATATTCTTTGAGAAACTAAGATTTACAATTCATACTGGATGACAAGTTGTACCTCTTTAATAGAACATGTAGGTCAATCAACACTTCAGATAGGATTAGGATTTGCAAGGTTGAACTTGTGACGCACCCTTAGGAAGGCCTTGGTGGGCTCTGGACTCAGAGGCTGACCTCCATGGGAGGCATTTTGGTGAAATTGAGAAATGATGAGGCAGAATAGGGAGAGCCTGGATTTGGCAATGAAAGAACTAAGTTTGAATCCTGCTCTATCTCTTATTAGCCCTGTGACCTCAAGCAAGTTACTGAATCTCTCTGGGCTTCAATCCCTTAATCTCTAGAATGAGAATCAAATAGTTCTTTCATTGGATTGGTATGAGTATGAAATGAGATTATGTATGTGAAGTCCTTGGCATGTGCCTGGCACATGGTAATTGCCTAACATAATTATAATAAAGAAAATAATGTCACTAATGATTCTAGCACCATGCTTTCCCCACGGTCTGTTTTATGTAAAGAGGAGCTATAATTATTAGCAATTCTGTCTGAATTTACTTAAGCTGCAATGACAAAGGAATGCTATGCAATGCAGCTTCCATTGAATGGCCCTTCTATTTACAAGCTCAGAACAACTACAGCCTAATAATATCTTTGTCTTTATTACATTATGCCTGCTTAATAATGATTCCTTTTATGCTTGGCAAAATAGTGGTAAGGATATTAGGAAGAATATATGCATTCACACACTGGATACTTACTTTGATCTAGCACACTGCCCAGTATGTGGTAGGCCCTCAACCGATGGTTATTCAAAGCATAAATATGGTCTCAGAAAGGTCCTCATATCAACAAGGAAGAGGAGAAAGATGGGCAAATCAAAGCTTTCTTTCTCCTGGTAGCAAACTGTCCAATCCCTGAATAACCTCTCTTGTTTAAAGATAATTTCTTAAGTCATCTCGCCAAGCCATGCAACTGTGAATACATGGAGATCACAAATTCTGCTGCTCAGAGGAGCCAGCTAGGTCAGGTATATGACTGAAGTAGATTGGGTCAGGGAAGAAGACACCTTACAATATTATTGACTATATTCCCTATGCTGTACTTTATATCCCTGTGACTATTCTGTAATTTTAATTTGTGCTTATTAATTCCTTCACCTTTTTCACCCATCCCTTCAACCGCCTGCCCCCCCCCATCTTTACTTAGTCCCCCAAACCCCTTCCGTTGGACAATTACCAGTTCTCCAAAGACGAAGTTTTTTGTTTGTTTGTTTGTTTGTTTTCAGAGAGGAAGTTTTTAATGCACTTCCTAATAATATGTCTTACCAATGAAACAATCTCTTTCCAAGACATGCCACTGGGAAAACTGGGTAGAAGAGCTACCATGGAGGTGGGCTGCTGACATTTCCTTCAAGTGAATTTGCTTCATGGACCACAACTGACTGACAGCCTCCAGCTATCTCACATGTGGGTCTACGATGGCCACACCACACTGGGCTGTTCTCAGCCAGTGACCAAGCACAGCAGGGGGACCAGAGCAGGGCCAGTCTGCATGACACGGGCTCTTCAACAACTCCCCATTCTAACCCCAATATCACCCAGTCCTGTTGGTTGTGTCTCTCCGCCATCCCTCCCTTCTATGAAGGCATAGCAACGTCCAACAATTACTCCATTGTTCAGAACATCACTCAATGCCGTTGGCAACACAGTGGACAGGGAAAATTAACACTCCAGGCTGTCTCTGGATCGGGACTCTGCCTAGGGCCCGTGCCTACTTCACATCGGCACCTCTGTAATCAAATAATTACCCCTCAGAATAATCAAGAATATTTAATTCCTAACAATAACACATGGTGGGCCTGTAGTGATGGCCTGACACCATGCATCTATGCCCCCCTCCTCAGTAACTCCTTTTGTGTACAAGTTTCCTTAGTTCCTAAAGTATCCTATTTTAGTGATGAACAATTTTCCCACTCGTTATTCCCCGACAATGCTTCCCCTGATCCTTCCCTCAGACAGAAAAGGGAACTTATTACAACCCTCATGGTGGCCACCCTCTTAGGCCTCGGTGCCACGGGTACTGGGGTCGGAATAACCTCTCTTGTTCTTTCTAATCAATATTACAACCAATTACAAGAATCTATCGATGAGGACATCAAAAGTCTAGAAGGTGCCATTTCTCATCTACAAGAATCCATGACATCTCTAGCCGAGGTGGTACTCCAAAACCGACGAGGCCTGGATCTACTTCTTCTACAACAGGGAGGCCTCTGCGCCGCCTTAGAGGAACAATGCTGCTTTTATGTTAACCATTCTGGGGTTATTAAAGATTCACTGACAAAGGTCAGAGATAGATTAGAGAAAAGGCGAAAGCTAAGAGAACAAAATCAAGATTGGATAGAACGATGGTTTAACACCCCCCCCCCCCCCCCCCCGGCTTTCAACCCTATTACCCTCTATCTTAGGCCCTCTAGCCAGTCTACTCCTACTCCTTGCTTTTGGACCGTGGGCCTTTAGAAGGCTCACACATTTTATCAAACAACAAATAGATTCCCTCATAGCCAAACCCATACAAGTACATTATCACCGCTTAGCTGAGGCTGACCGTGAACAGGACTATGACCTCTACCAGCGCTCCCTCCCTACGGGGACAGCATGATGACCAGAGGAATGCTTACCTACTCCCCCCCAGGAGAAAGGTATGGGCACCGAGCTGAGTGCAGAACAAAGCACTGCAAGGGAAGGTCTCATAATCTTTCGACCCCCTCTGGGTTTTCCCTGGGAGTATACCTGGCTTACATAGAGGTTGGTATCTATCAAAATTTTTTCTCTTTCTTAGATGGCCAACAGAGATGCCCATACCGCATCCTACTCGAATGCTGTCTAATAAAGCAAGCCCTGGTGAGCTTGGCTGGCGGCCAATGACGGGTAAGAGGACGGCATACGCTGAGGGGCTCTTCTATAGGCCCTACCTGCAACCTACGACAGGCACTGGATCAGAGCGATTCAGTTAGGCCAATGACGGGTAATGCAGGCGTTAAACCAGGTATCCCGAGTCTCCCGACCTAAGACAGGCGCAGCCACCGCAGGGAAGGCTCTCTGGCCTTAATTCCAGGCTCTACCTCTCCTCCCCAAAAGATACCGAGAGCTGTTACCTGTAGGCTTGGGAAACCCACGGGAGGAGCCGGGTCACTACTCCCTCGCTCGGTTAAAGCCCACTCCCGCTTAAAAACAGAAAGGGAGGAGATGCCGGGAGCCATAAAAGCAGTTTTGGTCTCACTTCCTGGTCAGCCCTACTTCCTGATTGAGCAAGAACAAAGAAAGCCCGCGCGCGCCAAAAAAGCCCGCGCGTGCCAAGGGCCAGGAGAACCTCCCACATCAGAATAACCAATCAGCTAGGACAGATACCCAGTCCCCAACCAATCATCCCATGGCAACTCCTTATTCTACCCCTCCCCTCCTGAGTGCTTATATACCGCAACACTCGAATAAAAAAACGAGGCTTGATCAGAACCTTGTCTTGCTTCCGTTCTTCGCGTTCCTTGTTTGTTTCATTCTCTTAGGTGGTTCCTGCGTGCCCTCGTTGCTGCCCCGCGGGCCGGGGCAGCCTGGCCCCTCTTTCACAGGCAGCGGCCTTCCAGCCTGTGCCGGAGGCTCTCCCAAGGTTGCATTATGACTTGTGTGGAACCGAGACATTCTCACCGCCATGGGCCCCTTTCTCCATAAAACATACTAACATTATATTTTATGACTGCATTAGATAAAGATTAATATAATCCAGGCAGGACTTATATATTTATTATTGCATTCACTTTTTTCTTTTTATTTTAAAACTAGAGGCCCGGTACACGAAAATTCTTGTACTGTGGGGGGGTCCCCTCAGCCCGGCCTGCCCCATCTCATAGTCCGGGAGCCCTCAGGGGATGTCCTACTGACAGCTTAGGCCCGCTCTGCACAGGAGTGGGCCTAAGTCGCAGTCTGGCCTCCCTCTGCGGGAGGCGACCGGGCTGATCAGGAGAAGGCGCTGCCCCCATCACCCCACTGCTGCTGCCACTGCCAGCTGTGGTGGCTACAAGGCCTGAGCCTGGAGCCTCGCAGCCGCTGGGGCTCATAGCTGCCCGAGGCCCAGGCCTCGCATCTGCCTGAGCCCTGGGCCTCACAGCCACTGTGGCTTTGTACAGATGGACGTCTGGATGGATGTCAGGAAGACTTTCGCCCTAATTAGCATATTACCCTTTTATTAGTATAGATAAATAAAATATAAACATTCTCATAGATCCTGAAAAATGTCCTGGCTACTAGGCGCATGACCACTATGCCTAATGGATATATGCCCTGGCCCAGCTACTCCAGTTCTCTCCTCCTTTATCCTTCATAGTCATTTCCCCCAATTAGTCTCTTTCACACCCGATCCCATCTTAGTGTCTGCTTCTTGGAGGATCATTCTACCCAGGCTGAGGAATACCTCTAAAGACTCTCAGAGACTGTCAGTGAATCTGGGAGAGAGACCTCACATATCTACTTGAAATTATTCATTCTACTCTCAGAGTGCACAATAACTGTGCTTAGAGAAATGTCTCAGACCCTGTCCCATTCTGAATTATCTTCCTAACCATCTTCTTTAGAGGCTAGTTACTCACCTGCTGTGTGAATAATATTTTAATCCCTGAATTTGCAGTTAAAGTCGCTCATTATCAACACATGCACAAGACACTAGGCCAACTGAGCCACAATCACATTTTTGATCCAAAAAAACATCCAGCAAACACAACGTGACCTGCCCAAAGTGAGTCAGAGAGGCTCTGGGAATAAGAACAGGACTGCTGACAAGTCTCATATGGAACCACTAGACTAGACCACATCATTCATTCGCTGCCAATGTTGGGTACTATTTACTGAGCATCTGAATAAGACTAAGTTTTTCACCAGAAAACAAAAGGTAGCTCGTCATAAGGTTATCATCTCAGTTGAAGGGATGGGATGATTCAGAAATCCCCAGGTGTCTGCCCAGGCTGCATGTGTCATTGTTGGGTACAATCTGCTCTGAGCAATTGGCTGGGTGGGTGCAGGCAACATTTTGTGTATCTTTCCAAGGGGAATGAAGAAGGTACTGGAGTTCTTGGGAAATTATGTCTAGTGTCTGATATTATGAAAATTTTCCTGCTCAGTTCAATGAGGCCAATCTTCTTATCTGGTTCTAGAGCCATCAAAATTTCTGAGAGGCAAATTTTATCAGATCCTTTAAGTTTGAATAGGATGAAACTAGGTATAGATGGACCCTATGTGGACAGGATCCTATAATCAACCAAATCATCGGGAATCCTGTAGACCACAAAGACTTGTAAGTATTACATTTTAAACTCTAAATGAAAGAACCTACGAAGGGGACAAGGGTTGCCCGATAAGGTTAAAAAGTGAGAAGTTTGTTGCCACTCCTCTAAGGTCTGAGCTGCTTTGCCATGCTCAGACTGGGAGCCGGTCTATTTCCTCCTCATTCTGGATGATACACTAAAAGCCTGCAGTTTCAAGGGGGGAGGAAAACCCCAACAATTCCCAGTTCTGTTGAAAGATAAAAACTCTTAATGGTGCCAGCCAAAGCCAAGGCCCCCCGTGACCATGTCTGCAGTGATCGCACATGTGCGCTTTGCCTCTGAAGAGGAATTTCTCGCTTTCTTGAGCAGCCCCTGGATTAGCGCAACTTTTCATATGGAATCCATGGCCCCTGCTAGTTCACCATTTTCCCTTGACTTAGGAAAAGAACTTTGAGGGAAGTCACTGAACTTTTATTTTCAAACAGTCTGGCTAACCAGCATTCCACAAAGATTGCCCTTGGCTTGGCTGCCAGGCCAAAGGCGTCCTCTGACTCAGCTGTGATTCCACCCCACTGGCCACAGTTGTGCTCTGGTTGTGACGCCTGCGTCCGTGTCATGGTTGTCTGGACAA
The DNA here is from genome assembly GCF_963455305.1 of Plecotus auritus. Taxonomy (NCBI): domain Eukaryota; kingdom Metazoa; phylum Chordata; class Mammalia; order Chiroptera; family Vespertilionidae; genus Plecotus; species Plecotus auritus. Next base: position 141,102,942 of record NC_137776.1, on the reverse strand, counting down.
GCTGTCTCCCAGGTGAGGAGAAAGTTTGGTCTGCAGAAGCGTGTGTCAGCTGGAAACACCCTCTGGTCTGCTGTCATTGTGAGGAGACAGCACCCAAAGATAGCCAGTCATCAAGCCTTCCCTCCTCGTCTATGAATCAGACAGTTTCCTTCATGAATCTTTAGTTCTGTGGGTTTGGGTGAATTTTACTATAATAGAGTCAGATTCCTATAATCAACCAATCATTGGGGATCATATAGGCCACAATAGTTTGCAGGGATGTCATAGGTGTAAATGAATGTGAAGTGGAACTTCTTGTCTCTACTAAGACCTAAATGTCAAAAACAGTGGGTGATAAGTAGGTCTGTTTTCTAAAGAGCAGTACAGACCAACAATGTATAATGCACTACATTGTGGCAGACCTGGCAGCTAAGCCAGCTCCACCAGATTTAGCTTATCTCTCCACCCAGCCTGTATATACACTGAGTGGCCAGATTATTATGATCTCTGAATGCATAATAATCTGGCCACTCAGTGTATATCCTATATAATAAAAGGCTAATATGCAAATTGTCCCCTCGACCAGGAGTTCAACCAGCAGGCAGGCCGGCCATCCGCCCATGTCCCCTCCCCCTGGCCAGGCTGGCCGGACCCCACCCATGCATGAATTCATACACCGGGCCTCTAATATATATATATATATATATATATATATATATATATATATATATATACACACACACACACACACACACACACACACACACACACACACTCACACACACACACACACACACACACACACACACACACTGAGTGGCCAGATTATTATGTGTTCAGAGATCATCTGGCCACTCAGTGTATATGACAAGGCTAGAGAGGGATCAGAGAGACTGGAGACAGAGTTTCTTTGAAGAGAGTTGTCATGGAGCTGACCTGCCATGTGCTTCCTCTCCCCCCCCACTGCCCCCTCGCTCTGCCCAGCCAAGGGAAGGGGAGGGAATGCTTCCCCATTCTTGCCCTGATTCAAGGGAGGAGACTTAAGGGAGCCACTTGCAGAGAGGGTGGCAGAGGGGAACTCCATCTAACCTCACCCCCACCCATGCTTGCAGCAATTCCGAGTTCTGTGATTGCCTTGGGCCATGAGAGGAGGGTGGTCAGAGTTACCAGGGGAACTTGATGAGTGATAACTGGAGTTTGTGGGGTACAGAGACTGGTGTCTGACTCTTGACTACATAGATCTAAAGGCTGTAGGAGGGACCTGTGGCGGCAGCGAGCACAGAAAGCATTTTGTTGCCAGTGAACTGTACCTCTGGAGTTTGATGGGGCAAAGATTTAAGTTTTCCCTTAGCTTAAGTGGGCAACTCAGATGGTAGTTGGGCTATACGGCCTTAAAGGACTCTTCTCAAAAGGATGGCATGTGTGGTGGTAACTCCAGCAGAAAGGGCTGGCTGGGTATACCATTATTTATAGATGCTAAAGGGGATTCCTAGAGAGTGCATCACCCATGTATGGGAATAGTGGAGCGGGATTCTCTGTTGGCCATGAGAGAAATGGCCAGCATTTGGCTTCCTGCAGGATAAAGGGCATCAAGTCCAGATTAAACAGCTCTGATCATATAAAACTTTTAGTCGCCTTCCCTTCCCTTTCTGTCCCACCCTCAGCATGTCTCCCCCAACCCTGGAGAAGCCAGGAGCAGCAGATCCAATGGGGGAAGGGCAAAGGGGAGAAGTATGAAGAAATAAAGCACAAATGCTCTCTCTATTGTGCTCTGGCTGGGGGAAGATTTCACTTGGGTGAGATTTTCAAATTTTGTCTTGACTGAACTTAATTATTTAAGAGGAAGCTGCTAATACCGGAAATGGTAAGTCATCTAAGGACAGGGAAAGGAGATCCAGCAGAGCTTGCACAAAGGCCAGGGGAAGAAAATTAACAAGGCTGCCTCCCTACTGAGTGCTTAGCAATGAACCAGACAGATCAATGCAGAGGGCAAATGAATAGGTGCTGTTAAGATGACACTTGAGCTCAATCTGAACTGAAATGAGAAAAGAATGTCGTGAGTTATGGAAGGGTGATCCATCCATCTCAGGGTCTTCAATGGAACACAGTAATTCTGACCTTATTTTAGGTTTTGAAACCTTGGTCAGCTCCTTCTAGAGTGGCAACCTAAGCAGATTGTATTTAAACAAATCTCAGCAAAGAAATGGATTTCCCTCATTATTTTTCCAGCAATTATCCTCTTTTTGCTAAGGCAGGTGGAAAACAGTAATGATCTGAGATGTCAGTAGGTTCCCTCCTGAAAGATTTTATTTCACTTCATAAAATATTCAAAAAGAAAAAAATCCATATGTGATGAATCAGAATTGAATAAGGAAAAGCTGACAATATTCCATCGCCTCCAGTATTCCGAAGATGTCCCACCACAATTCGTACTGCGCACTTCAGCCATTTTCATCACTAGACAAGAATCTGGAGACACAGTGCTCATTTGAAAAATCTGACTCACTGCTATAAACACACAGCCGAATAAAGGAAAATTCATATCCACATCATATTTTTCAGATATTGCATTCACTGTTCCCTTTTCTATAACATAAAGGTCAGAATCCTCCTGGGAATTCTGAAGTGTTAAAGTTTCTGAGCCAGCCGGCACACAGCTTCCCTGACCCCTTGCTGTTAGCCTCTCCAGTTTTCACCTGAAAGCAAAGGTAAAAACTGCTTCCAGTATACAAATGAACAGGAGATGAATTTATCTAAAGCAAAATCTGCTGCCGCGGGCAGATCTGAACCATTTAATCTTTACTTTGCCATCCAAATAGATAGTGATCAGGGAAAATCAATAAACCCAGTAGAAGGTAAATGTAATAAGGAAGGCAACCTCTCTCTTATGCAAAGCATTGGAGGGTTTTTGTTTTCAAGAGTGATTGTGGTCAAACCTTTGAGTCACAGGGGCAGAGTGTTTTTCAAATAAAATATTTAAAAATCTATAGAACTCATATTTTTTAGCCCCATCACATATAGGGGAAAGTCTTACCTAGGAGTCCAGGTGCAAGGAGTGTGAATGAGTATGAGAGAGTGTGCGTGTGTGTGCGCACACATATGTGTGTGCATTGGGTGGGAATGAGAGGGCTGTTTGGCTAATGTTTGGGCAAAACATTAGTCCAAAAGCTGAAGAGAAACTGAAGTGAAATAGCATAAAAGAGCTGGAAGAAGTATGTGGAATGTAGGCATCCAGGCGTCCTACTTATCATTAGCAGGAACATAATCTTGGAGCTAGGGACTACTGTGCCATCATCATACATCCCAGCATTCTCAAATACTCTCCAGCCATCTAATACACCCTCCACTCTCACACCTACACATCTTTGCATATGTTGCACTTATCTTCTCCTATTCATCTGGCAAATTCTAGTTCTGAAACCATTTCCTTTAGAAAACCTTCCCTGGACCCCAAATTCAAGGCGGCCTTTCACACTTTTCTGGCCACATATCACTTGTTTTGTACCTCTGTTAGTCATGAATCACTGTGCATGTTTACATGGAATTTTGGTATTTGAATAATATGAGAAATGCCATCTATATATATAAAAGGCTAAGCGACCGTCCGACCGGTAGCTATGATGCACACTGACCACCAGGGGGCAGACACTCAATGCAGGAGCTGCCAAGCTGCAGGTGACTTGGCAGTGGCAGTTCTCGGGTGACACACCCTGGGACCAGAGAGGAGGGAGCCCGATACCAGGGTGCGTCACCCAAGAACTGCCCTCTCACAATCCGGGGCCTCTCAGGGGATGTCAGAAAGCCAGTTTTGCCTCGGTCCCTGCAGGCCAGGCCAAGGGACCCCACTTGCCAGAGGGACCCCACTCACTCCGCAGACGCCCTTCGAGCCGCAGCACTGCCCCAGGTGCGGCTGGCCTGGGAGGGACTGCAAGAGGTTGGCTCCAGGGCATGTCCACCTGTCTCACCGAGTCCCGCCTGCTGGCCACCTTCTAATTAATTTCCTTTTAATGTGCACAAATCCATGCACCAGGGCACTAGTAATATATATTAATACAGAACTATATTAAAGCACTAAGAAGTCCTGACATAAAGAAAACTGATTATTTTTCTTTAGCTCCCAGTTTATTTGACCATATATAGCCCTTCTTCCCTCATATAAAAATTCTTCTTCTCAATCACTGGTATAGGAAACAGCATTTTGGAAAGTTGTTTCCTGTGATCTTTTTGAGGAAATTTGAATTCCATGATCTCGAATTCATCACCAGGGTATGCAAGAATGCCCGACACATAAAAAGTGCTTATTATGTGTTTGTTTGTTGAATAACTGAATGACTGAATAAGTGAATGAATGAGTGATGAATGAAGAAGCCTCATTCTGATGTTCAGGCTCTAATTGGACTGACTATATAATCCGGTGGATTGCTGAAGGTAGGTAAACGTTCTCCATAGATTTCTTCCCTTCAGGCCCAGGGTCAGCTATTTTTTTAGGCCTTAGTATTGACATTGGGGGACTAAGCAATGATAGCACAGTTGCCTGTCTTGGGAAGGTGTTTTAGGATAGCTAAGAAAGAAGATGAAAGATAAGAAAATGGAGAGGGAAAGATGGGATGGGGAGAGGGAGTGGGAGAGAAGAGAGAGAGGCATGTGCCTATGGCAGGGATGACAGTGTCCTTCCACCAAGTCTTAGTGCTCCTCAGAGATGACCACATCATTATGTTTATTTCTAGATATAACTATTTAAAAATCTCTGGTTTAGATAGTAGAAAAGACAGGTCCTATTTTCTTAGTCCTTAGGCCCTTTAGACCTCCTTTTTTCTTTCTTTTTCTTTTTTCTAACGTCAAATACAGTGTGCTTATAAGTATTCAGGAGGGACCCAAAACATTTTAAGATAGATCTCAGCGGATGATGAATTTGGAGATTTTGATGGATAGCATTAGGTAAAGAGAGAACAGTAAACTGTTAGACCTCAAAGACATCTTTGAGATCATGGAATTCAAATTTCTCATTTGCAAACAGGCCAATGAAGCCTCTAAGAAGTGAAGGGTAACAGAAAAACAGTAATGCCCGGAGTAAGGCAGCACTCTGGTAACTGGTCTGGAGCATAGGCGTCATGGCTCCTAGCCTCGTCCTCCTCCTCTATCCCTGTTGACATAAATATGGTGAAAATGTCTGTGGTCACAAGTGAGAGTGAGTGAGGACCAGGGGTGATGCAGCCTTCAAAGGAGCACACAGTCAAATAAGTGATTTGACACTTGTCTACTGGTCTGTTGCCTCTCCCAAGAAATGTGTGTGCTCCCCAGCCAGCTGTCCTCAAAAATGATGCATTGAATAAATAATAATTAGATCATGACATTGGTACCCAGATGATCTGACCTTGGAACTAATTTTTAAGTGTTTGGAAAAAGTCCTTGAACACTTCTCCATACTTAAGTTCATACCTCTGAGATAAGGACACCAAGAATTATTGCAATTTTAAAACATCAGTCCTTCAGGATTCTCTATATCCCTTGTACTAGATTCTAAATATGGCAGAAAACAATATCAAAATTAGCATACTCCCATAAATTAAGAAAAAGTTTCTTTCTGAAACTCCAAGAGATTGCTAGTTACTTTATTCATTTAAACAAAAATGTCAAGAGGCGGTGGCATTTTATTGTTTTGAATTCAATTGTCTTTTAAAATACTCATGCAGATTCATGGATTAATGTTTCACAACTAGTTATTCACTCTACACATAACACTCATTTATACTAGTGGTGTGGTTCCTACAATGGCCATAGTGGAGATGGGCTGTGGACCTTTAGGGACAATTTACAGATACACATGGAAACCCCAATCTTTTGTCATTTCCAAAAGTGCTAAACCTGCCTTACTATTAAAGAAGGAAGTGAAAATATTTTGTCTTTTTCTAATCTTAACTCCTTATGAAAGTGATCCTAGATATAGCTAAATAAATAGTTTCCGGGGCATTTTTTTGTTTGTTCTATTGTTCTACCTTGACCTTGACTCCCTTCAGTGGAAGCTTTCTCTTCAAGGTCGAATTTTCCCTACTGAGAACCAGTCTACATGGCCACTAGGGGGCCCTGCTGCACACCACATTCAGGATTAATCATGGGTCTTAGCTCATCTCACTGCCACTGGAAATGTTCTTAAGGACTTGCTCCCATTACTCAATCTATTTTTAGTGAAAAGTCACCTATGATTATTCCAACCTGGTCTTTAGAAATAAGAAGGACTGAACAACAAATAGATAAGCACGTAAAGCATAATACGTACGGAAATGTGAATATAGCAAGACCAGGTCATAGGTGAAGAAAAGCCTTTAACTGGGTGGCCTTCCTCTTAGCTACAGTTTTCATGTCTGCAGTTTGTCTTTATCGTACAGCTTGTGCTTCCCTACTATTCTACCAGGTTTCCTGGACCCTACTCACCTTCCTCTCTCCTTTCTTCTCTGTTGACAGAGCCAATGATGGATAGCATTAGCTCTGTCAACAGAGCTAATTACCTAGTTAGTTAGGTCAATACAGGGGGTGGGAAGAGATGGCAGAAAGTTATAGGGAAAGGAGTCCATGTCCCCAGCTCACCCAGTTCATTCTTGAACGTGTGATCCTGGGGAAGAACGGAGTGGGAATTCCGACTAGTGCCTCCTCCAACAAACCAGTTCACGTTGGGGTTCCAGCGGTTCACAAAGCCACAGAGATGATTTTCTTCAAAATCACATTCTGGAAGAAGAGAAATAAAAACATATCTCATGGAGATGTACTGCAAAGTTTTCTCTTAGATATCAAAGTATGTTTCTCACTCCCTTTGTCTACTGGAATTTTGTATCAGGATCCCTGGACAATACCGGTCAAGAAGAGAGAGATCCTGTAATGAATTGAGACTGCCATTCATCCCTTTGGACTGTGGTTCTTCCACTTACTAACCTTCTTGCATGCAGAGTGACTCACTACCCCCTTAGCCAACGTTTCTTCATATGTGAAAGGGGAGCAGCGTTCCCACCTTATTGGGCTGTTGTATGTGGGATAGTTCCCAGCACAGTGCCACGCTCATGGCTGGGCTTGGTACAAGCCAGACATTTATATCAGCCATCCTGTTTCAAAGCACTGTTTAGGGCTATGCTCTCAGCTCCAGAAATTTTATTGTCTACTTTTTCTTGCACCTGGTTGCCCACTCTTCTATTTACTTCTCTCATGATGGTGGACAAAATACCCAGAGCTAAGGGGCATCTTTCCTAATGCTAAAATCCTCTTCTTTTTTTGTAAACAAAAACTTAGTTAGATAAAATAGGCAGGACAGGCATATCCTAGGCTTTGTGTCCTTCTGAAGCTACTGGGTAGAGAAGAGACACAAGATAAAGAGACCCTCTCCCCCATCTTAGTGGCATTGACATGTTTGCATTGTTGCCAGTCAACAGACTCCTTTAGTAAGAATAAGAAACTCACAAGCCAGCGCTTCCACTGACCCCACTAATCATCAATTAAAAATATGAAGTGTGATTGTGCTGGTCCCTCCTATTGGCCCCTTCAGATCCACACCCTTTTTTTGCACTCCATTCTGGCCTCCAGAGGTTGATTTGTATGGATTGTATCCATGGGATCCCCTGCCTTCTGGCTTCCTGTTGGACTCAACCAATGGAAGGTAGGAGGAGAATGAGGTTGGGACTGTTTATTCCTCCAGTGTCTCCCTGCCTGTCAGGCCTCCATGGGTTGGTTGTGGCCTCTACTGGAGGCTCTGCTCTTCTCAAGTAGGTCTCACCACAGAGCTACTGTTTCCGGTTCTGCTAGCACTTCAGATCTAAAGCTGGTAACAGCTCATGAGTCATCATTGTTACTGGTCTTGGATTACCGCACCCTCCCTTGCTGGTTTCCTTTACCCACTCACACTTCTGTAGTTCCTTGCTGAACTTCCCTCAAATTACTCAGGTTGAATATACTCTCTGTTTCTACTTTCCTGCCATGACCTTGACTGATATAGTTATCAATGTGTTTTTATATAAGCAGGCACGAAATTTTTTAAGATTTTCATTAGCAACATTTCCACTGCAGCATCTGCTAACCAACACTCAACATTCAGTGCCAAAGTCTGACGCAGAGTAAAATAAAAAGCAAAAGATTCCTCAATGTGCCAGGCATTTTTCTGAGCACTTTATATGAGTTGACTTATTGAATCCTCAAAACAACCCCATGAGGTAGACACTATTATTAACCTCATTTTCCAGATGAGGAACTGTAAGAAGCAAAGAGAGGGCACAGAAAGAAAGGAGAGGTGAGAGGTGTGCATAAGTTTAACAAGATCAAAGTATTGGCACTCCTTGTGTGTTTTAAACAAAGTACAAGCCATCAAGTGACTTGAAGAACGTAAATGAACATTTTTTGAGTGTCCAGCACCAACACAAATCACCTTCATATCCATGATCTCATTAGTCCCCACAATGATCCTGAGAGAAGCATTTTATCCCCATTTTACAGGTGATAAAACAGAGACTGTGGGGCTCAGTGCGTTGACTGAGCCAGCAGGCAGTGCTCTGCCAGGAGTGTCTGAGGAGCCAGCTGGCTGTCTAAGACCCATGCAGCCACCAGATGAGAGCTACAGGGAGGTCCAAGGAAGGGAGCTTGGGTCTACACGCACTGTCTTCAGATAATGGTCACATTCTCAGTTTGTTTTCTTTACTTGCATTAGCATCATCATTGGAAAGTCAAAAGAGAAGTAAGATTCAGAGAATCAGCAAAGGCTCTTTTGTGTTCAGAATGGGTTTTGAGTTTCCTTTCTCTTCCTCTCCACAGCCAATCAACCTCCAAGTACTGTCAGTGCTGAAAAATCACTCAAATCTACCACTGTTTTCCTGTTCCATTGTCAACCCTAATTTGAGACCCTCATTATGCTCCCCCCCCTCATCCGCCCCCGTAATGTCACAATCACTTTTAGGGGTTTTCCTACTTCTTCTGTATTTTCCTAGCTTCTAACTCAATTTTCCATGTGGCAGCCAGAGTCATCATCTGAAACCCACAGTTGGAGACTCCTCCCCTGCAGTCTGAGATTTAGCACCTCCCAACCACGTAATTCATTAATCCAAACTCCACAGCCTGGATCCAGACTCTTCCGTAACAAACTCCCTTAGCAGTCCTGATTCTCGCTTCAAATGCCCTCCTTCGTTTCCTGCCTTTGCCCAAGCAGGCCCTGTGCTTTCTCCTGCTGGAGTCTTCCTATCCAGCACCTTTACTTGACTAAGTTCCACTTCTTCTTGAAACCCCAGCCCAAATGTATCTCTACTGAATTCAGTCCTCTGAGATTTCCTCTCCTCCACCCTGCACCTCTGTAGCATAGCTTGCCTTTCTCCAGCAGTACTTACCGAATGTAGAAATAACTTCAGGGGCAGGCAAGTAGAAGGTGGGCGACCACAGGACATGGACTATGTCTTCTCTAAACACCCTCTCAGAACTGGCACATAAGAGGCACCCAGCCAACCCAGCTCAAGCGGAATCAAAGGGACAATTGTGATTATAAAGACAGGCAATGGGGTGCAGGAGAGCAACCCAGTAAAGTGAGGAAAGGAGGTAATACGATGCCTGCTTTTCTGGCAAATGCAACAAAAGCTGAGTTCGCAGCAAACTGGAAATTATTTTCATTAGAACATGTTGAGGTTAAGGCAGCAACTCAGGTTACATTTACTGCATCTACTTGTCTTTCATTAATCCAGCCAGTCCAGGCAAACTCTAATGAGCCGCCCCATGCTAAAGACAGAGAAACAAAATAGACCATTCTAGTGAACTAGCAAAGAATTTTAACTACTATGCATAATTCAGTGCCTTTAGGATGGATCCAATTCCCTCTGGCAAGAGGGGATTTTAGAAAAGATCCACGTTCTGATGCAATGAAAATGAAACCCACTTACCAATACAGTAGCCGGTTGTCATCTTGATTTCAAAGAGTGCAATGCTGGCTGTGTTTCCCTGTCCCAGCACACCTTCTATTAAAATCTGCACAACATACGGGGGAAAGGGAGTTAGACTTCAAAATGCCATGTTCCCTTGGTTCGGTATTTCAGCTATTAGTTGAAAGCTTTCAGCAATTCAAGGCAAAATGAGATTGCTTGTCTTAGCTAATTGATATTGGTATCAATTTCATGATGGACTTTATTAAAACTGTGTGTGTGTGTGTGTGTGTGTGTGTGTGTGTACATATATACTCAGAACTTTGAGGGGAGCAAGATGTCCAATAAAATCTCAGAGTTGGCTGTCTTCCACTGCTATCCCATGCCAGTGCTTGTGGTTACACCAACTGGCTGTGGATGGAAAGGAGAGCTTACATCGCCGGGAACTCCATTCTGAGAATGACCAGGAACAGAGGGGTCTTCAGAGGAGAAAAGACCCTGGAGAAGGAAGTAGGAAGCATAACCTGCTTAGTGATGGGAGATCTCTGCATGAGATGGAGGAGGCTCAAATCAATGAACTTGTCATTTCTCATATTGCTGAAAAACTTGAAAATTTCACACAAAGAACAGATAAAGCATGACAATTTATGAGGCTGATTTTAAGCACTGTTATGGGTTCACATTTGCTTTTCCTTAGGTGATTTTAGCCAATATTTTGCAACTATGTTGATAGATTTAGGGTCTGATATACTGTTAGGAGGATGTTATGAAATAGGGAAGTGAGAACTTCAATACTCCTTCCCTCGACCCCCCTACTGCCCAATGGAGAGGCACCAGCAGACAGAGAGTAGAGGAGAGCATAGTATTTCAAACCTCTTTGAAGAAGTGGAAGGGATAGGACATTGAAAAGGGGATTAGAAATGGAGGGCATTTTCATGAAGCTTCCTTTGCATCCTCCATGACATATTCTCACCAAATAGAACACTATTATGGCCAAGTGAATTAAGATCCCATTCTCCTTCCCTACTTCAATGCACATCCAACTTTATCTTACATTTTCTACTTACTTCCCTTTTCCAAGTTGTTCTGATGGAACAACTTCCATTTTTAAAAAGGAATCAGAACATGTCCTTTAAGTAGTTTGCCTCTTTCAAAGTATTTTCAGTTTTCCTTTTATGATGGTTAATGCTTTGCTTAAAATTTATAGCAAACAAAGCATTAGGGGGAAAAAACATAAACATATACCACACTCAACTTAGAAGAATGAAACAAAATGATAAGAAATGAGAATGTGCTCTTAAAGCCCATTAGAAGACAAATTTCCATTAAAGAACTTGGTTTAAGCTTCATTTAGATTTGTGCTGAAGTCCCATTTAAATAGAAAAGAAATCTAGAAAGAAGCTCGTTTAAGGAATAAACAAAACATTAATTTCCATTTCTACCATTCTTCTCTGATGCATCTCCTATAAAACATCACATACTAACACAGAAGAAAACTAAGTTCAATGGTGGTAGTTTCAGAAGACCTCAGAATAGCACGAAGCCACAGAGAAGCCCCGCACCTTCCTCCTCAATTCCACCTGCCTTGAATTTCTTGGAAGTGTTTTGCAAATCCAGGCTGGCTATAAGCCAGCTGTCCGAAGGTTCATGAGCTGACCAAAGCAAGCGATCAAAGCTTTCATCTTCAAATCTCACGTAGAGGTTCAGCTGGCTGGGATCTGATGGAGACCCTGAAGACGTGGCTATCTGGTAGACCAATCGGAGGCAGCTCCATTCCTCAGCCTGTAAGTCAGAACTTAGCAGCAGGGCTTTATCCCCCTGCTTGGCAAAGGAGGTGTCCACATAAATGTAATGGCCTGGAAGAGAAAGGAACATAGGGAAGGGATCAAGCTTCTATTGCCAACTCAGGAAAATACACACTGTAGACCAGTCTATCTGAGGACAGATATAGCCTACAGGTGCATTTCATTAGCCCCCTGAATGTTGCCTGGTCAACAGATCTCTGCCTTCTGTGAAAATTAGAAGGTCCAGCAACACTGTGCCCACTTACACAGGGCACGTGACAGCAACAGGCTGGTGCTGTCTCAACAGTGGTGCTGCCTCTTCAGAGTGTGGCACATAGGCTCCATTTTGTCATAATTCCTACTACTCCCTATTACCTCCTGATATTTAAGCCAATTGTCTTTTTCCTGTAATCATCCTATACCAGGCTCACTTCACACACTTCATTCATCTTCCTGGTCCCCATATGCATATGAGTTTGAGAACACAAGCAAAGGGGCTTCAGAATCAGGAGGAACAGCATGAGTAAGGAAAATACCCAAGACCATTTTAAACTCAGCCTCCTTCTTCCATAGCTTCCCCTCATTCCTAATGATTCAACTCCATTTAATGTGCATCATTTTCATAGATTGAATGGACTTGGTTCCCTCAGGTGTTGGGGCCTGAGCAGAAAAAGTTCATTGTAACCTATTTTTCTTTAGAAATAAGACTCTCCTTAAGAGTCTCTAGGCTCTTCCATTACCCAGTGTCATAGTTCTGATAACCAAATGAGAAGCACATGTAAAACATGTAAGACAGGGCAAGGAAAGCAGTGGGCACTCTGGGACTAGCAATCATTATTTCCTTCTCCTCCATCCCTTCTAGTCCTTCCTCACTGCCTCCTTTTTCCTTTTTCCCTGTCTCCTCTTCTCTCTGTCTTCTCCTTTCCTTTTCCTCTTCCTGTTCCCCCCCCCCCTTTACCTTTCCCTTACCACTCTCCATCTCACTTCCTTCCTCCCCTTATATTACTAATATTGACAAGTGGTGCTCTCCTGGCTACACCAGGATATTGAACAGCATTTCCATGGGGGGTAAAAAAAAAAAAAAAAAAAAGGATTGGAACCAAGAACCCTAACTTGAACCTTCCAAATCCAACTCTGGTCATCAGCTTCCTATAGCCATGATCTGATATGCCTGTGGGTCTCAGGGACCCACTGCCTTTCTGGCCTGCAGACTCCCAAGCTTGCTCAGAGGTTCCATATTTGGTGGTCAGCATCTAAACTGCTGCCTGCTGTCATGTGACCATCCACTCCCCCCATTGGGATTCATAACACTAAACTCTTATGAGAAAGGCCCTGAAATGTCTCATTGCTTTGCTTAATGTTCTTCAGTCCCTCCTACAATGTTTGTTGCCCCAAATGCCAATCCCAGCCAGGATCCTTGTCCAATAGATCAGAAGCCCTTCAGCTAATGACCATCCTCACAGTTGGGGCACTGTGAGGGCATTGTCTTCAGGGAGCCTCACTTGCCTCTGAAGGGTTTCAAGATCAAGATCTACCTCCAGTTGGCAGTCTTCTTAACATAACAACCACCCACTGGGTGCAAATAGCAACTACTTCTAGATGCCAACCTGGGTACCCTCTGTGGAGAAGTTTGGCCCTTGCCCTAATCGTCACCAACACCATTACCTCCTATATACAGTGAACAGTCACTAGGAACCAGGTACTGTTCTATGTCTTCACACATGTTTACTAGGTACGGGGTGTTGATGCCAATCCTTTTTTGAATAATACTGCTTCATTTTAACATGAGGGAATGTAGAAGTGCCATCCTCCTTTCCCACTCCCCTACTACATCCAAAGAAGGGATTCTGAGCAGTCTGGTGGTGGGGGTGGGGTGGGGATGAGGATTAGGGGAGATCCTTGGAGCACCTCAAACCTTTACTGAGTAAATATGGAGTTGGTACATGGGGTATAGGAGAGGTCCTTGGAGGTTCACATCACATGCCAACTTTGCTGCCAACCGAGGCCCACATCCCCAACTTCTCTTGTTCTCCTACCCTTCTGCCTTTTCCCATCCTAGAAGGGAACAACTCACAGCAGTGGCTTTCAAGCTAGAGCCCAGAGTCACTGGACAAACACAGATTGCTGGGCACACTGCTGGAGTGCAGGTCTGCAGTGATGCTGCATTTCTAACAGACTGCATTTCTGAGAAGGTGATGCAGATGCTGCTGGTCTGGGACCACAATTTGAGAACCATTGTTTTACCATATGTGACAGAGGAACAGGACTCATAGGTATATGTTTAAGAGTGGAATTGTTAGCTCATACAGTAACTCTGCATTTACGTTTTTGAGGAGCTGCCAAACTGTTTTCTGGACACCTCTTATCTGTCAAAGAAAGAGCAGGCTTCTATTGCAAGTAAAGGAAGGAGACAGTTCTACCGGGAGGCAATGCTCAAGTTAATGTGTGCAATAGCAGGCTTACAGAGTCCATCTTCTGGTGACTATCTTGAGTTTTCAGTGAATGACATAAAAAAATCTCTCTTGACATTCTCTCTCACTATATCAGATTTTATTATAAGGATATGCTAATGCTCTCATGTTAAGAACCTTTGAGAGCAAACACTGTATAAAACGTGTTATTTAAAATACCTTGATATTATACAGTAAGAAAGTTAGTGCTATTTATTGAGTGCTTTTGACATCTCAGCCATAAATGTTGACTATTTCCAAATTTTGGGACTTTGCATGTAAATTACAGGTCTCAAATTCATTTTTAGGTCATGCTGTGTGAATGTGCCTACTAGCTGCATTATGATCCATCCAAAGATTTATCTACCCAACTGATTTTGCATCTACCGGCAGAATAACACTTTATCCTAGATAAAATGACTAGCCCAAGTGGTGCACACCTCTACTGCTACTGCCAAGCTCAAGACAGATTTTATTAATCACTACATTTCCTTCTCTGCCCAGTCTGGACACAGCCTCGGGGTCTCTCTAAACTCAACTAATCAATCTGAGTTGGCAGTTGAGTTGAAACTCTTTGTTACCCTTGCTTGTAGCTTCCATGTGAGAGTATATTTTGTGGTCATATTAGAGCTGAAATGAACCAGAAGGAACATGGTATGTTTTAAAGAAGCTTTAGAAAATGAAGAAAGAATGAGAGATATTGATATCAGGGATGGTGCCCTACCTTAGACTGTCACTAATAAAATTGTTATTCTAACAAATCAATAACATTTTGGGGGAGTTGTTTCAATTAGAGAAATAAAGTATCACATGCTCTCATGCATATGTGGAATCTAAGGAACAAAATAAACTGATGACCAAAATAGATCCAGAGACATAGAAGCATGGAACAGACTGACGAATTTCAGAGGGAAGGTAGGGGGGCGGGGAGGGATTGGAGTGGGGAGAGGAGAGTGATTAACCAAATAACTTATATGCATATATGCATAACCCATGGACACAGACAATAGTGTAGTGAAGGTGAAAGGGGGATGGGGCAGGGGTGAGGTGTTGGAGACTAATGGGAGTAAAAAAGGGACATCTGTAATACTTTCAACAATAAAGATAAACTTTTTTTAAAGAATCATTTTACCACTGAGTGAGTTAATGAGGTTTTCTTGGTGAAATATTTCATTTATTCCATTCTAATGAGAATGATATCTGAAAGTTAATCTTGAACATAATTTACATATAATAAAATTCACCCTTTTAGTACAACTTGGGTTTCTAGCAGAGTCACAAAGTTGTGTAACTATTACCATTATCTATTTCTAGAATCTTTCATCATCTCAAAAGGAAATCCCACATCCATTATTAGTCATTCCTTATTTTTCCTTCCCTCTAGCCTCTGGAAACCACAAATGTACTTTCTGTCTATATGGATTTGTCTATTCTGAAAATGTCATATGAATAGAATCATGTAATACTAGAGGCCCAGTGCATGAATTCGTACACCGGTGGGGTCCCTCAGCGAGGCCTGTGGGGATTGGCCGAAATTGGCAGTCCAACTGCCGCTCCTGCCTGCTCTGCCTGCTGCTCCCGCTCATTCCGGCCCCACTGCGCCTGCTGTGGGCTCACGCCCAGTCAGTCCCGATAGGGAGAGGCTCACGCTGCCGCAGCAGCAACAGTGCTGATCAGCCATGAGCCCGGCATCTGGCGCCTGTCAGTCAACTGAGTGGCGCTCCAGCTGTGGGAGTGCACTGACCACGAGGGGGAAGCTCCTGCGTTGAGCGTCTGCCCCCTGGTGGTCAGTGCGCATCATAACGACTGGTCGACCAGTTGTTTGATCCTTCGGTTGCTTAGGCTTTTATATATATAGATGTGCCCTTTTGTGACTAGCTTCTTTCACTTAGCACAATGCTCCCAAGGTTCATCATGTTGTAGCATGTATCAGAATTTCATTCTTTTTTGAGGCTAAATAATATTCCACTTTATGGATATGCCAGATTTTATTTTTATTTATCCCTCATCAGTTGATGGACATTTGGGTTGTTTTCACTTTTTGGCTATTATGAATAATTCTACTATAACCATTTGTGTAAAAGTTTTTATGCAGACATAAGTTTCCATTCTCTTAGGTATATGTCTAAGAGTGGAATTGCTAGATCATACGGTAACTCTGTATTTACATTTTTGAGATGCTACCAAACTGTTTTCTAAAGTGGCAACACATTTACATGTCCACTAGTCCATATGAATGAGAGTTCCTATAGCTCTACACATTTAGTAACACTTGTTATTGTCCATCTTTTTTTTAATGAGAGCCATCCTAGTAGATGTGAAGTGGTATCTAATTGTGCTTTTGATTGCATTTCTTTAATGATTAATGCTGTATGACATTGTTTCATGTGCTTATTGGCCATTTGTCATCTTCTTTAAAAAATTGTATAAGTCTATTGCGCATTTTTAAATTGGGTTATTTCTCTTTTTGAGTTATAAGAAATTCTATGTATTCTTAACAGATACATGATTTGCAATTATTTTTGTTCACATTCTGTTGGTTGTCTTGTCACTTTCTTGATGGTGTGTCCTCTAAATTACAGAAGTTTTTAATTTTGATGAAGTCCAATTGTCTATTGGTGTAATAGCTAAGAAACTATCATCTAAGTTAAGATCATGATGGTTTATGCCTATGTTTTCTTCTAAGAGTTTTATAGTTTTAGCTCTTACATTTAGGTCTTTGATCTATTTTGAGTTAATTTTTGTCCATTAAATTCTCTTGGTACCCTTGATTAAAATCAATTGAACATAGATATAAGAGTTTATTTTTGAACTCTCAATTCTATTTCGTAGTTCCAGGTCTGTCTTTACATCAGTATCACAGGTCTTGCTTACCATAGCTTTCTAGTAAGTTTTTAAACTGGAAAATGTGAGCTCTCCCACATCACAGTCTTTTTCAAGACTGTTTACATTATCTGGGTCCTTTTAATTTCCATATGAATTTAAAGATCAGGATGGGAACAGGGTAAGTTAAAATAACACAAAGCTTACTGTTCTTAATGTATTCAGTCTTTTTCTTGAGTAAATGCTCCCAAATGTTGTGAGTCTTTGGTTAATTTCAAGTTCTTAAAAAGCTGATTTTGACAACTCTTGGCAGTATTTTCATTGCTTTTATGGGGACAGAATTTTCTGAAGTGTTTAATCCACCATTCCTGCTGACACCACTCACTTTCCACATATTTTTAAACCGATAAGAACAGCAAACAATGGTTCAGAGATGTTAAAGGAGACACAAACAAATAAAGGCAAAGAATAGCAGAAATCACACGTGGAATGGGTTGTTCTCTATGACACATCAGCCCAAGGTTCTGGGGAGATTTACTAGGCACAGTGTTGGAGACATGATGACAGGGGGGAGGACAGAATCTTCTCCAGATACTGCTGCTTAGGCAATTTGAACTGATTTAAGAGACATTTATTGGAAAAGATAAAATCTTTCTAAAGGGTTCAGAAAAGAGCCATAAACTTCCAAACAGATATATTTTTTTTAAGTAAGTCGACAATCAAAACCAGTAATTAAACCACCCTGCCAAAAGGTCAGGCTCCAGGTGCCTCAGGGTCTGAACATGTCTGCTAGTCACATGCAGGCATCAGAAGACAGTAACAGACAAGGCTTTTCTGTTTAATGAAGGCAGCCATAAAGAAGTGAGTTTTGAGGTCACACTTAATTGCTGGACACATGTGCATAACTAGAGCTCCATGTATCAGTGGCTTTCAGTAGCCAAGGCACCGCGTGACAGCTCTAAATCCCAGGCGGTCACTGTGGTAGTGTGGTCAGGGTGTGAGTCGTGCGGGACTTCTTGGCATCCCTGCAATTCTATTTGCTAATGAATGTACTGTCCTTCAGGTGTGATGTCTGTGTGGGTTCACTGTGTGGGGCAGTGGACCCCATTCAGGATTTGCAAAATATAACCATGCAAGCCCTGCTGGAACGGCTCGATTGTTTGAGTGACGTCCTATGCACCAAGAGTCAGTGGTTAGATTCCGTCAAGGCACAGGCCCAGGTTGCAGGCTTCATCCCCAGTAGGGGGCCTGCAAGAGGCAGATGATTGATATTTCTCTCTCTCTCTCACCCTCTCCCTCTCTCTCTCTCTCTCTCTCTCAACTCAATAAAAACATATTTAAAAAACTTCATCATGCATAGGCTAACTGTAGATCCATTTCCTTACCTGCAAAATAGAAATAATAAAACAGTGGTGTCCTGTTATATATACACTAGAGGCCCATTGCATGATATTCGTGCAAGAATAGGTCTTCCTTCCCCTGGCTTCACTCCCAGCAGCCCGGGAGCCAGCAAGTCCCCGCTCCCGGCTCGCCTGGGGGCTGGCACATCCGCCATCTTTGTTGGGTTAATTTGCATACTCACTCTGATTGGCTGTGGGCATAGCAGAGGTACGGTCAATTTACATGTTTGTCTATTATTAGGTAAGATTCAGTATTTAGGAAGTCACTCAATGTAAAAAAAAAACCCAACTGAAAACAATCTGACCACTGCAATAAATATATATATACACACACACATATGAAACCATTTTCATATAAGTAGCCACTAAATGAAATCTATTTTATATATTTCAACACAAAGAAGAAAATTGGCTGTGTTGTACATAGAAATGGTATAATATGTAGAAAATTCTGTGTAATATACACTGCAAGCATGTCAAACTCGCAGCCCACTGGCTGTACAGTGTGTAATTAGGAGCTTTCAATGGGAATTTTGATGGTATCCTTTTGTGCTGGCTTTAGAAGGTAAAGCTCAAGTGAGATATGACTTCATATACATGGGATTATTGTGAGAACCCAATAAAATGAAGATATATCTATAATAATAAAAGGGTAGTATGCTAATTAGACCAGACAGCCAAATGACCTTCCGGACAAAGCTGGGGCTGTGAGGACAGAGGCAGCTGCCACGGCTGCGAGGTCTGAGCCCCTTGCACGAATTTCGTGCACTGGGCCTTAGTATATACATAAATGCTTTGTTATGGTGATGTTAATTGTTTCTCATCATCAGGTGGAGGAGTCCTTTAGTTGTCCCAGAGACAGTAAGGAATTTATATTGCCTTCCTCTTTCTCCAATAGGGTTCAGAGCTGTTATTTGCTCAGGTAGCAGACCACCAGCACATTTTCAATGCTGATGTGAGAACAGTCTTCATTCATTTCACCTTAACTGACCCTGTGGTGTTGAAATCTATACCTTTATCCTTGTTAGGGCTGGGCTCCTCCTGGCTGCCCCTCCTCAGTGGTTCACTTCCTCACAGCTAAGCCCCTGGCTCTCACCGAGGATTAATCATCACCTAAAGTGGAATTCAGCATTTTTATCCTTGGTGTGATTCCAGCTGAAACCTCATAACCCAGGTCTAATAACGATGTCTATGTCTCTATTTTGTTTAGCTTTTAGTGCCTCACATGTCTAAGACAATGACACTGCTTTTGGGGGGGCAAGTCAGCTTCCTTCCCAGGGTGAAGTTTATCCCCTGAACTCAGGTGAGGGTCTTCTCACCAGATTTCCTGAATGCCTCCTGCCTGCCTCTCGGTATTGGGTCCTGCCCGTGGAAGCAGTCCAGTAGAATAGTTAAAAGTGCGTGTATTATGTCAGCCAGATGTTGGTTCCAATCCCAGTCACACCATTTACATTTACAAATTATGTCACTTTGGGCAAGTTACTTATACTATCTGAGGCTCAGGTTCTTCACTGGTAAGATGGGGATGCTAAATACTCATGCTGCAGAGTTTTTAAAAAGATCAAATAAGAACATGTAAGGAGAGCACTTTGCACAGTGCCCAAGGGCACAGGGTAAGCTCTTAAAAAATGTTGGCTCTTATCCAAGTGTTAGAATATAATTTAGTAAAAAGAATCTTTATGGCCGTAGCTGGTTTGGCTTAGTGGATAGAGTGTTGGCCTGCAGACTGAAGAGTCCCGGGTTCGATTCTGGTCAAGGGCACATGCCCGGGTTACAGGCTCGGTCCCTGGTGTGGGGTGTGCAGGAGGCAGCTGATCAATGCTTCTCTCTCATCATTGATGTTTCCATCCCTCTTTCCCTCTCCCTTCCTCTCTGAAATCAATAAAAATATATTAAAAACAAAACAAAAATGTTGGCTCTTATTTCTCAATCTATCCCATCAACATGCTCTTCCTGATGGTTAGCCCATCTCATCATCTCATTCATACTGGACCTTCTCGATACTAGCTGCTACTTGTACTTGTTGCCCTTTGCCCTGCCCTTCTGACACCAACTTCTGCCCCCTGAATAAGAGATCTGTTCTCCTGAGTGCCCCCTTTACTGCTATGGGCACATCTTTCTCTAAGTCCCAGTGCCTTCTAGGCTGTTCCATCCCATTGTCCAACTGTGTTCTCAGCTATGACAGTCATATCTGGGATCAATCATATGATTAAATCAGCCTGCACAATAATGCATGCGAAGCAACTAGAAAATGTTCATAAAAGGTTTTTTGCAAAGAACCAGAGGATGTCTCCATGGAGCTGCATCCTCAATTATGCATAAGCAATCAGCTTATGTTCTGAAGAAATTGTGCTTTCATTGCACATCAAAGACTTTCCAAAAATTAAAATGTCAAATTTCAAAATATGTGTAGAAATGCAATGGGCATAAAGATTCTCAAAAACAGTTGATTGAGTTATTAGAGAATAAATGATGTAGCATTCCTGATGTGCCAAAAACAGTATTAAACATTTTGGACTGCAAAGACCTGATTTTATTTTCTCAATCAATAAGACTCACGATTGTTTATAAATGTACTGATTACCTCTGGCAGAAGAATATTCTGTTCTGAAATTTCTATGACATGCATAAAATATTCTCAAGTTCTGTTTGAAGTTTCCAACTTCACTATTATCCTCTGAGTTTATTAATAAATCTCTATATGAATATAATTTTAATCATATGAAAATAAACAAAGACTTTAAGAATTCATCTAAAATCATCTGTTAAGAAACATTGCTCTTCTCACCAATGGAGCCAGAGCTTTGCCTGTGACTGGAGAACTTCCATAGAAACATGTCAGGGCGGGAAGGAACCATGATGTTCAATGGCGCCAGAGGAGGTTTTTTCCCCTCTAGTGTCACTTAAGATTAAAGATGGAGAAAATTGTGGGCCCCAGAGCAGATTCACTGAACAGTGTCACCATTGATTAGCACTGTCCTGGTCCTGGGAGAAGGCCATGCAGGCAGATAGGGTCCAACTCCTTCCTCTAATTCAGCAATTGCCAATCGGTGGTCTGCGGACCACTGGTGGTTTGTGAGATCCAAAAGGTTGGCACCTTCTCCCACATCTGAGGTATTGGCCTTTGGGGAATGAGGGAAATTTTCACAGGAAGTTTGTGGCACTTTCCAGCTTAGAGGTGGCCCTTATTTATAAAATCACACAGGAACAACACTAACCTCTCTGACTCCCCCTTGATCTTTTTTAAAAAAATCTTTATTGTTGAAAGTATTACTCCCCCTTTTTCTCCCGTTGACCTCTTCTAGCCCATCCCGCCCCAGGCCTTCACCACCCTATTGTCTGTGTCCAAGGGTTATACATATGCATGCAAGTTCTTTGGTTGATCTCTTCCCACCCACCTACCCCTTGATCTTAAAATGAGCTCTTCCTCTGGGAACCTTGATCACTCACTCTCATGGGTTTATTTTTATTTTTAATTTTTACTGATTTCAGAGAGGAAGAGAGAGGGAGAGAGAGAGATAGAAACATCAATGATGAGAGAGAATCACTGATCAGCTGCCTCCTGCACTCCCCCCACTGGGGATCGAGCCTGCATCCTGGACATGTGCCCTGATCGGGAATCGAACTGGCTCATAGGTCAACACTCAACCACCGAGCCACACCGGCTGGGCCCACTCTCATGATTTTGCTCCAACCTTCCACCTGCTGCTTGTCAGTCTTCTCTGTGAAATTTTCTACTTTGTCCCTTTGGTGTTTGTATTTCACTGGGTCTGGGTCTGGTTTCTCCAATCTGACCAGTCTTCCTCACTGGGGCAGAACTGCTAAATGCCTACCCAATATCCATTCTCTCTTGCTCTTCCCACCCCATCATTTGATTGGGGCTGGTGATGTACTCAGCAAAGATACTGTCATTGTCATGCCACCCTTTCATGTAGAGGTGGTCTATGGCTGAAGTCCAGATAGAGATGTAAGAGAAAGTTGTTGGATGTGGCTTCTAAGAAAGCTCTTTAAAGATGCCTGACTCAGTGGGCATGCCCCTTTGGTTCTTCTCCCTTCCTCTTTCTTCCCATCTGAGGTGTGGATGCAATGGGCTGGAGTTGCATCTTAAAACCAGGAGGTGACAAGGTAACCAACTCATCCAAGTTAGCCTGGGATGTTTTGGTTTTAAATGGGAAACCCCATGTTCTGGGAAACATCTCAGCGCCAGCAAACTGACACAACTGGTCACCCTAGTAGGTGACGGTAAGGATTGGAAGCATCACTGTGGGCACGGCAGAAACACTGACGGACCGGGGTTCCTGCCTGTGTGGTGAAGTCTTCTGGCCAATCTGATTTCCAAGTCTGCACTTTTCATTACAAAAGAGAAAAACAAATCCCAGTTTCAACCACCACTATTCAGTATTTTCTAGTACAGATTCACTTAGGGGTCTATGACTTCCAGCCTCATTTTTATACAGGTGAGACCCACGTCTGAATCACAGGCCTGATGCCCTATTAACCTGCAGACCCATGCATCTAACTTCCTGTTGGGCATCTTCACTTGGACATGCCGTAGACACTTAAACTCATTCTGTGTCCCCAGATCTTGCTCGTCCTCTGCGTTCCAATCTGAGTGAATGTGACCCTGTCTGTCTAATGACCACTCAGGGAATCTCAACAACTTCATAGATCCCTCCTCCAAAATTCTATCAACCTTGATACCTCAATGTCCTAAATTTCTTTCAAAGCTATCCATTCCACCAAGCCCCCACTGCTCCAGTTTAGAATGCCATCTTTTGTCAGGATTACTGTAATAGTCTCACAATAGGTTTTTCCGCCTTAGTCTTGCCCCACTCTAATCTGATCTCCACACTGTACCCAGAGTGTTAGTTCTACCATGCCAAACTGATCCTATTACTTCCCATCCTAAAACACTTGAGGTCCCCACTAAGGGGATCTCCACTGTCCTCAAAATAGAAGGCTCTGGTGTTCTGGCCCTCATTTGTAATCACCACACCCTTTTCAAAGTCTAATCAGCAGCCACAGAATTTTAGTTCCTCTAAACTACGGTACCTCACCCTCTCTTGCGTCCAGGCCTTCTCTGATCTAGGATACTCTGTCATCTTTTCTTCCTATGTTCCACCGTGACCTTCTGCCTCCGTTCCTAGCTCCTCCACTCCTGCACTTCATTAAGGTCTTAAGCTTGATAGAGCTACTAAGTACAGTTGTGCAGTGCAAAACCTAGACAGCTGTACACAGGTGGTCCTGCTAAGATGCTGCTTTTTCTAGGCAGGATTTGTGAAGTGTTTCTCGTTAGGTTTTAAGCATATAAGGGCACAGATTTATCCTGGGCACACTGGATTGGTGGGTCACCCTTCACATCTACCTGCCACCTGGTGGAGTATTCTACATCTATATATAGTATAAAAGCCTAAGTGACTGGAATTACTGGAACAACTGGTTACTATGATGTGCACTGGCCACCAGGGGCAGATGCTCAATGCAGGAGCTGCCCCCTGGTGGTCAGTGCGCTCCCACAGCCAACCTCCCCCCGGCTGGCCGGCCAACCTCCCCTGGTCCCTCCCCACAGCCCCAGGGCTGGGACAGGGAACCTGGGGCGGGTGGTGGCAGACACAGCCCCTTTCCCAGGGAGGCTGAGGTCCGGCTCCCTCCTTGGGGCCGGCATCCAACCTCCCATGCCTCATCCTTCCCCCTGGCCATCAGGTCCTGATTGGCCCACCACCCACCCACTGCAGTGGTGGTGCGGCAAGGGAAAGAGGAGCAGGAGAGTAGGCGAATCGCGCAGTGGCAGAGCACCAATGATGGTGGCGGCGGTGGCCAGCGTCTGTTCCTTCCATGCCTGGCCCGGCGACTGTTGCCTCCTCTCTGGCCCAGCCCTGATTGGCCTGGCCTCGATTGGCCCTGATCACCGACCAGGCCTAGGGACCCCACCTGTGCATGATTTTCGTGCACCAGGCCTCTAGTTTTAAAATAAATGATGATGATAGATTTACTTCCTGATGATAGATTTACTTTCTGTTTGCTATAAAGGATACATGAAAATTCTTTTACTATAAAGAGTTCTCATTAGTTTTAAATTTCATACAATTACTCAATATACTCTTAATTTAGGAAATATATTTAATGAGAGCTGTAACTCTGCTGGTAACTCACACCACGCTTAGTATTTTCACATATTCTCCCACTGTTAACATGGAAACACAAATTCCCATTATGTCAGGATATACAAGGGACTGTTAAAGTGCACAATTCTTTGCCTTTCTGGAATGCAGAGTTTGTGGGAAGCATTCAGAAAATGTTTCAGCGTGTGGCATTTCTAGATTAAAGAGAGCTATAGTTTCATCAGCCTCAAATTTTGAGGAGCTCCAAAGTGCAGAGATCAGCAATACATCAAGAAGTGATGAGATCAGCATTGCTGAGAGGTCTCAAATGCCCCCTTGGTTCCCCCTGACAACAGGGAAATTATTCACATTTCATGCCTAACTCTGCAGAAGTAGTCTTTGGAGATTAAAAAGCCTTAAGCCTCGCAAAAGGCAAACAAAGCCAGGAAGCAACCTCCAGTGTAAATAATCTGCCAACATTTGGAACCACTGCCACAGATGTTTGTTCCACCCTTTTCATAGGAACTAGGAAGGGTGTAGCTCTAAACCTTGCTGGCCCTAGTGGTGGTTTTGGAAGAGAAGTTTACCTTAGCAACTCCCAACAGAACACCAGGGATGAACCCACCATGAGAGGTCATGGGATATTTGGAAAGGGAGCTTCACCTCATGTGTGTTTTGTGCTGTTGAGTCTCTGACTCCCGGTGGCTCTATGAATGAGTGATGTCCACAATACCCTGTCCTCAGCAGCCCTGCTCAGCTCCTGCAGACTCCTGACTATGGCCTCTTGTATGGAGTCCATCCCATCTCATATTTGGCCTTCCTCTTTTCCTGCCCCTTTCACCTCCCAGGGTATTTAACAAAGGAGTATGAAAATACAAGAAAAGGCTATATTACCTGGCAGTGTTTGTTTTTTATCAAAGTTCAGTTCTCAGAACACATTTTCACTACATGACTTGTCAGGTGGGGAAGATCTTCCTTAGAAACTAGAAAGTTTCTCTATCTATATTTATAAAAGGCTAATATGCTAAGTGTCCAACCATCTGGGTAATGATGTCATGTAGTAAAGCCCGGCTTCCTCTCCCTAGTGACTAGCCTCCTTGCAGTTTCTTCAACCCAGGAACACAACTTGCTTTATAGCCAGGTGGAAACATTTCACACTGTAACCAAATGTCTGTGAAGTGTTTTCCCATGCCTCATCTCATTTGATCCTCACAGAAGTCCTAGAGTAGGTAGATAGGAGACTCGGTGGAATCCTATTTTCTTTTCACTAGCCAGAAAATGGAGATTTAGAAAGCTTAGAAACTTGACCTGACTGAAAAGAAAAAATGGTGTACCTTGAAAATGACTTTATGTTTTCTCACTGTGCAGAATATAGTCAAACACTGCTGCAGTTAAATATTTTACCCTTTGTTCTCCCTATGTGATCTACAATAATAATGTGCTTCATGTTGATATTTACTGCTGTGTTGCTGACAATTACCTGAAAGAGAAGTTGGGGTGCTTCACTGGGCTGGAAAAAGTTTAGCTACATCAGAAAGCAGATCTAATTAAGCAAGTTTCTTCTATATCTATAAAAGGCTAAGTTGACTCACATATGTGAAATACATGTAAAGCTCTCGCTGGCATCAATCGCACGTGTGTGTTTCCATCTATCATTGTTGATGGTGAATTTGGCTGACACTTCTATTATAGGGGAATGGCGAATAGCTATATTAAAATATTTCTTTAATTAATTTCCTTTCAATGTGCACGAATTCGTACACCAGGCCACTAGTTTAAGATAAAAGAAATGTGGAGGGCATGACATCAGGGTATCATGGGTGACTGAATTCACAGTTTAGGCTCCCTGGATGTATCTAGAACAGTGGTTGCCAACCAGAGGTCCATGGACCACTGGTGGTCCATGGTGTCCAAAAGGTTGGCGACTGCTGACCTAGAAGGAACAAAGTAGTCTTCTTCCATGGAACAGGTACTCATTTACAAGGACATTTTCTTATTTTGACTTACAAGAGACTAACTCTTTACAGTACCAGTTTCACTAGTACCACTGCTGAGAGCACAGTTGAAGATTCTTGCTCATGCATTATGCAAGGCAATTTTGTCAGACAAAAAAGAGTGATCCACACTTCAGCTTCATTCAAACCAAAATAAAATAAGAGTGCCTTGAAAATTTCACCATGGTACAGGTACATAAATCTAAATTTAAATATATTGTAAATATATGCTTTTATATGTAAATGGTATATATTTACTTTTATTTGTACTTTCTCGTTTTTAATTCTGCATTTTATGCTCATTATAAAGTATAAAAGCAAGTAGGGGCAAGAATACTCAACTTCAAAAGAAAATACTGCCATTGAGGTACACACATTTCATTTTGTTGCCTTAGAGAAGATATAACTTACAATGGTGTAAGCATAATAATTAGAAGATGAGTTTAATTTTGTTTATTCTTTTTTTAAATTTAATAAATCTTTATTGTTCAGATTATTACAATTGTTCCTTTTTTCCCCCCCATAGCTCCCCTCCACCTGGTTCCCACCCCACCCTCTGCCCTTACACCACCCCCCCACCCCGTCCTCATCCATAGGTGTACGATTTTTGTCCAGTCTCTTCCCGCACTCCCTACACCCCTTCCCCCCCCCCCCCCGAGAATTGTCAGTCCACTCCCTTTCTATGCCCCTGATTCTATTATATTCACCAGATTATTCTGGTCATCAGATTTTTTATTCACTTGATTTTTAGATTCACTTGTTGATAGATATGTATTTGTTGTTCATAATTTTTATCTTTACCTTTTTCTTCTTCTTCCTCTTCTTAAAGAGTACCTTTCAGCATTTCATATAATACTGGTTTGGTGGTGATGAACTCCTTTAGCTTTTTCTTATCTGTGGAGCTCTTTATCTGCCCTTCAATTCTGAATGATAGCTTTGCTGGGTAGGGTAATCTTGGTTGTAGGTTCTTGCTATTCATCACTTTGAATATTTCTTGCCACTCCTGTCTGGCCTGCATAGTTTCTGTTGAGAAGTCAGCTGACAATCGTATGGGTGCTCCCTTGTAGGTAGTTAACTGTTTTTCTCTTGCTGCTTTTAATATTCTCTCTTTGTCTTTTGCTCTTGGCATTTTAATTATGATGTGTCTTGGTGTGGTCCTCTTTGGATTCCTTTTGTTTGGGGTTCTCTGCACTTCCTGGACTTGTAAGTTTATTTCTTTTACCAGGTAGGGGAAGTTTTCGGTCATTATTTCTTCAAATAGGTTTTCAGTATCTTGCTCTCTCTCTTATTCTGGCACCCCCATATTTTGGATGTTGGTACGCTTGAAGTTGTCCCAGAGGCTCCTTACCCTATCTTCATATTTTTGGATTCTTTTTTCTTTTTGCTTTTCCGGTTGAGTGTTTTTTGCTTGTTTTTCAAATCTTTGACTTGATTCTTGCGATCCTCTAGTCTGCTGTTGGATCTCTGTATAATATTTTTTATTTCAGTCAGTGTATGCTTAATTTCTAGTTGGTCCTTTTTCATATCCTCAAGGGTCTCATTAAATTTATCGGCCTTTCTAGGAAATTCTTGAAAAACCTTATAATCATGGTTTTGAACTCTATATCCAGTCATTTGTTTTCCTCCATTTCTTTCATCTGTGATCTGTTTCTTTGTTTCTGCATTTTCGCTGCTTGCCTGAGTTGGTAGCTTTGTGTGCTAGGTGTCCTATAGGGCTCAGTGGCTCAGCCTCCCCAGTTACCTGAGGTGGACACTCTTGGTGCACCCCTTTGTGGGCTATGTAGTTAAGTCTTTATTGTTGTTGGTATCACTGGGAGGGATTGACTGCCAGGCCAATTGGCTCTGAGGATCAGCTGTGTCTACACTGGGAGAACTTCTGTGCTGGAGACACCCTTATGAGACAAGGCTTGCAAAAGCCTCTGTGCTCAGCTTGGATGGGGTGGAGTCCCAGGGTGGAGCAGACAGCCTTGGTTTCCCATCAGCCCTGCCCCATGAGGCCCCTGGGTCTCAGTGTCCCTTGGTAATCTCTGCAAGCACCTCTGAGATAAAGCCGCCCTCAGGTTTCACCCGCTGCCAGACAGTCCAGTTTCTCCCCAAATGAGTCTGGGTCCCCAAAGTCTCGCCTGGAACTGGAGTTCAGCGCAGTCAGGAGCCCCCCGTCTCCCTCCCACTTTAGAAAGCCAGCCGCGCACTCAGCCGCCAGTCCTCTCTGCATGCACGTGCCTCTGGACCTCTGCCTTCCGCAGCTCCCCTGAGTCCCAGCGTGCCTCTTTCTTTCCTGACAGTCCAGATTCACCCCATATGAGTCTGGGTCCCCCAAGTCTCACCCAGAACTGGAGTTCAGTGCAGTCGGGAGCCCCCCGTCTCCCTCCCGCTTGAGAAAACCAGCTGCCAGCTGCCAGTCCTCTCCGTGCGCGTGTCTCCATACCTCAGCCTTTTATAGCTCCTCTGAGTCTCAATGTGCTTTTCTCTTTCCTTCTAGTTGTAGAATTTCCACTCAGCCAGCTTTCCTGTGGTTTTGGATGATGTCTGTTTTATCTTTAGTTGTAGTTTTGAAATTGTTGTGCGAGGCAGCAGTTTAGGTGTTTACCTATGCCACCATCTTCTATTTATTCTTAAAATATGTTTTTATTGCTTTTTTTAGAGAAAGAGGAAGGGAGAGGAATAGAGAGATAGAAACATCAATGAGAAACATTGATTGGCTGCCTCCTATATGACCCCTACTAGGGATCAAGCCTAAAAACCGGGCATGTACCCTGACCTGGAATCAAACAGGTAACCTCTTGGTTCATGGGTTGATGCTCAAATGCTGAGCCACACCAGCCAGGCTGGAAGATGGGTTTAAATGAAAACAAACTTCATAATATCTGTAAAATGAGTGATCTGATCTAGATTCATAGCTTTAAAACATTTTGTTTTTCAAACATAATTGAACACAGAAGTTCATCTATTAACAGAGCAAAAAAGAGTATCTGTGACTGCCACGTTCTCTAAATAGTTTTATTCAGCCATTTGTTATCCAGGGCAATTTTGCCTACAAAGTCTGTTCTCTCCCAATCAACCTCCTTTACAGGGTCCCCTGAGGCTTGTCCTGTGGAGCCGGGGATGGTTTGGAAGCCCCTGACTTAGATGGCTTTGGGACTCTCCAGTGTGGCAGTCTGTTATACAAGCCAGACCCATTCCCTGTCCTGCACACTCCAAGCTGGACTCCCGCTGCTTCCATGCCTATTGTATCTAATGAGTTGGGTGCTTGGTCTAGTATATGGACTCTCTCTCTACGTGTTTGTGTAAGTAACCACAATCACACTGGCTAAGAAGTCCTCATTTGCCAAGTAGTCTTCACTGAGTTCAAGAGACAACATGCTCTACACTCCTGATCCAAAAGTTCTCAACCTTAGGTGTCCCCAAGAATTATCAAGGAGGCATTCACTGGTCTTCAGTACAGCCTAGACTTCGGTCCACCTCCTGGGAAATTCCTTCATCCTGGGCACATTGGATTGGTGGGTCACCCTTCTAACAACAGAACTTTTAGAATCTCCCTACATGATTTCAAAGTCAAGTCAGGTTTGAGAAGCATTCATATCTGTTTATTCTGCTTCGGTTCTATAACTGCCGAACCTCAGCCAGACCATGCACTCAGGGATGGCAGAATCTGTGTCCATTTTACTCACTTCTTTATCTCCAATGCCTGAGTACATACTAGGTGTTCAATAAATATAGACTAAATGAGCAGTATTCCCTGCCATTCACTGACCTAAGGTAAAGATGGCTTAAAATAAAGGCAACAAATTTAAGTCCAAATACAATAAACACTGACAATGAAGTCCCTGTTAATATATTTTAGAAATCCTCCTTAAATATGAAAACAAATGGATGACTATGTGCCTAGGGATTATTAAGAAATCATAGCAAAGTTGGTAGAAAACAAGACAGCGGATTTCAGTCAATTGTTTGCTACAGAGACTAGGGTTTTGATCACAAAAACATGGAGAGCAACTGTGTTCATTCCTCCCAATTTTAGAGCTGTGTGATTCACAAAGCAGCGGGGTGTACTGAAGCCTCATGGCAACCCACCATGAAGCTGGAGAGTTACTATCCTTCACTTCAGGCTCCCAGCGTACATGCTACCTGCTGAGCAGCTACAGTCTGGATGCTTTTAGATTAAATGGGCTAAGGTTGTGGTTCTCCGCCCCCCCCTCTTTTTTTCACCTCCCCTTTTGAACCCTCTGTGATTACATCTCCCTTAAGGTTTAGCACATACTGGTCTCATTCCAACACAGCAAAGGGCAAAGCAGGGAAAGGAGTGGCAAAGAAGGACACGAGTGATGTCTCTCAGGCCCTAGGGACTCCATGTAGACTCAATGCTTATTTATTTATTCTTATTATTTTTGAATAGATGATACAGAATAGAAGATATAAGACAGTGAATGTAAGTAGCCCTCTCACCTGGGTTTCTGAGATATTCTTCCAGAGATACTTTATTCATATATTAACTTAGACAAACATGTATTTAGACATAGCCTTTCATTAACAAACAATATACTATTATGTACCATGAGTTTTTTCACTTAATATATCTTGGAGATTGTTAGATGATTTATCTATCTGAAGCTACCTCATATTTTTAAGCTGTTGCATAGCTTCCCATTGTACAGATATATATAATTTAACTAGGGGCCCAGTGCACGAATTCATACATCTTGAAAGGAACTGTGGGCCACAAGGCTGCAGTGAGTACAAGGGCGGGTATTGGCCCATCCTCCGTGCCCCTGCCTGGCCCCTCCCGCCACAGACCCCGGTCCCCTGTCTACCGCAAGCCCCACCACCGCCACTGCCCCTCCCATGCGCTGATGGCACCGGTGGTGCGGAGAGATTGGGGCCGGTGCCATCAGCAAGTGCGAGCAGCGGCTGATGCCCGGATCGCCCCTCAGGAGCAGGGGAGGTAGAGAAGCCCTGAAGGGTGATCAGGGCCGGCAGCCGCCACTCGCACCCGCTGATGGCACCGAGCGATCAGGACTGGCGCCAGGCACTGGCAGCGGGAGCAAGCAGTGGCTCCAGTGCCAGCAGCAGGTGCGAGTGCCTGGTGGGACCGCAGTGCGTGGGAGCAAAGAATTTTCAGTAACCACCAAAGGCTCACTCCAATGACAGCGACAGGTGCCCTGCCTTGGTCTGGTGCCCCAGCTCCCCTGCTCCACCATCCCGCCATGGCCAACACCCGCCATGTTCCGCACTCTGCTGCCTATGCCCACCATGTTCCACGCGTGCCCCCTGGTGGTTAGCGCACGTCATAGTAACCGGTTGTTCGGTTGTTCCACTGCTTGGTCTATTTGCATATTAGCCTTTTATTATATAAGATTAATCAGTGCCCTAGTGATGTACATTCCCATTTCCTCTGATTTTTAGCTATTAAGGCAATGTCACAATAAATCTTCTCATACCTATCACTAAGTACACATTTCAGAGTAGAGCTATGGGAAAAAGGGAATTGCAGAATAAAAGGGAAAAATGCATTCATACTTTAGTTAAATATTGCTAA
The DNA here is from genome assembly GCF_963455305.1 of Plecotus auritus. NCBI lineage: Eukaryota > Metazoa > Chordata > Mammalia > Chiroptera > Vespertilionidae > Plecotus > Plecotus auritus. Next base: position 141,071,000 of record NC_137776.1, on the reverse strand, counting down.
ATTTTCCTTTTTGAAGTTGTACCAGTTAATGCTTCCAGCAGCAAAATATGGGAGTCTTTTTTCCATCCTCATCAATTCAGTGCATGTTACTGAACTTTTTGATATTTGTCCATCTGATAAAACTGTGGTATGCCACTGTAGTTATAATTTGCATTTCTTTTATTATGAGTAAAGCTGAACATGTTTCTATATTTTTAAAAGGCATTATTTCCTTTGTGTGTTGTCCTTGGCCCATCTTCCTTTTTGATTGTTAGTTCTTCACTACTGATTTACAGAAATTATTTATGTATTAAGGACATTAATCCACTGTCTGTCATATGTGCTGTTACCCCAGTTCATCATTTGTCCTTTAATTTATGTTTTTAAATGCAAAACTGAATGAATTTTCAAAACATTTATATCTATGTGAACACAAGGTAAATTGAGATTAGGGAAAGGATCATTTTTAGCAGCACACATGATTACCACTGTTAACTGTAATAGCTACCATTTTCAGAAGGGCTAATTATGGGTCAAGCCCTATGAGGATCACTTAAGTGCTTATCTCTTTAAGTCATCACAGCAGTATGAGGAAAGTATAATTGAGTCATTGTACTCAATTTGAGATTTATTTTGGACGTAGAGGTGGACTGACATAAAATACAATAATGTGGAGTTTATCTTTGGTGTCTTCCCAAGTTTTCAGTCAACTTTCTTTCCTCCCCATGGCACTTCACTGTTCTCTCTTCTTGTCCCTCTTCCCCCAAGTCCCTGCCCTCCTCCCCACATATCCTGTGAACACTCTGAGGAAGAGCCTGCTTATAATTCCAAGGTTTCCTGCCAGCTATCAGCTATTCCCTACAAAGGTGTAAACCATATAGCAGTCCCAAACTTATAGAGCACAGAGAAAAATTTCAAGATGCAAGAAATTCAAACATATATAAAATTGGAGCTGTGATGATGAATTGATAGGTTATAGGGCAAGGGGCATTTGCAGAGTTGGACAATTTAGGAAGCTCCATATTCTCTCTGCTCATGTGTCCAGCCTTGCTTAGGGTATGGAAAGCATCACTTGAAGCAATGTGAATTTTAGAGGAAAACTGGTCAGGATGTGACATCGAAAGGTATTACAATAAGCTCCTGTCCTGGTTTTCTGTCTCTGTTCGCCATCAGTCTTGGGCAGACAGTGTGGCTGAGAGAAAGAAGGGGGTTTTAGAATCAGGTAGTACTTACTTTGAATAACATTTCAACCAATCAGTGCATGATTTCAGGAGTTATTTAACTCCTCCAGATCTTAGTTCTTCAGGATAAGGTGGGGGCAATAATAGGTTCCTCTCAGGGATAGGAAGTATCTAATACGGTGCCTGGTATAATTCAGGTTCTCAATAAAGCATGGCTTCAGATTTCATGTCTGTCAAATCATCAGTATACTATGCTATCAAAGAATTTTTATGTTGAGGTCATGTATATCAGAGTTTTCTCAAATTCCATAATTCATGCTACCACTTTTGGGGTTGTACCACATCCATGTACCAATGGCACTAATATTATCTAATGTATTCCGTTAGCTGTACTCATCTTTGAAAAATATAATATTTATTTTAGCTGGTTCCTTAGCAATATTACCTATAAAATGTGGGAGTTGCTGTGCTGATTAATCTAGTACATTTTAAAAATATACATAAAAATTATGTCAATTCTATCCAAGTAAAACTAGGGAAAATATCACATAATTATTAAAATAAAAATTATGACCATATGCCACCTAAAATAATCCCATGAACCACCATGGTATACATACTACACTTTGGGAAACACCAATTTATGTGAAAGTTGTTTATTATTATATTTTCAACATTTCATTTTCAAGACTTGGACACTGAGGGCCAGAGAAGGTGAAAAAAAAATTTTTTTTAAATATATTTTATTGATTTTTTACAGAGAGGAAGGAAGAGTGATAGATAGTCAGAAACATCGATGAGAGAGAAACATCGATCAGCTGCCTCTTGCACACCTCCTACTGGGGATGTGCCCGCAACCAAGTTACATGCCCTTGACCGGAATCGAACCTGGGACCTTTCAGTCCGCAGGCTGACGCTCTATCCACTGAGCCAAACCGGTTTTGGCGAGAAGGTGAAAAATTTGATCAAAGTCAACCAGGCAATTTACTGCAGAATTGAGACAAAAGTCCGTTTCTGGATTGCCATTTCTATGAGCCAGTCTCCTAAAATGCCTCTAGTTGAAGCCTAAAGTAGAACGTGGCTGCAAAACTACAGGATTAACACCGTGATATCCTAAACCAATCTTGTCCTTCAGCCACTGCTGTTATTATTTCTTCACCTAGAAAACCTAAAAGGCAGCCTTCCCCTCCATAACACGCCTGAGAGCCCACACCTGACCTGACCTAGTTATCATCCTTGCTTCGTATATACAAGTACACCACCCCAGGGGTAAATGGAATGAAGGAGGACAGAGCAATTTGGGGTTTTCTTTTCTTTCTTTTTTTAATACTTACACGAGGATATTTTTCAATTGATTTTTAGAGAGTGGAAGAGAGAGGAAAAGACAGAGAGAAACATTGATATGAGAGAAGCACATTGATTGGTTGCCTCCTGCACGAGCCCCAACCAGGGCCTGGGCCAGGGAGGAGCCTGCAACTGAAGTACATGCCCTTGACTGGAATCTAAACCTGGGACCCTTCGGTCTGCAGGTTAACGCTCTATCCACTGAGCCAAACCAGCTAGGGCCAACTTGGGGTTTTCAACATTATGTGCTATTTAAAGACTTCTCTGTTGTTATCTGACCTTAGTTCATCTACTCCCAACCAAATACTCTCAAATGTATCAAGTTCTCTAATGTATCCGATCTGGATATTTCTACAAATTACCCCTAAAATATAGGATATGTTTAAATTCAATGCTTTTTTAAAAAAATAAAGAAATCCCCATTTACTCCCTAATTGAGCAATAATAAAATGAAAGAGTCCCTAATAGAGAGGAATCTGGGGGCCTCCAGAAGAGTGCAGGCAGCTCTGTGGTGAGCCCTCTCTCCTCCGTTTGTAAGTAATAGCCTCAAAGGTCAACTAGGAGTTGAGGATGCACCTTTTTCTTTTCCCAGCATCCATTTCCTCACAATTCTGGTTAACAATACCTTGGTTTTCCCTTGGGTAAACCACCCTTCCTTATTTTCAAACCAAATGGTTTGCGTAGGACTGAGCTCAACCAGGGGCAGCCACATGACACAGGCTTGACCAGTCCAATCATTCAAACCCTTTGGCCACAGTGATTGGTTCAGGGATGAGCACATGGTCTAACACAGGCATATAGGCTCAATTATGAGAATTTTATGAGTGCTATTGGGAAAAAGAAGCTTTCTTTCCTTAGGAATAATCAGCTATGTGAATGCTAGATGTCTCCACCTGCTGGAGTCCATGAGAAGGCCCCTGAAAATGAAGCCCACACAACAGAAGCCAGAACCAAGAGCTATGAAGAGAGAGAGAGTGAACGGATGGCATGTTTTAGGCACTTCATTGCACCTGAAGCCAGGTATCCGGAACTTTTTATTTACATTAGGTGATAACGTCCTTTAGTTTAAGCCAGTTTGAATTAGAGAATATTTTACCTGGGGACAAAAAAAAAAAGCCTTATCAATATAGAAGTTATAGTGAGTGCATAGTGTGTTAGTTGCAATCACGAGGAAATAGGGGGAAAGAAAGAGAGAAGGCTGATGCTGTGAACTGGACAGTAGAAGGTGGTCAGAAGACCAGTGTCTTGCCTCAACTTTGCCCCTACTTAGCTGTATAGCCTTGAACAGTGAGTTAACTTCTTGAAGCCTGTTTCCCCATCTGTAAAGAAATTAAACAAATGGAACTTTGTGGAGCCTTGAAGGCCTCAGGCGATGGGAGGTTAATGGGGATCCAGGTTCCCAGACTTTCATTCTGTGGGATTTGCTCTTCTTTTATCTATATTATTTGCCTTACTCTTTACAAGGTTTTGCTGGAAGAATGGGTTCTGCTGCTAAAATGGATTAGCTGACCACTCCATTTCTATTTATACTGGCTCAGCTGGGGCCAGTAAGAACATGGTGCCTCTATGCTAGCAGTTGGTCAGAAGCCAAGGTCAAGAACTTAATCCCTGAAGAGTTTATTAGCCTCCCACAAACAGAAAAAAATTGTTAATGGCAATGATCTGCATCCCTATTCTTGAGAACTGTCTTAGAGATGTGGGTCATGGGTCACACAAGGGGCTGGGAAAAGGAATAGGATGATCCCATACAGTCACGAGCTCTGCCTTAAATGACAATATGAACACCACTGGTAAGACTCAAGGCAGGCAATCTCTACATAGTTAGAAGACAGAGGGTGATGTGCTTGGAGGTTTGTTTTGTGTGTGTGTTTTTTTTCCTTTCTCAAGACAGTGTGATTATTGTAGAAGCTGAAAAACTGAGAGCACTTGTTATACAATCAGTTGCACAACACCTGGTGTGTATCCACAGTGCTCTAATATGGACTTGCTTTTCCTTATAGAGACAACATACACATTGGAATGGAAATTAAATGAGGTGATAATTTTTATGAAGACACATAAAAGCACTTCGTGGGAACATAAATTATTATGGTTGTATTAAAAAGATATTAACTTCAAGGCAAGTTTGACACTGTATGTAAATTTGGAGTGTTCCAAGTCTTTTAAAACATTTATTTTGAAAAACACATTTTAGCACCAATTGCCAAAATGAGTCATCTACTACTATAGTCAAAACAATTTTCTTTATGTTATTTCAGGTAAAGATTGTGAATGTGACTAAAGTCTGTATAACAAATGTATGTTCCAATAATAATATTGATCTTGCCAACATTAGTTGAATATTTACTTTAACAAAGATAATAAATTATACATTAGAATTATTTTTCTATTTGTCCTTCTAGTCTCTGTATAATTAGAAGTTTTCTCATTAGAGAACTATTTTTAACAGTATATAAGATGCAATTTATATTAATACAAAATAAAATTATATATAACTTGAGGTTTAATTGCTCTTGTTGATTAACTTCCAATTTCTATCCCTTTGCTGACATGTACTATAGATACACAAAGCCCAGATGTGGGACAGGCTAAGAGAGGACAAGAGTTAAGTAAGACTAGGCAGAGTCAAGACAAGATGCAGGCAAAGGGTTAGTTGAGGGCAATCTACAAATGCGTCACCAAACATCTCAGAATTTGGAAGCAAGTGGCGGTCAGGAAGAACCCAGATTGGGAAAACAAATGGCTTCAGGATTAGATAAATGAAGAAGGGTGAGACTCAAAATAGGCAGAAATGTATGTCAACACTGGGACCAAAGATTCAGATCTACTGGATGACAGGGAGTTTCAGACAGCACCTTGGATAGCTCCCTGGGCAAGAGGTGTTCTGACAAAATTAAGACCCTAAGAAACAATCTATCAGTTAAGACCCAGACTTCCCACTTAATACCACCCCTGATCCTTGGAGCCTATGGGAACCAAGTGAAATATTCCACTGGAGGGTTTGACCTAAAGCCCTAGGAATGATGTCCATGCCCCTTGGTAATAGATTATTTGGTGATGGTGGTGGGAGGCGAGAGGGGGGTGAGTATTGTTCTCCAAACTTCAGATAATTTGTTTTCCAAAAGGCTTTACCCTTCCTAATTTGAAAACAGAGGTTCATCCAAGGATGAACATTGCTGTGAATGATAAGGGACTCTGAGGTGCAATTTAATGTGTTAATGGTCACCTTTGATTTCATAGTGTCCCTTTGGGTATCTATATTTGTAAATTAGAGGAAATGGGATATAGTGAATTATGCATTCACTAGATATAATAAAGTCCTACATTAAGACAAGTTTATTTTCCCATTAATACAACTTCAGAGATAATAAAAATCCCTGGGAGTGACTCTCATACAGGCATGTTGCCAGCCTTTATTTCCCTCCAACTAAGTACTATTAATAGTGGAGCAAAGTTTGCTTCAGTTGACTACTCACTGGTAGAGCCAAGAGTTTCTTGGGGTCAGAGATAAGCAACATCATTTATCTCAAAGTTCGTTGGCTGCATTTGCCTTACAATATCAGTGAATCATGAGAATAATTGGAAAACTAAACTCATTCCAAATGGCTTATTCACTAAGTAAAAACATGACATTTAGATTATTAATTAAGTGAATAGGAACTGTTTATATATTAACCTATGAAAGGAATCAGGCAGAAGAAAGAAAAGCAACTTGTAAGCAATGTTTGGGCATGGGGCGGGGTGCTAACAGAGAAGAGAGTAACTGGGGACACCTATTCAGTATGAGATTGTGACTGTGGGGAGTCCAAGATGTGAAGATGGTGCCAGCTCAGAGTTCAACAACATTTATTAAGCATCTTCTCCATATCCAGGCACTGTCCTCAGGCTCTGGAGATATAGCTATAAATAAACCAGACATTATTTACTCCTTGTCTGGTAGCCTTAAGTCAGGTCACCATGAGTGAGAACTGTTACCATGGATGGTAACCCTTCAAAGACTATGGCTAAGATGTAACACAAGGAGGTGACAAATAGGTGGTGGGATGTCAGATACAGCAGTGAGGGGACATGAAGTACCTCAGTGAGAGATAACTTGAGGGGAAGAGAGTTCTGGTTGTATTTTGAAGCCAAGAAGGACTTGACATATTGGAGGAAACTTAGGTGATACCTAGTTGGGTTTCTTTGTATGGTTTTGTTGAGATCACAAAATATTAACATTAGAGAAGTCAGTGAGTTCAACACCCTCTTTCAACTCTTCTTAAGTCTGTCAGCTAATTACTATAAAAAGCAAAACATGGTCATCATTACAGGAATGGAAGCAAGATGTTTCTCTGTGCAACTTCACACTTTAAATGTGCCTGGTTAAAGAATCCTATCTAATAAAGAGGGAATATGCTAATTAACCATCACTCAGTCACAAAGATGGCTGCACCCACAGCTGAGTCCAAGTTCCCATAAGGAGCCTTAACAAGCAATCATCAGGGACCTGAGGCTACACCCTCCCCCGCCCCTGTGGGGGCTTGACGGTACCTCAGGCTGGCAGGGCTTGACAGGGGATCTCAGGCCTCACCCCCCACCCAGTGGGGCTTGACAGGGGACCTCAGGCCACCTTCCACACCCAGCAGGGCTTGACAGGGGACCTTAAGGTGTGCTTCCCGTCCTGGTGCTGGGCTAGGGGACCTTAGGCTGCTCCCCCCACCCCAGTGCCAGGCTGGGGGACCTCAGGCCACGCCCCCTGCCCCAGCACCAGGCCAGGGGATCTGAGGCTGCGCCCCCCTGCCTGGCTGGACTTGATGGGGGACCTCAAGGTGCACCCCCAGTGCTGAGTCAGGGGAACTCAGGCCATGTCCCCCACCCAGTGGGGCTTGACAGGGGCCTCAAGGTGCATTTTCCATCCTGATGCTGGGCTAGGGGACCTCAGGCTGCTCCCCCTGCCCCAGCGCCAGTCTGGGGGATCTCAGGCCGCGCCCCCCACCTGGCAGGGCTTGACGGGGGGACCTCAAGGTGCACTTCCCATCCTGGTGCTAGGCTAGGGGACCTCAGGCTGCTCCCCTGGCCCCAGCGCCAGGCCGGGGGACCTCAGGCCATCCCCCCCACCAGGTGGGGCTTAACAGTGGACTTCAGGCCACGCCCCCCACCCTGGCACCAGGCCGGGGGACCTCAGGCTGCACCCCCTGCCCCAGCACCAAGCCAGGGGACCTGAGGCTGTGCCCTCCTCCCGCTGCCAGGCCAGGGGACCTGAGGCTATACTCCCTGCCCGGCTGGGCTTGACAAGAGTGGGACTGGCCGGGTCTGGATCTATCCCAATGGGGGGGGGGGGGCATGGCCAGGTCAGGGTCTCATGCGATTTTGAGGTGCATGTGGGTGAGCGGGGACTTGACTCTGGGTCCCGTGGTGTGCCCCAGACTCTGACAGGTTGAAGGTTTTCATATACATTTTACTAATTTTCTTTCATCTCTGACACTTCTATTATAGAGAAAGGGCAAATAGCAATATTAAATTATTTCTTCTAATTAATCCCCTTTTAATGTGCATGAATTTCGTGCACTGGGCCACTAGTATCCTTAATAACTGAATCCCTATTAATACATATAAACTCAAGGGACTACTGGGCAGCTGTCCCAGATGTTTTTCAGGTCCCTGAGAGGCCAGGCTTTGGCTTGTGCTGAGGGGTATAAGAAAGAGGAAATCATGGGTAAGGAGGAAAAGAGGAATGAAGCCAAGGAAATGGAATGCAAGGCCTGACCTGGTGCTCGCTGGCTTCTGTCAGTGAGAAATATCATCCTCATCTTCCGTTACAGCTCCCTCCTGGCCTGGTGATTGTTGTTGCTCTTTAATAGAATAGCCTGTCATCAGTGATGGATCAGGCAGGACTTTGCTTTGGCTTTGGAGACACATTATATCCATGCACGAAAAAGTTCACTGAACTGTGAAGCCCTTTATTGCTTTGATTATAGAACAACCAAAACCCAAAATACTGAAATGTGAACTCTTTTCCAAAATTTAGTCCAAAACAAATATAACTGTAAACTAAAATTAGAGAATCTCTTAGATATACATTTTAAGATGAAAATATTAAATTATATTCTTTACTGCTAAATCATCAATGGTGCAACATGAATATAAAGGGGGGAGGGTAATAGTGGACAAATGACCCATTCATGTCTGAAAATGGCTCTCATTCTTGGAAAAAGACAATCGCAGCCACTGCTCATTTCCACAGTTTTCAAAGCTTGGTCATGTTGACTGTTTCTGTTCTGATTTTACTCATAATATAAAGAAAATGTCCTATGTTTCTTATTTATTTATTCTCACCCAAGGATATGTTTATTGATTTTTAGACATAGAGGAAGAGAAGAAGGGAGGGAGGGAGGGAGAGGGGAATGGGGAGGGAGGGAGAGGGAGATGGGGAAGGAAGAGGTGAGGGAGAGAGAGAGAGAGAGAGAGAGAGAGAGAGAGAGAGAGAGAGAGAGAGAAAGAAACACTGATCAATTGCCTCCTGCACATGCCCCAACTGGGGCTCAAATCCACAACCGAGGTATGTGCCCTGATGACCTGGAATTGAACCCGAAACCTTTTGGTACACAGGATGATGCTCCAACCAACTAACCTATCCAGCCAGGGTTGTTTCCTTGTTTTTATTAATTTCATCTTTGGTGAGAGATACTACAAGCTAACATAAACATGCTTTGAAATTTCACTGATGACAGCTGGTGTTCCCTATGGTACATTAAAAAATATATATATATCCTATCTAATAAAGAGGGAATATGCTAATTGACCATCACTCCGTCACAAAGATGGCTGCACCCACAGCTGAAGCCAAGTTCCCATAGGAACCTTAACGAGCAATCAGCAGGGACCTGAGGCTACGCCCTCCCCCACCCCTGTAGGGCTTGACAGGGGACCACAGGCCTCACCCCCCCGACCTAGTGTCAGGCTGGGGGACCTCAGGCCATGCCCCCCACCCGGGCGCCAGGCAGGCCAGGGAACCTGAGGCCATGCCCCCCAGGGGACATCAAGGTGCGCTTCCTGTCCTGGTGCTGGGCTAGGGGATGTCAGGCTGCTCCCCCTGCCCCAGTGCCAGGCTGGGGGACCTCAGGCCGCGCCCCCCACCAGGTGGGGCTTGACAGGGGACTTCAGGCCACGCCCCCCACCCCAGCATTGGGCCAGGGGACCTGAGGCTGCACCCCCCTGCCTGGCTGGGCTTGACAGGGGACCTCAGACTGCACCCCCAACCTGGCGGGGCTTGACAGGGGACCTTAGACTGCACCCCCCACCTGGCAGGGCTTAACAGGGGACCTCAGGTCATGCCTCCTGCCTTGGCACCAGGCCGGGGACCTCAGGCCATGCCCCCCATCCAGTGGGGCTTGATGGGGGACCTCAAGGTGCACTTCCCATCCTGGTGCTGAGCTAGGGGACCTCAGGCTGCTCCCCCGCCCCAGCACCAGGCCAGGGGACCTGAGGCTGTGCCCCCCTCCCAGTGCTGGGCTGGGGGACCTGAGCCTGCACCTGCGCCACCCTGCCTGGTGGGGCTTGACGGGGGACCTCAGGCCATGCCCCCCACCCAGCAGGGCTTGACAGGGGATCTCAGGCCATGTCCCCCATCTGGTGGGGCTTGATGGAGGACCTCAAGGCATGCCCCCCGCCTTGGTCTGGGCTGGGGGACCTCAGGCCATGCCCCCTATCCTGGTGCTGGGCCAGGGGACCTGAGGCTACTTCCCCTGCCCAGCGGGGCTTGACAAGGGTGGGACTGGCCAGATCTGGATCTAGCCCAATGGGGGCGGGGGCCAGCTGGGTCTGGGTCTCATGTGATTTTGAGGTGCATGTGGGTGGGCGGGGACTTGACTCTGGGTCCCGTGGTGCGCCCCAGACTCTAACAGGAGGAAGAAAATTTTACTAATTTTCTTTCATCTCTGACATTTCTATTATAAAGAAAGGGCGAATAGCAATATTAGATTATTTCCTTTAATTAATCCCCTTTTAATGTGCACGAATTTCGTGCACCGGGCCACTAGTATATGTGTGTGTGTGTGTGTGTGTGTGTGTGTGTGTGTGTGTGTGTGTGTGTGTATATATATATATGTATATATTTGACATTTTAAACATTCTTCTAGTGGAGAGGAGTTGGAATTTATTAGAAAGTTCCAATTTGCAGGTGGCTATATTAAGTGCCAAGAATGAATCGGGTAAAGGAAATTGTTTCTTAAGCTTGTGGGTCTGAAAGAACGGAGAATTGCCTCTCTTCAAAGAAAAGTAACTTTCCTGATTGGCACTATTTTCTATCCAGCTCTCCTACAATAATCTTGCCAGAGGCAGGCCCACACCTGGGCTTAAGCCACCTGTTGCAGATCCTTTAGATGGAAGTCTGCAGGAGCTGTTGGCTTGCCTTTCAGAGAAAGAGAAGCCCTGCCATCAACTTGAATTCTTAGATTAAAAGACAGAGGATATATATAAAGAAAAAGATATGCCCTGATATTTTTTGAGGTTAAAATATAGTAACACTTCAAATCAGAAACAACTGAGGCAAAAGCATTAAAAAACCAGTGACATTAGATGAAAAAACATACTTTTCACCAACGTGTCTAATATCTGAATTACAGATTAACTTCCATGGGAAAATGACAATAGATTGAGGCTCAGCTATTGAAGACAGGTTTAAAATAATTTTTTACCTAATAAATTTTGCATTCTGGAACAAATAACAACTTTTACTTCATAGCACTTTCTGCGGTTTATATAGAGCTGCTACCCACACTATCTTATTTGAGCTTTGCAACAATTGTTTGAAGTTGCCATTATTATTCCATGGTATAGCTTAACACTTTATGGTCCCTATAACCATTTATCCTTCTCTTTGCATTTCCCCCACCACTTCCAGGGGTGGGCAAACTTTTTGACTCAAGGGCCACAATGGGTTCTTAAACTGGACCGGAGGGCCAGAACAAAAGCATGGATGGAGTGTTTGTGTGAACTAATATAAATTCAAAGTAAAGGAGAGGAGGGGAGAACAGGAGAACCCTCTGCTCTTTCGGCTCCGCTGGCCGGATAGAACAGCCGAACGGGCGGATTCGGCCCATGGGCTATAGATTGCCCACGGCTGACTTAGACCTAAACCACTCCAATTCCATGGCAGGATATCAGAGCTGGGGCAGTCTGGTATTTCCTGGCAGGATATCTTTTATTTTGCTTGGAAATGTGATCATCACAAATAAAAACATCCAACACAGGCATAATCAGCAATAGGCAAGTTAGGAGAATCAGTTTTAGTTGGTCAACCGATTTAGGTATTCTTGGGAGGAAGTTTTGCCATCTAAAGACCTCCCCCAAAAGATGATCTTTGGAAACTTGTTTTTTGTTTTGTTTTGTTTTGTTTTTGAGTGGATTGGGCTTGGGGCCAGCTCAGGTGAATATGGGACCTCCAATTTACATCCACAAGCTTCTACAGGCTGAAGTCTTGGAGCCCACCAAGGAACTTGGGAGGACTAAGGACTAGAAAGTAAGTTTCAGTGTTTTTGAAGGGTTTTTGCATTGTTCCCCCGATTATATTTTTGACTGATCTGTGGAAATGTGTGGTATGTGTATACACACACAAAAATCATACCACAGACAAACCCCCAATATGAAAAAGTGGAGTTTTGTTACTATTGATGCATAGAAACCTGGCAGAAGAAACTGTAAAAATAAGGTATAACAAACTCACCCCATGTGAGGGGCAGGAGAGGACAGTCCCTCCCAGGTCATCAATCACAATGACACATAAATCGTCTGAGTCAGCTCCTCCACTCACTGATTTGGCCATTCCTTCCCCTCTACAGAAAGGTTCTTGCAGCTTTCCATTGCTCTCAAGCCCAAGATAAACATCCTCAAGATCTGATTTAGCATCTATCACTAGGGCAAACCACATTACCTCATTCTCCTGGTCTCCTCCTACTCCCAAACTAAGTCTTGTGCCTGGGCTGTCCTTCCCCGACTCTGTCTACCCAAGCCCTCTTCTTTGCAAGTATCCAATAGTCTCTCTTCAGTAAGACTCATAAAAAATAGTATTTTCCTGCTCAATGTAAATGCATTTGGCTCTGTAAACATTTACCGAGTACCTATTTTCTGCCAGCCGTAATACAAACACATGTAGAGGCGCAGCTCAGGAGCCCACAGTCTAGGGCAGAAGCACCATGTCATAAGCAGGCCCAGCATTGGGGTACCTAATCAAACCAGTAACCCCAAATCCCCTCATTAAATACCAAGTAAAAAAAATATTCTCATTCCTTGTGTGCAATATAAATACTTAAGAGAATTTTTAAAAATCAGGTGTTTCCATACTTTTCCACAAACTAGGAACTAGACCCATCTTGGAATTAAAACTTTCCTGTTTAGAAACTTTGCAATATTTTCCATTCCTCGACGTTCAGCTTGCATTTGGCTACAAGACACAATTTAGGAAGAGCTGTTGGCTGCCAAGTCACAAAGATTGGCAGTGACACTCGGAAACCTAGGAAACTGACCATGTAAACAAATAATACTCCCAAATGCTCACGCAACCAAACCAACCACCCCTGCAAGCCCTACCACCATAAAGCAAGGCACGTTTCCCTTCCTGTTTTCTTAATAAAGGGCCTCAGATTAACATATACATATATTTAAAAATCACCTGACATGTGAAGGACAACAAATCCGAGAAGCACTGAAAAGACAGTGAAGGTCAAGATTAATCATATGAAAACAAAATCATAAAGCCAAGCAACAACCATTGCTTTTGTCCTCATCTCTTAAAAACAGAGGGAAAACTACAGTAGCCAGCATGTGGGAAATGACTGAATAGACTCTGGTTCAGAATATCGGTTGGTAGGCAACTCTTAAAAAGAATAACTTGAAAATATGTCATATGTTTGAATACATATGTATAAATGTGCGTGTGTGAAAGGCTTTTATAAACGTTAAAAATCATTTGTTTCTGCACACCTACAGGAAAGGTAGAAAGGTACAAGAAGTGTACCCCATTGATAACACTGGTTACTTCGAAGGGATGGGATAAGAAGATGAAGAAGACTTATAGAGTAATTTATACATGTCTATATTACTTGAGTTGTCATAAAAGCATGAATGTTTTGGTCAGTTAACATAATCAATAGTGTAGTAAATAAAAAAACGGAAGACTGGGAAAATATTCTGTCCTACAAAATGGATTATAAATTTTAAATGCTTCAACATATATAAAGTAAATAAAAACAATATTGAGCAATATACTTGCAGTTACATAACATCTAACTATCAAGAAGCTCTGTGTGCAGGCAAACTTCCATTGGTTTTAATCGATTGCAGCTGCACTCGTTTCCCACTCAGCCAGATAAGGCAGGTGTGTTTTGCTTGTGTTGGTGGTAGGCTGAAGGCACACCTGCCAAAGGACTTTTTCAGGTCTCTCAGGGCTGTGGATCCATGGGAGATTCTCTGAATCTCAGCCCAGAGGCCATTCACGTATCCATCCTGGGGCTCCGGCTTGTAAAGGGCAGATGTACTATGACATGTGAGAATAAACAAGTAGCCATTTTCCTGACAAAAACCCAGAAGTGGCCATTAAGTGTTCAGTTTAGGAGCAATTAGTCAAGTAGTCATAAATAACATGCCGAGGCTGACCAGAGAACAAAACCCCTTGGCTTTGATTCATAACCCCCAGTAGACCACCCACACTGTATGCTCAAGGACCATGTGTGCTCATCAACAAAACAATAAGATCTGAAATTGCAGGGCTGTTTATATTCATAGCCTTCTGCTGGGCAGCTCACTCAATAGGGGAGAAGAGTAATTCATGTCATTCTTATAGCAACTTGTAATGTGTTATAAATTTGTGAATAAGTCCTTTGGAGAGCTTCTATGTCCCAGTATCACGGAATCATCTTAGATCCATGAGTTGTATATAATAGTCTTTGCCAAGAGAAGTCACTCTTTCAGGAGTTTTGCAAACAATGGAGGGTGAGTGGACCAGCAGTCACCTGTCTATGGCATTTGCTTCTCCTTAGGGGGTCAAGCAAAGCGTGGGTTATTACTATTGGGTATGCATCAGAAGTGGAGAGATGGTGACCCAGCTCTACGACTTGACCACAAAGCAGAGCTGGAGAGAAGAGTATTCTGGAAGATGGCTCCTTCAGTGCTAACCCTGGAAGTCTTGGGTTTGCCAGATGGACAGTCTTAGGAGTAAAGATCAACTGGATCTGGGGGCCTGATGCAGGATAGACTTGCTCTGGGCCATCCAACTAAGGAGATAGACTTCCTAAAGAAAGGGGGATGAGACACAACTCCTAAAGATCTGTCCTAGACCTAGAGATGTGGGTGTGTGAGGGCTGGGGATGAGAAATTTTCTTGGCAGGACCTAGTGGGTTGCATGATGGGAGGCTCAACTATACATTGTTTTTCTATCAACAACATAAAAAATAGTAGGAGGGGGTGATTTGAAAAACAGCAATGAAGGGGACTAATGTAAAAGCTGCCTTAGGTATCTGTACTGAATTCAAGATTTTGTAACAATAAATTAGCCCATAACTGCCACAATCCCACAAATTGCACTATAGCTATTAGGTCTTTTCTACTTCCTAGTAAATATTATAAATAGTTGGGTTTTATGTGAGTAAAGTCCCTGAAATTAATCAATCAACTCCAACACACACACACACACACACACACACACACACACACACACACACACGAAGTTTTCTTACTTGTGAATATCAGGTGCTGTCAAAAGAAGATATTTCTAAGCCTTAGAGAATTTTTATGAGTTCATTTGAGCCAAACTAATGACAATTACCAGGAAGCAGAATCCCAATGGATTGAAAAATTGCTCCTGAGAATGGCTAATTTACAGTGTGTTTTATACATTAGAATCAAAGGAGGAGATGTAAAGGGGATTTCATAAAGTTCATTGGTGGTAGGTTAGAGAGGCAGGAGAAAGCAAAATGGGGAAATCTCTGAGAATGGATAAAGAGTAAAACGGACAGACACACATTTCTTCTAACAATTAACATTTACAGAACATGGAGATGGTATTCAGGGAACAAGATAACAAGCAGGGTTTCTGTGGTCTCCATACTTTGGTGGGAGATTGTGTACCGAGGGGTCTGTAAAAGGAGATTTCTCACATTCCAAAGGTATCTTAGCTGCAAAAAGAAAATAGACAGGCTCACTTACGGTAAAGACTTGATCTTTGTCAAGGAAGCTAAGGCCTAGGATCTGATTACCCACGCTGACCTGCTCTTAGGAATTTTTATGTTCAGACCATCCTGTGTGGTTACTCTAGGTCTCTGAGTTGTAGGGCCCACCATGCAGGCTTCTCTTGAGCTGGTCACGTTTAGTATGTGGCCCCTTTCTCATCCACAGTGCAGAGTGGTGATTTCACACCTTCTGTTGTTTGGGCAGTGCCTTCACACCGGCCTGCCTCTCTAGGGACTGAATCCCTGGTTCATGGAACCCAATAAAAAAGTCTGGATGGCCCACACCTCTCAGAACATCTAAAGGGGAGGCAAGGATAAATTATATTCTATAAGATGGACATTTATTTAATTTATTTCATCCTTACCCGAGGGTATTTTCCCATTGATTTTTAGAGTCAATAGAAGAGAAAGGGAAAGAGAGAAACATTGATGTGAGCGAAACATATCGCTTGGTTGCCTCCCGCACAAGCCCTGACCAGAGCCTGGTCTGGGGAGGAACCTGCAACTGAGGAATATGCCCTTGACTGGAATCGAACCTGGGACCATTTGGTCCACAGGCTGATGCTCTATCCACTGAGCCAAAGCAGCTAGGACTATAAGATGGGCATTTAAGCATACAGCACTAATATGACATTACTGTCATCTTCATTTGACATGACAGAGTTTGCAAATCATAATTTCTGACTCACATCCCAAGTGTGGGGAGCCATGCTGTTCAAATGGTAGGTGCCAGCCATTTAAAGGTGGCTATTTAAGTTTAACTTAGTTGACATCAGTACAATTACAAGTTTAGTTCCCTGGTCACACTAGCTACATTCCAACTGCTCAATAGCTACATTTGACCAGTGGCTATTGGAGAGCACAGGTCCACAACATTTCCGTCATTGCAGGAAGTGCTATTGGACATCACTGGTCCAGATTAATCCTGGCCATCACCTCGGGCCTTTGTTATGAGGATCATCTGTGAAGTTAGAGCAATTAAAGTGCCAACATGAGACTGAGGGAGTAGAGAGGAAAGCTTTACCTCTACTGTGCATCAGCTACCCCTTCATTCTTTGACATGGTCAATTTACCATCCTTCGATCTTACATAAAGGGCCATGAAAATGCAGCTTCCAGCCCCATCACCCTATATTCTGCAACTACTAACTACCGACCATGACAGAACCCAGAATAAATTATTTCAGGACCAAAACACAGGAAGTGGCGACATTTTTATTGTGCTAACAGATCATCTACTATTAATCGACTTCCTGATGCCACAGTACTTTTCAATCCTTATTTAAGCCCAGACATTTGAGCCTCTCTCCTCTAACTCAGAAGAATCCCAAGGTGTGCCAGCCTGGGGTTCACAGCCATATATGACCATCTCCCAGGGAACACCCGGGCTGCTTTTTCTCCAACAAACCACTCTGCTCACTCTGAGCCTCGACACCTAGTTTAATGGGGAAAGCTGAAGGGCTTATTTTTAGAGAACAATCTGTTATTGCAACTCCCTCATGTTTCCATTCAAGAGTGTAAACATTCTCTTAGATGCAGAAGAAAACACCCGACCAGGAGCGAGAGATCCGATCCAAGAGGCATCGCACAGAGCTGCAGGAGCACAGTCATCCAAATGTTCCTACATAGTTTGTCCCCCCAAATCCAGGCCGGGCCTGAGGCAGCAGCCTTCCAACGGGAAAGGTAATGCAACCTCAGACCCATGCTACTCGCAAGGGCCAGGTTTACTCTGTCCAAAGAGATGCAATGGGATGTTTTTCTTTGCTGTGGAACCGGTGAACAGGGCCCACAGCCTAGGGCAAAAAGGCCCAAGTACCTCCATTCATTCTAAAGACAGGGAGCTTTCAACAGCCGAGGGCTTCCTAGGAGGGGCCAGAGCTGACTCCACTGCCCCACCCTCCATGCCAGCCCTGCGACTCAGAGTCCATAAAGAGAGGCATTTTGGGGAGCACGTGATTCCTGGCAAGAGGTGATCCTCTTGCCTGTACTGTTCACACTGTTAGGTATGCACACTGTGTGTGCCTCCTTCCTTCACTTCCCAGCATGTCCTGGAGATTTCCCCACACCAGGACTTTGTGATCTCCTTGTTCTCTGAACACAGCACAATAGGCCACTGCTGGGTGCCTGGGCAGCCTCCAATATTTTGCTATTATCAATAGTCCCACCATGAAATATCTTGTAAACGTGCCATTTCATACATGTATAGGTCTATTTGTAGGATAAATTTCTGGAAGTGGGACTGCTGCCTCATGGGGCCAACACATCTGTAACCTTCCTTGGTAGGCACTGCCAGATCCCCTTCACTGGGGTGTAGCTGTTTGCTTTCCTGCCACTTATGCATTAATATGAGCATCTACTTCCTCACAGCTTCTCACACAAGACTCATCCCAGGAAGTCTACTGTACCTTAAACCTTTGGAGCAACATTTCTCAAAGTTCTTAAGATCACCTGCAGGAATCTGTTTACAATGGAGGTTCTTGTGACCCACCCTCAGATATGCAGATTCAGTAGTCTGGCTTGGAGCCCAGGAAGCTGCACTGCCAACAAATACTGCAGCCATTCCGATCCAGGTGATCCCATGGCCTAGCTTTTTAAGACACTGTCTTAGAGAACTAGAACCACAGATGGCAGCTTTTGCAGGCTGAGCTGCAAAGGTGGTGCCATGCAGGTATCCAGGATTCCAACTCCAGATGGCGCAGGTGTGAATCCTGCCTTCATTGCCTGAGAGATGCGGGTTCTGTATGCTGCTGTTTTATCTCAACTGGGGCTAATGATACTATTGCTTTTAGGATTAAATGAGCTAAAAGTTCCAAACACTTCCAATAATGCTTACTCATTTTTAAAGTGTTACCATATCCTATCTAATAAAGAGGGAATATGCTAATTGACCCTCATGCTGTCGCAAAGATGGCAGTACCCAGCCAATAAGGGGGGAATATGTAAATTGACTGTCCTGCCCTCAAAGATGGCAGTGCCCACAGCCAATAAGCAGTGGCAGCAGCAGAGGTGTAATGGGGCATTGCCTTCCCCTGATTGCCAGGTCATCTCCCACCCCTGAGGGTTCCTGGACTGTGAGAGGGGGCAGGCCGGGCTGAGGGACCTCCACTCCAGTGCATGAATTTTCATGCACCGGCCTCTAGTATGGTAGAAAAGGCTAGTTATTGACCCCAGCATCCATGGTCTCCATCTTGCATGGTAACAGAACTCCTGATTTGGGGCTGAGCACAGCCCTTCCCCCCTCCCCTCCTCGAATAAATACTGTATTTTGCAATCTATTCTTGTGGCTGGCCAGTGAGACAGAGTGGGACTGACTACATAATTTGTAGGGCTTGGTGAAAAATGAAAATGCAGAGCCTTTTGTTGAAAAACCAGCAAAAAGGTGCTATTAAAAGAGTCAAATATAAAGCTTTTTCATTTCTTTTGGGATTTCTCTCTTGACCAGCATTAGTTTTACATGATTTTTATTTGCTTTTTCCCTGGGCACACAGGTACTCATGGGGAAGTGGAGACACTCGCAGATGCCAGGAGGACAGCCCATGGGGCTACTGGGTTGCCCCTCCTTCCAAATGCAAGACCTGTGGGCAGTGCCCTGGGCAAGGGCTGGAAGGTCAAGCCAGGCATCTCCACTTTCCATAGTCCAGGTGCCCCAACCTACTGCAGATGGGTGACCCCCAAATATATTGCACCCTGCACGTCCTGGCATGATCCAGGCTTGTGTACGGAAGGTGAGTGAGCCACTTGCCCTCTGCCTTGTGCACTTTGATGCTGGCAGCTCAGGATAGGGACCACCATTGCCATGCCCAGCTCCCAAATAGCTTGGGACACCTCATCTGACATGGTCCCTCCCTGAGCCCACCTGCCCAGGCCCACATGCCCAGGGTAGAAGGTCATAGCAACTGCTAGGTGGGGATAGAGATGGGGAGGCTGGGAAGGCCCCAGGTGTCAGGGGAGAAGGACCAGCAGTGAATTAGTCCTCGATGTGGGGGGTAACACATCCTGCATGAGCCCAGCACATTCTCCATTGTTCTACTGAACTTCACTTACAGAACACAAATTCAAACCTGAATTTATGAAGAATTTCAAGATGGTGACTACAGAGCACTAAACCCAAAGTGAGAGGGCCAGTGTAACTGCATGGATGGCACGTCCACGGAGCCAGGCCCGCACATCAGCATTAGTTTTACATGCAACTGGGAGACCCTCTTAACAATGATCTTTTCCTGCCATTTTCCTGTCTGAAACACATCTATAATGGCTGGAGTATTGGTCACTATCTGAGACCAGGAGGTAAGGGCCACACCTCGGGATGGAACAGGAGCTAGAAAGAGCTTAGATCCCAAACAACATCCTTTCACTTAAAGCAAGGGCTGGGGTTCTTACCCTGGGACCAAGACTGGTTTTAGAGGTTTGTGACACTGTAGACAAACCCTTATGTGACTGAATATTTTGCTAGGAGAGCATCCATGGCTTTCATCACATTCTCAAAGGGGCCCCTGACCCTGAGAGTTTAAGGACTGAGCTTCGAGCAGCTGCAGACAGAGTTCTCCTTGGCTGTTTACATGTTGCAGTAACAACAGGCACTGACCAGAGCAATGTGAGATGTAGAAGCAAACAACATGGATAAGACATGAGCGGCTGGAATGATGCAAGAAGGGGACCGAGGGCAGGCAGGAGAGGGATTCGAATCACTTCGTTCCCAGCACTGTCTTGATGAGATGAGATTCAAGGTTTATATCAGAAATATAAAGGACCAACAGCATGGATGGACCAGGAGGGTATTATGCTGAGCAAAATAAGCCAATCAAGGAAAGATATGTATCACATGATCTCACTATATGTGGAATCTAATGAACAAAATAAAACGATGAACAAAAATAGACCCAGAGACATAGAGGCATGAATAGACTGTTGAAGGCAGGGGTGATGGGTGGGAAGAGATCAACCAATAAACTTATATGCATATATGCATAACCCATGGACACAGACAATGGGGTGGTGAGAACCTGAGGGGTGGTGGGGGAGGGATGGGAGCAGGCCAGGAGACATCAATGGGAAGAAAAGGGGGACTTATGTAATATTTTCAACAATAAAGATTAAAAAAAAAAAGAAATATAAAGGACCTATACTTGATCATGATTTGAAAGCTGCTAGGACCCTGTATATAATTCACATTATTCAAAAGCTGCACACACCATCCATAAATTGCCACAGAGTGGTGGTTCTCTCCAACCAGTCTCTTCAGTGGCCTTGGCCAAAGACCCAGTTCATGCTCCTTTAGGCTCCAGGGGAGGTATCTGAGCTGCCGAGACCACACTGACATTTGGAGACGTTTCTGTTGCCTGGATGGGAGCCTTCCCTTTGGGACGAATCAGCCCTTATACCAGCTCTTGGTTTTATTTTGGTTTTTACACCATCTCCGACACTTTATTACAAATATTCAGTACTCCTCAGGTACAAGATGTACAAGTGCTGCACATTAAAACAAACTTGGAGGCTCAGAAGGGAAAGCCTTCTCCCTCTTAAACCACATATTTGTAGATACGTAAGCATGGAAATGAGAGCTTTATTCATTTGCAGCCTATTTTTCATTTCCTTACACAAATCTCTGTTGCATCTTAAGTGAAAGTAATAAAAATATATTTCCTCTTCAAATGTGCCTCTCTCAACTTTAATTTTTTTATGTATTTTTTTTTTTATCTCAGACTTGGCAGACATGGAGATAATATATATTAATCTTCTGATTTTTAAAAATTTTTGAAAGGCAAGTATTTAGAGAGACAATATAGTCTAGTGGTTAAGAACCTAGTTTGCCCAGATTCAAATCCAGTTGAGTATGACTTGGGCAAGTTACAAAAGTTTTCACTGTGCCTCAGTTTCCTCATCTGTAAAGTGGGAATAATAATAGCACCAATATCTAGCTCATAGATGTGTTGTGAGAATTATCATATACAAATGAGTTTGGAATATTGAAAATGTCTGATGAGTATGAAGCTACTATTGTGATTCTACTACATACAGTACCATACTTCTAAAATTAAGAGAATTTATAATTTACTTTGGAAGGGACTAAAATTCAGGATTGCTTATCACATACTCATGCTGAGGAAAGGGGGCCACAGCTAGAACCAGATGTTTGCTCCTTGGGAACCTGGGCTCTATGCAGACAAGTCACACAAGTCAGTATAATTATGAACCACATTTCTTTGAGACTGGGTTTTAAATGGAAATGGTGCTGCTGGGCAGGAAAACTTGGTACCTTGTTCTTTATAAGAGAATTAAAAGCAGGAAAACTTGTTCTTTATAAGAGAATTAAAAGCAAGATAAACTCAGTGAGGCTCAGCAACTTTCACCCTCCTGAACTTACCAAACCACTAAATAATAATAATTTCTAATAATAAGTGATTCTTAAGTTATGATCAGTCATAATATTGATGGCACCTCCTTAATGGGCAACCAATCTTTAATACACTTTGATGAGTTCCTAAAATAGACAAAATGAGGGCTCTGTTAAATATTCCACACTTCTACTTTTAAATTCAGCCTTCCAATGTGCCTCCTTTACACTGCATAAGTTCACTTTGTAATGTATTCCTGAGAACTTTTTGGTGAAGTAAAATGTCAGTCTCATTTTGGCCCTTTCCTTCAGCCTTTGTTTGTAACTGATCTCATCAAGTCCAGGTGCTACCCCTCTGCTCCCCAAGTTATTAGTCTTTTTAATATCACCACTTTGCTTTCTTTCTAGAATTGCTGACTCTTGGTTCTCTCCCCATGAGTCACTTTCCAAGTGGAAATTCTTTCAACCAGAGCTAAAGCTAAAAATTACCCAAAGTCTGTATGCTGCAAATTCTTTATTATTTTATTATTATAGAAATAATAATCCTTTAAGTGTATATAGACCTTTAAGGTTTAAAAACATTTTATATTTCCACTGTCTCCATCTCACAATAATCCTGGGAGGGAGGGAAAGAGGGAATATGACAGTTCAGCTCAGAAGAATTAAACAGGCAGGTACTTTGATCTTATGAAATTTGAGATCATAAAAAGAACATTTTCACCAAAACCCCTAGACTTATGACTCACATTAGGTTCCTTTGTTAACTATTTCTACTTGAATGGAAAGAAAAATAGAGTAACCTCTTAATTCTTGAACCCTGGGAGGTAGCCTGGTTCTTAAAAACAAACTATGACATATTAGGCAAATCAAGTATTCCTTTCAAGTCTTCCTTCATCTCACAGTTGGTCTCCTTTACAAGGAAAAATGGCTCAGAGTGTATGGTAGAACACACATTATCAACCAACATAACCCAAGTTAAGTCTATTAAAACCAGCATGGATAAGGCCTTTCCACTCTGGTAGACCAGTGATCTCCTTCTGACCTTTTGAGAATTACCTGGGATTCCACCTGCAGTTTTATAGAATTCTAGACTTGGAATATTTGGCATTAAGAAGTTAACAGAAATGACCACTAATATTTAAATATTTAATTGATCATGATTTTTTTGAATACCTTGCATATAGTATCACTATTTATTAAAATATTTCTTATTGACATTACATATCAAATCTCAGAATATTTCCCTTAAAATGGGGATGAAGGCAATTGAGTGTAGAAATAGCAGAAGAATATATTCTGCTAAGATAGGAAAATAAGAAATGGGATATGACAGGGAGTATATTAGTCAAGAATCTATGGCAAATAAATGCCTATAAAGAAGGTCAAGGAGCCCAGCTGGCGTGGCTCAGTGGTTGAGCACTGACCTACAAACCAGGTCACGGTTCAATTCACAGGTCACATGCCTGGATTGTGAGCTCAATCCCCAGTGTGGGGTATGCAGGAGACAGCCAATCAATGATTCTCTCTCATCATTGATGTTTCTATCTCTCTCTCCCTCTCCCTTCATCTCTGAAATCAATAAAAAAATATATATTTTTAAGAGGTTAAGGGACGAAACTGGTTTGGCTCAGTGGCTAGAGCGTCGGCCTGCAGACTGAAGGGTCCCGGGTTCGATTCCGGTCAAGGGCATGTACCTTGGTTGCGGGTACATCCCCGGTGCGGGGTGTGCAGGAGGCAGCTGATTGATGTTTCTCTCTCATCAATGTTTCTAGCTCTCTATCTCTCTCCCTTCCTCTCTGTAAAATATCAATAAAATATATATTTTTTAAAAAAGGTTAAGGAATGGTCTACAGTTTCAATATAATTTACTCAAGTTTGGGCCACAAGAGCATGTTATTTATGAAATATACTAGAGGCCCAGTGCACGAAATTTGTGCATGGGGGGGGGGGGGCGGTGTGTGTCCCTCAGCCCAGCCTGCACCCTCTCAAATCTGGGACATCACTCTCACAATCCAGGACTGCTGGCTCCCAACCGCTCGCCTGCCTGCCAGTCTGATCACCCCCTAACCACTCCCCTGCCAGCCTGATCGACGCCTAACTGCTCTCCTGCTGGCCCGACTGCCTCAACTGCCCTCCCCTGCTGGCCTGGTCACCCCCAACTGCCCTCCCTTGCAGGCCTGGTCCCTCCCAACTGCCCTCTCCTGCTGGCCTGATCGTCCACAACTGCCCTCCCCTGCCGGCCATCTTGTGGTGGCCATCTTTAACCACATGGGGGTGGCCATCTTGTGTGTTGGAGTGATGGTCAATTTGCATATTACCTCTTTATTATATAGGATTGCTATAAGATCTTCTTGTCTCTCAAATGAATCAAATATTCAATCAGGCAAAAGTCACTGAACATCTATATACTCAGCCCCATACTTTGAGTGACACAAGTCCTCGATATCACTCAACACTTAAAGCTACATATACTACACTAACAATAAGTGGGTTTTCTTATCTGATGCTCAGTCTCCCACCTCTTACCTTACTTATTCCAGAGGATTAATTAAAATTAAGATAAATAAACCACTCTCCAAAAAAAAAAAAAAAAAAAAAAAAAAAAAAAGAGGGCAACTCCTCAAATTGATGATAATGACTAGACTTTTTAAAAAAAAAAAACACAAAAAACAGTGGTGCTTTTCAAAGTCCGTACACCCATGCAGGTTTATTTTTTCTCCTTTTTCTTCCACATGCCTGTCATGGTGAAGTCTAGTCCCACTCTTCCAGAGGATGAGGCTAGGTTTTGCTTTCTCTCCTCCCAAGGAGCAGCAAGGCCATGTCCACTTTGTGATGCATATTTCTCATGAACCTCAAGAAATTAAGGGGTCACTGGACAAGGAAGGGTTTGGGTATTGGTGGATCCCCCCAAATAGTATTCCCTTTTCTAACAACACACAATGAAAATACGGCTTATCAGCAGCCTTCACTCACTCGAAGTTCAGCTCGTCCCTTCTGAAACCAACTCTGCCTGTGAGGGATAGCACAACAGGCTCAGACAGGGCTTCGAAAAGGCCCATGAAGGCTGTTATTCTTAGTTGAATAAAATGTAAAAAGGAATAAATACTTCTTTAGCCAAGATCATGCTGACATGAAAATGATGTCCTAGGAAATGAGGGGAAAGCAACCAAAAGAATAAATGTTTCTGGCTGAAATGCTTCAACTTTTCCTGTAACTCTACAGGAACAAGAAGTTCCAGAAAGCAAAACAGTTCTTGCAGGTGCTGTGGCGTGGACCAAGGCGAAGGCTAAATACTTGCAATCATCTTCAAAAAGTTCCCCATCTCAGTTTTCTTCCTTGAAACAAAACTTTGGATTTACTTCAGCCTCTGCCTGCCAATAGGGTACAAAGTAGTGTTCAATTTAAAACTGGTCAGGTATCCTAAACAAACTGTCAGAGGCTATGTAAATTTACAACTAGTTTCTGACCCCATCATCTATGAAATGTTTACAAAGACAAGCCCTGGCTGCTTGACCTACAAGAGTACTGAGGATTCTGAGGCTAAGTTAGCATACATTACCCGCCAACGCAGGCTGGAATAATAGCTGCACAAGAAAGCTGTGCTATAATTGGAAAAATCACATTAAAAATGCCTGTGGGTAGCCCTAGCCGGTTTGACTCAGTGGATAGTGTCAGCCAAAGACTGAAGGGTCCTGGGTTCCATTCCGGTCAAGGGCATGTACCTCAGTTGCAGGTGCGACCCTGGCTCTGGTCAGGCACATGTGGGAGGCAACCAAACAATGTCTCTCTCACATCGATGTTTCTCTCTGTCTCTTTCCCTTCCTTCCAGTCTCTCTAAAAATCAATGGAAAAATATCCTCTGGTGAGGACTGACAAAAAACAAACAAACAAACAAACAAAAAATGCCCATGGGAGGAAAAGGGAGACATACGTAATACTTTCAACAATAAAGATTTTTTAAAAAATGCCTGGGGCTGTAATTCAGTAATTATATGGGTTTTTCACTTGACCAGTAAAATAACAACTATAGTAACAGAAAGAAAGGAAAAGAAGAAAAAAAAAGACTCCACAGGAACAAGAATAAAGATTTTTCCAGTGTGCATAGAAATGAAATGTCACCAATGAATTGGATGAAACACACGTGAAAAAAAGAGAGAAGATAATATGCAGGAGACTCATAATCACAGGCTGAATCCTGGATCTACTGAAGCTTACCCCTCTTTCTCTCTCACACACTATCCTTCTATCATGCCCTGCCCCGTATCCCATCCATTCTGTCCATAGCTGTCTCTAGGAGGCATCCTGGTGCCACTGGCCCCTCCATACTTACTTTTAAGCAGATAGGGCTAGAGTCCCAGGACTGGCCGGGGGCCTCTGGCTCAGATCTATATGTTGCCCTCCCCCTTCCCTGCTCTGCATTGCAGGGGGCTGCATTTCCTAGGTGGGGTTCAGACAATGGGAGGTGCTGGAGGAAGAGTTTTGGGGAGCTGGATGGAGGGAGAAGCTTGACTATTTCTCCCCATCCCTCTCTGATGTAATAGCAACTTGCATGTCTCCAGCATGACTCCACAGCTCCAGTGTGATCCCTGCTTTTGCCAGTGACCTTCGCACCTGGGCTCCAACATGACCTTTCCCCGTTGTCCCTCTAGCCTAAGGGCAGAAGCAGCGTCCTGGCAGCCTCAACATACCCACTCTGGCTCCTCAGTTCTTCCATCACCTACACAACCTGTGCATTTTCTCCACTAAATCACCTTGTTACAAAGACTTAAAAGGACTTCTGTTTTCTGGGTTGAACATTGACTAATACAGTCCATACCTATCTTCCTGCAGGACCCCCTAATCCATCCTAAATGTTGAGACAAGATTAATTTTCCTTGTCTGAACATGCCCCTCGCTTTTCTACCAACATTATTGCTTTCCATTATCCATCTGGTACATTCTAAAACTTAGGTATTCAAGGGCTACTCTCATGGTATTTGACAAATTTTTATTCCAAATGTACTATGATTTCACTTTTCTTTAACAAATTTCTTTACTAAAGTTTTAATTAATTTGACACACATTTCAATATCTAGCAGCATCTTATGTTAAAATTTCCAAGTTCAAGGTTTTGATATGCGAAATATAGATTTTCTAATACATATTAAAATAGATAACTTTAAAAAATTGGTGGTCAATATATTATCAGAAATACCTACTCTCTCACTGGTAGCCATTTTGGGGGAACACTGGTCTATTGAATTAAGAGAACACTGGTATTTGCTCCTTAACATCTCCACAGTAGTGTAGTCCCAAAGGAGAAATTCACCTCATCTCAGCTCTTTGCCTCTTAGACTCTGGGAATGCAACATAGCACAAGGCTTTAAAGTATTAACTCTTGAATAACACTGAGTTCAGCTCTCACCTCAATCACTTACTAGCTGGGTGACCTGGCAGAATTTAGTCAACATCTCTGTGTCCCACTTTGCCCAACCATGCAGTGGCATCAATAATCCTTTAGGACAGAGCTTAATAGACAGTAAATACTCAACAAGTTGTTAGCTATGATAATTTTCTCACTTTGACCTTTGCTCCAATCACATTGGACCACTCTGTCTTGTTTTGTTTTATTTTGTTTGTTTTTAATCTTTATCCGAGGATATTTTCCCACTGATTTTTAGATAGTGGAAGAGAAAGGGAAAGACAGAGAGAAACATTGATTGGTTGCCTGGGCTGAGAGGAGCCTGCAACTGAGATACACGCCCTTGACCAGAATCAAACCCAGAACCCTTCGGTCCACAGGCCGACACTCTATCCACTGAGCCAAACTGGCTAGGGCACATTGGACCACTCTTTATCTGGAATAAAATTTGTAAACTACTTCAGAATCCTACCCATTGATTGTAGCAAATTGTAAATTCTACCTCTTTAAGAAACCTCTTCCCCCGCCCCTCCTCCCCTAATAAATCTCCTCCACTCTTTGGACATTGTGAGACCTCGGTATCTCTCCTGCTACACACATTACATTCTGTCCTGGGATTTGGACATTTGCCTCCTTTTCTCTATTGGCTTGAAATCTCTCGAGGGAAAGATCGCTATCTCCATCCAAATCCTACCCAGTCCACAGCTCCCCACCCTGCAGAAGAGAAGCACAGTTAATGCTGTTTTGCTTGATCCAAAGCTCCAGGTGGGGCCTTGGAATACAGGCTACTCTAGATGCTGGGTCATTGTTGTGCCTTTTAGAAGTAGCATGTGTGCCCCGAATATTCATAAAACAACCCTTTGCCCAATTCACAAGTCAACTAAAATAAATATTTTCCTTAGGTTTATAGTCTCTCATACTTTTAAGATGTCAAACTGTCAAGCTTAACTCAGCTCCAAATTCACTTTGTAAGTTCTGTAACGGCTCCCAATTGCACAGTGCTTTCCAGATTATAATGTGCATCCACTCAAGCAGTTCATGTGAGCATACAGCACTCTTTATGGGAACTCTCCTCATTTTACAGATGCTGAAAATAAGACCTAGGATAAACCCTGAACTATGTAAGACCACATAGTTCAGCACATTCAGACCCAAGATGCAACAGTATGACCATGCATGGTGATGGGTTGAGATCTGGTTCTCTGATCCAGCTTCTTGCTGAGGAGCTATTGCCATGGTGACACCATACTGATGAGCCACACTGCCAGGCAGGTCTATTAGAGCCACAATAAAGAGTCTAAGACAGAGGTGGGCAAACTTTTTGACTCAAGGGCCACAATGGGTTCTTAAACTGGACCGGAGGGCCGGAACAAAAGCATGGATGGAGTGTTTGTGTGAACTAATATAAATTCAAAGTAAAGGAGCGGAGGGGAGAGCAAGAGAACCGGATAGAACAGCCGGATGCAGCCCGCAGGCCATAGTTTGCCCACGGCTGCCCTAGGACCACCTGAACATCTAGTCGGATCAAAGCCCTCTGAATCTATGACTCCTTTGCTCTATGTACAGATTTTGCCCTGTATGTTCTAAGCTCGCTGAGGCTAGGGGCATGAGCATTTTCTTTCTAAAGCGTGTAAGGCAAATAGGTTTCATTGCACAACCATAGGAAATGATTGTTCGTAGGTGCCTGGGAAGCTGCCGGAGGCTGTGTCTGAGCAAGCCATCAATGAGGGATGTGGGTTTTCAGACCTTTATCAATAAATAGTGTCTTCTGTAATAGCCTAAAAAATTACCTAATCAATGAAGCTGATTCCATTTTATAGGTATAGTCTCAGACCAGAAGCAGTCTGAAAGGTAGAACCCCTTTACTTCAAACCACCTGGGACCACACTTCTTATTCAAGGGAATATATTTTGGGATGAAGGAAAGAGTAATCAACCCTAAATATGATATAGTTACAATATTCCTGCATTTTAGCCTGCCTCTATAACTCTACGTTCCCAGGCTTTTGTCTCCTCATCCATAGAAATGAAGGGATTGTAAAGATGACCACCAACATCTCTCCATCTGGACCAGTCTGTGATTTCAAACATTTCAAAAGTAATAAACAAACAAACAAAACCAAGGCAGTAAATACAAGAAAAGAAACTGGACTCTGCTATGTTTTTACTGAAACAGAGAATACAAAAAACATTGGTTAATTCTATGCCTGAAAATGCAACTGTTTTCAGTCTGCTCAGCAGTGGAAGGACATTGGCATATTACTTTGTGCTCCTAGAGATAAACATTCACAAATGACCTCATGGAGAATCATGAAACTCAGCTTGCTCAGCCAAAGGGAAACTGCTCAAAATGCTCTTTTCTTGCCAAAATCACCAAAAACCTTCATGTTGCTAAATCCAATGGTTTCTCTTTGTCTTTATCTTATTTCTCAGCTGCATTCAACATGGATGGACACTCCCACCTGAATACACTCTGTTCTTTTGGCTTCTACGGCATCCCTCTGTCTTGACTTGCCTTCTACCTACCTGGCCACCTCATTTCAGTCCTCTTCCTCCACTCTAACTCCTGGAATATCCCCAGGGCTTGTACTGCTATCCTCTCTCTCTTCTTTATCTATATTATCTTCCGAGCTGATCATCCAGACCTGGGCATTAAATACTAGTTGCCTGCTGATAATCCCCAAATTTATATCTCACCTCCAGACATCTACTCTGAACTCCATATTAAGTCCTCTACTGAACATGTGCATTTAAAGTTCTATCGAGGGCCTCACACGTAACATGTCAAATCAGAACACTGGATTTCCCTGCCCCCACAATGGCCCTCCCTCCTCTGTTCCTCTCCCAGTCTTCTCCATCCCTCTAAATGGCACCACTATCCATCCAGTTGCCTGAATCAATTACCTAGAAATCATTCTTGATTCTCCTTACTTCCCACACCCATTACATTAGTAAATCCTTTTGTCTTACCTCCAGAATGTATCTCAAATCCATTCTTCAAGTCCACAGCCTCTACCAGAATCAAAACCACAATAATCTCTTGCCTACATTACTGCAAAGGCTGGTTTCCTAACTTCCAGCCTCATTCACTCTTCTATTCTTTTTTAAAATGAACTATTTATTAGTATGATTCTTTAAAAAACATATTTTTATTGATTTCAGTGAGGCAGGGAGAGGGGGAGAGAGATAGAAACATCAATGATGAGAGAGAATCATTGATTAGCCACCTCCACACTGGGGATGGAGCCTGCAACTGGGGCACGTGCCCTGACTGGGAATCAAATCGTGACCTCCTGTTTCATAGGTTGATGTTCAACCACTGAGCCATGCCAGCCGGGCTAGTATGTCTTTTTGGAGTAAATTTTCATACGCCAGGTCTGAAAAGAAATTCCACACAGAAATCGTGTTCAAATTTATTCTCCACAAAGCAGCAGGGTGATCCTTTGAAATAGAATTCATACTTAAATCCCTTCAATGGCTGCCCATTTTAACTAGATTGAAAAACAAAGTCCTCACCATGGCCTGAACATCTCCCCAAGCCTGGTCCTGTCTGCCTCTCAACTTCTCTCCTTAGCTCACTATGCTCTGGCCACAATGGCCTTCCTGTTGTTTCTCCATCACTTGCAGCTCATCCCTACCTCAGGACCTTTGCACTGCCTACTGCCCACCTACAAAACTCTCCACTCTGGCTCACTGGTGGATGGCTGCTCTTCCTCTTCACTGTATTCTCAGTTCAATGTCAACTCTCCAGAGAAGCTCTCCAACCACTGAGAGTCAGTCCCATCTCTCTTCCTCTCCCATCACCCTCTTTTCATTTTATTCATAATGTACCTGAATTTGACTTTATTTCTTTGTTTGTGTTCATTGCCAAAATTTCCCACCAAATTTTAAGCTCCCCAAGGGCAGGGCTATACCTGTCTTCTGGGTTCCCAAGGCTGAAAGCACTAGTCCTTCTACACACAGAAGTCAGAGTGACCTTTTCAAAACAGAAGTCATATGAGGTCACTGTTTGCCCAAAACTGCCAGAGGCTTCCAATCTCTCTCATAACAATGTCTAAAGTGCTTCCCATGGCCTGCCTGCACTGGGCTGACTCAATCTGGACCCACGTGACCTCTTCTCCTCTCATTGTCACCCTCTCTCACTCAGCTACAACCACACTGACTTCCCTGTCATTCCCCAAACACATCATGTGCAGCACTCATCCTCCCTCTCATTCCAGCCTCTGGTCAAATGTTTCCTCTCCAACGATTCTTTTCCTGCCCACCTGAGCCAAACAGCCTGCCCCCTCTGTCCATTTCTCTGCGTCACACGTATACCACCTGTCACGCCATACTGTTGTTCGTTACATCATTTATCTTAACCCACTCTCCACACACATATCCATAGAGATGGACTATTATTTTGTTCACTGTTGAATGCCCATCACCTGGCATATGGAGGTCCTCAGTAGATACGTGTTGAATGAATGAACAACATGTTCTTGCTAAAAACTGCTAAGTCTTTCTAGATTGGGCCTGTCTAGGTAGATTATACCTAAGCAGTAGAAAGATTTATTCTGATGGAAACTGCTCATTCTTTTCAAGATGTGGGCCCACAGCAACAACACCTGTGCTCCAGTGAAGAAGGCCACGCCTGTAGGAAAGAAGACTCCGTGGCCCAGTCCCTGTTGCCACAGTAGCAGGGGTGCCTCTTTCCCCCGAAATTTCAGCTTGTAGTCAGTCTGACCATTTGTAGACTTGAAACCTGCTTTCCACATTCTAATTCTGTTGACTTTGGGGAGACATGTCTTTGGAGAGAAACTAAAGTTGCCATGAGAGGGCTATGCCCAGAGTCTGGTTGCTGAAAGGAGGGGCTGCCCAATGCCCACTTAGGCCCCCGATTTCTGTCTTCTTGTTACTGCGAACAGCAGTGCAATGGCATTCCACTTACAGATTCCTCATTTGGCTCTCTTCCAAATACAAACAGTGAAAACAGCATGGAAAAAGTAGGCTTAACTTAATAAAGCTGAACTTAAAGCACTAGTCCTTTTACACACAGAAGGGCTAGTGTTTTAAGTTTGGTATAAAGCTTTTTATGGCTAAAAAGCATATGTTGACTTTAAATATAAATTTAATATGCTCAAAATCCAACTATTCTTGTTCCCACAGCTCATCTCCTACAATCCAATTAATACATTCACAAATATTTACTGCGCTTCTTACTATCTACCTAGCCCTGGTGGAGGGGTGGGGACAGTGGGGTAGTGACATATGTAGGTATATGTACATATTTATATATCTCACGCATCCAAACAATTATTCTGATTTCTTAAAATAGCAAGAATAAAGATGGGAAAAACAACAAAATAAAAGGGCAATCCCAGAAACATTAGGATCTTAGACAATCAAAGGTCATTTTTCAATTTAGAGTTGAACCTCTGCTAAGAAAACACCCCTGTTGGGCAGACTGCTGCTAAGGCTGGTAGAAAAGTTGGACTCTGGTGGCTTGTCCAGCCTTGGGTGGATGTGACCAGCTGAATCAACATCATCATGGACAGACTGACAGCAAAAAAAGCCAAGAGCATTAGTCCACCTGATTCATCAATGATGACTGAATGGTAACATTTCACTGGATCATTAATGGCACATTTAGCTCACCTTGAGCCAAACACCAATTCTACAGCCCATTCATTCAACACATTCTAAGTGCTCTTACAGACCGGGAATAGGCAAGGGAGGCCAAGTGCAGAGTTAGAGCCTATCTTTATTTAAAATTTTGATATTTTGACATCACAGAATTTTGGCATTAGTTTTGTGTTTTTAAATAGTGCATTCAAATATTCTGTATCTTGATCACTGAGAATTTTTTTGTGTCCCCTCAAATTTCCCACCCAAGGTGAGTGCCTCACTTGCCCTACCCTAGTCTCAGCCCTGGTTTATTTTGAAAAAGGCATTTCACTATGGCATATAAGGGATTAAGAGAAGGAAGAGATGTGGATGCTAACTTCTAGAATCGTAACAGCATAATAGGAAGGAAAAGATATGTTCTTAAATAAGGCCAATAAAATAAAAGAGTGGTGTTTTTGGAGAGGTTCAAAAATAATGGCAGTGCTTTGGGAGTGATGAGGCAGGATAGATACCATGACAAGCCTTCACGCCCCAGCTCAGCCACTTCTAGTGGTGACTCCAGGCAGAACACTTAACCACCAGTGACTTCCATTTTCTCACTGGTGAACTCGAGGGACTATCACCCACTTCAGAGGGTGGTTGTGAGATGCAGGGCCCCGATCAGTGGCAGTGATTAGTAGTTGTGGTTCTAAGTGGGTCCAGAGAACACAGATCCACAATCTCAGTTATGATACTGGCTATCAATACCTCCATAGAGAGAAGGGTGTAGAAATGCAACACGCTATGTACATTTTTATAAGAATGCATGAGAAATGTGGCCAGACATCTATTACTTGACAATTTCTTTTCAAACTGCTTCAAGGGCTCCACACTATGTCACTGGGATCTTAAACACTTGTGATGACAAGGGAGAATGTTTTCCACATGATCTGGGGTTTGATTACTATAATGGATTTCAGGAATACGCTTGACTCATCTTAGGCAGAGAAAAGAAAATTAAGACAATTGTTTGAACAATTCACATACCATCAGGACTGGGAGGAACTAGCCAGTTTTCTGAAAAACAAACAAACAAACAAAAACGCTCTCAGACCACAAATTTATTCTTCACACACACAGACATACAGGCACACGCACACGTGCACACACTTCCTTATTCAGCACTGAGCAGTGTCTTACAACTTAGGTTCTAAATGTTATATATCTTTCCTTTGCTGTAGAATTGCCGTCTACATTTTTCAAAAGAAGGAAACACTATCCTGCGCTGGGTAATAAGTCTCTGCTACCCCAGCGGACCGCTCGCTCACACCAGCAGACAAAGGGAGAGCTGGCGCACCGAACAGCAGGACCAAAGCGCCTGAAAGATCCACTGTTCCTGTCTGATGCTCCTGCCCGACACGCCCCCGGGGAAATGCAACACCGACACAGAACGTCTCTGTGATGCTCGAGGTCCTCTGGTATTTGTTTTCATTTAACAAAGTGCCGGCCTTCATACGTTTTGAGGTCAGCATCACCACAGGGACTAAGATTTAGTCATCTGTCCTTCCAACACTTACTGTGTCTGTCAGGTGCGGACACTGTGCTGGACCTGGGAGAACCCACAGCGACACAGGAGAGACGGGTCCCTTGTTTTCATAAAGCTTACAGTTTAACAGAGGTGACAGACAATAAATACCCACTTAAACAAACAAACAAAAGTACCAGAGAGCTAATGTGCTCTGGAGAGAATGAAACTTGGGCCAAGCGGTAGTGACCATGAGAAAGGTCAAACTGTTCAGGGAAGGAGGTACCATTTCAGCGGAGCCTGAAATGAGGAGGAGGAGACAGCTACGGGAAGGCGTGGGGGAGGAGGGTTCCAGGCCTAGCAAATGTACTGCCGCCCGTCCTCACGGAACACGGATGGGAGCCAGAAACCTCTTACAAAAAACAGTCCTGCCTCCTAGGATCCCTGGGACCTAGCTCTGTAGGCCTCACCTTCCTTAATTCCTAAATGAGGATGAAGATAGGATTCACCTCACTAAGCTGCTGGGAGGATTAAATTAGTTAATAACATCATACACCCAGAACAGTATGCAGATGAGAGAAATCGCTCCATAAGAGTTAGCTGTTATTATAACGGCTATTATTATTTCTATCACAAAGATCCTTTGTGACCCTGTGTTAAGGGAAACTAGGAAAAAAGAGGTAAAATAACAGAGTGGTTATTTTCTTAGTCTTTGGAGACAAATGTAGGTTAATATCCAAGCTCCATTAATTACTTGCCTCATCATTTTGGGACTGTTAAAAAAATCTCTAAACCTCAGCTTTTTCATCTGTAATGAGCATCTTCCTCATTAGGTCACTTGTAAGGATTATACATGCAAGGTATCTAGCACAGTGCTTGGCATATAGTAATTGCTCAATAAATGTTACGTAAAAAGAATTGTTACTATTCATTTTTCTAGTAGGTTTTCTGGCTCAGGGCCAACATAATCACAGTGTTCAATAAAAGCTCGCAAATGCCATTCTGGTCTTTGAGTTTGTTTTAGCAACCCTGAAATGAGATCTTTAAAATCAAGATCTGAAATGAGATCTTGATTCATTAAAAAACAACAATAAAAGGATGAACATAAAACATGATCACTGATGTGTCTATTCTTGAAATATTTAAATAAAACATGCCAGGCATCAGCCTCGGCTCCCAGCAGAGGGCACTTTGATGGCGTGTCGTTCTGAGATGCACCTGGCGGCTGGTGATGGAGCCTAAAAGGAGATGGAAACAGAATCCCTGCAGTTCCCCCTGCAGCCTTTTCCTTTTATCAAATTTTTCCAATGAAATGTTCTTAAGTCATGAGTCTCAAACGCAGCATCTTTGGTGCATGACCGTGCTTCACTGCCCATTTGGAGAGAATGATGGTGAATATTATCTATTTTTCCAAGACGCATTTCATTTTCTAAGAATTCTTAGACTACTAGGCTAATATTATGCTCAGCAAGAGATTGCTCATAAATGTCTCCAAACTTATTTTATGACAGGAATATAGTCAAGAAAGTACGAATGACTTCCTGATAATCAAAATGAGGAATAAATGGAGTTAATTAAAAATATAAACCATTTTGCACCCTTTTCATCTTCAAGCAGTTTTTGTTGTGAGTAGCTGAGTTGTGGAGAGGCAAGAGGCTGGAGTGGATATGCGGAGGGACAGAGAAACTCCTCAGCATTTCAGCTGTTTCAATTGTTACACAAAACGGCCACCCTCCTCCTCTTTCAAAAATGGCTCAATAGCCTGCTTGACAAACTACAAGGCCACTTGGATGAAACTTGAGCAGGACATTGTTGGTAATTATCGATATGTTCTTTAAGTGGGGGATGATCTAAAAACTTGAGATTTGTGTTCTACATTTAACAGAATTTCCTTTTGAATGTAATACTCTAAAGCATCTGTGCATGGAAAGCAGATAAGTCCCAGTCCAGAAGCCCAAGATTAAGAATGAGTCATCTCTGACGTTAGTTCTCTTTTATTAGACAACATTTAGTAGAGAACTATGTGTAGGTAGTTTGTTGAGTTTTTATGTTGACAACAAAGGTGGAAATCGGTAGGGCTAATACTATACAACCCATAATATATTGGGGGTTTTCCCCCCAGTTATTTCTAAGTGTTAAATGTGAGTTCAAAAGGAGTCTGCTCTTCCATGTTGATTCTTTAAAAAATAACAAAAAGATACCCATGTTCAACTCACATTTTCTTCATCAGAATCTGTGGAAAAGGAAAAAAGTTTGCAGAAACAATGATATCATTCAGAGGCTAATTTCAGATTTTCAAAATTTGTAATGGAAAACCAGAGTTTCCATAAACCTTATATTGTTAAATTGGTTAATGCAGGGTCAATGCAGACTTAAAAAAAGAAAATTCCCCAACAGTCTATTATCCATTTTTGATAAAGTCACAAAATAGAAGAAATCTGTAGAAGCTTTAAAAAAATTTTTAAGTTATAGTTTCAGAGTAAATGGTCTTAGTCAGAAAGTATTGGTAAGCAAATAAGGCAGTTTTACAGTGGAGTTAAAGCATATTAAAGTCATCTTCGTTATAAGCATGGCCCCAAATAACACTTCAGCTCTCCTTGGCAGTCAGGCAAAAGCTTTTCAAATAAGGACTGGAAATTCCTCCCAGCATCAAGCTAAGTTAGATATCTCTTTGCTGTATAGCAATATTGTCATTCTGTTAAGAGTAACAATAAAGAAGTACCGCAATGCTCGTCTAGTAGGGCAACCAGCTTGCAAAAACACATTTATCTCAGTTCTCTTTTAATTTGTTCACAGTAAGAATGGATGAATTCAAAGTTTAGGAGTATTCCTTAAGACTGCCAAAGTATGTTAGGTCAAACTGTAAATTTTCCCTCAAGTTCTCTGCCAAAATTACGCTGATAACTGAGAAGAGAATCCTTCAAATGTTTCCAAGAGTCAACTTCAATCTGTTACAGAAAAAAAATAAGTAAAATTACATTGCCCCGTCTGTGCGTGATGCCTGTTTGATTCCCAAGGCTCAGCACCGCATGGAGGCACACTAGTTGCAGCCGAGGCCTAGAACACAGGTAAGGAGCTGGAGTGTTGGGACATCAAATATTTGGCAGCGGACTCCCACTGACCCTACAGTGGCATAAATCTTGCAGGTCTGTCTGTCTTCCTTGGTGTTGACCTCTGGAAGTAACAAAAGGGTCGTCCTACTCACTGATAGGAGGGAGTCTACGGCCAAGTGCAGCTCAAGTCTTTGAAGCCAGGTGGGCTTGGGTAGAAACCCTGACTCCGTGTTGCCTGGAGCATGTTATCTTCATCTCTGTGTGTCTCATCCTTCCTCGTCTGTAAAATGCTGAGAATAACCACCACCAGGACCACTGTGAAGGTTAGACATGATAATGATACACATAGGTGGCCGGTACCATAAAAGGCTACCTGTGGCCCTGGCTGGTTTGGCTCAGTGGATAGAGCGTGGGCCTGCGTTCTGAAGGGTCCCAGGTTCGATTCCAGTCAAGGGCATATGCCCGGATTGTGGGCTCAATTACCAGTAGGGGGCATGCAGGAGGCAGTCGATCAATGATTCTCTCTCATCATTGATGTTCCTATCTCTCTTCCCTCTCCTTTCTTCTCTGAAATCAATAAAAACATTTAAAAAAATGCTATCTGTGGTTCACAGACCCTGGCTGTGTAGGAAGCTATTGTGTAACTACCTCATTAGTTTTCACTTCACACTTCTCATTGTGAACTATTCCTATAACAGAAATTTGACA
Organism: Plecotus auritus; assembly: GCF_963455305.1. Lineage (NCBI taxonomy): Eukaryota > Metazoa > Chordata > Mammalia > Chiroptera > Vespertilionidae > Plecotus > Plecotus auritus. Next base: position 141,032,689 of record NC_137776.1, on the reverse strand, counting down.
TTTTCTCAACTTTTGGCATCACTCAACAAATGGGTACTCAAATTAAAAATTTGGGAGTCTCTCTCCACTCACTGACTCATTGCTCCCACTTAATCAGTCACCAAATCCTGCCAATTTAGTTCCCTTTTGGTGTTTTATTTACTGCCTTCCTTTCACCCCTCCTACTTCATCCTGTGTTAAGCCCTCATCATCTCTCACTGGATAGTCCCCTAACTAGCCTCCCAGTGCCAATCTCATCCCCCTCACATCGACCCTCCTCACAGTTGCTGGTCTGGATAGCAGGCCACATACTACTCATTGTCTACAAGATAATGAACAGGAGGTCCAGCAGTTCAGTGACAAATGTCCAGCGGCAAAGTCACACAGATGGTTCCTCCAGTAGGATCTTGCCTACACTTTGCATCTCTTTATTATTGCCCAATGTATAGCTCTCTGGACTTCCTATTGATTCTGAAAGCTAACTGGTACCCTTCTCATAAACTCCTTTTTCTGCTGGAACAGCCAACTTATGCTGTTTGCTGTGAAGATCTTTGAATAGCCTACAGTTCCATGTGCTCCCACTATAATTACTGATTTGTGTTTCCTCTTATTGGTCTTCTGCTGCCACCAAGGACAGGGACCATGACCACCTATGTACTTCCTGTTCTCTATTCACTTCAACTACTAATATAATGCCTGATGGATAGCAAGCACTCAAATGCTTGTTGATAGACTGAATAGTAGGAGCTTTTTCTGTAAAGGATGTGATTCATTCTGGAGTCTATGAAGTTACGACATGGTACTACTTGCTTTGCTTTATCATCTTATTCTTAGCCTCAGAATATCCAAAAACACAAATAACTTTTTCACAAAGTAGAGAAAGCAAATATTCTGGCTGATCTCACTCAGTCACAAACCCAATCCATTGGTCTGTGCATCAATCACATCAATGTGCAAGAGATTCTTTTAGGAGCAAATATCTCTACGGGCTTTTACCCATCAAGGTGGGTACCACTGAAGCCTCACACTCGAGTTCTTGGAAACTAACAGCTCTCAAAAGCTAGTTCAAAGTGTAATAGTCTTTCGCCAAAAATGCTTTTCAGATCAAGCAGTGTCACTCTCGAGGTTGCTTTGTGACTGTTTGTGATGGCAGAGGATCAAGGGACTCAGGCAAGCCTCACAGCTAAATAACCCAAGGGCTATTTGTCCATGGTATGTCAGTGATGACAAAGACCACATATTGGCAAAATAAGCTGAAATACTGCTTCACCATTATATCTAGAAATTACAACATTAGCCTCCAAAGTCTTTGAAGTCCTATGGTAGGAAGGATTATGAAACACAACTTCTTTCACTACAGGAAAAAAATGTCAAGGCTTTTCAAGAGCTTTAGATATTGATTAAATCTGAAGTGTTTGTTGATACCACATATTATTGTTTGTCAGGTGTGGTGGGGAGGATTTGGTTCCTATTCTGAAAGATGCAACATTTGATGAAGTAAAGGGGTGGGGACTCCGATAAGGAGACACCAATAAGAGAGACAAGGGAAGGCAGAGAAGTAAGGGAAGGCAGAGAAGTAAAAGAAGGGAGAGATTCATTGACTTGGGCAACTCACGGAATGCTTCAACAAAGAGCTGGATCTTAAAGCATGAATAGGATTTGAATAGGCTAAGATGGGGCAGAATAATACAGGTGTTGAAAACAATGCCACTAGAGTAAGGAGGCCTTAAAGTCAAGGGTGTGTTGAGTGAATCACATTTTAGGAATTAATGAGAGGGCAGAGTAGAAATATAATTTGGGGCAAATCATGAAGCATCTTGAGTGCCAAGCTAGGCATTTTGCACTTTACCCTGAGGGTAACTGATAATTATCAAGGCATTTTTAACAACCCCTTGACAAGAGGGCATTTCTTCCATCTTACTTCTGGAGGGGTGGGGAGTTGGCCGTCATTCTAAGGCACTGTCCTCAACCCTGGCTGTACATTGGGAAAACGAGGGAGTTTATTTGTCGTGTTGGCTTTTTTTGTGAACAATGCCAAGTCTGGCCCCATTTTGGGCCAAATAAATCAGGATCTCTAGGTGGAGGGCCTGGATGTGACTTTTAAAAGAACTACTTAGGTGTTTTTAATGTCCAGTCAAAGTTAAGTACCACTAGCCTAATGCTTAGGTATAGGAATTTATTTATAAACTAGTGGCCCGGTGCAGGAAATTCACACACATTAAAAGGGGATTAATTAGAGGAAATAATTTAATATTGCTATTTGCCCTTTCTCTATAATAGAAGTGTCAGAGATGAAAGAAAATTAGTAAAATGTATATGAAAACCTTCCTCCTGTCAGAGTCTGGGGCACACCACGGGACACAGAGTCAAGTCCCTGCCCACCCACATGTGCCTCAAAATCATGTGAGACCCAGAACTGGCCGCCCCCCCCCTCCCAATTGGGCAAGATCCAGACCCGGCCAGTCCCACCCTTGTCAAGCTCTGCCGGGCAGGGGACGTAGCCTCAGGTCCCCTGGCCCAGTGCCAGGACGGGGAGCGTGGCCTGAGGTTGCCCAGCCCAGACTGGGGCGGGGAGTGTGCCTTGAGGTCCCCCGTCAAGCCCTGCTGGGTGGGGAGCACAGCCTGAGGTCCCCTGTCAAGCCCCACCAGGCAGGGGGGCGCAGCCTGAGGACCCCTGGCCTGGTGCCAGGGTGGGGGGCGTGGCCTGAAGTCCCCTGTCAAGCCCCACCTGGTGGGGGGCGCGGCCTGAGGTCCCCCGGCCTGGCGCTGGGGCAGGGGGAGCAGCGTCAGGTCCCCTAGCCAAGCACCAGGACGGGAAGCGCACCTTGAGGTCCCCTGTCAAGCCCCACAGGGGCAGAGGAGGGCGTAGCCTCAGGTCCCTGCTGATTGCTCATTAAGGCTCCTTATGAGAACTTGGCCTCAGCTGTGGGTGCAGCCATCTTTGTGACAGAGTGATGGTCAATTAGCATATTCCCTCTTTATTAGATAGGATTTTTAGTTTTGGTCGGGACTGCTTTGCTGACATTAAGTATGACATTATGCTTTGCTTACTTAGGTATGGCCTAATGGATATAATAGACATTTCTGATATATTGTGGAAGTTTCTTGCCCTTAAATAACCTTATCATTTATCACTTGTAATATGTTTTTCTGTGTTAAGCACTCCTATCTGCAGTGGAAAAACTGGCAGATATGAAAATCAGGGTTGACCGGCCAAGATGCCTAAAACATGTTCCACCACCTGCTGACCCTACTTTTTGAGATATCCATCCCTTCTGTACAAAACTGGATTTCACTCAAATTCTTAAAAATCAAATACTTTTTGTAAGAAAAGTGGGACTACTGCTGGGTGACCTACCAAAGAAATTCTGCTACTTTAAGAACCAGGATCTTTCATGAGTACTGTAGCCCAAGAGGCGACTCACAAAACAAGCTAACTGCAGGCTAAGAGACTGAAAATGGCAATGAAGACAGGAAGTCCTATGACAAGAAATTACATTTTCCTCCCGTACATTGTGACCACAGCTGACTTCTGGTATTATGAGAAAGGGAACCTCCTAAAAATCCCCAGGCACTTTGTTGGGGATTAGACCAGGAGCTTGGTGGTGGATTCCCATTGAGCAACTCTTAACTCCAGCAGGGAGGAACTCAGACTGGGCGTTGGCCTTGATAAGAGGGAGTTTGACCAGACAGAACCTATGGCCAGAGAAGTCAGTCAGGCAAAGCAGAGCAGGCAGATATGACTAGTCCAGGCAGTTTAAATCCCAAGTGGAGGGTGCAGACAAGAGAACTCAAGACCCTAGACCCGTGGTTGGCAAACTGCGGCTCGCGAGCCACATGCGGCTCTTTGGCCCCTTGAATGTGGCTCTTCCACAAAATACCATGGCCTGGGAGAGTCTATTTTGAAGAAGTGGTGTTAGAAGAAGTTTAAGTTTAAAAAATTTGGCTCTCAAAAGAAATTTCAATCGTTGTACTGTTCATATTTGGCTCTGTTGACTAATGAGTTTGCCGACCACTGCCCTAGACTGACTGACAGGGAGGCCAAGGGTTAGGAACCTGCCAAAGAGCTTAGGAGATGAGAGATGAGATTTGGCTAGGCAAATCATAGAAGGCACCAGCACCATCAACCATGGAGTATGATTGATGCTGAGGCACCAGCTCTGTGGATGGATATGTAGGGAAGAGCAGCCTAGGGTGGGAGAACAATGGTGCAGGATGCAAAGGACTCCTGACCCAAACCAAGAATTTACGAAGAAAAGGTGTTAAGTCATTTGGAGAGACTATCAGCCAAATGTGAACTTGGTTTTAATACTTTATCTCCATACCTCATTCAGACATACAAAAGTTAGATGGCCTGAGAGGCTCGTGGGTGCTAAAAATAGAGCAAATGGCAAAACTATAATCAAAAGAAAAGGAGACTCTGCGTAGCTTCTCAGAAGCTGTGTTGGAAAGCTGTTTGAATTAGAAGAAATCATGATTGATAAAATACAAATCTAGTAAGAGTAAGAATAATAACAGATTACATGTCTAAAGTGCTCACTATGTGTTACATGTATTAATGTGTTCAATCTTCACAACAATCTTATGAGATAGGCACTTTTATTATCTCTATTTTACAGCTGAGGAAACTGACACAGAAAGGATATATAACTTGTTCAAGGCCGCACAGTATGAAGGGGCAGAGCCTGGATTCAAGCTATCTAGCTTAGAGATTATACTAACCACTAGGCTTACGTGGTTTTTCATGATAAAGAATTACCTTTGAAGGTACAGCATGAACCAAGAGCACAAATGAACATGCATAAGGACTTTTTAATCATCCAGTACTTCATTTATTCATTCAGCAAATTAATTCACTCAATAAATCTTCATTGAGTATCTACTACCTGCCAGACCTTTTCTATACGCTGAAGATTGCCGACAGGTGGGATAGCCACATATCTGGAAGAGTGAGTACATTCACTGTATGACCAAGAGTGTAGTGTTGTGTGACTCTGGTAGGCCCACACCTTTGGAACCTGTGTTCTATCACATGTATGAACTGTAACTATATCTCTTATGAAGAGTTCCCAAACTGTTATAATTAACACAAAACTCCAGGGCCCAGGACCCAGTGGAGACTGGGATGAGGCAGTGATACTGGAGGGAAGAACTGGTGAAGAACAGAGGAAATGAGAGGTTGCCATTGCCTGGGCCGTGACCATGACTGGCAGCCTGTCTGGGCCCAGTGTGCTCCTCCATAAAATAAGGACATTGCACTGGATGACCCCCAAGGCCCACCGCTAGGATCTAGGAGCCCTTGCAGAGCCAGAGCAGATCCAATGCCATGCTCAGGCACAGGGCACAACAGCCACACTCAACAGCAGCATAGCCAGGTGATACTATTGCATTGACCGTCTCTCCGAGAGACATCCAAGGGACACCCTGAATGTGGGCTGCACTCCGGTTTCAACACAACATGGGATTGTGTTTCTGCTTAGAGAGCACCAGGAGACCCATAAGCAGAGGAAATGCAGGTTCAAGCAGGCCCGGGGGCAGGAACTGCCTTGTGAACCCCTCATTTTAGGGTGAGATGCAGAGTGGGCCCCCCAGGGTTAGGAAAAGGGAGCTGTAATCCGCAGGGAGGGAGGACTGCTCCTCCTGTTCCAGGAAGGCCCCTGGGTCCCTTGCCAGACTTTTGGCTCTAGCTGGGCTTCAAGGAATATCAGGTGGATTATCACTATTTATAATAACTGGCACATGACTGAGTGCAGAACTGAAACTCAGATGGCCAAGTGACCGGAAGTGTCCTCAAGATAGAAGGAAGGAGTTTGGGCCGAAACCGGTTTGGCTCAGTGGATAGAGCGTCGGCCTGCGGACTGAAGGGTCCCGGGTTCGATTCCGATCAAGGGCATGTACCTTGGTTGCGGGCACATCCCCAGTGGGAGGTGTGCAGGAGGCAGCTGATCGATGTTTCTCTCTCATCGATGTTTCTAGCTCTCTATCCCTCTCCCTTCCTCTCTGTGAAATATCAATAAAATATATTAGAAAAAAAAAAAAAAAGAAGGAAGGAGTTTGGGTGAAGAAAGGAGGTGTCAGAAAGAGACACACGCATGTGCTTACAATGGGATTTGGACACCTCTGCCATGGTCACACCCTCACCCCCACGCCCACCCCTTGTTATACCAAACCTCTAGCTGGGTCCTGCCTTGGATATCAGCACTCGCTCCAGGATATCATCCAAAGTCTTCCTGGATTAGGCAATTTCTCGACTCCTGACCCCCACTGCTATAGAAAAAAAAATGCTTTCCCTACAAAAAAAATGCTTTGAATTTTATTTTTCTACCCTCTCTTCACCTGACACATTTCAGTATCTGTCTTCCCCTACTTGGGTGGCTTTGTTTTTGAAACTTCCAATTAAAGAGCAGTGCCTGGATTTGGATTTTACCCCTCCCCCTTCCTCAGTTCCTCTGAGGGCGTTAGGTTAGAGGTATTAAGTGCCAAAATATCCAAAACTCAGAGTGAAGCCAACATCCACCTGATGACTAATTTGAATTGTGACTCTGGATGAAAGGTCAACTTTCTGTTCTCTAAGAATCCTCCGAGGAACGGCTGACATGTGGAAATGGAACCAATGGTTTGGATTTCAGCTGAGGACTACTGTGTAAAGGAATAAAGATTTTTATAGGATAAAATAGATCTCTTCTTTCCTGGATTTAATTCAAAACTAAAACATAGAAATGAGTTCAAATTTGAGTCTGACATAATCTCACTTGCCTTGACAAGTTAGGGAAGATAAAAAAAAATTCTACAAAAAAAAAAAAAAAATAGAGGGGCCCTAACTGGATTGGCTCAATGGATAGATAGTCAGCCTGTGGACTGAAGGGTCCCAGGTTCGATTCTGGCTCAGGGCACATGCCTAAGTTACGGGCTCAGTCCCCAGTAGGGGGCGTGCAGGAGGCAGCCGATCAATGATTCTCATCATTGATGTTTCTATCTCTCCCTCTCCTTTCCTCTCTAAAATCAATAAAATATATTTAAAAATAAAAACAGAGGGGGAAAATACCCCAAACACCCACCAAGGCCACCATTGGCAAAAGTAGAGAGTAGAGGAGGCTAGACTGCAGGGGCTGGTCCCCTCACTGGTGTCACACCCTGTCTCTGGGGTGCCCCCCATGGTGGTACACAGCCCAAGCCAGCACACTGCCCTGCCCAGACTCGCCCATCCTGTGTCCAGTGGAGATTAAGCATATTTCAAAATGGCCATGAACTAGAGACATTGGAATTGTAACCGGAGATGTGTAGCGAACTAATACTTGAAATAAACTAAATGGTTGGAACCTCAAATATAATTTTGGGCAGCTGGAGAGATATTTTAAGACAATCACCCCAGATTTGAATCTCCTGTGATGAAATTCCAATTTCTCCCTTCACTGGCCTTTAGTATTGTTCTTTCCATTGGAAATTAATCTACTGACTAAGGACATATAGAAATGCCATTTGTGTTCCAAACACTGTGGACAAAAGTCTCTATGACCTACAACTTTTCTTTGGTGGATACAAATGCACAGATGGAATCAGTTTCAAAGGGTTTTTGCAACCAGATGAAGGAAATTTGCAGAGAAACTTGTGAACAGCTTGCCAAATTTCAGCCCAGGGCGATTTTATTATCTGTAAGTTACCAACCTAGAAATGGGTTTATAACAGAAATTCTTAGCAATGGCTTCTCAGCAGGCAGCCATAGCAGCTGGCACACAACGAACTCTTTACCCCTCTGCAGTGGACTGTTATGTCCAAGTTCTGGTCTTTGAAAAACGCCATCTGTAACGGCTGAAGCCTAACCTGCCCCACCTGGAGTGCTCGAAGGAGAATGAATTCACTTCCCCCAGCCAAACCAGAAGTCCTAGTACGGATCCAGAAAGCAGTGGCCGTTAGAAGTTAGAAAGAAAGGAAACGGGAAAGCAACAGTACCTTCATTATACTATTAAACCTTAATCACCTTTTCCTATAAGCATCTTCCTGTTTGCACGGTTTAACTGCCACTGTGCAGAGGTGCCAACTCAGCGGAGAGCACTTCCTGTGGGCCTGGGAGGCGGTGGAGTTGGGCAGGCTGTGGCATGCCACTGACCCAGGCAGCAGCCTGCTGTGAAGGGGCCACCATCCTGCCAGAGGACTGGGGGTGGGAGCTCAGGGACTGAGGTTCCTGGATTAAGGGGTGATGTTCATTTCCTTTTCTGAGGGCCAGGACTAGAGAGGTGCCTAGGGCGCAATATTTAAGGTTTTCACTCTCAGGGTCATGCAAGTGGCTCTTTGACTTTAGGCCCAGATTACTACTGAGCGAGTTCCCTCCCCTAATTAGACAGGTCAGAGCTGGCCAATGCCATGTGACTTGGACCATCCATTTGAATATTCGAAGACTGAGATTCCCTTCTGTGAAAATCGGCTAACATCACCCACCTGTGAGTATCAGAGAAGCTAATGTATGCAAAGCCCCAAATAGAAGCCTGGGGCAGAATAAACTGTGATTGACAGTTCCTATGTTCCAACCAGAGCTTCTGGGCTCCACCCTTCTCCAGGTTGGGTGATTGGAGGCCTGAGGACAATTGGAAAGGGGAAGGAGGTAAACTGGCCTCCTTTATGCTGCAGTGTTTTTTAAAGAAGGCTCTTTCCCAGTCCCAATGGCCTGGGGCATCCATCTTCTAAAGGGTGACACAGTGAGGAAGAAAGGAAGGAGAAGGAACTCCCAGTGCCTGCTTTGGGTACTGGAGAACTACTTATTTTTACTAAATGAAGGGTAAGAAGATACCTCTGAAGACCACACGTTTAAACTTTGTCACTAGAAACCAAGTGGTATGTAGTGGTGAGACCACGACCAACACCCACCAGCTTAGTGACCTCAGACACAAGGTCAGGGACTTGGTTTCCTCTTTTGCCAAGTGCTGGATTATAAATACAACAGGAATATGATGATGATGTCATGCAGCAAAACACAGAAGTGTCATCACAGGATTATGGAACCCCTCCTGCAGGGTGGGAAGAGAATGCCTCATCTGACTTCCCCAGCTCGCAAAGGTGTCCACAGAGGACAGAGAGGATGACCTGCCGTGGGTGACAGTCATCAGCTATGCCCCCTTTCTCCCTTCCATTATTAAGCGCTGGGGGGAGGGGCAAAATCTCAGCGCTTCTACCCCAGGCCAGGTAAACAAAGGACACCCCGCTCCACCCCCATCTCTTCCTTGGCCATCTAGGCAGCACAGCTGAGGTTTGGAAGGAGGATCCATGACGCACACTTTTCCTTCCAAGGGGATTTAACCCCAAGATAGCATTTCCCACGTGAAAGAGCCAACCAGCAGGGCAGTTCACCTCGGGCCCCGGTGCACCGAGTCTCCTTACCTTCCTCATTTAAAATCCACGGCCGGAACGCAAACACGGAGTCAAAGCCACAGGTGTTCTCTTCGAAGGCGCAGGACCCAGCGGGCAGGTCCACGGCACGGACAAGCTGCAGGGCTGCGGGCACAAAGCGAGTTTCAGTTTGGGCTCGAGCCGGGAGCCTTTGCACCAACTCTGGGCGCCCCTGGGAAACTACCTGGTGGAAGTGAGGGGAAGGCGTGCAGGAGGGGGCAGGTGAGGGGATGCACTACGGTACTCCCACAACGGCGCTTCCATTGCGCGAACCCTCATCACCACCCCAGGCTTGTCTAGGGGAGCGAGATAGCCGCTGCGGAGAAGTATCAGGAGGCGCCCTTGGATGGCTCTGCCCAGGACAGCGAGCCCGGCCACGGGAGCAGCAGGAGTGGGAGAGGGTCACGAGAGCGTCCCCTGCCCCCTGTTCCCCCAAACACACACCCACACCGGGTCCAGGCCTTACCTTGCACTGCCAGCAGGATGCCCCTTAATAGCATGGTCGCGCTTCGGGGCCGAGGACCGGATAGTGGTGAAAGCTGCCAGCGGCTGGGACGAGCTGCTCCCAGTGGAATGGAGCGTGGGAGGCGGGGGCGCCTGGGACGGGGCGGGAGAAGTCGAGAGGCCAAGCGTGCACTTAAGAGCTGCTCAACTTTGCAAAGTGCTCCCAGAGCCCGGCTGAAAGCTGAAGGTGCCTAAATGGAGAGCGCACTTGGTCTGCTGCAGTCGCGGGTCTGACCGCGTCCCCGACGCACAGCTGGTCCTGGGCGAGGATAGGGCTGGGCGGGGAGGAGACAACTGCACACTTTTTTTTTTTTTTTTTTTTTTGAAAGGCTCGCCAGGAGTGGCTGGGAAAGGAGAGGTCGGGATGCAGTGCCTCCGCGCAAGATTTCAAAGTTTGGGACCAGATCCCTTGCACTTGGGCTGGCCTTCCAGGAGGCGCTCCGCCCCGCCCAGCCGCGGTGGGAGCCAGCTTATTTCTGGGGACAGCCTCTCCGCATCTGGCATGGCAGTCCTGCAGGGCTGGCCTTAATTTTAACTACTTCTCCCCGGAATGGAAGACGGTGGAATCCTCCTGGGAAAATCTAGAGGAAATTTTGGAAACTGGAGGGTGGAATAGCTTCACATCTCACGGGTTTCAGCATTCGTGACCCAGTAACGCTAACCTTGAAATACCACCCCCCGGCCCCCGTTTTTAGCAGTGGAATGTCTGGCATGCCTGGTGCTCTGCATTCCCTCTGTCCAGTGAATGGGGCATTCCTCCTCTCCAGAGAGCCATGATAAATTAACAGACGGTTTCTAAATTGGGACGTGGGCATGAGGGTTTACTGGGAGAGGGTTTACTGGGAGGTACCCATGTGCTACACATTTGCTTTGAGCACTAAGTGGGTCTTTAAAATTGTTCTCTTCTAGTAAAGAAAAGCTTGTTTGTTTGTTTTTCCCCTTCTCAATCCTCATTATAATGTTGTGCAGGCACTTTTGTGCCTAGGGTAGTGGTTCTCACACTTGAGGGTGCATCAGAATCCCCTGGAGGGCCCCACCATCAGAGTCTGTGACCCAGTAGATTGAGGGTGGGCCGGAGGTCCTGCACATTCCTAACATTTCCAGATGCGGATACTGATGCTGCTAGTCTGCAACCACGCGTGGAGGACCACGGGCCTTACAGACTCCCGTTCACCCATCAAAGCCCTGCTCACCTGCATCACCTGTTTCCAGACTCTCCTGGTTTTCCTTGTCCTTCCTCGGCAGCTCCTTCCCGGGCTCTGTGGCTGTTTCTTGTTACCTCTCTGACCCCTGAACATCTCCTGTTTCTATGTCTACTCACTTCCTCGGTGATTTCATCCAGTCTTATAGTTAGAAACACCAGCTATAGCCCAGTGACTCCTAACTCTGTACTTGTAGCGCAGACTGCCAGCCAACTCCAGGCTCTTCTCACTGCCACTTCAACATGTTCATTTGGATGCTAAGGAGCTACTGCATGCTTAAGGGGGCCCAACACCAACACCTCCCATTCCTTCCCAACCCTGCCTTTCTCTGCATCGTACTCTTCTTCGTTAAAGGAGCCGTGTTTCTTCAGTTGCTCAAGACAACAACAAAAACACACAAAAACAAAACACCACTGACAGTTATCCTTAACTCTTCTTCTCAAGACATTACCAAATCCTGTCAGTTCAGGGTTCAGAATACAGCCGGTGTTGAATGCTCCGTGCCCACTGTGACTGCCCTGATCTAAACGCGATTGTTGTCAGCCAGGGTTACTGCAGCAGCACTAGCATCCGTCCAATGGCGGTCTCCCTGCCTCTTCTGCCTTACCCCACCTCCACTCCACCCCGAATGCAGAGTCAGGGGATCCTTTTCATGCATAAATTGGGCCATGTCACTCCATGGCTCAAAACTCCTAATAGCTTCCCAAATCATTTAGCAAAATCCAGACTCTTCACAATGACCTGCCAGGTCCTACAAGACCTGTCCCCAACCCCTTATATCTCTGGCCTCATCTGCCTTGCTTACTCCACTCCAGCCACATGGGCCTCTTGGTCAGAGCTCAAGCACGTCGAGCTGACCTCTCAGAATTTTGCACTGTCTGTTCCCTCTGTTTGAAATGCTCTTCCCAGGAGAGCCTGCACTGCCTTCAGGTCTTTACTCAGATGTCATCTTCAGTATTAGAAAACTCAATAGTTTTCTCTCTAATAAGAAAAAAAAAGCCCATTGTATTGTTTTAAAATAAATTTGGACAAATTTTCATGAATTTTCTGTAAGCAAAGAATCAAATGATCTAAACTTTGTATGTATTTATTTGCTTTGCCTCAGGTAGTAGTTAATAATGATAAATAGCGCTTATTGTGTTTATTATTATACATGTTTTATATAGAGAATCTCATTTAACTTTCACAGGTCTCTGGGATAGATATCATTAGTACTCTCATTTGATAGGTGGGGAAACTGAGGCACAGAGTTCAGTGACAGCGAGTGGGAGAGATAAGATCAATCCCAGATCCAATTTATTCCAAAAGCCTATTTTCTCAACCAGAACAGTAGACTGTCTCCCTTGTCTTATATTCTTTTATGATTTCTTGCTCACAAATGGTGCTAAATATATGATGAATTTCATCAAATTAATTAAAAATTCAAAGGCAAATGTAAGTCCAGTTGAAACCTCAAAATATTATTTTCAAGAAAACAAGTTTTCAGCAACTATCAAACTGATGCTCCTTTTTTCCAGGTACCTGCAGAGTATTTTCAAGTTTTAGGATTGCCTTAGATTCATTTGCATGTTCTAAGTTCTAAGAAAAAGGAAAACTTCAAAGCCTTACAGAGCTGTCCAAAAAATTTAAAAATGTGATTTAAACTTCAAGGTGACATTATTATTTGGTCACCTATGGGAAACAGAATCATTACACTGGAGTAAAATTTCTATCTCACATATAATTGCTCAATCCCAAGAGTAGATGGTCCTTCAACATTGGCACAGGTTGATGTGTCTGGGAAGCAGACTGATTGGCGTTTAACATGTAGGATGTTTAGCGGAGGGTGCCTTTGGGATCAACTCCTGTGGAAGCAGGACTGGGCCAAGGGCGAAGTGACACAGTCCCCTCACAGCCTCTTCTGACCCCACAGGCAACTCTGGAGTTAAAGTTGCCCCATAGTAGGCTGAACTGGCCGAATTCTATGTATTGCTGCTTTCATCGGTCGCTGGATGTGGCCCACCTTAGGACAGGTGATCTCCAGTGAGGGGCTCTCTGCACTTGAGGCCGACCCAAAGGGGCTGACCACTAAAGACTGATGACAGCACTCACAGCAGCTGGGACAAATCCTTAAGGAGGATCTGGACAGCACATCAGCGCCCACCATAGGCATTTTGCAGAGAAAGGAAAGGATAATGCACATGGAGAAGGCCAAGAGCAAATCCAGAAAAATCTACAAATTATGTGTGTCAACCCACTCCCTTTGGTCACTAATCATGGAGCCACAGAGCTGTGCTCAGCCTCATCATTGGGAAGACAGCATCAGGCCCCAAGGTAGGAACCACCTGGGACTCTCTTCTTCGGGATCTAACTTAATCGGATGATCAAATAATGCACATGTAGTTCGGTTTACAGAAAGCACTCAAAAAATGTTAGGTATTATAGTGGGTTGAATGGTAGCCTCTCCAAAAGATATATCTGCAGCCTGGAATTTGTGAATGTGACCTTATTTGGAAAAAGTAGCTACGTAGAGGTAATTAAGTTAGGGGTTTTGAGGTGAGATCATCCTGGATTATGGGATGGATGGGCCCTAAACCAATGGCAAGTGTCCTTCCAGGAGGCAAGAGAGAAGCAACAGACACATGAAAGGAGGAAGACAGCGGTTGGAGGACGCAGCCCCAAGCCAAGGGATGCCTGTAAGGAACCACATCCAGAGCAAAGAACAGATTCTCTCTGGCGCTCCCGAGGAGGGTAGCCCGCCACCTGGATTTGGGACCTCTGGCTCCAGAACTGTGAGAGACTAACTCCCTGTTGTTTTATGTCATCCAGTTCATGGTAATTTGTTCTGGCAGCCGGAGGAAGGTAATCTAGGGAGTGTTATGCATCAAGCAAACATGTGCCAGGCACTTTACATGTGTTATCTCATTCAATGTATGCATCATCCCTATGAGACGAATACCATTGTTATCTCTATTTTACAGATGGGGAGACAGGCCCAGAAGGGTCAATTACTTGTTCAAGGTCACACATCTAGCCAGTGTGTCACCAGAATTTGATCACATATGCTACATTGCCCCTAAGAGCTTCCTCTTCACAAAGGCTTGTCTCTCCTCACAAGGATTGCCTAGACCACATGAAAGCAAACTTAGCCGCCGTCTTTGTTGGCATCCAAGAGAAAGGAAGATGGAACACTTGCAGGAGCCTATCATCCTCTTTTCACTTTCTCTCTCATAGCCAGGTGATGCATTGGAGGGAGCAGCTCACCTGTGGGAGGAAATAAGAAGTGCAGTGTTGAGGACGCACCCTGGCACGCATCGCGGACGGTAGGCCAGACTCAAAGGCTGAGGCTGTCTTCACAGCCCACTTTCCCTGGGGTTTGCTCTCTCTCCTTGCTCGTCACTCTCACGTGGTGCCATGCATTGGTAAGTTCAGCAAACCTGTCTGAGTGCTCTGATGTGCCAGGCTCTGGGCCCAGGGCTGGAAGTCCAGGGGCGAACAGGAGACTGACCGTGAAAAGTTCATTTCAAGAAAATATGTTCGTGAGATAGAACAAGGGCTGCAAACAACAAAATCCAGGGGCCAGGGAGGCAATGAGGAGTGATGGGGACTGTGGTGAGCTAAAGGGCATTGCTGGCACCAGCTTGAGGCGGAGCTGCCAGGTTGGGACAGAGGCCCAGCATTGCCCATTCTGCCCATTTTTCAAAGAAAACCCAATGTCCTGATTTACACAGTAGCTCTTGACTTTCAAATGCTGGGAATTAATGAAAACAATATATTTAAATCTCTGTTCTTAAGCTGGAGTTTGCAGCATCAAGATAGACGAAAGGAGATGGTTGGGAAGGCTTCCCGCCAGCCCTCCAGAGGCGGTAGCCTGGCATATGAAACCAGTCCCAGTCTAGAGAAGAGAAACAGGCAGACAGAATCTAGATGACTTTTAACCAAGGTCACATGTCTCCACGTGCCAGGGACAGAATGAGAAGTCATTAGCTGGCCTCCTCATTGGCCAGTATTTGGGAACATGGGGAGGACTTTGTAATACTGTAGGACCTGTACAAATGTAAGGCTGTTCATAATTCCCTTTATAGTAATTATACTTGTGTTCTTTCTATTATACATTATAATTTTTTTAATTTAATAAATCTTTATTGTTCAGATTATTACAATTGTTTCTCCTTTCCCCCCCATAGCTCCCCTCCACCCGGTTCCCACCCCACCCTCTGCCCTTACCTCCCCGCACTGTCCTCATCCATAGGTGTACGATTTTTGTCCAGTCTCTTCCTGCACCCCCCATACCCTTTCCCCCTGAGAATTATCAGTCCACTCCCTTTCTATGCCCCTGATTCTATTATATTCACCAGATTATTCTGTTCCTCAGATTTTTAATTCACTTGATTTTTAGATTCACTTGTTGATAGATATGTATTTGTTGTTCATAATTTTTATCTTTTTCTTCTTCCTCTTCTTAAAGAGTACCTTTTAGCATTTCATATAATACTTGTTTGGTGGTAATGAACTCCTTTAGCTTTTTCTTATCTGTGAAGCTCTTTATCTGACCTTCCATTCTGAATGATAACTTTTCTGGGTAGAGTAATCTTGGTTGTAGGTTCTTGCTTTTCATCACTTTGAATATTTCTTGCCACTCCCATCTGGTCTGCATAGTTTCTGTTGAGAAATCAGCTGACAATCGTATGGGTGCTCCCTTGTAGGTAATTAACTGTTTTTCTCTTGCTGCTTTTAATATTCTCTCTTTGTCTTTTGCCCTTGGCATTTTAATTATGATGTGTCTTGGTGTGGTTCTCTTTGGATTCCTCTTGTTTGGGGTTCTGTGCGCTTCCTGGACTTGTAAGTCTATTTCTTTCACCAGGTAGGGGAAGTTTTCAGTCATTATTTCTTCAAATAGGTTTTCAGTATCTTGCTCTCTCTCTTCTTCTGGCACCCCCATAATTCTGATGTTGGTACGCTTGAAGTTGTCCCAGAGGCTTCTTACACTATCTTCAACTTTTTGGATTCTTTTTTCTTTTTGCTTTTCCGGTTGAGTGTTTTTTGCTTCTTTGTTTTTCAAATCTTTGACTTGATTCTTGTGATCCTCTAGTCTGCTATTGGGTCTCTGTATAATATTTTTTATTTCAGTCAGTGTATGTTTAATTTCTAGTTGGTCCGTTTTCATATCCTCAAGGGTGTCGCTAAATTTATCGGCCTTTTCTAGGATATTCTTGAAAAGCCTATAACCCTGGTTTTGAATTCTATATCCAGTTGTTTGTTTTCCTCCATTTCTTTCTTTGGGATCTGTTTCTTTGCCTCCACATTTTCGTTGCTTCCCTGAGTTGGTAGGGTAGCTTTCTGTGCTAGGTTTCCTATATGGCCCAGTGTGTCAGCCTCCCCAGTTACCTGAGGTGGACACTCTTGGTGCACCCCTTTGTGGACTGTGTGTACAGCTTTGTTGTAGTTAAGTCTTAATTATTGTTGGTATCACTGGGAGGAATAGACCTCCAGGCCAGTTGGCTGTGACGATCAGTTGTGTCTACGCTGGGAGAAGTTCAGTGCTGGAGGCAGCCTTATAAGATTAGACTTGCAAAATTGCAAAAGCCTCTGTGCTCAGCTTGGATGGGACGGAGTCTAAGGGCAGAGCAGACAGTCTTGGCTTCCTGTTAGCCCTGCCCTTGCGCGCGCGCCTCCAGACCTCTGCCTTCCACAACACCCCTGAGTTTTTACCTGACAGTCCACATTCCCCCTGTAAGAGCATGGGTCCCCAGGGGTTTGCCTGGAACTGGGGTTCAGTGCAGTCGGAACTAGGGTTCAGTGCAGTCAGGAGCTTCCGACTCCCTTCCGCTAGGGAATGCCTGCGGCAACCTCCGCATTCAGCTTTCTCTGCGCGTGCCTCCAGACCCACCGTGGCTCCCCTGGGTCTCCAAGTCTCTGAGTCTCCGTGTGTCTTTCTCTCTACCTGACAGTCCAGACTCTCCCTGTATGAGCCTGGGTCCACGGGGTTTTGCCCGGAACTGGGTTTCAGTGCAGTCAGAACTGGAGTTCAGAGCAGTCAGGAGCTTTTGTCTCCCTCCTGCTTGAGAAAGCCAGCCGTGCACTCAGCTGCCAGTCCTCTCCGTGCGCCTCAATACCTCTACCTCTTGCAGCTCCTCTGAGTCTCAGTGTGCTTTTCTCTTTCCTTCTAGTTGTAGAATTTCCACTCAGCCAGCCTTCCTGTGGTTCTGGATGATGTCCGTTCTGTCTTTTAGTTGTAGTTTTGAAATTGTTGTGCGAGGCAGCAGTTTAGGTGCTTACCTATGCCGCCATCTTGGTTTCTCCTATGCATTATAAATTTTAAAATGATAACCTATGACATAACCTCTAATCTGTGCCAAGATGGTCTCTGCTGTGGATTCTTGCCTCTCTGTCTCTCTGTCCCTGTCTCTTTGTCTCTGGGTCTCTGAGCTGCACATGGGCTGGGCTCCTCTGCCTCTCACTCTTCACTCTGCCTGTGCTCTGTGTTGTTTTCATGTTATTTCTCTCTCCACACATGCACACTGTTGTGCTCCTGTTCACTGCCTACTATCAGGTTGAAATGAGATGGTAAAATAATCCCAGGCTCTGTGGCCTGTCTGGCCAGTGACCTTTGTGGCACTCTAGCAGGGGTGAAGGGGGCGCTGCCCTGGGGCTGGCGGGTGGTGTACCTTGGTTCCTGCCCAGCACCAGCCGCCTCTCACCCCAAGGGATAGTCACATGCTCGCCATGGATCTGAATCGTCCTCTGTGAGGGACAAGGCCCATGGTTAACCAGTTCTTACAAATCTCCCTTTATTACAAAATGTATAACCCACTGTTCAAATTGCCACCCTCAAATGACCTAAACCAGTAAAGGAGATATTTCTTTTAGAGTGAGCATTTAAATGGAAATAGATACTTCAATAAATACTTTCTACCATTGCTCTTTCCTCCATCGACTCACTGTGAATCCTAACTTGGAGTCAGACATCCTTCAATATGGTTTGAATGCAACCATTTTATTTTATTTTTTTTTAATCAAAATTCCCTGGATGGCTCATCACAGGAATACTGCTGGCACCTTTGCTGAGTGTTTGTGTTGTGCCAGATGGTTTCATGGTCAATTACTGGGGAAGAAAGTAGGCCCGAAGAATTTAAGCAACGTGCCCAAGGGTACAGGGCAGGGATGTGAACCCAACTATAGCTACTACCAAAGTCCTCTTAACTTCTGTACTTCCAACACGGGGTGGTGAGGCGGGTTGAGCAGACACTTTGAAATGTCCTGTTCTGCCCTGGCTGGTGTGGCTCGGTTGGTTGGAGCATAGTCCCATACACCAGAAGTTTGTGGGTTCGATTCCTGGTCAGAGCACATACTCAGGTTTTATGTTCGATCCCTGGTCAGGGCACATGCAGGAGGCAACCAATCTTTCGCTCTCTCTCTCCCCTCTCCCTTTCTCACTCTCTCCCTCCTGCTAAGATCAATTTCTTTTTTTAAAATTCTTTACTGTTGAATGTATTACATATATCTCCTTTTTCCCCCATTGACCTTTCCCCGCCCACTCTCCCCCCAGCACATGTCCCCGCCCCCCCTATTGTCTGTGTCCTATGGTTATGCTTATAAGCATGCGTACAAGTCCCTTCACTGATCTCTTACCCCCCTCCCTCCCATCCTCCCGTGCCTTCCCTCTGAGGCTCAACGGTCTGTTCCATGCTTCTATGTCTCTAGATCTATTTTAGTTCATCAGTTTATGTTGTTCATTATATTCCACAAATGAGTGAGATCATGTGATATTTATCTTTCTCCAACTGGCTTATTTTGCTTAACATAATGCTCTCCAGATCCATCCATGCTGTTGCAAATGGTAAGAGTTCTTTCTTTTTCACAGCAGTATAGTATTCCATTGTATAGATGTACCACGGTTTTTTAATCCACACATCTGCTGATGGGCATTTAGGCTGTTTCCAAATCTTAGCTATTGTAAATTGTACTGCTATGGACATAGGGGTGCATATATTCTTTCTGATTGGTGTTTCTGATTTTTTGGGATATATTCCTACAAGTGGGATTACTGGGTCAAATGGGAGTTCCATTTTTAATTTTTTGAGGAACCTCCATACTGTTCTCCACAGTGGCTGCACCAGTCTGCATTCCCACCAGCAGTGCATGAGGGTTTCTTTTTTCTACATCCTTGCCAGCACTTGTTGTTTGTTGATTTGTTGATGATAGCCATTCTGACAGGTGTGAGATGGTACCTCATTGTTATTTCATTTGTATCTCTTGGATGATTATTGACTTTGAGCACTTTTTCATATGTCTCTTGGCCTTCTGTATGTCCACTTTCAAAAAGTGTCTATTTAGATCCTTTGCCCACTTTTTGATTGGATTGTTTATCTTTCTTTTGTTAAGTTATATGAGTTCCTTATAAATTTTGGAGATTAAACCCTTATCGGTGATAACATTGGCAAATATGTTCTCCCATGCAGTGGTCTCTTTTGTTGTTTTGTTGATGGTTTCTTTTGCTGTGCAGAAGCTTTTTATTTTGATGTAGTCCATTTGTTTATTTTCTCCTTAGTTTCCATTGTCCTAGGACAGTGGTCGGCAAACTCATTAGTCAACAGAGCCAAATATCAACAGTACAACAATTGAAATTTCTTTTGAGAGCCACATTTTTAAAACTGAAACTTCTTCTAACGCCACTTCTTCAAAATAGACTCGCCCAGGCCGTGGTATTTTGTGGAAGAGCCACACTCAAGGGGCCAAGAGCCGCATGTGGCTCGTGAGCCGCAGTTTGCCGACCATGGTCCTAAGAGATGTATCTGTAAATATATTGCTATGAGATATGTCTTATATTTTGCTGCCTATGGGTTCTTCTAAGATTTTTATGGTTTCCTGTGTTACATTTAAGTTCTTTATTCATTTTGAGTTTATTTTTGTGTATGGTGTAAGTTGGTGGTCTACTTTCATTTTTTTTGCATGTATCTGTTCAATTTTCCCAACAACATTTATTGAAGAGTCTGTCTTAACTCCATTGTATGCTATTGTCTGCTTTGTCAAATATTAAATGAGCATAATGGCTTGGGTCAATTTCTGGGTTCTCTGTGCTGTTTCATTGGTCTATATGTTCTTGTGCCAGTACCAGGCAGTTTTGAGAACAGTGGCTTTGTAATATAGCTTGAAATCTGGTATTGTGATACCTCCATCTTTGTTCTTCTTTCTCAGGATTGCAATGGCTATTCAGAATCTTTTTGTATTTTATATAAATTTTTGGAGCATTTGTTCTAGTTCTGTGAAATATGCCGTTGGTATTTTAATGGGGATTGCATTGAATCTGTAGATTGCGTTGGGTAGTATGGACATTTTAATGATGTTGATTCTACCAATCCATGAACACGGTATATTCTTCCACTTGTTTATATCTTCCTCTATCTCTTTTTTCAACGTCCTGTAGTTTTCTGAGTATAGGTCTTTTACCTCCTTAGTTAAGTTTCTTCCTATGTATCTTCCCTCATCAATTTCAACTACAATCCTGGACCTATGAAAATCTTGAGTTGGTTTATTCACCCATAGCAGGTTTGAATTAGACTTCTGAGTATCTAACTCATTGGACTCAGAATTTCTCTCATGGTAATGGGGGATGGGGATGTTACATGAGGAAACTGGTTCCCTCGCCTCTGGGCTTCATTCTAAACCAAGGCAACAGGACTGAGATGCTTCTTTTACTCCAGCTGTGGAAATGTCTTGCACTGGGCCTCCCTTCTGCATCTCTGTTAAGTTTTCATACTAGGCCGACAACATCACCAACATTCTTCCAGTAGGGAATAGCTTCCCACAGGTGGCATCCACCTGTCTCCACCACATTCCTGAGGCTCTTGATTCTTGATTCTTGCATTCTACTCTCTCCTTCAGGTTCAATTTTCTTGTTTTTGAGATACATCCTTTAGTAATTTTCTTCAGCAAGTATCTGTGAGAGGTCAATTTTCCCAGCCTTTGAAAATACCAGTCATAAAAAAATTGTTAACTTTGACGTAGGCTTCTAGATTAAAGTTCTGGGTGTAGATGATGGATTGAACACACTCATCCAAATTTTGCTTCTCTAGAAATTATTTAAAAACTCCAGTGAATAGTTATTTTTTTAGAACTGTATGAATTTTTAAGAATATGGAGAATGGAAGAGCAGACAACAACAAACTTGGAAGACAGAAAGAAGATGGACAAATGAAAACTGATCAAGCAGATCAAAGTCAGATTTGAGGCTGGCTCAATCTACTTCACAACAGCATTAAGAATCCAGGAGATGGTGGCACCGGGTAATATTGGAAAGGGGATGAGGAGGGTTGGAAAACTGTTTGAGAAGCACTAGGTCTCCTACATACCCCATGTTACTGGGTGCCTGCTCCCCCTACCTGTATTATTCAGAGAAACAGAACCAATAGAATAAATGACATCTAATATTATATAGACAATATAATATACAGGATTGAGCAAAAGTAAGTTTACAGATGCTCATATGAAAAATAATACAATAATTAATAAATAATAATACAAGAGTCCTGGCCAGTGTTGCTCAATGGTTACAGTGTCGACCCCCACAACAAAGGGTCAAGGGGTTTTATTCCAGGTCAATGGCAGGTATCTGGGTTGCAGATTCAATCCCTGGCCCTGGTCAGAGTGTATGAGGGAGACAAGTAATCAATGTGTCTCTCTCACATCGATGTTTCTCTCTCTCTCTCTCTCTCTCTCTCTCTCTCTCTCTCTCTCTCTCTCTCTCTCTTCTCTCCCTCCCTTCTACTCTCTCTAAAAAAATCAATGGAAAAAATATCCTCAGGTGAAGATTAACAACAACAACAAAAATAATAAACTCTGTGTTTTGTGTATTCACAACTGTAAACCTACTTTTGCCCCACCCTGTAATATAAAATGATTTATTGTGAGGGGTTGGCTCGGGTGACTATGGAGGCTGAGAAGTCCCACCATTTGCCATCTGCAAGCTGAAGGCCCAGGGAAGCCAGCAGGATGGTTCCAGTCCAAACCTGAAGCCCTGACATGAAGGGAGCCAATGGTGTCAATTCTAACCTAAGTCCAAAGGCCTGAGAACCAGGAGTGCCGAAGTCTGAGGGCAGAGGAGTTGGATGTCCCAGCTCAGCAGAGAGTGAATTCACCCTTCTTTCACTTTTTTGTTCTATTTGGGCTCTTAACAGGTTGGATGACGTCCACCTGCATTGGTGAAGGCCATCTTCCTTACTCAGTCTGCCGATTCAAACACTAATCTCTTCAGAGAGAGACACCTTTACAGAAACACCCAGAAACAAAGTTTTACCAACTATCTGGGTATTTCTCAGCACAGTCAACTTGACCCCAAAAAGTAACCATCATACCATCCTAGCACAAGAATGGATGTTTATTCTCTGAAAGGGGCAAAACAGAAGTACACTCGACTGGATGGCACAGACTGTGTTCAGACTGAAACCAGGTGATGACACAGAAAGCTGGGATGCAGCCTCCAAGGCCTGTCCATCCCTCAGCTTCCAGAATGGTGACAATCAGACCTTTCTCTCCAGGCGGGGGAATTAGAAGAATGGAAGAGTCACCTCTGGGGAACTTGACCAGATCAAGAACAAAAACTTAGAGATACTGATATTGATGTTTCCCCTAACAAATGGTCCAGTCACATTACTCACCAATGAAACTCATTCAGATCTTCCAATCAGCTTTTTTGTATAAAACATTTTGTTTTGTATAAAACAGTTTAGGACCCTGGCCGGTTTGGCTCAGTGGATGGAGCGTCAGCCTGCGGACTCAAGGGTCCCAGGTTTGATTCCGGTCAAGGGCATGTACCTTGGTTGCGGGCACATCCCCGGTGGGGGGTGTGCGGGAGGCAGCTGATCGATGTTTCTCTCTCATCGATGTTTCTAACTCTCTCTCCCTCTCCCTTCCTGTCTGTAAAAAATCAATAAAAATATATATTTAAAAAATAAATAAATAAAACAGTTTAGGAAGGCCAATATTTTTAGAAAGTTTTAGAAAGAGAGAAAAGAGAAAATGAATGAGAAAA
This sequence comes from Plecotus auritus, assembly GCF_963455305.1. Classification (NCBI taxonomy): domain Eukaryota; kingdom Metazoa; phylum Chordata; class Mammalia; order Chiroptera; family Vespertilionidae; genus Plecotus; species Plecotus auritus. The sequence continues at coordinate 141,009,613 of NC_137776.1, read as the reverse complement.
AAAAATCAAAGAAATAATTTAATAAACTTTCCTTAACTCAAATACATGGGTTTCCAGGTTGAAAGACTCACTAAGTATTCAAAACAATGTAAGAAAATGGGCTCATACCAAGACATATCACTGTGAAATATCAAAACAGTGGGGACAACAAGATCTTAAACACATTCAGATCACAAAAGCAAGTCATACACTCAATAGTAAGTCATGTTTACACTCATAATAATGCAAACATTCATGGTTGATCTGAACAAAATTACAGTTACTATATTAAAAGGATGAGGGTCTGGGAAGTATGCAAGGGCATGGTGGGTGCAGAAGAAAGAAAACAAAAATCCCCGTCATCCAATTTAGAAATAATTATTCTATTATCCTCTGGCCTCTGCTGGTGCTGTTGAGAAATTTAGAGACCCTAATAGTTACTCCTTTATTCTCTGGCCATCTTATGTTTTAGTCCTTGTCTTTGGTGTTTTGTAGTTTCTCTAGGGTTTCCAACAATCACGATGAAGGGGGATTCGAAGGGGCTGATCTGGGATCCTTTAGGAATCCATGTAATTCACTACAATTGTGTGTTCACCTGGTTGATATCCCCAGGCATGTAAATTACACCCATAACAATAAATCATTGGAGACACAAGAAGAGCCTTTAGATAAGTTGCAAAAATATAAAATCCTGAAAGAAGACTATGGGTAATGGGCGTTTGCCCAGAAAACAATATCCAGGGGATGAATGTAATAGAACACTGAGTGGAACATGACCTATTGTCCAGAGAAAAACGTGGTGTGGAATACCCCATATTTGAAAGAGAAAGAAAACCAGTCGAGGCCAGGCAATTCTTCCAGGGATTATTATGAAGTGGCTAAATGTCACCTCGGCTTTTACCCCACACTCCCTTCCCCTCCAGTCTATATAAGACAAGATTAGGGAGAGAAAGGAGAAACCTGTGGGTTGGTTTTTGGTGGTGAAAGATGAGTACTCTACGGCTTTCCCCTCTTTTCCCCATTGGGAGAGAAAAGAGAAGCTATCTTTTCCCAAATCCTGCCAATGTGAAAAGGGCTTCAAATGTCACTCTCAAAGATGTACAGCATTTTACTTATTCCTTAGTTTGGGTTATGCTTAGTTAGGGTTATGCAAGTGTACTTGCTGATCTGTGCCCTGTAGCTATATATGCCGGGGGAATAGAAAGGAAAAAGATGACAGGGCAGAGTATGCATGTGTGTAGGAGTTTGTACTATTTTGGGGAGGGCGGGGGGCAAAGCTGATGATAGATCACTGCAAATGTGACACATGTCTATTACAGCTAATAATGTTTAAATAGAATTGATTATCCACTCACACCCATTAGGATGGCTATTGTAAAAATAATCAAAATAGCAAGTGTTGGTAAGGATGAAGAGATACATTCTCACTTGTCCATTGCTCGTGAGAATGTAAAATGGTGCAGCTGCTATGAAAAACAGTATGACGGTTCCTCAAAATTTAAACATAGAATTACCGCCCTGGCCGGTTTGGCTCAGTGGATAGAGCGTCGGCCTGAGGACTCAAGGGTCCCAGGTTCGATTCCGGTCAAGGGCATGTGCCTGGGTTGCAGGCACATCCCCAGTAGGGGGCGTGCAGGAGGCAACTGATCGATGTCTCTCTCTCATCGATGTTTCTGACTCTCTATCCCTCTCCCTTCCTCTCTGTAAAAAATCAATAAAATATATTTTTTTAAAAAAACCATAGGATTACCATATGATCCATGAATTCTAAGTATGTAACAAAAGAATTGAAAATAAGGACTCAAATAGATATTTGTATATCAATGTTCATAGAAGAACTATTCATGATAGTCAAAAGACTGGACAAGCCCACATGCCCATTGAAAGACAAATGAAACGTGGTATATACATAAAATGCAATATTATTGAGTCTAAAAAATAAAATACTGGTGCTATACATGCTAAAACATGGATAAACCTTAAAAAATACTATGCTAAGTGAAATAAGCCAGACACAAAGGACAAACATTGCATGACTGAACTTATATGAGGTACCTAAAATAGTCAAATACATAGAGACAAAAATAGAATAGTGATTACCAGATATTAGGGGTTGAGGGAAATGAGGAATTATTGTTTAATGAATACAAAATTTCAACTTGGGATGATGAAAAAATTCTGGAGATGGATAGTAGTGATGGTTGCACACATTGTGGTGATACTTCATGACGCTAAATTGTGCACTTAAAATGGTTAAAATGGCCAATTCTATCTTATGTATATTTTACCACAATAAAAAATAGAACTGATTAGTAGTTATTAAAATTAAATTGAAATTGGCCAAATAAGTTATTTCAATGCCCCTGTACTATGGCATTTACTCATATGATAAGATAGAAAATAAAAGGAGATAAAATGATTTTTATTGTATCTTTTGTGTGAGACCCTTTACTCAGTAACAGACAGGCCACACAAGGGTTATGAATTCTGTATGTTAGAACTTAAAGCCCTAAGGATTTAGACAACAAACTCAGTGGCACTCTTGCAGCAAATAGTCAATGCAGCATATTGAAAAACTGAGCATCAGGTTAATACACATCTACATTCACATGTCTCCATTTCGGTGGTAGTCCACAACTCTGACAGACCCTGGGCAATGAAAGGAAATGTGAAAGGCTTGGAATCAGGAAAAGCAGAATTTGCTTATTGACAACAAAAATATCAAAAGCTAGTTTCCTTTTGTAAAAGATCTTAAACTCATTTTCTCTAGCTTTAAAGAAAAACCAATTATAAACAAGCACATAATCAATAATAGTTAGCACAGGAAGTTTGGAGCAAGTCACTGAAGCTCTCTGCTTTCTGCCTCCCTGACTCTACCATGAAAACTATAGTTTCCCTACACAGGTGTTGGGAAACTCCCTGAATTCACATTGTCAGGTAATCCATGGCATGCAAAAGGCCAGGGGGAGACATTTTGTTCCTTTCAAATTTATAGAAAATCTATAAAACTGCATATTGAGCAAGAATCATCAAGTGTTCATTTCGGCACAGAAAGTGGTCCCAATTACAGAACAGAAACTTTATATGTAACTATTAGTTTTCATTGTTATGGCTTTCAGAAGCCAAAGCACACTGGTTGCCATGTGCAAGGCAATTCCACCCCCATCTCTTGCCTCTTGTCCTGATGACTTGCTATATCACATGCTGCAGAGAGGAGCAGTTCCTCAAAGGGGCAAGAGGCCAATCTTTCCCTCTCTTCCCAGCACTCATTTCATTTCCTATCTTGCTCACCCTACTGCAATTAAGTCCAAACCCTAAATCCAAGTCCATGTTCTCAAGAACCTCTCATGTGCATGATTTACAAAGATTGCTTTGGAACAAAAGCAAGCCATCCTGATCCTTTACATACAAGTGACATTATTACTTTGAGAGAAAAAAATAAATCTATTGAAAGGACTTTTAAGCTTAAATTCTTTTTCAAGGATTTGAAGTTAATTAAAAGAGGACAATATATGAAAGAAGACCTTTTCCATGTGAGCTATACATACACTATCATTAATGAATTGCATTAGAGACAAGACAATGAACAGCTCTAGTTAATTTCTGCATTTAACTCAAGATGATAGGATAGCAGACCATGTAGTTAATGTTTTAAGTAGTTTACATATTTTTACAAAGCCATTCTTTAAAAACAGACATGAGCATTAAAAATAAATACACTGTAAAGCAATAAGTGTTTGCTTAGACATTGGGTTATATTAACGATTTACCTTGCTTATATTAGCTACAGTTAATTTAAAAATATTAATCAGAAAGAAGGAATTTAGTGCTGACTACATCTAACTTTTCACATACTTTCTCATAGTCAGGTGGTTTTTTATTATATTACCCTATTGAGGGGAAACTTGTTTTACATTGATGGCAAACCAAACAAATTCAGTCTTTGTGGTAGAGGAAAATGCTCTATTCCTTGAGCAAAATTAACATGATAATGTACTGACAAACTCAAAAAAAACTGTCTGAGTAATGAATGCATAGGGAAACTCCAGACCAAAGGAATTGGAACAGTAATGACAGAAAGGAAATACCCTGCTTTTTTTTATTCTAAAAATTGAGCCAAATTTCCAAGTATTTTTCATTCAGCAGTTCCAAATATCTTTCAACAGTGCCACTCCAAAACTGAAATGAAGGAAAACAAAGAGACATCTGAATGCCCAGTCTGTTCCTATTAGAAATACATGGTTAATTTTCATGATTAACAAGTCTTTGCTCAGTATACCCAACTGCCTCTGGCCCAGCCTGGTGGTGAGGGTGCAGACTTCATGCCAGGATGTTATTCTACTACTAGAGGCCCGATGCATGAAATTCATGCAAGAGTAGGCCTTCCTTTCCCTGGCTGCCAGCACTGGCTTCCCTCTGACACCGGGACCTGGGCTTCCCTCGCAGCCCCAGCTTCCTCTGGAAGGTCATCCGGTGTAGTTAGCATATTATGCTTTTATGATTATAGATACTTTCAAGAGTGTGGGGTTTGGTCAGACTGCCTGGGCTCAAATTTCAGCCCCATCACTTAGCAGCTTTGTGTTGAGACAAGTCCCTTAACTTCTCTGAACTTCCGTTTCTTCTACAAAGGAGAGAGAGTAACAGTCACTCTCTCCTAGGATGAAATAAGATGATTCATATAAACAGAGGCGTGGATACATGGGACAGACTGATAGCTGTCAGATGGGAGGTGGGAAGGAGGACTGGATGAAAGAAGGTGAAGAGATTAGCATAAAAAACATATGCATAACACATAGACCCAGACAACAGTGTGGTGATAGCCATAGAGAAAGGGGGCTAGGTGGAAGTCAGCAAAGGAGAGGGAAATGGGGATGGAAGGAGACTTTGCTGGGGCGATGGGCACATGATGCAGAGTGCAGAGGCTGTTTACTGATTTGTACACTTGAAACCTGTGTGGTTTTGGGAACCAATGTCACCCCAATAAATTCAATTTTTTAAAAAAGAAAAGAAAAAAGGTCTTTGAAGTTTATCTTATAATAAATTTTATATGAATAAGCTTCCTATAAAGTATACAAGTTTCTGTGAATTAACAAGACAATGTAGTTAAAAATATCTGAGCAACATTGCATATATCGATGGTAATTTTCATCACTCAGACTACAATGAAACTCAGAATTCTACATTTCAGTTTTCTTTAGAAGGATTCATTATACTTTTAATGATATATTGCAACACCTTTTAAGAATATAAATCAATGAATATTCCTTCTTATAATATGTCATTAATAGTTAATAAATAGTTACTTGGGTTAAAAACTCTATAGTTGCTTAATTATTGCTTATATTTATGAAATGATACAGCAAAGAAACATTATTAATTTATTGGCCAAGTTTTTTTCCTGATCCCATGTGTTAAGAATTACTTTTTCTACAAATAAAACAATCTGTCATATCTATACTAATAAAAGGGTAATATGCTAATTAGACCAGATAGACTGGACATCTTCCAGACATCATTCTGGATGTCCTTCCTGACAAAGCCAGGGGTGTGGCCAGCCTGCAAACTGCCTGCAGCCCCTCGCCCAAGCTGGCCCCACCCCCCAGCAGGGACCCCCACCCCAATTGGGGGCAGGCTGGCCTGTAAACCACCTGCAGCCCCTCACCCAGGTTGGTCCCACCCCCCAGTGGGGACACCCCCACCCCATCTGGGGCCCCCATCAGGGCAGGCCTGCCATCCCCCACCCATGCACCAGGCCTCTAGCCTATATAATAAAACGGTAATATGCAAATTGACCCTAACGGCAGAACAACCAGAACGACCACTGGACCAGTCACTATGAGGCACACTGATCACCTCTTGGTCCCTTTCCCCAGCCAGCAGGCTCCGATTGCCTGATGGTCACCCATTGCAGGGGTGGGGCCGGCGAGCAGGCAGGAACAGCCGACCTCTCGGTCCCTTCCCCGGGCCATCAGACACCGATCACCCAATGGTGAATGGGGAACCAGGGATGGGTGGTGGCGGGGGGTTGGGGCTGGCTGTGGGCAGCTGGGGAAGATGGCTCTGATTGCAGGCCAGGCTTAGGGACTGCACCTGCACATGAATTTTGTGCACTGGGCCTCTAGTAGTTTAAATAAAATACCACTTAACAATTAATTGATACTGCTTAATAACCTACTGTTAAATAAAATAATCTATTTAAATAAGTATAATTATGCAATCCTATGCCATAAATCTCTATGTAAGAGTAGGCCCAGCACATTGAGATCTTAAATTAGATAGCATAATTTTTCCTGAGAATATAAAGGCAATTTAAAGGAACACTACAATTTGAAAATTTACTAGCCAGTTTGGCTCAGTGGATAGAGCATTGGCCTGCGGACTGAAGGTCCCAGGTTTGATACTGGTCATGCCCTGGTTGCAGGCTCAATCCCCAGTGGGGGGTGTGCAGGAGGCAGCCGATCAATGATTGTCTCTCATCACATTTCTCTCTCTCTCCCTCTCTGAAATCAATAAAGATATATTTTTTAAAAAATGAAAATTTACTAGAATAAAAAGCTGCCAAATGAAAATATTTGTGATTTGTATCCTTCTAGCATCCCATCTTTTATAAAAGTGATTCAATAGATAACCACTCTTTGTGATTAATTCAAAAATCTAAAAAATGTCTTGCTAACTTTCCATCTAATCTTTTGTCTCTTACAATCCTACACAATAAAAGGCTAATATGCAAATCAACCAAATGGCAGAACGACCAGTCACTATGATGTGCACTGACCACCAGGGGGCAGATGCTCAACACAGGAGCTGCCCCCTGGAGGTCAGTGTGCTCCCACAGGGGGAGTGCCGCTCAGTCAGAAGCTGGGCTCACGCTGGCAAGCGCAGTGGCGGTGGCAGAAGCCTCTCCCACCTCCACGGCAGAGCTAAGGATGTCCAACTGATGGCTTAGGCCTGCTCCCCGTGGGGCAGGCCAGACTGAGAGGACTCCCCCACCCCCTGTGAGTTCACGAATTTCATGCACCGGGCCTCTAGTATATAATAAGAGAAGATTTCAGATAGTACTGTTATAGGTTTATCCTTAAAGAAACTCTTCAGACTTCTATATCTGTTATGGTAGGCTAGATTGTTCAATCTAATCTTCTATGTGGAAAACAACTGAAATATTAAAGTTAAAAAAAATTAACTCAAAGTATTGAACTGTCAAGAGACTAGAAATAAACAGGTTAAAAATCTAAGGGAAAAGAGTGCTGGAGACAAAAAAAACACTAAGGGAAAGTAGAACACTTGAAATCATTAGCCATGTTTGTGCTGAGGACATTTACTGATCCAGGTAATTGTCTTTTGGATTTGTAAGCCTCACCTGCAACAGGAACAGGTGTCAAACCCAAGATGAGGAACCAAATACGATCTCAAAAGGACACATTAATTAGAGTATGTATGAACCAGACATAAATGCACCACTGTCTCTCTCATCCCTACTCACTCACAGCACACCATGGAACATGGGAGGCTGGGAGACTAAACGAAAAATATCAGCCCAGCTGGTATGGCTCAGGGGTTAATCAACCTATGAACCAGAAGGTCACATTTTAATTCCTGGTCAAGGAACATGCTCGGGTTGTGGGCTTGATCTCCAGTAGGCAGTGTACAGGAGGCAGCAGATCAATGACTTCTCTCTCATCATTGATGTTTCTATCTCTCTCTCCCTCTTCCTTCCTCTGTGAAATCAACAAAAATATATCTTGAAAACTTGATGTCAGGGATGGACCTAAGAGAGATTGTTCAAAGGTTCATATTCAGTGAACCTAAGCTGTGAATTGTTTTAAGGTAGTGACAGCCTGGTGGTGAAGGTGCACAGGCACCCACACATGCACACGTGAGCTTGGGAATACAGATACACACACATGCACACATGAGCATGGGAACACATGTGCCCATGCAGACACAATGTGCACACACTGGGAAAGGACTGGAACAGGGAGCACCCCCTGTCAGGGCTCTTCTCCCTGGAAGGACTTTGTTCTTTACTTAATTCTAAATGGCTTTGGTATTCATTACTGTACTATAAAAAACCTTTATGTTTTTGTCCTAAATCCTTTAAAAACCAAAACTGAATAATATACTTTACTCCACAGATGAGTTATAAATGGACAATATTGAACATATGGTTTTAATATTTTAGAACTATCACTCATACATGCATTATACAAATTTAGATATCATCTCAAGGAGAAGATAAGAGATTTGCTAATCCTACCTCAGAGGTGAGGGTCATGAGTGCTTGGTGCATAGCCCACGGACACAGACAATAGTGTGCTGAAGGCCTTGGGGCGGGGGAGGTGCAGAGTGAAGGGAGTCAATGGGAAAAAAGGGAGGACATCTATAATACTTTAAAAAGTAAAGATAAATTAAAAATAAATAAATAAATAAATAAATAAATAAATAAATTCACACCTCTGCTGCTACCACTGCTGGCAGCGCAAGCCTCGGCCAGCCCTGGTTACCTGAGCCTCAGGCCGGCCCTGGGCAGCTGGCAGCTGCCATTTGAGGCTTGCCTGCGCCTCAGTCTGGCCTTGGGTGGCTGGGGGCTGAGGGGACTGGGGGACTCCAGAGGCAGGCGCATGGAGCAGCCAGGCCCACCTGGGGGCGGGCCCAGCCTTGCTGAGCGCCTGCCACCCCGGTGGGGCTGAGGGGACTGGGCACTGCCATCTTTGAGGGCGTGGCAGTCAGTTAGCATATTCCCTCCTTATGGTCTGTGGGCGCCGCCATCTTTGAGGGTGGGGCAGTCAATTAGCATAGTCCCTCCTTATTGGCTGTGGGCACCGCCATCTTTGCGATGGTGTGAGGGTCAATTAGCATATTCCCTCTTTATTAGATAGGATGGATCTTAAAAATGCATATCCCTCTTTGATTTGGTGACTGGGAAGATCTGAGAAAAACTGGCCATCTGAATAGCAACTATATGAGGCCAGGTGCTACTCTGAACACTTGTTTTAAATTCTTAGCCAAATCTGACATCTTTGAAGTTTATTTAATTTGTATGGCATCTCAAATTATGACTAAGTCATACAGTGGTACCCTCAAAGGGTTAATGCCAACCCTCCCAAAGGGCTTTATTTCCTCCTAGAGAATTTACTTATGGACACATCAGTCATACAGTTCCAGCTCTCAGACACCAGGGGGATGTATTGGGGTGGGAGGCCAGGGCGGTGGGGATGGGACAGGGTAGGATCTTAGTAAAGCTTTTTCTTTCTTTTTTTTTTTTTTTAATATATTTTATTGATATTTTTACAGAGAGGAAGGGAGAGGGATAGAGAGCTAGAAACATCAATGAGAGAGAAACATGGATCAGCTGCCTCCTGCACACCTCCCACTGGGGATGTGCCCACAACCAAGGTACATGCCCTTGACCGGAATCGAACCTGGGACCCTTCAGTCCACAGGCCGACGCTCTATCCACTGAGCCAAACCGGTTTCGGCAGTAAAGCTTTTTCTTGCAAAAGAGATCACTTGGATGTGTTTGTTAGAGCAAACAGCCCATCTAGTACCAACTAGAGAGGACATCTTTGAAGGAGAATGGCTGTTAGACGCCAGCGGAAATTCTGGAAGCAAGGACTTGGAGCAGGTCCACCAGCCAGCCCACTGGACAGGCACCAAGACCACTTCCAACAGAGGCTTGCAGGAGACAGACTGTGACAGTGGAAAGAACTGGAGAACGAGGAGACACACACCCATGCACGCACGTTATAATAACCCTGTGATGTCTGAACAAGAAGCCACTTTCAGGAACATTTTAATGGACAACTTACTCCAGAATTACTCCTGGGATAACCACAAAATTCCCAATGATCTCTGTGGTCAAAGAAAGATTTTTATATCAAATGACATCAAAATGAGGAGGATGTAAAGCGACAGCAACATGTAGACCTACATAGACACAAGGACACATACCATTCCAGTAGTTACCCACACACACATCACACACTCATAGCTTTACTTTGTGCTAATATGTTGCAAATATTAACTCTTCTAACTCCCCCAAGAGTTAGGTTTTAGGTTTTATCACCTCTGTTGTCAGAAGTTATAGACGCTAACGAACTTGCTCGACATACACGGGTGTCAGTGATTGAGCGGGGCTCCCGTCCCAGGTCTGGGAACTCCTCTGCCGATCATGCAATTTCCACTCAACCATGTGAGTTGGGGAGGAGTGGGCAGTAGTAAAACTTGGAGATATCTTAGGGGCCACTGAGGAAGAAGGTATCTGAAAAAGCTTTGCTGGCATGAAAGAGATGAACTTATACCACCTTTCTCTATTACTAAAACCTAACTTACATGGTCCAGTTTTGATGCCAGCCTGAAAAGACCTCTTTGGCTGCTTATTCAGCAAAGGGGTAATTCATCAGAGGCAATTCCAGGGTCTGAGCATTGAGAGACGAGCTCTTGACGCACATGAGTCACAGGCTGCGCCTGCGTGATGCCACACCAGGAGGAAGGGTTAACAATCCACTCAGGAACTGGAATTTAGCTACATGATAAAAACTTCTGGGTTCTGGGAAACATCTGGAGGTCTGACACTGAGAGACAACAGTCTGAGCCTCAATTGCTATTTTGCTTGGTACGTGACCTGCATGAATCATAAGAGCTAAAACAGGGTGTAACAGAAGGCAAAGCAATGCAGCCCGAGGAAAGCCGGTCTCCCCCTCATCGATTACGACTGGGTGAGGCTCCAAGGGCCTTGACTGGGATCCGGAGTCAGGGTCTGAGTGCACAGTGACAGGGGAGCCAGAGGTGCTGCTCAAGGCGATAAGGGGGCGCAGGGGCCCAGGGGAGAGAGGAAGAGGATGAACAGCCCAGAGGAGCAGGGGTGGGAGAGGAGTTGAGAGGTCAGAGCCAAGAACAGACCAGAAGCAAGAGCAGGTTGGGATGAGAGGTGGGAGGGAGCGTCCTAAGAACCCTGTTGAAGGCTAGCAGGGGTGGACATGCTGGGGAAGGCGCTGGACATCAATTGTTTACCTACCAAGTGCAGGCTAAGGAACAGAGAGGCATTTAAATACATGTGTTACTCATTCTAAAAAATGTTCTTGCTAAAAATTGATTTAGTAATCAGCTTTCCTTTTGGCTTTGGCTTTTCAGCAGGAATAGGAAGTGAATCGAAGATGACATGTATAAGAGGAGAAAAAGGCTGTGAACATGATTTTCTCTAATTTGTAGTCAATACCTTAATATCATCCTCCAACAACAGTAACAGCAGCAAACACTTACAAGGAATGCTGAACTCAGTGCTTTCCATGCACAATTTTCATTCCATCAGAGGTAGGTACTGATTTCATCTCCATTTCACAGATGAGGAAACTGAGGCTTGGACAGGGTGACTAATTTTCCTAACACCCATAGCCAGGGCCATCTATTACTATAAAATTCAGTATCTTAAATCACTCTTGTTTGCACATGCTAGGTGATGACTTGCAAAGCCCTTCCGTAAATAACGTAACATTTGGTTTTTCAATAACTCTGGAAACAAGCCTGGTTTCAAACCTCAGTTTTCCCCCTTCCTAGCCGTGCTAGCTTAGTTTTCTTAAACTCTCTGAGCTGGGGTTTTAGCATCTGTAAAGTGAGGATAATAACGGAGTCAAACCACCCCCGGGGCTGTAATGAGGAATACATTCACTTCTGGATGCACGAGAGTGCCTGGCATCACGTGGAAGCTACAGAAGTGACAGCTCTATTGATAGACAGAGCAGGGGCTGGAGTTTGTGTACAGACAAGCAGAGTGAAGCTTGGGGAGGTGGGGGGGGGGGGGGAGGGCTCACCCGGGATCACCTGCAGAAAGGGCAGACCTAGGAGCTAAACTCAGAACAGCTAAGCCCAGCAAAGTTCTTGGCCCCACGTTATTCATGACGCCACATCAAGCTAAACATGGTTTGCTTTCCCGAAGGATCCTGGCAGCTGCTATAACAAGCAGCCTCTGGTGCAGGTGCACTTCAGCTCAGTAAAAACATCTGGATGCTCTTCATGGCAGCTCTGAAAGGAAACTTTCCTCATTCTGTTGGCATGAGTGTAAACAGGTTTTGAAAAGTGCAAGTTAGAGCACTTCTGCTCCCGATTCCCCCTAAACAACGACATGTGTTTGGCGTGTTGCCTGAAGGCCCGATGGTGTGTGTTGAGCTACAGGCTATGTTGTTGTTGAAATGATCAGAGATTAACTGATAATACCTGGCCCCAATACGGAAGAATATGTTTCCATACAGTGTAATGGTTTGGAGAGGGTGCATGGGAAGGAGGGAGGGAGAGATAGGGAGGGGAAGGGGGGGGGGAAGAGAGAGAGAGAGAGGGAGGGAGAGAGAGAAAGAGAAAGAAAGAGAGAGAGGGGATTCTCAGATAAACAGAATACAGAGCCAAATTTCTTCCAAAGAATTTATGATGAGCTTGTTTATGAGTCATATGCATCTAAAAGTGAGCACATTTCCTCCATATTGGAATATAGCAGTACCAGCCTTAAGTAAAATTGTGAGATAGGCACTGATTGCTACTTTCATCAACTTTTTACTTATTGTTCTGCCCTCTGAAGCCCCATATCCCTGTCCTCACTGTACAATGAGGTCAACCTCCCAGCCCCACCCTCTGGCTTATGATGCTTCTTTTCCTCTGCCTCATCCTCCCTCCAAACATGACTGATCTCAATCCAGAGTCAGGAGAAAGGCAAACTCAGTGGCATTAATTCATATTCAGTTGTGAATGACTGATGGCCTTCCCCAAATACTCACTGTTTAAGAACTACTATGCTCTGTATGAGGGGTGGGGAAGCTTTTTTCTGCTAAGTTCTATTTAGATATTTATAACATCATTCACGGGCCATACAAAATTATCAACTTAAAAATTAGCCTGCTATATTAACTCACCCCTAATGCCTTGGCAGGGCCAGACCAAATGATTCCGCTGGCCTTATACAGCCCCCGGGCCGACATCCCCCACCCCTGCTCTAAATGGTAAATGTTAGAAAAAATTTCAGGCTCTGAGTCAGTTTATCTTTACAAAGCAGATCATGACATTGAATTTAAAACCGAAATCTCAATACATATTAATCCTTAACCCACTGAAAAGAAGTGATGGACTGCCTACCCCACGACAGTGCTGTGCTGAGAGTAACGGTGAGGGAGACCGAATCCCTGCTCATGTTCCCGTAAAGGAACTACAGCTTCCACCAGGGGAGGAGGCTGGCCACCTCGGCTGCGCTGTTTTGTTGGTCCAAAGCTTTGTAAATGTCAGAGGAGAATGGGACCAAGAGAAGGAGGTGAAGGAAAGGGTGGGGGAGGAGGGACAGAGGACTTGAAGGGAGGCAAGGCTTGTAGCTTCAATTTGCCAGAAACCCTGCCATCCTATTGGCTTTGTCCCCCATTACCTGCCTGTTCCCCAAGGCATTTGAATTTACTACCTGGTCTAGAAAGATATTCTTCTAATATGTATTAGTACCATGGTTATTTTATCATGTTGGGAAAAAAATTTTAAATGTCAAATTTAGTGATAAAACTTTAAAATACAAAATCAAAAAATGGGTTTCCTTAAGACAGTAAGTTACCAAAAAGGTGACTATATTTGTTTCATTTACTATACCCCACCCCCCAATATTTATGCTAGAAATTAGAAGAACTAAGTTCTAGTTCTCATTCTGTGTTACTTGTAAGTGGTGTGACCTCAGACAAGTTCCTTCACCTCTCTGAGCCTTTTTCCTTATCTGGAAAGACAGAGAATCGGATTTGATAATATTCAGTTTCTTTTAGGTCAAATGATGTTCTAATGCTATGATTCTTTGTTGATCATACAGACTTCAGTGAGGTTTTAATAAAAGAACTTGGCATAGTTCACTGCTTACATGACTCAGGAAACCATCCCAAAGAAACACAAAGGTTGTCAGAGAAAACAGCAGACTTTCATTTCCTGGGCAGAATGCTTCCTCTAGGACCCAAGAATGTCCATGTATTAATTCCCATTACAAAGAAAGCTCAATGAACTATAGGGAGTAAAGATTAACAGAAATATAGCTGATCACATGTAGGACACTTCCACAGGTAAATGTTCCCATGTGACAGATACTTTTTGGAATCCACATGACATCCAAAGTTCAAAAGTATTTTTAAAGTTATCCTTTGTGGTTCAGATGCCCACATCACCAAAGAAACATATGGCTTATCTCATTAGGCTGTGTTAACAGGTCTCTGAGTGGCCTATTTCCTTTATGCAGCTTCATCCACAGGCTCGTGTTAGGTGCTTAGCACAGAAAGGGAGAATCACTGACCCAGACTCTGCCTTGCTAAAGGGTGGAGCGGCTATGGCTGGGAAGAAAGGCTTTGAAGGTCTTAGAAGTGGATCAATGACGAGCATGCTCAGTGAAGTTTACAGGCGTCAGGTCCCAGCAAGATGGTGCTTCCTCCCCCAGTTTGACCAGTTACATCTCATCTGGGTCCTGGTTCTGGATGTGCTGTTGTGTGATCTAAGACAAATCAATCTCTCTGAGTCTCAGTTTCTTCATCTATAAAATGGGCTCGCTATAAAATTCCCAAGATTTAGTAACATTTTTCTGATCTTACAAGTGGCAGCAAGCTTCCAAAGAAACTTGTCATTGTCTATTAGATGTATAAGGTTATCCTATCTAATAAAAGAGTAATATGCAAATTGACTGTCACTTCAACACACAAGATGGCTGCCCCTATGTGGTCAAAGATGGCTGCCCCCATGTGCACACAAGATGGCCGCCACAAGATGGCCTGCAGGGGAGGGTAATTGTGGGTTATCAGGACATCAGGGGAGGGCAGTTAGGGGCTACCAGGCCTGCAGGGGAGGGCAGTTGGGGGGGAACCAGGCCTGCAGGGTAGGGCAGCTGGGGGGGACCAAGCCTGCAGGGGAGGGCAGTTGGGGGTGACCCAGCTAGCAGGGCAGTTGGGGAGGGACCAGGCTGGTAAGGAAGGGCAGTTAGGGGTTACCAGGCCAGCAGGAGAGGGCAGTTGGGGGCAACTAGGCCAGCATGGGAGGGCAGTTAGGGGTGACCAGGCTGGTAAGGAAGGGCAGTTAGGGGTGACCAGGCCTGCAGGGGAAGGCAGTTAGGGGCAATTGGGCCGGCAGGGGAGCAGTTAGGCATTGATCAGGCTGGCAGGGGAGTGGTTAGGGGGTGATCAGGCTGGCAGGCAGAAGCGGTTAGAGGCAATGAGGCAAGCAGGCAGGCGAGCGGTTGGGAGCCAGCAGTCCTAGATTGTGAGAGGGATGTTGGACATCCGGACATCCCTCAAGGGGTCCCAGATTGGAGAAGGTGCAGGCTGGGCTGAGGGACACACCCTGCCCCATGCACGAATTTCGTGCACCGGGCCGCTAGTAAATAGAATAAAAGATAAAGTGACATATTTTAAAAAGTCAATTCTTTTCTTGTGATGTACCCTCAACATTTCATTTTATTCTACCCTCACTATCAATTAGAGACGTGGGGACACAGGACACATCTGATCTGTGGTTGATAACCAGCAGAACATAAAATGTGGTCTGAAGTGAAATCAACATTAGGTTCACTGTCAATTGGCACATGTAGCTCCTCTACAGTCAAACCTGAACGAACTAGTTTTGCATCCCAGAGCAATCACGGGCAGACACAGATCTCAGAGGTTGCTGCTATTAGGCCTTCATTTATCTACCTGCCTATGCATCTTTTCATTCATTCTTTCCTTTTTTGATAACTTAAGGTCGCTTATCTAAGTTATTAAGCAATCCCCCAAAATGTCCAAGCACGTCCTTTGCTATGACGACATGTTATCAGAAGATATAAGTAACAATGGAAAGCATTGCAACACTAGTACACTTTCTTTCTTTTGGACAGGCATCACTCAGCCTGCCTGGGAACCCAGCCATATGTAGTCAAAAGTCAAGGCAGAGGAAATTCCCATAAAGAACCAGGTATAAGTAAAAATCCTACTTAAAGTGGTCTGCTGTGCCTGGGTACCCACTAATTCCCCTTCCTAGGGAGGAAGAGAAAAAAAGAGTAAGGACTATTGTGTTATATTCATGAATTCTCCGTATATTCATGAATTCTCTCATTAGAAGTGTTAGCTCAATGTTTTAATATTTGTGTTGTACAGAAATTTGTACATCATTCTGTGGGCTTGGCAAATTCCAAAATATATGGGCTAGGGACCCCCTTAGGCCCAGACTCCCATTCTGGCACAAATGTAAAGCTCGTGGAAGTGAGTGGCTCGGGGTTGCACATCTCATACTCACAGAGAATGGCTGTTCTAGTCCCTTTGCCAGGGTCAAATGGCCAAATTTTCCACCACGTACTGAGGAAGCTGCATCTCTTAGACACATGAGCAAATGGGAAAATCTAAACAGAGGTCATTTATTCCACAGAAAGCAGCAGATGTGGGAAAACGTTCAAATCCTGATGATTTCACCACATCCCTGGACTTCTGGCCAGAAGAGGCAGTCTTAGAAAGGCTGTCGCCTCACTGCTTCCCAAAGAAGCCTGAAGTCACCCCATTTACCACCCCACCCCCCTCCACACACACACATCTTTTTAAGAGCCAGGGGACTGCACCTCTCAGTAAACTGTTCCCGTTTTGCAGTTTGCTAACTGGAAAGATACAGCCCTTTCCTCATTCTTTTCTTTCTCTCAGTTGAAGTGATATCTGCAAAAGGCACTTGCTCCAAGTTCAGTTCACGAGTAATTACCGTCTGTCTGGCTTGACAGCTAACTTAGCAAATGCCAGCCTCAGCTGTGCACTGCGGTCACCTGGGAAGCTTTAGAAACTAGCCCGTGCCAGTGCCAAGTTGCTAAGAGATTCTGATTTCCTGGGTCTGCAGCGGGACTTGGGCAGCGGTGCTGTTAAGAGCTCCCTGGTGTTTGCGATGTGCAGCCAGGATTGAGCACCACCACCACCAGGTACAGGAGGTACAGAATCGAATGTGGTACAGTCTCTCCCTGTAACACATCCCGTGAATTTGGCTGATTTGTGACTGGCACTCACGTTTCACCTTGGGTACGGCAATCGTTTTGGGTTTTGCTGACACTGTATGTGCGGGACAGAGGCCGCTTTAGTGAGCGATATGCACTGTCTGCTAGCCAAGTGAACGGCCCCGCGTGGTGGTTTTCTATGTCTCTGATTTGTTTCCGTGACTCTTCTCACAGGCACAATCTCCTCTCACGGCTGATGCAGTCCATTAAACACTCCCCTCCTGCCCAAAGTCTCCACTGCCGAGCCCAGAAACTGGCACAAAGACAACACACCATCAATCTGGCTCAGTCGGAGTAACCCCGCAGAGACGGTCGCAGAACATAAATTTTGTTGCAGGAGACATGCCGAGTGAGGTGGTTATGACTGTTTATAAAACATCACTGCAAATACTATTCTTAGTCACACGGGGTAGATAAAAACGGCCCTATACTTTTTTGTCTCCTTCTACCCCTTTGAGCAGGAGTTAACGATGTTTTCCACCAGCTCCGAGCACGGCTAAGCGTGACCAGTGCAGGAAGCATCTCAGGAGTCTTGGCACAACCGGCCAACGGGAGCCTGGAGCCGAGGGATGCTGGTATCCACGGGACACCCGGAGGGAGAGAGGGAGGGCTTTCCTGCCTGTTCTCCCCTCTGCCCCAACCACCACCTCTGACCTTGTCTATATGAACGGATGGATGTCCACCTCACTGGCCCTGTTTGCACTTAAGTTCTCTGCTGGCTGGGATCCTGCCCCAAACCCAGCTTACTTGCCCTCAGCCCCCACCACAGAACAACCGGTGAGTGAAAGCAAACCCCAGGCCAGAGCCATAACTAACAAGTCTGGGGACAAATGTTCTCAAACCCATCTTCCTATACTCCCCACCTCACCCCACCCGGGCTGGACACATGACCCACACCCAGCCCCCTCTCAGCTGGGGACAGACCTTTGTCTTCATCCCTCATCCAGGCCCACCCCTAATATTCACAGGTCTGGAGCAGAAATACAATTGATGGCTCTCATATCCTCAGTGTAACTATTTAAAGTTCCAAATCAAGTTAACTAACTTCTAAGTAAAATACATTCTATCCTTCTGCCTTGATAAATATACACCTTCGTTATGACAGTGTTTACTCTTACCTCTTCATCTGTATAACTGAACTAGATTTTTGTATTTTCTACATTTATCATGATTTCAACCTGTACTCATTCCTAATGATGTAAAATATTAAAACATAATTTATTAAAAGTACACAATCTTAATATATTTTATCAAACATTTAATTTAAATGTTAAAATTAAAATTTTTAATGTTTTTGAAATTTTATTTCTCCTGGCATTCAGTTATTTATTAAAATTAAAAGGCAAAATGCAAATTATAAAAAAAGGATAGCAAAATGTTGAACTAAAAGTTTTAAAATAAGGCCAAATTTACAAAATTTGTCTTTTTGAAACTTTATTTAAATCTTAATAAATATTTTAACAAAATTTAACCTATTTAAAATTATAGAATTCAATATCAGATCAGTGAGGTAAAGAATCAGAATCACACTTCACAATGCTGTCTTCATCTACCTTCATATGAATTTACAGAAATATTCATTTTCTTACTATTTCCAAGCATTCTTCAGCTGCCAGGTGCAACTGTTGCAAATACTCACAGTAATGTGTATCTCTGGCACAATAAACTGAAACACAAAGAGAAGCAAGAAAATGAACATTTGGCACTACTGATAAATAAGAATTGATTGTATTCAGCTGAGAGGAAGGATTTGATAAGTTAATCGCTCTTTCCTCTCACTGAGTGCTCACCCCAACACAGAGTCTGCTTCTGACATCATCAGGGACACAACCAAGAAAGCTTCCTGGCATTCACATGTAGCCACATTTTGTGACATTTTGATTCAAGAACCAAGGAAGCAAAGAAGCAATCCGGTGGGGCCTGAACAGTGGAAGTCACAAGGACATGGTTTTGGTTATGGATCCGGCTGTTTCAGTGCTGAACATCAGCTGTCAGCTGCCCATGGGCCCCTAATAAACTCATTTGTGCACCAGTTTCTGTGTTCCTCTAAAGTGTAGGGTCCAGAACACAGACCAGGTGTCTCACCAGTTATCAAAAGGACCTGGCTCAGAACTAGAATTAGCCCTCAACCACAGTGGGAGAAAGATTGCAAAATTGAAAAAGATTTAATAGTGGAAACTTTGTTTCTAACCACGATGAAGTAATTGGAACTAGACTTAATACTCCCGTCATAACTTGTAAATTTAGCAAAATATACCAACTAATATTTCTAGATATTGGACAACAGGCAGGACAGGACTGTGATCTTTGGGGAAAAGGAAACAATGAGGTGAGTCTTATGATTGTGCTGGCTTTCTGTCTGGAATTATTTTCTGCAAAGCAGCCAGGAGGGGGGGTCCCAGGCAAGTACAATGGAATCCCTGACAGTGATGGAGATGCTCTTTACCTTGGTCATGGTCATGGCTGCACAGCTGTATATTTCTCAGGAAATTATTGAACTGTACACTCAATAATTGTTTAATTAACTTATACCACAATTAAGAATTAAGCTGGTTTTAAAAAATACTTTCAACAACTGTAGCACTCTCTACATTTCAGTATACTTTGGAAAATCCTTGGTTGCTTCATCTTAGTTAAAACTCATCTCTGTATCATCCCGCAAAAGAAGAACTTGTGAATGAGCTGGAACCAAATCTTTGAAAACTTACTGATAGCCACCCAGCTCTCTTTCAGCAACCCACCCTAGCTCCAAACAATATCCCAAACTATCCCAGATGTGGCCAGAGGTGTCTGGCTTCTGAAGCCTCGTTAGATTTAGACAGCTCTGTCCTGCCTATGGACAGCAAACTGGAGTCCCAATACCATCACCAACAAAAGTAAACCCAGTGTCAACACTTTTCATCGCTGGACTACAAAGCTGACTAAATTACATAGAGCCACTGATTCAGCAGGCAGTTCAGAAACACTTATCATTGCTTCCTTTTCATACGTCCCCCGGATTCTGAGGAAGAGATTCTCAAATGTTAGTAGGCGCAAGACTCTTCTGAGCTTATTTCTAATATAGATCGCACCCCCATCGCCCAACGTCACTGGGTCAGTAGAACTAGAGTGGAGACTATTTGTATTTTAAACAAGCACCTGATTCAAGGCAGGTTGAGGACCACATTTTGAGAAATACTAGTCAGAGCGTTCCATGTGGGGGATGAAATTTCTGGAGGATTCCTGGAAATACAGTTGGGCTAGAAGCTTACAGAAAAGTCATTTGGGCCCTAACTGGTTTGGCTCAGTGGATAGAGCATTGGCCTGCAGACTGAAGGGTCCCAGGTTCAATTCTGGTCAAGGGCATGTACCTTAGTTTGGGGCACATCCCCAGTATGGGGTGTGCAGGAGGCAGCTGATAGATGTTTCTCTCTCTTCGATGTTTCTAACTCTCTATCTCTCTCCCTTCCTCTCTGTTAAAAATCAATAATATATATTTTTTTTAAAAAAGAAAAGTCATTTGGAACCAGGAGTCCAAGAAACCCCTAGAACCTCAAAAGTAGGAATGGGAGAACGGTTTGGAGGCTGTCGAAAAGGCAGGGTTGTTCTAAGACAAGAGTGCTAGGAGGAAAGTTCAAATGTGATAGCCACAGGCTGGTGACCGATCTGGTTTCTCATCCCTAAAACCCTCAGGGAGGGTAAGACAAGTGGCTCTTGCTTGTTGAAATGTGATATTATAATACTTAGTCATCCCTTGTCCCTGTCTCCTGAGATGAAGATTAGCATGCAGGAAATGTATTAAGGGTAGTCGTGGAGAGAAAAAGATGGAAGCAAGACTGGGGGTGGAGGAGGCAGCCTATCCATGATTCTCTCTTGTCATTAATATTTCTCTCTCTCTCTCTCTCTCTCTCTCTCTCTCTCTCTCTCTCTCCCTCTTTCTTCCTCTCTGCCATCAATAAACATATTAAAAAAAAAAGACTGGGGGTGGTGGGGAGTGGACTGTGGTGCAGATGGACTCAGCCAGTCCCTTGGGGAGCTCTGAAGTAGGAGGGAGCCCTTTAGCACTGTCTCAGGTTGGGGCACCTCCACCTTGACCAGTCCTTGGATGTGCCCAGGAAGCAGAGGAGACCGTAGGCAAGGACACTCTTCAGATGAGTCTTCCTGGAGAAGCCTGACAGCCCAGGGCCATCTCAGTGTTGCTCTCAGGAGTCGGAAGAAGAGCCTGTACATCCAGGATCTGGGGGGTGCATCATTACAACCATTACACCTACCCACTTTTTTGCTGATGCTTTTTAAGAACAACATTAATGTTTTAGCTGAACATTTTTGCCAAAATAATTTCCCCAAACTTCTAGGCTATTGTTGCATAGGCTGATGCTGCCAGTGACCAGGTGACTTCTTGGTTCCCCTCTCCTGCCTTCTTCCACTTGGCAAATTCCTACTCATCCCTCAATTATCAGTCCAGATGTGGCCTCCTCCATGAAGCCTTTCAGTTTCCATGAGTGGATACAGGCTTTCCATACTCCATGTTCCCAGGGACCTCCGGCTAGCTCAGCAAGCTAGTGGGGGTATTGTTTATGTCTGCAAGTCTTTCTCATGATTAGAATGTCAGATCCTGGGGGAAGGGACTGGGTTACTATTTCATTTTGTGTAGCCCCAGCCTTCTGGCACAGGCACAGCATCAATATTTGTTGAATTATATCCACTGATAGGAATGTTGCCATGGCTCCACGATCTTGGTGAAGTCTGCCTCTCTTAAAAATTGCAGTATCTGAAATGAGCTAATGCTTTGGCATCCCAGCAACCATTATTTTTTCACTCTTATTATTTTGTAGGAACAGAGATATTTGAATAATAAAGTGTTTATTTTCCCAAATAAATTTAAGTAACATATATTTTTCTATCGGCCAAAATAGTATCAATGTTTTTAAAAACTCTAAGACTATATCACCCATTCTTATGTATTTCTTCTCTTTTCTTTGTGACCTTAAAAATTAGTGTGCTTGGAGGCATGTTGAGGAAATTAAAATTCAGATAATAAAAATAAATCACATACCTTTGGTTAACATACTACACCACGCATTCTTCAGTTCCAGATGTTTTAGAAGACTGTTAGCTCTATATGAAAATCTGAGTTATCTAGCTCTGATCTCTTATTTATCCTCGTGAAGTGTTAGGATTCTTTATAGATTGGCAGCTGAGGCAATGCCTGGCTATCCCTCTTCTAATATGCTTGGGTTAGGCTTCAGTTTTCCCATCTGTAAAATGAGGAATCTTCCCCAGAAATTCTAATCTCTTGCAGCTCATACCTATTCTTCTTTGGGTTATCCAACTAAAAATGTTGCTACATTAAACACTTCATATGAATGCATAATGATCTAAAATATTTTTAGCAAGAAATGTGCATGTTAGATAAGAGAAAAAAGATATCAAAGTAAGAAATAGGTGATGTAAGGTTGCTACTTAGAAATAAAATATTTTTCAAATCCTGAAATTAAAATTAGAGTCCTTAATCTGTGGATCATCTCTGGGGTGGTTTGCAGAGAATAGAAAAGTGGGTGCTTGAGAATGGTGTTCAATCTCTCTCTCTCTCTCTCTCTCTCTCTCTCTCTCTCTCTCTCTCTCTCTCTCTCCCTCTCTCTCTCTCTCTCTCTCTCAAATTCTCACATAATCCATTTTCTGCAGTTGAAAATTAAGAGCTCGCTTATGGAACTATAGATACATGTGGAAACTCCAAGAAGAAATGACAAGGAGCTAAGTTAAATGGTGTGCACAGAAGAAAAGCTAGAACAAAGTGACTTGGTTTGGGAAGATGTATGGCATCTCCAAAAACATCACACTTGTGGTCTTCTGGTATCTGTGAAACCTGGACCAATTTAAGGTGCTATATTTGATAAATTCTGGGAACAGAAGGGAAACTGGGTTGCTATTTTTTAAAGCTTTATTGCTTTCTGGAAGATAAATTTATTCTTTTCACATTATCTTTCTCCTTCTATAAGATATATTCCTATACTCCCTGGACATTTGGGAGCTAATATAACAGTTCTTTCTCCTCCCCTCCCCTCCCCTCCTCTCCCCTCCCTTCCCCTTCCCTCCCCTCCTTTTTTTTTTTTCTTTTCTTTTCTCTTTTCTTTTCTTTTTTCTTTTCTTTTCTTTTCTTTTCTTTTCTTTTCTTTTCTTTTCTTTTCTTTTCTTTTCTTTTCTTTTCTTTTCTTTTCTTTTCTTTTCTTTCCTTTCCTTTTCCTTTTCCTTTTCCTTTCTTCCTTCTTTTAGCAGTCCCTGATCTTACAATGAATTCTTTTAGGTATAGGTCTTAAAAAATAAGAGATGCAGTGATGATATAGAATCATAGAATTTGGAAGCTGGAAAGGGGCCCCAAGGACAAAAGTGTGCAGCTGCACTGTGGCTCTCTCTCCTTCTTTGTACAGAGTAATCTACCCAATTCAAGTGTGATGTAGAGAATGAGGCCTGAGGGGGATGCAGGACTTCTGGGGTCTAGCTCCCATTTTTTTAGCCAGCCAGCAAAGGACCCTAAACAAATCACTTAACATTTGGTTAACTCTCAGTGAACTCCTGGTTGACCTTGAGGAAAGCATTTTAGCTTCAGTTTTCTCAATTGGAGAATGAAGTTGAATGAGATAATTGCAAGAGCCTCTTTCAGTTGGAAACATTGTCTTTTTTTTAAAAAAAAAAATAGTTTTTTTTTTATTGATTTCAGAGAGAGGAAAGGAGAGGGAGAGATAGAAACATCAATGATGAGAGAGAATCACTGATCGGCTGCCTCCTGCATGTCCCCCACTGGGGATCCAGCCCACAACCTGGCATGTGCCCTGACTGAGATTTTAACCGTGACCTCCTGATTCATAGGTCGATGATCAACCACTGAGCACACCAGCCATACCATTCTGTCCTTTTTTGATGCCATACCCAAAGCTAAAATAATGTGTCTCTCTCTCTCAACTGAATCCATTGCTCTAAGAAAACTCAATATAAACAAAAACCTTGAATATTCAAAGAAGTTAGGGTATTGATATTAGTATTAAAAAAGTGCCCTTTTCCCTTAGAGGCATATGTTTTCTTTAAATAGCTAACTAGTAAATATATTTTTATTTTATGACAATTAGATTTTCACAGGACTTTTTAGGAATCCATGTTTGATGAAAAGTCAAATGTATCCCTCAATAGTCACCTCAGTCAAGTTTGTTATGCCTCTCCGACGTGTTTATTAGCCTTAGCAATCTCTCACCATCATTATGTATTATCCACAAATCCTCGTAAGCCCCCCACCCCTGTTCTTTCCTCTGAGCTACAGAGCTCAGCACCATTCTCTCTTGCATTCGTGCACTAGTGGTGGGGGTGGGGGGTGTCCTTCAGCCTGGCCTGCACTGGGGAGTGGGCCTAAGCCAGCAGGCAGACATCCCCCAACGGGTCCTTAGTGCTGCTGCAGAGGCAGGAGAGGCTCCTGACACAGCCACTGCGCTTGTCAGCCATAAACCTGGCTTCTGGCTGAGCGGCACTCCCCCTATGGGAGCACACTGACCACCAGGGGGAGGCTCCTGTGTTGAGCATCTGCCCCCTGGTGGTCAGTGCACGTCATAGCGACCAGTCATTCTATCATTTAGTCGATTTGCATATTAAGGTTTTATTATATAGGATTGCTCAGCACCTTTCCCCCCTTCAGCTGTGTCAGCTGACTCTTGTAGCTCATCCTGGAATTCTACAGAGTTCGCTCTGGAATACCTGGTTCAAGCTCCTTCTAGCTCAACATGAAAACAACACAAGCCATGAATAATTTAAATTTATCCACAAATATTTTCTGCTTTCCTCTGATGCTTACTTGAAGGCCCGCAGACTTTTTTTATGTTCAGCAAAGGACAATCTCGGAGCCTCATGCAGAAGATTCTACCAACTACTTGTAACTACTGATGTTTCAAGGAGGAGAAATTCCTGAGTATGGGTTTCACAATGCTTAGCCAATTGTGAGATGGTACCATGAGATTGAGAAGGGAGTTTCAGGAGTCTTTTTAGTTAAAAAGCAGATGAATTTAAGGATGCAGACTGCTATACCAAAATCCAGCAGCAGAAGAATTAATTTCATGGACAGAATAAATTGATGAAGGATATTTAGTTATGGTTATTTATTTCACAGGTTATTTATCTTTTAATGTTCAATAGTCTGATGAAAACAATGAGAAAGACCCTTCCTTTTTCTTCCTAATATACCTCAAACTTTCAATTTAATAAGCTATGCTTTTGCAAGCTAAAATTAAACACATAAATTATAAAAAATAAAATAAAATGAGCTCTGCTCCCTAAATCAACATTGTTGTGGTTTCAGTTGTTTTGAAATTCAATTGGTTTCAAAACCACCATTTAACATGGAAGCTCACCCTATTCCTTGCTTCTCTCTGAGTTTCAACCGATGAAATAAACACTCTCTATGATCCACCAGTGATATGCATTTTTAATTTTCACTGAGACAAATCAAATTAGGAATTTTATGAACAAGAAAAATAGAATTTCTCACCGGAGTAAAATACATTCTTTTGAAAAAGGTGCCATAAATCTCTAGGATGTTCTTCATTTGTTGGTCAACGAGAAAGCAATACTGTTTATAATTAACTTCTCAAAAATGTGCAGCATTCCTATGAAAGAAAAGTGTTCCATTTTCCATGAGTTGTTGCAATGCTTCAAAAATCCTGCTCAACATAAATCTTTCAATTCTAAATCTGGCTTTTAATGGAGTATATTCTACCTTTTGCTACACAGGTTTATAATCTCAGGAATTTTCCCACCTATGACCTGTGGGTTCTGGCTTTTACATGACTATACCACAATGTCAATGATCAGGCCTGTGTGTGTGTGTGTGTGTGTGTGTGTGTGTGTGTGTGTAGAAATCCCTTTTGAAGACAGAAAGTTGATTCAGTATGAAAGCAAAATACATCATTTATCATTTTTCCCAAGAAGAGTAGACACCCACTTCCAGAGTTTATTTAACTTGTAATAAGGCTGTAATCTGTGGTATCATACTTAGTAGGACATTTTAGCATTTTCCTAAAGTTGCTATGGTTTAACAGTTTTTATAAAATGTTAGCTCCATGCACAGCAAAATTTCTCTCCAAGGAGAAAAGTGACTTGACTAAATTGACAGCTGGTGACAGGAAAAAAATGAATTTCCTAATTTTTAAATGTAGTTTCAAAGTTACATAAATCAGAGAAAACAGGAGAAGTAAATATATTCCATTTAACTTTCTATCATTTTGGTTGTGGCTGCTGTTTTAATGCAGATGAACCCTCAAGTTCAAATCTCTTGTTAATCTTAATTTCTTTTCTGTTTCCCTCTCCACAATTTCAATTTTTTAATAGGAGTTTTAACTTACTTACTGATATACATTCTATGATAACTTCGAAGTCTTAAAGTTACATATATTTTAAATTTACTCTGCTGTTTCAGCTACATTAAAGCCAAAATTGGCTCTTCTAAAATTCAGAATGACAGTTTACTTGTCCTTTTACTAAGTTCACACATGGGTAATATAATTACTTTATTTACTTTAGCACCTCTAAAAAATCATTGCAAATGTGATAAGTTTTCATTGTTCATGGAAATCAACTTATATGCAAACAACTTAAAATCTATTTTCATTCCCTACAATTTGCATTTCTGCATTTCAGATTTGCTTGTGCTGCAATGTGATGTGAAGTCTGATTGCTAATTGCTTAAATACATAGACAGTTTCAAGAGGCACAAAGCTATAAACCATTTTCATAAAAGTGTGGGTTAGAAGAAGCCTGTTCTGTGAATGCTGGAAGGTGTGCAGAAGACAGCCAGCATTTATTCTGGTTTATTCAAAAGCCAATCATGACAGATGATGATCAGGTGGCCTATTGCCAATGATTCATTCTTTTCATTCAATTCCCCCCATAACTCGTGGTTATTATTTTGTTATCTTCAAAAACATAAATAAGAGGGCGATATGAAATTGTTTATTCTCTTTATTTCTTACCTCAGAAGGCAGTTTCAGGAAAGCCCCTGAGAGGTAAGCTTCTTCGGGTAGACTTGCTGATACCTTCGTGCACCTCTGCTGCCTCACACCGGCTTTCAAGGTTAAGATTGTAGAATTTCAAGCTGGAGGGCCCCTAAAATTATCCAGTCACTCCCGGTCATTGCGTAGAGGAGAAAATTAAGGACCAGAAAGACTGAGTGGCATGCCCAATGTCACACAGCTAGTTAGCAACAAAGGTAAGGAGAGAGCCCAGGTGTCTGGACCCATAGGCCAGTGCTTCCTCCCCCAATTCTCCTTTAGGATTCCAGTTTGATTTCTGTCTAAGCTGTGCCTTTTATATAGTTAATTCAAGGCTTCCTGGGTTCTAATGCAATGGCCTACCAGATGGTTGCAGCAAAAAAGCATAGTAAAGGTCAAAAGTTTAAAGAGGCAGCATCCTGATACTGGGCCAAGAGCAATGAGTTAGGTCTCTGAAGCTGAGAATTTTTTTCTGTTCACCATCAGGTGCCATGATGAAGTTTTCAGCCTTGCTGAGCCTGAGTGTCCTCCACTGTAAAACAGAAAGGTAAGGAGAAGATCAATGAAATAGTGTAGGTGGAAGCAGCCGACACAGAATGGTGTTCAATAATTGTTCAATCTTATAAGCATAACCAATGGACACAGACACCAGGGGGGTGAGGGCATGAATGGGAGTGTGGTGGGGGAGCAATGAGGACACATGTAATACCTTAATCAATAAAGGGAAAAAATTTGTTCAGTCTGAATTGATTGGATGATCCAGGCACCCAAGTAAATGGCAGCACAGGACTCATAAAACCACTTTAAATCTGATGCCTTCTCTGAAAATAATTATTCTAGTGGACCCATTCAGTCAAGAAATACTTATTGAACACCTACCATGTGCCCACCAGGCACTGTGCTAGGTTCAAGGGATAAAAGAGTAGCATAAAGACAGGGTCTCTATGCTCAGCAATTATACAGACTAATGGAGGACACAGAGAAGTTGACAGGCAATGACCTGTTCTGACAGCACAACACAGAGGAGGGGACCTTAGACCCATGGTTGGCAAACTGCGGCTCGCGAGCCATATGCGGCTCTTTGGCCCCTTGAGTGTGGCTCTTGCACAAAATACCACGGCCTGGGCGAGTCTATTTTGAAGAAGTGGCGTTAGAAGAAGTTTAAGTTTAAAAAAAATGGCTCTCAAAAGAAATTTCAATCGTTGTACTGTTGATATTTGGCTCTGTTGACTAATGAGTTTGCCGATCACTGACCTAGACCAAGAGGACTGGGGAAGATTCTCCAGAGGAAGCCACTTGGGAGCTGAGACCTGACAGAGAAGCAGGAGTGACCCAGACTGAGAGCAATGGGTGAAATGGTCCAGGAAGAAAAATACAATGTGAGAGTCAGAGGTAAAGGAGTTTAATAACCGGGGGAAATGAAGGAAATGGATTATGCCCTGGTTAGAGTGCAGCTTGAGGCTGTAGAAGAGGCTGAGGCCAGATCTGATAGGCCAGTTTAATGTACTTATCCTAACAGCAATAGAAAACTGAAAAATTTTAAATTACAAAGTGAAACAGTAACAGGCATCAGGTTTTTCCAAAGAGGCATCAGGGTTTTTTCTTACTTTGAGTTTTTTTAGCGGCATGAACATATCAATGTATGTTCATGTCAGTTTTTAAATAACTCATTCTCTTTTGTTCATCATCCATGTAAATCATTAGTCAAATTATAACCACCCCCACTGGACCTTCATTTTTTTACAAGTTACATAGGCAAGTTGACTAATTCTAGTCAAAGTGACAGGACGGCCCACAATCACAAGTGACCAGTAGGGCTGAAAAAATATTTGTGAAATAAATACATGCACTGCAAAGTTTTAAAAATTTCCAGCATTTGAATTCAAAAGAAAAGGCAGGAAGGACCAGGATAAGAAACCAGAGCAAACAAACAAACAAACAAAAAGAAATGAGAAAATATCATGCTCTAAACTGTGAGCCTATTAAAACCACCAAGCCCGGTCTATTCGCAAGATGCAGAACGCTCTGGAAAGCTGGGGCACCACTGATGAGCTTTTCCAGATAAACCGGGCCATGCCCAGCAAACGGGGCCTCGGTGGAAAAAGGATAAACTGTGTTTGCCAGAGTGATACCATGACCAGCAAACTTTTCCTGAACCTCAGCCTAGAATCTGGCTCTGCCAGTGCACCCAACAGCTGAGGTTCTGTCCCAGGGCTGGTGAGTCAGGGCCCATCGCCCGTGTTCTTTTAGGCCAGGCAGGGCTTTTACATCAGAAACCCTCCTGTGAACCAGAGACACATCAGCAAGGCAATGCTAAATTCCGTGGGTTTTATTTGTCATTGTAAAACCCATGAACTAATTTCTGGCCAGCTTTATTCGAACATGTTCTGCACACTTAAGAACTATAAAACAAACAGGAACAGCAACCACTTGCAGTTATGGGGCATATTTCCTTTTAAAAGCTCAAAGCTTCAGAAGTTGACACAATGTTCTCTGGGAAAAGCACTCCCTTCAAGCTAAATATTTCATTTACTCAAATATAAAAACTGATGGACCACAAACAAGGGGGATGGTGGCAGCTGTGAGGGAAAGAGCTGATCACCAGAAGCTTTCAAGTGGAAATGTGAAAAATAATAACAAAAAGAATCCTTCGGGTTAGAAATGTGACAACTGTCTGGGAGATGGGAATAAGGACAGTAGGCAAGGGCTCTTTGCAACTTCTGTTAAATTCTAACATTTAGCACTTAGTTGTTTAATTGCATATATAATACAGACCTTTAAAAACATTATTTATAAAAATAAACAATCCCTTAAAAATGGGCAGAGCACCTGAATAAACATTTATCAAAAGAGGACATATAGATGGCCAATACAGATATCTATGAAAAGATGATCAACATCACTAATCACCAGAGAAATACAAATTAAACAGCATGTCATAATGGCTATCTATAAATCAACAAACAATAAGTGTTGGCAAGGATGTGGAGAAAAGAAAACCCTCATGCCTTGTTGATGGGATTGCAAATCAGTACAGCCACTATGGAAAACAGTATGGAGTCTCCTCCAAAAATTAAAAATGGAACTGCCTTATGACCCAGAAATTTCACTTCTGGGTATTTATTCAAAGAAATCCGAAATACTAATTTGAAAGACATATGCACCCCTATGTTCATTGTAACATTATTGACAATAGCCAATATATGGAAGTAATCCAAGTGCCCATCAATAGACAATTGGATAAAGAAGAGGAGGTACATCTATACAGTAGAATATTACTTATTCATAAAAAAGAATGAAATCTTACCATTTGCAACATGGATGGTCCTAGATGGTACTATGCTAAGTGAAACAAGTCAGAGAGAGAAAGACAAATACCACAGGATTTCACTTATATGTGGAATCTAAAGGACAAAATAAACTAACAAAAGAGAAACAGACTCACAGATACAGAGAACAGACTGATGGTTGCCAGATGGCAGGGGCATTGGAAAGTGGGTGAAAAAGGTGAAGGCATTCAGAAGTACAAAATGGTAGTCACAAAATAGTCATGGGGATGTGAAGTACAGCACAGGGAATGTAGTCAATCATCCTATATAATAAAAGGCTAATATGCAAATTGTCCCTGTGGAAGTTCGACGGGGTGTCCAACCAGAAGTTCGACCAGGGGAGGAGGACAGCCAACCACCCGCGGCCCCTCCCCCTGGCCAGTCCCACCCAGCCCCAATCACCCTGATCAATCGGGGTGGGCTGGCCGGACCCCACCCGTGTACAAATTTGTGCACTGGGCCTCTAGTATTGTAATAACAATGTATGGTGCCAGGTGGGTACTAAACTTACTGGGGGGATGACTTTGTAAATTATATAAATGTGTAACTGCTCTGCTGTACATGTGAAATAAATATAAAATAATACTGAATGTCAACTACAATTTAAGAAATAAAATAAAATTTAAAACGAATATTATATATAAAGCACAAGTTTATTACCCCCAAATTTGGAAAATACAGATAAAGAAAAATGAGAAAAGGTAATTCCAGCATTGAAATATAATCCCAGTTAACAGTTTTGTAACCATCTTTCCAAATTTCTGTTGCTCTAGTTCCCTCATTTTCTCTTTATTTATAACTATATGCACATGATCTCATTTTTATAAAATATAAATTTATATATTCACATTTATGTTTAAAATAGGATCATACTGCACATACCATTTCAGAATCTTTCTATTCTTAACAGTCATGAACATCACCCCCTCGAATATAAATTTGATGAGGGTAGAGACTTTGCTTGTTTTGCTGTTTCCTTAGTATCTACAACAGTACCTTCGTGCAGGCATCCACTAAATATCTATTGATGGAATGAATAATGAGTGAATATTCTTTCAGGTCAATTAAGCATAGATATTTATGCATATGTCATATTAATGTCTACTATACAAAATAAACACTCACATATATATAATTATCATACTAGCATTGCTGGCTACATGTACCAATTCTATCCACCTTGGGTCAAAAGCTACCCCTTTATCAAACCACTTCAGCCTCCCAGCTCTTTCTCCTCTGACATCCCTGGAGGGACCAAAGACTGAGACTTTAACATATGAATTTGGGGGGACACAATTCAGCCGGTAACAGAGGTCTCATTTGATAGATGAGTTATCTGAGCCTCAGAAAGGCGAAGTGACTTGCCCAAGGCCAAAATGAGCCTTGCACTCAAGTCCTTCTCATTCCACATCTGTTCTCTGGAGCCTCTGTCCCCTGAGTCCTCACCCCTCACCTACTCCCAGATCATCTGCAGTGGTGCCTGTGGCACACTGTAGGTGTTCCATGAATTCTTGTTGAATGAACAATGACACACCCATAGGAATGAAGCATGAGTTGGTTAATGATGAAAAGATACGTCCAGAGATTGGAATGTCCAAGTGCAGTGGTCAGCAAACTCATTAGTCAACAGAGCCAAATATCAACAGTACAACGATTGAAATTTCTTTTGAGAGCCAAATTTTTTAAACTTAAACTTCTTCTAATGCCACTTCTTCAAAATGGACTGGCCTAGGCTGTGGTATTTTGTGGAAGAGCCACACTCAAGGGGCCAAAGAGCCGCATGCGGCTCGCGAGCCGCAGTTTGCCGACCACGGTCCAAGTGGATTGGTCTGGGGGCTGAGAGGGAACTGAAAGGACTGGTCTAGGGACATAGTCCAAAGTGGCCCACCTAGTCTTCCATTCAACAGCCAGAGACGTGAGCATGACGAACCTTGCTTCAGACAAAGTTAAAGGCAATTTAGAGGAGAGATTCCAGCCCAAAACAAAAGCAATAGCTGGACAGTACCCACAGGCCTCTTCAGAAGGGCTAATATGATTTGGAATAATAATCACACAAATAAAAAATCTGGGACCTAGAATAAAAAAAAAAAGTCAGAAAGAAAAACTGCAGATAAAAGTCTAGAATCTTGAAACAATGAACAGAAACTTGCCACACTATCAGGAATTCTTCCTTCACTACAAACACAGGAGATTAAATAGTAATGCTCTCTCCCTCTTCTCTAGCTTTGAGATGGCAACAAACACTTCCAGTGCCCACTCCGACCCCTAAGCCAGCGATCTTCAAACCTTTTCATCTCAAGGCACACATAAACTAATTACTAAAATTCTGCAGCATACCAAAAATATATA
The DNA here is from genome assembly GCF_963455305.1 of Plecotus auritus. NCBI lineage: Eukaryota > Metazoa > Chordata > Mammalia > Chiroptera > Vespertilionidae > Plecotus > Plecotus auritus. Next base: position 140,976,965 of record NC_137776.1, on the reverse strand, counting down.
TTTTGCCAATCTGACAAAAAATAGGTATAATTTTGATTCATTCACACTGGATGGCTATTGTTGTGTTGGCTGTTGTCATTTTTTTTTTTCATTTGACCATCTAAGGCAGGGGTCCTCAAACTTTTTAAACAGGGGGCCAGTTCACTGTCCCTCAGACCATTGGAGGGCCGGACTATAGTTTTTAAAAAAAACTATGAACAAATTCCTTCGGCTGCTAAGCAGGACAGGCAGCAGCACCTGGAGGGCCGGATAAATGTCCTCGGCGGGCCGCATGTGGCCCTCGGGCCGTAGTTTGAGGACACCTGATCTAAGGGAAAAGAGCCCAGTGTCCTTGACTAGATCATCAGGTGTTGCGTGTTTTAGAAATCCTAGTGGCACACCAGTTGAGAATCACTGCCCTGGGCCCTTACCAGTCAGTCTGACCTCAGACGCCAGTCCCTGCATGCCTCCGTCTGTGGCCTTTCTCTTATCCCTAGAGTCTGCTCTGCTCTCGTGTGTGACAGAACAGCAGTGCCAGGGAATGAAAAGGAGGAGCCATTAACCAATCACCGGCAGGAGCTGATGGATAAATACCTGTATCCCTCACCACTCCGGTAGAATAACTTGGAGGTACCGAGTCCACACTGCCTCTCAGAGCTCCCCAAAGCCTCAGTTGCCCTCAGAAGGAAATTGCTTGATAACACATTACGCATCAGCTGTCTTACCTTCCCTGCTTCAGTTTCTCATCCACCACGAATGTTTCCTGGGATCACTTCCTAAATAAATTAGTTGCACCTAAACCCTCATCTCAGAGACCTGCTTCTGTAGGAGGAAGTAAAGCACTCCTCTGGGGCAGAACATGCCCACGGATGCCGAATCCAGCTGCCCCTTACATCACAGCCTTCTCCGACATGCCATCTCCCCATCTGTGAGTTAGCAGAGGAAGGCAGTTAAGGAAATAGAATCTTGAACATACTCAAAGAATGTCAGATCCTCTCCCAGTAAAATTCCCTCATCTTAAAAACAAATCCATATTCCAGGGTCCTATATTCAAGGGTCTCAACCTTAACATAGACTTTCCAAAGTGATGTTTTAAAATGTAGGCCTGCCACTAAAGGACACACCAAAAAAAGTTCTATGGTCAAAGAAATTTGGACAAGGCTGGGATTGTTCTAATCTTCTGTATGGTAAGGCGTACCCAAAATACTGAAGACGGGGACAGAGTGTGGAACATCTCCCAGGTTATTTGTCTAAGAGTCTCTTGAGAGGCAGGGGCCCACAGAACACACAGAAGGAGATGCTACCTCTCTCTAACATAACCCACAGGAAACCCTCCACAGTGCAGTCTAGGCCTCACGTGAAGAAGGCACTCCTGGGCTGTAGGAACAAGTGGCCCTCAAGACCCTCCATTTCTAGGCCCCCACACTCTCCTGCTTCCATTTTCCCCCTGTGTGCTGGCTTCACCGGGGAGAAAACTGGCATCTAATGCCCCTCACCTTCACACCTGTGGCTCCAGCCCTATAAAGAGACTGGCTTAACTATCTCTCAGTCCCAAATCCAAAGTCCCAGGGAAGAACATTTTTGTTAAGTTCCCATCCCGCAGATGAAATAGCCAAATTGTATAAAATGGCTGGTCCCAGCACAATGATGCGACTACTGGTATATGTGTTGGAGAAGGGCAGGCAGTTATAGGTCCAGGATGACAGTAAGCCTGCTAACACCTTAGTGATGAGCTGCAGAGTGAAAGACAATGGGATGAGAAAGTATTCAACCACCCCATCCCTGATCAATGCTCTCATGGGGTTAGGGGGATGGGGTTGTGTAGGGAGCAGAGAGCTCCGAGTGGAAAAATACTTTCATCAAAATCCTGTCTGACAGACCAATGAATCCACAGATAATGAGCAGGAAAAAAGTCTGCTAGCCTTGAGATATCTTTAGACAAGTTTTTGTGTCATAGGGCAATTCTAGCAAGTGACTCATGAGAGGGAAAAAAATAAAAGGATTCCTACAATATCAAACAAGTCCAGAGGCCAAGATTAAAAGGAAATAATAATAACACCCAGACAGATCCTGGACTGCAGCATTTCCAGGCAAGAACACCCAAGTTCAGGTACCTCCAAGACATTTTTTTTTTTTTTTTATAATTAGGTAGAGAAATGCAGTTGGCCACAGGAAGCGGAAAGGAGAGGATGAAACTATTGCTAAGAATCAAAACTAAACTCACATCACTGTGGCCTATCTCTGGTAAAAATGTTTTTCCTATTTGTTCATCAATTCTGATGGTAAGTGAGTCTTTCAGGCCGTGGTTCCAGGGTGCTAGTACAATGAATCTCAGACAGAAAATGAAAAATGAAGGCTGCAAAGTTCAGGGAATAATAGAAAATTAAGTCTTAACTGGCTGCTGTAAATATCACAGCCAGAAAAGAGAGCGCATTAGTAAATTGTGCTGGCAGTGACTGGCGGTAATGAATCCCCTCTCCATACACAATTACCAGTGGTGCATAAGAGAGTAGGGGGTAAGGAGGGGGTGATGATGAGAAAGGAAGACAAATAGGATCTGCAAATTAAAGTATTTCTTTAGTAAAGAGCGCTTCTTCTCAGCCAAAGCCAACAGCCCAGCTCAAATGCCCCTCTTATGGGAACGCACCTAATGTAAACTTCTGCAGCCCATTAGCTGTAGCTCTGTCAAGGCACTCACCATTTAGATAGTGATGTGTGGGCATGCCTTATTTCCACATTGAGATATGAACCACCCCCTGAAGGTGAGAGAGAGGACTTGTTTCCTTTGTTCATCTTTGTGTGTCTCACAAAATCCAAAGAACTAATATTAATTGACTGTCTAAAATGCCATGCTCTGCGTGAGACATTGTAATGTTGTATCCCTATGGGATCCTCCCAAACACCCCGCAAAATGAGTAGGGCTAGCATGTCACACCCAAGAAGAGGCTGAAGCTCAGAGCAGTGACTGGCCTCCGTCTGCACCACAAAGAAGAAACCCAAGTCGACCTAATTCCCAAGACTGTGTTCCTTCCTCCTCCCTGTGTACCTGGCAAATAGCCATCATATTTTCCAGTAATTATGCCGATAACACGAATAGTAGCTAATTCAATCAATGAGTTTCTATTATCCAGGTGCTGGGTAGATGCTTTACATGTGTTATAATTAATACTCACTACAGCCTAAGAATTTGGTAATATTATTATTATTCCTGTTTAATAAATAAAGGAAACTGAGGCACAGAGAGATTAATAAAATTATCTAAATCTCATAGTAAATGTGTGCTCTCAATCATTATCCTATATTGATTTCAAAATATGAACACACACACATACACATACACCTCAGCCAACATGTTTTGAGTGACTACTCTGCACTGGGCTCTGTGAATTTTCTAATTTAATCCTCACTACAACCCACCAAGCAAAGCAGGTTTTCAGTAAATTGTGGAATAAATGAACAACTGAAGATAAAAACAGAGCCACGCCTATCACTAATTGTTAAAGTAAAAAACAAAAACAAAACAAAAAAAACACACACCCAGAAACCCCTCTGTGTTTGCACTGGCAACACAGTGGTCCCAAGCTATGGAGAGCCAGAAAAAACTAAATGAGGATTGAAAACAGAAGAGCAATACAGACAGCAGAAACAAAGGATTTTGGTTTGAAAAATGAGTGTGTATAAAATTACTACCAACCCACCCAGTATGAAACAGACTTTCTAAACTGATGGCAAATCTTCTAGAGATACACCCACATGAATTAGATTATGATATGGTAGCCTTGGAAGAGTAGTAAGCACTAGACAAAAATAAAAGTGCTGGGACCTACTTCTGGCTTTTCCAGCTTTCTTAGTCATGTATGCTACCACCAAATGTTTCTCTGCCACCAAGGTTAGGCATGGCCATAGGACGTGCTTGGCCAATGAAGTATGACCAGCAGTGATGTGCCCCTTACGGGCAAAAGCGTTAGAATCAGTGAGTAGTTTGCACCATTCTCTCTTTTTCTGTCATGATGACAGATGTTCTCTCCTCTTCTGTCACCATGACTGATGATGTTCTCGAAGGCATTCGTCACCCTGCGTTCCTAAGTAAAAATGACATGGAGCAGAGCACCCACAGTAGAAACACAGCATGAATAAAAAATAAACATGTTGTTTTAGCCACTGAGATGTGTTGACTGTTACTGTAGCATAACTCAGCCCCACCTGATTGATATATCAACTAATGAGCTATGAGAACTAGTCATTTTACCTGGCTGGGTATTAGCTTCCTTATGTGTAAATCTAAGGGATTAACCTAGAGCAGGGAGGCTTAATCTGGGGGTCCATGAGAAGTGGGCTTCAAAATGACAATGAATTCCCAAAATTATTGCAAATATTCTGAGAGGGAGAGAGGGGGGGATTTTTATTTTTCTGGGGCGAGGGTTCATAGCTTTTTCAAATTTTAAGAGGGTCTATGTTACTCAAAATGAGGTTAAGAACCTGGATAATCTCTAAGGTCCTTTCTAGCTCAAATGTGCTTTGAGTAGGAAAAAATCGCTAATTGGGTTCCTCTCTGATCTGGTATTTCAGGACATGCCTTGAGTCAAATTTTATTAAGGTTGTTTTCAAATACATTTAAGAGTTCTACTCAATAGGATTGCAAATATCAAACTCTCAGGAGGTATTCCTGGGTGAAAAGACAGTATTCAGAGGAATTCTTTTTAAACTAAAGAAAGAAAGGTTCTTCAAAAATTGAAAACAAGGACACAGTTCACATTTGGTGGGTGGGACAGAGTGGGACCTATGCCTGGTGGGAAGAAGAAAGGGTCACTCTTCCAGAAATACATCCCCACATGTAAGTTAATGTCTGAAAGGCCTGAGTGTAATTCTTTAGCTGAAGGCAAGAGCTCTCTCTCTCTCTTTTTTTTAATATATTTTATTGATTTTTTTACAGAGAGGAAGGGAGAGGGATAGAGAGTTAGAAACATCGATGAGAGAGAAACATCGATCAGCTGCCTCCTGCACACCCCCTACTGGGGATGTGACCGCAACTAAGGTACATGCCCTTGACCGGAATCGAACCTGGGACCCTTCAGTCCGCAGGCCGACACTCTATCCACTGAGCCAAACTGGTTAGGGCGGCAAGAGCTCTCTTAAATATGAAGATGGTTGAATAGATTAGGTTATAGAGAGAGCCTGAGTTTTATAGATGGACAATGAGGGTCCAACATGTTCTGTTGGGCCACAGTTTTCTCATCTATAAAACAGGGACAGTAGTACAGCCATAACAGGAAGAGTCCTAGCAGCAGATACAAAATATTCTCAAACAGGGTAAGTGAGGAGGGTTTATTGAGGAACAATGTGCAAAGCTGAGTTCAGGGTTCAGAGAAACTAACAAGTTATGTTGAAGCACTCGGGAGAGTTAAAGCAGGGAGTCCTTTATCACTGCTAGACCTGAAGGCACAAGGAGAAATAACAGTTCTCACAAACAGGAGAGAGCTATACCTGTAGCTATAGAAAGGGCTATAAGCAGGAGTTGTGGCCTTCCAAGTGAAACCCAGACACTGTCAATCCTTGGTCCAGCAGAGAGAAAGCCTTGATCTTCCTCTCTTCTCACCCTCCTCAATCCTGCTGGTACCCCCACTGGCCAAACCCAAGAAGAAGTCAATGGGCAAGGAAGCCCGTTGTTAGGTTCATAGAAAGTCAGTCTCCTGGGGGCAGAGAGAATGGGGAGAGGGGCAGGGATGGAGATCTGTGCCTCAGAATGAAGCCACCTTGCCAGGGAGGTGGGTTGGGGGTTGGAGAGCTGTTTCTGAATGCTTTGAATCAGGATGAACCTGCACATTATGCTGCAGATAGAACATCTGAGATTTGTCCACTATTCCCCAGAGAACCATTTCAGATGGCCATGCTCAACTCAGCCCTGGAGCACCAAGACACCAGCCCTTCTATGACACTTGCTGCAATCCCAAGCAGTTTATCTTCTGGCTGTTTAGGAGATACACCTTTCTTAACAACAAGATCTAGAATCGAAGAAGCTCCTTAGGCACACAGTAGGAGGTGTATTTCCAAAATACTGACTTCTTGCTCAAAACACAGCCCTGCGATTTTGGACCTTGTGATGTTCAGCAGCTGTTTTATTAACAAGCTTTATGCTGAAGCTTGTTCACCAACTGCCACAGATGTACTTAGCTCAGGAGTGACATACAAAATGTGGCTACACCTTGGTTAATAATTCCTCACTGTATTCTGCAAAGGCAACTTCTCTCAGAGAGACTGTGGGACTACAATATCAGGAGATTGTAACTTTTCTATAAAAGTCCTAACCAGAGGGGAGACAGCTGATGTTTTCACCTACTAAGCGTCCTTTCTTCCTTCTCCTTGAAGAAAATGTTCTCCTCCATTTGATAGAGTCTGGGTGCGACTATAAACATGTGGCCTGAGCTGGACCAGTCATATTCTTTCCTCTAGCAATTTTTATTTTCAGGGGAGTGACCCAAGTTTGGGAAAATCATTGAAACTATCAATCCCAATAGTGGCACCCCCAAAAGACTGCTCATTTATTCCTGCCTCCTACAGATCTCCAAACAAGCCTGGACTCCCATCTGCTGAGGTCTGGTTGCTCATCAATTCCTTTCATCTCCTGAGCTACCCTGACTGTATCCTTTTAATTCATTATTCTTTGGCTTAAGTCAGTAAACTAGACTAGACCACATGTTTAGGATTGACAAGAACAATGCCTTGGACAAGGTTTTAGCATGCTTTCACTTCAGTTTACCACCAAACCAGTCAATAAGCCGTGCAAACGGTATATGCCAGGAAAGGATGCATTTGAGTGAGTGGGTCCTGGTCCTTCATAGAGGCATTGCTGAGGTTCAGAGGACAGGACATCCCATGTGAAGTAAGAATCTTGCCTTATATACCTTTATGTTGGAGTAAGGATCAAGTCAGCATTCAAGAGTCTGACTATGGCTGTACAAGAAAAGCTTTGCTACTCCACAGCGTTATCATTCCCATAGGCTTCCATTGAGCCTCTAATAGGCTCAGCCATGCCATATCACTGTTGGTTAAGAAGTCCATCTAGCCCACGGTTTGGCTCAGTGGCTAAAGCGTTGGCCTGCGGACTCAAGGGTCCCAGGTTCAATTCCAGTCAAGGGCATGTACCTTGGTTGCAGGCACATCCCCAGTGGAGAGTGTGCAAGAGGCAGCTGATAGATGTGTCTCTCTCATCGATGTTTCTAACTCTCTATCCCTCTCCCTTCCTCTCTGTAAAAAATCAATAAAATATATTAAAAAAAAAAAGAAGTCCATCTCTTTCCCTTGTGACCAAGCATCTTGATAGTCACAGCTGGTGAATTCTACTTGCTCCATAATCTGAGTCCCACTTCCTTTCTGTCTTACTACCTGCTGTTCCCTTTCACCTACTCTACAGGATTATTAGAGGAAAATATATTTGTGTACAGGATCACTAATCCTCTTAACATATTACCTAGGTAAGCATTATTTTCCCATTTTATAGATGAAGAATGCAAGCTCAGATAGGAGGCTAGCACTCTTACGCTGCAGCACTGGAATTAAACCCAGATCTCTTTGACTTCAAAGTCCACACTCTGGCCTATCCCCTTCTGCCTGGTTTCTGATTCAATTTCCAACTCTGAGTCTTTTGTGTCCTTGGTTAATTCTCTCCCTTCTCTGGGCTTCTCTGTAGGTACATCATTCTATCTTTCCACAAGATTTCTAGGACAAGGTAGATGGGGAACAGATGAGAATACTGGGTTAGGTTCCAGAGTGGTTTCTGATAACTGGGAAACCATGCAGCTATTTCTATTCTTTTTGCATTTTGCAATTGCTACTTTAAAAAAGAAAATAAGTACAAACATTCTATCTTTGGTTTGGAGTTTGAAATTCTCCTATCCACCCTAAGCTAATGAAAAATCTCAGGCCTTTCTAGCTATCTATCTTATCTCTCTATGTGTTTATATATTTCTTTCTACATTTGCTCATCAAGGCTTAGTTCTCAGTGGCAGCTTCTCTTTTCAAATTACTCCCCAACTATTTCCTGCATTGATAGTAAGTTGCTGGAATCACCATCATCAGCCTATGGTATTTAATGCTAGTTTAACACTTACCCTATGCCCTAAAGTAGCCAGAAACTGAAACTAATGGTTCTTTTTGTCCTAGCTCCTGCACCCCAAGTGTATTCAGGTGGCCAGCATCAAGCAGGAGAGAAAGGCAAGCTTCTATGACTCAGGAGCCAAGCTGCATCAGAGAACCCATCTTTTCTAGAACAAAATCTTAAATCAAGCAACCCTGAAGCACAGAGGTCCTTCTCCCAAGTATTGGTTTTCATCTCAAAGGAAATAATTGGATTTCTGCCCTGTGATCTCTATGATCTACCATTGCCAGCTGCATGGCCATAAAATCATTAACCCCTCACACAGCATTTTCTCTCTGCAGGAGGAAGAAGTAAAAGAGAGAAACACACTGCTCAGGGCCAAGGGAAAGGGAAACATTTTTAAAGTGATGCAATGTAAATTCCACTAATATGGCATCCATCTCAACTGGCTTGAATTTATGGTCCACACTTGAGAATACAAGCCAGAGAACTTGGAGCGGAACCATTTTCCGCCTTTGGGAGCAACCCTGAACATCACCCAGAGGTTGCAGTGGAAGAGTCTGAAATTCCAGCTCCAGCTCCACTTTTCTCTCCTGACTATTGGCTTTCACATCCATCTCCAAGAGGTCATCACCCACCAAGTGAGAGACGAAGCTAGTCTCTCCATTTCCTCTGCTTACATTTGCTCTCCACTCAGTGGGGTTTTTAAAGGTTCACAAAATCCTCCCAGGTCAACATGAACCACCTACTGCAGGAAAGGTAGGAGTGGGGAAAATGCAAAGGAGGATGCAGCACTACCTCTGTCCCCAGAAGCCTCCAACTGAGCATGTTGACTTAATAAAAAGGGCGGTAGGGAACTGAAAAATACTAATTGGTAAGTAGGGGTAAACTGAATGCATCTCTGCCTGGACCAGCCTTGGGCAAACTACAGCCCGCGGGCCGGATCCGGCTGTTCTTTCCAGTTCTCTTGCTCTCCCCTCCGCTCCTTTACTTTGAATTTATATTAGTTCACACAAACACTCCATCCATGCTTTTGTTCCGGCCCTCCGGTCCAGTTTAAGAACCCATTGTGGCCCTCGAGTCAAAAAGTTTGCCCACCCCTGGTCTGGACCCTCACCAGGCTTCTCATTGCTGTTGTTTTTAATTTTCTTACATATGGAAACAAGGCTCAACAGAAATTAACTCTTCTCCTTCCCTTCTGTTCAATGATTTAAAGCTCAGTCAGATTTCAGGCTGATGAGAAAACTTCCAAGTGTGTAATTAGGTATGGGTATCACTCCAAATTATTATGGAGTCTCCCCCAGAATTAGCTATGTAGCACAAACTTGATCTCATGGAAGCCAGGTCTTATCCCTCTCTAATGGGACTAACCCCATATAGTCAATAGACCAGATAAAAGTCAAAGTTTGAGGAAAATAGCTAAAGTTTAAGGAGTATCTTTGAGAGTCTCCCATTTTTTAACCCAACCTTTGCTGTGTAATCCTTCAAATTTATAGATAGCATCTTGTCACTTGTTTTAAACACTATTTTTTCAACTACTTGTGGTTATGATAGTTGAGGTTAACACCTCTGTTTGAACAGCTGCTCACCATTAGCAGAGAAACTATTCCTCTCTGCACCTGGGGAGATCCTGAAAAACAGGCTTTCATCCCTTTCCCCTTAAGTTGAGTTAGTTGACCTTGGCCTTGCATCCTTTTGCTTACATCTTTCTTCTACCCTTAGAAGCTTAACTCTTAAAAAGAATTTTCAAAACATATTTCCCTTGGGAAGTTTTCACAAGCAACATGGGTTTTCCTTGCCACCCTCTTGGAGCTTTAATATTAGAATTTAAAGAATTATGGAGGAAGGGGGCTTGTAGTTGAAGAACTTGGAAGCCAGCCTTCCAATGACTGTCTTATGTTATGTAAGTGAGCACCAGTCACTGTTAGGGACTTTTCATAATAACTATGAAAATAAAGAACCACAAAATCAGCCAGGAAATAAGTAGATTACATTTGGGCAGATGGTTAATATTACGAGGGAGGTTATCCAGATTCATGATTTTCTTTTTCCGTAACAGCAGTATCAACAAAACAAGACAACCTTTCTTGAGCAATTGAGGTGAATAACTGACCTCATGGCTCATTTTTCAGTCAACTATTGCCTATTGACCATCACTGAATGGCTAGATTGTTCCTATGATGAGACTTATATTTTCTGCCTAATGGGTTGTTTTATTCAACTGTTGGTGTCCACATTCATCAGGATCATGAAAATTGTTTCTTGAGTCTAGCAAAGTTAAACATTGCACTTGGATTTGCACTTTTCCCTCTAAAACTAATTAATGTTTTTAAATGTCACCTCTGAATTATGACACAGTGTTAGGCTGATAGTAGTATTTTCATCCCAAACAGTCTACCTCTCTGTTGGTTGATGCAGTAGTCCACATCTGCTAAAGGAATGAAGAGCAGTTCCAAAATATGCCTGTCTGAGTATTTTGGATAGTGTAGAAAGTGGAGACAGCACTATGGAGAAGAGGAGGAAATATTATAAAAGGTGTAGGGGACTCATTCTCCCCTCTGTCTTCACACTGATGTCCAAGTCCAACTCCTAGTGAAAGGCATCTTCAATGTCATTTGTTTATTTAAATTTGCCAAATGCTAGGCAATTTCCCCCAAAGCTTATCAGCCATAGAGCCATGAAGGATTAAATCACTCACCTAAATTCATTAGGCATCAATTTCTGAATACTATATAATTACAGTGGTCAATCATGTATACTGTGAATATGCATACTTCACAATACCCACTTTGGAAAAAAATGCAGGCAGCATCATCATTACCACCTCATAGACCCAGAAAAGCATAATTTTTGGTGCAGCATGTCCCCCAAACAGAAACCAAGATCTTCATCTGTGTTCAACCTAAGACTGACAAGTTCCAATGTAACTGAAACCACTTATAGAGAAACACTGAAATTTAAGGGATTTAAATGGCAATTTTGTCTACACTAGATTTCTGCCTTAGTGATGTTGGAACCTAATCCCAAGTACTTTGCAACCTTACCCCAAGTACTTTGCAACCTTACTAGACCTCCAAGAGTGAACCCATTAACTTCTGAAGCTAATTGAGTTTCTCATTGTGCTTCATCACAGGAAACACCATCTTTACCATTACAAATGCTTCAACATTGAAATTTTCATTAACTTAACCTATTTCTTTATCAATAATATTCCATTTTGGAGCATGCACTACATGCAAGAGACTGCACGTAAAAGTAGGAGATAAAAAGAAATATGTAAAACAGTTCCTGACCCCATTAAGGTTATATATGAACTTGTGTGCATATGGAAAGGTAATTAAGGAAGTACAATGTAAGAACAAAATGGTGTGGACTAATGGGAAGACCTGAGGCAGCACGGCAACCATGCACAGTCCTAGGCAGACAATGCCCTGCAAACATGATGGTCTTAACATTTCCCCCAAGTGTCAGTTTATTCAGTTAGTCTTCAAGATGTTTCATTTGCACAGATTTGTGCCACAGACATCATTTTATACTCATCTTTGACTACATGTTCTGCCTCCAAGATTCTGTTTATGTTCTTTCTAAATCTAGGCTTGGATTATTTCTTGAGCACATTCTATTTCTTTAATGTCTCCTTAGTGTCCTCATTAGGAAAACCCCAAATTACAGAGTAGGTGTTCCTTTTTTCAAAGCTACTCTCCTTAAGTGATAGTCCCTTTTAGAATTGACTCTGACCTCATTTTACCCTTCTATAATTAAAACACAAACAAACCAATGGATGTGCCTGAACATGCCCATTTGTTCCTTTCTCTGCCATTATGAATTCCGAGGTGACTCAGTCACTTCCTCCCATGTTTCCCACACCTTCTGTTTCACCAACTGGCTTTTCCTTTCTGGTCAGAATTCAGTGGATGTTCTATTCACTTTGTCCTCTAATCAGCTATTCCACTTTTAGCAATAGGAGCCTCCCAACAGATGTTTGGAGAGTTAAAGACATGACATCACCACATAACTATTATAGGGCCAAGAGGTTCCTACCCCCTCACCACTTTTCTGCATCCTTTCATCTCTGCCCACAGAGTTCTACACATAGTTCCGGAGTTTTCCACATGGAATTTTGTTAACATCTAGCGCTCTGACTTAAGGGGGAGGGCTGAAGCTTAAGAGAGGTTAGAGCACCTACCAGACATAGATTTAGGGATGGGTCAGTAAGTGAGGTCCAAACCAATCTATAGACCCTGCAAGCACACAAGCAAAAGGCAAACACTCTGCTTTAGTTTAGGATAGTCATGTGGTTTCAGGAAAGAAATTTCCACTACAGCTGCAGGAATAGATAGAACATGTGACTGAGGCTATGGCAACATAACATTAAACTCCATAACCAAAGTGATTGGTCAGAAGTGAACAGACCAATAAAGTAAACCTCAGGACTCTGGCTGGGGGTGTGGGGATGAGCTTTCTCTTGCCTGTAGAGATGACCCAGAAAGTCTTTAGGTCAGGATGCTGCTCTAGCCATCTTGGGGCCTCAACTCCATGAAGTTGACACCATGGAAGGAGAAATAGACAAAATGAAAGAAATCAAATTCTTGATGACATCACTGAATTGCAAAATCAAGCCTTCCCTTTGCCTCCTCTTTAGGATTTTCAGTTGCTTTTAATGTTGAAGCCTGTAGGAGTTGGGGTTTTTATTCAAAATGTGTCCCGTTCATTCCATAACCTGATCTGAAGTTATGTTCCACCAAATTTAACAATAACCAGGAGACTGGGTTAAAATATTGAGTTTACTTTGTTTATTTTTGATAACTACTGGTATTCTGTGTATTAAACCCAGGCAAAAAAGAAGCAGGTTGTTTGTTTGTAAAAGGCCTTGGAAGATGCCAGTGGAGAGGGAAAAAATTAAGTTGCAACGTATACACTGTTATTGAAGGGACAGGTGTCAGGATCTAGTCTTGGCTAGAGGATGCAGTAGAATTTTGGCTGAGATAGACAGGAGTTTTGAGAGATACAGAGAAATTCCCAGAGGACAAAGCTCAAAAGGAAAGACAGGTGACCTGTGTCAGGAGTGGATGGATTGAGGGAGCTTTAATTGGTGTGGAAGACAGAGTGGGAGGTCCAAGGGGCAACAGTTTTGAGGATTGTTGGGGGTGGTCAACAACTGACTTGGAGTACAAAGTCTGTAGGGAGTCAAGTGGAGTCAAAAAAGAACTGGAAGTCTAAAAAGGATAAAGAATGACTGACGTGATGTAGACAAAAGGTGAGTCTAGTAGGAATGAAGGAATGGAGAGTTGGCGGGGACAGTGTGATTGAAGCAGGATAGTAAAAAGCTAGGAAAATTCCTTGGCAAGTGGAATGGGGACACTGATTCAAAATAATTAAACAAGGCCAAATAATTTGATCCACCTATAGCCGGCTAGTAAGTCTCAAGACCTTCTTTTCCCTAACGAAGGACACTTGAGAGCAAATAGTTTATACATCTCCTCTCTAACCAGAGAATAAACAGCTTTAATCACCCTGGTTGGGGAGATAGGTAACAGAGACACAATTAGTGCCATTTGTGCCAGCCAAACCCAAGAACGAATGAAGGGGAACAAACAAGAAGAAGAACAACAAGAAGAAAAACAATTAGAGCCAGACAGATCCGAGATAAAAGTAAAGCAGTGAAGCTGACCTAAAAATAATCCCAAACTCCCCTATACACTTACTTTGATGAATCAACATATTAAAGGACACATCTGGAAAACTAATAAATATTTTCTTAAGACCCTCTCTTAAGATCTCCCCTAGAATTCCCACCCGCAGAAGAAAGATTTAAAACCCTCAAGACAAAGACCCAGCATGGGCTCTCTCTGGAGCATGCCCATGCCTCTCTTTTCTCTCAGTCATGCATCTTTACTCTTCTTTCCTAAACTCTAAGAGTCCCCACTACATTTGCAACCTGGGAAGCAGTGGGCAGCAGCAGCTTCTCTGGGCTTACCTTGTCTCCAAGGCCCCCTTTCCTCTGACTTCCCAGTGAGCTAAAAGCAGCCCCGCCTTGGCTCACTGTGCCCTTATAACTTGTCTAGAAAGCCAAAGCAGAGCGACACCTAGGCTCTCTCCCATTGCTTCTTCTACGCTAAGCCCTTCCTTTGTCTCACTGTCCCCAGCTTTAATAAACATCCTCTCAAAATCACCTGGACTCGTATTGTGAAATCTTTCCTACACCAAGTAGGAAAGAACTCACTCACTACAGTCTGGCCTGAGACAGACCCGCTCCGGGCTTTGTCCCCATCTGGTAACATGGTCAGGGAGTCAGCTCTAAGTTCTAGCCACAGAAGGGCATCTTCACCTTCTACTCTCTGCCTTGCCTCCATGCACACTACAGGAAGTACAAGGAATCTTTCTTTCAAAATGCTGTCTTTCCACAGAGCAACCTTCCCTCTTGCTTCCACAGCCTCAGTTTCAGTCTTGGGCACAGACATGTCACATCCAGGCAGTTGATGATAGCAATGGGACTGTTTCGCTAAATATCAATGATATATGTGAAATTCCATTCCTCCTCCCCCCAGCCATGTACCTAAGCATCCATCAACCCTACAAACACCCATAAGAATAATCTTGTAAAGCATCCCTTTTCTGATGCCAAGAGTGGCCCTTAATCAGAAGGATTGAATTTTGCTAATAAGTTTTATAGTTCTTTTCCCAAGACTTTTCTCCCTTATTAAACCAGTACCACTTTCCACTACAACAGGAAAAGCACACTGAAAAAGCCCTAAGTAGCCACAGAGAAAATCTAATCCACCTCCCTCCCCGGAAATGGAGGTCTAGAAAAATATAGATCTTCATACAGTCAGCTATGGCCAAGCTGGCATGAGCCCTGGGTGCCCTGAGCCCTGAACCCGGAGCCCAGGTTTGTTTCTTCACATCATGAGGTCCTCTTCTGAACCAAACTTTTCCCTATGATCCACCTTTTATAGCAAAATCTATCTGGCTAATTGGTTGGGAAATGGACAAATGACCCAGATTGGAACATCGAGTCTTCTCTAAGAATTTAGAACTGGCGAAAAAGAGAAAGGGGGAGAGAGGGAGAAGGAGACAGGGGCGGGGGGTGGAATTTTTCTGGAGAGTCACACCGATAATATTTAAACTTAAAAGCTGCTGGAAGACAAATTGTTTTTCTATCAGTGAAAGAAAGCAGAGGGAGCTAGGCTCTCTCTTAAAAAGAATAAGCACACAAAGAATGAAGCAGACACAGAGAGATCCACTCCGACTCTGTTTGGGGCCGCGGTTCCCATCTGCTCCTGGCTTGGCTGCATTCCTGCTCTGGAGTATTCTAAACCACCTCCTTGCCCTTTTAATAAATTATCCTGTTGCTTAAGCTGTTTTGAGTGGGTTTTATTCTCATACAACCAATGAGTCCTGATAAATAAGACCCAGTTCTGGGGAGCAAGTGTGAGCTATTGATAACATGGTTTTGAGGGAATATGGCCGTGGAGCCCACTGTCTCACCCACCGCCACCCACCACTGTGAGCAAATAGGCAAGAACTAATCAGAGAAGAAGGCTTCTTTTAAATCTCCCTTTAAAATATAAAGAGGAGGGTCCAAGGTCTTTTTGCTAGTCTCAAAAATAGCTCCCTGTTTCACTCTACTTCTTTCTCCTAAATACATCTCAGGAGGAGAAGTAAAGCTAGGAGCCGATAGCTTTAGTCATTTACAAAAATGGTTGATATTAGAGCAAATGAAAGCAGAAACTCTTACTCGTGGGCTAAATACCACAAAGGGCTGCCATAGACCAGAATCTATGTGCTGATGAATTCGTGTATTGTGTCTCCAAAAATTAAAATGTGCATGTTCTCTCTCTCTTGTCTCTCTCCCCCCACCCCCCCCCCCCTCTCTCTCTCTCTCCTTACAGTCTTACTGCCTCATGTCTCACTCCGTCAATCCAGGGAAGGGAGGCAGACTGTCCTGAGATTGCAGAAATGATCACATGGCAGAGAAATGGCCATCAGGTCCAATATGATATAAAATCTGACCTGAGCTAATACTGGGCATACAGCCAGCTGCACCTTAGTAACTGTTGGTCCCTGGCACTGTCCCAGACAAAGAACACTCCCTGAGCATGTGCAGCTTCTCTGCTCTATAACTTTGGCCGGTTCTCTTAACCAACAAAAAGAAATCTGAAATGTATTTGCTTTAACTATCCTAATGAATTTATTCTACACAAAGCAAACCTATTGTCTTGCACATTTTTAATAACATTCTGCATTGTTAATAGAAAATGGAAAAATCTATTTTTTAAAAATATGTCAGGTATATTTATTCTTTACAAGAATTGAAGATTATATCTGGAAATCCAACTGTCAGAAAAACTATGGATTGTTTCTCAATATATTTCTTGACAATAAATTTGTTGTACCTTGGCTTTCCATGTGATCAAGAGAAAGAAAATTAGTGTCAGGTCCTGCTTTCCTGCCCAGAAGTCAAATCTTGGGTTGGAAGTGGGTCAGGGGAGAAGGAGGAGATTGTAGATTCTGCTGATTTGGGTAGAGATGGCATTCTCTAAGTTCGCTGCTCTGGAAAATGCCTGGTGCACGGCAGGCCTTCAGTAACATTTGTCAAGTATATGAATGAAAGAGCACAGGGCTGAGGACACAGCTGGGTTTGAATCCCAGATCTGCTATTTACTAGCTGGGTGATCTTGGCCAACTTAATTATGATTCTCAGTTTCCACACTTACAAGATGGAGATAATACCTACCAGGCAGGCTTTTTGTGAAGATTCAAAGTAGTGTTTATGAATTACTGCACAGGTACCTAGCATGTTATAGGCCTGTAATACACAATAGTTAATAGCTTACTTGTGGATGATCACTTACTTTACCCATATAGACAACCAAATATCTCCTCCAAAAATATGGTGGGTGAATTTTCAGCTATGAATTCTTCCTTGTTGTTTCCCTAATAATAAAAATGATGGGAAACCAAATTAGCAAATTCTTGACAACAACAGAAATCAATTTTTAAAACTTTTTAGTATGGAAAATGGTAAAGGAGACATTACCATCTCAATAGCCATCAACCCACAGCTAATTCTTACTCATCCACTCTCCACTTCTACATTATTTTAAAGCAAATCCTGGGAGAAAAAGCTTTTTTCTATCCTCTTAGATTCAGTGACTGGAGACCTGTAAATTAAACTGACAAAAGACAGATTAAAAGGAGAAAAGGCATATAAATGCATTATTTTTTAATTGTACCTGCACAGAGACATTACACACGGAAGTAAATACCCAAAGCAGTGGTGAAGTTTGAGGGTTATATACCATCTCAATAGGGAAAAGGGGAGATGGAGAGCAGAGAGGCACTTCTGGGAGAACAAATAACTTCTTAGAAGGTGGGGAGAAAAGGCACTTATGGAAACACAAATGCTCTTTTGGAAAGATAAATGGGCTCTTAGGACAATAGAGAGGAGAGTGTACTTTGTGACAATGCCTATTTGGGTGTGGGGTTGACTTCTCTTCTCTCAAGAGAACATTAGAACTTCTCCAGTGATGGGGTTTATAATAACTGAGTTATTTTTGGAGGCACTGCTTTTTAGGCAGATTAGGGACTTGAGGAACTCAAATTCCTTTAGCTAAAGATAATTTTTATGCCAAAGTGACATACTGGTATTGTGGGGTGGCATTTCTTGATCACCTTCAACATCATATCACATCATCCATGGATGAAATCAGGTGTTTTTAAAAGTCAGCTCTGTAAATAAAAGAGACATTAGGAGGACAAAGAAAGGTTTGTCTAAAGGAGAATTAGAGGAAAGGAACTCTTAGGAAATGCACTTCAATGTTAAAAATGCAATTTATGGTTAAGAGATGGTGTTCAGAATACGCTACTTCAAAATATGACAACTTGGCATAGCAAATATTTTAAGCTGAAGTAAGATGAGAAAACAGTAGAAGCAGGAAGGTCTCTTTGTCTGACCTTCCCCTGCTTTTCTCCCCTGAAACCAGTTATAAGACCCTCATGGGAGAGGTGCCCTCCTTAAACTCACAGTAAAAGAGCAAGCTTATCTCCAAGACAAAGGGGCGCAGAGTAATCTGAGTGAAGGCCCTGCTAAGTTTCCCCAGTTTACTACACTTGCCTTATAG
The DNA here is from genome assembly GCF_963455305.1 of Plecotus auritus. Taxonomy (NCBI): domain Eukaryota; kingdom Metazoa; phylum Chordata; class Mammalia; order Chiroptera; family Vespertilionidae; genus Plecotus; species Plecotus auritus. The sequence goes on along the minus strand of NC_137776.1, from coordinate 140,958,767 downwards.
CCCCTGTCCTATTGTATTTCTCTACGGATGTCTTTGTCATCAAACCTATAAAAACACTCAGGTTTAACCATTTCTTTGGATCTTTCTTTTCTTATGAAGACTTCCATGTCTCATAAAACTTATTTTAAATAAATCTGTATGCTTTTCTCCTGTTAAACTTGGTCATTTTAATTTCTGGACCCCACCAGGAACCCTAAGAGGGTTGGTTTATATCAAGTTCAAGCAGTCAATTGTTTTTTTCTGGTCATTTAACTGGAAGATAGATCTATATCAGACAGGCCACTTTTATCTTTCTCCTAATTCTTCCTGGAGGTTTGACCTCTTCCAGAAAGTGTAATCTGAGCCACTAAATGCTTGGGCAGGGTCCTCTACAGCTGTGTATTTGGGAGTCATCCCAGTCCAGCCTCCAAACTATGTGAAATGGAAATTCAGTTGAAGAAAAGCAAATGATTTCTCTAATCCTGCTCCAAATGAAAAGAAATAGACTCAGAAATGTGTCTAGGAGGGGTAGCTGCTTTAAGAAGAACTAAGATACCACAGAAGTGAAGTGCTATGCAGGGAGATAGGGTGTGTGGTGAAACAGCTGAATCTGTAAAAGCCACAGGAACCCTCAGACCACCCCCACTGGATTTATTCTTTAAAACAGGCAAAGACCAGCTCAATCCAACAGGGCAACTGATTCCACCTTACTCTAACCCCTAGTGTCATTGTAGGCTCATTGTAATACAGTAACATGCTACGCAACACACCCTGTGCCACCGTGATCAGAAATGGTAAAGCTCATGTAGGGACACAAAATGGCCAATGGGGCTTTTCTGAGAAATCTCCACTCCTTTCCTGGAAGGATCCTGAATATTCTTTTCCCTTACTGAATGCCCTAACTCTGCCCCTACCTGATCTAACAAATCTCAATGAAGGAAGCACATCCCACAAAAAGGGCTGCTCTGTCTGTGGAGTAGCCACTCTGTCTCACTGCTTCACTAATAAACTCTTTCACTTTAAACTCCATGCTCAGGTTTGAATTCTTTCTGTGCAGTCAAGAACCCTCAGTGGGTGGCAGACCTTTAAGTCCATGGGCCCCCAGAACATCTGCATCAGAGTGGTGTAGGGAGACATTTGTAGAAAATTGTCCAGAGCAGGAGCAGTGAAAAGGCACTGACCTCAGAGCTGGGTGTTTGGTGAAGGATGGGTCAAGCCAATGTACTCCCAAAGAGTTAGGACTTAGATAGTATAAGAAGCAAATACAAATTAAAAACAAGAGGCTTAATTCTCCCTGTGGAAAATAAGAAACTTTCATCTCTCCTGTCCCCTTTCTTTCAGAATTTCTTTCTCTATCCTTCTCAAATGTATGTAAATCTTTTTAATGTCTAAATAAACCTCTAGCCAGTCTCACAACTCAGAAATATTTCCTCCAGGACCTGGTAGTCATCTCTTTGGAATGTAATCAATAACAAAAATAAGGCCCATCCTCCAGTGTCCTAGGAGGTTCTGGATCTAACTTGTCACCTGAATGCAAATTGCTAAACCCACCTTGAAAAATGGACTAATGGACTGCAATTGTCCTCCACTCAACCTATATACAAGCATGAGACTTCTCTCCATCTTTGCAATCCCTTCAGCGGGTTGCCTGTGATGCACATCACATTCTCGTTTAATGCTTACTTAATATTCAAAATTTTTTCTTTCTCTTTTACCTTCATGGCCATAAAATGGAAAAAAAAAAAAACCTGAGGTTTTCTGGGTTCAGGGATTTTGTTTTTAATTATATTTTCCCAACAACTGCCTGAAACCCAAAGAGAAGGAGAAGCTGGAGTCCAAGAGAAAGGTTAGTAATTTCCCAAAGGCCAGGGAAATGGAGAACATTAGTTCAGATTTTGACTAGAAAGTAAAAACAAAACAGATAAGGGCAGTGAGGAAAAATATAGCATGGCACTTAAAACCACATATTTTGGTCTTAGAAGTTCTTAGGAGTGGGATCTAGTTTTACCACTTATCAGATAGGCAAGTTACCTTCTCTGAATCTGTCTTCATCTGTAAAACAGGCATAAATAGCACCTTACAAAGAGAGGTTTCATGAGGATAAGACAGTGCCATCAATGCACTTAGTACATGCCTCTCCGTGGGGTGAGCTCAATCATTCTTAAATATTCATAATATCTAATCTTAGCTATAACTTATGAAAGTTATTATAACATCTGGTTATTGTTAAATGAGTACTGAACTATCTTTAAAAACTAATGCTGTTGAACTATAACCCAGTGATTTGTACAGGGTTTCAAGATTACCTGGTGCTGTAATAAATCACACTGAGCCACTGTAGATGTAGTAGGGGAGGCGTAGAGAGATGTAGAGGCTTATGGACTGGGATTTTGTCAGAATCCCTTTTGAAGATTTTTTAAAAACCTGATTGATTTCCCAGATGGGAGCAGGAGAAAAATATCCATGCATTGTCAACTTGCAAAGAAGAAGAAAGCCAGTTTGTAGGTGACGCTGGCTCAGGTTTGTTACATCCCTAAACAAGAGAGGAAACAAATCTTTTCCTTCTACCATTTCAGTTTCTTGGCTGGGACCTCTGTTATGAAAAACAGAATAATAAGAGAGAAACAAACAGAAGTTTATTAACATGCCTATCATGTATATACTAGAGGCCCGGTGCACGAAATTCGTGCACGGGGGCGGGGGGGGTGGGGGAGGTGTCCCTCAGCCCAGCCTGCACCCTCTCCAATCTGGGATCCCTCTCACAATCCAGGACTGCTGGCTCCCAACTGCTCGCCTGCCTGCCTTCCTGATTGCCCCTAACTGCTTCTGCTTTCCTGCCTGATCACCCCCTAACCACTCCCATGCCAGCCTGATTGATGCCTAACTGCTCCCTTGCCAGCCTGTTTTCCCCTAACTGCCCTCCCCTGCAGGCCTGGTCACCCCTAACTGCCCTCCCCTGCAGGCCTGGACACCCCTAACTGCCCTCCCCTGCTGGCCATCTTGTGGTGGCCATCTTGTGTCCACATGGGGGCAGGATATTTGACCACATGGGGCAGCCATCTTGTATGTGGGAGTGATGATCAATATGCATATTACTTTTATTAGCTAGGATAGAGGCCTGGTGCATGGGTGGGGGCCAGCTGGTTTGCCCTGAAGGGTGTCCTGGATCAGGGTGGGGGTTCCCTTGGGGTGTGGGGCGGCCTGGGCAAGGGGCCTGTGGTGGTTTGCAGGCAGGCCACGCCCCCCGGTGACCCAAGCGGAGGCCCTGGTATTCGGGGTTTATTTATCTTCTACAATTGAAACTTTGTAGCCTGCTGCGGAGCCAAGCCTTCTGCTTGTTCTGTGGCAGCAGCCATTTCTTTTGGGATTTATGTATCTTCTATAATTGAAACTTTGTAGCCTTAAGCGGAGGCCTGGGCCAGCCAGGGTGTGTGGAAAGCTTGGCTTCCTCCATCACCGCGGGCAACCCTAGCCTCCTGCTCTTTCCAGCTCCGTGGCTGCTGCCATTTCTGTTTGGATTTATGTATCTTCTATCATTGAAACTTTGTAGCCTTGAGTGGAGGCCTAGGCCGGCAAGGGCAGGCAGAAAGCTTGGCTTCCTCCATTGCCGGGGAAACCCAAGCCTCCCTCCTGCTATCTGTGGCCGTAGCCATCTTGGTTGGGTTTATTTGCATATTTGCTCCTGATTGGCCGATGGGCGTGGCTGATGGGCGTGGCTTTTGGGTGTATCAGAGTGATGGATAATTTGCATATTACTCTTTTATTAGATAGGACTAGAGGCCCGGTGCACAGATTTGTGCATGGGGGTGTGTGTCCCTTAGCCCAGCCTGCACCCTCTCCAATCTGGGATCCCTCTCACAATCCAGGACTGCTGGCTCCCAACTGCTCGCCTGCCTGCCTTCCTGATTGCCCCTAACCGCTTCTGCCTGCCAGCCTGATCACCCCCTAACCACTCCCCTGACAGCCTGATTGATGCCTAACTGCTCCCCTGCCAGCCTGTTTGCCCCTAACTGCCCTCCTATGCAGGCCTGGTCACCCCCAACTGCTCTCCCCTGCAGGCCTAGGTCTCCCCCAACTGCCCTTCCCTGCAGGCCCGGTCCCCCGCAACTTTCCTCCCCTGCAGGCTTGATCACCCCCAACTGCCCTCCCTTGCAGGCCTGGACACCCCTAACTGCCCTCCCCTGCTGGCCATCTTGTGGTGGCCATCTTGTGTCCACATGGGGGCAGGATCTTTGACCACATGGGGGCAGCCATCTTGGGTGTTGGAGTGATGCTCAATTTGCATATTACTCTTTTATTAGATAGGATATGAAACTCAGAACTCGGAGGTGGCTAGAACTTCAGCCCAAATATCCTTTTCAGCTAAATAAAGAATCACATGGGGGAGAAAGGGACCTGGAAAAGTACAGTAAACTGGGGTCACTTTTGTTATGCAGATTTAAGTGCCTTCTCCGTTAATAAGAGTCTGTTAGGATTTACAGTCATCTTTCTCTTCTTAGTACAGAAAGGGAAACAGTGATTTTCCTTACAAATGTACATTTCCCTTACAAAAGGTCAGCTACTGATACCGTTGTAATTAACTAGTTATTAATTATTGGAAAGGATCAAAGGGAAGGCCAGGCATTATAGGCTTGTTCCCTATAAAACACTGGGGGAGGGAACCACATAGGGAATATACTTGCCTGTCAATCACACCTGGGGCAGAGATGGTTATCAGAATGGGTGTGGCTACGCCAAGTGTGTGGAAATGTGGGATATATAATCCCCTAAACAAAGAAGCTTACTCTCTTATGCTCTTGGTTCCTCTTGGCACGCTTGGCTCATGGCTCATGCTTGGCTTCCTGGCATTCTCCAGGGTGGCCCACAGCCATGCGGACCCACACACACAACAGACTAATGAACTGCAACTAGCCTGATACTGTACTGGGCCCAGCCCCAACATGGAAGGGAAACTCTGGACACTGGCTTTGCCTCTAGCTCTACTGAAACCCCAGCTACACTTCTTCTATGACTGGAATAAGGGGAATGGAACTTTGGAAATGCAGGGATTTAATTCTGCGCAAGTAAAAAATCACTCATTCTCCCATTGAATCTCAGAAAATTCCTTTTCTCAGGATATTGCAAAAACTCCATCCCCAGCAGCACCCAGGGGGGAAGAGGACCCCTACTTTGTCCGGTATCACGTCTACTTTGTTTTTGTAACTCTTCCTGTGGTTGCTGTTTCTCCAAATACTCTTTATGCCAAAGAGGCATAGTTAAGGTTGCATACTCTGGTCTCCTACACCTACCTTTCCATGGTCATCTGACAGATGTCAGGAACACTTTGATTGTGAACTCTGGGGTGGTGAGCATTACACCTCTAGACCATCACTATCAATAAGTAGGAACTTTGATTGTGTGGGGCCTCCAGGAGTGTGTGTCCTGCCTGTAGCATGAGACATTTTAGTGCATTCTCAAATATAACTGGCATTCCTAATCACTTCTAAAATAAGCGGGTTACCCCCCCCCCCATTTAATATAGACATAAGTTTTTGGCGCTCTTTCCTAAGTGCTCCAGTGTCAGTATTGGAAATATTAACTGTGGAGTCATAGAAACCTCATAGGGAAGTCAGAATGCCTGGTGAAAATGCTCAAAACATTTGTCACAGCTCCCATAAGTTGACGAGAGAAACTTTGTGCTCTGGTGGGTTTCTCCATAGTTAAGGAGCCCTGTTACAAAGCTGGCTTTGTAAGGAGGCCATAGCTCTGGGGCTGGGCCTGGCAGGCTGATTTCCAGGTCCAGAAGTGAGAAGTCCCAACCCTGACCTCAGCTGGAAAACTAGAATGTGCCAGAGGAAAAATCTGGGAGGAAAAAAAAAAGGCAACTTAATAAAGTGCCTGTCTGCCACATAAAACACTGATAGTGTTAGAGATAGGGAGGAAGTATAATTTCTCAGATTCAGAAATAGTGATCCAAGTATGTTCATTGTAAGGGATCTGCTTCCCACAAATTCTTTAGGGGACATATGTGCACAGATGCCACACACATCTGTTCTGAACTAAATTAACATATGGTGGTGGGGGGTGTGTGTGTGACATTTTAAGGCCTCAATAATAGCACCAGTGGATAGAAGAGCTATTCAAAGGGGAATTTTTAAATGCCTTGCATTTGAATTCTGAATCTCAGGCCTTGCATTGGGATCCTGAATCTCAGGCCAAAAGAAGATCTAGTGCTTACTACACAGCTCAAACTGTGTTGAACAATGACGCCTAATGGATTTCAATTTGCAGGTCAATAGATACTATTTATTTTATGTCACTTTAACCACAGACTCAAAAATAACCATTGTTTTAGACATGTATGATGCAACTGATTCAAAAAAATCATTTTATTTAACAAAGCATTTGTAGAGCCTAAATACCCTCCATAACACTGATTTAAAAAATATTTTTTAATTGATGGCAAAATTTACTAATTACAATTTAGAGTTATTATACTTGGGACATTTTTCTCCCCCAACACAATATAAATATGCAAATTCCAATGAAGAGGTGTGCTGAGCCAGCACAGCCAAGGGTTCGGTGAGCCTGAGGGAGGGCCTGCGAAGGATGAAGAAAAGACAGACAAAGAGAATAAGCTGGGTCTAGGTCAGCCATGGGCAAACTACGGCCCGCAGGCCGGATCTGGCTGTTCTATCCAGTTCTCTTGCTCTCCCCTCTGCTCCTTTACTTTGAATTTATATTAGTTCACACAAACACTCCATCCATGCTTTTGTTCCGGCCCTCCGGTCCAGTTTAAGAATCCATTGTGGCCCTCGAGTCAAAAAGTTTGCCCACCCCTGGTCTAGGTGGATCTTCTGTGCCCAGCTGAGACCACAGAACTGCAAGCTGATGCTTTATTTTATAGTCAGAGGTAAACAAGGTAGTGGTCACCATAGCTACAATGTTCTTATGAGTTTCACTTGTTTTGGCAGCACTTGCTGCACCTCCCACAGCCCATTAGCTACCCAGGAAGGATCTAGGGAGCAATGGAACTTAATTATGCTAAGAGGGCTGTGCCCTCTAAGCTGGGACTTGTTTGCAGCTTTGCCAGCAGGTCAGTCCGAGGTTTAACCCTATAACCACTCCCTACAAAGAGGCTTTTTCTCTATTCTGGGTAGTATCTAGCCATCATGTCTATTACAAAAGCTCAAGTGCTAATTCTTTGTGCTCATTTATCAGATGTGTTTTCCCATGCATATAATAATAATATGAATCCACAGAGCACCTGACTCAGTTAAAGGTACCAGAGTTTTGCAAACTCTTTCAAAAGGCAACATAAGGACTCTCACTAAAGTACGAGTAATGACCAATAACAGAAAGAATGTTGGTGCTAGCATATATGCTACTATTTATTATTATTATTATTATTATTATTAAAATCCTACATGTATTCTGCTTTCCTTTAATCATATTAACGTCCTTCTTTTACTTTATGAAAGGAGGTTTCCATTGGATTTTTCCATAAATCATCCCCTAGGCTTTTAATCTTTCTGTGGAAACTCAGAGGGAAGGCAGGGGTGGGTGGGAAGAGATTAACCAAAGAATTTATATGCATATATGCATAACCCATGGAGACAGACAATAGTGTGCTGAAGGCCTGGAGGGGAGAAGATAGGGGTGAGCTAGAAGGGGTCAATGGAGAAAAAAGGAGACATCTTTAATACTTTCAACAATAAAGATAAATTTTTAAAATAAAATTCATCAGTCTCCCCCAATTTTTTTGAACTTCTGAGTGGTTTTTGCATTCATGGCTCCTCAGTAAAGATTCATGAGAATTTGGATGTGTATCATTCATTTTATCCACTGGGAGCCATATGACCTTTTCATTTATAATTATTTTGGCCTGTACTATTTTGCTCACAATACTAGGTATCACTGTTTATCTGAGATATCTGTCCATGATTCTAAGGGCAATTAGGTTATGGTGAATATTTTAAAGCATGACCTTGTGTGATTCCAGCCAGGCTTTAGAAAAGTTAATAGACCAGTGGCTTACAGAAGAGAATGGAAGAGTTAGGAGAGGGGAGGGAATTGGAGCCAGGATTGGAATCAGGGGCCTGGTTAGAGCCATAACATCATTTCCATTTAGATGGTCCCAGACCTTTGGAACCTAAGATAGCCAAGACAGAATTTTCATTTTTCCCCACTAAATATACTCCTCCTCCCTTAATTGTCCCCATCTCAATAAATGGCACCACCATCCACCCAGTCCTTCCAGTCAGAACCAGAAGTCACATTTAATTTCTCCCTTTCTCCTTTCCACATCTAAGTCCTGACAGCACTGCCCCCAAAAGGACATCCCTTATCCAATCACTTCTCTTCATTTTTTCTGCCAAAGCCCAAGTCTAAGGCACTATGCACCTTCATCTGAACATTTGCAACAGCCTCCTGACTGGTGTCCCTCTGCTCACGTCCTCCAATAGCACCCAGAGGGATCTGCCCAAAGTATCAAACAGATCATATCACTCTCTTGTTTAAAACTCTCCAAAAATTGAGAAAAAATTGCATTTAGAAAAAATCCAAACTTTTTAATCTCAGCCTGAAAGGGCCTACGTAGCCCACCCTCTGCTTAACCTTCAGAATTAATCTCCCTCCTCTTTTCATGATGCCTTAGCCTTCTCTGTGTCACGTGAACATTCCCATCTCAGAGCCTTTTCGTTTCCTGGTACCAGTAACATCTAGGTCTCATTCTTCATTGGGAGTTTTTACAGGGCAGGATGGTATCTCACTCATTAAATCTAACAAAGCTTTCAACAGCCACATGTAAATATTTTTGGTTTGTGGTTGCAGCAACTATTACAGAAATTGACTGTAATAAAGATGTTATCTGTGGCGAGCTCCCAAATAGAAGATTCTCTTAAGCTGGTTTCCATCCCTTGACTTGCTGGGATGACTTTTGGTTGATGCAAACTGGAGTATCAAAGGTGGGAATGGAAGGGAGGGGTGAGATTTCTTCTCCAAAGACCTGCCCTGAAGCTGCATGAAATCCTCCCACTCCCACCTCTAACTTGTTCCCTTTGCCATATTAATTTCTCTATGGAACTCTTGGTTCATGCAAATATGCAAAGATTTTATTAATTTATGTTATTATAAAAGAAAATATGCCCTAAAAAATATAAACCTCTCTTCCCTGTTCCTACTATATATATCCTAATTACATCCCCAACTAAACCCACTCTTAATATTCTTTAATGTATGTATTCAAAACATTTTCTGTGCTGTATGGATCAGATACTAATAAAAATATTCCACAACATTGTGTCTTAAAACAACTTTATTTATAAGCTCAGGGATTCTGTAGGTTAGGACTCTGAGGTCTTAGGTTGTAGGGAGGATGGCTTGTTCTTCACAATGTCTCGGGTTTAGCTTGATAGTCAGGAAGACTCTCTCACTTGATGCTGAGGACTGAAACCACTTGAAGGTTCTTACACTCACATTCTGGAGCCTGAGATGACTCAGAAATTAGGACTGCTGACTAGACTGCTCTATATGCTGAAAAAACCCAGGCTATGACAACAGGAACAAAGGTGGGGGCCATACACAGGACAGTAGTAAAAGCATCTGCCAACCCTGGTGGGAGGGAGAACCATGCATTAGAGGTAATAAAAGGAAGCCAGTGAGGCTAGGAGCACTCATGCACGCACACACACACCCAGAAAAACGAAGAGAGAGAGAGAGAGAGAGAGAGAGAGAGAGAGAGAGAGAGAGAGAGAGAGAGAGACGAGAAGAAAGGAGAGGAGTATCAAGTGAGGAGCCAGATCCCATAGGCCCTTAAGGCCCACCTTTAGATTTGTGTTTTACCTCCAGAACAATAGTAGCCAGTTAAAGTCTTAAGCAAGAGGGTGATGGACTGGGGGTTAAGACTCCAACATACCTTTTTGGAGAGAATAATGTGACCCATAACAGATGCTAACAGCATTCCACTATTGCTAGTTTCTTGGCAATAGTGAAATCTTGCTGGTAATCTTAAGCATTCCCACAGCTGTGTAGATGTAAAAGGGGCCACATACTAAACCTGACAAGCTCAGGGGAGGCCTGCATGGGGGGCCTTAAAACCAAGAGACCAAAAGTAACCACATAGGATGGCCTGAACATAAAAAGTCCTAACTAAAAGCAAGTCATGGCCTATAGTCATGGCCTAGACCTGTATCTTCCTTCACAAAAGTCAGTCCTTACCTTAAGTGAGCCTGTCTATTGTCTTTCTGCATCTCAGATAACACACCTTTGAAATGTCAGAGTAATCTTTTCCATACCCCTCAGGGCACAACCTCCCACCAGAGCCCAAAACCACAGGACTACTCATTGTTACCTTGTTCCCTGAATACCACCTCTAGGTGCTATAAATGTTAATTATTGACTATCCTGGGCCACCAATGGGAAGGAAGTATGTGTATTTCTTTTGCCTTTTTATCCAATCCCCAAGATTTCTCTGCTTTGCTTTCTCCTGCCCACCCTCACTCCCTGCAATCTACCACCAATGGATTTCATATAATCCTACTTACATCTCTTCCTTTTATTCTAACATATAAAATAAGCTGCAAAACTGCTGTTCTGCAGAGCATTTTCTCAATTTATTGAGGTTTGGCTTCCCGGCAAGTGGTGTCAGTTTGACTCAAATAAACTCATAAAACTTCTCTAAAAGCTTGGACGCTTCATACATCGACACCTTATAAATGGCCCCTTCATTAAAGGCTCTTAGTTTAAATCCTCCAAATGTGCCAGGGAACCTCAATCTGGGACTGTGATTCATACATCCATTTTGAGAGAGATTCAATTAAATGGACAGGACTTGGTAATGAGTTGCATGGGTGGGGAGTGGAAATGAGGGAAAGAAAAGTGTCAATGTAATTCCCAAGTTTCTGTCTTGTGTAATTGATGGACATGGTGCCTTTCACTGAGGTCAGGCATGCATAGAAGGCCCACTGCAAAGGAGAGAATGATACGTGTTGAGACATATAAAGCACTTAGCAAAGTCCCTGGTGTTTACTGAGAGAATGATACATGCCGGTTTTAGCCAGTATTACTTTTACACACTTACTTTCCATCTGGAGAAAGTATCACCAGCAATAAAGGTTTTGAAAGGATCCACCTAAATGCGTTCTATATCCTATTTTCCACTGCAAATGTAAAACTATTTTAAATGCAGTGGTGCAGGATTGGAAAAAAGTTTGCCAGTGGCCTTGTACTTCTAAAGTTTTTTTTCTGTTTCATTTTGAACTCAGTGAGACTATTTCAAACAGTTACTAACCTTAATGCTGGATACATCAATTGAAGATGTGGATAAATTTCAAGGGGGGCCTTGGAAAATTATGTAGTCTGACCTCTAATTTTTGGGTGAGGAAATTAAAACCTGAGAGGTTAAATGACTCATCTGAGGCCATACAACTAGTGATAGAGTTGGGACTAAAATCCAGGCCTTATAACCTATAAACTGACCCTTTTATCTCCAACATGGCAGCCTCCCGCAAAATGGTCCAGAAAAAAATGTTTATTGCACAGATTTAAAAATTTATATAATGCACCTAACCCATCTCTAAAGAAAAACAGAAGTTAAAATGAAGAATGAGGAACCAAAATAGGAGTTCAAAGAAGTACTGGGTTTTGATAAGTTCATTCTAACAATTCCTTTTGAAAAATAGATAAATCATGATTAAACTGGCATTTTAAATCTTTAAAAATGTATGTTTTTAGCAAGGTGTCTGACTACTTTTATCCACGGAATAGACTTTTTTCATACTCCTGAACTCTGATGGCCACTTTCCGAGTTTTATTTTGAAGATTTGTTGGGTTTTCTGTACAACAATCAGTAAACTTAATGCTGTGTTCAAAACTATTCACCCTAAACAGATTCTATTTTAAAGAATTCTGACTCAATGAACCAATGAAAATCTGAAGAGATGGTTATATTCCTTTTTATAATCAACCTGTTTTGTGAAGATTGAGTTTTTTTAAAAATCTAAACATCACAACTGAGTCAATCATGTTGTGATATTTGTGTGATTATGTGGAACCAACAAAATCAGTTTTCCTGCTTAGATAGGAGAGAAGTCAGAAATATAGTTTATTTCTCCATATCATCTTTCCTAATGCAGAAAAGAGGAGATAGAGGAAAAAATATTTCAAGAGAAAATTTTAAAATACACTTTATGATATTGGGAGAAAGGGGCATAATTTTCTGTATTTAAAAAGTATGTTGGGTAGACATAATATTTACGAGAAAAGCCTAAATAGCAGAATTGGATTATGTTTAAAAGATTCTATTATCTCAAAGATTTGGTAACCATAGCAACTGAGTCATCTCTACATTTACTCTTTCCATCCATAACAAGGAAATAAACGGCCAAAGAGCTTGCTATTTCCTGATATTATTATATCACTAGAAGCCTGGTGTACAGATTCATGCACCGATGGAGTCCCTCGGCCTGGCCTGCGGGGATCGGGCCGAAACCGGCTTTCTGACATCCCCCAAGGGGTCCCGGATTGTGAGAGGGAACAGGCCAGGCCGAGGGATCCCACTGGTGCATGAATCCATGCACTGGGCCTCCGACATCCCCCAATGGGTCCGGGGTGCGGGTGAAGCAGATTCGGGGCCTACAGTGCCCCAGGAGCAACCTAACCCATGGCCGATTCCACAGGAATTGGGCTCCCTCCTCTAGTGGTCAGAGTGTCTGCCCTCTGGTAGTCGTTGTGCGTCATAAGCTACCAGGCCAACGGTAGAATGGTTGGACAGTCACTTAGGCTTTTATATATATAGATAGCCAATAAATTAGTATTTGACAGACATCTTAACAAACCCTACTATTGTTTTACTTTTGAAACAGGACCCCCAAAAAGAAATAAGAAAATGTAACCAAAACACAGAAATGAAAAATCAGCTCACAAGGGAGAGTTACAATAGCACATCCAAGGAAGGAAGGAGTTATTTTCTGAACTTGGCCCCAGGTTGGCTGATGTCCAAGGCAGAGAAGCATGTTCTCAACTTCTGCCAAGTTACAGGTCACCTGGTCCTCCATCCAGGCAGATTCTGCTGGTTTGCTAGGGAGACCAGACCCAGGTGAGCCAACCTCAGAGAGACCAAAGATATTCTAAACAGAATGTCCAACAAGTGGCAAATGTGTGCCTTTTGCCTATAGAACTGATTGCTATTTAAAAAATAACCTTTTCATTCATTAAACATTTGCTACATGTCTATATGTACCAGACCCTGCCTATGGTTCTGAGGATATTAGCTGTGAATGAGACAGTCCCAGATGACAAGAAGTTCACATCCTGCATAGAACCCAGATATATCAAATTTCCTATTAATAGCAGAAAAAGATAATTAATGTCCACTTATGATGGACACATCATTATGCAATACTCCTGGGACCCAAGATAGTTTCTTGCAAACAACTGATACAAAATAAATGTTGACTGAACATAGGAACTCAAGGGAATGGCCAGGATGAATCTGACAAACAGATCAAAATTATCTGTAACAGGATAGTCTTCAAAACACAAAGCCTCATGTTTTAGCTAATAAAATGAATGCAATTTGAGAACTGTTATAAATATAATTAAAGATTTCAGAAATTAGTGGTAAAGCTAGGATTTGAATCTATGAAGTCTGGCTCCAGAGATTCTTGTGCTTAGCCACTATATACCATGCCACCTCTTAGAGAAAAGCAGGATAGGAAAGGAGGACTGGTGAAATTCTTTCTATGGACACAGTGATTTAAGAAAAAATAAAGAAAAGGAAACCAGTCCAAAAGTGTAAACTGCAAAGATTTAGATGCCAAACATACTGTTCAAACTACATCTATTCTTTTATTCAACAAATATTCATTGTTCCTCCCTGAACCAGGTGTTCTACTGGGCATCAGGGTTTTATGTGAAAACATATTAAACCATTGCTCTCATGATCTATTTTCTCCATATAATGCACCCCATGATTAACATATTTACTAAGCTTATTGATTACTAGGGGCCAAGTGCATGAATTTGTGCATCTTGAAAGGAACTGTGAGCTGTGAGGCTGCGGTGGACACAGGGGTGGGTCTTGGCCCATCCTCTGTGCCCCTCCCACCACAGCCCTGCTCACACCTGCTGACAGCGTGGAGCAACTGGGGTCGGCGCCAGCAGCAGGTGCAAGTGGGGCCAGCCCCATCAGCGGGTGCGAGCAGCGGCTGCTGCCCTGATGGCCCCTCAGGAGCAGGGGGAGGTAGAGAAGCCCTCAGAGGCAATCAGGGCCGGTAGCCACTGCTTGCACCCACTGGCAGTGCCAAGCAATCGGGACCAGCTCCGGGCGCCAGGAGCAGGTGCAAGCGGCAGCTCCAGTGCCAGCTGCAGGTGTGAGCGGGGCCAGCGTGGCAATGGGTGCCAGCGGCAGCTCTGGTTCCGGCAGCGGGGGCAGCGGGTGTGAGAGGCAGCTGCCGACCCCAATCGCCCCTCAGGAGCAGGGGGAGGTGGAGAAGCCCTGAGGGGCGATCAGGGCTGGCAGCTGCCACTTGCACCCACTGACGGCTCCGAGTGATTGGGGCCAGTGCCAGGTGCTGGCAGCGGGTGCGAGCAGCGGCTCCAGCACCGGCAACAGGTGTGACCGCTGGGCAGGACCACCGGGCAGGACGGTGGCATGCAGGAGCAAAGAATTTTCAGTAAGTACCAGAGGCTTGCCCCGATGACAGCGACCGGAGCCCTGCCTTGGTCTGGTGCCTCCGCTCACCTGCTCCATCATCCTGCTGCAGCAAATGCCCGCCATGTTCCACACTCTGCCGCCTGCTGCCAACGCCCGCCATGTTTCATGCATGTCCCCCGGTGGTCAGCGCACATCATAGCGACCAGTTGTTCAGTTGTTCCGCCGTTCGGTCTATTTGCATATTAGCCTTTTATTATATAGGATTGTCTGTCTCCCCTTAACAGAATGTAAATTCTATGAGCACATAAAATTTTGTGTTTCATTCCCTGAAAAAAACTACCCCTAGAACAGTGCTTTGGACACGGCAAGGATTCAATAACCATTTGTTGAATGAATAAATCATGGAGTTTAGTTTTTAGTGGGGGATAATATAGGTATTTAAAATAAAATAATATTTTAGAATATATGCTCAGTTAAGTCATGAATTTCCTATGTTTCCTGTATTTTTTTAATTTAATAAATCTTTATTGTTCAGATTATTACAGTTGTTTCTCCTTTTTCCCCCCATAGCTCCCCTCCAACCGGTTCCCACCCCACCTTCGGCCCTTACCCCCCACCCCACTGTCCTCATCCATAGGTGTACGATTTTTGTCCAGTCTCTTCCCGCACCCCCCACACCCCTTTCCACCCTAGAATTGTCAGTCTACTCCCTTTCTATGCCCCTGATTCTATTATATTCACCAGTTTATTCTGTTCATCAGATTTTTTTATTCACTTGATTTTTAGATTCACTTGTTGACAGATATGTATTTGTTGTTCATAATTTTTATCTTTACCTTTTTCTTCTTCTTCCTCTTCTTAAAGAATACCTTTCAGCATTTCATACAATACTGGTTTGGTGGTGATGAACTCCTTTAGCTTTTTCTTATCTGTGAAGCTCTTTATCTGCCCTTCAATTCTGAATGACAGCTTTGCTGGGTAGAGTAATCTTGGTTGTAGGTTCTTGCTATTCATCACTTTGAATATTTCTTGCCAATCCCCTCTGGCCTGCATAGTTTCTGTTGAGAAATCAGCTGACAGTTGTATGGGTGCTCCCTTGTAGGTAACTAACTGTTTTTCTCTTACTGCTTTTAATATTCTCTCTTTGTCTTTTGCTCTTGGCATTTTAATTATGATGTGTCTTGGTGCGGTCCTCTTTGGATTCCTTTTGTTTGGGTTCTGTTTTCTTCCTGGACTTGTAAGTCTATTTCTTTCACCAGATGGGGGAAGTTTTCGGTCATTATTTCTTCAAATAGGTTTTTAGTATCTTGTTCTCTGTCTTCTTCTGGCACCCCCATAATTCTGATGTTGGTATGCTTGAAGTTGTCCCAGAGGCTCCTTACACTATCTTCATATTTTTGGATTCTTTTTGCTTTTTGCTTTTCCAGTTGAGTTGCTTCTTTGTATTTCAAATCTTTGACTTGATTCTTGCAATCCTCTAGTCTGCTGTTAGATCTCTGTATAATATTTTTTATTTCAGTCAGTGTATGCTTAATTTCTACTTGGTCCTTTTTCATATCCTTGAGGGTCTCGCTAAATTTATCGGCCTTTTCTAGAAAATTCTTGAAAAGCCTTATAACCGTGGTTTTGAACTCTATATCCAGTTGTTTGCTTTCCTCCATTTCTTTCATTTGTGATATGTTTGTCTCCACATTTTGGCTGCTTCCTTGAGTTGATAGAGTGGCTTTGTGTGCTAGGTGTCCTATAGGGCCCAGTGGGTCAGCCTCCCCAGTTACCTGAGGTGGACACTCTTGGTGCACCCCTTTGTGAGCTGTGTGCACAGTCTTGTTGTAGTTAAGCCTTGATTGTTGTTGGTATCACTGGGAGGAACTGATGTCCAAGCCAATTGGCTGTGAGGATCAGCTGTGTCTACGCTAGGAGAACTTCTGTGCTGGAGACACCCTTATGAGACAAGACTTGCAAAAGCCTCTGTGCTCAGCTTGGATGTGGCAGAGTCTCAGGGCGGAGCAGACAGCATTGGTTTCCCGTCAGCCCTGCCCTAATAGGCCCCTGTGTCTCAGTGTCCCGTGGTAATCGCTGCAAGCACCTCTGAGAGAAAGCCGCCCTTGAGTTCCACCCGCTGCCAGACAGTCCAGTTTCTCCCCAAATGAGTCTGGGTCCCCAGAGTGTCGCCAAGAACTGGAGTTCAGAGCAGTCGGGAGCTTTTGTCTCCCTCCTGCTTGAGAAAGCCAGCCGCGCACTCAGCTGCCAGTCCTCTCCCTGCGCCTCAATACCTCTACCTCTTGCAGCTCCTCTGAGTCTCAGTGTGCTTTTCTCTTTCCTTCTAGTTGTAGAATTTCCACTAAGCCAGCCTTCCTGTGGTTCTGGATGATGTCCGTTTTGTCTTTTAGTTGTAGTTTTGAAATTGTTGTGCGAGGCAGCAGTTTAGGTATTTACCTATGCCGCCATCTTGGTTTCTCCTATGTTTCCTTTCTTTAAATGCAGCAGAGATAACTCTTAACTACTATTGGATTTAGAAGGACATTGTGACTTTTAAGCAGGATGTGCAAATACTTTGGAACCCTGAGATGAACATGGTCCCTAAAATAATGGGATTGCTTTCTAAATTTCATTTTTTGATTATTCATTGCAAAGTAAATAAAAATACAATTGATTTGTATCCTGCAAATTTGTTTATTAGTTTAATAGTTTTTAGCGAGTTCTTTAGGATTTTCTATATATAATATCATGTTATCTGCAAATATAGCTTTACTTTTTCCTTTCAAATCTAATCTCCTCCCTCTTCCTGGCTAGAACCTCCAGTACAAGTTCAATAGACGTGGTGAAAGTAGATATCCTTGTCCTCTTTCTGATCTTTAAAAGAATGTATCTACTCTTTCATCATTAAGTATAATGTTATCTGTAAGATTTTTGTAAAATGCCCTTTTTCAGGATGAGGAAGATCCCTTATAGTCCTCATTTGTTCAGTTTTTTCTGTTTTGTTTTTATCATGAAAGGGTGTTGGATTTGGCCAAATGATTTTTCTGCATCAGTTGAGATAATTGCATAATTTTGTTTTTTAACTCTATTAATATGATCTATTACATATTAATAGAACCAACCTTGCACTACTGGATAATTCTTGTTTGGTCATGACGTAGATTTTTTTTTATATATTGCTGGATTCTGTTTGCTAGTATTTTGTTGAGAATTTTTTTGCACCTATATTCATAAGAAATTGGTCTGTAGTTTTCTTTTATTGTGATGTCTTTGTATGGTTTTTATATCAGAGTAATACTGGCTTCATAAAATGGTTTCTCTCTATTCTTTGGCTTGCTTAATCTCTATTTTTATCTGTCATCAAGCTGGCAAATTCTTTCTTCTGCCAATTCAAATCTACTTAGCACCTGTACCAAGTTTATTTCAGATATTGAACTTCTCAACTTCAGAATTTCCATCTGGTTCTTTTACTTATAATTTCTATATATTGATAATCTTCATCTGATTCAACATTGTCATCATACCTTCCTTTACTTCTTTAATCATGCTTTCTTTTAGTTCTGTTAACATATATTTAATGGCTGCTTTGAAGTATTTTTCTGATAATCTGACATCTGGTCACTCCCATAGACAGCATGTGTTTGTGTTTTTCTTCCCTGTGTATGGGTCATGCTGTCCTGTTCCTTTGCACGTCTCATAATTTTTTGTTGGAAACTAGATATTTCAGATAGTACATTGTAGCAATTCTTACTCACTCTGCAGAACTATTATTGTTATTTGCTTTTTATATTTTTTATTGACTTCTGGGTTATTTTACTGAAGTCTATTTTCCTCTTATCCCATAGTGTGAAGCCCCTCATGCTCTCCTCAGGGAGGCATGCCTTTGGATATAACCTCAGTAATCCTAAAATAACAGTAGTATTGGTAGGGCTTTCTTTAGCTCCACTAAATGTTGGCTAATTGCTTTATTGTTTTAAACAATAATCTGGGTCATAAATAGCTCTACAAATGAATCCAAGCAAACTGTGGCACCTTTAAAAGAATGGTTTCTTTCTTTTCTTTTTTTAAATATGTTTTTATTTCAGAGAGGAATGGAGAGGGAGAGAGAGATAGAAACATAAATGATGATAGAGAATCACTGATCAGCTGCCTCCCGTGTGCCCCCTACTGGGGATCAAGCCTGCAACCCAGGCATGTGCCCTGACTGGGAATCGAACCATGACCTCCTGGTTCACGGGTGGATGCTCAACAACTGAGCCACACCAGGCTGGGCTAAAGGAATGGTTTCTAACATTACTTTTTGATATCTGTTCTCACCCCGAAGGACTCCTCCCAACTGTCTTATTCTAGCCCTCTCCTGCAAAGTCATCAACCTATAATCTAGGGGCTGTCATTAAATCCACAAATTTGCCTCCCAAATGCATTTCACAAATAGCTCCACTTCAGGAGAACTTCTTTGGCTTGAACTTCTCTAAAGTCGGTTACAAATGAAGTCAGTTCCCTTAGAAAAAGATTAAGAGCTATCTATTTTATGGCCTGCTTCTCCCACAGGCCAAATCTCTCTGGATCTGGGGGAGGGGACAAAAGCTGGGTGGGAGGGATCCCTGCCTCCCTGGCTGTAGCAGTCTGACATGAAGTGTCTGTCTTACTGAGCTGGGACAGTAGGGGAGAGCAGTATTCCCAAATTTTTGTATATGTTCTTAAATAGATGTATTTTCATTTGCTGTTTGCCCATAGAGGTTTTAATATTAAAAAAAATAATTCTCATCTTTTTCTCTGTGAAGCAAGTCAGCAGAGCAGAGCTCTTCACACTGCAACGCAGCAAGTCCAATAGCCCTTAATTTTAATGAGTTTATTCACTGCTGACTTAGAACAGAATGGCCATGAAATAAACATATGTTGTCTACTCATTAATGCCAAATGGTTTATAGCAACTAGTGACATGGTGTGAGATCCCCAATTAATGGTGATAAGACGCTTATGGTGGAACCACACTTTATCCTGGTAAGATCACATAAAAGGTGTGATTTTGTCAGTACCTGAATAGACACTATAGTGTAACACAAATGATTAAACCTCTAAAACTCAGCCTGTTGTATGGGCTTTGAAGATGCTAAAATCCAACTAGTCTTTTTGTCTTTCAGAAACAGCCTAGAAAACAGGATCTTAATTCAAGCTCAGCTTGATTTCTGGGCTGTACAGAATAAGATGTCAGTGATATGAAACAGGAAACAGCTGATTAAGTCTCATTTGAGTTTTAAAAGCTAAATGTGTGGAAAAGTTCTAGTCAGAGCGGGGCTGAGGGAACCTAATGTTACATGGTGAATATTAAGAACACAGAGTCCCTTTATTGCAGTTGTATCTTTTCTTGATTCTAAAACCCAGTACCCGAGAGCCACCAATGACTTTGAAATAGAACAGCCTATGTTTTCTAAAAATGTTTCAGAAGGAAGAGAGATGTGGTGTGCTCAAATTCAGATTATTTGACTTTTGACTCTCCCCACACACTCACCCAATGAACTTAACAAAATCATTTTGATAATACTTTTATACCTTCTAAGCAGAAGATATGGGAACAGCAGGAGATTGG
Organism: Plecotus auritus; assembly: GCF_963455305.1. Classification (NCBI taxonomy): domain Eukaryota; kingdom Metazoa; phylum Chordata; class Mammalia; order Chiroptera; family Vespertilionidae; genus Plecotus; species Plecotus auritus. The sequence goes on along the minus strand of NC_137776.1, from coordinate 140,938,584 downwards.
CATTTAGCTCATTAGGTGAGAACTGAGCTTTCTCACCCTGGTGCCTGTGGTTACTGAAAAGGCTCAGTCTCCCCAGAGAATAACTTACCCTATATCTGTATCCAGAACCAACAGGAAATGGCATTATGTAGTTGGGTCTCATTTTGTAAATTACCTTTTGAGTCCTTTTAAGAATTTATAAACACCATATTAGTTTTTCTTGCACATACAAACCAAGTAATAATAATATAAGCCGATGCATATACATGCTCACTATGTACCAGGATCTCTTCTAATGGCTTCATGTATATTAAGTCATTACTCACTACAGCAACCTCATTTGGAATGTGAGGCACGAAGAAGTTAAGTAACTTTCCTAAAGTGACACAGCTGGCAAACAGCAGATCTGGGGTTGAAGCTCTGGCTATCACTACAATGTACTGTTTCTACATAATTAATAACTTTGTTTCTTGGGGAGACAGGATAAGTGAGCAGTGGAGTGGTCCAAACAAAAAAAGAATGGCTTCAGCACGCCATCCTCTGCCTGCTCACTCGCTCACTCTTAGGTGAGGGTTTATAAATGCATACAGATGCATAGGAATGGTGCTACTACAGCTGATATGGAAGTTAGAGTGGGCAGATAAAAATTTTTGAATTTACTACAAAAGACTTGCATGGGCATCTTAGCATTGCAAGATTGGCTTAGGGCTGAGTTTGTTGGACCAATAAATGAACTGGATAAGCAGATGTGCTTCCCAATTACACTTGGAGATGCTGACATTTCCATTCAAAAGCAACTTTAGATCATTTACCAGGATAGTCAGAAGTCATTTTCTACACTTACAACAAAAACAAATTTTGTAATCTCACCCCAACACATATATCGCCCACCCATCAAGGACAATTTCTAGTTCAGAAACCAGTCATGCCCCAAAGCTTGCTGTATAGGAGCCAACACCTAATCAATGATATTAACTGGCTGTGCAAAGAAATGATCAATCATCTGTCAAGAATTATTGCTTCTTAATGTGAAAAGACCATTTAATTGGCCATTTGGAGTTGTAAACCAGGCAGCTGTGCCTAACCTGGATCATCAATCATAAAATGTAATTAACCATAAGCTCTTTGAGGAGCAAAGATCATATCATGCACATCTGTGTATATCTCTTGGTGTCTGGCACATAGTAGGCAACACGGGAAATATTTATTAACTTGATTTGATGCATTAATCACTGTAAAATGTTAGAGAAGTGCATCATACATAATTTGTCATATGCACTTCGAAGTTCTCGTAACTGCATGGTTTTAGGAAATCGCTTCCTCTCTCGGCACCTGTGCTTTCCCACCAGGAAAATAACAAGTTAGACTGGAGGATCTCTGGGTTCCTTCCAGCTCTGAAATCCTAAATGCAGACCATGTCTCAGTGAGGGGAACATTAATGCCAGGGCCGTATTCTTATTTGCTTTAGGAGCTGAATTAAACATTAGCTCTGTTCGAAGTGGGGATGATAACGTTGTAATTATTTAGTTATTAATAACAGAAAAGGAAGAAAGGGAAGACATTATAGGCATGTTCCCTGCAAAACACTGGAGGAGGGAACCACATAGGGAAGATAGATGCATGACCAGTAAAGCTGAGATGACATAGGGAAGATACTTGCCTGCCAATCACACCTGGGGATAGAGATGGCTGGCCAGAATGGGCGTGGCCACTGCAAGCGCTGGAAGATTTGGAATACATAATCCCCCAAACAAAGAAGCTCCAGCTCTTGTGCTCTCTTGGACTCTTGAGACTCTTGTTGTTCGGGAAGTGTGTTCTCTTGGGTACTTGCATTTGCCGGTCTGGCCCACAGCCATGTGGACCCCACATGCAATGGACTGATGGACTGCAGCGGGCAACACAAGCTAAGCTAGCCTGATGCTGGACTGGACCTGGCTTCAACATGGAAAGGAAATTCTGGAAACTACTCTGATTTTAGCTCTACTGAAGCCCCAGTTACACTTCTTCTATGACTGGACTAAGGGAAATGGGACTGGAAACCCAGGGGAATTGTACCACGGAACTAAGGCTTTCTACTATATCTCATCCTCCCCTGGGGACCTCTGGGGTGCTTATTACAGCAGTACCCCAAGAACCCCAACCCCAGGAGCAACAGGGGAGACGAGGCACGCTCCCCTCCATTAACAGGGAGTGGGGGGCAGTTGGTGGTTGATTTACAAATAGTGAGATTTACAAGATTTTCCTCATTACAAACCACACGTTGTTCAATAAGGCAATTTCCATAAATTCATAAAGATAGGAAAACATGAGTTGTGAACTTCTATCCTGTATATGCTTCTTGGACTTCAGGTTAAAAGAAGGGAGCTCTTTCCTTTATATCTTCCAGTAGAGGGAGCCAGATTTTAAGCATTAAACAGAGTATAATTTATTCAATAGAAATGTTTGCCTGATCTAGAAAAAGAAAACCAGTATTTTGATACTGAATCCTCATTTCTGGGTCTTATATAAAACAATAGAAATTGTATCATAGAGACCACCACTAATTCTCCAAAAGACCAGAGTTTTCCTAGTAATAAATATATTTTAATCCTTTTCTATCAATTTCATCACAAGTGGTAGGATTTTTACAAACATTTTTTTTCAGCTTATTAGTATCTGAGTTCGAGTTTTAAAACATGTATACTATAAAAGTATCACAACAGTGAGGTAATTGTTTTATATGTTTTATTGATTTCAGAAAGGAAGGGAGAGGGAGAGACAGAAACATCAATGATGAGAGAGAATCATCAATCAGCTGCCTCCTGCATGCTCCCCACTGGGGATCTGGCCCACAATCAGGTATGTGCCCTGACCAGGAATCGAACCGTGACCTCCTGGTTCATGGGTTGATGCTCAACCATTGAGCTACACTGGTTGGATGGTAATTGTTTTTTTAAGAGGGGTCTTTTTTATTTATAGTAAAGAGAAAAGTCTTTTTCTTTTTTAGTGAGATATAACTGACATATAAAATTATATTAGTTTTAGTTGTACAACATGATATGGTATATGTTTATATTGATAAATGATTGCCTCAATAATTTTAGTTAACCTTCGTCACCACACATAATTATAATTTTTTTCCTTGTGATGAGAACTTTAAGATTTACACTTTTAGCAACTTTCAAATATATAATACTGTGGTGTTAACTATACTCACCATGCTGTACATTACTTCCTAAGCACTTATTTGTTTTATAACTGGAAGTTTATACCTTTCAGCTACATTCATTCATTTCATCCACACCCCCTCTGACAACCACCAGTCTATTTTCTGAATCTATAAGTTCTGTTTGTTTATTTGCTTGTTGGTTTTTAATTCTACATACTAGTAGGATTGTACAGTATTTATCTTTCTCTGTCTGATTTATTTCACTTAGCATAATGCCCTCAAGGGCCATTTATGTTTTTACAAATGGCAGGATTTCCTTGTTTTTCTTTTTATGGCTGAATAATATTCCATTGTATAGTATATGTCACATTTTCTTTATTCATTCATCTGTTGTTGGACACTGAGGTTGTTTCCATGTCTTGGCTATTGTAAATAATGCTGCAATGAACATGGTGGGGGAGCATATCTTTTCAAGATAGCAATTTTATTTCCTTTGGATAAATACCCAGAAGAGGAATTGCTGGATCATATGATGGTTCTATTTTTAAGTTTGGGAAGAGCCTCCATATTATTCCCCATAGTGACTGCCCCAATTTACATTCCCACCAATACAGCACAAAGGTTCCTTTTTCTCCACATTCCCGCCAACACTTGTTATCTATTGTCTTTTTTTGATGATAGTCATTCTAACAGGTGTGAGGTGATCTCCCATTGTGGTTTTCTTTTGCATTTTCCTGATGATGAATCATGTTGAATATCTTTTCATGTACCTGTTGGTCACTGGCATGTAGTGTTTGGGAAAATGTCTCTTTAGTTCCTCTGTCCATTTTTTAAACAAAAAATTTTATTGAGTTTTATACAGTCTTCATATATTTTAAATATTAACTCTACAAGATATATAATTTGCAAATACTTTCACCCATTCTGCAGGTTGCCTTTTTTATTTTGTTGAGGGTTTCCTTTGATGTACGGAACATTTTTTATGTAGCCCCACTTGTTTAGTTTTGCCTTTGTTGCCTTTGATTTTGGTGTCAAAGCAAAAAATCATCATTACTATCAATGTAAAGGAGGTTGCCCCCGATGTTTTCTTCTAGTGGTTTTATGACGTCAGGTCTTATATTCAAGGATTTAATCCATTTTAGTTGATTGTTGGGTATGGGTAAGATAGGGTTTCAGTTTCATTTTTTTATATGGGCGCTGTCCAGTTTTCCCAGCACATTTTTTAAAGAGACTATCCTTTTCCCATTGTATATTATTGGCTGAAAAGTTGTAGTTAACGACAGTATTTTGGTTTGATCACGAGAGAGAAAATAGCTTGTAGACTGTAGCCTTCATTCCCTTGTGCAGGAAAGTTTACACACTTTCAAAGAATGAGGACTACTCTCTTGAGAAGCGTTCTGGTTTGAACTGAATCCTCTTCACCACCACCCCCCCCCATCTCATATGTTGAAATTCTAACACCCGGTACCTTACAATATGACCCTATTCAGAAATAGGGTCACTGCAGATATAATTAGTTAAAATGAGATAATACTAAACTAGGCTGGAACCCTACTCCAATATGACTATTGTCCTTATAAGAAGGAAAATTTGGACACATATGCACACAGAGAGAATGCCATGTCAGGATGAAGACAGAGATTGGGGTGATGCCAGCACACATAATACACACATTTATGTACACAGGGTGTCCCAAAAAATGTATACAAAATTTAACAGCTGATAGCTTAATTTTGAAAATGAAATATATTTTGATAAACACTGCCTTTATAATTATTCAAAGTGTGTGTATACATTTTGTTGGGACACCCTATATACAGACACAGTTTAAAGTAGCAAGAAATTCTAGTAAAACTTTGCTGGTAAATACTGACCTGGCATATCTGCATTTTTGTTAACCCTCCACCAGAGGATATTTTTTCCATTGCTTTTTAGAAAGAGTGGAAGGGAGAGGAGAAAAGTGGGGGGTGTAGGTGGGAGGAGAGAGAGAGAGAGAGAGAGAGAGAGAGATATTGATGTGGGAGAGACACATCAATTGGTTGCTTCCCGCATGCGCCCCAACCAGGGCTGGGGATGGAACCTGCAACCCATGTACGTGTCCTTGACTGGGAATCAAACCTGAGACCCCTCGGTGCAGGGGGGCTGAGGCTCTAACCACTTAGAAACACCAGCCAGGGCTGCATTTTCTTTATTAATGATCATTTCTCCATTCACAAGGCTTATAGGTTTTCTCATATTTGCTAATCAAGAGTTGGAGGCAGTGCTAAATTGCACTTATTATGAAATCTTATTTCATGGATTTATTTTTAAAAGACATAATGAGAATAAATTTAGCCTCAGCTGACGAAATAATTAAACCCATCCACAGAAGAAATTAGAGCCCAAATGCACCTCAAAGATCAACTAGAATTTATTTATGTAACCCTGGGCAAATTACTTAAACGTCTGTTGGTCTCTGTTTGCTCACGTATAAAATTGGAGGGTGAGTAAAAACAACTTCTAGAATTTCTTCTAATTATAACACTAGATGATTGGACTTTTCCATCAAACCCCTAAAGTTTCACTAAGATTCTGTCTGCATATCTGCTATTCCATACACTAAAAAGGTGTTATCTTGAGTAAGGAAAAATACTGTGCGGAATAAACCATCCACAGTGCAGGTAGCCATCATAAGAAATCAAAGTCCACAGACACTTCTCCAACACACACACACACACACACACACACACACACACACACACACACACACACTCAACATTATTATAGTGCCAGTGTTATCCAAATTTCCACCATTGGAGTTTCATGTCAAATCTGAATGTCACCTTTATTTTCATTAACTTAAAAGTGGAATTTGTTAGCTCACTTTTTAAAAATTAGCCACACCCTAATCATAAGCATGATTGTCCTAGTTTTATGCATTTTTTCTAATAAAATTCAAATAAATACAGTCCATAAATAAAATAAAATTCCACCAACTATCTAGAGTTGTGTTGTATACCCTCAGTGGTATGCATATTAAACTGTGAAAAATGCCAGAGTAGCTTATGAAAAGAAGATTATACACAATGGTCTAGAAGATTTTGATTTTAAAGAAAACTACTAAAGTATTATTTCCATTGCATTTATTAGGATAAAAAAATTATCAACTGCTAAATCAATTATTCTTTCATTAGTTAGAGAATCTGATTTCATAAATTAATTTGAAAATGGGACAATAGGACCACCAGTTGATGGGTAGAGTTCTTGTTTGACATATGAATTAGCGTAAATCCCACTCTCGTCATGCCAAGTGTTGATGCCAAATCTTTTGGAACCATTTAGATCTGTGAACTGAGAACAGCATTTTCGGTGGACTATTGAGTAATCATCTTGACAAGGGTAATCCTATAGAGGGGGGAAAGAGAAGTGACACTGAATAACTGAAATATGTACAAAGGAGTGATGTTTAAAAGCTGATCTTTAGTATGTTAGTCTTACTACGAACAAAGGTTAATTTTCAAACAATTGATTAATTTAACCTCTCAAATTACAAATACCTCAATGAGAAAAAAAGGCTATTGCATTTATAGGTACTTATAATTCTGAAAGGAGAAACTAGTTCATGATTGTTTTATGAAACTAAAAATAAATTATTATACATTTAAAATTGTTCTAACCCATAAATTTACAGATAAAATTTTATGATCATCTATGTAAGACCCAAACAATTACAATTTATCTACCATTCAACACCTTTTTAAAATTAATGTGTTATAATTATTCCAAAGAATAATATCTTGGGTTATATCTTTAATAACTGCTATCAAGTCACACTTGCCAGTAAATGCCAAGTTCAAAGATTCATTCCTATGAGAAATTTACCTCAGCATAATCCAGTATAGTGTTTAAGGTATTTACCCTTAGAGCACTTCATAAAAGCTTCTATTATCTATATATACATATATACATATACATATACATATACATATATATATATACATATATATATATATACATATATATACATATATATATATATATATATATATATATATATAAGCACAGCGACCAGAATGACGGGTGGCTATGATGTGCACTGTGGCAGCCAACCAGCCTGATCCGGGCCCTGATCGGCCCCACTCCCATCTGGCCCAGCCCCCAATAGGCCCCCAACACCCCGACTGGGGGCAGGGCCAGCCAGCCAACCACCTGTGGCCCCTCCCCCCCAATGTCCCGGCCCAATGGGCCCCCATCAGGGTGGGCTAGCTGGTTCCCACCCATGCACAAATTCGTGCACTGGGCCTCTAGTAATAAAATAAGACACTATCATTGACCATTTCCCAAAGGAAATAATGATTCTTTTAGACTACATCAAGAGTAATGACAGATAATGAACATAAAGCCCTTGAACTGATTATATAATTTCTCCCTTTAATTGGTACAAATTTTAAAATACTAGAACAATATTGAAATTAAATCACCAAAAATCTTTAAAACAATGAAAGAACATCTAAACATAGTTCAAATCTTAGATTGGCTTTATTGAAAATAATTTAAAACTTTAACCAAATGTTCAACCATAACAATCATTATAGTGTCTATTTATTTACTGAGTGCCATGGGCATAGTAGTTGAGTGTTTATATCTTTTAATTCATAACAGGGCTCTGAAGTACAAACTACTGGTCTCATTTTACATATAAGAAAAGATAATTTGCTTAAAGTCTCATAAGGGGAGAATTTAAAGAATGCCAATATTAAGTGACTCAGCCTGGACTTCAAACTAACCAACTAATTGTAAGATCCATTATCCCTCCAGGATCCTCAAGAAATTCTTAACAATTAAGAGATAAAAAGAAATATAAACAATAAAATCCTAAACCTACATCTTATCCATGTTCCTTTCTACATAGGCTTTTGCTTTTTGTTGTTGGGGTCTATTTCTTTGGGGCTCATTTGTTTGTTTGTTTTTGATCAGGTAGTGGCCCTTTAAAATAGATTTTAAGCATCACTGGCCAAAACTGCCTTCTCAGAGGGAGGCAGGATCTGCTATTCCTACCCCAGCTGCCATCAAACTGAAGAGAGTGTCAAACGAAAGGTCAATGTGTTCCTTTAGCACCTCTTATGCAAATACGATGATTCATTTTGATAACGTGAATGACAAGATTAAATGTGACGTTTCAGGAAAAGGATTCTGGCAACAGAAGGCACTAAAGATTGAAGGTGGAAAGGACTGGATTCAGGAAATGCAATTAGAATTGGATCTCAACTATTTACGATATCAACTGATGGATGAATAAACAAAATGTGGTCTATTCACACAATGAAATATTACTTGGCAATACAAGGAGTAATTGATAGGTGCTATAACATAGAAAACATTATGCCAAGTGATAAAAGCTAAGCCAAAATACCACACAGTGTATGATTTCTTATATAAAATGTACAAAATAGGCAAGTCCACAGAGAAAAAAAGTAGTTTTTCAGGAGATGGGGAAGAATGAGGAGTGACTACTAATGGATGTGATGGCTAATTTTCTGTGTCAACTTCACTGGATCATGGACACCCAGCTACACACACACACACACACACACACACACACACACACCTTGTAACCCAACTCACAAACGTACAGACTTCAGAATATCAATGACCAAACCTGGAAGAATCAGCTCATAGAGTTCTTCAAATGTGAAGAAAAATATGCTTTGCCTATAAGGCTTCAACAAGAGCTGGAAAAAAGAACAGGAATACAAGGAAGAGTCTGTCTGGAGAATGTAGGAAGAAGAAAATAAGGGAAAAGGATAGAAGAAACAGTTTCCTAATGTACCCATCCCTATCTAGACTTTAATCAGGCAGAGTCTCTTTGACTTGGACACAGAGAAGTATCTATAATAATAAAAGCATAATATGCTAAATAGACCAGATGTCCTTCCGGACAACCTTCTGGATGAAGCCGGGGCTGCAAGGGAAGTCCGGGTCCCGGGTGCCAGAGGGAAGCCGGTACTGCAGCCGGGGGAAGGCAGGCCTACTCTTGCACGAATTTCATGCATTGGGCCTCTAGTCTATATATTTAAAAGGTTAAGCAACCGGCCAGTAGCTATGATGCACACTGACCACCAGGGGGCAGACACTCAATGCAGGAGATGCCAAGCTGCAGTCACTTGGCAGTGGCTGTTCTCAGGTGACACACCCAGAACCAGGGAGGAGGGAGCACGATTCCAGGGTGCATCACCCAAGAACCGCCCTCTCGCAATCTGGGACCCCTTGGGGGATGTCGGAGAGCTGGTTTCAGCCCAATCCCCGCAGGCCAGGCCTAGGGACCCCAGCGGTGCAGGAATCCATGCACCGGGCCTCTAGTATTAAATAAATGAGAATAATGGCAGAAAGGCATGTGGGGTCTTCTCCTGGCTCCCACCTCTTATGAGAACTCTTGAAACAAAACACATCTCAGGGTGCCCTTTCATTTGCCTGGGGCATATACCCAAGCTGGTAGAGAGCATGGTCAGGCAGATGGAGGCTCTGAGAGTCATCAATCCTGAGCCACTTTTGATATCTTATGGCATAAACAAGACGCTGAAGTAACTGCAAGTCTGCAAAGGGGGTTCAGCTCTCAGTTTCAGAATTAGATCTGGGAATGAATGGGAATCAGAGAAGGTTTCTGTGGGGCCAACAGTATCTGTGGGAGTGGAAATGACGCTGAATAATCCCAAACATGCCATGAGGGTTACAATGAAGTCCAGAGAGAAAGCAAGAGAAATAGAAAAGAATGACAGTTAACAAAGTCCACAGACCAGAGCCACTAATGCCAGCAAAGAAAAGAGCAACCAGGTGGACTAGGCATATCATCCCAGAGACCAGAACAGGCACAAAAAATGCCCTCAACAATACCCTATTCTCCCCCCCTGGCATCAGGATACTAAATTGTATCCCTCTCTCCATATACCTAGACACCACCCTTGGGAGAGTTGCAGTTACTATTGCTGTGTAACAGGCCAACCTACACCTAGCATGAGAAACAATGGCCATTTTCAGATTCTTTGGGTCAGGAATTTGGAAAAGGTACATCAAAGAAAGCATCTCTGCTCCACAGTGTCTGGGGTCTCAGCTAGGAAGTCCTGAATGCTGGGGGTAACTTAGGGCGGGGGCTGGAAACCTCTCTCGTTCCAATTGGTAGTTGATGTTGGCTGTCTGCTGGGACCCCAGCTAGGGCCGTTGACTGGAACAACCTCACGGGTTCCCTCAGGTACATGCTTGGGCTTCTTCATGGCATGATAACTGGATCTGAGAGTGAGGGTGGCACAAAGAGAACCACGAGCTTTTATCACCTGACCTCAGAAGTCACAAGCATCACTCCCACCACAGTCACAGTTCACCCAATTGCGGGGGAGGTAATACAGATTCTGCCTCTCTGTTAAAATCACACTGCAAGAGCATGTAAGGTGGCAGGTATGTTGCAGCCATTTTGGGACAATAACAATCTGCCACAGGGAGAAATATAGGGAGTGTTAAGGTTCCCAAGGCTACCCTTAGGTTCAATGACTTGCTTGGAGGACTCACAAGACTCAACATATAGTGGAACTAGGGGCTATGATTTATTCAGCAAATGGATACAAAGCAAAATGAGAAAGGGAAAAGGCATGCAAACTGAAGTCCAGAGGAAACCAGGTGCAAACTTCCAAGAGTCCTTTCCCAGTGAGTCACACAGTATGCACTCAACTACCCCAACAACAAGTTGTGAAATGCTCTCTACTGGGGAAGCTCATTAGAAACTTAGTGGACAAAATTTTTGTGGGAGGCTGGTCACATAGGCACCCTTTGCCTTGAACATACTGAAATCCCAGACTTGCAGAAGGAAAGCAGGTGTTCAGCGTAAACCATATTGTTGGCACAGTTTAGGCACAGTGAGCCATTCTTATTAGGGAATCTTATCTGCAAAGCCAAGTTTCTAGATACCAACCAAAGGCCAACCTTACAAGCAGGTTTTTTAGCAGGTAGCAGTCTTGGTTCTGCTATGTTAGTTCTTTACTACGAAGAGGGGATGGGAAAGGATCTCTAAGAGTTTTTCAAGGGAGATTAAACACTTCTTTTATTTTTTTCAAAATTTATTTATTTAAATAAGTCTTTATTCAGATTATTACAATTGTTTCTCCTTTTTCCCCCCATAGCTCACCTCCACCCAGTTCCCACCCCACCTTCTACCCTTACCTCCCCCTCACTGTCCTCATCCATAGGTGTATGATTTTTGCCCAATCTCTTCCTGAACCCCCCATACCCCTTTCCCCCTGAGAATTATCAGTCCACTCCCTTTCTATGCCCCTGATTCTATTATATTCACCAGGTTATTCTGTTCCTCAGTTTTTTAATTCACTTGATTTTTAGGTTCACTTGTTGATAGATATGTATTTGTTGTTCATAATTTTTATCTTTACTTTTTTCTTCTTCCTCTTCTTTAAGAATACCTTTCAGCATTTCATATAATACTGGTTTGGTGGTGATGAACTCCTTTAGCTTTTTCTTACCTGTGAAGCTCTTTATCTGCCCTTCAATTCTGAATGATAGCTTTGCTGGGTAGAGTAATCTTGGTTGTAGGTTCTTGCTATTCATCACTTTGAAAATTTCTTGCCACTCCCGTCTGGCCTGCATAGTTTCTGTTGAGAAATCAGCTGACAATCGTATGGGTGCTCCCTTGTAGGTAATTAACTGTTTTTCTCTTGCTGCGTTTAATATTCTCTCTTTGTCTTTTGCTCTTGGCATTTTAATTATGATGTGTCGTGGTGTGGTCCTCTTTGGATTCCTTTTGTTTGGGGTTCTGTGCGCTTCCTGGACTTGTAAGTCTATTTCTTTCACCAGATGGGGGAAGTTTTCAGTCATTATTTCTTCAAATAGGTTTTCAGTATCTTGTTCTCTCTCTTCTTCTGGCACCCCCATAATTCTGATGTTGGTACACTTGAAGTTGTCCCAGAGTCTTCTTGAACTATCTTCAACTTTTTGGATTTTTTTTTCTTTTTGCTTTTTCGGTTGAGTGTTTTTTGCTTCTTTGTATTTCAATTCTTTGACTTGATTCTTGTGTTCCTCTAGTCTGTTGTTGGGTCTCTGTATAATATTTTTTATTTCAGTCAGTGTATGTTTAATTTCTAGTTGGTCCTTTTTCATATCTTCGAGGGTCTCGTTATATTTATTGGCCTTTTCTAGGATATTCTTGAAAAGCCTTATAACCGTGGTTTTGAATTCTATATCCAGTCGTTTGTTTTCCTCCATTTCTTTCGTTTGTGATCTGTTTTTTTGTCACCGCATTTTCACTGCTTCCCTGAGTTGGTAGGATAGATTTGTGTGCTAAGTTTTCTATATGGCCCAGTGGGTCGGCCTCCCCAGTTAATCTGAGGTGGATACTCTTGTTGCACCCCTTTGTGGACTGTGTGTACAGCCTTGTTGTGGTTAAGTCTTGATTGTTGTTGGTATCACTGGGAGGAATTGACCTCCAGGCCAGTTGGCTGTGAGAATCAGCTGTGTCTACGCTGGGAGAAGTTCGGTGCTGGAGACAGCCTTATAGGATTAGACTTGCCAAATTGCAATAGCCTCTGTGCTCAGCTTGGATGGGGTGGAGTCTCAGGGTGGAGCAGACAGTCTTGGCTTCCCGTCAGCCTTGCCCTTGCACGTGTGCGCCTCCAGACCTCTGCCTTCCCTGGCTCCCGAGTCTCCGCCCGAGAGTCCAGATTCCCCCCGCAAGAGCGTGGGTCCCCAGGGGCTCGCTTGGAACTGGGGTTCAGTGCAGTCAGAACTGGGGCTCAGTGCAGTCAGGAGCTTCTGACTCCCTTCCACTAGGGAAAGCCTGTGGCAACCTCCGCAGCCTTTGTGTGCACTGGCACGCGAGCGCCTTCAGACCTCTGCCTTCCCCGGCCCCCGAGCCTCCGCCCGAGAGTCCATATTCCCCCCTGTAAGAGCGTGGGTCCCCAGGGGCTTGCCTGGAACTGGGGTTCAGTGCAGTCAGGAGCTTCGGACTCCCTTCTGCTAGGGAAAGCCTGTGGCAACCTCCACAGTCTTTGTGCACACTGGCGCGCATGCCTCCAGAACCCTGCCCGCCGGGGCTCCCCTGGGTCTTCCCTGGGTCTCCGAGTCTCCAGGTGCCTTTCTCTCTACCTGACAGTCCAGACTCCCCCTGTATGAGCCTGGGTCCACGGGGTTTTGCCCGGAACTGGGGTTCAGTGCAGTCAGAACTGGGGTTCAGTGCGGTCGGGGGCTTCCTTCCCCCTTCCGCCAGAGAAAGTCAGCCAGGCTCTCAGCCACCCTTCCTCTCTGCGCGCACAAAGACCCTTTGCTGTACCTCCAATTCTCTGTGAGCTTTTCTCTTTCCTTCTAGTTGTAGAATTTCCACTCAGCCAGCTTTCCTGTGGTTCTGGATGGTGTCCGTTCTGTCTTTTAGTTGTAGTTTTGAAATTGTTGTGTGAGGCAGCAGTTTAGGTGCTTACCTATGCTGCCATCTTGGTTTCTCCTAAACACTTCTTATAGGAACTATTTAAATTATGGAATTGGGCTAATCTTTAAGTGGATTGAAGAGTGTGTGTTTTCCCTCTGGCAGTGGGCTTGGGAAGAAGGCCAGTGATCAGGCACATTTCTTTGCTATGCATATGTGAGTTGCAGACAGTTGCTATATTTTCAACACCCTAACCTAATAATGAAATGTTTACTCAACGTCAATTTAGTGGGAGTGCGAAGAAATGTTTAGAAATTGTGTATAGAAACAGATTTTTGAAGTACCACATGTTGTTGGCTGATCCATTATTCTGGTGCTTCAGAGACCCTGAGTTCTGACAAAGTTCATTTATGATAGAACCACCACTGCAAGCTTTCCTGAGCCCTTCAGGGAGACGAGGGTAACTGGGAACAGGTATCTGAGCTGTGCAGAGCCAAACTGGAGGAGACATTTCAGAGGAAAAAGGTAGAGGACTTCCCTGGCTAAGTGGGTTAAGAATCAGAGATGCTCCATAGCCTCAAACCTATGGGAGAGATAACACTATTAAAAAGAATAAGACAGACATGGAGATGGGGAGAACTTGTTTCAGGAAGAGGAGATGAGTCAGATTTTAGATATTTTTAATTAGAGATGACATCAGCACAAAATCTTTATTTGGAAGGCAGTGCTGTGGAACAGATGGCCTGGAGGGAGGTCTGTGCCCTATGCACAGCAGTAATCATTGACTGGGAAAAATAGCTATAAAGAACATTATCGGGATCATAAATTATATTTGAATATAGACTGTGGATGATATAATTATACTGCATCAACTTTCCTGAGGTTGAACACTTTACCATAGCTATAAAATCCTGTTCTTAGGAAAAGCATGAATTATTTAGAGGTAAAGGACCACAATGTCTCCAGCCTAATGGTAAACAATTGGTGACTCTGAGTCAAGATTATATGAGAGCTCCCTGTGCTATTTTTGCAACTTTCCTGTATATTTGAAATTAGATAAAAATATGTTTCCCCCAAAAAGTGATGGTCAGGGAGCCATGGAGTAGATGAATTCTCTGAGATTGTAGAAAATGAGAGAAGCAGGGTTCTTGTATCCAAATCTTGGGGACACAGAAGGAGAGATATGGAGTGTGTTGCAATGTCATAGATTCTGAAGGGAGAGGGAGGTTGAAGAATGCAGTAGTAGCAAAAAATGCTCACTTCTAAAGAAGCTTCATAGAGAGCAAGACCTGACAAAAAATAACCAACAGTAAGGATCAATCTCTCATCATCTCTAAGGGTACTCTTTTAGGGAGGGTGGCCTGGCCTGCATGGTTCAGTGGTTGAGCATCAATCCATGAACCAGGAGGTCACTGGTTTGATTCCTGGTCAGGGCACATGCCTGGGTTGTGGGCTCGATCCCCAGGAGGGGGTGTGCAGGAAGCAGATGATTCTCTCTCATCACTGTTGTTTCTATCTCTCTCTCCCTTTCCCTTCCTCTCTTAAATCAATAAAAATATATTTAAAAAAAGAAAGAAAGTTGAATGAAACATTCTGATGAAAGATGGAAAAATAAAGAGCATCAGATAAAGGAACACTGAGCACTGAGGGCAACAGACCCTGAAGAATCAGAAACCACTAAGGTGCAATAAGAGAATCACTATAGAAAAAATTCTGTCTTAAGATGAAGAACATGTTGGGAGAAACCAAGATGGCGGCATAGGTAAGCACCTAAACTGCTGCCTCGCACAAATTTCAAAACTACAACTAAAAGACAGAACGGACACCATCCAGAACCACAGGCAAGCTGGCTGAGTGGAAATTCTACAACTAGAAGGAAAGAGAAAAGCTCACAGAGAATTGGAGGTATGGCAAAGGGTCTTTGTGTGTGCAGAGAGGAAGGGTGGCTGAGAGCCTGGCTGACTTTCTCTGGCGGAAGGGGGAAGGAAGCCCCCGACCGCACTGAACCCCAGTTCTGACTGCACTGAACCCCAGTTCCGGGCAAAACCCCGTGGACCCAGGCTCATACAGGGGGAGTCTGGACTGTCAGGTAGAGAGAAAGGCACCTGGAGACTCGGAGACCCAGGGAAGACCCAGGGGAGCCCCGGCAGGCAGGGTTCCGGAGGCGTGTGCGCCAGTGTGCACAAAGACTACGGAGGTTGCCACAGGCTTTCTCTAGCAGAAGAGAGTCCGAAGCTCCTGACTGCACTGAACCCCAGTTCCAGGCAAGCCCCTGGGGACCCACGCTCTTACAGGGGGGAATATGGACTCTCGGGCAGAGGCTCGGGAGTCGGGGAAGGGAGAGGTCTGAAGGCGCTCGCGTGCCAGTGCACACAAAGGCTGCGGAGGTTGCCACAGGCTTTCCCTAGTGGAAGGGAGTCAGAAGCTCCTGAATGCACTGAGCCCCAGTTCTGACTGCACTGAACCCCAGTTCCAAGTGAGCCCCTGGGGACCCACGCTCTTGCGGGGGGAATCTGGACTCTCGGGCAGAGACTCGGGAGCCAGGGAAGGCAGAGGTCTGGAGGCGCATGCGTGCAAGGGCAAGGCTGACGGGAAGCCAAGACTGTCTGCTCCACCCTGAGACTCCACCCCATCCAAGCTGAGCACAGAGGCTATTGCAATTTGGCAAGTCTAATCCTATAAGGCTGTCTCCAGCACCGAACTTCTCCCAGCGTAGACACAGCTGATCCTTACAGCCAACTGGCCTGGAGGTCAATTCCTCCCAGTGATACCAACAACAATCAAGACTTAACTACAACAAGGCTGTACACACAGTCCACAAAGGGGTGCAACAAGAGTGTTCACCTCAGGTTAACTGGGGAGGCAGACCCACTGGGCCATATAGGAAACCTAGCACACAAAGCTACCTTACCAACAGGGAAGCAGTGAAAATGCGGTGACAAAAAAACAGATCACAAACGAAAGAAATGGAGGAAAACAAACGACTGGATATAGAATTCAAAACCACGGTTATAAGGCTTTTCAAGAATATCCTAGAAAAGGCCAATAAATGTAACGAGACCCTCGAAGATATGAAAAAGGACCAACTAGAAATCAAACATACACTGAGTGAAATAAAAAATATTATACAGAGACCCAACAACAGACTAGAGGAACACAAGAATCAAGTCAAAGAATTGAAATACAAAGAAGCAAAAAACACTCAACCGAAAAAGCAAAAAGAAAAAAAAATCCAAAAAGTTGAAGATAGTTTAAGAAGACTCTGGGACAACTTCAAGTGTACCAACATCAGAATTATGGGGGTGCCAGAAGAAGAGAGAGAACAAGATACTGAAAACCTATTTGAAGAAATAATGACTGAAAACTTCCCCCATCTGGTGAAAGAAATAGACTTACAAGTCCAGGAAGCTCATAGAACCCAAACAAAAGGAATCCAAAGAGGACCACACCACGACACATCATAATTAAAATGCCAAGAGCAAAAGACAAAGAGAGAATATTAAACGCAGCAAAAGAAAAACAGCTAATTACCTACAAGGGAGCACCCATACGATTGTCAGCTGATTTCTCAACAGAAACTATGCAGGCCAGACGGGAGTGGCAAGAAATTTTCAAAGTGATGAATAGCAAGAACCTACAACCAAGATTACTCTACCCAGCAAAGCTATCATTCAGAATTGAAGGGCAGATAAAGAGCTTCACAGGTAAGAAAAAGCTAAAGGAGTTCATCACCACCAAACCAGTATTATATGAAATGCTGAAAGGTATTCTTAAAGAAGAGGAAGAAGAAAAAAGTAAAGATAAAAATTATGAACAACAAATACATATCTATCAACAAGTGAACCTAAAAATCAAGTGAATTAAAAAACTGAGGAACAGAATAATCTGGTGAATATAATAGAATCAGGGGCATAGAAAGGGAGTGGACTGATAATTCTCAGGGGGAAAGGGGTATGGGGGTGTTCAGAAAGAGACTGGACAGCCAAAACCGGTTTGGCTCAGCGGATAGAGCGTCGGGCTGTGGACTGAAGGGTCCCGGGTTCGATTCCGGTCATGGCATGTACCTTGGTTGCGGGCACATCCCCAGTTGGGGCTGTGCAGGAGGCAGCTGATCGATGTTTCTCTCTCATCGATGTTTCTAGCTCTCTATCCCTCTCACTTCCTCTCTGTAAAATATCAATAAAATATATTTAAAAAAAAAAAAAAAAAGAAAGAGACTGGACAAAAATCATACACCCATGGATGAGGACATTGTGGGGGAGGTAAGGGCAGAAGGTGGGGTGGGAACCGGGTGGAGGTGAGCTATGGGGGGAAAAAGGAGAAACAATTGTAATAATCTGAATAAAGATTTATTTAAAAAAAGGATTAAGAACATATTCTTCTTCCTTTTCTTCTCTTTTTTTTCTTTCTTCTTTTTAACATATCATAGAAAGATGGGTTAGGATGTTACAGGAGGGTCCTCTTGATCAATAGTGCCCCCAATTGACCTTCCTTCATTATGAAGGACAAATAGAATATGGATTTACCATTTATATCAGTAAAATGTATCCATGTATCTTTAAGTTATAGATATCTATTGTACTGTTAGATACCCAATCCCTCCTCACCCCATCCCCATCACTCCTTGAGTGTTATATTCTTACACAAGGCACCATTATTTCCCAAACCTTCTTTTTTTCCAGAATAAAATTATATTGCTATTTTTTAGTCAAAAGATACCCAGTACTCACCCAGTTTTCCCCAATCTTCCAAGGGACTGTTCTCTGGTTATTCTTATTTGATTTCATGCTTTTTCTTTAGGACCTTTTATTTTTGATAGTTTTATTTTCAAGGTCATTTTCCATTTTAGGCCTGCCTTCTGAATATCAGTAACTCTGTCTAATTTACTATTATAAGATACTTTTAAAGCATAGCTCAATTCCTCCATCCAGATCATCCATAAAAATGCATAATGGGTTATGTTTCCTGGCCAAATCAGTCACTGTGAACTAACCTTGTGTCCACCATTACAAACAGCTATTAGCCACCTGGCATTCATGCAACTAAGACCATTCTACCCTAGCAAGCCTATAAGTATGCTCATTTAGGGTTCTTCAGTTACTCTTGAAAAGACATTTTAGGCAGCAAACTTATTAATGTGAATGTCACATTGATGGAATGAAAGTAGACATAATAGGAGACTGCAGTGATATTTCGTTTCATTATTTTCAGTATACATTATGTATAAAATTCTTTAGCATTTATATGCATTTGACTAAAGACCTGTCTTCCCCTAATAAGGTTGTCTTCTAAGCACACATGCAGAGTGATGTGGGAGAAAAAGAAAATTCCCTTACAGCTAAATCTACTTTATCAACCCTGGGATACAGGGCATAGGCATCTCAGACAGAGCCCTTCATTCATATCCTTCACTACTTATAAAATGATGTCATTTCTACTGGGCATTTTTTTTCTCCTGATGATTTAATTACAAACATAAGAGTAATTGGCAAATACAGCAATATTATGTGCAACTAATTACATATATTTTTTGTTACATATTTAAGAAACATTCATCATCCTTTTTTATTTTATATAATTTTACAAAGAAAAAGTGTTTGTAACAAATGCAGGTATTCAACTGAAGGAAAATAGTCATAGGGAGTGCAAGGAAGTTTAGGCTGTGAGTTTAAATGTAAACATTTATGTCATTAATGAGTCCAGTCAACATAGTAAGTTTTCATCACAAAGAAAAATATGGGGGGGAGAACCAAGATGGCAGCATAGGTAAACACCTAAACTGCTGCCTTGCACAACAATTTCAAAACTACAACTAAAAGACAAAACATCTGTCACCCAGAACCATAGGAAAGCTGGCTGAGTGGAAGTTCTACAACTAGAAGGAAAGAGAAAAGAGCATTGAGACGTGCATAAGCGCTGAAAAGCTGAGGCACAGAGGCGCGCGAATCGGGCTGGCGGCGGGCGACTGGGTGCGCTGCTTTTTTCAACCTGAAGGGAGACTAGTTCCCGATTACTTTGAACTTCAGTTTCTGGGGAGACACTGGGGACCCAAACTCCTATGGGGAGAAGCTGGACTGTCTGCCATCAGGTTGGAAAGTGAGAGTGGCTTTCTTGCAGAGATGCGCGCAGCAATCATTGTTTACTGCGCTGGGGCACAGGACGCGGGGACTTGGAAACACGGAGATGCAGAGACGGCTGACTGGCAGCCATCGCTGTTTGCCATGCCCTAGCCTAGTGACTCCCTGAGACACCGCCCCACACAATCTACAAACCCACCCAAGCTCCACGCAGCGGCTTTTGCATATAAATGGTCTGCCATATCACAGCTTAACCTAACAAACTGCAGCTCTGGTCAGACAGCTCCAAAACCTCCAAACCCCAAGCAAAGAGGAGAAAACTGTAGTTCTCGCTATAGCTCCTGCTGGGTGGCCTCAGACAGTAGTTGACCTGCACCCCACTGGAGATCCAGAAGCTAGTGTATCTAGTGGTCAGTGTGAGACGACACCAGATTTCAACTACTCACACCCATAAGTGACACATTCAAGAGGCAGACTCAGTGAGCACCAAAGCCCCACTGAAGCAAGTCCTGCCCCAAAGCGTGTCTCCAGCACAGCAGTTCTTCCATTATAGACACAGCGAGTCCTCACAGCCAATTGGCGTGGAGATCAATTCCTCCCAGTGTACCAACAGCAATCAAGGCTTAACTACACCAAGACTTTGCACTCAGCCCACAAAGAGGTGCACCAAGAGTGTCCACCTCAGGTGATAGGCTGAACCACTGGTCATCTACCACAGAAAACCACTCCATCAACACAGGGAAGCAGCAAAATGCAGAGACAAAGAAACATGTCACAAATGAAAGAAATGGAGGAAAGCAAACTACTGGACATAGAGTTCAAAACCACATTTATAAGGTTACTCAAGAATCTTCTAAAAACCACCGAGAAACTTGATGAGACCTCCGAGGAGCTTAGTGAGACCTTCAAGGACCTTAATGAAAATGCCAAAAAAATGGAAAAGGACCAGTCAGAAATTAAGCATACACTGTCTGAAATAAAGAATATACAGAAATTCAACTGTAGATCAAAGGACCCCAAGAATCAAACCAAAGATCTGAAATATGAGGAAACAAAGAACACCCAACCAGAAAAACAAAAAGAAAAAAGAATCCAAAAAGTTGAAGATAGTGTAAGGAGACCCTGGGACAACTTCAAGTGTACCAACATCCGAATTATTGGGGTGCCAGAAGAAGAGAGAGAGCAAAATATTGAAAACCTATTAGAAGAAATAATGACAGAAAACTTTCCCTACCTGGTGAAAGAAATAGACTTACAAGTCCAGGAAGCACAGAGAACGCCAAACAAGAGGAATCCAGAGGACCACACCAAGACACATCATAATTAAAATGCCAAGAGCAAAAGACAAAAAGAGAATCTTGAAAGCAGCAAGGAAAAACAGTTGAGTACCCATACGACTGTCAGCTGATTTCTCAACAGAAACTATGCAGGCCAGACGGGAGTGGCAAGAAATATTCAAAGTGATGAACAGCAGAAATTTACAACCAAGATTACTCTACCCAGCAAAGCTATCATTCAGAATTGAAGGGCAGATAAAGAGCTTCACAGACAAGAAAAAGCTAAAGGAGTTCATCACCACCAAACCAGTATTATATGAAATGCTGAAAGGTATTCTTAAAGAAGAGGAAGAAAAAGAAAAAGGTAAAGATAAAAATTATGAACAACAAAATGACAACAAATAAATACCTACCAACAAGTGAATCTAAAAATTAAGTGAATAAAAAATCGGATGAACAGAATGGACTGATGAATATAATAGAATCAGGGACATAGAAAGGGAGTGCACTGACAATTCTCAAGGGGAAGGGGGTGTGAGGGGTGCGGGAAGAGATTGGACAAAAATCTTACACCTATGGATGAAGACAGTGATGGGGGGGTGGTAAGGGCATGGGGTGGGGTGGGGAATCAGGTGGAGGGGAGCTATTGGGGGGGGGGAAAAAGAGGAACACCTGTAATAATCTGAACAATAAAGATTTATTAAAAAAAAAAGAAAGAAAAATATGGGGATCTACATGAACAAAGATTTCACAAAATAAGCTGACAATATCACACACTCTCTAGTAACAGCCAGCATAAAAAAACTAAGCAATACACTACTGAACCTTAGGTAATGACAAATTTTTTTCTTTCTCATGCATAAATTTTTATTTGCCCTATCATTTTAATCACACAAAAATAAATTCATTCTTCTTATTTCTCAGTCTATATTATGTGAGGACACTGCAACTGTTTTATATGTGTAACGGTGCAGTTATGTAAAAGTTTGAGGCTTAGGGTTCCCAATTTAAATTTTTCTGTCTCCATTACAGAAGTCAAATATGTTCACTGTAGAAATTAAAGATAAAAAAGAAAATGAAGTCTCCCACTATCTTAAGTTCCCTGGAGTAGAACTGAACTTTATGACTTAACTAGAAAGGAGACTATGGTTACTTAACTTCAGAAGCCAATTTAAGTGCAAGTATAACTACAGAAAAAATAGTGTTCTTTTTACTAAAAGGACACAATACCAAAATAATCAAGAACTGAGTTTCCTGAAAATAGATACCCATCATTTCTCAATTGTTGGTGATACACAAGATGAGCAGAAGTTATAATATTTCTAATTTTCAAGTAAACTTGATTTCAATGTCTGCCAAAATCCTTAATCAAAAAGATTACTTGGTCAGAAATAAATGGCTGCCCTAGCTGGTTTGGCTCAGTGGATAGAGCGTCGGCCTGCGGACTGAAGGGTCCCAGGTTCGATTCCGGTCAAGGGCATGTACCTTGGTTGCGGGCACATCCCCAGTGGGGAGTGTGCAGGAGGCAGCTGATCGATGTTTCTCTCTCATCGATGTTTCTAACTCTCTATCCCTTTCCCTTCCTCTCTGTAAAAAATCAATAAAATATATTTAAAAAAAAAAAAAAAAAAGAAATAAATGGCTATTAGGATGGGACAGGACTAATGAAAGAGACAGGATCAATAAAAAAGAATCAAATCAAATAGTAGAATTTGAGAGCCAGAGAGCTCATGAATATCTTTCTGTCTATACCAGTGAAGATGAGAGAGAGAGAGAGAGAGAAAGAGAGAGAGAGAGAGAGAGAAAGAGAGAGAGAGGGAGGGAGGGAGGGAGGGAGGGAGATTTTTAGGAATTGGCTCACATGGATGTAAGGCTGGAAACTTAGGCAGGATTTCTATATTACAACTGTTGAGGCAGGATTCCTTCTCCAAGAAACCTCAGGTTTTTGCTCTTAAGGCAAGCATCAACTGATTGGACAAGGCCCACCCACATTATTGAGGGTAATCAATAAGGTAAATCCTATTGTATTCCAAATAACTGGGGAAGCTGTGGAAGTCCTGTGAAGACACATCACAGAGCTTGGAACATTAGCCAGTTACATTTCAGCCTTAATTTTATGGGCAGAAGTTTGGCAAAGCCCTTCTTAGGAGGCAGAAAAGTAAAGGCAACCCCAAGCTTAGGGGAGTTTCTTTCATGTGAATGAGCCGAATTGAACAATAAAGGGCTCCTAATGATGCTGCCTACTTCCAACTCCTATCTAAGATGATTTTTGTTTGGGATGATACTCAGAGTATTTCTCAATCAATACAACACCAGCCAATCAAATTGAGCAAGTCCTGGTTAGACAGGTGTTAAACTTCCAGAAGATCCAGGTTGGGCCCACTCAGCCATGAAGCACAGGAAAAGCTCAATGCCTAAGGCCCACCTTACTTTTGGAGTCTGACAATAATGTTTTCATTTCTTTTAGAATCTTAAAAAATAAATATAACAACAATGTAACTATACTTATACCACTAAATTGTACACTGAAAAAGGGTTAAAATAGTACATTTTATATTATGTGTATTTTACCACAATGAAAAAGTGCAGATACCATTTTGAAAAGCTAACTATATTAAATGATGGAAACTCCTAGCTAAACCAGGAAATGATGGCAATAATATAACATCCAAAACCATCTTGAGGCAGAAATCTTTGGCACCTAATATGCAGAAAATTTTGCTTAAAATAGAGTATAGAGGACAAAAAAATCCCAGAAAAAAATGAATAACATATGCTTTACTTTTGTGTAATAACACTTATTCATTTATTGGCAATAATTTCAAGAATATGAACAATAACAGGGTTGGCTAGCTTCTAAATATGGGTGTTGGAAATCAAACTACCAGACAGCAGGAAGGAAGGGTGGGGCCAAAGACTTGTCCCCTGTCCTAAAGGCTCACAGCCAGCCATGGACCAGTCCTCCAACCTACCTTCTCTGAATCTTTTCTTCTCTTTTGGTTCTTTGGGAAAAGGATGGGGAAGCTCTTAAAAGACAATATCTTTCACTGAAATTGGGTGAGCCATAATAAGTACCCACTGCAAGAAGTAGAGTTCTGAAGATGTAGCTGGTAATTCTCATTCATTTCTCTCCTTGGAAATAATTCCATAACTTTCTCATACTCTGTATTTCCTTACTTATGTCTAGAGCTCTGGTATGATAAGTTGCATTTTCTTTAAGCTTCCCACAATGCTGTCCCACTTTATGCAAATATGCATTTAAGCAAATGTAAGAGTCCATCATATAAAAATTTATAAAAATCTCAATCCATGCACAAAGCTTGAAGTAGTATGAATCCAGATATTTTAAGATTGTATAATTGCAAAAGTGGTAGCCTGAGTGAGTGGTGAACTATTTATGCTAAGGCCATATGGTAAAATTCCTAGCATGTAAAAAATTACCTAGCATGTAAAAAAAGTTAGTATTGATGGAGGGAATAATGGCGGCGGAATAGACAGACGTGTTCCGAGCCTTGTCCCGGAGCAGAAAGAAAGAATAGCTGAGGGTCGCACAAGGAGTGTTTGTTGGCTGGTTGGGAGACAGCTGAATTCCAGAAGGAGGTGGGGGACTGCTGAACGGGGTTCCCCTGACCTGGCAGCACCAACTGTGGCTGGGTCCCCTCCCGGAGCTGCGGGGTTGGACGTGGAGTCTGCGCCATCTTGATCCGGAAAGTGGAGCTTATCTGAAGCCTGAGAATCCACAACGGCGGCACCCCAGGAACAGCTGCGAGCCCCAGAACAACGCTCCCCAACTGGCGCAAGCACACGGGTTCAGAGGAGCTCTACACTCCACCACGGAAAGGTCAGATTTCGCCTGGGATAAGGTGAGGTCTCTGGTCCCGGCGGGAGAGAGGAACGCGCATTTTGCGGGAGCTGGAGGACCAGGGAAGTCTGTGCCTAGAAAAATCCGTGGCTGTAGGGGCTGGCGTGATCTGTGATTGTGGAAAGGGGTCCTCAGAGCTGCTAAGAGAAGGGCACTCTAAAAAGCAACCCATTTTGATCTGAAGTGCAGGGACACCCTAAGAATTTCAGGCAGTCCAGACTTACGCGCAGCCCCTGCGTTCCCTGGGTGCCTGGGCTTACGCGGAGTCCCGGAGTACGCACAACTGGGCCTTTTCATCTTGAAATTCTTGCTTCTGATTAC
Source organism: Plecotus auritus (assembly GCF_963455305.1). Taxonomy (NCBI): domain Eukaryota; kingdom Metazoa; phylum Chordata; class Mammalia; order Chiroptera; family Vespertilionidae; genus Plecotus; species Plecotus auritus. The sequence goes on along the minus strand of NC_137776.1, from coordinate 140,913,527 downwards.
TAAGCCCAATACATAGGATCACCCAGTTGGGGACACCCTGGGAGACTGCAGGGGAAGGTTGTTTTTCTGGAACCTGGGGATCGGAGCAGGGAGTGACCATCAGAGAGTCAGCTCTGAGGCAGACCACTCCCACAGGCCGGTGACGAGTGCCACAGAGAAAGAAGGCTCTAACACTGCCTAGAGAGGCCATAGATAGACCCGGAAGTTAATCCAGAAACACTGCCACCCAGGGGCTGAATCACAAATCGACTCTTGTGTAATCAAAAATAAAGGAATACGAGAAATTAAGACACACCGCCTGCTTAAAATCAGGACTGGCTTACAACACCGAAGAGCAGTGGATCGCAGGGAACTGCAATACTGTCTGGACTGAGAAACAGGCGTGCCAAACAGAAAAACAGAGGAAGTGAATGACCTTCACTACTTCACATTTTATTTTTACCTTTTATTTTTTTATTTTTTTTATTTTTTTTTTATTTTCATTTTTTGCATCTTTTAATCAAGAAACTTTTTTTTTCTTTTTTCATCACTTGATTTTACCTTTTTAATGATTACATTTTTATTTTCAATCCGTATTATTACTACTGCTATTTTATCTTTTTTTTTTTTTTTTTTTTTAAGTGTCATTTTATTTTCTCTTCATTTTATTTTGGGATTAGGGTTCTACATTCTATTTTTATCTTTCCTTTAGCATCGTTTTACTCTATCTCAACTCTACCTTTAGGCCATCACTCTCTTCCTAACCTCCCCCTTTTCAGTGTCCTGTTTATATTACCCTTTTACTGCTTTAGATTTTTCCTATTCTTTCTGTTTACCCCTTGTTAAAATTTCACCCTACTTACATATCTAATCTCCAATCCTCTGCTCCAAGTCCACATACACCTCTCCCTTCGCTGTCTGAGCTATCCATAAACTTGTCCTTCTCTCTGTCCTTTTGTTGTTGGTTGCTTGAATGTAGATTATATCCAATTTTTATGCTTTTTTGTGAGATTGTTTTGCTTATTCTTCTTTTGTTTATTTTTTTGTTTGTTTTGTGCTTCAGCTTTCCCTTGCCTCACTCCATATTAGTTGGTGTGGTAGTTTGTACTAATCCCCAGGCACTTGTTGCTGGCATTTTCTGGGATTAGTGATTGTTCTATTGGAGTTTTATCCCCATATATATATAGTCTGTTCCCCTTTCTCTCTTAGTCACTTTCTTGTCTCTCTTACTTTTTTTATTTTTCTCTTTACTTTCCCTTTTCCCAATTTCATTTTCACACTCCTTTTTTCTTTTTTTCTTTCTTTCTTTCTTTCTTTCTTTCTTTCTTTCTTTCTTTCTTTCTTTCTTTCTTTCTTTCTTTCCTTTTTCCTCTTCTTCTTTCTCTCCTATCAACTAATTTGCCTTTCTCTGGTGGTCACCTTTATTGGAGGTTATTAATACCGTGAATACATTCCTGTTCAGTGCCTTGTGAGTTGTACCTGGTAGTGCTGTATTTTGTGCCTTTAAATCAACCCAGGAGAGAGAGAACTACATAACCAGACACCCAGAGAAGAGAGACCATGGGGAGACAAAGAAGCAGCCCGCATATGAAAGAAAAGCAGGCATCACCAGAAAAGGAAGTAAACGAAATGGAGGCAAGCAACCTTCCAGAAAAAGAATTCAGAGAAATGGTCATAAGGTGGCTGAAAAGAATGGAAGACAAATTCGACAATATGAGCAAGAACCAAGAGGAAATGAAGAAGAACCAAGAAGAAATGAAAAATGACATCGCTGCTGTAAAGAACTCAATAGAAAGCATCAAGAGTAGACTAGAAGAAGCAGAGGACCGCATCAGTGAGCTAGAAGACAAGATGGAAAAAAATACCCAAGAAAAGCAACTTCTAGAAAAAAAAATTAAAAGGCAGGAGGAGAGTCTAAGGGAACTTTGGGACAACACGAAACAAAACAACATCCGCATAATAGGGGTTCCAGAAGGAAAGGAAGCTGAGCAAGGAATAGAAAACCTCTTTGAAGAAATAATGACAGAAAATTTCCCAGATATAGGGAAGAAAAAACACACACAAATCCAAGAAGCTCACAGAGTCCCAAGCAAAAAGAACCCCAAAAGACCGACACCAAGGCACATTATAATTAAATTGGCAAACACCAATGACAAAGTAAGAATCTTAAAAGCAGGAAGAGAGAGACAGAAAGTTACATACAAAGGAACCCCCATCAGACTAGCAACTGATTTCTCAACAGAAACTCATCAGGCCAGAAGGGAATGGAATGAAATATACAAAGTCATGCAAAGGAAGGGTCTGAATCCAAGAATTCTGTACCCAGCAAGGCTGTCAATCAAAATTGAAGGTGAAATCAGGAGCTTCACAGACAAAAAAGGACTAAGGGAATTTATTACCACCAAACCAGCAATGCAAGAAATGCTAAAGGGTCTGCTGTAAAAAAAAAAAAAAGAAAGAAAGAAAGAAACAGGAAGCGAAGAAGTAACACAGGGGTAAAGAATAGGTATGGCGACAAATAAGTACCTATCAATAATAACTTTAAATGTAAATGGATTAAATGCCCCAATCAAAAGACATAGGGTAACGGATTGGATAAGAAAACACGACCATATATCTGCTGTCTACAAGAAACCCACCTCAGAAAAAAAGACGCACACAGACTGAGGGTGAAGGGATGGAAAAAGGTTTTCCAGGCAAATGGAACTGAAAAAAAAGCTGGGGTAGCAATACTTATTTCTGACAAATTAGATCTCAAACTGAAGGACATAACAAGAGATAAGGAAGGCCATTTCATAACACTAAAGGGAGCAATCCAACAAGAAGAAATAACTCTGGTAAACATATATGCACCCAATACAGGAGCACCCAAATACATAAAAAAACTCCTGGAAGATATCAAGGGAGAGATTGACAGCAATACAATCATAGTAGGGGACTTTAATACCCCACTATCACCACTGGACAAATCCTCTAAACAAAACATCAGCAAAGAAACATCAATCCTAAATGACTCACTAGACCAGATGGAATTAATTGACATCTTCAGAACATTTCACCCCAAAGCCACAGAATATACATTCTTCTCAAGTGCACATGGGTCATTTTCAAAGATAGACCATATGTTGGGACATAGGCAAAGTCTCTTCAAATTCAAGAAGATAGAAATCATATCAAGCATCTTCTCAGACCACAGTGGCATAAAACTGGAAATCAACTACAATAAAAACAACCCAAAGAAATCAAACACATGGAGACTAAACAGCATGCTATTAAACCATGACTGGGTTACCAGAGAGATCAAAGAAGAAATAAAAAACATCATGACAACAAATGACAATGAAAACACTACAATCCAAAATCTATGGGACACAGCGAAAGCAGTCCTGAGAGGGAAGTTCATAGCTCTACAAGCCTACTGCAAAAAACAAGAAATAGGGGTAATAAATTACCTAACCCAACAACTCAAAGAGTTAGAAAAAGAGCAACAAGAAAAGCCCAGTGTAAGCAGAAGGAAGGAAATAATAAAGATCAGAGCACAGATAAATGACATAGAGACCAAAGAAACAATACAAAAGATCAACAAAACCAAGAGCTGGTTATTTGAAAGGATAAACAAGATTGATGAACCTCTAGCCAGGCTCACCAAGAAGCAAAGAGAGAGGACCCAAATAAACAAGATCAGAAATGAAAGAGGTGAAATAACAACAGATCCTGCCGAAATACAAAGGATTGTTAAAAAATACTACGAACAACTCTATTCCAACAAACTGGACAACCTGGAGGAAATGGACATATTCCTAGAAAAATATAACCTTCCAAAACTCAATCAGGAAGAATCTAAACATCTCAACATGCCAGTAACTATGGAAGAAATTGAAGCAGTCATCAAAGAGCTTCCAGCAAACAAAAGCCCGGGGCCAGACGGCTTCACAGGAGAGTTCTACCAAACATTCAAGGAAGAACTAAAACCTATCCTCCTCAGACTATTCCAAAAAATTCAAGAGGAAGGAACACTTCCAAGCTCCTTCTATGAAGCCAGCATCATCCTAATACCAAAACCAGATAAAGACAACACAATGAAGGAGAATTACAGGCCAATATCCCTCATGAATGTAGATGCCAAAATCCTCAATAAAATTCTAGCAAATAGGATCCAGCAGTACATCAGAAAGATCATACACCATGACCAAGTAGGATTTATCCCAGGAATGCAAGGATGGTTCAATATCCGCAAATCAATAAATGTGATACATCACATAAACAAATTGAGAGATAAAAATCACATAGTCATATCAATTGATGCAGAAAAAGCATTTGACAAAATCCAACACCCTTTCTTGATAAAAACTCTCAACAAGGTAGGAATAGAAGGATCATACCTCAACATAATAAAAGCTATATATGATAAACCCACAGCTAACATCATACTCAATGGGCAAAAACTAAAACCATTTCCCCTAAGAACAGGAACAAGACAGGGATGCCCACTCTCACCACTCCTGTTTGACATAGTACTGGAAGTATTAGCCACTGCAATTAGACAAGAAGAAGAAATAAAAGGCATCCAAATTGGAAAAGAAGAAGTAAAGCTGTCCTTATTTGCAGATGACATGATATTGTACATAAAAAACCCGAAAGACTCCATCAAAAAACTAACAGACTTAATAAATGAATTCGGCAATGTAGCAGGATACAAAATTAACACCAAGAAATCTATGGCATTTCTATACACCAACAATGAACTTACAGAAAGAGAGACTAAAAAAGCAATCCCATTTTCCATCGCACCAAAAAAATTAAGATACTTAGGAATAAACCTAACCAAGGAGGTAAAAGACCTATATGCGGAAAACTACAGGACACTGAAAAAAGAGATAGAGGAAGATGTAAACAGATGGAAGAACATACCATGTTCATGGATTGGTAGAATCAACATCATTAAAATGTCCATACTACCCAAAGCAATCTATAGATTCAATGCACTCCCCATTAAAATACCAACGGCGTATTTCACAGACCTAGAAAGAACTCTCCAAAAATTCATCTGGAATAAAAAAAGACCCCGAATAGCCACAGCAATCCTGAGAAAGAAGAATAAAGTAGGAGGGATCTCAATACCAGATTTCAAGCTGTATTACAAAGCCACTGTCCTCAAAACAGCCTGGTACTGGCACAAGAACAGACATATAGATCAATGGAACAGAATAGAGAATCCAGATATCGACCCAAACCAATATGCGCATTTAATATTTGACAAAGGAGGCATGAGCATACAATGGAGTCAAGACAGTCTCTTTAATAAATGGTGTTGGGAAAATTGGACAGATACATGCAAAAAAATGAAACTAGATCACCAACTTATACCATACACAAAAATAAACTCAAAATGGGTACAGGACTTAAATATAAGACGGGAAACCATAAAAATACTAGAGGAATCCACAGTCAGCAAAATCTCAGACATATGCCAAAAGAACTTTTTCAGTGATACTGCCCCTAGGGCAATGGAAGCCAAACAGAAAATAAACAAATGGGACTACATCAAAATAAAAAGCTTTTGCACAGCAAAAGAAACCATCAACAAAACAACAAGAAACCCCACTGTATGGGAGAACATATTTGCAAATGGTATCACTGATAAAGGTTTAATTTCCAACATCTATAGGCAGCTTATACAACTTAATAAAAGGAAGATAAAGGATCCAATAAAAAAATGGGCAACGGACCTAAATAGAATCTTTTCGAAAGAAGACAGAAGGAAGGCCAAGAGACACATGAAAACATGCTCAAAGTCACTAATTATCCGAGAGATGCAAATCAAAACAACAATGCGATACCATCTCACACCTGTCAGAATGGCTATCATCAACAAATCAACAAACGACAAGTGTTGGCGAGGATGCGGAGAAAAAGGAACCCTCGTGCACTGCTGGTGGGAATGCAGACTGGTGCAGCCACTGTGGAGAACAGTATGGAGTTTCCTCAAAAAAACTGAAAATGGAACTCCCATTTGACCCAGTAATCCCACTCCTAGGAATATATCCTAAGAAACCAGAAACACCAATCAGAAAGGATATATGCACCCCTATGTTCATAGCAGCACAATTTACAATAGCTAAGATTTGGAAACAGCCTAGGTGCCCATCAGCAGATGACTGGATCAGAAAACTATGGTACATCTACACAATGGAATACTATGCTGCCGTAAAAAAGAAGGAATTACTACCATTTGTAGGCACTTGGATGGAATTAGAGAACATTATGCTAAGTGAAATAAGCCAGTCAATGAAAGAAAAATACCACATGATCCCACTCATTTGGGGATAATGAAAAACATTATAAACTGATGAACAAAAAGATAGTTACAGAGGCAGTAAAGCATCAAACAGACTGTCAAATTACAGGGGTAAGGTTAGGGAGAGGTGGGAGAAATAACAGATCAACTGAAGGACTTATATGCATGTATATAAGAGTAACCAACGGATGCAAAACATTGGGGGGTGAGGGCATGTATGGGAGTGGGGTGGGGGTGGGGGGCAATGGTAAGATATGTACACATATAATACCTTAATAAAAATTTGAAAAAAAAAAAAGTTAGTATTTTTTTTACTGAAGTATACTAGAGGCCTGGTGCACGAATTCATGCACTGGTGGAGTCCCTTGGCTTGGTCTGTACCCTCTCACAATCCGGGACTTCTCGAAGGATGTCAGAGAGGCCAGGCCGAGGGACCCCACTGGTGCATGAATCCGTACACTGGGCCTCTAGTATGTATATAAGATCTTTGGTTAATCTCTTCCCGCCCTCCTCCCTCCCTCCTTCCCTCTGAGATTTATCAGTCTGTTCCATGTTTCCATGCCTGTGGTTTCCACTCCTGTGTTAAGCGTCTACGCTTTGGTGGTCAGTGCGCATAATAGCTACTGGCCGGTCAGTTAGCCGGTCACTTAGTCTTTTATATATATAGATACTTGTTTATATGCAAGATAACCTCAGTCACTATTCTGCAGTTATTTAGCCATCCACTTATAATTTAAAATATTTTTGTATCCTATAAGAATGTAATGCAACCATTCATTAAATAGGAGTGCTAAAAAGCAGTGCTAAAAACATGTCTCAAAATCAATTGCTTTGGCTTGGAAGTGAATGAACAAAACTTTAACTAAAGCCAAACAACTGCCATGGCATGTTGTGCTATTAATGTGTAAATAAGCAATGGGGAAATATTTAAAATAATGCTGAAAAAAATTAAAACCATAAGTATGTAACACAATGACTAAAGACTTATGCACTCAGAAAATACACCCCTATATTTGTGCCTATGGAAAATTCATCCATTAAGCTTTGTTTGTAATTATGTCTTCAACTTCATTTTGTTTAGAGATGAAACCAAATTCCATGTATATAAGGAAACAGGCCTGAATTGCATTTTTATTTTTTATATTTTTAATAAATCTTTATTGTTCAGATTATTAAGTTGTTCCCCTTTTTCCCCCCATAGCTCCCCTCCACCTGGTTCCCACCCCACCCTCTGCCCTTACCTTCCCCCCACTGTCCTCATCCACAGGTGTATGATTTTTGTTCAGTCTCTTCCCACACCCCCCACACCCTTTTCCCCCCGAGAATTGTCAGTCCACTCCCTTTCTATGCCCCTGATTCTATTATATTCACCAGTTTATTCTGTTCATCAGATTTTTTATTCACTTGATTTTTAGGTTCACTTGTTGATAGATATGTATTCGTTGTTCATAATTTTTATCTTTACCTTTTTCTTCTTCTTCCTCTTCTTTTTTTTAATTTTTTTATTAAGGTATTATATGTGTACATATCTTACCATTCCCCCCCCACCCCACTCCCATACATGCCCTCACCCCCCAATGTTTTGCATCAGTTGGTTACTCTTATATGCATGCATATAGGTCCGTCAGTTGATCTCTTATTTCCTCCACCTCTCCCTAACCTTACCGCTGTAATTTGACAGTCTGTTTGATGCTTTACTGCCTCTGTATCTATCTTTTTGTTCATCAGTTTATACTGTTTTTCATTATCCCCAAATGAGTGAGATCATGTGGTATTTTTCTTTCATTGACTGGCTTATTTCACTTAGCATAATGTTCTCTAATTCCATCCAGGTGCCTACAAATGGTAGTAATTCCTTATTTTTTATGGCAGCATAGTATTCCATTGTGTAGATGTACCATAGTTTTCTGATCCAGTCATCTGCTGATGGGCACCTAGGCTGTTTCCAAATCTTAGCTATTGTAAATTGTGCTGCTATGAACATAGCGGTGCATATATCCTTTCTGATTGGTGTTTCTGGTTGCTTAGGATATATTCCTAGGAGTGGGATTACTGGGTCAAATGGGAGTTCCATTTTCAGTTTTTTGAGGAAACTCCATACTGTTCTCCACAGTGGCTGCACCAGTCTGCATTCCCACCAGCAGTGCACGAGGGTTCCTTTTTCTCCGCATCCTCACCAACACTTGTTGTTTGTTGATGATAGCCATTCTGACAGGTGTGAGATGGTATCGCATTGTCGTTTTGATTTGCATCTCTCGGATAATTAGTGACTTTGAGCATGTTTTCATGTGTCTCTTGGCCTTCCTTCTGTCTTCTTTCGAAAAGATTCTATTTAGGTCTGTTGCCCATTTTTTTATTGGATCATATATCTTCCTTTTATTAAGTTGTATAAGCTGCCTGTATATGTTGGAGATTAAACCTTTATCAGTGATACCATTTGCAAATATGTTCTCCCATACAGTGGGGTTTCCTGTTTTTTTGTTGATGGTTTCTTTTGCTGTGCAAAAGCTTTTTATTTTGATGTAGTCCCATTTGTTTATTTTCTCTTTGGCTTCCATTGCCCTAGGGGCAGTATCACTGAAAAAGTTCTTTTGGCATATGTCTGAGATTTTGCTGACTGTGGATTCCTCTAGTATTTTTATGGTTTCCCGTCTTATATTTAAGTCCTGTATCCATTTTGAGTTTATTTTTGTGTATGATGTAAGTTGGTGATCTAGTTTCATTTTTTTGCATGTATCTGTCCAATTTTCCCAACACCATTTATTGAAGAGACTGTCTTGACTCCATTGTATGCTCATGCCTCCTTTGTCAAATATTAATTGAGCATAGTGGTTTGGGTCGATATCTGGATTCTCTATTCTATTCCATTGATCTATATGTCTGTTCTTGTGCCAGTACCAGGCTGTTTTGAGGACAGTGGCTTTGTAATACAGCTTGAAATCTGGTATTGAGATCCCTCCTACTTTATTCTTCTTTCTCAGGATTGCTGTGGCTATTCAGGGTCTTTTTTTATTCCAGATGAATTTTTGGAGAGTTCTTTCTAGGTCTGTGAAATATGCTGTTCGTATTTTAATGGGGAGTGCATTGAATCTATAGATTGCTTTGGGTAGTATGGACATTTTGATGATGTTGATTCTACCAATCCATGAACATGGTATGTTCTTCCATCTGTTTACATCTTCCTCTATCTCTTTTTTCAGTGTCCTATAGTTTTCCGCGTATAGGTCTTTTACCTCCTTGGTTAGGTATATTCCTAAGTATCTTAATTTTTTTGGTGCGATGGAAAATGGGATTGCTTTTTTAGTCTCTCTTTCTGTAAGTTCACTGTTGGTGTATAGAAATGCCATAGATTTCCTGGCGTTAATTTTGTATCCTGCTACATTGCCGAATTCATTTATTAAGTCTATTAGTTTTTTGATGGAGTCTTTCGGGTTTTTTATGTACAATATCATGTCATCTGCAAATAAGGACAGCTTAACCTCTTCTTTTCCAATTTGGATGCCTTTTATTTCTTCTTCTTGTCTAATTGCAATGGCTAATACTTCCAGTACTATGTCAAACAGGAGTGGTGAGAGTGGGCATCCTTGTCTTGTTCCTGTTCTTAGGGGAAATGGTTTTAGTTTTTGCCCATTGAGTATGATGTTAGCTGTGGGTTTATCATATATAGCTTTTATTATGTTGAGGTATGATCCTTCTATTCCCACCTTGGTGAGAGTTTTTATCAAGAAAGGGTGTTGGATTTTGTCAAATGCTTTTGCTGCATCAATTGATATGACTATGTGATTTTTATCTCTCAATTTGTTTATGTGATGTATCACATTTATTGATTTGCGGATATTGTACCATCCTTGCATTCCTGGGATAAACCCTACTTGGTCATGGTGTATGATCTTTCTGATGTACTGCTGGATCCGATTTGCTAGAATTTTGTGGAGGATTTTGGCATCTACATTCATGAGGGATATTGGCCTGTAATTCTCCTTCATTGTGTTGTCTTTATCTGGTTTTGGTATTAGGGTGATGCTGGCTTCATAGAAGGAGCTTGGAAGTGTTCCTTCCTCTTGAATTTTTTGGAATAGTCTGAGGAGGATAGGTTTTAGTTCTTCCTTGAATGTTTGGTAAAACTCTCCTGTGAAGCCGTCTGGCCCCGGGCATTTGTTTGCCGGAAGCTCTTTGATGACTGCTTCAATTTCTTCCATAGTTACTGGCATGTTGAGCTGTTTAGATTCTTCTTGATTGAGTTTTGGAAGGTTATATTTTTCTAGGAATATGTCCAATTCCTCTAGGTTGTCCAGTTTGTTGGAATAGAGTTGTTCGTAGTATTTTTTAACAATCCTTTGTATTTCGGCGGGATCTGTTGTTATTTCACCTCTTTCATTTCTGATCTTGTTTATTTGGGTCCTCTCTCTTTGCTTCTTGGTGAGCCTGGCTAGAGGTTCATCAATCTTGTTTATCCTTTCAAAGAACCAGCTCTTGGTTTTGTTGATCTTTTGTATTGTTTCTTTGATCTCTAGGTCGTTTATCTCCACTCTGATCTTTATTATTTCCTTCCTTCTGCTTACACTGGGCTTTTCTTGTTGCTCTTTTTCTAACTCTTTGAGTTGTTGTGTTAGGTAATTTATTATCATTGTTTCTTGTTTTTTGCAGTAGGCTTGTAGAGCTATGAACTTCCCTCTCAGGACTGCTTTCGGTGTGTCCCATAGATTTTGGATTGTAGTGTTTTCATTGTCATTTGTTGCCATGATGTTTTTTATTTCTTCCTTGATCTCTTTGGTAACCCAGTCATTGTTTAATAGCATGCTGTTTAGTCTCCATGTGTTTGATTTCTTTGGGTTGTTTTTATTGTAGTTGATTTCCAGTTTTATGCCACTGTGGTCTGAGAAGATGCTTGATATGATGTCTATCTTCTTGAATTTGAAGAGACTTTGCCTATGTCCCAACATATAGTCTATCTTTGAAAATGACCCATGTGCACTTGAGAAGAATGTATATTCTGTGGCTTTGGGGTGAAATGTTCTGAAGATGTCAATTCATTCCATCTGGTCTAGTGAGTCATTTAGGATTGATGTTTCTTTGCTGATTTTTCGTTTAGAGGATTTGTCCAATGGTGATAGTGGGGTATTAAAGTCTCCTACTATGATTGTATTGCTGTCAATCTCTCCCTTGATATCCTCCAGGAGTTTTTTTATGTATTTGGACGCTCCTGTATTGGGTGCATATATGTTTTCCAGAGTTATTTCTTCTTGTTGGATTGCTCCCTTTAGTATTATGAAGTGGCCTTCCTTATCTCTTGTTATGTCCTTCACTTTGAGATATAATTTGTCAGATATAAGTATTGCTACCCCAGCTTTTTTTTCAGTTCCATTTGCCTGGAAAACCTTTTTCCATCCCTTCACCCTCAGTCTGTGTGCGTCTTTTTTTTTGAGGTGGGTTTCTTGTAGACAGCAGATATATTGGTCATGTTTTCTTATCCAATCCGTTACCCTATGTCTTTTGATTGGGGCATTTAATCCATTTACATTTAAAGTTATTATTGATAGGTACTTATTTGTCGCCATTTCTATTCTTTACACCTGTGTTCCTTCCTCGCTTCCTATTTCTTTTTTTTTTACAGCAGACCTTTTAGCATTTCTTTCATTGCTGGTTTGGTGGTAATAAATTCCCTTAGTCCTTTTTTGTCTGTGAAGCTCCTGATTTCACCTTCAATTTTGATTGATAGCCTTGCTGGGTACAGTATTCTTGGATTCAGACCCTTCCTTTGCATGACTTTGTATATTTCATTCCATTCCCTTCTGGCCTGATGAGTTTCTGTTGAGATATCAGTTGCTAGTCTGATGGGGGTTCCTTTGTAGGTAACTTTCTGTCTCTCTCTTGCCGCTTTTAAGATTCTTACTTTGTCGTTGGGGTTTGCGAATTTAATTATAATGTGCCTTGGCGTCGGTCTTTTGGGGTTCATTTTGCTTGGGACTCTGTGAGCTTCTTGGATTTGTGTGGGTTTTTTCTTCTCTATATCAGGGAAATTTTCTGTCATTTCTTCAAAGAGGTTTTCTATTCCTTGCTCTGCTTCCTTTCCTTCTGGAACCCCTATTATGCGGATGTTGTTTTGTTTTGTGTTGTCCCAAAGTTCCCTTAGGCTCTCCTCCTGCCTTTTAATATTTTTTTTCTGGAAGTTGCTCTACTTGGGTATTTTTTCCCATCTTGTCTTCTAGCTCACTGATGCGGTCCTCTGCTTCTTCTAGTCTACTCTTGATGCTTTCTATTGAGTTCTTTACAGCAGCGATGTCATTTTTCATTTCTTCTTGGTTCTTCTTCATTTCCTCTTGGTTCTTGCTCATATTATCGAATTTGTCTTCCATTCTTTTCAGCCACCTTATGACCATTTCTCTGAATTCTTTTTCTGGAAGGTTGCTTGCCTCCATTTCGTTTACTTCCTTTTCTGGTGATGCCTGCTTTTCTTTCATATGCAGGCTGTTTCTTTGTCTCCCCATGGTCTCTCTTCTCTGGGTGTCTGGTTATGTAGTTCTCTCTCTCCTGCGTTGATTTAAAGGCACAAAATACAGCACTAACAGGTACAACACACAAGGCACTGAACAGAAATCTATTCACGATATTAATAACCTCCAATAAAGGTGACCACCAGAGAAAGGCAAATTAGGGGATAGGAGAGAAAGAAGAAGAGGAAAAAGAAAGAAAGAAGAAAAAAAAAGTAGTGTCAAAATGAAATTGGGAAAAGGAAAAAAAAGTAAGAGAGACAAGAAAGAGACTAAGAGAGAAAGGGGAACAAACTATATATATGGGGTAAAACTCCAATAGAACAATCACTAATCCCAGCAAATGCCAGCAACAAGTACCTGGGGATTAATACAAACTACAACACCAACTAATATTGAGTGAGGCGAGGGAAAACAGAAGCACAAAACAAACAAAAAAATAAACAAAAGAAGAATAAGCAAAACAATCTCACAAAAAAGCATAAAAATTCAATATAATCAACATTCAAGCAAACAACAACAAAAGGACGGAGAGAAAAACAATTTTTTGGATAGTTAAGACAGTGAAGAGAGAGGTGTGTAAGGACTTGGAACAGGGGATTGGAGATTAGATATGTAAGTAGGGTGAAATTTTAACAGGGGGTAAACAGAAAGAATAGGGGAAATCTAAAGCAGGAAAGGGGTAAGATAAACAGGACACCGAAAAGGGGAAGGTTAGGAAGAGTGTGATGGCATAAAGGTAGAGTTGAGATAAAGTAAAACGATGCTAAAGAAAGATGAAAATAGAATGTAGAAGACTAATCCCAAAGTAAAATTAAGAGAAAATAAAATGACACTTAAAAAAAAAAAAAGATAAAATAGCAGTAGTAATAATACGGATTGAAAATAAAAATGTAATAATTAAAAAAGTAAAATCAAGTGAGGAAAAAAGAAAAAAATTAGTTTCTTGAGTAAAAGATGCCAAAAATGAAAATAAAAAAATAAAAAATAAAAATAAAATGCGGAGTAGTGAAGGTCATTCACTTCCTCTGTTGTTCTGTTTGGCACGCCTGTTTCTCAGTCCAGACAGTATTGCAGTTCCCTGCATTCCACTACTCTTCAGTGTTGTAAGCCAGTCCTGATTTTAAGCAGGAGGTGTGTCTTAATTTCTCGTATTCCTTTATTTTTGATTACACAAGAGTCAATTTGTGATTCAGCCCCTGGGTGGCAGTGTTTCTGGATTGACTTCCGGGTCTATCTATGGCCTCTCTAGGCAGTGTTAGAGCCTTCTTTCCCTGTGGCACTCACTACCGGTGTGGGAGTGGGCTGCCTCAGAGCTGGCTCTCCGATGGTCACTCCCCGCTCCGATCCCCAGGTTCCAGAAAAACAACTTTCCCCTGCAGTCTCCCAGGGTGTCCCCAACTGGGTGATCCTATGTATTGGGCTTAGTAATCAGAAGCAAGAATTTCAAGAGGAAAAAACCCAAGTGTGCGAACTCGGGGGCTGCACGTAAGTCTAAGCAGCCGGCACACCTTGAAATTCTTAGGCTGTCCCTGCACGTCAGATCAAAATGGGTTGCTTTTAGAGAGCCCTTCTGTTAGCAGCTCTGAGGACCCCCTTCCACATTCACGGATCATGCCAGCCCCAACAGCCATGGATTTTTCTAGGCTCAGACTTCCCTGGTCCTCCAGCTCCCACAAAATGCGCATTCCTCTCTCCCGTCGGGACCAGAGACCTCACCTTATCCCAGGCGAAATCTGACCTTTCCATGGTGGAGTGTAGAGCTCCTCTGAATCCACGTGTTTGCGCCAACTGGGGACTGGTGTTCTGGGGCTTGCAGCTGTTCAGTGGGTGCTGCAGTTGTGGATTCTCAGGCTTCCGATAAGCTCCACTTTCCCGTTCAAGATGGCTCAGACTCCGCGTCTGAGCCCGCAGCTCCGGGAGGGGACCCAGCCGCAGTGGGGGCTGTCAGGTCAGGGGAACCCCGTCTAGCAGTCCCCCACCTTCTTCTGGAGTTTAGCTGTCCCTTAACTTGCCAACAAACACTCCTCGTGCGACCCTCAGCTGTTCTTTCTTTCTACTCCGGGACAAGGCTCGGAACACGTCTGTCTATTCTGCTGCCATTTTTCCTCCCCTCACTTTGAATATTTCTTGCCACTCCCGTCTGGCCTGCATAGTTTCTGTTGAGAAATCAGATGACAATAGTATGGGTACTCCCTTGTAGGTAACTTTTTTCTCTTGCTGCTTTTAATATTCTCTCTTTGTCTTTTGCTCTTGGCATTTTAATTATGATGTGTCTTGGTGTGGTCCTCTTTGAATTCCTTCTGTTTGGGGTTCTCTGCACTTCCTGGACTTGTAAGTCTATTTCTTTCACCAGGTGGGGGAAGTTTTCTGTCATTATTTCTTTACATAGGTTTTCAGTATCTTGCTCTCTCTCTTCTTTTGGCACCCCTATAATTCGGATGTTGGTACGCTTGAAGTTGTCCCAGAGGCTCCTTACACTATCTTCATATTTTTGGATTCTTTTTCTTTTTGCTTTTCCGGTTGTGTGTTTTTTGTTTCTTCGTGTTTCAAATCTTTGACTTGATTCTTGCGATCCTCTAGTCTGCTGTTGGATCTCTGTAATGTTTTTCTTAACCTTAAATGAAGACTTATCAAGACAGTAAAAGCTATCTATGCATGTTATAAAGGCTACAATAACCTCATCATATGATTATAGCATATTCAATTAGTACTATTTCTAATACTAAAACATTAAGCATTTTCCAAGTTTAGCCATTATAAGTAATCCAGTGATTAGTATCTCTGCATTTTAAATTATTTTCCTTTGGGGAAATTTCTTAGAAGGAAAACTATTAGATCAAATAGTATCTTGATACATACTGCCAAATTCCTTTCCAGAAAGATTAAAATAATTTACAATTTGCCTGGCAACAGATAAAATAACCCATCTTGTCCTGGCAGGGTGGCTCGGTTGGTCAGAGTATCATCCCATATACCAAAAAGGTTGTAGGTTTGATTCCCAGTCAGGGCACATATCTAGGTTGCGTGTTTGATCACTGGTTGGGGTGCATACTCAAGGCAGTTGATTAATCAGTTCCTCTCCCCCTCCCTCTTTCTCTAAAATCCATTAAAAAATATATCCTTAGGTGAGGAAAAAAAAAATCTCACCCCATCTTCACCCCACTGTGTATTAAATGTGTAAATTTAATTTTAATTTAGTTTTCCAGTCCTCTAAAATGGTAGTTATTCCCTTTTATTTGCGATTTCTGTTTATCTCTGAGTGTATATTTTTAAAAATTAATGGCTGGAATCTCTCATGGGTTGCAGTCGGGTGGCAGCTGGAATGGGAGTCCAGGCTCAGGTCGGCTGAATGTCCAAGATGGCTTCTTCATTCCTAAGTCAAGCTCAGTAGTGTTTCTCCTCATGGCCCTCTAGCCCAGGAGCCTGGATTTCTCAAGAGGTAGCTCAGGGCTCCAAGAGACCTGGAAGCAGTCTTTTTATAAGCTAGGCCTACATCTGGCACAGGGTCACCTTTGCCATGTTCTATTGATCAAATCAAAAGCCCGATATTCCAGATTCAAAAGGCAAAGAGACATTCACCTCTTGCTGGGAAAGTGGCCAGCACAAACAGAAGGCCAGCCGTCTTTAGAGACACTCTACCACATCTTTATTGATCTTTACTAATCTAAACGTTTCCTAATGGAGGTATTTTAAATTTGTGTTGCTATAGTAATTTGTATGCTTTCTCTTTTAGAGTTTACTAACCAGTTAGTGCTGATGTGAAGGAAAGATACTGTTTTTCATATGCTTATTTAAAATAAATGGTCTTATTTATTTTAATTCTCAGTTTAATATCTTGGTTTTCCTAAGATAATCATACTATCTTAAAATAAGGATAAAATTTTTCTCCTCTTTTTCAATAATCAAATACCTTATCTATTACACTGGTTAAGTCTTTCAGACAAGCCTAATAAGATGCAGTCTTGTTCTGTTTCTGTTGTATAATTTTTTAAGTACAAGTATATTAAAGTTATAAACTGGACATATATTATCAACATACACATTTCCCAGAGCTAAATTAAGCCACTTACTTTTATGTGTCAATGCAATACAAATGAATAGAAAGGCAGGTTCTTATTCCAGAAAAATTAAATTCAGGGACAGGGACAATAAAACAAGATGAGGAAGAAAGCAACTAATATGTTTTGGACGTTACAATATTTTCTCCCTGAAATCTATAAACATCTAAAAATAAATCATAACAATAAAACATTCTATTGACTCGCTCAGAAAATATCTCTAAATAAATATAAAACATCATAAATCTCAGCAATTGTCCTCTCTTCCCAAGCTTGACTATTTGCACTAGATGTACAGAACCATTTTATGTACATAAACAAGTATTAGAATGTGGCTTCACAGCCCTCTTATACTCACAAGTGGCTGATAATCATATGGTGGAGTGTAGTTTTCAGCATATGTCGTCAATGAACACCTAAGAGGGATAAGTCAATATCTGAGAAAAGAAAGACTTCAAAAACAAACATATTTAAATGTTTTAGTGGTGTATACTTTACATAAAATAAAACCATTTCAAGAAGGATGGGCCCAATAAAAATTTTAAAACCCACAACTGTCTCAGCCTTGTTTATAGTGTTACCTATCACCAGCAGGAGGCCATTCCTCCATTACTTCCAATTCAGCACCATCCACTCACTACTCTCCTGTGCTAATGATATGCTACCAATCCCAAGGATTTTAAATTATTACCTGAGCTCGGGTGCATTCTGGACTGTTGGGACTCTCTTTACCACCCATTTTCTGCCCCTCAACCCTTTTTGATCCTATGCCCTATGTTCTCTGCTAGATGACAACTGAAAAGATAATAGAAGACAACCACGAGGACTGAGATAACATAGCTTCTCCAACTTCCCCCCTTAAACACACAGAAATGCAGATGAAATACACCCTCCCTCCCCAAGTGTACAAGCACAGCTAGGCTCAAAAGGCAAAATTTGAAATGCTGGCAATGAAGAACATACTCATTAGAATGGGAAGCCATATGCTGATGTCCCAAGAATAGGGCTGGAGTTTGAACTGCATGTCAAAGAGCAGAAGACATGGTCTTGGGGGTTTCACAGAAGGCAAATTGCTAAACTCTTACTCACAGCCAGGAGTCTGTAAAGGCTGTACCTCCATATAATAGAGATCAAAAAACTACAGTAACCAGTCCAGGGAAACTTGCCAGAAAGTTTCTTTCTGTTTGAAACTGAGGGTGGGGTTGGGGGGAAATTATTTTCCAATGAGAAATTAAAGTCCTAATTCTCTGTTCAGATAATATTATGAAATGTGATGGTCAAAGAAACTCCACTGGTAATTGCACATCTAAAATTATTGGGTACAGGGAAATTGAAACATTTCAATGCATGGCTGAGCTGGTGGGAAAGTAAGATAGTTCAACAAGTAAAGAATTCCAGACATGGCCGGGTTGGCTCGGTGGATAGAGCATCAGCCCACAAACGGAAGTGTCCCAGGTTCGATTTCAGTCAAGGGCATGTACTTCAATTGCAGGCTGGATCCCTGACCCTGGTCAGGGCACTTGCGGGAGGCAATCAATCAATGTGTCTCTCTCACATCAATGTTTCTCTTTCTCTGTCTCTCTCCCCCTCCCTTCCTCTCTCTCTAAAAATCAATGAAAAAATATCCTCATGTGAGGAATCTATAATAATAAATGCATAATATGCTAATTAGACCAGACGTCCTTCCAGACGATCTTCCAGATGAAGCTGGGGCTGCGAGGGAAGCCTGGGTCTCGGGTGCCAGAGGGAAGCCGGTGCCAGCAGCCGGGGGAAGGAAGGCCTACTCTTGCATGAATTTCGTGCATCAGGCCTCTAGTAAATAAATACATAAATAAGAATTCCAAAACAACAAGAAAGTCTAACTCAGAACAGTTAATGGATATAGCACCAATTTTATCTGATTATAATCACCAATTCCTGATAAGAAGTGGTTTCCAGAGTAGTAGCTTGTTAAAGAAATGCAAATACTGTCATGTGCTGTATAATGGCATTTCAGTCAATGATGGACCAAATATACGACAGATGTGCAGTGGGCTACACTATCTAGGTTTAAGTAAGTACACTCCACCATCTTTGCACAACGATGAAATCGCCTAATGATGCATTTCTCAGAGTGTGTCTTTGTTGTTAAGCAGTGTGTGACTGTATTTCAGTCCTACTCAGGATCTACTGAATTAGAAAGTCTGAAGGTGGGCCCAGCAATCTGTGCTTTAACAGGCCCTCTGTGATTTTGATGCACATTAAAGTTTGAGTACTGGAAACTAGGAGAACAAAAATTAGAAGTGTAACTGTCAAACCAGCAAATAGGACTTTTTTTTCCCAAAAGAGACCAACCTAATACAAAGCAGGAAATGTGAATAACAGAAAGGAAAGTCAATTTCTGCTTACCAGACAAATTAAAATCATAAAATTAAATATCTTTGCAATCATAATGAAAGTAAAGGGGTTAAACCCATCAAGGATAGTATTTTCTCACACTTAAATTGAACACCAAATTATGTTATGCAGTCTGATTCTATGCTTTTATACCTAGAATTATTTTCAAATAAAGTTTGAAAGCAAAAGAATATAAAAAGATATATCATACAAATATTAACCAAAAACAATTAATTATAAAGATTCGCTAATTATTACCTACTGATTAAAGGAATAAGTCACCAAAAATATATGACATACTCAACAACACATAAAATATGTAAAGCAAAAAATGACAGAATCACAAAGATAAAATGACAATTCCACAGGCATAGAGGAGGACTGTAAAACATTCCTAGATCCTTCAATTCCTTAAATCCAAATTCCTATATACATCCTCCAAAACTATATATATCATCAGCAAAGCAAATAAAATCACACAATTTTCCATGCATGCAGCATAACAGGGGCCAGAAAAGACTACAAACTTCAGTTTACATGTAGTGAGGAGAACAATCCAGAATTGGTAGAGTTTGATCCGAGCCCAAGCGGGAGCAAAATTGGGCAGGGATTGCATGGAAGAGAGGAGAGAGTGGCAACTCCACAGTGGGGATGGAACACAGAGAACATGGGCCCAGAAGGAGAGCATCCTTCTCTGATGGGAAAAAACTGAGACCAAGTGAGACTAGATGATGTGAACACTGGCTTTCAAGAAGGAGGCTTGGAAAGTATGCAAGACCACAGTGGCAGCCTTGGTATGCAATGATTCCAAGGAAGCGGGGGTGGTGACAACTGGCAGAAAAATAGAAATTAAGCCCAGAAATTAAGGGTCCTAGAACCACCACTCCTCCAAAAAATAAAATAAAATAAAATAAATGCCATTAATGAAATAAAGTTCACTTCACTGTTCTAACAGAAGAGGGCACTCTTGAACTAAAATCTTGAGGAAATGGTCCAAACTTCTCATTTCCCCCCTCCATAGAATTTACCTGATTGCTGCTAGGCCAGGAAAATTAAACATACTTAAAATGAAAAAAAAAAAAAAAAAAAAAAAAAAAAGCCAACATTACTATGAGAAGAAAACAGTAAATAAGAATAAAAACTAAGCTGATGAAACTCCTCCCCAGAAACATTCTTGGTCAGAGAAGTCCTCTATCAGCTTTTCCAGCAAAGGCAGTAAAACAAGAAAAAGAAGCATAACTATAATAATTGGAATGGAAGAAACAAAATTTTCATTGTCCACAGATAATAAAATTGTCTGCATCTAAAAATCTAAGAGAATCTTTGAATCATAACCATCAGGCAAGTTTCAGGACGGTTGTTGGATATAAGATCAATACACAAAAATAGTATACTCATATATCAGCAATAAGAAATTAGAAAGCATGACTAAGTAGAAAAATTCCATTTATAATTGCAATAAAATTTCTAAAATTCCTATAGAAATATATGTAACAAGATTTATAAGATATTTATGGAATACAAAATTTATTGAAGGACATAAAATAACTCCCTTGTTTATGACTCAATCAATGTATGTTACATATGTGTTTATATGTATATATACATATATATGTAATTTCTAAAATGTTTACAGTCTGACATATATATAGGTTTTGATTAAATTATAATTTAAAACTTCTATTGATCAAAAGACAGCATGAACAGTTAGAAGAGAAGCTATAGAAGATGTCATAAAATTAATCAAAACAAGATTAGTACCCAGAATAAAACATTCTTACATATCAATGAAATACAAAATCCCATAGAAAAATGGACAAAGCCTATAAACAGTCAATTCACAGTAAAAGAAACCAGATGGCTAGTAAATATCTTAAGATAAATTCAGTGATTAGTGAAATGCCAAGTAAAACAACAATGAGGTACCACTTCATACCCATAAGATTGGTAAAAATTAAAAATATTTTTAAAGATATAAAAGAATGTGTACATTTATACACTACTGGTGGCAGTACCTTGCTAAATTGAAGGTGTATATATCTTAATACCCAGAAATTCTGTTTCTGAGTATAAAGAAATCCTTGCATATATACTCGAGGAGACATGTATAAGGATAGTCAATTCAACCTCATGTGTAATAGTGAAAATCTGGAAGATGATGTCCAACAACAGAGTGAATATATTGATGGCTATATAAGTCATTATAAATAATTTCTCTAAAAAATATAAAGCAAATCCGGTAAAGATGTTAACTTACATTTATAATTAGGTAATGAGT
Organism: Plecotus auritus; assembly: GCF_963455305.1. Taxonomy (NCBI): domain Eukaryota; kingdom Metazoa; phylum Chordata; class Mammalia; order Chiroptera; family Vespertilionidae; genus Plecotus; species Plecotus auritus. The sequence goes on along the minus strand of NC_137776.1, from coordinate 140,892,044 downwards.
AGATAAATGGGAGTTTGAATAGTATTTATATGTAAATATTCAATAATCTTAATGTGGAAATATAAAGAAAATATTCCATAATCTTAAGATATTTAAGTATTAATAGATGACAATGAACTTATTTGCCTATCTTTTCTTTTCCAAAGTTATGACTCAAATGACATAATTATCAGTCAAATATCACAGTTTTGCTTTGGGCAGGCCAACCTTGCAAGGCAGCATTGGGCATCTCTCTACTCACTTAAAGTAGGCAGAAACCCATTCCATCCATGTTCAGGCCCTTCTCCCTATCTTATTATCACATCCCAACACAGAGCCTGATACAAGGTAGGCATTGAAAAATATTGAATGAGTAAAGCAATAAAAAGAAAATTAGATATAAAGAGATATAGATTTATAATGAGAACAAAGTAAATAGAAGTGGAAATTAAAATATTCAGTTATTTATTTTTTTAATCCTCACCCAAGGATATGTTTTATTGATTTTAGAGAAAGAGGAATGGAGAGTAACACTGATTGGTTGCCTTTCGTACATGACCCACCTGGAGATTGAGCCCCAAGCCTAGGTATGTGCCCTGACTGGCCAGACTGGGAATTGAGCCCACAACCTTTCGGTACAAAATGATGCTCCAACGATTTAAATACTGAATGACTTTCAGTCAGTTACTTATACACTCTTTATGATTAGAACCCTCCCCACTTTTAAATCTGCAGAACAGAGCAACAATCTTTAAGTGATATGTTTCATCAAATTTGAAATAAGATGGTCTTTTAAGAATGAAATTATTTAAAAATCAACATAAATTTTCCTCTTAGATATCAGCTTAAAGCAGTACCTGAATAGAGAATATAAGAAAAGAACAGTCCATTAGAAGAGAAATGGCCTTCAGAGAAACTCAGGAAAGCAAGAGGTGAGAAAAATGAGGGAGGCATCTTCCTGGGGAAGAAATGTCCTGGCTCATAAACAGACTGCTCTGGTTCTGGGAGCAGAGATGGATTACATCAACATCAGTGTTCCAAACCAACAAATGGCAGCCAACGATGACTTTCATTCATTGTCTGGAGCCACCAGGAGCAAGCCTGTGCCTCATGGTGCTGCTTACTACTCCATCCCTACCGATAGCGTGTAGATACAAATATCAGCCTCCAGCCCACAGGCAGTCAGGGCTCTCCAGTGGAATTTCTTCAGAGATACCAATGGAAAAGGCCAGTCACTCTCCCGTGATGAGAACCAAGGGCTGTAACATCCCTACCTGCAGAGGGAGTGAATGAAGACAACAGGAAGAGAACCCTGGAGATTTTCTAGTTCCAATTCCAGCAATCTTTGGAAACCAACTCTCCCATGGAATTTCCCAGAGTGGTATTCAGTAATTTTTAAACAAACTCTTCTTTTGGCCCAAGATAATTTTAATTGTGTGTCTGTCACCTACAACTGAAAGAATCCTGGCTATTATAACCAGGCAATCAGAGTCTGGGGCCATTGATTATTGTATCATATAATTAACTCCCCTTGCCCTGATGCCAAACACTCTGAACAACATTCTGATTATAGTTTGCCTTCCTATATGTTTTTATTTAAATCACGAGAGAATGCTTTGATGTCAGCCTAATCATTAGGCTGACATGACTAGTGTGCTTGAATGTTTTATTTCTCATTATAAATTAACTATTAGAATTCTGGGTTTCTTTGTGAGGTTCAGGAGCACATCAATATTCATGAGTCAGTCAAATTCTGAAACATGGATAAAAGGGAAGGAAATGTAAAACTGAATACAAGAGTCTGATAAACTCACCAGGATAATCCATGCTGTGAGAACACTTGGAAGTTGGACAACTACTTTCACCTGGCACTACCCACAATTTGCCACATGCGCCCACGTTAACCTTTAATGGATGTAAGGCAGAGAACAACAAGAGATGTTTTGTAAGATGAGAAAGGAAGAGAAGTCTGATACTCAAGTTATCATTAAAGCCATGGCACTTGTTAAAATACCTACACCTGCCCTAACACCAGTGGTAACTTGTGTAAATCTATGACGAGACGATGCACTAAAACCCACAGAATCGCAGTTCTCAAACCTGGGAGAACTTTAAAGATCAATTGCTTCCTTTCTGTTTTGTCTGGAGGAAAGAAAGGTAATTCCTCTCCCAGGTTCCCAGCAACCAAAACAAGGGCATATGACCTCTACTCAGCAAACAAGGTGGTCCCACCTCAGAGTCTGAATCTGAGTATGTGACTCAAAGAAGCAGAGAATTAATTTGGAATTAATCCCATCGCTGGCAGCAGCCGATGCTACATTTATTATTTAAGATGAGGGCCATTATTTAGCCAGATTACTTATTTAGCCAGGGGTTCAAGAGGTCTACCTGACTCTGTGTGGTAGGAGGAAAGGGGGAACTTACATCCACTCTGGGAAATTCTGTCTCATTCTTAACAGCATTCATCATTTAAAAATAAAATATATTGTGCTGAAATGAATATCCCTGTTATTTCCTCCTCCTTTGACCTACTGAATGAAGCCACATACGCCAAATCTGATCAGTGTTCCACAGCTGCTGAATGCCAGGCCTATGTTTTAGAAATCAAATTCTAAGGAGCTAATGTCCAGGAGATAGAGAAGGAAGATATAATGGAGGACAAACTGAATCTGCTTTTACTCCTGATCCAAGCCAAGCCCTTGCTAAGTACCTTAGCAGTTTGGAAGCAGCTTTCCCCTCCCATCAAGAACACAGAACTGTGAACCCAAAGATTCTAATCTTTACCACTAAGCAGTCATGGGGCCTTGAGCAAGTCACTTAAACCCTCTGCATCTTAATTCCCCATTAGTATCTTCTCCATAAATATTTATAGAACAGATGGATGGATTAATTAATTAATGAGGAATTTGGATTCCTTAATTCTCTCCACTTTGATTTCCTCCTCTATATAATTAAGAAAATACCTACCAAATGGAGGAAAGGAATAATGGATAATGCATGTGGAAGTACTTTGAAGGATATGGAGCATTATATACATTTAAGCATGAAGGGCAATGTCTATAGTGGTTCAGGACACAGACACTGCAGTCAGACAGACAAGACAGGAGTTTGAAACCCAGCTATGGTGCTTTTAGAAAGTGACTTTACCTCTCTGAGCCCTTTTCAATGGGGGTAGTTGCAGCATCCATTCTCAAAGAATGAGAATTAAATGAAATAAGGCACATAAAGACCTTAACTCAGACACATAGTATGTGCTCATTAACACTAGAAGAAAAAACATTACTGTAAGGATACTAATCAAATAGTGGAAGGACATGGTTCTCCTTGCATTTTAATTGGATTATTCAAGCTGCATAGTGGAGAGTGGATTGCAGGGGAGGCAGAGGAACTAGTTAGGATACTTAAATTAGCAATTGGTCAGAGTCAGTGACCTCTCTCCCTGTTCCAGTCTCAAATATCAACCCATTTTCTGAAATGCTCTTCCTCCCATCTTGATTGCCTCAATGAATAGCCAAAGCCAGAAGCTTGGGAATCAACCCTCATAATCAGTCATCAAGTAAATGTCTATCCCTTTCAATGTGTCTAAAATCTGAACCCTTCTCTCCCTCCACACCACCACCAAAGTAATTATAAATAATGGTATTTTATGACAACCACATAAATTTTCACATAAAGAGAAGTGCCAGCAAGATTAGCTTATCATTAACACATGTGGGATAAAAGGAATGTAGAAATTAAATATAAATTCCACAACCATGATATTTTGAAAATATTTACCACTCACTTGTTTTGTTAGCTCATTAGTCCCAAAAGTTTGAACTGCTTGCATCCCTGATAGATTAGCAATGACAAATAGGTCATTATAAACATTATAAATAGCCTATTTATAGGTCAAATAATGGTGGAAGTAGCCATATAATCTTGGTAGTTAGAGGCATGAAGGTTGTTTTAATTATTTATTTCTGTAGTTTAAAAGTTAGTGGCTTAAAATAACAATCATTTTTTATCTTTGATTATTCTGTGGGATGAGTGGGTTCAGCTGGGTGGTTTTTCTGCTCTATGGGACATCACAGCTACAGGCATCCAGGTAGTTGACTAGACTGGAATATCTAAGATAGCTCAAGCCCATGGTTGGCAACTGGTTTTGCCTGTTGTCTGGGAGCTCAGTTGGAGCTGTCAAATACAGTGCCTTGGTTCTCCTTCATATGCCCTCTTCTTTTTTTTTTTTAAATTGTTATTAAGGTATTATATGTGTACATATCTTACCATTGCCCCCCCCCACCCCACTCCCATACCTGCCCTCACCCCCCACTGTTTTGCAGCCGTTGGTTACTCTTATATGCATGCATACAAGTCCTTCAGTTGATCTCTTATTTCCCCCACCTCTCCCTAACCTTACCGCTGTAATTAGACACTCTGTTTGATGCTTTACTGCCTCTGTAACTATCTTTTGGTTCATCAGTTTATAATGTTTTTCATTATCCCTAAATGAGTGAGATCATGTGGTATTTTTCTTTCATTGACTGGCTTATTTCACTTAGCATAATGTTCTCTAATTCCATGCAGGTGTCTACAAATGGTAGTAATTCCTTCTTTTTTATGGCAGCATACTATTCCATTGTGTAGATGTACCATAGTTTTCTGATCCAGTCATCTGCTGACGGGCACCTAGGCTGTTTCCAAATCTTAGCTATTGTAAATTGTGCTGCTATGAACATAGGGGTGCATATATCCTTTCTGATTGGTGTTTCTGCTTTCTTAGGATATATTCCTAGGAGTGGGATTACTGGGTCAAATGGGAATTCCATTTTCAGTTTTTTGAGGAAACTCCATACTGTTCTCCACAGTGGCTGCACCAGTCTGCATTCCCACCAGCAGTGCACGAGGGTTCCTTTTTCTCCGCATCCTCGCCAACACTTGTCGTTTGTTGATTTGTTGATGATAGCCATTCTGACAGGTGTGAGATGGTATCGCATTGTCGTTTTGATTTGCATCTCTCGGATAATAAGTGACTTTGAGCATGTTTTCATGTGTCTCTTGGCCTTCCTTCTGTCTTCTTTTGAAAAGATTCTATTTAGGTCCGTTGCCCATTTTTTTATTGGATCATTTATCTTGCTTTTATTAAGTTGTATAAGCTGCCTGTAGATGTTGGAAATTAAACCTTTATCAGTGATACCATTTGCAAATATGTTCTCCCATACAGTGGGGTTTCTTGTTGTTTTGTTGATGGTTTCTTTTGCTGTGCAAAAGCTTTTTATTTTGATGTAGTCCCATTTGTTTATTTTCTCTTTGGCTTCCATTGCCCTAGGGACAGTATCACTGAAAAAGTTCTTTTGGCATATGTCTGAGATTTTGCTGCCTGTGGATTCCTCTAGTATTTTTATGGTTTCCCGTCTTATATTTAAGTCCTGTATCCATTTTGAGTTTATTTTTGTGTATGGTGTAAGTTGGTGATCTAGTTTCATTTTTTTGCATGTATCTGTACAATTTTCCCAACACCATTTATTGAAGAGACTGTCTTGACTCCATTGTATGCTCATGCCTCCTTTGTCAAATATTAATTGCGCATATTGGTTTGGGTCGATATCTGGATTCTCTATTCTATTCCATTGATCTATATGTCTGTTCTTGTGCCAGTACCAGGCTGTTTTGAGGACAGTGGCTTTGTAATACAGCTTGAAATCTGGTATTGAGATCCCTCCTACTTTATTCTTCTTTCTCAGGATTGCTGTGGCTATTCGGGGTCTTTTTTTATTCCAGATGAATTTTTGGAGAGTTCTTTCTAGGTCTGTGAAATATGCTGCTGGTATTTTAATGGGGAGTGCATTGAATCTATAGATTGCTTTGGGTAGTATGGACATTTTGATGATGTTGATTCTACCAATCCATGAACATGGTATGTTCTTCCATCTGTTTACATCTTCCTCTATCTCTTTTTTCAGTGTCCTGTAGTTTTCCGCATATAGGTCTTTTAACTCCTTGGTTAGGTTTATTCCTAAGTATCTTAATTTTTTTGGTGCGATGGAAAATGGGATTGCTTTTTTAGTCTCTCTTTCTGTAAGTTCACTGTTGGTGTATAGAAATGCCATAGATTTCTTGGCGTTAATTTTGTATCCTGCTACCTTGCCGAATTCTTTTATTAAGTCTGTTAGTTTTTTGATAGAGTCTTTCGGGTTTTTTATGTACAATATCATGTCATCTGCAAATAAGGACAGCTTTACTTCTTCTTTTCCAATTTGGATGCCTTTTATTTCTTCTTCTTGTCTAATTGCAATGGCTAATACTTCCAGTACTATGTCAAACAGGAGTGGTGAGAGTGGGCATCCTTGTCTTGTTCCTGTTCTTAGGGGAAATGGTTTTAGTTTTTGCCCATTGAGTATGATGTTAGCTGTGGGTTTATCATATATAGCTTTTATTATGTTGAGGTATGATCCTTCTATTCCCACCTTGTTGAGAGTTTTTATCAAGAAAGGGTGTTGGATTTTGTCAAATGCTTTTTCTGCATCAATTTGATATGACTATGTGATTTTTATCTTTCAATTTGTTTATGTGATGTATCACATTTATTGATTTTCGGATATTGAACCATCCTTGCATTCCTGGGATAAACCCTACTTGGTCATGGTGTATGATCTTTCTGATGTACTGCTGGATCCGATTTGCTAGAATTTTGTTGAGGATTTTGGCATCTACATTCATGAGGGATATTGGCCTGTAATTCTCTTTCATTGTGTTGTCTTTATCTGGTTTTGGTATTAGGGTGATGCTGGCTTCATAGAAGGAGCTTGGAAGTGTTCCTTCCTCTTGAATTTTTTGGAATAGTCTGAGGAGGATAGGTTTTAATTCTTCCTTGAATGTTTGGTAAAACTCTCCTGTGAAGCCGTCTGGCCCCGGGCTTTTGTTTGCCGGAAGCTCTTTGATGACTGCTTCAATTTCTTCCATAGTTACTGGCATATTGAGCTGTTTAGATTCTTCCTGATTGAGTTTTGGAAGGTTATATTTTTCTAGGAATATGTCCATTTCCTCCAGGTTGTCCAGTTTGTTGGAATAGAGTTGTTCGTAGTATTTTTTAACAATCCTTTGTATTTCGGCGGGATCTGTTGTTATTTCACCTCTTTCATTTCTGATTTTGTTTATTTGGGTCCTCTCTCTTTGCTTCTTGGTGAGCCTGGCTAGAGGTTCATCAATCTTGTTTATCCTTTCAAAGAACCAGCTCTTGGTTTTGTTGATCTTTTGTATTGTTTCTTTGGTCTCTAGGTTGTTTATCTGTGCTCTGATCTTTATTATTTCCTTCCTTCTGCTTACACTGGGCTTTTCTTGTTGCTCTTTTTCTAACTCTTTGAGTTGTTGGGTTAGGTAATTTAACACCCCTGTTTCTTGTTTTTTGCAGTAGGCTTGTAGAGCTATGAACTTCCCTCTCAAGACTGCTTTCGCTGTGTCCCATAGATTTTGGATTGTAGTGTTTTCATTGTCATTTGTTGTCATGATGTTTTTTATTTCTTCTTTGATCTCTCTGGTAACCCAGTCATGGTTTAATAGCATGCTGTTTAGTCTCCATGTGTTTGATTTCTTTGGGTTGTTTTTATTGTAGTTGATTTCCAGTTTTATGCCACTGTGGTCTGAGAAGATGCTTGATATGATTTCTATCTTCTTGAATTTGAAGAGACTTTGCCTATGTCCCAACATATGGTCTATCTTTGAAAATGACCCATGTGCACTTGAGAAGAATGTATATTCTGTGGCTTTGGGGTGAAATGTTCTGAAGATGTCAATTAATTCCATCTGGTCTAGTGAGTCATTTAGGATTGATGTTTCTTTGCTGATTTTTTGTTTAGAGGATTTGTCCAATGGTGATAGTGGGGTATTAAAGTCTCCTACTATGATTGTATTGCTGTCAATCTCTCCCTTGATATCCTCCAGGAGTTTTTTTATGTATTTGGGTGCTCCTGTATTGGGTGCATATATGTTTACCAGAGTTATTTCTTCTTGTTGGATTGCTCCCTTTAGTATTATGAAGTGGCCTTCCTTATCTCTTGTTATGTCCTTCAGTTTGAGATATAATTTGTCAGATATAAGTATTGCTACCCCAGCTTTTTTTTCAGTTCCATTTGCCTGGAAAACCTTTTTCCATCCCTTCACCCTCAGTCTGTGTGCGTCTTTTTTTCTGAGGTGGGTTTCTTGTAGACAGCAGATATATGGGTCATGTTTTCTTATCCAATCCATTACCCTATGTCTTTTGATTGGGGCATTTAATCCGTTTACATTTAAAGTTATTATTGATAGGTACTTATTTGTCGCCATTCCTATTCTTTACACCTGTGTTCCTTCTTCGCTTCCTATTTCTTTTCTTTTTTTTTTTTTTTTTTACAGCAGACCCTTTAGCATTTCTTGCATTGCTGGTTTGGTGGTAATAAATTCCCTTAGTCCTTTTTTGTCTGTGAAGCTCCTGATTTCACCTTCAATTTTGATTGACAGCCTTGCTGGGTACAGTATTCTTGGATTCAGACCCTTCCTTTGCATGACTTTGTATATTTCATTCCATTCCCTTCTGGCCTGATGAGTTTCTGTTGAGAAATCAGTTGCTAGTCTGATGGGGGTTCCTTTGTATGTAACTTTCTCTCTCTCTCTGGCTGCTTTTAAGATTCTTACTTTGTCCTTGGTGTTTGCCAATTTAATTATAATGTGCCTTGGTGTCGGTCTTTTGGGGTTCATTTTGCTTGGGACTCTGTGAGCTTCTTGGATTTGTGTGGGGTTTTTCTTCTCTATATCAGGGAAATTTTCTGTCATTATTTCTTCAAATAGGTTTTCTATTCCTTGCTCAGCTTCCTTTCCTTCTGGAACCCCTATTATGCGGATGTTGTTTTGTTTTGTGTTGTCCCAAAGTTCCCTTAGGCTCTCCTCCTGCCTTTTAATATTTTTTTCTAGAAGTTGCTCTACTTGGGTATTTTTTTCCATCTTGTCTTCTAGCTCACTGATGCGGTCCTCTGCTTCTTCTAGTCTACTCTTGATGCTTTCTATTGAGTTCTTTACAGCAGCGATGTCATTTTTCATTTCTTCTTGGTTCTTCTTCATTTCCTCTTGGTTCTTGCTCATATTGTCGAATTTGTCTTCCATTCTTTTCAGCCACCTTATGACCATTTCTCTGAATTCTTTTTCTGGAAGGTTGCTTGCTTCCATTTCGTTTACTTCCTTTTCTGGTGATGCCTGCTTTTCTTTCATATGCGGGCTGTTTCTTTGTCTCCCCATGGTCTCTCTTCTCTGGGTGTCTGGTTATGTAGTTCTCTCTCTCCTGCGTTGATTTAAAGGCACAAAATACAGCACTACCAGGTACAACACACAAGGCACTGAACAGAAAGGTATTCACGATATTAATAACCTCCAATAAAGGTGACCACCAGAGAAAGGCAAATTAGGGGATAGTAGAGAAAGAAGAAGAGGAAAAAGAAAGAAAGAAGAAGAAGAAAAAAGGGGGGTGTCAAAATGAAATTCGGAAAAGGGAAAAAAAGAAGAAAAAAAAGTAAGAGAGACAAGAAAGAGACTAAGAGAGAAAGGGAAACAACTATATATATTGGGGATAAAACTCCAATAGAACAATCACTTATCCCAGCAAATGCCAGCAACAAGTACCTGGGGATTAATACAAACTACAACACCAACTAATATTGAGTGAGGCAAGGGAAAACAGAAGCACTAAACAAACAAAAAAATAAACAAAAGAAGAATAAGCAAAACAATCTCACAAAAAAGCATAAAAATTCGATATAATCTACATTCAAGCGAACAACAACAAAAGGACAGAGAGAAAAACAATTTTTTGGATAGTTAAGACAGCGAAGAGAGAGGTGTGTAATGACTTGGAGCAGGGGATTGGAGATTAGATATATGAGTAGGGTGAAATTTTAAAAGGGGGTAAACAGAAAGAATAGGGAAAATCTAAAGCAGGAAAGGGGTAAGATATACAGGACACTGAAAAGGGAAAAGTGAGGAAGAGATTGATGGCATAAAGGTAGATTTGAGATAGAGTAAAATGATGCTAAAGGAAAGATAAAAATAGAATGTAGAACATTAATCCCAAAACAAAATGAAGAGAAAATAAAATGACACTTAAAAAAAAAAAAAGATAAAATAGCAGTAGTAATAATACGGATTGAAAATAAAAATGTAATAATTAAAAAGGTAAAATCAAGTGAGGAAAAAAATTAGTTTCTTGAGTAAAAGATGCAAAAAATGAAAATAAAAAAATAAAAAATAAAAATAAAATGTGGAGTAGTGAAGGTCATTCACTTCCTCTGTTGTTCTGTTTGGCACGCCTGTTTCTCAGTCCGGACAGTATTGCAGTTCCCTGCATTCCACTGCTCTTCAGTGATGTAAGCCAGTCCTGATTTTAAGCAGGCAGTGTGTCTTAATTCGTATTCCTTTATTTTTGATTACACAAGAGTCAATTTGTGATTCAGCCCCTGGGTGGCAGTGTTTCTGGATTGACTTCCGGGTTTATCTATGGCCTCTCTAGGGAGTGTGAGAGCCTTCTTTCCCTGTGGCACTCACTACCGGTTTGTGGGAGTGGGCTGCCTCAGAGCTGGCTCTCCGATGGTCACTCTCCGCTCTGATCCCCAGGTTCCAGAAAAACAACTTTCCCCTGCAGTCTCCCAGGGTGTCCCCAACTGGGTGAACCTATGAATTGGGCTTAGTAATCAGAAGCAAGAATTTCAAGAGGAAAAAGCCCAAGTGTGCGCACTCCGTGGCTGTGCGTAAGTCTAGCACACCCCTGAAATTCTTAGGGTGTCCCTGCACTTCAGATCAAAATGGGTTGCTTTTTAGAGAGCCCTTCTGTTAGCAGCTCTGAGGACCCCCTTCCACATTCACAGATCACGCCAGCCCCAGCAGCCACCGATTTTTCTAGGCACAGACTTCCCTGGTCCTCCAGCTCCCGCAAAACGCGCGTTCCTCTCTCGCGCTGGGACCAGAGACCTCACCTTATCCTAGGCGAAATCTGACCTTTCCGTGGTGGAGTGTAGAGCTCCTCTGAACCCGTGTGTTTGCGCCAATTGGGGAGCGTTGTTCTGGGGCTCGCAGCTGTTCCGTGGGTGCCGTAGTTGTTCATATGCCCTCTTCATGTGTCTTTGGCTTCTCACAACATGTCAGCTACAGTCCAAGAATCATAAAGTAGCATCTACCAGTCTCCTTAAGTGTGTCTACATTCAGATGTTCCAAAACATCACTTCTGCCACAATTTATTGGTCAAAGCCAGTCACAAGACCAACCCAGATTCAGAAGGCAGGCAGATAACCTTTGACCCTTGATAGGAGCTATGGCATGCTTGTACAGAATGGAAGGAATTGTTGGAGGCCACCTCAGGAGATTAACAACCACAATATGTAAATCAAATACCCCTATCTTCATCTTTTATCTGGAAGGCCTTAGTGAGCACACCTGAATACACAAAGAAACCTGACCTTCAACTTGGTGGGTGCAACTTGATTAGCTATTCTAAGGAAGTTAGATACAATAAAGGCTTATAAGAATGTTCTGAGTTAGCATATTATGATGCCCTAACTTTAGGTCTAATCGGTTCTATATCATGTGCTTTCACAAAAATTTTCTTATCAAATTACTTGAATTACCCTACAAGTATAGCAATGGAATAGGTCCGTGGTTGGCAAACTGCGGCTCGCGAGCCACATGCGGCTCTTTGGCCCCTTGAGTGTGGCTCTTCCACAAAATACCATGGCCTGGGCGAGTCTATTTTGAAGAAGTGGTGTTAGAAGAAGTTTAAGTTTAAAAAATTTGGCTCTCAAAAGAAATTTCAATCGTACTCTTGATATTTGGCTCTGTTGACTAATGAGTTTGCCGACACTGGAATAGGTTATTGTTACCCACCATTAAAACACTCCTATGCCAGGGTGCACAACTCAAGTCAGGATCTAAGTTACAGCCCCAAATATTAATGAAAGGATAAGTGTTCCACTTAGTCATTTGGCTTCAATGTACACCAGCTAAGGAAGGACATCTTATAAGAAGGAGTAATGCAAAGAGCAATAGCAGGTAGACTGACTCTGAAGTAATTTCAGCACATTTGGCCAACTAGAAAAGCAATCAGTTACTCAGCACTAGCTAAGCCACCTATTCCTGGGAGCCCCAGTTGGTGATATGACCTCAGGCAAGATTCCTGAGGGACAGTGTCAAGCCAAAACCAAGGTATATATTAGGAACCATTAACCCAGTATGTTTGAAAAATGGAAAATTTGATTCCAAAAATTTCAAAAGAGATAAAGAACCTTTTCCCAGTACTTCCTTTATGAGCTTGGCACGTAAGGCCTGGCCTGCCAAATGTAGCAATTATCATCTCCATATTTACAGAGGAAAGTGATGTTCAAAGTTCTCCTGGTTAGTCTATCATTCAGAGAGCAGCATAGAAAAAAATGGTGGAAGTAGCCATATAATCTTGGTAGTTAGAGGCATGAAATTTGGTATTAGATGCTCAGTTCAAATCCTGGCTCATTATCACTTACTAGCCATATAATCTTGGTAGTTAAGACCATGAAATTTGGCATTAGATGCTCAGTTCAAATCCTGGCTCATTATCACTTACTAGCTATGTGAGTTTGCACATGTTATTTGATTTCTCTGTGCCTTTAATTTTTCCCTCCATAGAAAGTAGATAATGATGGAACCAAGTCACAGAGTTTTTGTCAGAGTAAATGAGTTAGCATATATAAAACCCTTAGAATAGTGTCTGGCACATAATAAGCACCATGTAGGCATATGCTATTTTTAGTATTAGTCTTAAGTTTTAAGTTACAGAAACCCAACTTAAACTTAATTAAGAAAAAAACAAAAACAGGAATATATCAGCACATACAAAAAGAATGTCATCAGAATTCTTTTTCCACACCTCTGCCTAGCTTCCTTTATAGGTAGATGGTCCCCACAGCAGCAAGATGCCCTCTGTAATCTGCCACCTGAAGCATGAGAGAGCATCTTGCCCTAAACTCCAGTTATTATCCTAGAGTGTTTTTTGATTGGCCCAGCCTGGGTCATGTTGCCAACACTTCGGTTTGTGGGGGAGAAAAACCAGCCCATCCATCATATGACCTAACTGATTAGGGGAGAGGATGCTATCCAAAAAGGGAAAGCTGGACACACAAAAACAAAAGGTCCTACAATGAGTAAGATGGGGAATCAAGAATTAATTTCCAGTCTGTCTCGCTCCCATTCTACAGTCTTTTTACCACACCACTCTCCTCTTCACATTTCCTTTGTTGTTACCATCATCACTGTCATGGCAGGGCAATTTTTTTAACTTTTTCTTCTGGAAAAATGTTCGACACCTGGGTGGTATTTTACCAAGAGTTTACCCACCACACAGGTGACTGAACAGAAAAAAAGTAAATGCCTTGCGCTTTACTTTGAGAAAAGAAGAAGAAAAAAAAAACCTCTCTTATTATTCACATGCAGTCCTATTCCTCTGAAGAGTGCCAAAGGTTTTACAGATGCTAAATGCACCCGTGAGAGAAATAAATTGAAGGTTTTAAACTGTGGCCTAAGCTTGCTACTACTAGTGTGAAGTAATCACTCCACACACATATGGATAAGTGCTCTATGCCAACAATGAAAACTTAACTGACTGAACTACTTTTTGACCTCATTTAACTTGTCACTTATGTGACTTCAGATGCCTTTCTCCTTAGAATCATAAAAGTTTAGAGCAGGAAAGGATTTTACAGATCATTTGGTTCAATCCCCTCATTTTCCAGATGGAAACCACTGAAGCCCAGAGAGGGTTATTAGCCAGCACAAGGTCACATAGCAAGTTTAGTGCAGGTCCAGAAGTAGAAGTCATGTCTCCTATTTTCCCATAACATGCCCTTTCTGGAAAACCACAGCGTGTCCAAAAAGCTACACAATGATCCCAAACACTGTTAATCTTTCTTCTCCAGTCATGTGGATCACAATAAGTGTTTGGATGAATTCTGGAAATGACACATTTATCCTAAAATGTCAACAACATACACTAGTCACTATAATCAGGAGGCAATGAAATTGGGTAAAAATAACAAGACACATCGGTTTGGGCTGACCTTGTAAGAGGTCTACCTTTTGTATCTTTCCATCCTCCAGTAGATGGTCAGTACTCCTGGGCTGCCCTCAAACTGACCCAGGCTTCCATGGACCTGCTTCTCACCCAGAAAATACTCTATGCCACAACTGGATTTTCCCTGTAAAAAAAATTAACTTCTCCTGTAAACCATTATCCCAGGAACTCACACAGTTATATATGCATATTTAAATAAGCACTTCTGAGAAATAAGCTCTTAAAATTATATTTATACTTGGATCTACTTGATGTGGTTTTTGTTGTCATTGTGTTTTGTCCCATTGTTTTGGTTTCTGGTTGTTTGTTAATGGTCACAGCTGTAATCCAGTTATTATACACAGAAAACCTTACTTAGAAGGAATCGGCTACAATAGTCTTCTTCTATGGACAAATTGTAAAATGATTTTATATTAGATAATCATATATCCAGGGGGGCTTCTGATAATTAGTGAGCTATTTTTCCATGTCTCATAAAGAGTACCTCCAAATGAAGTGAAAGTTCCTTGAGGATTTTTGAGAGCAAGATAGGAGGGCAAAAATGACTTGTAAGTTAGCTTGCTACTTATATTCATGTTCCCATCCACTTTTCCTATGTGCCTTAAAGAAAATGTGCCTCTCATTTCTTTTCTACACCTTTCATGTCTCTATCCATGAGGTAAAAGCAAGGTACATTGGAGATACCTTAACATGTAACTGTACCAGTTTGAGACTATAAGAGCACTGTTGGCCCGGCCAGCGTGGCTCAGTAGTTGAGCTTTGACCTGTGAATCAGGAGGTCGAGGTTCGATTCCTGGTCCGGGCTCATGCCCGGGTTGCAGGTTCAATCCCCAGTGTGAGGTGTGCAAGAGGCTGCTGATCTATGGTTCTCTCTCTCTCTCTCTCTCTCTCTCTCTCTCTCTCTCTCTCTCTCTCTCTCCATGTATATATGAAGAGAGAGAGAACTGTTGATGTCTAAGAGGCCATTGAGCTTCCTTGCCTGTCACCCCTTCCATCACTGGCCAATGCCAATTCCATGGAAACTCATTGATGGAAATGCAACCAACTCTCAAGAGGAACAATAGTTCTGGTTCTAGATGAGCTCAATTAGCCTCAAACTATATAAATCTCATTTTTAAAATTTAAGTCATTGATACCACTTTTAGTCTCAATATGACTACTCCTATATTATAATTTAACTTTTTTCTCTGTGACTTATGTGAAAGGAATTTATCCACAGAGTCCTTTTCTCTATTTAAGGTCAGGAGTGACAAGTCCAGTGGTGTCCAACATTCTAGTTATTCTGATTTTCAGTATGTTTCACTGAGATGTTTGCTGCCAGTTTAAGGAGGAAAGGTGTTGTGTCTTCTTCACATTGGTTTTAAATTAAGTAGGTAGGCTCTTGGTTAAGTTGTGAGAAAAGAAACAAACTGTCAAATGCCATCACAGCATAATGGATATTATATTAAAAATTAATATAGCCGAAACCGGTTTGGCTCAGTGGATAGAGCGTCGGCCTGCGGACTGAGGGGTCCCGGGTTCGATTCCGGTCAGGGGCATGTACCTTGGTTGCGGGCACATCCTCAGTGGGAGGTGTGCAGGAGGCAGCTAATCAATGTTTCTCTCTCATCGATGTTTCTGGCTCTCTATCCCTCTCCCTTCTTCTCTGTGAAATATCAATAAAATATATTTAAAAAAATTAATATAAATGCATCTGACTGATGTCTCCTTAATAACAAAGCTATACCTGTTTTCTGATTTTTGTTGTTGTTGTTAAGAGGTAACCTGAGGTTTAAATTTACATTATGATTACAGCTTTTCTTTTATCAGTTGAAGCACATTATTTTGGTCCATTGAGCAAACTCATTCTTATTCATTGCCTTTTAAAGTTGACATTTAACTTCCACAGCTGTACAGTTGGCAAGAAGCAAAAGAATATTTAATATTCAAGAGAGTATATTCTAAAATACCACAGCATTCTATTGTATGGAATGCCCTATAATTAATGTACATTAACTGAAAGAAAGAATTGCATATGAAATTAGCAGAGAACGGTTGAAGGTACTCATATATTTTATTTCTTTGTTAATTCTCATTAATCAAATAAAACAAGTAATTCTAGCAATTCAAACCTAATAAGAGATGATTTTCAAAGAGACCTTGTCTTCTAATGCATTTACTAGCATAGAATTGAGATCAACTTTTGGTTATACAGGCCTTAATGCCCTAAATCAAATCAGATAGGAATTAACCACACCCTTTCCCATTACAATTTAATGTTCATCATCAGAAATCAGCCAAGAAATAATTACTGTGCTTGTGTTATAGGTCAGCATCTCTGTTAGGCACTAGGGATAGAGCTGAGACAGTCTTGCCCCTCAGAGCACTGACTTTACAGCAAGAAGGACAAACAAGAATGTAATCAATTGCAATCAAGGTGGATAGCATTGTGATAAAAGAAGCACACAGTGCTATACATACCCACAAGGGACCTACTATGGGGGCTGAGGGTAGCAGTAGGAAGGGAAGCTACTCTGGAGGCGGTGACATTTCAGATGAGACTTGATGACTTCAGAGTCAAGAATGAATGTACATATGAAAACATGCTCAATGTCACTAATCATCCGAGAGATGCAAATCAAAATGACAATGAGGTACCATCTCACACCTGTCAGAATGGCTATCATCAACAAATCAACAAATGACAAGTGCTGGCAAGGATGCCGAGAAAAAGGAACCCTCGTGCACTGCTGGTGGGAATGCAGACTGGTGCAGCCACTGTGGAGAACAGTATGGAGTTTCCTCAAAAAACTAAAAATGGAGCTCCCATTTGACCCAGTAATCCCACTTCTAGGAATACTAGAGGCCCGGTGCACAAAATTCGTGCACGGGGAGGGGAGTGTCCCAGCCTGCACCATCTCCAATCTGGGATCCCTCTCACAAGCCAGGACTGCTGGCTCCCAACTGCTCACCTGCCTGCCTTCCTTATTGCCCCTAACCACTTCTGCCTGCCAGCATGATCACCCCTAACCACTCCCCTGCCAGCCTGATTGATGCCTAACTGTTCCCCTGACAGCCTGTTTGCCCCTAACTGCCCTCCCCTGCAGGCCTGGTCACCCCTAACTGCCCTCCCCTGACCATCACTCCAACACACAAGATGGCTGCCCCCATGTGGTCAAAGATGGCTGCCCCCATGTGGACACAAGATGGCCGCCACAAGAAGGCCAGCAGGGGAGGGCAGTTGGGAGGGACCAGGCCTGCAAGGGATATCCTATCTAATAAAAGAGTAATATGCAAATTGACCATCACTCCAACACACAAGATGGCTGCCCCCATGTGGTCAAAGATGGCTGCCCCCATGTGGACACAAGATGGCCGCCACAAGAAGGCCAGCAGGGGAGGGCAGTTGGGAGGGACCAGGCCTGCAAGGGATATCCTATCTAATAAAAGAGTAATATGCAAATTGACCATCACTCCAACACACATATATCCTTTCTGATTGGTGTTTCTAGTTTCTTGGGATAGAAACTGCCCTCCCCTGGTCACCCCTAACTGCCCTCCCCTGCAGGCCTGGGTCCCCCCCAACTGCCCTTCCCTCCAGGCCCGGTCGCCCCCAACTTGCCTCCTCTGCCGGCCTGGTCACCCCTAACTCCCCTCCCCTGCAGGCTTGATCACCCACAACTGCCCTCCCTTGCAGGCCTGGTCCCTCCCAACTGCCCTCCCCTGCTGGCCTTCTTGTGGCGGCCATCTTGTGCCCACATGGGGGCAGCCATCTTTGACCACATGGGGGCAGCCATCTTGTGTGTTGGAGTGATGGTCAATTTGCATATTACTCTTTTATTAGATAGGATATCC
This sequence comes from Plecotus auritus, assembly GCF_963455305.1. Taxonomy (NCBI): domain Eukaryota; kingdom Metazoa; phylum Chordata; class Mammalia; order Chiroptera; family Vespertilionidae; genus Plecotus; species Plecotus auritus. The sequence continues at coordinate 140,874,139 of NC_137776.1, read as the reverse complement.
CAAGAAACTAGAAACACCAATCAGAAAGGATATATGCACCCCTATGTTCATAGCAGCACAATTTGCAATAGCTAAGATTTGGAAACAGTCTAAGTGCCCATCAGCAGATGAGTGGATTAAAAAACTGTGGTACATCTACACAATGGAATACTACACTGCTGTAAAAAGGAAGGAACTCCTACCATTTGCAACAGCATGGATGGACCTGGAGAGCATTATGCTAAATGAAATAAGTCAGTCAGAGAGAGATAAATATCACATGATCTCACTCATTTGTGGAATATAATGAACAACATAAACTGATGAACAAAAACAGATTCAGAGACAGAGAAGCATCGATCAGATGCTCATACCTCAGAGGGAAGATAGGGGAGGGTGGGGGTAGGGGGGAGAGATCAACCAAAGGACTTATATACATGCATATAAGCATAACAAATGGACACAGACACCACAGGGCTGAGGCATGAGAAGTGGGGGGAGGGGGACCATGAGGGGATAAGGACACATATGAAATACCTTAATCAATAAAGAAAAAAATTTAAAAAAAGATAAGAAAAAAAGAATGAATGTATACCTTGCATCTTGCTTCCTCAAAAAGATCTACTAAAACCACATTAAAGATACTTTTAAAAATAATAAATCCACAAGAACAGGGAAAACAAAAAAAGAGACAAGAGAAACAAATTTTGAAAGCTCAAGAGAAAATGGACAAGTGGTTCTGACTTAGCAGAAAGCTGAGTCCTAAAGCAGCAAGGGATGCCTGGGGGAGAGCTGTTTGAGAAGCAGTTAGAATTCCAGGCCCCAACTGCACTCCACACTGCTGGGTTATTGCCAGCAGAAAGCTAGAAATTTATTCACTGGAAAGGGTAAAAGAGAAAGTCCTTGATCAACAACACGGTTCAGTGACCATACACAATGAAGTATTAATATTGATGTCCAAGCCAATTGCCCTGCTGACTATAGGAACACAGCCCCAGCCCTTCACTTTTCAGATGGGTGAGAGATTTCTCTGGGGAATCTGACCAACCCACACAGAACGACTAAAATACTGACACAAGGGCTGCTGCAAAAGAAGAAGAAAAAGACCCACCTAGATCCCTCCAGTGAAATTCCAAGTCAATAAGTCTTACTCACAGGCCCAAAAAAGCCTCATCTCTTAATCATGAGGAGAAAACCAAGGATTAATTTCCGAACACTTGATTGAAACTTTTAGCATGAAAGATACATAACTACAAATAAATAATACAAACAGAAACAAGAGAGCATTCTTGGACAAAATAAGAGACTGTATGTGTGGAAGAAAAAATAAAGAAAAACAAACTATCAGTGTAACATCTCCAGATAGGTAAAAGAAGATATTGCAGTCATAAAATCAAATAGTGGATCCTATAAAAACAGAAGGATTTAGAAAACAAAAATTGAACTCAATAGTAGGGTTGAAGAAACAGAGAACAAAGTAGATAGTAAAGACAAAAATAAAATAGAAAAGATAAGACAATTAAAGGACCAGGGCAAGCAATCCAATATCCAAATAAAGACTTTCCAAAAAGAGAGAACAGAGAAAATGGAAGGTATAAATCATCAATGAAATAAATCAAGGACATTGCCCTGAACTGATGGGTAGGAGTTTCTAGACTGAAAGGGTTCACCAAGTATCTGGCCCAGCTGACTTGCACAGCACTTACCATATGTGCATCAGTTACCCTTCTAATTGTTTTACATACATTAACTTATTTAATCATCACAATAACCCTATAAAATGGGTGCCTTTATAATTATTACTCCCATTTTACAGATAAAGAAACTGATGTACAAAATGTGCCCAAGATCTTTAAGTGGAAGGCCCAGGATTTGAAGGCAGGTAATGTATGCCCAGAACCTACTACACAATACACAGGAGAGAGCACCATTGTGAAATTTCAGAGTATACCAAAGACAGCTCTAGCTGATTTTTTAAAGCTAGGGGTACTAATTTGATAGTGCACCCAGAGCCCAGGCTCTGATCAATCATCTGAGGTGAACCCCATGCAGGTTTCCTTCTCTTCAATATCCTGTCCTACAAATTCCAGTGCTATCAGAAACTCTAAATTCCTATTCCCATCTCCAGGCTCAACAAGAACACTGCTCTACACTTGGGTTCACCTGTCTATACCACAGCCAGAAAAACTTTTCTCGGTGAGTCAGGGAAGAATGTGATGGTCACCTCCTATCTCAAGGAGCACAAAGCCTCACTGGTTGCTGTCCAACACTTGACAACAGTCACCTAATATATTTGTCCAGTTCTGCAGTTGTTTATGGCAGGATGGTAAGTCTGAAACCAGCCCTTTTATACCCACATTTTTATTTGACCCTCACATTTAAATAATTCTGGGATCAAAATTATTCTCCTTCAATACTTTAATGTCATATTCTTATATCCAGTATTGCTGTTGGTATATTAATGTCAACTTGATTTTTATTATTTTGTCTACATTTTCTGCTGTTTCCTATATTTCCATAAATAATAAAGCTTTAACTTTTTGTTCCATTGCTTTTAAATTCCTGTTCCATTTGCTCCATCAGGTCTGCTTCCTCTCGTGTTGGTTGCCTATATCTCATTCTTCATGATGCTTTTGTTCTTTAGATGTGTTATGAGTTTTTCAATTGAGACTTCATCTGTGTTCCACCTAAAACTATCAGTTGCCTCTGCTTTTGATGACTACATAGGTAGTCCATTGAAAAGGGAGGCTAGCCCAGCTGGTGTGCTCAGTGGTTAAGCATCGACCTATGAACCAGGAGGTCATGGTTCGATTACTGGTCGGGGTACATGTCCGGGTTGTGGGCTTGATCTCAGGAGGCAGCCAATCAATGATTCTCTCTCATCATTGATATTTCTCTCTCTCTCTTCCTCTCTGAAATCAATAATAATATATTTTAAAATAAGAAAAGAGAGGCTAAATTGGTGTCTTCACTGTGAGTGAGGGAAATATGGGTTGAGTGCCTCTACTGCAGTTTGCTGGCTTAACTACACTTATTTTCCCTGCCATTTCTTTCTTCTTAAAATGCACAGCCCAGTTCTTCTGTATCTGAGACTGCTTTCTCTAACTAGAGTTGGGGAAGACAATCCAGGGTCCCACTGGCTATCTGTGGCTGGCATTATAGATCTCAATGCTGATATCAGAGCTTTAGGGAGGGAAGTTGTTGACATCAAATTCTTTATTATGTAGAACCGTGACTGTCTCAATTTCTGCCATGGACTAAAAACAGCAATCAAAGTCCATGCAAAAATCCAACTTTGAGCATATGATCCAACTTTGCAAACACAACAGATAAGAGTCTTTCAGATCCTGTCTAAGCCTGCCCCACTGAGAACACGGCTCCCACCCTGGACTGGACCAAGACTCCAGTTAGAGACTTCATCTTTTGCCTTCTCCCTTCTCCGCTCCTCCCAACCCCTAGCCTTCTCCTGCTCTAGCCCTTTATTTTCTTGTGAGTTTCTCAGAGTTTTGATACAGTTGTTAAAATCTGCCTCTGGATTCATTATACCTTCCCAATGTCTTTGCTGGAAATTCCAGACTTCAATGTAGAGGAGGGAGCCAGCAGGATGCTTTTAGCCCATTGCCTTGATGGAAGCCCAAAGCCCATTCTCCTCTAGGATCATACTGGGGATACTCCTTGTGGACCTTCCAGCTCACGTAGAGGTGCTGCATGCTGTGAGGGATGCAGGCCAGGCCAGCCGTGCTGGAGCAATCGGAGTTAGAACCCACAGGGTTAGAATACCTGCCCAGAATTACTACAGGTTACTGTGAAATGAGGTGAGACTCCCCAACTCTCCTCACCCCAGGCAGACTCAGCAAATTAGCTTAGTTCTAATGCCAGACAGTTTTCAAAGTAAGCAAGCACATTTAAATTGCTGGTGACGATGACACACACTCATATCTTCATAATGCACAATTCAATACTTAGAATTTTGTCATGCTTGGAAGTACTTGTATTTCTACATCATTTATCTCTATATCATACAGAAATTATAAAAGTTTGTATTCTTTAAACAGATGAGTGGAAAAGGAATCTCTTTTCTGTAGTAACAAGTCATGCCAACCCCAACATAAATTTTATTTCTTTTATTGGCAAAGTTACTAGTCTCTTGCTCTTTTGTAAATTCTCATTATTCACAGTAATGTTCTATAAAGTCACTACAAACACTGAATTAGCAAATGCTGAACCATTAGAGAAATATGGGGTTAGATACTTAGGAGTCTCTGGTTATAATATTTTCATCAATCAACCAATATATAACTGGTTTAAAGACACCTTATTTAATATGTATTGTTGATTCATTAACATTGGACTTACAGGCAACAGCATTATAACTCATGCCTGAAGGAAACTTAATTTAGCACACTTATTTTTTCCACATCACAGCCTCTTGTGCCTAGATATATCAGATAACACTTTAGCACCATACAGTACTTGGGAGCCATTACAAACAGCAAATTCATCAATTAAAAAGAAAACACTCACTACGTAGACCTTGAAAAGGACACTTGCATACAGTACTAGAGCTGAAACAAGAGGCAGAGCCTAACGTGTTCTACTTAAATTGGGAATGTATGCAACAGGTGGCTCAAATTTTTCACCACATTATATATGTTCACGAATGACTGCAACAACACCCCAAGTATTGATTTGGGGGTTATAAATAATTTTTTAGTAAGAGAATTTGCAAATATGAAATCTATAATTAAGATGGATTGACTATTATTTATTAACATTATGCACATTGATGAAAAATAACCTTTTGTTAAAGGAAAGAAGTCTGAAAGCTGCCACATAAAGGGCCTTTTGTTGACTTTGGTTCGCCCCTCACACCTTCACCCCTGCAAACAAACCTCCTTAATCACTAAGAAACATTTTGTGCACTCTGCAGCAGTTTAAGGACTACTTACATTTTGCGCCGATCTGGTGGGTGTCTAGTAAAGAGAGCTCCAAAGCCTGTCGCAGGCAATCCAGTGTCCCTGGAAACAAAATAACAATTTTAGAAGCATGTCAGACTGACATTTATAAACTATCAAAGCCATAGAAAACTAACTTGGGGCTAAATTTTTATGGTAATTATTTTTAAAGGATATTCATGTTTACAACTTTATGCACTTTGCAAAATAAAATGTCACAATGTGTAAATGAAAATGTCAGTATTCCGTCATTACTTCGACTGCATTTTCCAATAAGCTATACTAATAAAAGGGTACTATGCAAATTAGACCGGGTCGACCGGCCATCTTCCAGACGTCCGACTTCCTTCTGGACAAAGCCATGGTGGTGGGGGCCGGGGCAGATGCAGTTAGGGGCAATCAAGCTGGCAGGGGAGGGAAGTTGGGGGCAAGATCAGGCCAGCAGGGGAGGGCTGTTGGGGGCGAGATCAGGCCAGCAGGGGAGAGCAGTTAGGGGCGAGATCAGGCCGGCAGGGGAGGGCAATTAGAGGCGATCAGGCAGGCAGGCAGAGGGGTTAGGGGCAATCAGGCAGGCAGGCAGAGGCAGTTAGGGGCGATCAGGCAGGTAGGAAGGTGAGCAGTTAGGAGCCAGCGGTCCCAGATTACGAGAGGGATGTCCAATTAGAGAGGGTGCAGGCTGATCAGAGGGAACCCCCAACCCCCCGTGCACGAATTTCGTGCACTGGGCCACTAGTTACAATATAAGAGAAAGTCTATATCACATACTTCCATGAGAAGGTACTGTGCCAGGTTGCAGGACTACAGATATGACTAAAAAACAGTTCCTACCCTCAAAAGACTGTCTATCTCAGGGAAACATACCTACATATAAATAATTAGAATGTAAGTCCAACTGGTTTATAAAACACACACAAAAAAATGCTCAAAGGGCAAGGAGGTGAAAGCAATTAATTCTGTTTAATAACAGTTTAGCTAATTTTTTTAAATATATTTTATTGATTTTTTTACAGAGAGGAAGGGAGAGGGATAGAGAGTTAGAAACACCGATGAGAGAGAAACATCGATCAGCTGCCTCCTGCACACCCCCTACTGGGGATGTGCCCACAACCAAGGTACATGCCCTTGACCGGAATCGAACCTGGGACCCTTGAGTCCGCAGGCCAATGCTCTATCCACTGAGCCAAACCGGTCAGGGCTAGCTAATTCTTAATGTAACTCAGGCAATATTTCTATGCACATTTCATACTTTATTTCATCTAAACTTCAGAAAAACTCTATGAAGTAGATACTTTTATGATTTCCATGTTATAGTGAACAAACTGAGGGTTACAGACACCAAATAACTTTCACAAGTGAACTGTGGAGCTGGGGTTCAAAGCTAATCAGATCCTTGACCAGAAAAAAAAACATGTAAACATTATATTTTAGTTAGACCCAGAATGAGTAGTGCTGATTGGCAAACTGAGGAAAGGGAATTCCAAACAGAAGGAATGGCATAGGCAGACAGCATGGAGGCGTGAAATGTTCTTGTAGTGTGTAGACCTCTTCAGTACTTACATAATCCTTTCCTGCATGCCCTATTCCTTAAGCAAAGAAAAATAGTAAGAATACCTTTCAATAATCCCAGAGCATACTGTTTCCTCATTCAATAAAGCTCTGCTTTTTATTTGAGCCAATTCTGTGTTTAAAAAAACTCGTTCCATTTGTTCATGTGTTTCTGAGATCCAAATCTGAAAAAAAAAAATAGAAGCCAAATGTAAGAAAAATGTATTAATTGTAAAAATAATCAGTTACTAAAATATATTTTTGTTGAAGTAGACTGATTATAATTGTTGACTCAATTGACATTTAAAAGTAACTGATATCTTATAGCAGCTATTTCATCATAAAGATGTAAAAATGGCAATTTTTTACTCTATGTTGTTGGAAAATAAAAATCAAATTAGTTTTTTCTATGAAATGAAAAGTTCTGCATTCAACTAAATATTAATTATATCTGTTTTCTATTTCCTTCTCAAGGTTAATATATTTTATTTCCTTAAGTAAGGAATTATTTCTAGCAATCACTTTATAAATTGAATAGGACTTCAGATATAATCATCATCATCCATTTTCTATCACAGATGGTAATTCAATGAATTAGCAAGCAATTATTACTATTAGGAAAATCTGCAGACTGTAAGATGTACACAAACCAATTGCAGATGCAACATGGGTAACATCTAGGGGATCTTGGAAACAAAAACAGACAGTGAGGATTGAATATTTTCACACAAAACTCTAGAATATCACAAATGTAGAAGTTCACAGCAGAAAACCAGAACTCACCATCACCACCAGAACCCATTATTGTTCCTGATCCTAAAAACTAGGTTCCCCAACACATTCAATGAAGCCCCAGATCACATTAATCCCATCAGATTTTGTTTATGAAAAAAGAGAAACCACTGATTAGAAATTTGAAGACTTCAACTGCTATCATAGCTATAGTCATATGCCTTTGGTCCACTTTGGGTTAGTATAATAAGGCTCTGCAATAACTAGGAATCACCCAAACTCAAAACAATTTTAACTACAGTCTCTGGTCCTATTTCCCTAGTCTATTCCATGGCTCTACAGATCCTTGGCTTCTCTCACCCCGTTCTAAGACCACAACCTCCTGAATCACCAGCCTCCTAGCCCAATTTCCAAGTTCTCATTCCTATACCCTAAGCTCAACTACTCCTCTTCTTAGATCCCCAAGTTCACAAGTCAATGGCATAGGACACAGTATAGTTTATGCTTTATAGTTTATGCTTTAACAAAAAAGAAAACATATCTTTGGCAGTAGGGGAAGATGACTAGCCACCATTTTGTTTTAAGGTTTAAGTTTGACCCCAAAATTTGCCTTAGTTATGCTCTGATCATTCTTGGCAATGATTACTTCAACAAAGCAATCAACATCTTTGAAAATTTTCTGAAACAAAAATATTGAAATAATGAGAAGTAAAAGAAAGCAGATGATAGTCACATTAGTGGAGCTTAAGTTTATTGAGTGCTTATTCTGTGTCAGACACCACATTAAGCACTTTGTATGCATTATTATTTCATTAAACGCTCAAAGCCACCCTACTAATATCATGTATCAATCATGGTCACAGAACAAAAAAAACAATAAAATGGGGAACTGAGGAGAATTTAATAAAAGAAGTATTTGTAAAAGTGTGACCAGCACTCAAAACCCCCAAACAATGTTGAAGTGCCATGAGGACACAATAGTGGGGACCCATATGGTAGGGGCGATCACTGGAACCCAGAAAGACCTAGTTGTAAAGAAAGGGCCACTTGATAGTTGTGGCTTTCAGAACAGACACACAGTGTCTTAGTCCACCTTAGGCTGCTGTTATAAATACCATAGATTGGGTGGCTTATAAACAACAGAAATTTATTTCTCACAGTTATGGAAGCTTTGAAGTCCAAGATCAAGGCTCTGACAGATCCAGTGTCCAGTGAAGGCTATCTTTTCACCATGTCCTCACATGGCACCAATCACAATGACCCACCTCCTAATACCATCGCACTGGGGCAGGGTTTCAACATTTACTTTTGGGCGACCCAAACATTCTGTCTATTGTCTATAGCACACAGCCACTGACAAACCATGGCTCTGCAGGAGGAGGCCATGGGAATAAATGGGCAAGCTAACTCTCCTTCCACCTCTAAACACCTGTCAGTGCCTTCTACAGGCGAATCCCAACAGGAAGCCAGAGGGTAAGGGAGCTCATTGATGTATAAAGATCAGCCTCCTTGGCACAGAGCAGGGTTAGAAGGGTAGAGAATGAATCTGGAAGGAGAAAGGAAGAACACTTGGAATAGTTTATCTTCATCTTAAGGGAAAATTGAGGTTGAAAGGGATTAAGTAATGCCCATGTATACCACCGAAAAAGTAGAAATTTCACAATTCAAAACTCATGCAGTCTGGCTCATTCATTCATTCATCCATCCATGTCTCTGAAGTGCCAGGCATCCTACTAAGTTCTGGAGCTACAGTAGTGAACTCCAGAGGCTATACTGACTGCAGCTTAGTGAGTTATAGTAAATCACGAGGATAATAGTAATAACCATAGCACATGGCCAGACACCACTCAAAATGTCTTCACATTACATGCTCATGAAAACTCTCCTACTCTCACATTACCTGAGGAAATAAAGACGTGAAAGTTTTAGACTCTTGATCAAAGTTACAGCCTAACGAGCAGTGGAGCCAAGAAGCAAAGAGAAGCCATCTGACTCCAGAGCCCACTCTCAACCTCTGTCCTTTCTATCTCATAGGCAAATGTTATCCTCCAGTATTGGACTTCCCGTCTTCATCAGTAATAGAACCCCAAAATTTTAGCTGGGACCTTGGTGTTTCAGACTTATTTTTCTAGTCTCCCTTATGAATAAGTGAAAGTAATTTATACAACCTCTGGGAAAGGTTCCTTTTCTTTTTTTCCCCCTTTCTGCTACATGGAATGCAGACATAATGACAGGTCTCTAGCAGCTGTCTTGGGCCCTACCCAAATGCTGGCAGAGCAGAAAGCTGGAAGAAGTGGGTCTCTGCTAATCTGTCAAAATTCCATACCAGTCCTGGCCTGCTATCCTCCAGACTTTTTACATAAAAGAATAAAACAGTATGTGAACAGCCACTGTTAATTTGTGGTTTGTGTTGCATGTAGGCAAACCTAATCCTATTCCATCTTAATGTGAAAGATCACTTTGGCCTAGAAATGTTCATAACCTGACATAAGGGTGGGTAATTTATAAAAGCACTTCCATATGTTTAAAAGTCTTTTGGATTTTATATATATATATCACAAACTGGAGATTGGCAATTTGGTATGTGAGACAGCTAAATTAACACAGCACAAACCCACAGGATAATCACTAAAATTTCCATTTAATTTGCATAGTAAAGTCTCACTTGAGTCAAATGGTAATATAAAAAATACCTAATATGTATGCAGGAAGTTCACTTCATAATATCATGCTTATTCTTTGTTTTCTTGAGTAACAATTTTTTTTTTAGTCCTCACTTCTAATCTTCCAAGATAACTCTTCCCATATGTGCTGCATTTAAGAAAACCCAGTAGACATATAACCGGGTGGCTGATAGGGGAAACACGCAGGTCACATAGAACTTACACTCAAATTCCACAGTCGAGGGTAACCAGCTTCTTCCTGCTGAGGATGACTTACTCCCTGGCAGAATCTCTCTTATAACAATTGTTTTAGATGATTGACATTTGGGCTTCTTACAGGATCCCCAGAAAGCATACCCCTCTGACCCATATAGAAGGAAGTGCAGGTACTTCCCAAATCAGTTTTCCTCTCTAATGCCACAGGCTGCATCAGGAATGAGTCAGATTTCAGTCCATCAAGTCCTCCAACGTCAGGTAACACTGATCAAGTCCCCTGTCTAGTATCCTTGAGGCCTTACTCAAAGGCTTTGAAATGAATGGGACATACTTATTACCCCTACCCCTTGGGGACAACAGGTATGAGACTCAGCATGCACACAATCTTCAAATGATTCCTCCAAATTCCTAATACTCTCGGCCTTTTTTCAATCTTTTTTTTTTTTAATCTTCAAGGTGGATGAGAGGCCGGGGGGCTAAAAATCAGTTGCTGCCCAAATGCTTTGCCTATTCTACACGAGTAATTCAGCACCTCACTTTGTAATGAAGGAGTTGGCATTCATTATCTTAGATCTTTAATCACAAATGAGGAAGTCTTATTTTACCCTGTTAAACAGTACTCCCCTACCAACTGTACCTTTTCTGCACCACAACCAAAAATGTCATTATCATCAACAAGTAAGCAATGAGACTTTGTCAAATCTTTATCTTTAAAAAGCATCCAAAGGCTGTTCTTATTTCTCAGCAGCAGTTTTGCCTTTAGAAATGCTGGCTGTCTTCATGTCTGGGTGAATTCAGTAGTGCCATACACAGACTACTTAAAGGATCCCAGAGGAGCAGAGAGGACCCCACCCCATTACTATTTTGAATAACTGGGACTCATAGGGTACAATCAGAAAAAAAATTTCATTGTGTTTGTGTGTTTTTTTTCCCCACTGCCTGTTTATGCTAGACAGCTAGCCTGTTTGGGATGGTTCATTCCCTGTTCAGAGAAGAAATAAATCTTGGACAAGTGCCATATTTTATTCTGATCACTCTCAGATAACAAAACAGTCTTGTCACAACAGTGTCTCAGTTAAGTAATTAATATTAGTAAAGTTACCCCATGAGAGCTTTTTAGCTGTCTAGTTGTCTGAGAGAAGGAAGGAGGAGCAGAGAAATGAAGAAATAGAAAACCAATTAACCCTGCCCTGCCCACATACTTCCCTCTGCAGACCTCTGGCCTGCAGCAGACTCTAAATGGTGGAAGGGAAAAGATTTAAATTTAAATGAAATTCATAATTTTGATTATATATTTTAATTATTGAAATGTGACCAATAGACATAAAAATGGACCATAAAAATGATGGAAACTGCACATATTTTATCCAGGGATTGAGAAAAAACTAACTTCACAAAGTAGGATAGACAGTAGGGGTGTGTGTGTGTGTGTGTGTGTGTGTGTGTGTGTGTGAGATTGCACATTTTTAGCTACATTTGTTCTTGCTTAAGCAAATTAATATACATGAAAAATTAAATTCAAGTTTCTCTAAAGTTAAATTTGGCCTTATTTTTGATACAGAAGAGTTATGAAAGAGAGTGATTGGATAAAAATGGTGGACACCTACTTTCATTCCTGTCCCAAACCCCTAGGAATGGCAAAGAAGATATTTGCTAGAATAAACCCATAGCTGCAGCAGACAACAAGGAAGGTACACATAGCGGGCTAAAATTGATACAGAATTCCTGAAACAGTAAAGGTAGATTCAATTGTGCCAATCAATACTGGAGAAGACAATCCAAAGTACTTCCAGGTTAATAAGGCTGGAACCAATGGCATCAACTCCAGGCTCAGAGATAATGGAGACAGGAAGCATGACAGGACTCAACAATCCATTACCCCCAAAACAACTTCCTTTCTCCTGATTTAAGTTGTTCTTTCACAGTGACATTTAAAATTATTCCATTTACAAGAATTTCATCTATATGCCTCTTTCAGGTACTTAGATCTGAATACAAGCATCTCTAAGACTATGTGGTCAAAACACCATTCTACTGTGTTAAACAAAGAAAAACACACCTGAGAGAAACCAAGATGGCGGCATAGGTAAACACCTAAACTGCTGCTTCGCACAACAATTTCAAAACTACAACTAAAAGACAGAACGGACAACATCCAGAACCACAGGAAAGCTGGCTGAGTGAAAATTCTACAACTAGAAGGAAAGAGGAAAGCTCACAGAGAATTGGAGGTACGGCAAAGGGTCTTTGTGCGCGCAGAGAGGAAGGGCGGCTAAGAGCCTGGCTGACTTTCTCTGGCGGAAGGGGGAAGGAAGCCCCCGACTGCACTGAACCCCAGTTCTGACTGCACTGAACCCCATTTCCGGGCGAGCCCCTGGGGACCCACGCTCTTACGGGGGGAGTCTGGACTCTCGGGTGGAGACTCGGGAGCCGGGGAAGGCGGAGGACTGAAAGCGCGCGCGCGCCAGTGCGCACAAAGGCTGCGGAGGTTGCCACAGGCTTTCCCTAGTGGAAGGGAGTCAGAGGCTCCTGACTGCACTGAGCCCCAGTTCTGACGGCAGTGAACCCCAGTTCCAGGCGAGCCCCTGGGGACCCACGCTCTTATGGGGGGAGTCTGGACTCTCGGGCGGAGACTCGGGAGCCGGGAAGGCAGAGGTCTGAAGGCACGCACGTGCGCGCAAGGGCAAGGCTGACAGGAAGCCAAGACTGAGATTCCACCCCATCCAAGCTGAGCACAGAGGCTATTGCAATTTGGCAAGTCTAATCCTATAAGGCTGTCTCCAGCACCGAACTTCTCCCAGCATAGACACAGCTGATCCTTACAGCCAACTGGCCTGGAGGTCAATTCTTCCCAGTGATACCAACAACAATAAAGACTTAATTACAACAAGGCTGTACACACAGTCCACAAAGGGGTGCAACAAGAGTGTCCACCTCAGGTTAACTGGGGAGGCAGACCCACTGGGCCATATTGGAAACCTAGCACACAAATCTACCTTACCAACTCAGGGAAGCAGTGAAAATGCAGCCTCAAAGAATCAGATCACAAACGAAAGAAATGGAGGAAAACAAACGACTGGATATAGAATTCAAAACCACGGTTATAAGGCTTTTTAAGAATATCCTAGAAAAGGCCGATAAATATAACGAGACCCTCGAAGATATGAAAAAGGACCAACTAGAAATTAAACATACACTGACTGAAATAAAAAATATTATACAGAGACCCAAAAACAGACAAGAGGAACACAAAAATCAAGTCAAAGAATTGAAATACAAAGAAGCAAAAAACACTCAACCGAAAAAGCAAAAAGCAAAAAAAAAAATCCAAAAAGTTGAAGATAATGTAAGAAGACTCTGGGACCACTTCAAGCGTACCAACATCAGAATTATGGGGGTGCCAGAAGAAGAGAGAGAGCAAGATACTGAAAACCTATTTGAAGAAATAATGACTGAAAACTTCCCCCTCCTGGTGAAAGAAATAGACTTACAAGTCCAGGAAGCCCACAGAACCCCAAACAAAAGGAATCCAAAGAGGACCACACCACGACACATCATAATTAAAATGCCAAGAGCAAAAGACAAAGAGAGAATATTAAAAGCAGCAAGAGAAAAACAGTTAGTTACCTACAAGGGAGCACCCATACGACTGTCAGCTGACTTCTCAACAGAAACTATGCAGGCCAGACGGGAGTGGCAAGAAATATTCAAAGTGATGAATAGCAAGAACCTACAACCAAGATTACTCTACCCAGCAAAGGTATCATTCAGAATTGAAGGGCAGATAAAGAGTTTCACAGACAAGAAAAAGCTAAAGGAGTTCATCACCACCAAACCAGTATTATATGAAATACTGAAAGGTATTCTTAAAGAAGAGGAAGAAGAAAAAAGTAGAGATAAAAATTATGAACAACAAATACATATCTATCAACAAGTGAACCTAAAAATCAAGTGAATTAAAAACCTGAGGGACAGAATAATCTGGTGAATATAATAGAATCAGGGGCATAGAAAGGGAGTGGACTGATAATTCTCAGGGGGAAAGGGGTATGGGGGGTTCAGGAAGAGACTGGACAAAAATCATACACCTATGGATGAGGACAGTGTGGGGGAGGTAAGGGCAGAAGGTGGGGTCGGAAATGGGTGGAGGGGAGCTATGGGGGGAAAAAGGAGAAATAATTGTAATAATCTGAATAAAGATTTATTTTTTTAAAAAAAGAAAGAAAAACACACCTGAGTCAATTAAATAAATGATAGCTGAATTTCTCAGATCCAGTGTAATTATATCCCTTCATATTCTTTTTTAGGGTCATTAATTTTTAAATGCCAAATTTAAGACCCACTTAGCTATTCTTTATTCATAAAATGAATATTAGCATACTTCTGTACTATTAATTTATTTGCTATTTTAAAGTCTAAAATGACTATAATACTGCTAATATTAATATTAATATTAACCTAATGTGCTCATCAATGTGGTCCTTTTGATTCTATTCCATCAATAGAATGCGAGTTCCAAAAAGCCTTGGCATTAATTCATTACCTGTATAAGAAAATTTGTTTAATTATTTGCTTTTCTTTGATAGCATCAGATGTGCTTGTACTTAAAATCCTTTTGAGCCCGGCTGGTGTGGCTCAATAGTTGAGCTTTGACCCATGAACCAAGAGATCATGGATCCATTCCCAGTGCACATGCCCGAGTTGTGGGCTCAATCCCCAGACAGCTGATCAATGATTTTCTCTCATCATTGATATTTCCATCTCTCTCTCCCTCTGCCTTCCTTTCTGACATCAATAAAAATATACAGTATCTTAATAAATCCTTCCGAATTTACAGGACATGCACCACTTCCTCAGAAGCAGTCTTGTGACTGTGATTGTGACAGGGCCTTTGGTAGTGTTGTGAGGATCCTTGGGTGAGACTTTACAAATGAACAAGGATTGATAAAAGTACCCCTGATCAGTTTAGTTTGCTTGGGGCTCACTCTGTTATAGCCAGTAGCACCTGAACAAAATCCAAATAAAATACCAAAACAAAATACCGTAGTTTAAAATGCTATTTCCTATAGTCACTTAGAATAATAAGACAACCAGAGAAACTCCAGTGGCTTGAATTACTGCTCCCCTGTGAATCTGCATCTCCCATGGTCCCACACAGCCTGAGGGTATTGGGGTAGGAAATCCATTATGCCACCACTGAAACCAGAGGGGTATGTTTCCAGATAAGACTTACAGCACACCTTTTCCAAAACCCTGTTCTCTCTACTCACAACTCCTCTTTTGGTTTCCTGAATTTCAATCCTCTTGTATTCTGCATATGTGTGGTGGCCTAAGGGCACCATCTTCTTTGAGGGTTTCACCTCAATGGCCTAATATTTCACGTTGGTACATGAGAATGTGGTTTTGTTCTTGCCCTTTTGGAGTCTTGGCCATAATGTAGACAAAGGGAGTCTCATCTTAAATATCTTTACAAAAAGCCAATGTGCACATTCGCCCCAGCAGTAGCAGTTAAGGGCAAGGAAACCTTCAATCAGCTAAACAGAAATGCTGGTACACATAAGAAGCAACCACTCAGCAACAATGCTGAAAAAAAAAAATGCTACGAAGGCATTCAGAAGGAGAAGCAGATGGGAATAGGACTGGCCAGCACATATGCAGACATAATTTGAAAAACAGGACAGAGGTTATAGCTAAGATGTAAGAAATCAAAGCCCACAACATATGCAGTAAGATGTATACAATACCCAAGCCAGAGCAAAAAAGTAACCAGGCTCATTTTCTGCAAGGAGTATGTATTGTCGGATGTTTAAAAGGCTTAAGAGCGGAGCAACATGGCATTTTAAAAGGGAGTTTGGGAAAATATTTACGATCTTAGACTTTGGAACCGGTAGGGAAATAAATGGATTTTAATTTTTAATATACTTGCCAGCTGTTTGACTTTGAATAAGTGATAAAGCTTCGCTTGGCCTCAGTATCCTCATCTACACAATGTGGGCCACGTGTGGTACCTGCCTGGGGAGTTTTTCCAAAGATGAAATGAGGTGCTGTTCATGTAACCATCTTATTGAATTCATTCTATTCCATCAATAGAATGCGATCATTAAGCAATTTGATTTTAATCAAGGCTTGGGAAGAGGAGTTACAATCAACTGGGAGGAGCTTTGCCTGTCCCTTAAATCCCACATGGATAGCTAGTTCTTTCCTTTGGCTTGTTGGAAATTTTAAGCAAGTCCCATAGCTTTTTTGGGCCCCTCAATCTCAAGAAGGATCTCATTGTAGCTATAAATTTTCCAGTCCAGTGAAGTAATCACTTCTAACTGATTAGATTTAAGGTTCCCACCTCCCCAGCTCAGGGCTGCTTTAGGCATGGAAGCCTACAGTGGGTGGGGCCTTGTTCCACTGCTGTTTCCTTTCCTTTCCAGGCTTCTCTCTTCTATTCCCCCAACTCCCAGGCCCCTCCCATGTCTGGCTGATGGGAAGAGATGAGGCATAGTGTTAAATGGCTCTTACTCTCTTGACCTTTGCTGGTGGTCCTGGGCTTATAGGACATTCAAAATTGACTCCTCTCATGCGGCATAATTGTAATTGTTTCCAGGGACTCTCTTACAAGGCCCTCCAACTGTAGCTTGCTGGAAGCAGGCAAAGCTCCTCCCGGTTGATTGTAACTCCTCTTCCCAAGCCTTGAGTATCTGATGGGTCTGTTGTGCTTGGTCTCCTCATCCCCTGCTCCTACTCTAAGCAGCCTTTTCAAAAGTGCTTTGGCCAATTTTCTCCAATGAGTCCATGGGTAAATTTACACACTCATATATCCTTGACCAACATCCCACTTCAAGGACTGCTTCCCCCCCAGAGACCCCCACCACCTGCTCTGCCAGACCAAGCATGGCCTCTCAGCTTTAGGTTCTCAGGCATATGTCATATACCTGGACTCTATGTCCTCTAAATTACAGGACACACCATTAATCTCTCTGAGTGGCTCCCTTGAAACACCTCTCAACTGTGGAAGGAGGGACATAAAACCCACAACTAAATAAATCCTCGTTCAACTCTTGGGCTCTAGTCTTCAAAGACATAACCATTCATACTGGCCTCACCTAGTTTATTATTTTTTACAGCTCCTGCTTAGGTATCTTGCTTTAGGACATATGGCTCCTGCCAAATATCAAGAGTGTTCTAATATTTAGACCTCCATCAAAATCTGTGACAAAAGGAAGAGACACTCATCCATCCTCCTGCCACATCTAGCATCCCACCTGACACATGAAGGTATGGAGAATCTGTATCCCCTCCTTCTTTTTATACACCTGGGACCTTGGGTGAGCCATTTGAAGTAAGTGAATCTAGGTTGAGAACTGAAATAATGTCTTTCTTGTCAACTTTATAACTTTGTTTAAGAATAGCAAGAAACAAGTTGAATGAGCAAGTGCTTTATATATAAAAAGATCCATAGATAAAAATGTAACCTACTATTAAGACATGAAAGTAGCAGTTTCATCAGAAATAGTGACTCCTTGCTTTATTTTTCTTCTTATCTAATACATACTGCAATTCTGGTAAAGGAAGGCCAAGTTTTCAATGACCATGAACAAACGTCAGAGAGAAGGTTAATATCTTATTTATGCATCATATATTAAACCTGAGGATTAACTACTATAATGCATGGAATATAAGGAATGAATGTTGTGGTTCTTACACCTCACACTTCACTTCATCTTGCTTCCTCCAACAATCCAGAGACCAAAAACATTTTCATTTAGAAATAAAAAAAATAAATGTTTTTCAAGGTAAAAAACAACAACAACAAACTCTAAGTGCATGCCAGGCAATGCCTGCTTTTTCCACTTGCTCTTGTCCTGACGATAGCCCTGTGCTCAAGAAAGCAAGGTTAAACTGGATTTGGGAGAGTGGGAGAGGGTGACTATTGATAGAATTAGGTACCAGACTCAAGAGCTCCATCCATATGTGAGCTAATGACCAAAGAGACAGCCTGGTGCAAAGGCAAGAGGGTGGGGTGGAAACTGATGAAACCATCAGAATTCCCCTGAGAACTGAGCTGTGAGGAAAGAGCACAAATGAGCAGAGAGAAACAGAGATGCCAAGAGAGACTCTCTGTGTGCTTGTGTCAGAGAGAGAGAGAGAGAGAGAGAGAGAGAGAGAGAGAGAGAGAAAGGGGGGGGAATGAAAGAGACTGTCTTGCTGTCTTGGTTCTTTTAAATTTTTTGGTTCCATATTCAGGCAGTTGTATCTTTATAATAAGTCCCCATTTTTCAGACTATCCTTATTACTCTGTCAATTGAACTATTCAAGGAAGGGAGATAACAGTCTGGGCCCTGCAAAGCTAATTTATTTCCATCATACTGGAGAACTGAGAATCTTCTAGAACCATTGCCAATTATAAGTGTGGATCTTCCTTCCTGGACCTGCCCTATTTCAAACTAGGCCAGCCTTTGAGGGCAGAATGTGATATAAACCTAGTTTTTTCAACACATTCACACCCGCCCATGTCAAATTACCAGCTTTTCAGGCCCCAAGACCATCCTATTAAGGTTGAATTGGGTCTTCAACTAGCCCAAAGCTCGTAGCATTGTAGGACACAATTTAGGGATCTTTGTGAAGTTGAGTTCCTGCCTCATACTGATTGGGTAGAAGTCTAAATAGCCAAGCAGTAACCCACAAAAGCAGTTCAAATACAAATTACTGATGCAATGCAATGAATATTCTTTTTGTAACTGGGTGTACAAATATTATAAGGATTTTAGCATGTTTTAATTACTCACAACTCCGTCACCGTAAGTACAAAAAGAACTGAAATCTAAGTCTTCCACTCCCTAACTGTGTGATTTTGAGAAAGTTGCTTAACCTCTAGTAGATCCTACCCATCTATAAAATCAAGATAATACCTACTTCACATGGTTATTGTGAAGGTCAAAGCAGACACCTAGCAAGATGCCACAGGTGCAGCAAAAGTATAACAACAGTAATCATTTCTTGAGCACTTGGTCTGTGCCAGGCTGCATTAAGCACTTTACTTGTTTTATCTCATTTTATTTTCACAGTAACCTTTTGAAGTATACACATGTTTAAGGTAAGGTCACTGAAGCACACAGTGACTAAATCACGTGCCTATGTAACTTACATAGCTAAGAGGGTGGCACTAGCAAAGTACTCCTCCCTTTATTTTTTCATTGTTCACAAGGGGGAAGATTCCAGTCTTAAAGAAATTAGCAGCCACTACTCACTTGGGGTTCATCAGTTCCAAGTCTCCAATATGTTGAATTACACAGTTTTTTAATTTTCTCAGGACCCTCGATATCATAATCTTTGGGGTAAGCTTCTCTGTTGCGGTGCCTTAAGAAAAAAGTAAGAATCTGTTAAGAGATAAAGCTTATTTATCATGTACTGCATTTAAACTTAAAAAAAAATACCCAATAAAAATTGACTATATTTGTGAAATTATTTTAATTACAAATTTACTAGATTTATGACATATATTTTCCATCTCTTTTTGAATAATACTGAGGCTACTTCCTAAAAACAACTTGGCATTTGTGGTAAAACTAATATCACAAAACAATACTTAGCAAGCAGCAATTATTCAGTGAATCCAATTAAGTGAATCTTATTTAATAACATAGATTAGTTACCAAAAGTAAATTCTAAAATAAGACATGTTAATATTTTAGAAAGGCAACTTGCCACTTTAGAAATTTTTCCCACCATGAATTTTAATAATTTTTTTTCAAAATGAGAGAGAACAGGCAGTATTTGCTCATATGAATTTATAACATGTGCTCCGTTTCTAAAGAGGGTCTAAAAGAAACTGACAATTAAACATAAGGTAGAAAAAAAAACAGTTCTTAAAACATGTAAATGGAACAAGAAAAAATATTCCAAACATCTTGTCTAAAAGACTGGTTAGAAATAATAAGGGAGAAATTTGGGGATAGAGAAGAAAGAAGAGATGACGTAGCCTGCAAGAGAAGTAGCTATTTTTTTTTAATATATTTTATTGATTTTTTTACAGAGAGAGGAAGGGAGAGGGATAGAGAGTTAGAAACATCGATGAGAGAGAAACATCGATCAGCTGCCTCCTGCACACCCCCTACTGGGGACATGCCCGCAACCAAGGTACATGCCCTTGACCGGAATCGAACCTGGGACCTTTCAGTCTGCACACCAACGCTCTATCCACTGAGCCAAACCGGTTTCTGCCGAGAAGTAGCTATTTTTATAAAGCTTTCTTGGGTAAGATAAAGGAAGCTGAACCCAAGCACCCGTCAGAAGCGAACTTGCAATTAAGGGATACAGGGCTAGAATTGTATAATGGACACTGAAGTATCCAAAAATTTCTCTATCCATCTGTCCCTTCAATTGTCCCTTCATTTAGCATGTACTTTTAAGTACCTACTACATGCAAGGCATTTTGCTAGGTACAGGGGATGCAATGGAAAGCAAGTCTGATGTAGTCGCTGCCTTCACTTGCTCACAATGTGGCAAGAACAACAGACAATTAAGAAAAATCTACAACATGCTGAGTGTGGTCACAGGGCTGAGGAAACAGAACAGCATCCATTCACCTAGATGGGGCACTCAGTGTCTAAGTTAGGAGGTCCTTTAGGAACCAACCCTCATCTTGGCCTTTGTACTGCATTCAAATTACACCTTACCTCCCCACCTCTGAGAATTGGGAGCAGAGTTATGCATAGAATACAACAGCAAAGAAGTCCAGATTGAAGTGGCAGAGCTCCAGCTCTCTTGCCTTCCTCACAACTGAGCATTAATTTTAAAGACACTAAAAGCATACTGGTACAATACCAGCATTTTTTGAGACTGACAGAAAGTTCTCATGAAAGTCCTTAGTGGGTATATTGAACAACATCAAGAGCCATGGGTGGTAGATGTAATAAGGCCATGAGTTTGAGCCTTTGCTAAGCCAGGTCCTAGCTGTGTGACCTTAGGCAAGTTATTTAACCCTCTGTGCTTCATATGTAAAATGAGAACATAGACAAATACCAGTACCTTTTTAGATTTTTATTAGAATTAAAATGAAAAGAAAATACAGAAGGTCCTTCAAATACTGTAAAGCTTTATAAACATCTATGTATAGTGAATACTAATCAGGCTTCAAAAATTCTGGTATATAAGAATCACAACTTAATTTTTCCATAATTAAACTTAATTTCCATAATTTAACAAGCTCTCATTTTCCAGTTGGAAAACATTAGTCTTGGTCAGTTCAGGGGTCCTTTTCGCTCTAAAGAGTCCATGTGATTCCCCCATGCCAAGAATCCATCTTTGTTGTCATCCTCTCTTCTTGTTAGCATTTGTGGAAACATTCCCCTATGGTTTTCTGTTATGGATCCATGCATATCTCTGCTATGCCTTCCTGGTCCTGCCACACAGATGTTTGTATAGACTGGCACTGAGACACAAGGGTGCCAACTCAGTAGCCTACCAAAAGCTTTCTTGTGTCCCCCTCCACCCAGGGTTTCTAGAAACTCAGATGCTGTCCCACCAAGCAGGTAGGTGCTTCATGTCCCTACCATCCTGACCATGGCAGACACATAGGAGCCCTGTCCTTCAGACAGCTCTGCAGACATTACCCTGGAGATAGAGGCCGAGGCAGTGATAAGTCCCACCTGCTCTAGGACTTCCAAAGTCTTAATTCAAATTTGGGATCCTGAACAAATTCACACGTTCTCAACTTCTCTGCCTCCTCTGTCTTCAGTCCATAAACTCTTCATCTACTCTGGGACAGGATAGCCCACCTTTTCATTTATTCTTCCAAATCTAGGTTGTCATCCTAAGGTCTAAGCTTTTGAACCCCAAATTCAAGAATTTGGCTGTGTTGCCTGCTGGATCATTCTTACCTGAAGAAATAAAACTAGAATACCTCCTTAAGAGCATAGGAATTAAGGGGGAAAGCACTAACTAACACTTCAATGTATTATTCCCAGAGCCCATCTCTATTGGGTACCTTAGGCACAGTGCCAGAACTTGTCATGCTTTTTAGGGGCCCCCAGAGTGATTCAATTCTTTTTAAATAAGAAAAAGAAGATGCCGAAACCGGTTTGGCTCAGTGGATAGAGCGTAGGCCTGCGGACTGAAGGGTCCCGGGTTCGATTCCGGTCAAGGGCATGTACCTTGGTTGCGGGCACATCCCCAGTGGGAGGTGTGCAGGAGGCAGCTGATCGATGTTTCTCTCTCATCGATGTTTCTAGCTCTCTATCCCTCTCCTTTCCTCTCTGTAAAATATCAATAAAATATATTTAAAAAAAAAAAAAGAAAAAGAAGAATGTAACCCAGCTGGAATTATATCTATATTTATACCAATGCAGTCATAAACTATAATTTTTAATGTTTTTTTTTAATAAAGGAAGGGACCCATGAAGGCAAAGACAGTAAGTGTTCATGAAAGTCAGAAGGCAGTTCTGATTATCCCACCATATATTTTAAGTTGTATTATAACTGGATTATTACAAAAAATACAGATATGTTTCTTTTCTTATAGCAATCTCAATAATAGCCAAAAGCCCAGCATTGGAAAGATAAATCTATAACGAAAGTGTTTCTTTGGAGGACGGAGCTAATGCAATTAGCATTCCCTAATGCCTGTAGGCTGCCCGTGAATAATGTGCCCACAGCCTGTAGCCTCCGAGAGACACACAACTGAAGGCTTAGACCTCCTCCTATTTCTACGAGGCTGCCAGCCTTGCAAAGAGAAATATACATGCTTAAAAATTATAGAATATATAACATATAGTAATATATAATAGAAAATATCAGTTTTATTAAATATACTAAATGTATTTTTAAAATTTTATATTTTAAATACAATATATGTACTATATACTAAATATATACGTGTTCTATATAAAGATACAGTAATAATAATCAGGGTCTTATAAAGGAAATGGCAGATTAAATTAATTCCCTGGCTTTATATTATGTCAGGTGAACACTAGTTTGTATTATCAATTTCCCTGAGATAAACTGAAAATCATATACTGAGGAAACAAATGAATCAATGCATTGAGAATCTCAAGTGAACAATAATGACATATAAAGGCAAAACATTATTATGTGTAATAACATCTATTTACAAAAGTATCTATTTTGTATCTATTTACAAAAGTATTTTAAAATACTTTGTCAATACTAACTAAGCGTTACAGCATCTTTGTGAGACAAAAAATAATAAAGGTATAATAAATATAACCTTTATATAGCCTTGTTCTCCTTGCTACCTGCATTTATTTATGGCCACCATGCAATTTTCCATGACTTGTCATTTAAAACAATACAAAATTTATAAGGAAAAAAATGAATATAATAAAATGTACAATGTCTCTGGAACAGTAACTTTAAAAGTTTTTGACCACAGCCCTTGCCTACCTTACTCCAACCCACCCTGAGACATTTGCCAATACTTGGAGACATTTTTTATTGTTGCACCTGGGTGGGGAGGGCTGTTAATGGTATCTAGTAGTGCTGCTAAACATCCTACAATGCACAGGACAACCCCTGCTCAAAGAAGTAGCTGGCCTAAAATGTCAAAAGTGCTGAAGTTAAGAAAGCTCTAGCGAATAGTTGTAAACCAGGCTCAGATCGGTGGTTTCCAAACCTGAGTGTCTCATGGAGCAGCAAAACTTTCCCTCAAAATTTGTAGAACCAACATAAAATTGTCCACCTTTGTTTTTTTTTTCTTTTTTAAAAATAATTCTTTATTGTTCAGATTATTACAGTTGTTCCTCTTTTTTCCCCGCATAGCTCCCCTTCACCCGGTTCCCATCCCACCCTCTGCCCTTACCCCCCGTCCCCACACTGTCCTCATCCATAGGTGTATAATTTTTGTCCAGTCTCGTCCCGCACGCCCCCCCCCCCCACATCTCTTTCCCCCTGAGGATTGTCAGTCCACTCCCTTTCTATGCCCCTGATTCTATTATATTCACCAGATTATTCTGTTCATCAGATTTTTTATTCACTTGATTTTTAGATTCACTTGTTGATAGACATGTATTTGTTGTTCATAATTTTTATCTTTACCTTTTTCTTCTTCTTCCTCTTCTTAAAGGATACCTTTCAGCATTTCATATAATACTGGTTTGGTGGTGATGAACTCCTTTAGCTTTTTCTTATCTGTGAAGCTCTTTATCTGACCTTCTATTTTGAATGATAACTTTGCTGGGTAGAGTAATCTTGGTTGTAGGTTCTTGCTATTCATCACTTTGAATATTTCTTGCCACTCCCATCTGGCCTGCATAGTTTCTGTTGAAAAGTCAGCTGACAGTCGTATGGGTGCTCCCTTGTAGGTAATTAACTGTTTTTCTCTTGCTGCTTTTAATATTCTTTCTTTGTCTTTTGCTCTTGGCATTTTAATTATGATGTGTCTTGGTGTGGTCCTCTTTGGATTCCTTTTGTTTGAGGTTCTCTGTGCTTTCTGGACTTTTAAGTCTATTTCTTTCATCAGATGGGAGAAGTTTTCTGTCATTATTTCTTCAAATAGGTTTTCAGTATCTTGCTCTCTCTTCTTCTGGCACCCCCATAATTTGGATGTTGGTACGCTTGAAGTTTTCCCAAAGGCTCCTTACACTATCTTCATATTTTTGGATTCTTTTTGCTTTTTGCTTTTCCAGTTGGGTGTTTTTTGCTTCTTCGTGTTTCAAATCTTTGACTTGATTCTTGCAATCCTCTAGTCCGCTGTTGGATCTCTGTATATTATTCTTTATTTCAGTCAGTGTATGCTTAATTTCTAGTTGGTCTTTTTCATATCCTCGAGGGTCTCGCTAAATTTATCAGCCTTTTCTAGAAAATTCTTGAAAAACCTTATAACAGTGGTTTTGAACTCTATATCCAGTAGTTTGCTTTCCTCCATTTCTTTCATTTGTGACCTGTTTCTTTGTCTCTGCATTTTGGTTGCTTCCCTGAGTTGATAAAGTGGCTTTGTGTGCTAGGTGTCCTATAGGGCCCAGTGGCTCAGCCTCCCCAGTTACCTGAGGTACACACTCTTGGTGCACCCCTTTGTGGGCTATGTGCACAGTCTTGTTGTAGTTAAGCCTTGATTGTTGTTGGTATCACTGGGAGGAATTGACCTCCAGGCCAATTGGCTGTGAGGATTAGCTGTGCCTACGCTGGGAGAACTTCTGTGCTGGAGACACCCTTATGAGACAAGACTTGCAAAAGCCTCTGTGCTCAGCTTGGATGGGGCGGAGTCTCAGGGTGGAGCAGACAGCATTGGTTTCCCGTCAGCCCTGCCCAAATAGGCCCCTGTGTCTCAGTGTCCCGCAATAATCACTGCAAGCACCTCTGAGAGAAAGCCACCCTTGAGTTTTGCCCGCTGCCAGACAGTCCAGTTTCTCCCCAAATGAGTCTGGGTCCCCAGAGTCTCGCCCAGAACTGGAGTTCAGAGCAATTGGGAGCTTTTGTCTCCCTCCCGATTGAGAAAGCCAGCCGCGTACTCAGTTGCCAGCCCTCCCCACGCATGCACCTTCATACCTCTGCCTTCCGCAGCTCCTCTGAGTCTCAGTGTGCTTTTCTCTTTCCTTACAGCCCAGTTTCTCCCCATATGAGTCTGGGTCCCCAGAGTCTCACCTGGAACTGGAGTTCAGAGCAGTCAGGAGCTTTTGTCTCCCTCCCAATTGAGAAAGCCAGCCGCGTACTCAGTTGCCAGCCTTCTCCGCACACGCGCACCTCTGTACCTCTGCCTTCTGCAGCTCCTGTGAGTCTCAGTGTGCTTTTCTCTTTCCTTCTAGTTGTAGTATTTCCACTCAGCCAGCCTTCCTGTGGTTCTGGATGATGTCCATTTTGTCTTTTAGTTGTAGTTTTGAAATTGTTGTGTGAGGCAGCAGTTTAGGTGTTTACCTATGCCGTCATCTT
Organism: Plecotus auritus; assembly: GCF_963455305.1. Lineage (NCBI taxonomy): Eukaryota > Metazoa > Chordata > Mammalia > Chiroptera > Vespertilionidae > Plecotus > Plecotus auritus. Next base: position 140,848,173 of record NC_137776.1, on the reverse strand, counting down.
GGTTTCTCCCCCACCTTTGTCTTGACAAAAACATTAAAAATAAAATAACCATCTATCACCCTTAATAAAAAGACCTCTATCACCAAAGATAGGTAAAAATTATATGAGTCCTTTAAATGGAATGCATTTTATACAAAAACCTTCTTATATAACTTCATAGCCTATACATCACCTTGGATTAGTAAAAAGGTCATTGTTGACCAGCACTGTTCTAGTCTATAGCCTCGCTTCTGCAGATGTTAATTTGCCCAGACGTGTATTTTACAGCAGCTGGTCAGCAGTCAGTTCAAGGCCAAAGCAGCCTGAATACAGACTTTCCATGCTGCTGACTGAATGAAGAGCTGTGTCTTCGATGCCAGGCATTCAGGTACAGGCTGACATTCTTGCTGGAAGGAGAATGGCTTCCTGCCAGAAGAGCCAGAATATTCCTTGACAAGCAGCCTTGCTTCTGCTGAGGACCTTGTTCTATAAAGCCAGGAGTTCAATGCTTTGGCTACTTCTTTATATGAGAAATCTTTATGAAAGACATCCTTAATTACAAGAGATGAAACTTACTTCCTCTAGTCTACTGTGGGAGAGAGAGTATGGATATGAGTAGAATTAGGAATAAGGAAAGGGCTGACAGGACAGAATCAGAGCTGCCAACTGTATAAAAAAGAGCTTGGAACCATGTCCCTGTTGTCAAAAATGCCACTTAGACTGATGTGAAGAGGGTCAAATTCAATAGAACCTAGAAGGGCAAAGACAGCTTGAGCAGGTCCCATTCTGAACAAATGCCCAACTTATCCAGTTGACATACAACTTTCCACCACCCGCTTTACAATCACCTGAACCCTCGAGATTCTGTTCTTCCTATCTCCTAGGGCCTAACATAGTTGTCCCAAATCATGTCTTGTCAAGAGAACCTTCTAGTTTGTTTCTGGAGTCTTTTGGGAGCTTGAGTTTCCTACCATAAGAGCTGGATGATTTCACATCCAATTGGATCTGTAAGCCCCCTTTGAATAAACACATTCAAATCCTCAAGTGAGTTTCAGGGCGGAACAAATTCAAGTCCAGAGAATACTCAGGGAGGGACCTGCAGCTTCCCTAAGGCTGCCCCAACAGTCAGTGGAGGGCAGACAGGGTTAGATTAGCTCATAGGATACTCCTCAAAGGAGAGGGAACCAAATTACACTCTAGGGTTTCCATACTCCCATGTCTATGCGGTGGGGGTGTTGCAAGGAGGGGTTTCAAAGAAATCCATATCTTTATCACTGCTATGCCTTTTACATTGCTTTATAATTATTCATTAATGAATCTTCCTTCTCATTGCATTAAGAGCTTCTTAGACACAGGGTTTATTTTATATTCATCTTTGTGATCTCAGTGCCTAACATAGTCTAACACATTGTAAATGATTATTACATCTTAAATGATTGATTGTGTTTACATTTTGTTATTGTAATCTTAATATAAATGTTGAGAGCAGTGGCTTTCAAATGTGTCCATAAAATAAAGAGTATCCCAGCTCACTCTGTAAAAGCACACATAAAGAGGGAGTGATTATGCATATAGAGATGATAGTTCTTTGCAGCAAAAACGTGTCTCAGGAGGAATTATGAATCTACTTGCTGAATGGGAAAACTGTCAACATACATATGCATAACATTGATTGCAAAGGAGGTTTGAAGCTGAGCAATATCTGACATGAGAACAACGAAAATTCGATCTGAATACTAGCTTCTGGTTATTTGACAAGAGACATATTTTCTTTGCAGATTTCAAAGACGTTAAAAATGTTTAGTTAATACTCCAGATGGCAGAATACATTAATTTTAAATTTTAGAATTATTAATGTAGTTCACAAGTACTCTTTCAGCCACTGTACTTTCTGATGTAAATCTAACCCAAATTAGGTTTTATAATCATCTGCTACCTAAAACTTTAAAAGAAAATTGCCTTCAAGAGTCAGCTATATTTTCTGACACATTAGAAGCACAAAACCAATAAAATCAAAGACTGCAAAGAAATGTTTGACAATCCTCTTTAAAGATTTCATGGACAAATGATTTACATGCTAAGATAGTGTTATTTGGTGTATGAATGTACCAACTGACAAATGAAGACTTTTAGATTCCCTTGCAGAATCGTAAGTGAAATCTTAAGTCCTTGGGAGATACTGTGACATTTCCAAGTTATGAAGAGAGACTTTGTTTTTCAATGTGTCTCATGCTGTATGTGATTTGTATACCAATAACAATAAAACCACAGAATTTGAAGCCTAAAATAAAAACCACTTGATAGAGTAATTTTCTTCACTCAACATACATTGAGTGGCATGTAAATATGACCCATTATTATTATGAATTGTTTTCACAAAAAATCTTCAAGAATAGGAGGCCTCATGGAGAATATTGGGAGGGAACAAAAGGAATATAGCCATTGGAGCCTTTGCCGATCTTAATAGTGTAAACATTAAATAAATGTTGTCAGTCTGATTAACTGCCAAACACATGACTGTGAAAACATTTAAAGGGACATGTATTAAGTAAGGTGACACAATAATTAATTATCCCACCTGGGACATTTGAAGAGGGAAATGAGGTACTAGGTACACTAGTAGTGGTGAAAACCAGGACTGTCCTGCTCCAACCAGGATAAGGACATTCTCACCCTATCTTCAGACAACTGGATCTCAATTATCTTCAAATCCTAGAATACTTCTTAGGGTTTCTTTGATCCTCCCCTCCAGAAACAGCTTATACTGACTGGCCAAAGATACTCTGGATGGTAAAAAAGTAAGGCTAAAGAGATTCAGGGTTTTTATTTTTATTTTATTCCTGTTTACTGAATTTATTGGGGTGACAATGGTTAACAAAATTATACAGGTTTCATATACACAATTCCACAATACATCATCTGTCCAGCATATTGTGTACTCACCACCCCAAGTGAGAGTTAAGGTTTTTAAAGTATATTATATATTAATAATTACTCTAGTCCAAAGAATATCTTGACAGTATATCTGGCATGAGTGGCATGAAGACCAAGTTGCCCCATTTCAAAACAAAAGCAAACACCTGATTACCTGTGTAAACTCCTATTCCTAAAGTGTTAATATTACTGCCTTAAGTAATTTGAATTACTCTAGAATAACATCAAAAGATTCTATTATATGAGCTTAAGGTCCATTTTAATGCACACTTCTGTGAATGCATGAGTAGTTGCATATTAAGTAGATAAGTAAGCTTCTTTGGTTTCAAAGCCATTTCATTCACATAAAAACAAATGAACATGCCTCTCTTCATGAATAGCATGTAGAGTTAAAACAGTCTTCTGCTATGGACATAGCTACACAAATAAGTATTTTCCCTTCCTTCCTAGAAATCACTCAAAAGAAGCAAAGAAAATGGAAAAATTATAAGAAAACGAAATTGTTGGCAAAATCAGAAGTTATAATCTCCAGATTACATCATGTGCAAGGGCTACCTACCATAAGCAGCCAAGACCCAGTCAAAGACAAATGGAAGACGTGGCGGTAAGAGGCAGTAGCAAGAAATGTTAGTAATGAGATTCCCAGAGATGGGAACTCTCACGATGCCAACCAAATTACATTTCCATGGTTATGCAGAGAAACTTAACACAATGGAAAATGCTATATTACACACACACACACACACACACACACACACACACACACACGGGTGGGCAAAAGTAGGTTTACACTTGTAAGTATGAGAAAGTTTATTCTTATATTATTTATTAATTATTGTATTACAAATGTGACCTACCTTGCATATATACGTATATATAAAGCACAACATACTAAAAGTATATAGGAGCTGAAAATTCAGTGAAAGTTCACAGGACAACATTTGGAAGAAAGTCTGTAACCACATAACTTCAAAACACCAACTCTGCTGACATCCTCCAGGTACTTGCCAACATTGTACAGGGCAATGGCTTCACAGCTAAAAGGACAAAAGTCTAGTCCTATGGCCCCCCTAGAAGGGAAGTTTCACAAGAAAGTCTTCCATATGTGATAGATACTGTACTCCCCAATACAATTTCTCCTTCTTTCCTAGGAATACAGAGGTTAAAATTCCCAGCTCTCTTAGTGGGGCCTTTTGACTAGTTCTGGCCAATAAAATAAATATGAGCAGAAATTATGTGCCATTTCTGTGCCAAGACAGTTACAGTCTTTGTACAACCCTCAACTCTTTCTTTCCCTACCAGGGGAAAGAAAGATATTCCAGATGATATTCCTGATATTCCAGATGATGGAGCCTCAATCAGCCTGAGTCCTGGAGTATCTATGTGGAACCCCACCAGAAACCTACAGTACTTTGTGTGCTTAGGAAATAAACCTTTAGGGGCAGCTGTTTGTTGTCATAGATTAAGCTTAGTTATTCTAACATTGAAATTAGTACAAGAAGTGCAGTGGGTGCTATTGTGATAAAATGTAATAAACATGGCATTGGCTAAAGGCCAAGCAGAAGACAGCAGGAAACTGACATCAGAGGCTGGAAAGGCCAAACATCTGATAGCCACAGTGGGTGAAGAGTCAAATCATTACCTAGAGAGACTGGGAAAGAGATTTGAAAACAGTTTGTTAGTTCTGTGTGTGAGTTGCTAATTGACAACTGTTTTACCAAGGTACTTTTAAAAAGGGAGAGAGAGAGATAAATTCAGGAAATTGGTTGGTTTACCAGAAGCAAAAGGGAAATAAGAGATTCCAGAAATGTGGATCCTTGAAATAGTAGCAGAGCCAACAATGTTTAGATCTCAAATAGTAAGAGGGAAAACTGAGAAAGACTTTTTTTGAGACAAGGTTACATTACTAGTAAAGCTCAGGCTTGCAGGAAAGTTCAACCAATTGCCAGATCCTCCCAGTGAATGAAGTTGCATTAGAGCAAATATCAGCATAGGGAGCTAGACAAACAGAAGTTCCCAGGGTTTCTGATATCTGAAATTAACAACAGTCTCAAACTGACACTCAAAATGTTATGAAGAGTAAAAGTAAAGAAATACAAGTCTGAGAACTTTGTCTAGAAAGAATTGAGAGAGAGGTTACTAGCAGTTTGAGCTAACCATAGTCAAATAAAGAAGAAACTTACGAAGTTTTTAATAACTGTACTTCCAAACAACCCATGAATTGCATTTTTAAATCCTTTAGCTGTTCAATATTTAAAATATCTTTTGGCCTCCAAACTTCTTGGAAAGGAAATGAACTGAGAAAGCTGAAAACCCACAGGAAGATATATTCTATGACAACCGTTGCAGGTGTGGTCAGGGAGAATAATGGAAAATAGGGGCAGAGCCAAGGACTACAAAGAGAAATAGGAAAGGGAAGCTGCTGTCAGAAAGCAGAATCAGGGTCTAACCAAAGAACATTCCTGACACCGATGTAGAGCTCCCTAACAATGTGTGCCTGGCAGTATTTGAGAATGTGGATAGCCTGGCCGGTGTGGCTCAGTGGTTGAGCATTCACCCATGAACCAAGAAATCACCATTTGATTCTCAGTTAGGACACATGCCCGGGTTGTGGGCTTGATCCCCAGTAAGGGTGTGCAGGAGGCACCCAATTGATGATGTTTCTCTCTCATCGATGTTTCTATCTCTCTATCCCTCTCCCTCTCTTTTTAAAGATCAATGAAAACATTAAAAAAAAAAATGTGGATCACCTAGCTGGTTTGGCTCAGTGGATAGAGTGTCGGCCTGCGGACTGAAGGGTCCCAGGTTTGATTCCAGTCAAGGGCACATACCTGGGTTTCGGGCTCAATCCCCAGTAGGGGGCATGCAGGAGGCAGCCAATCAATGATTTTCTCTCATCATTTTTGTTTCTATCTCTCTCTTCCTCTCCCTTCCTCTCTGAAATCAATAAAAATATTTTTTTTTAAAAAGAATGTGGATCAATGACAATTCTGTCACTTCTATCCTTCCTCTTTCTGAGGAGTACTTATTGCAGTTAGCATGTCCCTGTACCACCAGTGTATATTACATAGATGGGCAGGGGGCAGGTAATTTTTGTTGCTTTATGGATTTCTGAACCAAGTAGAGCCACAGCTAGACTCAGTAGAGAGATATATATAGCATTACATGTAGAGATCTTAGACTTTGACATATGACTAGATGGAATATGGGTCATTTTCCTTGGGTAAATGGGTGAATATAGTCTGCATGTGGCAAGAGTAAGACCAATAACTGGTGACCTGCTTAAAAAATACAATTTCAGCCGAAACCGGTTTGGCTCAGTGGATAGAGCGTCGGCCTACGGACTGAAGGGTCCCGGGTTCGATTCCGGTCAAGGGCATGTACCTTGGTTGTGGGCACATCCCCAGTGGGGGGTGTGCAGGAGGCAGCTGATCGATGTTTCTCTCTCATTGATGTTTCTAGCTCTCTGTCCCTCTCCCTTTCTCTCTGTAAAATATCAATAAAATATATTTTAAAAATATATATAAAAAAGAAAAAAAATACAATTTCAGAGGCACATGAAAATTTCATAAAAATTAAGAAAAATATTTTTATTTGTTTAAAAGATAAATAATGCAATAAAACTAGAAATCTATGACACATTTTAAGAGATCTGTCTTCAATCTGGAAATAAACACTTTATTAAAAAAACTCATAAATCAATACAAACTTAAATTGCTGCATTTGTCAAAAATTCCAATAGAAATGCCACATAAGAATCAATAGGATATATTTAAAACGCAACCTATAGAAAAAAATAAAAGTTTAAGTGTTTATATCAATAAAAAGGAAACAATAAAAATAAGTGAATCAGTTAATTCAAAACAGAAAAAGTACAAGCAAGCCAAAAGAAATCAGAATGATAGAATAATTCAAGATAAAAGCAGCATAAAATGAGTTAAAAAACAAAATAAATGAGTAAGTAAACAAAATAGACAAACTCCTGCCTGAAAAATTAAGAATAAAGACAGGGTAGGTACAAAAAATACTGAGGGATGCAATATCCGTACAATGGACTATTATTAGGCAATTAAAATAAACGAGGTACTCATACATGCTACAACATGAGTGAACCTTGAAAACACCATGGCAGTAAAAGATGCCAGTAGGACCATTATATGATTCCATTCATATGAAATGTCCATTATAGGCAAATCTATGGAGACAGAAAGTAGAATAGTGGTTGGCCAGAGGAAATTTAGGGCAACAGCATTTCTTTTAGGGTTAATAATAATGTCTTAAAATTGATAGTGTTGATGGGTATACAACTCTATGACTACACAAAAAGCAACTGAATTATACACTTTAAAAGGGTGATTTGTATGGCATCTGAATTATCTATATATATGAAAGGCTAATATGCAAAGTGTCCCCTCAGGAGTTCGACCAGGAGTTCAATCGCTCACTATGATGTGCACTGACTAACAGGGGGCAGTGTGGAACAAAGGAAGGCTCCAGCCCAGCAGCTGGAAGGCCCCAATGGGCCCTGATCGCCGGCCAAGCCTAAGGACCCCACCCGTGCACGGATTTTTTGCACGGGGCCTCTAGTATCTTAATAAAGTTTTAAAAATAAAATATAATCATCAAAATAGAATAAAAACATTAAATCATTAAAGACTACTTTCCATTATTCTATGCAAATATATTTGAAAAGCTACATAACATAAAACTTTCTAAGAAAAATAATTTACCAAAATTGTCCTCAATAGATACAAAAGTCTAAACTGATAATTTCCAAAGAAGTAATAGAGAAAGTTGTCAAAGAAAAAAGAATTACCCCCTCAAAATAGTATTAGGGCTAGCTGATTTTATTGGAGGAAATGTCTTATTTGTGCCTGAATGTCTAGCAGAACATTTGACATGTTTTGACCTTCTCACTCATCAGAAGTACATCGGCCTGGTGAGGTCAAGAAGACCTATAGTGGGTCACATTTCACTCACTATAACATAACTATAAACCAGCCAGAGGGATCCTTTTCAAATTATTTATATTTACCATTGGATTGTTTAACATACAAAGAAGTCCAATAAAAATATGCAATCTATCTAGACTAAATTTTTCTAATGCATATAATACCCGTACTTACTGTTTTGAGTTCTGGGTAAGAAGTCCATAATATCTTAACCTCTAAGAAATTGCCTGCAATGAAATTTTGACTGCTTTGTTAGCATGAACCCCTACAATGAGAACGGGTGCCACTGAGCTCTTAAAATTCAGGATTCTTATACAGTAATGAGTGGGGCATTTCTTATCTGTACTAGATCTATTAGGGGTTTTGCTGTTTGCACCCTTGCTGTGAATGGCCATATTCAAATTAGCTAGCCTTATTGTGTGAATCCTAGACACATGTTACCTCTGTTCTTCATACACATCTGGCTGTAGGCCTTTGGATATGTATATTAGACATCATATAGATAGATGAGTAGATGCTGTTTAGCTGGTATGTCTACCACTAGGACTAAGAATCACAATTCTTACAATCACACCCTTGACATCATTAGATACCAGTCATTATGCAATAAAAAATGCCCACACATATTTCCAAACATTCTGAGGGAAGGGGTAGTAATATCCTCAGTTGAAAACAAACGTGCCATCTTTAGTTCTCCATATAAATCCTAGAAACTCAGACAACCTTTTCTAGAAAACTTTCTCTGATCCAACAGGCCTAAGTGCTCCTCTTGGATGTTTCCAGAGCATCCTGCTTACCCCAATCCTAGCTCATATCACAGTGCATAGCAGTTGCCTGGTTAGTCTTCCTTATTCCTGTGTCTCACCATAACCTTGACCTCCTAAGGGTGGGGAGGCTGTCTTGCTTGAAATCCCAGATCCAGCAGAGTACCTGCAACATAGCAAGGGTTCTATATATATAAACAAATGTCATTCAAAAAAATTGATCTTTGCCCTGGCTGGTGTGGCCCAGTTGGTTGAGAGTCGCCCCATGCACCGAAACTTGCTGGTTTGATTCCCAGTCAGGGCATATGCCCAGTTTATGGGTTTGATCCCCAGTCAGGATGCATACAAGAGGTAACCAATCAATGTTTCTCTCTCACATTAATGTTCCTCCTTCTTTCTCTCTCTCCCTCTCTCCCTCTCTCTCTCTCTCTCTCCCTCTCTCTCTCTCTCTCTCTCTCTCCCTCTCTCCCTCTCTCCCTCTCTCCCTCTCTCCCTCTCTCTTCTTCCCTCCCTTTCTCTCCCTCTTATGTAACAGCAATAAAAGCGTGTTTGTTTGTTTTAAAAAGAGCAAAGAGCTCTTGCCCTAGCCAGTTTGGCTTGGTGGATAGAGCATCGGCCTGCGGACCAAAGGGTCCCGGGTTCAGTTCTGGTGAAGGGCACTACCTTGGTTGCAGGCTCCTCCCCAGTGGGGGCCCTGGTCAGAGTTTGTGTAGGAGGCAACCAATCGATGTGTTTCTCTCACATCAATGTTTCTCTCTGTCTTTTCCTCTCTCTTCCACTCTCCCTAAAAATCAATGGAAAAATATAATATCCTTGGGTGAGGATTAACATAAAAAATAAAAATAAAAAAGTGCTCTTCAAACAAATGAACAAACAAGAAAAACAAATAAGAACTCATAGACAGAGACAACAATATGGTTGTTACCAGAGGGGAGGGTGAGGGTAGCGAAGGGTAAAAAGGGCCAAATATATGGTGAAGGCAAGATTTGACTGTGTGCACACAATGCAATATACAGATGATGTATTATAGAATTGTACACTTGAAACCCATATAATTTTATTAACCAATGTCACCTCAATAAATTTAATTAAAATATTTTTAAATAAAAAAAGAGCTCCTTAGAGAACATTTTTAAGTAATTTTTCTTTTTTTGGCAAAAATTCAAGTAATGTTTCTGGCTTCTAGCTTAGCATCTCAGCGTGTGTGTTTTTCAAGTGTTTAAAAACTTGTGACAAGTCACTCATATATTTTAATTTCAAAATATTCTTTCTACCACTTTCTATAAAAGGAGACTAAATTCTTTGCAATAAATAAAATGACATTATATTAATCAGATTGGGGATATGACATCTTAACAAAGAAACATAATTTTTCTACCAATTTATTATTTTTGTTAATACTTCAAAACTCAGACAAAATAAAAACACATGATATGACTAATAACAATTAAAGTGAATTTGTATTTCAAACAAAGAAAAACAGTTATAACTGATTGGTGTCTATCAAAAACAGTAACACACAAATGAGACTACATTAAAATAAAAAGCTTCTGCACTGCAAAAGAAACCATCAACAAAATAACAAGAGAGCCCACTACATGGGAGAACATATTTGCCAATGATACATCTGATAAGAGGTTAATCTCCAAAATATATAGGGAACTCATAAAACTCAACAAAAAGAAGACAAACAATCCAATTAAAAAACGGGCAAAGGACCTAAATTGACACTTCTCCAAAGTGGACATACAGAAAGCCAAGAGACATATGAAAAAAATGCTCAAAGTCACTAATCATCCAAGAGATGCAACTCAAAACGACAATGAGATATCACCTCACACCTGTCAGAATGGCTATCATCAACAAATAAACAAATGACAAGTGTTGGTGAGGTTGTGGAAAAAAAGGAAATCCTAGTACACTGCTGGTGGGAATGCAGAATAATGCAGCCACTGTGGAAAACAGTATGGAATTTCCTCAAAAAATTAAAAATGGAAGTCTCATTTGACCCAGTGATCCCACTTCTAGGAATATATTCTAAGAAACCAGAAACACTCGCCAGAGAGAATATATGCACCACTATATTCATGGCAGTGCAATTTACAATAGCTAAGATTTGGAAACAGCCTAAGTGCCCATCAGCAGATGAGTGGATAAAAATAACTGTGGTACATTTACACAATGGAATGTTATACGGCAATAAAAAAGAAAGAATTCTTTCCATTTGCAACAGCATGGATGGACCTGGAGAGTATTATTATGCTGAGCGAAATAAGCCAGTCAGAGAAAGGTAACTATCACATGACCTCATTCATATGTGGAATCTAATGAACCAAATAAACCAATGATCAAAAATAGACCCAGAGACATAGAAGCATGAATGAACTGTTGAATCTCAGAGGGAAGGCGAGGGGGTGGGGGGAGGTGGGGAGGGAGAAGGAGGGGAAGAGATCAACCAATGAACTTGCATGTATATATGCCTACCTAACCTGTGGATACAGACAATGGGTGATGAGGGCCTTGGAGAGGGGACTGGAGCAGCTGGAAGAGGTTAATGGGGGGAGGGGGGGTGAGGGAGGAGGACCTATATAATACTTTCAACAATAAAGATTAAAAAAAAAACCACAGTAACACAATATTCAAATTTATTTAGAACTTTTTCAAAGCACCATAAAGATCTGTTCATCTAATCTCTATACAAGATTCTGTTTTTTGCTCATTAAGTCTGAGGCCAAATTTTTAAAACTGCATTGAGTTGGTACTGGTTTGGCTTGGGAGTGGGCAGAACATAGTTTAAAGTCAAAATAACAGCAAATGTAGAAAGTCCCCAATATACTAATGGATTGTATTCTAAACTTTTGCTATAAAATTGGGTCTTTGGAATCTGGAATTCATTCTCCACTGTAGTAACTATTTAGTTATTTAGTAGATCTCTATAGGATAGGATGGGATACAGTAGACATCTATAGGATAGGATGGGCTATAGTAGACATCTTTAAGTATAGGATGGGATACAGTAGATATCTATAGAATAGGATGGGATATAGTAGACATCTATAGGATTGCTAGTCCAGCCCTTTTTTCTCCTGGGTTGGTCTACCTCACCCCAATACAGAGCTATCATATTTCCATCTAATTTTGCCCAGTCAGGTGAGCCCAAACAGATACTTGGCCCAGGAATGGATATCTGACCTGGGATTTTTAGATTCTAAACTGAAAATACCTTAACATCAATCTTTCTTTGTAGGTATAAATTCCAGAACTGGAGCAGTCATGTTTCCCATAATTTTCAATGAATAAGATGAAGCAAACACACAAAGAAGAGGAGAGAGGAAAAATTAAGCGAGATCTGGTTGCATTTGCATGCCTTATTCCAGTTGTTTCTAAGATTAAACTGCATCCCTGCCCTTCTTATCTGGTAATCAACCATTCTATGAATATCATGAGCTAATTCATTCTCTTACTTTTTTAAGGTCAGTACAAGCTCAGGATTTGTCACTTGCAACCAGAAGACTGACCAGTACACACAGAAAATGGTGTCAGTGAGGTGGCTTCCCAAGCCATCTCAGAGAAATTCACCTAATACCAGTTCCACTGCTATTAAAAATCCTGAGCTTAGTCCCGGTGTTCATAGATTTAACCTCTCCTTATCACTGAGCCCCACATTCTTCCTACCTTCTCCCTCACTCCCCATACCCTTAACTAGAAGGGATCATCAGTGAGGTAAGAGAAAAAAAAACTTGGTGAAAAAGTACTTGTGACTGTCTATGAAAGAAAGAATACAGCAGAATTATGAGGAGGGGCTCTGGTGGCTCCTAGGGCCCTAGTGGGAAATGGTGTCAAAAGGTGGTTTGCTCAGGCAGAGGTATTCATATATAGCAATGGTATTTCCTAATCCAAGAGTACCCATGTAGGAAAATACCTGTCCTGTAATACTTTGCCTTGCAAGTAAAACTGTTTTATTTTGGCCATTGCCAGTTAGGTTGAGCAAAACCTCACACAAAGGTCAAGGCACAACAATTCTATAACCACAAGTGTTTAGAAAAAGAATTTGATTGGCACATCATAAATGAGAGTAGCATTGAAAGGAAAATGTAGTCAGGACAAAAGGATGCAGTCTCCTGGACTTCATCTTGAAAAAATAGAAGGTGCCCTCCCCCCCCCCCCAAAAAAAAACAACCTACTGCATTCAAAAACCTTGGTGGGTATGTGCATATGTTGAGGAATAAGAATGTAGGACTAGAGGAGAAACCAAGATGGCAGCATAGGTAAACACCTGAAATTGCTGTCACACACGACCACTTCAAAACTACAACTAAAAGACAAAACGGACATCATCCAGAACCACAGGAAGGCTGGCTGAGTGGAAATTCTACAACTAGAAGGGAAGAGAAAAGCACACTGAGACCCAGAGGAGCTGCGGAAGTAAACTATAGAGGTATGGAGGCGCACACGCGGACAGGGCTGGCAACTGAGTACGCGGCTGTCTTTTTCAATCCGCAGGGAGACACAAGCTTCTGACTGCTTTGAACTCCATTTCCGGGCGAGACTCTGGGGACCCAGACTCATACGGGGAAAAACTGGACTGTCTGGCAGCAGGCGGAACTCGAGGGTGGCTTTCTTTCAGAGGTGCTTGCAGCAATTACCGAAGGACACTGAGACCCAGGGGCCTCTTAAGGAAGGGCTGACGGGAAGCCATTGCTGTTTGCTCCACCCTGAGACTCAGCCCCATCCCAGCTGTGTGCAGAGGCTTTTGCATATGAATGGCCTGGTCCTTTGAAATCTAAACTTACCTAACAAACTGCAGCTGAGTCAGGGAGACCCAGAACATCCAAAAGAAGGCCCAAGGCCCCACAGCAGCTTGCATTGCTTCACAGTGGGGCCCCAACTGGGCACCTCCAAAACCCAAACAAATAAGAGAAATCTGCAGATCTCTCCATAGCTCCTGCTGGGTGGCCTCAGGCAGAGGCTAAAATAGCACCTCCTTGGAGATCCAAGAACCAGTGTACCCAGGGGTCACAGTAGGACCATCCAGATTACAACTCCTCAGATCCATAAGGGACACACTCAGGGGGCAGACTCAGTGAGCACCAAAGCCCCACTGAAACAAGTCTTGCCTCATAAGGGTGTCTCCAGCACAGAAATTCTCACAGCGTAGACACAGCTGATCTTCACAGCCAATTGGCCTGGAGATCAATTCCTCCCAGCGATATCAACAACAATCACGGCTTAACTACAACAACTATGCACACAGCCCACAAAAGGGTGCACCAAGAGTGTCCAACTAAGGTAACTGGGGAGGCCGACCCATTGGGCCATATAGGACACCTAGCACACAAAGCAACTCTATCAACACAGGGAAGCAGCCAAAATGCAGAGACAAAGAAACAGGTCACAAATGAAAGAAATGGAGGAAAGCAAACTACTGGATATAGAGTTCAAAACCACGGTTATAAGGTTTTTCAAGAATTTTCTAGAAAAGGCCGATAAATTTAGTGAGAACCTTGAAGATATAAAAGAGGACCAACTAGAAATTAAGCATACACTGACTGAAATAAAGAATAATATACAGAGATCCAACAGCAGACTAGAGAATTGCAAGAATCAAGTCAAAGATCTGAAATACAAAAAAACACCCAACCGGAAAAGCAAAAAGCAAAAATATAAAGATAGTGTAAGAAGCCTCTGGGACAACTTCAAGCATACCAACATCAGAATTATGGGGGTGCCAGAAGAAGAGAGAGAGCAAGATACTGAAAACCTATTTGAAGAAATAATGACCGAAAACTTCCCCCATCTGGTGAAAGAAATAGACTTACAAGTCCAGAAAGCACAGAGAACCCCAAACAAAAGGAATCCAAAGAGGACCACGCCCAGACACATCATAATTAAAATGCCAAGAGCAAAAGGCAAAGAGAGAATATTAAAAGCAGCAAGAGAAAAACAGTTAGTTGCCTACAAGGGAGTACCCATACAACTGTCAGCTGATTTCTCAACAGAAACTATGCAAGCCAGAAGGGAGTGGCAAGAAATATTCAAAGTGATGAATAGCAAGAACCTACAACCAAGATTACTCTACCCAGCAAAGGTATCATTCAGAATTGAAGGGCAGATAAAGAGCTTCACAGATAAGAAAAAGCTAAAGGAGTTCATCACCGCCAAATCAGTATTATATGAAATGCTGAAAGGTATTCTTTAAGAAGAGGAAGAAGAAGAAAAAGGTAAAGATAAAAATTATGAACAACAAATACATATCTATCAACAAGTGAATCTAAAAATCAAGTGAATAAAAAAATCTGATGAACAGAATAATCTCGTGAATATAATATAATTAGGGGCATAGAAAGAGTGGACTGAAAATTCTCAGGGGGAAAGAGGTGTGGGGGGTGTGGGAAGAGACTGGACAAAAATCATACACCTATGGATGAGGACAGTGGGGGGCGGGGTAAGGGAATGGGGTGACGTGGGAACTGGAGGGGAGCTATGGGGGAAAAAAGAGGAACAACTGTAATAATCTGAACAATAAAGATTTAATAATTAAAAAAAAGAATGTAGTACTAGATTAAAAATAACCATGGCATAGGATCTACCATTATAGAGCACAGAATGAAAGAGTGGCTAAACCAAATGACTGTGAACAGCATCATCCTCTTTATCCAACTTAAACTAGCAATTAAAAAGATATTTTAAAGAGACCCATAATAAACTATGAAGAATGACTCAGTCTCTGAAAGAGATGAACTATTATGTTTAAATTCTGATCATTTAGAAAATGTTTGCTCCATGGGAAAATACATAGACAATGATATAAAAATTTTTAAAGTAATTTTAATTTTTTTGAAAATAATACAAGTTCCTTATGGAAAATGAAGAGTGGCAAAGAGAAAAAAAAGACAAATAATCCATAAATCCACCATTCAGCTGTAAATATTTTGTGTTACATGGTGAATAGCCTTTCAGTCTCTTTTCAATGCCATATAGACACATCTTTTAACAAAAGAACCCAATATGTACTGCCTTTTTTTGCTCACTTATAGTAATATTGTATTTTGAAATGTTAATCTTTGTACTTTTCTTTGCTTAACTCTTTAAGATAACATTTGCTCTAATAAATCAGAGGCATCTACATTTTGCCTTGTTAACATTTAAGACTGTTGTATTAAGAATATGAAGAAAAAAAAGTGTTGCTGTTAATTTCTAAATAGATGGAATTTTTGAGTGCTGAGGGAGATATTTTTCTTAAAAGTTGGGCATTGTTGAGAAATAAAAGGCTCAAATTTCTTAGGTTTCTATCAACAAAAAGTCCCAGAAGCTCCAAAACATTGTGCAGATAGAATGATCTTAAAATTTGTCCCTATGTTAACTCAAAATCTCCTTATTACCTGTTAGTCCCTGCTAAGTCATACAGTAAACTAGGAAAAGCAAAGCTTAGCTCCCATTTTAAATTCTTTACCATTCTAATCAGAAGTCTAATGCATTATACCTCTTTATGCTCGCTTATGCAGAGGTGCCCAAACATGTTTTGATGTTATCTTGTTGCATCAGGATTATGGCTGTGAAAATCAACTCTGGTTTTATTATGGATTCATGCTATACCTATCCCACAATTATCACCACATTTTATTTTTCTTCCTCTTTTCCTTTTTCTGTTTTCTTCCTATTACAGGGTGGGGTTTGGCTCTTAATCTTAGGCAGGAGAGAAAAGTAATTGAAATAACAAATACATAAAATTTCCTGAACTCTTAAAACTCTGTCACCATGGAGACCAGAACATGAACTATCTCCCAGGGAACTCAAATGATTTTTTTTTATTTTTTTTTTTGCTTTAAATGATCATCACTTATTATTGAATGTTGATTTGGCCAAGGAAGGGAAGAGTAAAAATAAATAAATAAATAAATAAATAAATAAATTCATAAGAACTAGCCTCACAACAGAGAATTTATTAAGGACAAGTATGGTTATTCTGGTTCTTCGTATTGCATTATTCCAGTGAGTGGGAAGATATCCCAAGAGAAAATTTTCCCTCAATTCAGAATTTCTAAAGAAATCATCTGATGATAGCTCCATAAATGCTACAGAAATGACTAGAGAAGGGTAATCTCTAGAAAAGGCTCACTCAGAAGCATCAAGGTGAGATGCAGGTTATATGGCTCTCTATCACTCCAGCTGCAAGGAAGAGATGGCTCCTAGGCAATGTCTCATCCCAGTAATACCTCTAACAACCATTCCGGTATATCACTTTATCACATCCATTATACACAACCGTCTTAAATATGTGTAGTGAAGTCAAGCAGACTTGTATTACGTGCCACATAAACAGAAAACGGGAATCACCCAAAAGTTTAAACTAGGTAAGTCAAATTTATTCCAAACACCAATTCTATTTTGCAAACCCATGGGTATAGTCATTTAATCAATTACTCAGTTGAATCAAACAAATATGACCAGAATGCATAAAAACAAAATGGTAATGACATCATTTGTTTGGAAGTTTACACAATTTGAACTTCATGCAGTTTTTCTGTTTTGTTTTGTTTTGTTTTTAGGACAGATCTTGGTAACTGGTTGGATATGGAAGAACAAAAGAGTGCCAGCAGTACATCCAGCTCAGAAATATAGGGTTTGTTTCCTGTGAGCCATTTTCATAAACCAATCAAAATATAACCTGGTATTATGTGTGTTTCTACGTAAAGACACCTTATTCAATATATATTGTTGATTCATTAACATTGAACTCACAGCCAACAGCACTATAACTCATGCCTGAATGAAATTTATGTAACACGTGAATTTTCTCCACATCACACACTTCTTGCACTTAGGAACACTAGACAACACTTGAGCACTATACTTCAGGACTGTTTTAATAATGAAATCACCTTCAAGAAACACAAAGATGCAAAAAAAAAGTGTCACTAAATAGACTGCAAAAAGAATACCTGTTCCCATATGAGTGCTGAAAGGAGAAGGCAGAATGTCACTTTGCCTGACCTCAACTGGGAATGTGTGTAGACAGTAACTCAAATGTTTGCCTCTCTGACCATGTCCATAAATGACCATGAAAGCACCTTGACCATTGCTTTGGGGTTACAAATATATTTTAGTGAGTAGACAAATTTGCAAATACAAAACCTATAAATAATGAGGATCGACTGTATTTGCCAACTATAGAGAACTACTTCTATTTCCCTATGATGCTGCTTGCTATTCCACTGCATTTGCCTGTTTTCTTCTATGTACCTATGAAGCTTCTATTCTTCTTTCTAAACCCTGCTCAGGAAAGCACCTCCCCCCCCACTCCCCATCTCCCCCCCCCCCCCCCCCCCCGCACACACACACACTAACTTTCCCTTCCTGTTCCCTTTGGCTCTTATACTCATCTCTATTTTGCACAAATAAGATTATTGACATTTTCCTCTACTGGCCTATGAACATATCCTATGTATGTATATACCAATTACTGTGCTTACTATGTGGCAGGCTATATGTTAAAAGGGGATTCACATACAACACCTTGTTTAATCTTACTAGAATCCCATCATTCCCATTTCACAGTTGCAGAAACAGAGGCCCAGAGTAGTCACGTCACTTGCTGTATCACAAGCTGCAAACTTGGTGTTCAACCTAGAGCCCAAGCTTTTAACCATTATGTTATCCTAAATAAACAGTATTACTAGCGACCACATATTATTGACTGCTTACTATGTGCCAGGCATGGTGCTAAATGCTTTATACAATTTATCTCATTGAGAAAAAAGATGGCGGCTGGCAGGACGGAGGTGAGGGAGAGGAAGTAAGAGAGTGAGGGTATGAAAGGAGAGTGTGTGGATGTGCGTGGTGTGTGTGTGAGTGAGGGAGGGAAAGTTAAATCTCGCAGGAGCAGCAGGGGCTGGCAGACAGGCTCTCCGTGACAAGGAGAGACTACCACCGCTGTGGGCACACCCTAGACGGTGGGACTCCAGCACGGAGCCCACGCCATCTTGAAGGGGAGAACGGCCTTTTTTAGGAACTCATCAACACCACCAACCAGACAGGCCTTGGAACTGCCCCATGACCCAGCAGCCACTCCAGCCAAAATCCTGCTACCCCAGCTGCAGACCCGCGGACCCTGGGACCTCCACCTCCAAAGGAGCACCGCTCGGCAGCAGTAAGTGCAACCTCCCCCTGCCCAGCGGCAGAACTCTGGATTCCCGCTTTTCCAGGTGGATTCGTGTGTTTCCAGCCGCACAGGGCACTCCACTCCTTAGGCATCATTTGGGAGCCGCTGAGAGCCCCCAAGGGTGTGATTCTGCACAGACAAGGGTGCGCAGCCCTTCAGTAGAAATTCTGAATTTCCTCTTCCTGGATAACTGCCCACATTCACCCCAGCAGCTCAACCACGGTGCCAGGCCCCCTCAGAGTGCATCAGAACTCTGTGCCCGGCAAGCGCACCTCCACAGAGGCGAAGTTCCAACAGGCAGGTACCCTGAGCCCATCTACCCACAGGGTGCTAGTGGGAACCACTGTGAGCTTTCCCTGGGTGTGATCTTGAATAAGCGGGGGCGCACTCCCCCCCAGCAGTAGAAGTTTTGAATTCACTCATCCTGGATACCGGCCCACAGGCGCCTCAATTGCATGGCTACACTGCCAGGGCCCTTCAGAGTCCTTCAGTGTGCCTCACTGGCAAACGTACCGCGGGTGCTCCTGTGAGCCTCCACTGGGAGTAAGCGCCTATCCACCACAGGTGCAACAGCAAAAGCTGGGTCTGCCCACCCCAATACTGCAGAACTCTGGGCGCCACTGTCACGCCTTTCCAGAGAGCAGGCCCCTTGAGCCCCATCACCCCAACAGACGGTTCCTGGGTGCCACTGTGAGTCCCTACTGGGCATGCGCAATTTCAATTAAGGGTGCAAGACAGCAAAAATTGGGACACTCCCCTCCACGCAGCTGACTTCTAGACACCACAGTTGTGCCTCTCAAGCTCGCAGGCCTACATCAAGAAAACCCAAATAGCTCAAGTAGGGAGCAACACTAGATTAACAAGCCCAGGAAAACTGAGAGATTAAGCCAGTAGCACCATCCCCAAAAGAACCTGGGTAGCAAAGCAATTGGATCTACAATTAAAACATTACAGGAAAACATGGGAAGACAAAAAAACAATCCCCAAAGGAAAGAAAAAGAGGAACCACCAGAAAGGGAGTTAAATGAATTCAAGGCTAGCAGCTTATCAGAGATAGAATTCAAAGTAATGGTTATGAGGATGTTTAAACGGATGGATGACAAATACACACAACTCAATGACAAATACACACAACTCAATGAGAACTATAAGGAGCTGAATGAGAATGTCACCAACATGAAAAGAAACCAAGAGGAGATGAAGAACGACATAGCTGCAATAAAGAACACAATGGAAGGCCTAAACAGTAGACTAGAAGAGGCTGAGGACCGCATCAGCAAATTAGAAGACAAGGTAGGAAAAAACACACAAACACAGCAGCAACTGGAAAGAATACTTAAAAAGCAAGAGGAGAGCCTAAGGGAGCTTTGGGACAACACAAAACGAAACAACATTCACTTAATAGGGATAACAGAAGGAGAGGAAGAGAAGCAAGGAATAGAAAACCTGTTTGAAGAAATAATGACAGAAAACTTCCCTGATATTGGCAAGAAAAAAACTATGCAAGTCCAAGAAGTACATAGAGTTCCAAACAAGTTGAACCCCAAAAGACAGACACCAAGACACATCATAATTAGATTGGCGAACACCAACGACAAAGTAAGAATCCTAAAGGCTGCCAGAGAGAGACAGAAAGTTACTTACAAGGGGTCTCCTATCAGAATATCAACTGATTTCTCAACAGAAAAACACCAGGCCAGAAGGGAATGAAATGAAATATACAAAGTGATGCAAAGCAAGGGACTGGATCCAAGAATACTATACCCGGCAAGGCTATCATTCAAAATTGAAGGTGGGGGAGAGAAACCAAGATGGTGGCATAGGTAAGCACCTAAACTGCTGCATCGCACAACAATTTCAAAACTACAACTAAAAGACAGAACAGACACCATCCAGAACCACAGGAAAGCTGGCTGAGTGAAAATTCTACAACTAGAAGGAAAGAGAAAAGCTCACAGAGAATTGGAGGTACGGCAAAGGGTCTTTGTGCGCGCAGAGAGGAAGGGCGGCTAAGAGCCTGGCTGACTTTCTCTGGCAGAAGGGGGAATGAAGCCCCGACCGCACTGAACCCCAGTTCTGACTGCACTGAACCCCAGTCCCGGGCGAAACCCCGTGGACCCAGGCTCATACAGGGGGAGTCTGGACTGTCAGGTAGAGAGAAAGGCACCCAGAGACTCGGAGACCCAGGGGAGACCCGGGGGAGCCCCGGTGGGCAGGGTTCTGGAGGTGCACGCACCAGTGTGCACAAAGGCTGTGGAGGTTGCCACAGGCTTTCCCTAGTGGAAGGGAGTCAGAAGCTCCTGACTGCACTGAGCCCCAGTTCTGACTGCACTGAACCCCAGTTCCAGGCGAGCCCCTGGGGACCCACGCTCTTGTGGGGGGAATCAGTACCCTCAGGCGGAGACTCGGGAGCCGGGAAGGCAGAGGTCTGCAGGCGCGCACGCATGCAAGGGCAAGGCTGGCTGGAAGCCAAGACTGTTTGCTCCGCCCTGAGACTCCACCCCATCCAAGCTGAGCAAAGAGGCTATTGCATTTTGACAAGTCTAATCCTATAAGGCTGTCTCCAGCACCGAACTTCTCCCAGCGTAGACACAGCTGATCCTTACAGCCAACTGGCCTGGAGGTCAATTCCTTCCAGTGATACCAACAACAATCAAGACTTAACTACAACAAGGCTGTACACACAGTCCACAAAGGGGTGCAACAAGAGTGTCCACCTCAGGTTAACTGGGGAGGCCGACCCACTGGGCCATATAGGAAACCTAGCACACAAAGCTACCTTACCAACTCAGGGAATCAGTGAAAATGCGGCGTCAAAGAAACAGATCACAAACGAAAGAAATGGAGGAAAACAAACGACTGGATATAGAATTCAAAACCACAGTTATAAGGCTTTTCAAGAATATCCTAGAAAAGGCCGATAAATATAACGAGACCCTCGAAGATATGAAAAAAAAAAACTAGAAATTAAACATACACTGACTGAAATAAAAAATATTATACAGAGACCCAACAACAGACTAGAGGAACATAAGAATCAAGTCAAAGAATTGAAATACAAAGAAGCAAAAAACACTCAACCGAAAAAGCAAAAAGAAAAAAAAAATCCAAAATTTGAAGATAGTGTAAGAAGACTCTGGGACCACTTCAAGTGTACCAACATCAGAATTATGGGGGTGCCAGAAGAAGAAAGAGAGCAAGATACTGAAAACCTATTTGAAGACATAATGATAGAAAACTTCCCCCTCCTGGTGAAAGAAATAGACTTACAAGTCCAGGAAGCCCACAGAACCCCAAACAAAAGGAATCCAAAGAGGACCACACCAAGACACATCATAATTAAATGCCAAAAGCAAAAGACAAAGAGAGAATATTAAAAGCAGCAAGAGAAAAACAGTTAATTACCTACAAGGGAGCACCCATACGACTGTCAGCTGATTTCTCAACAGAAACTATGCAGGCCAGATGGGAGTGGCAAGAAATTTTCAAAGTGATGAATAGCAAGAACCTACAACCAAGATTACTCTACCCAGCAAAGCTATCATTCAGAATTGAAGGGCAGATAAAGAGCTTCACAGGTAAGAAAAAGCTAAAGGAGTTCATCACCACCAAACCAGTATTGTATGAAATGCTGAAAGGTATTCTTAAAGAAGAGGAAGAAGAAAAAAGTAAACATAAAAATTATGAACAACAAATACATATCTATCAACAAGTGAACCTAAAAATCAAGTGAATTAAAAACCTGAGGAACAGAATAATCTGGTGAATATAATAGAATCAGGGGCATAGAAAGGGAGTGGAATGATAATTCTCAGGGGGAAGGGGGTATGGGGGGTTCAGAAAGAGACTGGACAAAAATCATACACCTATGGATGAGGACAGTTGGGGGGAGGTAAGGGCAGAAGGTGGGGTGGGAACCGGGTGGAGGGGAGCTATGGGGGGGGAAAAGGAGAAACAATTGTAATAATCTGAATAAAGATTTATTTAAAAAACAAATTGAAGGTGGAATCAGGAGCTTCACAGACAAAAAAGGGCTAAGAGATTTTATCACTACCAAGCCAGCAATGCAAGAAATCCTAAAGGGACTGCTGTAAAAAGAAGAAAGAGAAAAGCAAGAAGAAACACAAACATTAAGGAAAAATATGACAACAAAGATGTACTTGTCAATAATAACATTAAATGTAAATGGATTAAATGCCCCAATCAAAAGACATAGGGTAGCTGAATGGATAAGAAAACATGACCCATATATTTGCTGTCTACAAGAGACCCACCTCAGAGCAAAGGGTTCACACAGACTGAGAGCAAAAGGATGGAAAAACATTTTTCAGGCAAATGGAAATGAGAAAAAAGCTGGGGTTGTTATACTTATATCTGATAAAATAGACCTCAAAGTAAAGGCCATAATAAGAGATAAGGAAGGCCACTACATAATACTAAACGGAGCAATTCAACAAGAAGATATAACTCTGGTAAACATATATGCACCCAATGCAGGAGCACCCAAATACATAAAAAATCTCCTGTAAGATATCAAGGGAGAGATCGACAACAATACCATCATAGTAGGGGACTTTAATACACCACTGACATCACTGGATAAATCCTCTAGACCAGGGGTGGGCAAACTTTTTGACTCAAGTGCCACAATGGGTTCTTAAACTGGAGGGCCGGAACAAAAGCATGGATGGAGTGTTTGTGTGAACTAATATAAATTCAAAGTAAAGGAGCGGAGGGGAGAGCAAGAGAACCCTCCGCTCTTACGGCTCCGCGGGCCGGAGTTCATCACCACCAAACCAGTATTGTATGAAATGCTGAAAGGTATTCTTAAAGAAGAGGAAGAAGAAAAAAGTAAAGATAAAAATTATGAACAGGCCGGATCCGGCCCGCGGGCCGTAGTTTGCCCACGGCTACTCTAGACAAAAAAATCAGCAAAGAAACAGCAATTCTAAATGACACACTAGATCAGATGGACCTAATTGACATCTTCAGAGCATTTCACCCCAAAGCCACGGAATATACATTCTTCTCAAGTGCACATGGGACAATTTCAAAAATAGACCACATATTAGGTCACAAGCAAAGTCTCCCCAAATTCAAAAAGATTGAAATCATATCAAGCATTTTCTCAGACCACAATGGTATAATATTAGAAATAAACTACAATAAAAACATTCCAAAAAATTCAAACACTTGGAAGCTGAATAGCATGCTACTAAACAATGACTGGGTTATCAATGAGATCAAAGAAGAAATTAAAAACATCCTGGAGACTAATGACAATAAAAACACAACATTGCAAATCCTATGGGACACAATGAAAGCAGTCCTGAGAGGGAAGTTTATAGCTCTACAGGCCTACCTCAAAAAACAGGAAAAAATGGTAATAAATCATCTAACTCAACAACTCAAAGAATTAGAAAGAGAGCAACAAGAAAAGCCCACAGTGAGCAAAAGGAAGGAAATAATAAAGATCAGAGCAGAAATGAAAGACATAGAGACCAAAAAAACAATACAAAAGATCAATGAAACCAAGAGCTGGTTCTTCGAAAGGATAAACAAGATTGATGAACCTCTAGCCAGGCTCAACAAGAAGCAAAGAGAGAGGACCCAAATAAACAAAATCAGAAATGAAAGAGGTGAAATAACAACAGACCCCACAGAAATACAAAGGATTGTTAAAAAATACTATGAACAACTCTAATTCCAACAAATTGGACAACCTGGAGGAAATGGACATATTCCTAGAAAAATATAACCTTCCAAAATTCAATCAGGAAGAATCTAAACATCTCAATAGGCCAATAACTATGGAAGAAATTGAAGCAGTCATCAAAAAGCTTCCAGCAAACAAAAGCCCGGGGCTAGATGGCTTCACAGGGGAGTTTTACCAAACATTCAAGGAAGAACTAAAACCTATCCTCCTCAGACTATTCCAGAAAATTCAAGAGGAAGGAACACTTCCAAGCACCTTCTATGAAGCCAGCATCACCCTAATAACAAAACCAGATAAAGATAACACAATGAAAGAGAATTACAGGCCAATATCCCTCATGAACATAGATGCCAAAATCCTCAACAAAATTCTAGCAAATTGAATCCAGCAGTACATCAGAAAGATCATACACCATGACCAAGTAGGATTTATCCTGGGGATGCAAGGATGGTACAATATTCGCAAATCAATAAACGTGATACATCACATAAAGAAATTGAGAGATAAAAATCACATAGTCATATCAATTGATGCAGAAAAAGCATCTGACAAAATTCAACACCCTTTCTTGATAAAAACTCTCAGCAAGGTGGGAATAGAAGGATCATACCTCAACATAATAAAAGCCATATATGTCAAACCTATAGCCAACATCATACTCAATGGGCAAAAACTAAAACCATTTCCCCTAAGAACAGGAACAAGACAGGGATGCCCACTCTGACCACTCCTGTTCAAAATAGTGCTAGAAATACTAGCCATTGCAATCAGACAAGAAGAAGAAATAAAAGGCATCCAAATTGGAAAAGAAGTAAAACTGTCCTTATTCGCAGATGACATGATACTGTACATAGAAAACCCTAAAGACTCCATCAAAAAATTATTAGACTTAATAAATGAATTCGGCAATGTAGCAGGATACAAAATTAATGCCAACAAATCTATGGCATTTCTATACACCAATAATGAACTTACAGAAAGCGAGACTAAAAAAGCAATCCCATTTACCATTGCACCAAAAAAATTAAGGTACCTAGCAATAAACTTAACTAAGGAGGTAAAAGACCTATACATGGAAAACTACATGACACTGAAAAAAGAGATAGAGGAAGATGTAAACATATGGAAGAACATACCATGTTCATGGAATGGTAGAATCAACATCATCAAAATGTCTACACTACCCAAAGCAATCTATAAATTCAATGCACTTCCCATTAAAATACCAACAGCATATTTCACAGACCTAGAACAAACCTTAAAAAAATTCATCTGGAAAAAAAAAAAGACCCCGAATAGCTGCAGCAATCCTGAGAAAGAAGAACAAAGTAGGGGGGATCTCAATACCAGATATCAAGCTGTATTACAAAGCCACTGTTCTTAAAACAGCCTGGTACTGGCACAAGAACAGACAATAGATCAATGGAATAGAATAGAAAACCCAGAAATCTACCCAAACCACTACGCCCAATTAATATTTGACAAAGGAGGCATGAACATACAATGGAGTCAACACAGTCTCTTCAACAAATGGTGTTGGGAAAATTGGACCGATACATGCAAAAAAATGAAACTAGATCACCAACTTTCACCATACACAAAAATAAACTCAAAATGGATAAAGGACTTAAACATAAGACGGGAAACCATAAAAATACTAGAGGAATCCACAGGCAGAAAAATCTCAGACATATGCCGAAGGAACTTCTTCACTGATACTGCTCCTACGGCAATGGAAACTAAAGAGAAAATAAACAAATGGGACTACATCAAAATAAAAATCTTTTGCACAGCAAAGGAAACCATCAATAAAACAAGAAAGCCCACTGCATGGGAGAACATATTTGCCAATGATATCAACGATAAGGGTTTAATCTCCAACATTTACAGAGAACTTATACATCTTAACAAAAAGAAGGTAAATAACCCAATCAAAAAATTGGCAACTGATCTAAATAGACACTTTAAGAAAGAAGACAGAAGGAAGGCCAAGAGACATATGAAAACATGCTCAAAGTCACTAATCATCAGAGAGATGCAAATCAAAACAACAATGCGGTACCATCTTACACCTGTCAGAATGGGTATCATCAACAAATCAACAAACACAAGTGTTGGTGAGGATGCGGAGAAAAAGGAACCCTCGTGCACTGCTGGTGGGAATGCAGACTGGTGCAGCCACTGTGGAGAACAGTATGGAGTTTCCTCAAAAAACTAAAAATGGAACTCCTCTTTGACCCAGTGATCCCACTTCTAGGAATATATCCCAAGAAACTAGAAACACAAATCAGAAAGGATATATGCTCCCCTATGTTCATAGCAGCACAATTCACCATAGTTAAGATTTGGAAACAGCCTAAATGCCCATCAGCAGACGAGTGGATTAAAAAACTGTGGTACATCTACACAATGGAATACTACGCTGCGGTAAAAAAGAAGGAGTTCCTACCATTTGCAACAACATGGATGGAGATGGAGAGCATTATGCTGAGTGAAATAAGACAGGCAGAGAAAGATAAATATCACATGATCTCACTCATTTGTGGAATATAATGAACGGCATAGACTGATGAACAAGAACAGATCCAGAGACTGAGAAACGTTGATCAGAACCTCAAACCTCAAGGAAGGAGGGGGTCGGTGGGAGTAGGGGGAGAGATCAACCAAGGGACTTGTGTGCATGCATATGAGCCTAATCAATGGATGCAGACAACAGGGGGGTGGGGCATGAATGGAGGTTGGGGGTTAATGGGGGAATAAGGACACATATGTAAAAATAATAATAAAAATAATAAAAATAGAAAAGAAAATGTGAGGTAACCAGAACCCCAAGAACGCCTGAGAACGTCTTTCTTTTTTAATATATTTTATTGATTTTTTACAGAGAGGAATGGAGAGGGATAGAGAGTTAGAAACATTGATCAGCTGCCTACTGCACACCTCCTACTGGGGATGTGCCCGCAACCAAGGTACATGCCCTTGACCGTAATCGAACCTGGGACCCTTCAGTCCGCAGGCCAACGCTCTGTCCACTGAGCCAAACCAGTTAGGGTGAGAACGTCTTTCTTGCCATGCTAGCAGTCATCAGCTATTGGTAATATTACCTGGGGAAAATTGGGAAGTATTTTGGACTTATGTTCCTGACCCTTCATGGGTAAGAGCCCTTACGTGGGCTGATCCCCCGCCTAATGTAGTCACCAATAATTCCAAACACCTTGGTCATCCAGGAGGACCATGGGTGGGGCAAGGAAGTATAATTACACAAGGGTTACCACCCAGCTTCCCTTTTGTATGACACAAAATCAAACCACTGCTCCTTTGTGTGTAAAATTAAAGAGAGGTTTCTGGCTTGCGTGGACACCAAAGGAAGGGACTATCACTACTTGTTCCTGGGAGAGGTGCAGAAAATGTAACTAAGACCTTGTCTATACAAAAAGAAATTGACAACCAGTTTTGAAATGGAATTGCCATGGCCTAGAGCAAAGAATATCCTTACATGATATTATTCTACAATGTCATTATAATTTTTCCCAGATTTATACTACCCCATTACCTATAATAGTACCTCGCACCCTTGGGAATCAATAAAAAATCATCTTTTTGGTGCTTGGAGACAAAGGTAACACATATCTTGATATTTTAGAATTACAACAGCGTAATGTACAATTATCCCAAACAAACTTACAAACTAATTCTTTGAATGACTGGCAGCAATTTAAAAAGGACATGAAATGTTTTAATCCCTTCCACTGTGTAGAGGGCCCCCTGGGAAGGCACCTGAGCATTCTATATTGGCCCCTCTTGCCCTTTTGGCCAAGAGGGACCCTCTTCTCACAATCCAATTGCCCACAGCTGTTGCCTGAGCTTTCTGTTCATGCTGAGGTTGAGGCCTTGTGGTGGCTCATACCATGGATCTGTCTCTCGCCCAGTGGGGTGAGCTGCGCCGTCCCTGGAGAAGAAACCTGGGTTCCCCAAGATATGTGATTAGTGCCGGGGCCCTGCCAGCAGGCGAGGGGATCCCAAGGCAGGTACTGGGCGTGGAGGCCACAGGGGCATAGGCTACCAAGGAGACAGAACTGAACCTCACATCACCCTGCTTGGCCCCAGAGGATGGCTGGTTAGCCAGAGATGGGTAAGATTCCTCAGGGAAGGAACAACCTAAGACAGGCACAGTCGCAGAGGGGCCATCAGGAGAGAACCTGCGGATCAACAGAGGTGGGGCACAGACCCTCACCCCCCCAACTTTGCAGGGGCCTGAACCCTCACCCCTTCTGAGGGAGGTCTCCTGCCCCCATGGCTGCTTTGCTTCCCATGCCCAGCTCAAATCAGGACCCAGGTAACAGACAGAGACTTGGCCAACAGCAGCTGCCCTCTCACTGCAACAAGATTTGTTTGAGTTGTCTTGTATCCATGGTATGGGGAAGTGGGTTTTTGATATCTAAATCCAACCTAGCACCAGGAATGCTCAGGGCCTACACAAGAAAGCAAATAATCCTTTCCACTAATATTTACAGGGTAAAATAAGATTGTTGTTAGAGTATTAAATTTAAAAGTAAAATAGTAGTCAAGTTCTCAGACTAATTTAAATTGGTTAGGTGAAATAAGCGAATATTCTAGAAAAATTAATGGTACTGGACAAAAAGCTGTTCCTAAAGTGTTAACTAAAATTTTTATTGGTAGTTCATCTCATGGTAAAATTGCGTAACATGTAATGAACCTAAAGCAGTCATATTTTAGTGCAAAAAATTAAAATTTAAAAGCTATCAAGACTACATTATAAAATTTCCAAAAGCCTCCTAATATTTAAATCATAAAGGGGGGGGGATAGTAGAAGAATATCATGTAAGGAAAAATATCCTGTAAGTAAATTACATCTAGAAAATTTTTACTTTAGAAAATTAACTTTCATTTGTAATGCTAACAGCAAGACACCCATGAAAAACACACATGGTGTCAAAACAAGCCAAAGGAAAATCATTTGGGCAAAAAATGAAAAAGGATCCCAAGTCAAATTTATAGAAAAGATTCCTTTATTAACTTTTGGTTGAGAATATGTTTGTATATTTTCAGAAAACACCTCCAAGACCATGTGGATTCCTGCAACAGAGAGGAATTGACAGGACTGCTCCAGCCATGAAGACAGAAGAGAAACAGTCCAGAGATGGAAGACGCTGACGACGCCTTGCCATACTAGCAGTCAGCAGTTGTGCATCGTGGCAGGTTGCCCAAGACTAAACCAGAGAGGGCTGGACCTGCATTACCACCATTTGTCCACCATCCAGAACTGAAATATCATTGTTGACATGTACACATAAGGAACTGTTTGACATTGAAATTGGGACTCAAAAGAACTGTTGGCCCAGAAATAAACTCACTACAGACTGATTCATTTGCCTCTCAGCATAACCATTATTGCTTGTCTCATTTTTGGTTCTTGTAAGTGTATTTCTAGTATCACATGATCTCACTCATCTAGGGGAAATAATGAGCAACATAAACGGATGAACAAAAACAGACCCAGAGACAGGGAAGCATCGATTAGACTGTCAAACCTCAGAGGGAAGGTAGGGGAGGGTGGGGGTAAGGGGGAGAGATCAACCAAAGGACTTGTGTGCATGCATATAAGCCTAACCAGTGGTCACAGACAACAGGGGGGTGGGGGAATTCGTGGGGAGGGGTTTGGGATGGGAATGGGGGGATGAGGACAAATATGTGATAATTTAATCAATAAAGAAATGAATAAAAAAAACAAAATTGTTGAAAGAAAAGACTAGCATAAATTTTAAAAAAATTATCTCATTGAATCTCCTTATTCATCTCTGTATCTCCAATAAGTAGCTGTTTAATTAGACTGAATTTATTTCTTCCTGTTCCCAAACCTTCTGTCTAAAATCAACAGCATGAGAAATCTCTCTACATTTCCAGAAGTGGCCAGAATGACTTTCAGGTTAATGCCACCCTTCTCCACACCAAGTTCCTCGCCTCCTTCTCATTTCTGTTCTGTAGTTTTGCTATTGATGTCTACGATGCTCACAAGGCAACTCCTCAGAGCAATGGAGAAAAGTGCAAAGCACTATCCACTTGAAAAGATCTTTCTCTGTAACAATCATTTCTAGTAGTGATTTATATCATAACTTAAATCCTTATGGAATAACAGAATCATGGAAGAGCTAAGTGTTTTTTCTTGAGGGCCATGAGGTAAGCCCTGTATGAGGCTAAAAGAGGATTTTTGGTTTCCCAATGTAGCTTTGGATTTCAAATCTATATAAACTTTCACACTGAATTCAAAACAGGCAGATTTTGGAGATGAGAAGAAAAAAATAAGGCTTTGGAAAAGTAAGGAATAGGCTGTGAAAAATTTGCAAGACAGAAGCTGCAGGGCTCACATACATTGCATGAATGAATGGGATCAAGGAAGGCTTAGCTTTAGGGCTAAGTCAAAACCATTCATCTTTAAATGGCAAAAGTATAAAGAAGATAAGCTTTGAGACTTCAATTCTCTCTTTCTGCTCTCCCCAGAGAATTCCAAATACTAAAAGTAATTATTGTCAGCAGGATAGACAGTAAAATTGACCCAATGGACAGAATCCTAATTGCCCTAAAAGTACCCATTTTTCTCCCAGTTATATGTTATGGTTTTGCTACTGGTTACTGCAATAGTTAATAAAACAAGATAATCTCTAAGTGAATTCAAAGCCCAAGGGCTAAGGTAAAGGAAGTAAAGCAAATGCCTTTTGGGACCAGGCAAGAACTTCTATGAGTGCAATTAACAAAGAGAACTCTCATCTTCGGTAGCCCGTACCTTCATAGTTGCCAGGAAGAATAAAATCCTTTCAACTTTTCAAGAAAAGACATAAACCTGCATTTTTATGTGTAACCTCCTGGTTTTAAATGTGGACAATTATTTAAAAATGAAAACACAGGGCATGCCAAACAAACTGTTGGCCTTTAGTGGGAAATACCAGTTTGCAGTCTCTGGTCTGAAGAATCCTAGGAACCTAGGTGATATTTAGGGATGTCTTTCAAGTCATTCACTGTGCCTTATTAGCCCCCAAATGACAGTCCTGGAAGCCATGTTCTGACAAACATCTCTGTCCTGTCCCCTGGCCTCCTCCTAATGGGCCCTGCCTTTGTGAGCAAGTACTTGACTCAGAGACCAGAGTTCCACGCCTCTGCAAACACCCTCCGGTCCATCCTGCACCTGGGTGATCTATGACCTCTGGTGGCAGGGCACGCCTGCAGCAGGTCTTGGTGTGTGCTGGGGAGCTACTCTTCCAGAACGCTCCTCTCCTATCTTCTCCACGGTTCCCAATTTGCATTCCTACGCTCTCCATTTCTCCTTTGAAGATGTTTTCCTTTCTTTTCT
Source organism: Plecotus auritus (assembly GCF_963455305.1). Lineage (NCBI taxonomy): Eukaryota > Metazoa > Chordata > Mammalia > Chiroptera > Vespertilionidae > Plecotus > Plecotus auritus. The sequence continues at coordinate 140,816,300 of NC_137776.1, read as the reverse complement.
CTTCTCTTCTCTCCCAGTTCTCTCTGTCTCATCCTTTTCTTTCTTACCTCTTCATTCTTTTCCCTTCTTTCTCTGTTGTTCCCTTCCTCTGTTCTCATTCTCTTCTGTTTATTCTATCCTCTCCACCCCTGTCCTCGCTCTATTACTCTCCTTCCTTTCCTCCCCATCTCTTCCGCTCCTCTCGCTCTCCCAGAACCAGAGAAAGGGGAACTTCGGAGAGCTCGCTCACCAGGAATACACCAACACCGGATTCGAGTATTTTTTGTGATGGGAGCGGAGGGTCAGGGAGCCCTTGCGCTCTAGCACGTCGGTGGGGCCGATCTCAAACTGGTATCCCCTAGTGCTGCACAAGTCCTGGCGGGAGCTGCCAAAGTTCTCCATGACCGCCTTCGCAGTGCAGATCTCGTAAGATTTCCCTCTGCGCTGGTTTGGCCCGGGCCCCAAGCCGACGACAACCAAGATTCGGCATCTATCAACTCCTAAGCAACCTGGGGCGGGGTCAATGGAGGGAGGGCACTCTCAAACGTAATAGCGCAGGTTTCCTAGACAGTGTCGCTGCTGAGTTAAAGGAAACTACATTTCCCAGAATGGAACGAGGGGGTGTCCGGGCTTCATAGAAGAAGGCTCTGCATCTTGGGACTTGTATTTTCGCACGCCCAGCAGCCTAATCTCCGAGTGGCTGGGCGGAGTTTAAGCGGGACCCTAGGGTCAGTCAAGGGATGATGGGACCTGACTCCGGAGAGGGGTCTGTTCCCGCTATCCTTGCATAAATTCTTTTTACCATCCATCATCTGTTGCCACCATACTTTCTGCTTACAAGTTTGACTAAAAGGGAGCAAGAGAACACCACTCAAACCCTAAAATATGTCATTTCTATATAGATTTTCTGAGAAATAAGAGGAATGGAATCATTCAGCTAAAAAGTCTGAGATGAAATGGCCTAGCTGGTTCCAATTTCAGCTGCTTTCAATACTTTCTGAACATGAGTTTCTTCCTCTGGGGGGAAAAAAAACAAACAAAAAAAAAAACACGAAGGAAGGGTTGGGTCTGAAGAAGGGACGGCATGAACACGAATCTGAGGTCTCTTCAGATTCTTAAGTACAGTTTAGGGCTCCGGTACATTCAGCTTCCTAAGACTTACCAAGTTCTTATCATTTAAACACATGATATTTTGTGACAATACAAATTCATCACATTATTGTATTGTGAGTTATATGCAAGGAGATTTCAAAATAATTATCTATGGCATTGCCTTCAAGAAATCAATGAATAGCTGTATTATAGAAGGGAAGTGCTTATTCCATTTTTTCACTTTTCAAGTAAAAAATATTTAACACATCAGAATTCTCCTCCCCAACCTCAGTTGAACACTTTAAGGGCATTAATGGACTAAATCAGGGCCATCCCTCTTACCTGGCACAGTGCTTTCAGTACATGGCATCATTTCACAGTGTTGAATGAGTGAATGAATATTATGTTGGATTATTTTAGACCTACCTGGGCTTTCAGAAATTTCATAAGTGTCTTACTTTATGAAGACCACATATACACAAAAATTCAAATTTAAAAGTAGACAAATTAAGAGATTTCACATTACAATAGATTCTCTAGTTTGTAAATAGTGAGGTGCTTTTCTGGGTGAGTTTTCATATATTTGATTACACACAACTATTAAGGACTTTTCTGTGGCCTGCAGTTGCTCAGTGTGGACACCTGTGGTACCTACGACCCTATTTTACAGACAGCCACAGGTAAGCCATGTTATTTGAAACCAATCCAGCTAAGTGCTAGAGATTACTGACCACTATTTGAGTTCTTCTTGAAGTAATGGGAGGAAAATAGAAGTTAATTTTAAAATGGTAAATAAGATCTGTGTTAAGCTCAGTGCTGTACAAAGCATAGCATATAGCTATTGCTCCAATATTACCGCCATTGCTATCATCTGCTTGTGTGTTTTAGTGACAACATGGAAAGAGCTTGAAAGTCTTCAGTCCCATCGTTACAAGACAAAAGATAAACTAAAACAAAACACTTTTCTTAGGCTCATCCGAGAATGAAGATCGCAGAGCAACCTCTAACCCAGAAATCTGAGAAACGGGCAAATACAGAGAATCACAGCTAAGATCAGCTTATCTGGAGCAAAAAATGCTGGAGCCTTCAACTGCTTTGAACACTGAAGTGATCATCTTGACAAATTCTTCAAGGCTGAGTGTGGACTAGCTTATGATTGAGAAAGTCCTTGTGGCCCAATTTTAGGGAAACCCAAACACTTTTTTATGGAATTTACCTCAAGGAACCCCATCAGGTTCTCACAGTGATGACCCCAAAAATACACCCTCCCACTTTAGTCATAGGGTGGGTTAAGTAACCATTTTGATATATTCCAAATCCATTTTTTGTAATAAGGGCCAATGTTCCAGATGAAATGATGTTACCAGAATCTTCCATGACAAAGGGAAGGGCAATAAGACAACTCCAGCTACCTTATCCTCCTTATCTCACGTAAGAGGAGAAGAAGAGTCAAAAAGCATTTCTGAAGGTCACATCCCAAACACTCATGCCCATAAAAGACTCAGAGTTCATTATCCTATATAATAAAAGGCTAATATGCAAATTGTCCCCTCGACTGGAATTTGACCAGGAGTTCGACCAGGTGGCGGGGCTGTCGGATGGACCCCACCCTTGCACGAATTTGTGCACTGAGCCTCTAGTAAAATTATAAAACAATTCCTCTCGAACAGCACCTTACTATTACATCAACAGGGCTCTAGTTTTATAATAACAGAGAATTACAACTAAGAAAGTAACAAGATATAGTTCTATTTGAGAAGGAATTCTTAGGACAATTTATGAAAACAGGAGAGAAAAAATACACCTGAGGAAACTGAATCCTGTGACACCTTCAGCTATAGCAAACATAATCCTAACCAGATTGACATAAAACCTTTCACTAAAGGCCTAGTTAACCTCAGTTTCTATTATCCCATATATCATGTCCAATTTTCAGCAATTTGCAATATGCTAAAAGGAAAGAAAAAGAGAAACAGGATCTGAGGTGACAAATTTAGCATCAGAACCAGATTCAGTAGGGGTAATGAAAATATTCCAAAATTCAATGTGTGTACTCATTTATGTACACATCTACAAAGTATAAAATAATTATTAGTTTGGCCTTCTTTCAATTCCTAAAACATGCCATGCAAGCTCTATTCTCCTTGAGGCCTTCACATATGCTGTTTCCATTACTGGCAAGGCTTTTCCCTGCTTTTCACAGGGGTGGTTCCTCCTAACCTTTCAGGTCTCAGCTTAAATATCACCACCAGGAACAGGCTTCCCTGAGCACACTGTCTGAAGATATACCCTTACCCCACACTGTTATTATCTGTCCTGATATCTTGCTTTTTCCTTTTGTGTCAGGAATTACAATTTTTTTTTAGTATATTAATATGTTCATTTGAATATTTCTTCCATCAGCCTGTAGGTCCCATAAGAAGGCAAGAATAGTATCTGTTTTCTCTCAGTTGTATACTCAGCAGTTAACACATGTCTTATATATAATAACACTTTTTAAAATACGTGGAATAAATAAGTACAATTAGCCGAAGCCGGTTTGGCTCAGTGGATAGAGCGTCAGCCTGCGGACTGAAGGGTCCCGGGTTCGATTCCGGCCAAGGGCACGTACCTTGGTTGCGGGCACATCCCCAGTGGGAGGTGTGCAGGAGGCAACTGATTGATGTTTCTAGCTCTCTGTCCCTCTCCCTTCCTCTCTGTAAAATACCAATAAAATATATTTTAAAAAAATAAGTACAATTACTTGGACTCTCACCCACTCAGAGGTGGTATTTAGCCTTCTCCTCCTATAAACTAAATACACCATCTTTTACACTGTTTTTTTGTTTGTTTTTGTACACTGATGGTGATGTGAAAGACTTACCATAGAAATTAAAGTGTCTACAGTAGAAAGACACTGCTTGGGGAGTTACTCTTTGGTATTCCTTCCTACAATTCAAACTATCGGTCTCTATAAATACTGTAATGCAGGTTTGAGCATAATTTAACAATTAACAAAGAAAATTAATCATTTCCTATGGGTGATTTTGGCCTGTTGTTAATTTTGATGAGTGGCAGAAGTGGCTTAAAACATGGAAACAGGAAAAAATGGAGAAATAAGGTATATTTTTATTATAAAATTTTTGAGTTGAAAAATTAAGTTAAGAAGTGAGATGGAAGAAGGGGAAATGTAGCCCTGCCTTACTCTTAGGAAGATACTGAAGATGTCAAATTAAGCTTTAAATACCTTTCAAATTTTTTCAGTTATGATTTTTTAACCTAAGTCTATGGTAAAGGGTAAAGGGGGCCAAATATATGGTAATAGAAGATGATTTGACTTTGGGTGGTGGTACACAATGCAATTTACAGAATATGTATTAGAGAATTGTACACTTGAAACCTATATAATTTTAAAAAGTGTATGGTTTTCATTATTGTCATATTTATACTGAAGAATATGCAAATCATAGAATAACAAAACTCTTAAGAATGTACTACTACTTGGATACTTCTTTCATTTAGTCATCCATTAAAAGCCATATTACTAAGAAAATCCCTGCAACAATTTGACATCTTCAGTATATGAGGAACATACATTGCATCACAGAGACATACCCATCTCCCTAGCTGTTTCCATATGCAGGTGCTGGATTGGCACTTTGTTTTTCCAGACATTTTCTCCTATTCTCTGAAGATTACATCATGGGTCTCCTGGGCCTCTGCAGTAGGAAGGAAGAAGAGGACAAAGGAAAAGAATGACATTTTGGAACTAATAACTGTTAAGAAAAATAATTTATTCAGCAATATAAAATACCTATTATGTACCAAAAAACCTAGTATTTTCACTACAGTATCCCCATGGATTCTAATATCACCATTAAGTGGTCATTTAATGTCATCTTCATGATCAGCATCTTGGTAACATTTACCAACTTTGTTGGGTTAAAAAAAAGTTGGTTTTAACTAGGAGATTAATTATAATTGCAGTATAATAATTTTCTTTAGAAATACTAGAAAAGAGTTTCATATTGAAAATTAGTATTTAGTTTAGTCTTAGTTACTATTCTTTTAATATTGTACTCATCATGCTTTCTTTATTCACAGAAATCAGTAATAATTGAATAGTGCTTCATAGTTTAAACATGCCTTCACATGCATTTTCCTATTTTTATCTCAACATTTAGAATAATAAAGTGCTAGAGACATCAACTAAGTATAATAATAAAGATAACATTTGCATTCAGGGTGATTTTGTGACTTTTTAAAAATTAGTTCTTGATTATATAGGAAGTTTTGTATTTGGAAAAATAAACACACACAGAAACTCTCATGAATTTAATGTCATCATTTGAAAATCATATATTAATTTCTCTTCCTTTTCCTGAGATGGTCTTTAATAAAAACTTTAAATGTGACATTGCTTCTGTTGACTTTTCTTAATATTTCATTTTTAAAAACATTGATATTGTGGCTTCTTGACTAGTATTATATTTCCCTTCTCCTATTTCCTTGTTAGTAAGTTCTTTGATTTTAAATTTTAGGAAAGTTATCATTTTGAGGCTTGGCATACTATAAGTATATAGCTAATCACAACATCAATATAATAATGAAGCACTGAAAATTGAGCACTTAATTTTTTTAATGGGAAAATAAGCTTGGTGTTTTTGCAATAATAGTCAGTATACAGTAAGCACATGTTTAGTATTACTTAAAGTCTCTCTTACATAATACAGGGTGCAAACATAGGTTTACTGTTGTTCATATGAAAATAATAAAATAACCCGGCTAGCATGGCTCAGTGGTTGAGCTTTGACCTATGAACCAGGAGGTCATGGTTCAATTCCCAGTCAGGGCACATGTCCGGGTTGCAGGCCAATCTCCAGAGTTGGGCATGCAGGAGGCAGCCAAACCATGATCCTCTCATCATTGATGTTTCTCTCTCTCTCTCTCTCTCTCTCTTTCTCTCTCTCTCTCTCTCTCTCTCTTCCTCTCTGAAATCAATAAAAATGTATTTTTTAAAAAAGAAAATAATAGTTAATCCTATATCATAAAAGGGTAATATATAAATCAACTGAATGGCGGAATGACCGGTCGTTATGATGTACACTGACCAGCAGGGGGAAGACGCTCAATGCAGGAGCTGTCCCCTGGTGATCAGTGCAATCCCACAGAGGGAGCCCCACTCAACCAGAAGGTGGGCTCATGGCTGGAGAGTGCAGCGGCAGTGGCGGGAGCCTCTCCCGTCTCCACAGCAGTGCTAAGGACCTAAGCAGGCCTAAGCCATCAGTTGGATATCCCACAAGGTCTCCCAGACTGTGAGAGGGTGCAGGCCGGGCTGAGGGACACCCCCCTTCCCCCAGTGCATGAATCTCGTGCACCGGGCCTTTAGTAAATAATATAAGAATAAACTGTTTTGCATACTCACAACTGTAGACCAACTTTTGCCCCACCTGTATTACTATGATATTCAATTCAAATAAATGGAGTAAATAAACAACACAATATAGTGATATAAGGAGAATAATATAGAGTGAAGATGCAAACAGATTATAAAGTCATCTCCAACTCTTCACAAAAGGATGAAGCACCTGTCATTAAAACCACTTTGGTGTCTTCCTTCCCACCAGGGCTCTCAACACATACATTAGGTTTTATTGTAGAAAGTCTGGAACATCCAGAAGAATATAAAGAATGCATATTTAGGAGAAACCAAGATGGCAGCATAGGTAAACACCTAAACTGCTGCCTCGCACAACAATTTCAAAACTACAACTAAAAGACAAAACGGACATCATCCAGAACCACAGGAAGGCTGGCTGAGTGGAAATTCTACAACTAGAAGGAAAGAGAAAAGCACACTGACAGAGGAGCTGCAGGAGGCAGAGGTACTGAGACGCGCACACGCACAGAGAGGACTGGCAACTGAGTGCGCAGCTGGCTTTCTCAAGCGAGAGGGAGACAAAAGCTCCCCACTGCTCTGAACTCCAGTTCTGGGCGAGACTCTGGGGACACAGACTTATACGGGGTGAAACTGGATGGTCAGGAAAGAGAAAAGCACACTGAGACTCAGAGGAGCTACAGAAGGTAGAGGTACCAAGGCGCGGGCACACGCACAGAGAGGGTGGGCAACTGAGTACGCGGCTGGCTTTCCCAAGCAAGAGGGAGACAAAAGCTCCCGAATGCACTGAACTCCAGTTCCGAGTGAAACTCTGGGGACCCAGACTCATTGGGGGAGAAACTGGACTGTCTGGCAGTGGGTGGAACTCAAGGGCGGCTTTCTCTCAGAGGTGCTTGCAGCGATAACCACGGGACACTGAGACACAGGGGCCTATTAGGGCAGGGCTGATGGGAAACCAATGCTGTCTGCTCTGCCCTGAGACTCCGCCCCATCCAAGCTGAGCACAGAAGCTTTTGCAAGTCTTGTCTCATAAGGGTGTCTCCAGCACAGAAGTTCTCCCAGCATAGACACAGCTGATCCTCACAGCCAAATGGACTGGAGGTCAATTCCTCCCAGTGATACCAACAACAATCAAGGCTTAACTACAACAAGACTGTGCACACAGCCCACAAAGGGGTGCACCAAGAGTGTCCACCTCAGGTAACTGGGGAGGCTGACCCACTGGGCCCTTTAGGACACCTAGCACACAAAGCCACTCTATCAACTCAGGGAAGCAGCCAAAATGTGGAGACAAAGAAACAGGTCACAAATGAAAGGAATGGAGGAAAGTAAACAACTGGATATAGAGTTCAAAACCACGGTTATAAGGTTTTTCAAGAATTTTCTAGAAAAGGCTGATAAATTTAGCGAGACCCTCGAGGATATGAAAAAGGACCAACTAGAAATTAAGCATACACTGACTGAAATAAAAAATATTATACAGAGATCTAACAGCAGACTAGAGGATCTCAAGAATCAAGTCAAAGATTTGAATTACAAAGAAGCAAAAAACATTCAACTGGAAAAGCAAAAAGCAAAAAGAATCCAAAAATATGAAGATAGTGTAAGGAGACTCTGGGACAACTTCAAGCTTACCAACATCCAAATTATGGGGGTGCCAGAAGAAGAGAGAGAGCAAGATACTGAAAACCTATTTGAAGAAATAATGACAGAAAACTTCCCCCACCTGGTGAAAGAAATAGACTTACAAGTCCAGGAAGCGCACAGAACCCCAAACAAAAGGAATCCAAAGAGGACCACACCAAGACACATCATAATTAAAATGCCAAGAGCAAAAGACAAAGAGAGAATATTAAAAGCAGCAAGAGAAAAACAGTTAGTTACCTACAAGGGAGCACCCATACGACTGTCAGCAGATTTCTCAACAGAAACTATGCAGGCCAGACGGGAGTGGCAAGAAATATTCGAAGTGATGAATAGCAAGAACCTACAACCAAGATTACTCAACCCAGCAAAGCTATCATTCAGAATTGAAGGGCAGATAAAGAGCCTCACAGATAAGAAAAAGCTAAAGGAGTTCATCACCACCAAACCAGTATTATATGAAATGCTGAAAGGTATTCTTTAAGAAGAGGGAGAAGAAGAAAAAGGTAAAGATAAAAATTATGAACAACAAATACGTATCTATCGACAAGTGAATCTAAAAATCAAGTGAATAAAAAAATCTGATGAACAGAATAAACTGGTGAATATAATAGAATCATGGGCATAGAAAGGAAGTGGAGTGACAATTCGTGGGGGGGAAAGGGGTGGGGGGTGTGGGAAGAGACTGGACAAAAATCGTACACCTATGGATGAGGACAGTGGGGGGTGGGGTAAGGGCAGAGGGTGGGGTGGGAACTGGGTGGAGGGGAGCTATGGGGGAAAAAAGAGGAATAATTGTAATCATCTGAACAATAAAGATTTATTAAATTTAAAAAAAAGAATGCATATTTATAGGTCTTAATTATCTCCAGCAATTAATTCCATCATACAGAGATAGCCATTGTAACATTTTAGTTTATATTTATATTATGTACAATTCATTTTGTATATATCAGGGTTATTTTATATGCTGTTTTGGTACTTGTTTTTGTCATTTCATATCTACCTTTCCCCTATCATCAAATAGTCTTCTAAAATATGAAAAGCATGATTTGGGGGACATGTGGAAGGATTGCCAAAACACATTCACAGTCATGTGAATAATAATTAGAGGCATGGTCAACTTAAAATACATCTCTAAAAAAATTAGTATGTATGAGAGAGTTGGTGCTTTGGCCAGTATGGCTCAGTTGGTTAGAGCATCATCCCATACACCAAAGGGTGGTGGGTTCGATTCCCATCAGGGCACATATCCAGGTTGTGGGTTTGATCCCCAATCAGGGCACATGTGGGAAGCAACTGATTGATATTTCTCTTCACATCGATGTTTCTTTTTCACATTGATGTTTCTCTCTGTTTCTCTCTCTCCCCCTTTCTCTCTCTAAAATCATATAAATAAATAAATAAATAAATAGACAGTTGGCTAATTAACAAATAAATATATCCATGTCTTTATTAACATACACTTTTTAAACTTTTCTTTTTTTTTAAATATATTTTATTGATTTTTTACAGAGAGGAAGAGAGAGGGATAGAAAGTTAGAAACATCGATGAGAGAGAGACATTGATCAGCTGCCTCCTGCACGCCCCCTACTGGGGATGTGCCCGCAACCCAGGTACATGCCCTGGACCGGAATCGAACCCGGGACCCTGCAGTCCGCAGGCTGACGCTCTATCCACTGAGCCAAACCGGTCTCGGCAAACTTTTCTTAAGTTACAAAAATTATATTTTGTTCTTTGAATTACTTAGAAAATAAAATTATCCTATAAATATACCTCCCCCTAAGAGTTTGGTAATATATTCTTCTGGCTACAATGTGCTTTTCTGATTAAACTAAACAATATCTCATCAAATAGATTTATTATAATGTAATCAATCTCTACTGTTGGGCATTCAAGCTATTTGCAATATTTCATTATTATCAATAAATGTATTTTACAGATTCCTGAACATAAATGTTTGAGCCCTTCGAGAAAATCTTGCTAAATTTACCGAATATCATATTCTTCTCCTATCTAATAAAAGAGCAATATGCAAATTAACCATCACTCCGCTACACCCACCAGCCATGCCCACCAGCCAATCAGGAGCGAATATGCAAATAAACCCAACCAAGATGGCTACCGCCACAGAGAGCAGGAGGGAGGCTTGGGTTTCCCCGGCAATGGAGGAAGCCAAGCTTTCCGCCTGCCCTTGCCTGCCTAGGCCTCCACTCAATGCTACAAAGTTTCAATGATAGAAGATACATAAACCCAAACAGAAATGGCGGCAGCCACGGAGCTGGAAAGAGCAGGAGGCTAGGGTTGCCCTTGGCGATGGAGGAAGCCAAGCTTTCCACATACTCTGGCCGGCCCAGGCCTCTGCTTAAGGGTACAAAGTTTCAATTATAGAAGATACATGACTCACCAAAAAAATGGCTGCCGCCACAGAGCAAGCAGAAGGCTTGGCTCCGCTCCAGGCTACAAAGTTTCAATTGTAGAAGATAAATAAACCCCAGATACCAGGGCCTCCGCTTGGGTCGCCAGGGGGCGTGGCTGGCCTGCAAACCACCACAGGCCCCTCGTCCAGGCTGCCCCACGCCCCAAGGGAACCCCCACCCTGATCTGGGACACCCTTCAGGGCAAACCAGCTGGACCCCACCCGTGCACCAGGCCTCTATCCTATCTAATAAAAGAGTAATATGCAGATTGACCATCACTCCAACACACAAGATGGCTGCCCCCATGTGGTCAAAGATCCTGCCCCCATGTGGACACAAGATGGCCGCCACAAGATGGCCAGCAGGGGAGGGCAGTTGGGAGGGACCAGGCCTGCAAGGGAGGGCAGTTGTGGGCGATCAGGCCAGCAGGAGAGATCAGTTGGGGGGACCAGGCCTGCAGGGGAGGGCAGTTAGGGGTGACCAGGCCTGCAGGGGAGTGGTTAGGGGGTGATCAGGCTGGCAGGCCAAAGCAGTTAGGGGCAATCAGGAAGGCAGGCAGGCGAGCAGTTGGGAGCCAGCAGTCCTGGATTGTGAGGGGGATGTCCGACTGCCCGTTTAAGCCCGATCCCACCGAGATCGGGCTTAAACGGGCAGTCGGACATCCCTCGAGGGGTCCCAGATTGGAGAGGGTGCAGGCTGGGCTGAGGGACACCCCCCCTCCCCCGTGCACGAATTTTGTGCACCGGGCCTCTAGTATATTACTAAAAGTATTATGAATTTCAATTCTTAACTTCTTTCAACCTCAGTTTTCTTTTTCTGCAAAAGTATGGGTTTGGATCAGTTCTAATATTCTCCAATTCTAAAAACCTTGAGTTATAATTATAGTAGGTCCTTAATAAGTGAGTAAAACAATTTGTTAACTCTTAGAAGAAAATGTGAGACACAATTCATGCCTTTCAAATGAGCTTAAAGAGGGTGTGTGCTCATGTATGTGTTTGTGGGGAGGAATGCACAGAAGCATAAAGAGTTATCTTTCTGGAATATCAATTTTACTTCAGGATTTAGGGACAAAGTTTGGGTTTTTCCCCTCTCAAATATATTAGAGTGAGATACAAAATTAATCAATTTTTAAGATAAAAAATAAAGTCTTTGGAAAAAAAAGTGTATTTCTCAGTGTGCTGCTTTGAGCTCTGTCCCCCAGAGGTCAGGATTTTTTTTTCATTTTTTTTAGGAAAAGATGCAAGGCTTTAAGTGAAGAGAAAGAAAACATCAGTTAATTCAAATATTTGAGAATTGGTATCGTATTCTTAGAGTAACTAACTAAGATATTTGAAGTTGTCCTTGGCCTTGGGAATCTAAACACACATTCACTCACTGCACTGCGTCCTCTGAGAAGCGTCAACAGGTTAAGGTTTGCTTGATTTACAAACTAAAACCTGTCCCATCTTGCTTTTTTTTACAATTATGTGAATCTTCTAGCTCATTTCTATTAAAAACATAAGGCCAATGTCTATACAGCAGTTCTATCCTTTATAAATATACCTACAGGGAGTGTTAACCATTGGATATAGTTAATTTATATTTCTCATTCAATGCTTTACAATTTTGCATACAAAATTATTCTTTGATAATCAACCCTATTTCAATTATTATTTGACAATCAACCCTATGTCTTTACATTAAACAGACAGTAAGCTTGCTTTTCTTTAAAAAAAGTTTTAAAAAATACAGATTTCAAGGATTAAGTAAAAATAACTGAACTGAAGGCAGTCAGATTTTTTTCTATTACAAAAGGATGAAGGAAAATCTAATGTATAATGTTTGAATTGTGGCACTTCAAAATCCAAATTAACTAGAAATTCTTTTTCCTACAAAAATGATTTGTAGCAAGATAAATAGTTACAAAAGCAAACTCTATCAGGGCCTTGGTTTTCTCACTCCAAAACTAACGCAGTGTTCAGAGGACTCCAAACCTTGCGGAAAATGAAGTACAGTTGTCTCTTGGTATGGGCAGGAGATTGATTCCATGATCCCCACGGATACCAAAATCCACAGATGCTCAAGTCTCTTGTAAAAGTGGAGTCGTATTTGAATATAATGCACATCTCCCATATACTTTAAATCATCTCTAGGTTACTTCTATTACCTAATACAATGTAAATGCTATATAAATGGTTGTTACACTGTATTGTTCAGGGAGTAATGACAAGAAAAAACAAGATGTTCAATATAGAACCAACCATCCTGGGCTTAATGACACAGTACCCTCGGCAACAACCTTTCTTCCCACATCTTTTCTACCCAAAGTTGGTTGAATCTGTGGCAGGTAGGAAGGGCCCACCATACACTCCGTAGAAAATCTAAAAAATACTTCAGTACTGAACTCCTGCTTCTTATAGACAGGTGGCAAAGAACTTTTTCTTTTCTTTCCTATTCTTTCCTTTAATGCATTCGTTAATTTTTAAAAAAATTAATGGTTGAGAGCTCAGAGGCCGAAATTGGCACGCAGGAAAAGGAAGTCCCCAACAAGGTCCAATTGGGACTCATTCTGCCAGGAGCGTCTCTAAAGGCCTCCTCCCTACAGCTGGAAAAATAAAGCAAACATGCTCTCAAAGGTACTAACTGCTCAAGAGGCCTTGCACTTGCAAGGAAACTTCCCTCCCGGGACTCCCGGGATCTGGCAACTCCTTAAGAATGGAAGTTGTGGGGATGGGGGATGACTTGAGGACCACTTACTCCTCAGCCCCGACAGGATAGAAATTTTTTAAAAATGTGTAAAACAGAGACCTGCAATTGAATCTGCAGCATCTTCTGGGACGCTGACAAACTGTTCGGGACAGCGAGAGGAAGTCAGGGCCCTACCCACCAGGCAGCTCCAGTCCTAGCGGGCGCCACGCCCCGGCCACCGGCGGATGACCCGGAAGTTCTCGGCGGCCGCGGCAGGGGCGGAGGCGGGAGCTCCGCCAAACAGGCGCACACGCGCGCTCCCCGCGGAACCCCGCCGGTCGTGCTGCCCTGTCCCGGAGGCGCTCCTGAGCCGCCCGGCTGCCAACATGGCCGAGACGAGCGAGGAGGTGGCGGTGCTGGTGCAGCGGGTGGTGAAGGACATCACCAACGCCTTCCGGAGGAACCCGCACATGTGAGTCGCGCGCCGGCGTGGCCGCCGTCTCCGGGGGTCGTCGGGGACGGAGGGGGGCGGGGCCGAGCCCGGAGCCGACCTCGGGCGGCGGCTCGAGGGCGGTGGGGCCTGGCGCGCAGCTCGGTGGAGGGGAAGGAGCCAGGTCGCGGCCGGATCGCTGGCGGCCGCTGCGGGGCCCGATCTCCGCCACCGGGACCGCTGTCGGGAGAGTCCCTAGAAGTGACCTCGGTAGATCAAAGGGAGCGAGTTTGTTTCGCTCTCCTGCTCCCGCCGGCCCCCCGTCCTTTCCCAGGAGTTCAGGAAACTGGAAAGACTTCATCCGGGCGTTCACATCCTCCATCTGTTTAGGAAGGGTACACGGGCACACACACGATGTGAGTCTATATGCTTCGTGTAAACAACTCCTTTGAGGTTCACCCCGGTCGCTGGTAAGAGGGGGTTACGATCATCTGATCCTCAATGGGCCCAAACCCCTCTCCATTTACTAACCAAAGGAAGTTTGAGGCTGCTTTTGACTTTCGCCTTCCTTGTCCCAGGGTTGTGCAGGGACTCTGACGAAACATTTTGTTTTGAAGGTGAACAGAGCATTCTCAAGAGTTTAGCTTCTGTAGGCACAGGATGAGTCTAATGTAAAGGAGAGGAAACCTCGACACTTTTTAGCAGTAGCTGAACCATAGTAACAGGGAGCAAGCACATGAGCCAATTTATTTTTTAATCCAGACCCTGGCGCCCTATTTAAGTAGAACACCACACTGTATCTTGCCTGCTTCCTTTCCGTTTTACTTGGGAGTACAGTACTCTGGGAAGATACCAGGAAAAACGATATTCTTTCTGGCACTTCTGCTTGTATGGAGCAAGCGAAAAGGAAGCTGTTGAGAGAGCGCGCTACATTTTACAAAAGAGGGAGAAGCAGGAGTGGAGCTCTTTCCCCATCTCTCATCCACAAAAGAAACACAGAATCCAGTTTTGTGTTATTTTCACTTTATCTCTTATGTTTAATATTTTATTCTTTAAACTAGAACACATGAGTTACTCTTTTTAAGTGGTCTAAGCCCTTAAGCTTTTTTTGCCTAAAAGAGGTGCCAAACCTCACATCAACATGAAGTGTTCTCTTTCTTCAAGGTGATGCTTATGAAAGAATTGAGAAGCCCTCAGATGTCTTGCTCTCTTGTGGCACACTGTTGGAGACCTGCAACTGTGCCTCATTAAAAACAAAACACTGCTGGCCTCAAAACACACAGGCCACCTCTGACAATGCCCACTTCCTTTCCCCTTGTGACTGCCGACACTTTCAGAATGAGTGTTTGGAATGATTTCTTGGCAGTAACCATAGTGGGTACTGGGCCTTGTAAAGAATGCTTTGATGCCTTGTATATCAGTCTTTCTGTCCCTTTTTCAGAAATGGAGCTTTAGTGCAAATGAGAGACATCATCCAAAAAAAAAAGAAAAAAAAAAAAGGCCAGACAAATGAAGGGCCTGTTTCCTCATCATTGGTGCTATTTTTCTTGAAGAAATTATAACAGAGGTTAGAAAGAAGTCTAATCTAATAAGTACAGTAATCATTTTAGTTCCTTGCCTTTGAGGTAGATTAGAAAAGCATCAATATTTTATACTTGAAGAAACAGATTGAGTGTTCATTGGCTTGGCAGGTTGACACAGTGCTGTTTGGAACACATCCCAATTCTTCTGGATCACATTTATTGAAACTTATAAAGGATTTTAATATCTTTTATCATATTCTTATGGTGAAATCTCATGAATGTACTCAGTCAATGCATAATTTATGCTTAAGCATTTGGGTCATTCAAGATTTAAAAGTATGAAATAAGATGGGCATTTGAAATAATGATATATAATATAGGGCTGAAAAATTAAATAGCTTAACTTATTGTTCAATAATAGTCTTCAGCTGTATTTTAGTACATATTTCCTACAATAATAATATCTTCAATGATATTACTATACATCCTTTAAAATGTCTTATAATTTTGGACTTTTCAAAATTGTCCGTACTTCTTCCCCAATCTAGCCCCTCCCTGCCCCCCAAATAGGCTATATTTTTAGTTAAAGGGGGGAGGGGGAGCATTGTTTACCTTGAAAGTTAGTACCTAATTACAGTTTTCAGTATTAAAAAAGAAAGGTTTTCATTCTTTACTTTTTGTTTTTCTTTTTCTCCAAACACAAGATAGATTGCAATTTTATTAGTCAACATCAACTCCATTGACTTTGTAGAGATCTCTAGCCAGGAGGAGTCAAAGCTACAGTGAAAGCTACAGTGGTTGATAAGTGGATTTTGTTAGTGGTAGGTGTGGATAGGTTACCTTCTTTGAGCCTCAGTTTCCTCTTGATCTACTGAGGCTGATGAGAACACAGGAAAATTACCTTACAAAATATCTGGCACTTAGTTGCCACTGGGTAAATATTAGGCTTAACCTGAATTCCTGTGTTCCTTAAAAAAATATATGAATGGTGAATATGAAACACTTCATGAACTGAAAAATACCATAGGAATGTTGTTTTTGTGGTTGACTCTTAGAGACTACTAATGGAAAAACAACTGAAGGCTTGACCCAGGGACTGATATTAAATTAATGTATAGAGTCTATGCTAAAGTGGAAGACAACTGTTTACAATGGAATTAGGTCATGTCAAAGATCTTCAGGTTATTTTTTATTACTCTTAAATATTTATTGAACTCCCACTGTTTACGAGGTGCTGTAGGTACCATCTTCACAGTGTAGAATTGGAAGGAGTATAAAACACAGTTATACTCAAGACACTCACAAAAATATCTATGATGATAGAAATGTTCTATATCTGTTCTGTCCAATATGATAGCTATGAGCCACATAGCACTATTGAGTGCTTAAAATGTGGCTAATGCAAATGAGGAACTGAATTTTAAATTTTATTGAATCTTAATTGATTTATGCATAATGGTCACATATGCCTAGTGACTACTGTATTATACAGTACAGGTCTAGATGGGGACCTAAGACCTACCTGCAAGAACAATAAATTAACCCTGCAAAGTGGTTTATGATAAAGGCTGGACTAAGCAGTCTGGTGAGCAAGTGTTATGTGAATCTTAGAAGGGAGGCTGGGTATGGAATATCTTGGCCAAAGCTCTTAGGGTAGATGGGTTTTGAGCTGAACTTTGGAAACTAGGTAAGATTTATCTCAGAGAGGGAGCCAAAGACCTCCACAGGGAACAGTAAACTAACCCCAAATAGCAAATATAATTGAAAAGATACAATAGGACCAGATTATGGAAGTCCTAACTGTGGTTTAATTTCTTTCATACCATGCATGCATTCAGCAAAAGAGCACTTCTTTTTGCAATGCTAATCCTGGGTCTGCAGGACTAGGAGCAAGGTGTAGATTGATGAACACACCACACATGGTCCCTGCCCTAATGGAACTTTAAACAAATCAACACAGAGATTATGAAAAGAGCCCCAAAGGATAAGAAGCATGGATAGAAAGAAGCCTAAATTAGGTTAAATGGTCAAAATAGTTCTTTCTGAGAAAATAATTAAATTGAGCCGTGAGGGATGGATAAGAGTTGGCTCAGGGAAAATACACCCTTCCTGGGTAGTGGGTAGGGCCCAATGAAGGGAGTAGTAATGAAGCAGTTTTAGATTGTCTGCAAATTGAACTGAAGAATCAGAAACCAGAGAGTCTCTTGCCTTCTTACACATGATTTTTATCTGTTTATTTAAATAATTGTATAGTTAGTTGTAAAATGTTTGGATTTGGAGTCTGACAGTCCTGGGTTTGAATTTTGGCTTGTCATTTACTAGCTGGGTAGACTTAGACAAGATTCTTTCCTCATTTTTAAAATGGGTTAAAATTCTTACTTTATAAAATTATTGTGCAGAATAAATGAAATAGTGTATGTAAAACCTGACAAAATATTGCATACAATAAACATTCAATGAACAGTTGTAATTTGTGTTGATGTTTTCTACATAAGGTCAGTAATATAATTTCAGTGATACACAAAGTCAGTTCCTTTACAAGATTTGCTAATTTTCCTTTGGTCATTCTTAAAAAATTCCAGTTTGAAGAGAAAAATAAAATGTTAGATTTACAAGATTTGTGAAGTGAAGCACTCAGAGAGATGTACTACACTGTGTATGGTCTTTTTAAGTAAATGTGGTGGGACATTTCCTGTTGCTGTTCCTTTGGAACAGCCTTCCCAGGTAACCTAAAAAGTGAGCATTTGGTATCTCTTTGAAAAGATTAGAACTTGATTATTATCCTAAATATTAACAACTTTAAAAATCCTATTACCTTGGTAATGCAGGTATCCTTGTTAAATACCAGGAATCTCAATTTCCAAAAACCTATAAATATAAAGGAATGAAATTTGCTGGCAGTGAAAAACTCAGAAATTTGTGAGACTATTTCATAAGGAAATAACTGGAGATGTGTTTTATATTTATAGCGCATTCAATGCAACCATTAAATATGTATTAATTAGTAGGAAAATGATTAATGTGAATTAAATTTTTAAAAAGGATTATCGAGGAGTGTGTCCAATATAATCCCACTTTATAAAATATTTAGGAAAAAAGGTCACATGCCCAAATTAACAGTGGTAGAGGGATGGCAGATGACTTTTAGTTTGTTTTTTTTTCTCTGAGTTTTCCAACTTTCCTTGAGTGGAAAATTAGAATTTAAGTACCAGAAATCTAGAAGGAATTAATATAAATCCTGCTTGCTTTCACCTCCCTGTGGCTACAAGGATTTGGAGCTAAGTATTAGGAAGTCCTAATTATTTTTTAAAATCTTTATGGTTGAAAGTATTACATATGTCCCCCTTTTTCTCCCATTGGCCCCCTTCCAGCCCAACAACCATCCCTGCCCCAGGCCTCACCATCCTATTTTCTGTGTTGATGTGTTATGCATATATGCATTACAAGTTTTCTTCCCACCTACCCATCCACCCACCTCCCTCGCCTTCTTTATGAAAAGGAAGTCCCAATTTTTAATTTAGCCACTGGCCAAAATGACCGTGGGTAAATCCTATTGACCTTAGTGGACCTCAGTTTCCTCATCTGATAAAATGAGAGACTAAAGTAATGAGGTCCCTTCCCATTTTAAAATGATTCTGGAATCCCAAATTGTCTGGGGGAAAAAAAGTGGACTATGACCTAAGGGACTAGACATAGAAGTCTGAAGTCAAGCACACTGTTATTTGGAAGCTTACTGACCTACCTATTTTGTCTAAAGCACTTGTTATATTTGTAGGAAGCAGCAAAGCACTGTATTTTAGGGTCAAATAACTTGGTGAAAGCTTAACATTCTTTTCCGCACTTTATCAGTAGCTGTTAAGCAAGGAACTTTCCAGATTGACCTCAGGCTCTTTTTTTTTTTTTTTTTTAACTCCTCACCTGAGGATATTTTTCCATTGATTTTTAGAGAGAGTGCGAAGGAGGGGGAGAGACAGAGAGAAACATAGATGTGAGGATTGAGAACTTTATAGGTTACCATATTTTTTTAATAATATTTTTTATTTCAGAGAGGAAGGGAGAGGGAGAGAGAGAGAAACACCAATGATGAGAGAGAATCATTGATCGACTGCCTCCTGCAGATCCTACTAGGGATCAAGCCTACAACCCCAGGTATGTGCCCTTGACCAAAATTGAACTCAGAACCCTTCAGTCTGCAGGCCAACAGTCTATCCACTTTGCCAAACCAGCTAGGGCAACCACATTTCTTTACAGTGTATTCTCTGCTCTTCATAATAGGCAGGGAAAGTATTATTATTCCTGTATTTCAGATGAGGATACTGATGGCCAAGTGACTTACCCAATTCACATTGACTGTCAGTGATCGAATGGAGATCTGGACCTCAGAAGATCAAGTGCTTTTGTCTCTATATCTTACTGCCCCTCTTTTAATTTGAATTTTTAAAATTTCTAGTGCTTTACATTTCCTGATATGACAGTTTTCATTCTTACACTAGAGGCCTGGTGCACGAAATTTGTGCATGGGGGCGGGGGGTGGGGGTGGTGGGAGTGTGTCAGCCCAGCCTGTACCCTCTCCAATCTGGGACCCCTTGAGGGATGTCCGACTGCCCGTTTAGGCCCGATCCTAAACGGGCAGTCGGACATCCCTCTCACAATCCGGGACTGCTGGCTCCCAACTGCTCGCCTGCCTGCCTGATTGCCCCTAACTGCTTCTGCCTGCCAGCCTGATCACCCCCTAACCACTCCCCTACCAGCCTGATCGACGCCTAACTGCTCCCCTGCTGGCCCAATTGCCCCTAACTGCCCTCCCTTGCCAGCCTCGTCGCCCCTAACTTCCCTCCCCTGCTGACCTGGTCGCCCCCAACTGCCCTCCTCTACAGGCCTGGTCGCCCCCAACTGCCCTCCCCTGCCGGCCCGGTCACCCCCAACTGCCTTCCCCTGCAGGCCTGGTCCCTCCCAACTGCCTTCCCTTACAGGCCTGGTCGCCCCTAACTGCCCTCCCCTGCTGGCCCGGTCACCCCTAAGTGCTCTCCCCGGCTGGCCTGATCGCCCACAACTGCCCTCCCCTGCTGGCCATCTTGTGGCAGCCATCTTTTGTCCACATGGGGGCAGCCATCTTATGTGTTGGAGTGACGGTCAATTTGCATATTACTCTTTTAATAGATAGTATGAGAAAAGCTGCCAGGTTTCTCAGTCTTAAAATTTGAAAGTTGGATAAGAGGAGATGTAGCAGCCCATTGCCTTTATGTAGACGTATAATGTAATTCCACATTTTAAAAGTGAGGAAAATGAGATCTGTAGAGACCAAGTGACATGCTCTATATATCACATTGACAGAACCAGGACTTGGACCCACTGCATTAGAAGGAAATCATTGGTTAGGTTTTTTTGCAGAATCAAGAAGTGATGCTCTTTGAACTTTATTTATTTTGAATATTATCACCAAAGTGCAAGGATAATCAACCTTTCAGTAGCAGTTATTGAGTACCTACTGTATCCAAGGTATTTTTAGTTTTTTAATTATTGCTTGGAAGTGCAGTAACCAACTAAAACAATGTGCAATTTTTGTGTGTGTGTGTGCAGATGGCTCTGTTCTGTCATTTAGGTACATGAAGTTGAGCATTTTATTTTGGGTATAAATAGTGAGCAATGCAGGGTTTTTATATTGTGAATTTAAGTTATAAAAATCCATTTCCCTCCCCCCCCCCAAAAAAAAAACAACACAAAACTCCACCAGACTATACCCAGAAGATAGGATTCTTTTATTCTAGTTATTAAATGATCTACTTTATATAGTAAAACCTGAACAGCAGAAAATACCAGAGATTCTGATATATATTAACCATGTGTAGATTAGATGTGGCTACTTGTCCTATCACCAGATACAAATGCAAAAACAAGGTACTGGACATTAACCTCCCTCGGATGCTCTCTCAGCATTGGTAAATTCTTCCTACAGAATTTTATTTATATTACTAGAATGACAAAGTGGTAACATTTAAAAATATATATATATATTTTATTGATTTTTTTACAGAGAGGAAGGGAGAGGGATAGAGAGTTAGAAACATCAATGGAAGAGAAACATCAATCAGCTGCCTCCTGCACACCTCCCACTGGGGGTGTGCCTGCAACCAAGGTACATGTCCTTGACTGGAACCAAACCTGGGATCTTTCAGTCCGCAGGCCGACGCTCTATCCACTGAGCCAAACCAGTTAGGGCCAAAGTAGTAACATTTTATTGTAGATACTGACACAACTCCCCAGCAAAACCATCAGCTCTCTGAAATCTGGGACCACCTTGTTCATTTTTGCATTTTCAGAATCTAGCACAGTAGCCAGTACATTAGAGTAGTACTCATAAAATGTTTAGATAGTATTGACATGGTGTATTGAACACCTCTGAATTAACAGAGCCAGTTGTCGGAACAAAAGCCTTAGGTCTTAAAATCTACTTACAAGTTAAGATAGCTTGAAAGAATGGTTAGAGACTTGCAACCCTTAGAGTACCCTTGTTTATTATTATATACTAGAAGCCTGATGCATGAAAATTCATGCAAGAATGGGCCTTCCTTCCCCTGACTGCCGGCACTGCCTTTACGCTCTGGCCCGGAGCTGCCTTTCCGCCTTCCCACACTGCCCAGAGGCCTGGAGCGGCTGGGGTGGTGCCGAATGCCTGCATCGTTGCCATGGTGACGATGCAAGCGTCCCACCACACCCCCGGCCACTTGGCGCCCGCATATGCAAATTAACCCGCTGTCTTTGTTGGGTTAATTTGCATACTAACTCCTCATTGGCTGGTGGGCATCACGAAGGTATAGGCAATTAGCATGTTACTCTTTTATTAGTGTAGATTCCTGTGTCACTAATGAAGTGATCAGTAGAAAGCAGGTCATCTTTGAACTATCCTGTTTAGAGTTTCTAGGAGGGATTTTAAGTTCCACAGCCTCTCACCAATTTGTGTTGATGGCCTAACAAAAAAAAGAGGGCTTTTCTTATAACCTTTAGATGGACATGTTTCCTCCTCTTTCATCTATGAAACTACTGTCTTCTTGGCAGGAGAACCCCAGGGACAGAATAGATAATGTCATACACAAGCTCTGAAAACCAGTTACTTTGTTTTTAAAGAACATCTTAAAATCTATTTAGACAGTCTAAAAATGTTATTATTTGTTAGCTGCTTTTATTAAAATTTTTTATTAGCTATTCATTAATTAAGGGAAGGACATTCTCTTTGAGAAGGAATGTTTCATGTAAGCAAGAATGTAATTTCCTTATATTTGAAAAGCATGTGTCCAAGCTTTGCTAAAACACTGTGTTTGCTGGTTCCTTTACTGTCTTACTGCCTTACATATTGTTTACTAAATCTTGGCCTGTAACATAGATTTTCAACTTGAGTTGAAGTGGATTGAGGAATATAGATGCCTTTGATGAAAATGACCAAATTCTGAAATGTATTTTGTGTTTTAACATTTACTAGTGTGTGTTTTTTTAAAGTTTAAAGGATTATAAAGAAGAAAATAAAATATGGCCCACAATCTCAATTGACAAAATAACTTTTACTGATAATTTGTTTCTATTCCACATACATTTATTAGCAGGTAAGCATAAGTACATTTGTTCACATTTTTAAGAAGATAGAAATAATATGTACAAGTGATTAGAAAATTTAAATTGTACACAAATAAAATCCTTTATCACCCCAAAAGTTTCTTGGTATCTTTCCAAGAAAAATTTTAATACATATATAGCTTTTTTAAAAAATTACACAAAAGGCTTTGTGGGATATACTATATTTGTCATTTTGCTTTTTCATAGATCTTGGCACCTTTTTCATACCAACATATGCATATCTATCTCATTTTTTTACACCTCTTACTACATGGATAAACCATATATATTTTACCAGTTTTATATTCATACACATTTAGATTATTTCCAGTGTTGTTGCAGTCAACATCCTGTTCAAAAAATTTGGTACAGTATAATTTCTGAGCAGTGGAATCCTGGGTCAAAGAGTATGTGTACTTAAAATTTTGAAAGATTTTCAGATTTCCATTCAAAGATTAGACTTATTTTTATTTCCACCAACAGGGAGTACAGCATACTAATTTTCCTGTACTGTTGCCAGTATTAAAAAACTGGTGGTTTTTAAAAATTTCTACCAATTCAGTAGGTGAGCTAAATAATATTTTTAAGAAATAGAAATTAGTGGATTTTTAAAAATACTCTGCAGGATTGAAAAGGTAGTATCCTTATTTTTAATTGTTTTTTATGTTTTACATATTAAGAGATGAAATTGGCCTGATCCCATGTCCTGAAGCTAGGTATAACCGGAGCCCCATAGTCCTGGTTGAAAACAAACTTGGTGTGGAGAGCTGGTGTGTCAAGTTCCTTTTACCGTATGTCCACAACAAGCTCATTTTGTACAGAACGAGAAAGCAATGGCTGAACAAAGATGGTAAGTATGAACTCTGTCGTCTTCCTTTGTTTTTTGGAAGCAGCATGGAATATAGTGGGAAGAACCCTCTCTGGGTGCTGGCATTGCTGGATTCTAGTTCTAGCTCTTTCATTCATTGCCCGGGCAGGTGTG
This sequence comes from Plecotus auritus, assembly GCF_963455305.1. NCBI lineage: Eukaryota > Metazoa > Chordata > Mammalia > Chiroptera > Vespertilionidae > Plecotus > Plecotus auritus. The sequence continues at coordinate 140,792,577 of NC_137776.1, read as the reverse complement.
TAACCTCGGGACAAGAGAGGAGTTTGAACTCATCAGTTTTCAAATTTTACATCCATAGTGATTCTATGGGAGGTGCCTCAAGCAGGGTGCCAGGCCACCTACTGAAAACCGAGCAGTAAATCGAGCAATTCTGATTTATCTTTTTTAATATAGAGGGGTCATTTATTAAATTGTATTTGAAGAAGATATCCTGTGACCAAAAAAAAGTTTAAAAATTACTTAAGAGGACTGCAGTTGTTACAAGCTCAGATTCTCTGGTTTCTAATCCTTTAGTGCTATATAAAAAATAGAACTCATTTTAGTAGCAATCCAAATGAGATGATGGTGGTAGTTGTATTGTGATTTGTCACACTGTGAAACTCAGTTGAGCTCAAGCCCTCTGTGTCCTGTTCCTATGCTGGTAGAAGCAAAAAAAAAAAAAAAAAAAAAAAAAAAAAAAAACCATACTAGCATTCACTTCTGCTCCTCTTTGCTGCATCAGACAATCCCTATTCATTCCACCTGGTTTATTTTCTTAGTTTCCCGCTATAGGTGATATTAAGCCTCCATGTACACAAATTCTGTTTACTTTTCAGTAAAAGTAAGACCCAAGGCCTACCTTTTTTTGGAGAGTACTAAACCAAGACTGTTTTTGTAAAGCTTCTGCCCCTTCCCACATTATAGCAGTACCTTTAAAAGTACTCAATATGCCTGGTGGCTAATATTGAATAAGAACTTTGTCTCAGAGAATTTTCATTATCAGCTTGGTAGCCATTACCAAGGGCCTACTCATAGCAGAAGCTGTTCTAAGTACTGTAGGAGACAAAAAGATGAATAATATATGTTCTCTTTACTCAAGAAGCTTACAGTGAGTGAAAAACAATCTCTTTGTGGAGCTTACCAAAGATATGACATAGCAATTTACTTAAATTTTTTTCAGCATTGTCCTTAACATACTGTCATAAGAGATTAATAGCACTCACTTTTCTCTGTTTAGACCAGTAGAAAAGGAGTTTGATTTGAAGATTATTTAATGTGTGAAATAGTTTCTATTTTGTGTATTTCATTTATTTAGTCCTCTGATATATATATATACACACACACACACACTCTAGAGGCCCGCTGCATAAATTCAGCCTGCAGGATCAGGCTGAAACCAGCTCTCCAACATCCCTCAAGGGGTCCCGGATGGCTAGAGGGCACAGGCCAGGCCGAGGGACCACACCGATGCACCATCGATCGGGGCTGGAGAGAGACCGTGGTAAGGCTCCAGGGCATGTCTGGCCCATCTCGTTCAGTCCCGATCGGCCAGACCCCAGCAGCAAGCTAAACTACTAGTCTGCTCCGTGGTGGTCAGTGCACGTCATAGCAACTGGTCAATCAGTTAAATGTCTGCCTCCTGGAGGTCAGTGCACATCATAGCAAGTGGTTGAATGGCCTTAGCATGTCATTAGCATATTATGCTTTGATTGGTTGAACGGACGACCGGATACTTTAGCATATTAGGCTTTTATCTACACCAGTGGTCGGCAAACTGCGGCTCGCGAGCCACATGTGGCTCTTTGGCCCCTTGAGTGTGGCTCTTCCACAAAATACCACGTGTGGGCATGCACGTACAGTGCGATTGAAACTTTGTGGCCCATGCGCAGAAGTTGGTTTTCGGCTCTCAAAAGAAATTTCAATCATTGTCCGGTTGATATTTGGCTCTGTTGACTAATGAGTTTGCTGACCACTGATCTACACTAATAGAAGAGAAATATGTAAATTGACCATACCTCTGTGACACCCACTAGCCAATCAGGGAATATGCAAATTAGCAGGACAAAGATGGCGGAGCTGCTGGGAGGGGCAGGACACCTGCTATGAGGGAGTGGGGGGCTAGAGGGAGCTACAGGAGCAGCCCTCCGGCCAGAGCGAAGCTGAGACTGCAGACTCTGGCCGGAGTAAGCAAGAAGCCTGCAGACTCTGGCTGGAGTCAGCAAAGACTCCGGCCAGAGCGAAGGCAGAAGGCAGTGGCCAGAGCGAAGGCCTAGGTCCTGGGTGCCAGAGGAAAACCAGTGTGTCTGCAGCCAGGTGAAGGAAGGCCTATTGCATGAATCTTCATGCAACGGGCCTCTAGTATAGAATATATGAATATAAAAATCTTAATTAAAAGGCTGTGCCTAAATTTATGGCATAGCTTATGTTTGTGGCATCAACTTAAAGGTATAAGTTTAGGCATAAACTTAAAGGTAAGGATTTTTGTATTGTTAGATCCTCTTTCCTTCTCCATTTCATCACTCTATAGTAGGTTTTAATATCATTAAGGTACAGAGTAACAACCTATGAATCCATTAAGTTATTTTTTTGCCAAACAGAGCTGTATGTGTTTTCTGGCACACAGAAATGCATAATTGAATCAATACATAACTAACTTGGGGCAGGGTGGCAGAATGATACTCTTGTAGAAAAGACACTGTACATTTTAAAATGTCAAAGGCTATTTTTGTTTCAAATCATTGTTTTTTGCCTATTCGTGTGTGCTAGCCCAACCTGCCTTCTCCTTGTAGCCCTTCCAAGTCCTTTCCTGTCTCTGTTTCTTGTATTTATGGACACTGCACAGTCGGCTTTGCCAAATCTCCTCATCGTGTAGTTTTAGTCTTGCTAGGCCCAGGAAGACCTGGGCAAAAGATGATGTGGTTAAATGCACTCACAAGAATAGCTGGCATCTAAGCTCCAAGTGCTGATGCAGCTTCACATGTTTTTAGAACTTGATTCCATCTAACCTGCATCCTCATGGAAGCAGTTCTGTTTCACTGTTCTGGTGTGTAGCGACAGCATAATTTAGTGTCATGGTACATACAACTCAGGTTGTGTGATATCATCAGTAAAAATATGGAAGCAAATTTCTGATTTGGCAGAAAAAGATATGTGAAAATCCTGACTAACATAAGAGTCTTTTGCCAAACTTATGAACCGAAGCAATTAGAATACAGAGGTAAATCTTGTTAAGTAAGAAAGCAAAAAGTGTTTGGAAAAAGTTATTTCATGAAAATGCTGTGAAAACTGCTTTTTTAGAAAATATACAAATAAGAAGAGCAAAGTAAAGAAACCTGACAATTTCAGAAATGTCTGTCTGTGTGATTGATCATGCCAAAACCCTAGGTAGACATCCCCTAAGAATGTGTTCTGTAAATGAAGGTTACCTTTATTCTTGGGATACCTTTTTTTTTTTTTCTTTTTAATCAAACTGAATTCATGCTCTCATTAATGTGCTGAATTCCATAGATCTTTGGAAAGCCTCTATCTGTATTAGGGTTCTCCAGAGAAACAATCAGCTGAAAATTATATGTATACAAGGAGATTTATTATGACAAATTGGCTTGCATGCTTATGGAGGCTAAGAAGTCCCACCATCTACTTTGTGCAAGGTGGGGACCCAGGAAAGCTGGTGATGTAACTTAGTTTGAGTCTGAAGGCCTGAGAACCAATGTGCCAGTGTTTCAATCCCAGTCCAGAGGCCAGAAAAGATGAGAAGTCCTAACTCAAGCAGGCAGACAGGAAGCAAAAAACAGGGATGAATTCCTCCTTTTTTCTCATGTCCTAGTTGAGCCTTCAATAGATTGGATGCTGCTTACCTAAATTGTGGAGGGCAATCTACTGAATCTACCAATGCTAATCTTTCCTGGGAACACCCTCACAGACACACTTAGAAATAACATTTAATCTGGGTACCCATAGCCTGGCAAGTTTAACCATGGTTTAGCTAAAATAACCATCACAGCATTTCTGTGTAATTGCTTGGAGACTGATATTTTTAAAAAAATCTGATGCAGTGATAGCCATATTTGGTTTGGGAGAGAAATGATACTGTAATTCTAATTTTTTGAGAAATCCATGACAAAAACAAAAAGCAAAAGAGAAGTCCACAGCATTGGAGTCTTGACTGAGCAGAGCTCTGCCTCACTCTTTGGCCATTTCCATGTGTGCCATTCCATCATCAGCTTTTGCTCTCCCCTCTTTCTCACCATCTCTGCTCCATTATTGTGCTATTTCTTCAATTCTTACTCCTCATCTGGACAAATGTTATTACCTCATAGTTGGTCTACCCCATTTTCAATCTCTATTTTGTAATCCATGTCCATACCATTAGCCAGTCGTCTCAAACAACACTCATCTCATTTCATGTTCATGCTATCTACATTGTCAATTGAGTTGGCTTGGTATTCAAGGGCCTTCACAATCTGTCCCCAGCCTATATTACCAACCTTTCCTTTAAGAAAATGATGTTTCTCTCTCCCAATATGTATATCTTTATTGTTGAAAGTATTACATATATCCCCCTTTTTCCCTCCCATTGACCCCCTCCATGGTGCTCCCGTCCCCTCTCCAGGCCTTCCCCGTATTATTGTCTGTTCATGAGCTATGCATATATGCATATAAGTTCATTGGTTAATCTCTTCCTGCCCCCACCCCCTTTCTCTCTGAAGTACATCAGCCTGTTGCATGCTTCAATGTCATTGGATCTGTTTTTATTCATCAGTTTGTTTTGTTCATTAGATTCCACATAAAAGTGAGATTATGTGATACATGTCTTTATCTGACTGGCTTATTTCACTTAACTTAATACAGTCCAGCTCTCTCCATGCTGTCTCCAAGGGTTAGAGATCCTTCTTTTTTCGCAGCTGCATAGTATTCCATTATGTAAATGTACCATAGTTTTTTTTTTTTTTTAATATATTTTATTGATTTTTTACAGAGAGGAAGGGAGAGGGACAGAGAGTCAGAAACATCGATGAGAGAGAAACATCGATCAGCTGCCTCCTGCACACCCCCCACTGGGGATGTGCCCGCAACCAAGGTACATGCCCTTGACCGGAATCGAACCTGGGACCCTTCAGTCCGCAGGCTGACGCTCTATCCACTGAGCCAAACCGGTTAGGGCTATGTACCATAGTTTTTTAATCTATTCGTCTATTAATGGGCACTTGGGCTGTTTCCAAATCTTAGGTATTGTAAATAACGCTGCTATGAACATAGGGATGCATATATTCTTTGTGATTGGTATTTCTGGCTTCTTAGGGCATATTCCTAAATGTGGGATCACTGGGTCAAATAGCAGTTTCTTTTTAATTTTTTTGAGCAAACGTAAGACTTTTTTAATAGCTTTTCTTCTACTTCAAATTCAATGTCAGAGGTTGTAGATTCTCAGCCCTTGAACTAAAGCCAGCCCACAGATATATTTTGTTTTGGTTTGTATAATGCTTTTAAAATTATTTTTTAATATATATTTTTATTGATTTCATAGAGGAAGGGAGAAGGAGAGAGAGAATCATTGATTGGCTGCCTCCTGCACGCCCCATACTGGGGATCGAGCCCGCAACCCGGGCATGTGCCCTTAACCACAATCGAACCTGGGACCCTTCTGTCCACTGAGCCAAACCAGCTAGGGCTTTTAAAAATTATTTTAAATTAGGTAAACATTTAAAATCAGGATGAACTTTTAAAATTAGCATGGAAATCTGCATTTCTATCTTCACTTGGAAAATCAGAAGCTTTTGGTGCATACATTTCTCCATGGTGCCAGTTGGCTGGGGCTCACAGCCTCTGCTTTTCTTGACTAGGGAAGCTTGTTTCAAGCTTTACTACAACCTCCTCATTTCTTCAGACACTTGAGGGAGAGTGTCAGTTGCTACTTGCTAGGTTTGCTTTCATACACTTCGACAATCATTTGAACCTTGAAAGCATTTGAGTTTTGCAGTTCTTTGATATACATTTCAGCCACATCATACACTGTTCCATTTTTGGACTTTGCAGTGTACTACTGCCTTATTTCTGTGTTTTTTCTGAGGCCGGGTTTATGTCTTACTAGAGGCCCAGTGAACGAAATCGTGCACCAGTGGGGTCCCTCAGCCTGGCCTGTTGGATCAGGCCAAAACCAGCTCTCCAACATCCCCTGAGGGCTCCCAAATTGCAAGAGGGCTCAGGCCAGGCCGAGGGATCCCACTGCTGCACGATCGAGGCTGGGGATGGACATGGGAGGTTGGCCAGTCGGGGAGGGACCATGGGAGGGCTTCAGGCCCCTCTCACTCAGTCCTGATCGGCCGGACCCCAGTAGCAAGCTAACTTACCGGTTGAGCGTCTGCCCCCTGGTGGTCAATGCACGTCATAGCAAGCGGTTGAGCGGCCTTAGCATATCGTTAGCATATTATGCTTTGATTGCTTGAACGGACGACTGGGCATTTAGCATGTTAGGCTTCTATAATATGTCTTATGTTGTCACTTATTGTTGTGGTTGCCAGCATAAACACACCCCCACACTCATAAAGCCTCTTTGACTGCTCCAGGAGAAAGTAATTACTTCTCTGCAGGCCTGTGGGAGACCTTTATTCAGAATGCTTGCACAGTAACACCTACTATAGTTTTTTGTAGTTAATTATTTAAATAACATTTTCCCCAGCTTGATTGTGAGTTTGTTAGAAAAGGGGATTATGTCTTGTCTTTCTTTACCCAGCACCTTATGTGTTCAACAGACATTTATCAAAAAAATAACAAGAGTTTGGTAAGCAAAAGACTTTAGCTTAGTCTGGCTATCAGTTCAGTGATTCTGTTCTATAATAAGTGACCTTTTGGTGTTTACCATATAGCTTTACCTTAAGCCTCTCATATTAACCCAAATGTATTTTGGAAGAAGAGATTAACCAATCCAAGCGGACCTTGGGTTTATTTCTAAATGCATGAAAACCTATCTGTCAGAGACAGTTATCAAACCCAATGACCATTGCCACATAACTGCCAGCCTTGGGTAGCAAAGAAAGCTTATTAATTTTTCTCTGACTTTTCTGCAGCATCCTTGTATCCCTTCCTTGTTACAGCTGGATTTAGCTATTTTCCTGTATATAATGTATCCCGATTCATTTTCTCCTTGTGATGGAATGATGAGTTAGTTACATATTGAAGTGTGTGTAATGAACAGTTATTTGCTGGAATATATCCTGTTATTTGGAGAGAGATCTGTTTAATATCAAGAAATGGTAGGGATTTCAGAAGCTCATATCTTAGTAAAACTACAAAGGAAAATAGTATATAGATGAAATGTAGAGAGTGTGAAATAATTGCAGACAAATAAAGATACATTTATCTTTATCTAGAGATCTTTGGTTTATCTTTAGATCTTTGGTTCAGGTCTCACTTGAAGAGGGCAGAGTAATTGTAGACAGTGTGGCCGGGGTGCAAATAGCATCTGCTTTGCAGGAAAAGAGACCTGGATTTAGAATCAGTTCATCAATACACTAAAGTCACTTTACTTAACCTCTTCCTATTTTCACACTAGTGGGTCTCAGAGAGTTATTGTGAGGATCACAGGAAGTGGTATATGTAAAGCACTCAGTACAGTGCCTGGCATGTAGAGACACTAGTCTCCTTTCTCTCATTTAGCCAGAGCCAGTGGGGAAGAGGAGCAGAAAAATACATGTAATTCAGGAATGATTCCTTAAATGTTTTGTATTTCTAACCTAGTTAATTTTTTCTTTAATGGCCCTTTCCCATTTCTGATATTCTACTTCATCCCCACCTCTTGGATCAGACTGAATACTTCCTGAAGGAAGTCCTGTCTGAACTTGAGAGCTGAATCAGGAGGAGTTAGTGATTTGTCAAAGAGGAGGGGAGAGGGCCTGTGACTGAATGTTACACTGATGGTTGATGGAGGCTGTTGATATGCTCTAAAACTGGAGATTCTTAGAAGTTGAGAAGTATCCCCTCTGCTCTGCAGTCACTGCTCAGATAGCTCAGAAGATTCTTTTCCTCCCTCTGGGGGCCCTAGCCCCCCCAGTATGGTTTATGGAACTGGGCTAGGAAATACAAGCTTTGTAACAGGAATTACCATTGGGTGCTTACTGTCAGGTACTGTCCTAATGCTTCGAGGGTTTGAATCATTTAATATCCCCAGGAGTAGTACTATTATTAGCTTTATTTTACATGAGGAGGACACTAGCACAGAAAGATAAAGTGATATGTCCAGAACTTCCCACTAAGTAGTAGAGCTGGCTGGGCTCTGAACCCAACAGCTGCTGTTGCCCTGCTAGGCGGAGACCCTGTAGTAAAGGCAGTGTTACTCTGATTAGTCTTCCTCTCTCTTCACACAACCACAGAATGAAAAGTGGGGACTTAGGTATTTTTCTGTGTGTTTGTCTTCTACTGCTGTACAGAGTTTCTCATGGAGGATGAACTTGTCCTCATTTATGGGTTGGGTAGAAGAGTTGCATTAGAAGTATAAACAAGTAGTCACAATCCTGGGTCACACTTTTTTTTTTTTAATACAGAAAGGGAAAGTCCAAGAAACAAAGTAACAGTTTATGTGGATAGTATAATGGATTGAAAAATTATAGACTTCAAAAGAAATACTAGAGGCCTTCCCATCATATACAAATGTTTTTATATAGCTACTTAACAACCAGGTGTGTTTTTTGTTGTTTATTTTACAAGTTTAGAAATTTAGACAGTTTCACTATAGGAACATCTGCCTCATGATTACTTCTTTGATAAATTAGTGTTGAAAATTTTTTTGTTTTGTTAATCCTCACCTGAGGATATTTTTCCATTGATTTTTAGGGAGAGTGTAAGAGAGAGGGAATGACAGAGAGAGAAACATCTGTGTGAGAGAAACACATTGATTGGTTGCCTTCTGCATGAGCCCTGACCAGGGCCTGGGCTGTGGAGGAATTTGCAACCAAGGTACATGCCCTTGACTGGGATCCTTTGGTCTGCTGGCCAATGCTCTATCCACTGACCCAAACCAGCTAGGGTGAAAATTTTCATTTTTTATAAGGAGCAATGGTATTTAGATGAACAAAGATTTATCGAGTACCCACTCTCATCAGCTGTGGCGATAGGGAATGAATCTAATTGTTCGCAACACTGAGGTTGATGTTCTCACCATTTCACAGATAAGGAAACTGATGTTCAAAGGTGTTATGTAGACAGTAAGTGGAAAAACTGAGATTTGAACCCTGACAGAGAACATATTTTTCTCATTTATGTTGAGTAAATAAGTAATTTGAAGATGTATTAGAGGGGACCTGCCTCCAAAAAACCTTACAGTCTCATTAAAAGGATAATATTTATCAAGATCAGTAACAAAGTAAGATGCACACAGAACATAGAGATGAAAGATTGCTTCTAGCCAGGTCAGGAAAGTCTTTAGGAAGAAAGATGCTTTTAAAAATATTTTTTCAGAGGTAGGAGGACATTTCTGGCAGAGAGAATAGCAAGTAGGTAACTTTGAGTTATATCCAGAGAGGAGAAGGTAGGCAGGTAGGAAGTGTTTAGTGAATGGTGGTGTTTGGTCCAGGAGGAGTGTAGCACTTCAGGGCAGGTAATGGAAGGCCAGGCTGACAAGGAGATTGGGACCAGGTTCTATTCTAGTTATATTTTCTCAACACCCCATGCCCTCTCTAGTCATGCTCTGGTACCATAACCATGTGAGAGTCCACTGTATGTGGAGTTTCATGCCTCTTTGCAAACTTGGCTCACATTTTTTAAAAAATGTATTTTTATTGATTTCAGAGAGGAAGAGAGAGAGGGAGAGAGAGAAACATCAGTGATGAGAGAGAATCATTGATCGACTGCCTCCTGCACACCCCACATTGGGGATCGAGCCCACAACCTGGGCATGTGCCCCTGACCAAAATCGAACCAGGACCCTTCAGTCCGCAGGCCGATGCTCTATCTACTGAAGCCAAACATTTTCCACCCATGGTCTGTAATGCCATTTACTACCGTATTCACCTGATTCATTGATAGCTTCCCTGGGTACTCCAGTAAGAATTAATTGCAGCTGCTTTGGTGGTCCCTAAAATGTAGCATATATTTGTAGTTCACATTTATTTCCTTTTGCCTTACATATTAGTAATGGTTTACATTTCTCTCCAACTAAAGGGTAATCTAGAGAGCAAGATGAGGTCTTATTTATCATTATATCCATTCTTTCAGTTCTAAGGGCCCAGTTTAATCTTTGTACATACTCAATACTTAGAATATTTGTGGAATTAAATAAATAATAGTGTAGAAATTTATATTTATTTTCCCTGATAAATACTAAATTAGTGCCAAAAACTACTAAAAGTAAAAGAAGGAAGAGGTTAGTTAAATTATTCTTTATAGATATACTAGCGGCCCAGTTTATGACATTCATGCACTGGGGGAGAGGGGTCCCTCAGCCTGGCCTGCGCCCTCTCGCAGTCCAGGACCCCTTGGGGGATGTCCGCTGCCAGCTTAGGCCCAATTCACGTGGTAGTCAGGCCTAAGCTGGCAGTCAGATATCCCTCTCACAGTCCGGAACCTCTCGCTCCTTACCGCCAGCCTGCAGCAGAGGCAGGAGAGGCTCCTGCCACCGCCGCTGCGCTCGCTAGCCATGAGCGGCTGAGCAGCCCTCCCCCTGTGGGAGCACACTGACCACCAGGGAACAGCTCCTATGCTGAGCATCTGCCCCCTGGTGGTCAATGCACATCATAGCGACCAGTCGTTCCGCTGTTCGGTCGATTTGCATATTAGCCTTTTTATTATATAGGATTGTGTTTGTACATGTAATGCTTGTAATAAAGATAATGGTAGAAAATAAATGTGTTCCCAGACTACCTTTTGTTTCTCATTTATCAAGTGTTATAATATATTCATTAGTAATGAAATCAAAAGCTCACAATAAATGTTAATCTCTTTATTGAAGTGGTTGAGAATGGAATGATTGTTTTTTGCTAGAATATTTTAAAATGACTGTAGGAATGCATATATGTGTGCTTGTTTTTTAGATTTAAAAAAATTTATTTTCCTTAAACACTGTGAATGTCCCAATTATTTATTATAGACAGATATTTCAATTGCAGTATAATTGAGTTATTTAAAGCTGTCAGATGCTGACCCTGCCACACATTAATTGAGAGACTATAGGCAAAATGCTTAAATTCTCTAAATACCACTTTTCCTGTCTGTAAAGTGAAACAAGAATATCTTAGATCGTGATTGTAAGAATTTGAAATAATGTAAATAAAGTACTTACACTTGGTACACAATAATGCTAAATAATTATAACAGTTTCCTTATTTTATTAACTTAGCATTTAATATGAGCTTGGTATATGTTTCATTAATTTAGTATTATGTCCTAGCTTGATCAACTTAATCCTAAAATTCTCCTTTCAGTTTTAGTAAAATGAAGACATATATCTAAATATTACTAATTTCATTCTATTAAATATAGGCTTATGGAGCTTATTTGAATATATAGGAATTATGTCAAGACCATGATAGATAAAAATTTAATAAATATAAATAGGCTATTCATAAGATGAAATAGTAAACAAAATGGAAAAATTTCATATTAGTGATTGTAAATTAAATATATAAATTAAAACAGAATCAAAGTGTAATTTTTTATTTACCACATTCATTTTTTTAGTATAATTATATAGATTGGAGTTACAGGGACTTAAGTACATTCATGTTATATAAATAGATACAGTGCAATTGGAAGACAATTTAGAAATGTTTAGTAGGAGCCTTACTGATATTTATATTGTTTGACAGTAGTTCTACTCCTAGAAGAATATCCACAGAAAATAATGTATCAGACAAAAATGTGTATTAAAATATTTGTAACAATATTATCTGTAACAGTAAAAACAAACAGGAAACACCCTAAAGAATAAGATAAATAATAGTATATTAAACCATGGGATTTTTTCACAGCTGTTAAAAATGCATACTGTAGCAAGGTAGGAGAATGCATATGTAATAATGTTGAATGAAAAATATATAACAAAACTATATTTGTCATTGCTATAATTATGTAAAAATGTGTGTAAGAAAGGATAGTCTTTGAAGGGGAATGGGGATGAATTGTGTTAAATTAGTTGATTATGAGTGATTTTTTTTTTCCTTTTAAAAATTTGCAGTCAATTCTCAAAATATTTGTGGAATTAAATGAATAGTGGTATAGAAATTGTGTTTCTTTTCTTTAGAAAATATTAAATTAGTACCAAAAACTACTAAAAGGATGAAGAGGTTGATTTGATTATTCTTTATAGGCATATTGTATTATAAAGTTAGTTTAGTGTCAACATTTAAGAAGGAGTTATACTTATCATAAGTAGAAGAAAATCTTGAGGATAATCTCCTTATCCCTGACCGCTTAGAACAAGGTATAGCTATCATTAAAGTTACTGTGACATGAGATCTATATGTCACTATAATGTGAGCCTATATATCTATATAAAATGAAAGACCTTAAAGAGAAGCCGAGCTTTAAAGGATAGGACTATTCATTTTTAATATGATTTCTCTTTATTTTAGAACTGATAGATGTCACACGCACCCTGCTGCTTCTAAACCCAGACTTTACCACGGCATGGAACGTGAGGTACGTCATTCTCATCAGTGATAAAATGAAATTGTCCAAATTTCTGAAGACATACAAGCCCCATGAGTTGTTAGCTTTTTGAAAAATGAAATATAAACCATATGTCCATGGCATCTTCTACTCATTCTTTATAATGGCCCATGAAAATTCTAACATACACTTTGCCCCTTTTTGCATATTTATGTCTGTTCTCTGTAAACTACTTTCCTGAAATATAAATCATCATGTTGAATCATGGTATACCATTTGATGCCTGCTTTTATTTTCCTTTCGTTTAAGAGAGGTAGGGGTAATCAGCATATTTGGTTGAAGAGTAAGACCCTTAGTATATTTGAGAAGCATTATAGTGTGTGGGGTGAGCATTCAAGGCCACAATCTTGTAATCTCAGTTGAGTCACTAACATTGGGACCTCTGTGGGCAAATCACTGCAGACTCTGGCACTCAGTGTTTTAGAGAGAGGTCATATTTTATTGATATCTTTAATTCTAATTACTGTAGCTTTAAACACAAAATACTTTATCGAACTATTACAATTCTCAGACCAGGTTCATGTTTTTCAATATATATATATGGTTTTTAAAAACTGATGGTTCCTTAGACTAACACAAATTCTCTTAAGAGGAAGGCAGGATACAAATTATCCTATATAATAAAAGCATAATATGCTAATTAGACTGGACGTCCTTCCAGACGACCTTCTGGATGAAGCTGGGGCTGTGAGGGCCAAGGCAGAGGTGTCCGCCATGGCGGGTGGGGGCCAAGTCCCTTGCACGAATTTCTTGTATTGGGCCTCTAGTAGATAAATAAAAGTGAAGTCTCAGTGAACATTGTGAATACATTTTAATTTTTCTATAGAGAAAAGACATGGATTATAACTTTTTATCTTTAAAGGTAACTTAAATAATACTTCATTTAATTTTCTTTATTTTCTTTATTTACTAGAGGCCCAGTGCATAAAATTTGTGCACTTGGGGGTTCCTTCAGCCTGGCCTGTGCCCTCTTGCAGTCTGGGAGCCCTCGGGAGATGTCCAGCTGATGGCCATCAGTTGGACATCCTTAGTGCTGCTGCAGAGGCAGGAGAGGCTCCCACCACCGCTGCTGCACTTGCCAGCCTGAGCCCAGCTTCTGGCTGAGCGGGGCGCCCCCTATGGGAGTGCACTGACCACCAGGGGGCAGCTCCTGCATTGAGCATCAGCCCCCTGGTGGTCAGTGCACATCATAGCAATTGGTTGCTGTTCAGTCAATTTGCATATTAGCCTTTTATTATATAGGATAGGATTTTTATTTTTTTTGTTAATCCTCACTCAAGGATATTCTTCCATTGATTTTTTTTTTTTTTAGGGAGAGTGGAAGAGAGAGGGAAAGACAGAGAGAAACATCGATGTGAGCAAAACACATCGATTGGTTGCCTCTTGCACGAGGCCCAGGCTGGGGAGGAGCTTGCAACCGAGGTATGTGTCCCTGACCGGAATCGAACCTGGGACCCTTTGGTCCGCAGGCCGACGCTCTGCCCACTGAGCCAAACCGGCCAGCGTCTTCATTTAGTTTTCTGTGAATTTTAAGCAATGTTACATTCTAATGAGCTAGTATTTTTTTAATAACTACTGAATTTTGTATTTAACTGATTTTTGAAATTTTAGGTAACTTCTATGTCTTTTTAAAATTGTCTTTTGAATAATTAATGATCAGATATAAAGAGTGAGTTATATGGCTTCAAAATATATGTAATTTTATAATTCTCATTTTCTTTCATGGAAAGCACCACAGCAGTAGGGAATAGACTCATATTTATGAGTGGCTACTATATTCCAAGGACCATACTGCAACTTTATACATTATCTTATTTAATCCACACAATTCTTGGCAACGTTTTTTTATTCAAATATTTATTGATAACTATTGTGTGCTAGGTTCTAGGCACTGGAAATAAAACCAAGAATAAAAGAAACAAAAATCCCTGTCCTTGTGAAATTTTTATTCTAATAGAAGAAGAAAAGCATTAAGAACATTCACAATTAAAATATATAATAGATCACGTTTTGGCAAATCCTATGGGGAGAAGCTGGAAAAAGAATAGGGAAGGCCAGAAAGAGAAAAGAGTGGTATTGCAGTGCTAAATAGGAGACATTAGAGCAAAGACTGGCATGAAATCAGGGATCAGTCTTTGTGCATTCTGGGGTAGGAGCATTGCAAGTGGACGGAACAGCAAGTGAAAAAGCCCCCAGTCATCTCTAAATTGTCCCTGGGTATTCTGGCACAGCAAGGAGTCCAGTGTAACTGGAGTATTATGAAAGAGGGAAAGAATAATTTAGGTAAGAGATACTGGTGACTTGAAGACGAGCTCGGCAGGGAAGTTAGAAGTTGTAAGATTCTCACAGTATTTTATAAACTGTATAAGCTTATTCTGTATTTAATAATCTGGTTTGAAGACACAGATGATGAATTGGATGTGAGAGAATCAAGAGGGTGAAGTTTGACTCTGGTTCTGGGCCTGAGCAACTAAAAGGACGGAGTTGCCATTTACTGAAAAGGGGACATCTAGAGGAGGAGCAGATTTAGGTGGGGGCTGCTGGTGGGCAAGTCATTTTGGGATGTTAAGTTTGTGTCTAGCTTGTTGTGTATGAATCTAAAATTCAGGTTAGAGTTCTAGGCCAGATGTTAATTTGGGAATCACTGGAAAATAGTATTTAAAGTCATGAGATCGTTTGAGATAGCTAAAGAAGTGGGTACAGATAGAGAAGAGACCCAGTCCAAAGACTAAGCACTGCTACACCTCAGTTCTCTAGAGTTGCACAGCCAATATCGTAGCCACTAGCCGCATGTGGCTACTGAGCCCTTGAAATGTGACTAGTTCTCAGTTGAAATGAGCTATTAAGTGTAAACTACAGCAGATTCTGAAGACTTAGTGCCCCTAACTTAAAATATCTTATTACTATTTTTATATTGATTACGTGTTGAAATTATAATATTTTGGAGGTACTGAGTTAAATAAAATATATTACTTTATACTTACATAAGACTGAATCTTAGTCTTATTTCATCAGTTAACTAGCAGACGACTTTGGACAAAACCTATTAACTTCTCAAGAGATTTAGTTTCCATACCTATGAATAAAAGATTTGAATTAGGTGATTATTTTTATGATTCTTTTGAAATGGATTTTTTTTATTATATGTGGTTTGGTCTTATGAAGTGAAATTGTTCTATAAAATAATTTCAGTGATGTTAATAGCAGTTAATCTTGAACTTATTCTAGGAAGATTATTGGGAAAGTTTTTTGCTAGATAAGCAGAAAGGAAATTTTGATTTTTTAAAAAAAAAACGTAGATAAGTGTTCTAGTAATTTTTTAAAAAATATATTTTATTGATTTTACAGAGAGGAAGGGAGAGGGATAGAGAGTTAGAAACATCGATGAGAGAGAAACATGGATCAGCTGCCTCCTGCACTCCCCCCACTGGGAATCGAGCCCTCAACCAAGGTACATGCCCTTGACCAGAAATGAACTCGGGACCCTTCAGTCTGCGGGCCAATGCTCTATCCACTGAGCCAAACCAGTTCGGGCTGTTCTAGTAAATTTTAATTTGTATTAGTAAGATTGGTTGACATATGAAGACATGGAATCATGAATACATAGTGAAGAAAAAACAACCAGCTTTGGAAGTAAACTGATCTAACACTGTAAGTTCTTTTGCAAACCAAAGACTTAACATTTTATGTTTAATTGTTGGTGTATTTCTTCTGCAGGAACTCTGGAAAGAATTGAGTGATTTTGACTGCATTTTATAAACTGCTAAAAGCTGGTATAACAATTTGGTACTTCAATTTATAGGTGTTTCCGTCTTAGGGAAAAAATACAGGCAAGAATAAGTTTTTGAACCTATATCCTGAGGTTAGAGTGAGTGATGCATGTAGGTTCAAAAATCCATCTGGTTATAGAAAAAAGTGACAGATGCTTCTCTTTTTTTCTCCTTTTTTGTTTTCTTTGAAAATTGGTGAATTACTTGATGAAAGAGGTTGACTTTATAACAATGTCCTATTTTTCCAACAGTCTCTGCACATAGAGCAAGCAGAACATCTTTGAGACACTAGAGTTAGCTGAATAGCTGACAACAAGCTCCAGTGATTCGGGTCCTTTACTTGTGGCCTATTGATTTAAATTGGTAACTTTATGGATCTAATTTTTGGTTCTGACACTTTGAGCTTGGAGACCTTGATCATGTTATTGAATCTCTCCCTAATTCAGTTTCCCCATCTGTAAAATTGAGTTCATATTAGATTGCACCATATGAAATTGTTGTTTTTGTAGATCAAAGATGATGAAATCCAAGCATTCAGATCCTGGTTTCTAACACCATTCTCTAATAGAAAGAACTGGGCTTCTTGGAGAAATGGCTGATTTTAAGACCAGGGCAGGGAACATACAAGACGAGCCTGGAATATTTTACAGGACCAGGAAGTAAGGAAGTAGTCAGGAAGTGCTCAAAAATAATATGAGCCAAAACTGGAATAACTTGAATAATAAAATACTATTGGCTTATACCCCAGAGTATAAAATGGATATCTGTAAGTTCATACTGACGTCAATAAATGATTAAATAAATAAATAAACAAGTAAATAAATAGAACACAATAGACAAATCTGCTATATAGAAGATTTATGAATAATTTGTCTAGATAACCCCCCTCAAGGAGTGGAGTATAATTCCCTACTCAAGTGTGACTTCCAAAAAGTACAGTGAAGAAAACCTAGTATACACTACCTCAGCCAAGTAATCCAGGTCAACATCAACAGTGACAAGCCATGCTATTATGTGCCCCTGATATGATATGATGAAAATGTCACTTTACCTCTGTGGTCTCTTCCTCTTCAAAACTCAATAATCCTAGTGTTACCATGAGAAAAACATACAAAATACCTGATTAGTACTCGGTCAAGGCCATTAAAAATAAGGTATACCCGAGTATACTTGAGAGATCAAGAGGAGCCTAAGGAGACATAATAGTCAAATGTAATATGCTATCCTGGATAGGACCCTGAAATCAAAAAAGGGCATTTGGTAAAAGCTAAGGAATTCTGAAAAAAAACATGGTTCCAATAGTTATCTATCAATAATGAGTTTATCAGTTATTACAAATGTACCATAATCCTAATATATAAAAATCCAGAGTCTGTAATGACCAACTGAAGGCTCGACCGAACACCAGAAGTCAGTCCTGCAGTCAGTGCTGAGTTGCCATGATGACCCAGCACTAACTGCCGAGGGGGCTGTGGATCAGGCCCGGAGAGAGGCCCAGAGAGAAAGGCAGGGTCTGATCCGCAGCCTCCATGGCAGCTGTTGATCAGCCATTGTCTCTCTCTTTCTCTCCAGGCTTCACCAGCAGCCGTGCCTCTGTTTTTCTCTGGGCCTCCGCAGGGGCGGCTGATCAGCCCTGCCTCTCTGATCAGGCCCGGAGATAGGCCCGGAGATGCTGACTGGCATAAAAACCAATCAGAACAAATCTGGGTGAACTGTGAGGAGCCAATGGCTGCCTAGAAGGCGGAGCTTTTGATGCTGACTGGCATAGAAACCAACCAATCAGAACTAAATTGGCCGGCAGGGGGAGGGCAGTTGGGGGTGAGATCAGGCTGGCAGGGGAGGGCAGATGGGGGTGAGATCAAGCTGGCAGGCAGAGGCAGTTGGGGGCAAGTTCAGGCTGGCAGGGGAGGGCAGTTAGGGGCAATCAGGCAGGCAGGCAAAGGCAGTTAGGGGTGATCAGGCAGGCAGCCAGAGAGGTTAGGGGCGATCAGGCAGGCAGAGGGGTTAGGGGCAATCAGGCAGGTAGGCAGAGGCAGTAGGGGCATTCAGGCAGGTGAGCGGTTAGGAGCCAGCGGTCCCAGATTGCAAGAGGGATGTCTGATTAGAGAGAGTGCAGGCTGGGCTGAGGGAACCCCCCCCCCTCCATGCACAAATTTTGTGCACCGGCCCACTAGTGTGTTAATAATAAAAGAAAGTGGGTAAATGGCATGCAGGAATTCTCCATACTATTCTTACAAATTTTGTCAATTTAAAAGAATTCTAAAACAAAAGGTTTATTTCAAAAAACAATTGAATATTGGCAAATTTACATGGTTCAACATAATATTTATAGGATTGTTATGAGAAATAATATATGCAAATCACTTAACATAGTGCCTGACTCAGGAGAAGTACAATAAGTGGTAACTTTTATGAGGATGACTTTTATTATCATTTACTCTCATTTCAGACAGAATAACTGAAGATTGAGGGGAAAGGTAGCATTTGTTTATTCATTATCTACTATGTGCCAATTACTGAGTTAACCAGTGGAGGTTTAGTCATAGACAAGGCCCCTGGTCTCCTACAAATCTTGACTAGAATGACAGCAGAGAGAAGCAGTAACTAATAATTTGCAATAGAAAAATATAAAAAATTTTAAGATAAACATGGCAGAAGTATAAAAATACAGTAACATATAGAGGAATAAAGCATACCACTCACCTCAGTAACCCCTGGATGCTTCAGCACTAGCTAGTCTTTGTAACAATTAGCGATCACAAAAAAATTTGAGTTTTCAAGGGAAAGTGATGAGATTTTTCCATATTCTCTTTAATCAGTAAGTAAAATATGCAGCCAAAATTTTAAAGGAGTAACTTTTATTGCTTGAAAAATCTGTGTGAAAACTTCATTCCTTTTACATATAATTCTACCTTGTATTGTTTCTTAAAATTCCTTAGTTTATTCCATTCTTCCACCTTGTTAAAAAAAAAAAAAAAAATAGTCACATAATTTTATCCCACAACATGGTTGCCCATGTAGCACGGCACTGTTCCTTACCATCCGTGCTCTCTTCTCCCAAAACAGCACAGGTGCCTTTTGCTTTCCTAGTTAGTTCCCCTCACATTTATATAATGACCCTCACTTTATTCCTTCTTCCCATGTTAGCAGCTTACCACCCAGTGCTTGTAGGATAGATAGAGAAGCACAGCTTATTCAGTATGCCCGAAAATAAAGCCACCTCAATTAAGGCAGTACTCCATTTCCTCAATTTATTAAAAAGTCCAAAAAAGATTGTTTTAGGCTAATACCAATATGTGCATGAAATAATAAGTAAATGTCTTAGGATATTTAATTTTTCAATTTAGTTATATACCCAGAAAATAACGTGAAATATTTTAACATAAATTTTATTTCCTACTCACATTTCATTAAACAATTTCAAACTGATGGCTCTGACATCAGTAACTTGGTCATCACTAATTTTTTTTAAATAAATCTTTATTGTTCAGATTATTACAGGTGTTCCTCTTTTTTTTCCCCCATAGCTCCCCTCCACCTGATTCCCCACCCCACCCCATGCCCTTATCCCCCGCCACTGTCTTCATCCATAGGTGTAAGATTTTTGTCCAATCTTTTCCCGCACCCCTCACACCCCTTTCCCCCTGAGAATTGTCAGTCCACTCCCTTTCTATGTCCCTGATTCTATTATATTCACCAGTCCATTCTGTTCTTCAGATTTTTTATTCACTTGATTTTTAGATTCACTTGTTGGTAGGTATGTATTTGATGTCATTTTGTTGTTCATCATTTTTATCTTTACCTTTTTCTTCTTCTTCCTCTTCTTAAAGAATATCCTTCAGCATTTCATGTAATCCTGGTTTGGTGGTGATGAACTCCTTTAGCTTTTTCTTGTCTGTGAAGCTCTTTATCTGACCTTCAACTCTGAATGATAGCTTTGCTGGGTAGAGTAATCTTGGTTGTAGGTTCTTGCTGTTCATCACTTTGAATATTTCTTGCCACTCCCTTCTGGCCTGCATAGTTTCTGTTGAGAAATCAGCTGACAGTCGTATGGGTACTCCCTTGTAGGTTACTAACCGTTTTTCTCTTGCTGCTTTTAATATTCTCTCTTTGTCTTTTGCCCTTGGCATTTTAATTATGATGTGTCTTGGTGTGGTCCTCTTTGGATTCCTCTTGTATGGGGTTCTGTGCACTTCCTGGACTTGTAAGTCTATTTCTTTCACCAGGTAGGGAAAGTTTTCTGTCATTATTTCTTCTAATAGGTTTTCAATATTTTGCTCTCTCTCTTCTTTTGGCACCCCAAAAATTCGGATGTTGGTATGTTTAAAGTTGTCCCAGAGGCTCCTTACACTATCTTCATATTTTTGGATTCTTTTTTCTTTTTGTTTTTCTGGTTGGGTGTTCTTTGTTTCCTCATATTTCAGATCTTTGGTTTGATTCTTGGGGTCCTTTGATCTACAGGTGAATTTCTATATATTCTTTATTTCAGACAGTGTATGCTTAATTTCTGACTGGTCCTTTTCCATTTTTTTGGCATTCTCATTAAGGTCCTTGTAGGTCTCACTAAGCTCCTCAGAGGTCTCATCAAGTTTCTCGGCGGTTTTTAGAAGATTCTTGAGTAACCTTATAAATGTGGTTCTCAACTCTATGTCGTCCAGTAGTTTGCTTTCCTCCATTTCTTTCATTCGTGACAAGTTTCTTTGTCTCTGCATTTTGCTGCTTCCCTGTGTTGATGGAGTGGCTTTGTGTGGTAGGTGACCTATAGAGGCCAGTAGCTCAGCCTCCCAATCACCTGCGATGGACGCAGTTGGTGTACCCCTTTGTGGGCTGAGTGCAAAGTCTTGGTATAGTTAAGCCCTGATTGCTGTTGGTACACTGGGAGGAATTGACCTCCAGGCCAATTGGCTGTGAGGACCCGCTGTGTCTATAATGAAAGAACTGTTGTGCAGGAGACACCCTCATGGTGCAGAACTTGTTTCAGTGGGGCTTTGGTGCTCACTGAGTCTGCCTCTTGAATGTGTCACTTATGGATGTGAGGAGTTGAAATCTGGTGTCTCACACTGACCACTAGGTACATTAGCTTCTGGATCTCCAATGGGGTACAGGTCAGCTACTGTCTGAGGCCACCCAGCAGGCGCTACAGCGAGAACTGCAGTTTTTCTCCTCTTTGCTTGGGGTTTGGAGGTTTTGGAGCTGTCTGACTCGGGCTGCAAGTTTGCTAGGTTTAAGCTGCGATAGGGCAAGCCATTCATATGCTAAAGCCGCTGCTTGGAGCTTGGGTGGGTTTGTAGGTTGTGCGGGGCGGGGTCTCAGGGCGTCATTAGGCTAGGGCGTGGCAAACAGCGATGATGGCTTCTAGTAAGCCGGCTCTGCATCTCCAACCGCTTCCCCGCGTCCCGCGCCCCAGCACAGTAAACAATTATTCCTGCGCTCAGCCTTGCAAGCAAGCCAACCTCCCTTTCCGACCCAATGGCAGACAGTCCAGCTTCTCCCCGTAGGAGTTTGGGTCTCCCGCGTCTCCCCCGAAACTGGAGTTCAGAGTAATCGGGAGTTTGTCTCCCTTTGGGTTGAAAAAAGCAGTGCTCCCAGTCGCCCACCGCCAGCCCAGATCGCACACCTCCGTACCTCAGCTTTTCAGCGCTTGTGCACGTCTCAATGCTCTTTTCTCTTTCCTTCTAGTTGTAGAACTTCCACTCAGCCAGCTTTCCCGTGGTTCTGGGTGATAGACGTTTTGTCTTTTAGTTGTAGTTTTGAAATTGTGCAAGGCAGCAGTTTAGGTGTTTACCTACGCTGCCATCTTGGATCCTCCTCCATCACTAATTTTTTTGTGATCACTAATTTTTTTGAGTTATCTAGCAGTTTACTTATATCTAAATTGTTTGAGATACAGCACTTTTTGAATCCAAGCAGTGGAGCATAATTTACCTCTGTGGTAAATTAATAATAATGATAATAATTATAAATAATAAATATTATAAATATAATAATAATAATTCAATATGAATTATATTGCATATTTAGATATGCAAATATAATGAGCAACTTACGTTTTATTTAAAACTTTGCTTACGATTCATGTGTGACTGGAAATTTTATCTCAAGTTAGATTCCTATTTAAATACATTAGAGCAGTTGATTTTTTATTGTATCTCTAGCTTATATGGTAGCCATAACTTAACTACTTTCCATATTCCATTTTCAGGTAATCTTTGAAAACTAGTTTATGACAATATCCAACACCTAAAATGTTTTTTCAGTCCTGTCCCCAGGAATGTTTATTAAATTAATATTAAAATTTTGCTCCCTTTTTTATGATTCTATTAGGTGATCTTTTTAAGCATCCATACATAATCCATTGATTGAGGTTGTTTTAAGCTGTCTTCCCAAATACTACTTTGTTGTTCAAATAAAGAAATTGAGAGACAACCCCTAATTTAAGAAACTTTGTAAAGATTTAGTTGTATGGTAACTTCCTATTTACTGAAAAAAATTTCCCTTTGTTTGTAGACATCCAAGGGAATATAGTTGAGCAATTGTAAATCAGGAGAGGTTTCAAAATTAGTAAATGGAAATTATACTTAATACAGTAAGTTATCTATGAAAATGGTTTTTAATCTTTAGTGTGCACCACCCAATGGCTTGTTAAAACACATTGCTTTACCCACTGTAGTTTTTGATTCAGTGGGTCTAGGATGAGGCCTGAGACTTTATTTCTCAACAGTTTCAAATGATAATGTAGTCAGGGACCCTAGAGAATCTGTTCTACAAAGTACTTAAAATTACATAGAGCAGTATTGTGCCTTCTTTTATATAAGTAATCTGACTTATTATATGAACAAAACATTTACCGATTTCAGAAGAAAAAGGATCTAGGACTGCAAAAGTAATTGGCTGTTGCATTAAATATTCTTTTAAGATGATACAGGTTTCCTGTACATTGGAAGAAAAATAGTCAATAATTTCATCTATTAAAGCAGCCATATATACCTTCAAATTATTTTATAGAGTGAAATTATTGTAAAATGCAAGTACTATGACTTATTTAGTATTTTCATTAAAAAGGAAGTTTTTTTTAAATTTTCAAATAAAAGGTTAGAAATAGGACGTTGCTGTTGGAAAGAAAAGATATTGTGGTATTTAGGAACTAATCCACCTAAGTAGGTGAGTTATACATGCTGGGCTTTGGTTTTGTTGGGATTACACTTCCCTAAATATATGTAATCATCCCTACCACAGAAAGGACGTTTCAAGATTAAATATTAACAAATGATCTAGTTTCGTTATAAAATAATAATACATTAAAAATTGATATCAGAACTTATAAAAACTTACCTGAGAAATTAAACCTAAACCTAAATCGTTTTTACCTGAGAAGTATGGGGAGCACTTTTGCATGACATTCTTTATACTACATTGAAGCTTGGAACACTTTAAAAATAGAAATTTCACATAGCTCTTACTTCTGTTTATATTTTAAAAGTTGTCTAGTGTAATAAGACCCATGCAGGTAGGTATTTTACCTGGTAATACACCTTTTGGAAACTTAACCCTAAAGTGATAGTACAACAAAAGAAGTCATAAGCACAAAGCTCTTTGTTTCAGAATTATTTTAGAATAGCAAAAACTTAGAAGCAACCTAAATGTCTAACCATAGGGAAGACCATAATTAAACAGCATAGCTACTGAATGAATACTATTTGAAGACTTAAATGTTCATATGGTTCAGCTGGTTGGGAGCATCGGCCAGCATACTAAAAGGTTGTGCGTTAGATCTCTGGTCAGGTTGCGTATGGGAGGTAACCAGTTGATGTCTCTTTCACATCGATGTTTCTCTCTCCCCGTCTCTCCCCCTCTCTTCCATTCTCTAAAATAAACAAATAAATAAATAAATAAATAAATAATCATTAAAAACATATCCTCACCTGGCTGGTATGGCTCAGTTTGCTCATGTACCAGAAGGTTACTGGTTCAATTCCAGGTAGTTAGGGCACATGCCCCGGTTGCAGGCTCCATCTCCAGTAGGGGCGTGCAGGAAATAGCCCACAGATGTTTCTCTCTCATGGGTGTTTCTATCTTTCTTTCCCTCTCCCTCTCTCTAAAACATATTGAAAACAAAACAATAAAACATATTGAAAACAAAACAATAAAAAGTATCCTTGGGTGAGGATTAAATAAATAAAATGTTCATATAGGACCAAACATATAAGATCAGAATATAAAATTATATGTTAAAAGGTAGATGCAGCCTGGCCTGCATGGCTCAGTGGTTGAGTGTCAACCTGTGAACCAGGAGGTCACGGTTGGATTTCTGGTCAGAGCACATGCAGGAGGCAGCTGATCAATGATTCTCTTTCATCATTGATGTTTCTCCCTCTCCATCCCTCTCTGAAATCAGTTTTTAAAATTATATATATTAAAAGGTAGATGCATATGAAGAAAGGTAGAGGGAAAATTCAAAAATAAAAATAGTAATTGAGATTACATCTCAATCATACTGTGTTAGTTGTATGTGTATTTTTTTGGTAATGAACCAGGCCATATCAAGTACTACTTAGGAAGCTAGAGCAATTCTTGCCTCATTTTGGAGCTGCCCTACAGATACTGATGTCAGGCCTTGTAAGGTTTTGCAAACCCCTTGGCCTTCTTCCAAACATAACTAAAAGGTCCACCACTGATTTAAAGCTTTTGTTATTTTAAGATTATGAGAATACATTCTTGATTACTGTGTGTGACGTGTATGAGTTTTGTTTCCTTTCTTTTTTCAAAAATTCTTGGAAATTCACTTTTCAATGAGGTTATATTAATACCCATACAATATGTTTGGATAGAAAGATAAAGTAATGGTTCTTTTTATTTTTCTTTTACAGAAAAGAGCTGATCCTCTCTGGCACTTTAAATCCAATTAAGGATTTACATCTGGGAAAACTGGCCTTAACTAAGTTTCCAAAGAGTCCAGAAACATGGATTCACAGGTGTGGTTAATTTACACCTTAGGATTCTTACTTAGGATTCAGAATGGCTGGAGAAAACACAGAGTGTGAAACCCTGTCACATATTGGTTCAGAGGGTGAATTTTAAAGTCAAGTTATATTTAAATCTTGATGACAGTACTTACTACCTGTGTGATTTTTGGAAATTATTTAACCTCTTCAAGCCTCAGTTTTCTCTTTCGTAAAATGGAAATAATAATTACACCTATTTCAGAGTTAATAGCTGAGTTTATATGAGTAATACATGTAAATACTACCACAGTGCCTGGCACATATTAAATACTCAATAAATTTTAACCTTATTATTAACATTCTTATGGAGTCATGGAAATTGCATTTTGATATTCAAATATAATGAGCAACTTAAGTTTTATAATTAATTTAATTGTGTTCTTGGTAAAAATGGTGGTGGTTATGGTTGTGATTATTAAAAATAACCAAATAAGGAAAATAAGTGCAGCTGAAATGAATGGTATATGGGTAAGCAAAGGTTGCTAAGACCATAAAAGCAAAGAATATTTTTAGGTTAAAGGCCTGAGGCATATAGCCAAAGTGCAGATAAGAGCTCTTTTTACTATCCTGACTGTCTGGAAGCATCTTTCTTTTGAATTCCATGTAACTGCTGTAATGACTAAAATGATAGGTGTAAGCTTGCTGGTTGGGTCAGTGGAAAAATTCTATGAAGAAGTCTGTTCTCGGTTTATTAAGCCATTTAAAACTTAAATTCTGAGCATTTTTTATGATCTTACAGTTAGTTGAAAATATCTTAGCTATAATCTTAACTTTGGCTAGTATTGCCAATCAGCTACCTCCAAACCATCTAACCAGTTGTATTTTCTTTCTTAGTGGAAATTGTGATAGCAGACTTCAGAGGTATATGATTGTGGATGTAGAGGTCTGGAAAGGGATGGGATGGTGCAGGGGAATGGAATTATTAAATACTAGAGGCCTGGTGCACAAAATTCGTGCACTCGGAAGGGGGTCCCTCAGCCCAGACTGCACCCTCTCGCAGTCTGAGAGCCCTCAGGGGATGTCTGACTGATGGCTCCTGTGGGGAGCGGGCCTAAGCCATCAGTCGGATATCCTTAGCGCTGCCCTGGAGGCGGGAGAGGCTCCCACCATCGCTGCTGCGCTAGCCAGCCATGAGCCCGGCTACTGGCTGAGCGGCGCTCCCCCTGTGGGAGCATAGTGACCACCAGGGGACAGCTCCTTCATTGAGCATCTGTCCCCTGGTGGTCAGTGCGTGTCATAGTGACTGGTCGTTCTGCTGTTCAGTTGATTTGCATATTAGCCTTTTATTATATAGGATGTCTCAGTCAATCTCTTGGCTTGGCTAATCCTATATAATAAAAGCCCAATATGCTAAGTGTCCGGTCTTCCAGTCATCTGTTCAACCAGTCAAAGCATAATATGCTAAGGATGCTAATGATATGCTAAGGGTGCTCAACTGGTCGCTATGATGTGCACTGACCACCGGGAGCAGATGCTCTGACCGGTAGGTTAGCTTGCTGCTGGGGTCCAGCCTATAGGACTGAGCAAGAGGGGCCAGACCTGCCCTGGAGCCTTCCTGCAGTCCCTCCCTGGCTGGCCAACCTCCCCCATCCCTCCCTGGCCCCGACTGTGCACTGGTGGGGTCCCTTGGCCTGACCTGCGCCTCTCACAGTCTGGGACCCCTTGAGGGATGTTGGAGACTGGTTTGGGCCCGATCCCGCAGGCCAGGCTGAGGGACCCCACTGGTGCACGAATTCGTGCACTGGGCCTCTAATATTTTATAAAGCAAGGTTTTGTTGTTAAGTACTAAAACTGTTATTGGAAAATGAAAAAATTTTCATACTCAATTTCTTGTACTTTTATGTTAGAAATTTTTAATCTAAAATAATTCTTATGAGAAAATATTTGTTAAAATCTAAAACATTAAGTGGTTAAGACACCTTATTGAATTTCATTTAAATGTATGCTAATGAAAATCTTAAAAATAGACGAGAAAATCCATAAAGACATTTTAGAACCTTGATGGTCTCACTAATTATAATGTATTTGTTTCCTCTTGATTCTATACTATACTATGGAAATTTTACTTAATGAAAGCTGTCATAATGCAGTTTCTAATTCGCAAACAAATATACATAGGATGAGGCATTTGTATGTAATTAAAGATATGAACCATGATTCCTCTTCTAGCATTTACCAGCCATTAATTATATCTGTTCTCCCACCAACTACCACTACAACACACACGCACACTTACACACCAGTTGACTTTACATATCTTCAAATGGAGTTCAGGGTTGTCATTTTGTAACTGATGGCATTTTCTTTTTGACAAATTGTAACATTTTAGAAAGATTTTTCTTCCTCCTTGTTCTTCCTCCTTTTAAATGCTGCTAAAGTTAACTATGTCTTTAAAAACAAAAACAGTTCCTCCACATCCCCCATAAACACACCCACACACACAAACTCATTGGGATTATAGACAGGTATTATTTTCATTATCTGTGAATGGAAATTAAATTAAGAACAAGAAAACTTTGTTTTTCTCTCTGGTTTATGTTCTTTCCTCATTCTCTTTCCCATATGCTACCTTACTAGACGATGGGTGCTACAGCAGCTACTTCAGGAAACCTCCTTGCCTTCCTTTGTGACCAAAGGAAACTTGGGAACAATTCCTGCAGAAAGGACACAGCGACTAATACGAGAAGAGATGGAGGTCTGTGGTGAAGCGGCAGGGAGATACCCAAGCAACTATAATGCCTGGTCCCATCGCATCTGGGTTTTACAACACCTGGCCAAGCTAGATGTCAAGGTAGGGGTGTTATTCCATCTCCCTAGCACTCTCCATGTCTGCCCTTTAAATCTCCTGGTCGTAGTTCCTCCTCAGGGGCTTTAAAGGAAGAAAGTAGAGGATCTAATGGCAGCCCAGCAGCCTAGAGAGGATCATGACAGCTAATACCTCCAGGGGCCCCTGGCAATTAAAATAAGTTTGTGTTCCTCACTAGCATATTTTGGCACTGTTAAGGCTAGTGCGTTGGCAGAACAAAGGTAGGTTTAAGCAGTAAGGAAGACTGAGCATAACTCATTTTGCCCTGAAACCGGAAGGGATTGCAGAACATTGCAAAACTGAAATTGTTTTTTCTTGATAGCCTTTGATTATATGACTTTCTGAATCAGCTGGCTGCCTATTCAGTCTCTCTTGGGAAGGAAACAAGATTTCACTCAGGTATTCCCCAACTTGGCTGAGTCTGTAAAAATCCTGAGGATTCCTAAGTCCCACCCCAGGCCTACTAAATTGGAATGAGGTAGGATTTAGAGATCAGTATGTTTCACAAGCTCAGGGGGTTATTTGGATGCAGAGCCAGGTTGGAAACTGTCACAACCTAATTCTTTCAGTTTAGAAATAAAGAGATGGAAGTTACCAGAGGATTTTAATGGCTTAGACTTAGCCACAGCATTACTTATTATTCATCAGAGTGAGAACCAGGTATCCTTGGGCTCCTTACATACTATAGTTATTCTATTTTCTTCTTCCCTTTTTATGATATCAGTGCCATCAGCATCGAGGGTACTTGTCTAAAAGCTTCCTAATCTTGAGACAATTTAAAGAAGTCAAAATGCTTTCAGATTAATGGAGAAACTATTCTCTAATTTTTACTCAACACTCCTTTTTTTTTTTTTTTAATATATTTTATTGATTTTTTACAGAGAGGAAGAGAGAGGGATAGAGAGTTAGAAACATCGATGAGCGAGAGACATCGATCAGCTGCCTCCTGCACGCCCCCTACTGGGGATGTGCTCACAACCCAGGTACATGCCCTTGACCGGAATCGAACCTGGGACCCTTCAGTCCGCAGGCCGACGCTCTATCCACTGAGCCAAACCGGTTAGGGCACAACACTCCCTTCTTTATACATCTTTCATAGGTTCCCTCTCCTCTCTGTTTCCAAGATAGAGATTCCTCCAAGAGAAACAAGAGAGTTTTCACTTCTGGGAGATTTTAGGCCAACAATTTAGAGGAGTAGCCCTTCCCCTCTAGGTGATACGGCTCTATTCTTCAGGAGGGGAGGTGCCTAGTGGAGAGGAAAGAGCTAAGACAGAATTACGTTGATCTGGGTTCGGATTCTGGCCCTACTAGCTGTCTGTGGAAAGTAGGCTTTAATGTTTTCATTTTAAAACGGGGGCTTTACTTTCTGCCTCGGTGGATTATTATGAAAATTACTTAAGTTAATGTGTGTAAAGTACTGGGCACCTAATAGTAGAGGCTCACTAAATTTTAGTTCTTTTCTCTGTTCCCCATAGAAAATGTAGGTGAAACTGGCTACCAGATTGCTAGGTCAACTCACTGTAATTTGTTCATGAAATAGTACTGAAACCCAGTCATTCCCAGACACTGTCCAGTACACTGTGGTGTAAAGACAGAGTTTGCTCTCAACAAATTGAAAATCTAGTTGAGGAAGCAGATACCAACAGTTAACAAAGCAGTGTTACATTTGCAGGAACCAGGGAAGCTGCAGGTTCAATGGGAGCACAGAAATTACTCCTCATCCAGGCTGGGCTCATTGGGAGTCTGGAGGAATAATTGCAAGTTATCTGGTGGGTTGAGGGGGATATTGAGTGCTTAGAGCCAGTCACTTCAACTCCACAGCCTGGTAATGTGTGGGGGTTGAGGAGAGTTAAGGAAAAACAGGAAGGCCAAGTCCAGGTGAGCTTCGAAGTGTTTGGAAGCTTTCCTGCCTAGATATGATCCTTTGATGGTGACATTCTCACAAAATCAGGAACTTGGGGCCAAGGTGAAATTCTTGGTTACTTGAGACCATCTGGTGTTGAAGACAGTGTGTTGACTCAGCTGCTAGGCTCACAATCCTAGGCTCACATGCTGTCAGCCTGCCTTGCCCTTGGGGAGACTGTGCTTTTCCTGTCATCACTACCATTGTGGTGTCTCTTACTCTCAGTAAAGAGTGCTGACATTGCAAACCCCCTTTCTGCTCTTGTAAGCCATTGAGCAAGGAGATTATGCTTTGTCTGTCAGAGAAAGTAATCATAAAAGTACCAGTAGCCTAGAGCAGCTTAAAAATACTTATAAAATGAGCTGGTCCTTTTTTTTTTTTAAACTAGAAAATGCATAGTGATTTCTTAAAGTGTTGGTATCTTAGCGTTGATGGGGTTATAGAAACAAGCATTGAAGAAATTTCTATATTCTTACTGAAGGTCAACATGACAGTATTTAGCAGACTATACCCTCCTACTCCCCGACAAAAAGTATGTTATGTCTAATCCAGCAGTTTTGACTCTAGGAATTCATGCTAAAGAAATAATGGGAGATGCAATATGGTGTAGCAGCAAAAGGTTCCACTCAGTGGTCATGCAGACCTCATTTGAATCCTGACTGCCACCAATTTACTGTGTGCCCTTGAAGAAGTGTCTTAGCCTCTCTAATCTTCAATTTCCTCATCTGTAAAATGGGAAAGATGAAAATTCCTACTATATCGAGTGATATAAATTAAATGGGAGAATCCACATAATGTGGCTATCACAAGTGCTTGTACTAAGCATTCAACAAACACTGATTATATTAAGTATTGACATTTGATAGATAAAAATACTGTTTATAATTGTGAAAAACTAGTCTAATCCACCAATAATGAGGGTTTAGTTACATTCCAATCTATCACATGTTATAATATTTTGTTAGTAAAATGTATTTTGGAAGATAAGAAAAATGTTCATTATAGTTTAAGGATATAAAACTAAATATGAGATGTATCTAATATAATTTCTTAATATATTACTAGCATTGAATGTGATTTTAAAGTGTTTAGAACAGTTCCTGGCATATTTTAAGTGTTCAACAAAGATACACACACACACACACACACACACACACACACACACAGTACTGTTATGGATATATTTTCTTGATTTTCTATAATAAGCATTTGTTAGTTTTCTGTATTTTCTTTTTTTTAAATATATTTTATTGATTTTAGAGAGGAAGGGAGAGGGGGAGAGATATAGAAACATTAATGATGAGAGAGAATCATTGATTGGCTGCCTCCTGCATGCCCCCTACTGGGGACCGAGCCCGCAACCCAGGCATGTGCCCTTAGCCGGAATCGAACCTGGGACCCTTCAGTCCGCAGGCCGATGCTCTATCCATTGAGCCAAACCAGCTAGGGCTGTATTTTCTATAATAAGCATTTGTTAGTTTTCTGTTCAAAAAATGGTTAGAAAATAAAAAATGTTCATCAGTGCTATAGAGTGGAGTTATGAGAGGTTTTAATTTTCTATTTCATGTTCCCTGTGATGTTTGTGTGTTTAAGTGAACATATAGTTAGGTAAATTTTAAAATAGTCTCATTTTTAGGGTGGGAGGGAAGACAGTTGAGCAGAGGTCATTACTCCAAAAATGATAAGTAGTTGTCCAATAAAGACATGAAAAGATGTTCAATATCCTGAGCCATTAAGGAAATGCAGACCAAAACCACAGTTTGATACCATTTCATACCAACTAGGATGGATGAAATTTAAAAGACAGACATTAACAGGTGTTGATGAGGATGTAGAGAAATTGAAACCCTTATACTTTATTGGTAGAAATGTTAAATGGTGTACCCACTGTGGGAAACAGTTTGGCATTTAAAATCTGTTGTACTATAGCCTACATGTCCTGCTGCTTAATTCTTCAATAATGTACTGTAATAAACTTAAGATTAGTCTTGTTTTGTTTTTCCAACTAGAAGTTTATCTGGTTCTATTTTACTCACCTTTCAAATCCAATAAACAGTCTTGTTTTTTATTTCTTCATCACTCACTAGAGGTAGCCTCTATAATAAATTTATGTGGCTATGAATAAATTCTTTTCGGATTTAAAGGAGATGTTTAAAACATTTCACTGACATAACTTGACCATCCTAGCAGGGAATAAGCTTATCCCTCAGTACTAGTCACTTCATTAATTAAATTATTAATTCAGTCAGTCATAAAATACTTATATGTCCACTCTGAGGCCAGTGGGTATAGAGACAGATAAGTATCTTAAAGAACTTGTAGAGTTTGGTGGGATAAAAAGTTGCACAGAAAATTCTATAATATATATGGTGAAACCCACAAGAAGTATGGAGGTTCAGAAGAGGAAAAGATTTCTTCTAGGGAAGAAAAGAGTCTGTGAGAAGTGGAGAGGGATCTTGGTACAGGAGAAGGCATTTGCTTGGAACCTTTAAAAAACAGGTAAAGGAGCCTTTTGACATTGTGTTGTCTATATTGTTCACTGTTGACAAGTATGTCTTTTTTCCTTACCTGGTCGGAAAAATCCTCTGATGGAACATGGTAGATCAGTGTACCCATTTGTGTTTGTTACCTGTTCAAGTTACTGCCAAATAATTTAATTTTTCATAAATGCTGCTTTTCTTTTTTTATTCCATTTCAAATTGTTTAGTTTGCAGGATAACACAGATTTAAACAATTCACTGCTGAATTTCGTCTCATTTACCTTTAAAAAACTATCATTGATACTAAGTGAGTTGAGATGAATAGTAAGTAATAGTCATGAACTCTTGAAATTTACTGTTACTCCCGAGTCATGTTTTTCTACTAAGCCTTTAGAATTAAGTAGTGAGCAAAACAGACAGGTCTTTGCCCTCATGGCACTTATAATGAAGAACAAATAATTACATTGAGTCTATTGTGGTAAGTTAGATATAGTAGAGGTTCATTAAATATCAAAGAAAGTTTACATCAAAGTAACCTCTGAATTTATATTTCCCTTCAATAGTGTGTGTGTGTGTGTGTGTGTGTGTGTGTAAAATCCGATTATTTTATAAGGGAATGTCGAAACTAGCATTTACTGAGCTTCCACTCAGCAACAGCACTGTATATACACTCTATACAAAATATTGGTAGGAATGGCATTGTCAGAAAAACCACACAAAGGACAATTAAAGCAAGGCATTAATGGAGAAAGAAAAATTTGGGAAGTTTCTCGTCTCACCTTTCTTTCTTCTTCTTACAAGATTCTTCTTGATGAACTATCTTCTACTAAACACTGGGCATCCATGCACGTTTCAGACCACAGTGGATTTCACTACCGCCAGTTTTTGCTAAAGTCTTTGACTAGCCAAACTGTGAAAGACAGTTCTGTGTTGGAGCAAAACCCTTTGAGAAGTGAGTCAGCCCTACTTCTTCCACAAGATGAAGCAGCAGCAGCTTCCACAGAGGAACCAAGGATAAATATTCCCCATCTTCTAGAGGAAGAAGTTGAATTCACCACTGATCTTATTGATTCCTACCCAGGACATGAAACCCTTTGGTGTCATAGGTAAGAGAAGGGAAAATTCATTTCTTTCATGAAGCTTGTATGTCCTTATGAGACCTACAAAGGTCTTGCATCTGAGGCCTGCCTGCATGGGTGAACATGTGATCTGATTATGGAGCTTTGCCTCACTGATTTGGAGGAGTTTGTGTAACCATATCCTCCTCCTCACGATCATCATCAATAAGCGTTTTCCTCGTGTAGATGTTTGCCTACAGCTTAGCATGGTGGTATTCACCTTTGACTGTACAGAATAATATGTTACTTCCAAACTTAAAATAAAAGTTTCTGCACGCCTTCCTTGGAGATACTGATATTTAGCATATCAGGGATGCAGCACTGCCATTTGTTTTTTTAAAAATACAAATAAAAAATCCTAACAGGTAAATAGGGTATACAGTTAGACCATTCATTAGTCACCGAGACTAGCTAAACTTTATTGTTCTTCAGACCATTATCTATATAATAAATGCCTAAGTGACCATTACGGCCGAATGACCAGAACGACTGGTCGCTATGATGCGCACTGACCACCAGGGGGCAGATGCTCAATGCAGGAGCTGCCCCCTGGTGGTCAGTGCACTTCCACAAGGGGAGCGCCGCTCAGCCAGAAGCCTGGCTCAGGGCTGGTGAGCACAGCAGCAGTGGCGGGAGCCTCTCCTGCCTTGGCAGCAGCGCTAAGGAGCAGCAAGCCGAGTGGTAAGGAGTGGCAAGCAGGCGCGGTAAGGAGTGAGGGGTTCTGGACTGCCAGAGGGCGCAGGCCGGGCTGAGGGACCCCACCCCAGTGCACGAATGTAGTGCATCGGGCCTCTAGTTCAGTATCATCTCTTTGACACTCTGTCTTTTGCGTTGTGTGCGTATTGCGTGTGTGTGTGTGTGTGTGTGTGTGTGTGTGTGTGTGTGTGTGTGTGTGTGTTTAAATAAACTACTTTGGGTATGTAACACAATTTTAGAAAATTCTGAGAGAGAGTTAGGAACTTCATAATTTGAGTTCTGAGCACATTTGACAGTAAAGTAACTTCATGTTGGAATGAAGTCCAGATATGGGAACCCCTGATTTATTTTGGATCATCTAATTGGAGGCAACTTCATCTTTACAAATGCAAATTCTATTTCAAGTCATAGGATTCTGTTTGTAGACAAAAGACTTGCCTGTGCTAGGTAGGAAATAGGAATTTTAAATGTTTTTATATTTTTAAAGTTAATTGAGATTTGTCTCCTTTTTCTAGTCTAGATATAGTTAGAAGATGGAAGATAATTTCCCCTCTTTGGCACTTATAGAAATATAGATTTTTTTTTTTCTCTTAAAAACAAGACACTCTTATTCTACCTTTTCAAGAGAGAAGACAGATCTTGACTTATATGTCATTTTGGTGTTACAGATTTTTTTTGTTGCTGTTTTATATTTAGGCATATTAATAACAAGGCTCAGAGAATTTTAAAAATCTATTTGTGTTTGAGAGAGAGCTAGATTAATGGAGCAGAAACTGTCTTTGTTCATGTAAAGATTAATTGGAGTTCGGGGTAGGCGTGGGGAGAAGAGATAATTGGGATGGCCTATCTATCTACAAGCCAGTGTTGTACTATAGATTCACCCCAAGGCAGTTTATCTGTCCTTTAAGTTGTGTCCTCTATATGGTGGGTATATGTTCCCTGTTTACTCCTGGATATGCTGGAAAATGGATAGTATTATCTTTTTAAGGGCTTAGAGTTGCTGATATGATGATGAGATACGACGACCTGGAACCTATATAGTTTACCATATTGTGTAGAGTAGATGTGCACCCCACTGTGTCAGATTTTTGGACATCAGGCACGTGGATCTTCATTTTCAACAAATAATCCCACGTGATTCTAAGGGCAGGAGACCTGCTCTGCTTAGGGGAAGAATAGCAACTGTGTCTTGTAACATACTTCGCTTGGAGCCCAGCACATCCCTAATGCATGTGGATTTTTAATGAGTCTGAGTGATGTATTTAGGGGAAGTTCACATGGTTTCTACATAATAAGACCAACTGCAGCAGATTGTTCTTATTAAAGAAAGTATTGGATAGAGGCTATGGACTAAGCCTCTAGAGGAGCTATTTTATCCCTTTGTTTCAGAATCACTTGTGTTTTGGGACATCAACAAGGTTTATATTTTAATTTATAGCAGAGATTGGGCTAATACCTAATTTTGGTTTTGTATTACAGTTTACAAAGAATAACAACTTGTGATTGTCATCATTTCAGTTAATGCTATTTAAAAACCTTTCTCACAAACCGGTAATCTGGATTTGTAAGGCTAGTAAAATACCCAGAGACTTCATCATAACTATTATTCCTCCTTTTGCCAGATAACTGGGTTATGAATGGAGCAGTGAACTGAGAACTGTATGTTTTGAAATTATCAAATTAGTTTTTTGTTTTCCTTGAAAAGCTTGACCTTGCGATGTGACCTTTTTTTCCCCTATTCCCTCCCACTCTCTCCCTTTTCACAGACGGCATGTTTTCTACCTTCAGCATCACTTAAGTGGTAGTTTTCCTCACAGTGTGACCCAGTTGTCAACTGCAGACAGCCTTGTGGGGACTTCAAGTGACTTGCACCACATTCCAACAGGCCCTCGCACAGCTCAGGCAATGGAAGTGGATGGATTGAGTGACTCAAGCAAGCAAGGCTATTCCCAGGAAACAAAACGCTTGAAGCGGACCCCAGCTCCACATTCCGTAGGCCTGGAAATGGAACATAGGTTCATCGATCAAGTATTGTCCACTTGCCGGAATGTAGAGCAGGCCAGGTTTGCCAATGCATATAGGAAATGGCTGGGTACGTTGAGTCAATGAAAAAGGTGGACTATTCCTGCAAGTTCCTCTTTTAGTGCAATATTGCTTTCCTTTCTTATTTACATAGCTGCATGAACTGTCTGCTATTATTAGCTAACCATATATTCTTCATCTTTAGGTTAAAAATCCAAAAAAGACCTTTCGTTTTATTTATTTTGTTAAGAACTGGCATTCCTTTGGGGACAAAATAATTGTGTACTTCCTTCCTGCTAAACAGTGAGTCTTAATTTTCTTCTTTGAAACTTCTCGTTCTTTCTATTTCTATACTTGTATATTTCTAAAAGAAGCCTCTTTCTAGGCTTCTCATTTGGTTCTCCTAGCTGGTTCAACACCTCCACCCATCTCTGTGCAATTGCTGGATAGACTAATTTTTTTAAAATTAAAAATGTATGTTGTAGTTAAGCTTAGAAACAATACAAATGCAAAATTACCCAATCTAATTGTTGTTTTGAGAATCAAATGGCCAGATGGATGGTTATGTGAAAATACAAACCATTTCTTTCTCTAACATGTTCCACAAGTTATAGACCAAGATAACCAAAGTCAGAGTGTTGGAACTTACATGAAAAACATGCTTCCAATGTAATCCATTTTTAAAATGGTTATTTTAAAAATAATAATAATTTTAAGAGTTTATGTAATTGCAGTACTGGAAAATTATTTTTATTACTAGTTTTGATAGATTGTTTTTAACCTCAAATTTGGTATATGCCAAAAACATTTAGATCAATGCTTATAAAAATCAATTTTTTAAAAAAAAATCTGGAATGCCATTTTTAGTTATTACTACTTATTTTCCTTCCAATTTATCATAAAAAATGGGAGAAATATGCATAGAAATGTATCCATAAAACGCTTCCTTTTTAAAAATTTAAGTTATTGAGGATACACTGGATAAACTACAAAATTTTTATGAAATTATTAAAAACTTACTGGCAAAGGCCAGGGGAACAGAATAATTTTAAGGTTAATTCTTTAATCTTTATTTTAAAAAATAAAACAATTAAAAATCTTTGATATTAAACTTATCAGGGATGAGGTACCAAAGTATCCACCTTATAGCTATCTCTTACCTTTTCAATAACAAGGGCTGTTTTTTTCAGGTTGGTTGGGCCGAGGGGGGATTTTGGGGAGTACCAGGTAATGTCTATTTCCCATTATTATATTTTCTATTATTTCCCATTCATAAGAGGTCTGTGTTCCTTATTTCCACATACCTTTCTCTTTACTTTCCCAATCTGTTCCTTATTTTTTGTCACTTTCACCTTTGTCTGTTTTTCCTTATCTGTGTTATTTCAGGGACATATTCTGAAGATATTCTTCCCTATTTCCAATGAATTCCATACTCCATTAAACACACGCACACATGAAATATGAATATGAGCTGCTCCTCTAAAAGTTCCTCTGGTGATGGAAGCTGTCTTGCCCTGTGTATCTAAAGAATGTGAGTCATAGTGGCAGAAACAATTGTGGCCACCATGTTTTGCCTGTTACCCTTTTTTACTAGCTAGGTCACCCATAGTGCAAAGAGACGATGTAGGGAAAGGCAGACCTCTCCTATCACTGTTACGGAAACTCTGGAATTCAATGAGACATATTGCTGTAAGGGAAAAGAATAAGTCCTTTACTTGTGCATCATGATTTTGTTGAGTGGCAAAATGTTGCGACTTAAGAACACTAGAAAAATTGTCCAGCCTGGTTCCTGTAGACAGAAGGTGCTCTTACCTCTTAGGGCAAAATTATCCTTTTGTAGCTTTAACAGTATTTTAGTGAGAAAATAATTGTCATTATGAACATAATTCCATGGCCCTTTGTGTGCAAGGCATATTTTGAATCAAATACCTCAAGGATAAAACCATTAATTTGTGATCTTCAGCATCTACAGGGATTGAGGGGAAATTTCATAAGAGATGACATGGGAGATTCAGCCCATTCCACTAATACATGTTGCCAAATTCTGGCTTTACTCAGTATTACCTTTTTTCTAAGCATCATTTTAAGTAGCCCAACTAGTAGGGCTTCTTAATGCTCTGATGTTAGAGTGTTCAGGATGTGAATATAGACAAAAAACCTGTGAAACATCAGCTAAAATTTATAGTGCTCCATATTTAAAAAAAATATTTTTTTATTGATTTCAGAGAGGAAAGGGAGAAGACGAGAGAGATAGAAACATCAATGGTGAGAGAGAATCACTGATTGGCTGCCTCCTGCATAGGATCCCCTACTAAGGATCGAGCAATGCAACCTAGGCATGTGCCCTGACCGGGAACTGAACCATGACCTCCTGGTTCTAAGGTTGGCATTCAACCACTGAGCCACACTGGCTGGGCCACATTTTTTATACCTTTCACAGACTATTTTGCTCATCTTGTTAACTGTCTTCATCTGTGTTAAGTCTCTTAACTCACCCCTTTCTGAAGCCATGCAGTCCTTTAATATCTTGGTCTCTCGTCTTCCTAATAAAGTTTTAAAGAGGAGTGAAAATACAAATATTCAGAGGGTACTGTTTGTATGACTTTTTTGTGCCGTTTCTAAAAATTTTATTTTTAAGTGTTCAATCACAGAAAAACCTAGTATTGTCCTATATGGTTGTATTTTTTTTCTAAATGGTTTGACACCTAAACTCACTAGCTGTAGCATAATATCTCTTTTACTGAATGAGCTCATTCAGTGGAAAGGATGTGTCTATTTTTGGGGATGTTAGTCTTCACTTACTTTCTATAAATATGTCGTTGTTAAAAGATGGTTTAGGTTGACACACATTTCATCAAACTTTTACTGTAAGAATAGTACACCCTGTGGGTCATGCATACCACTGACATGCAAGAAGCAGTAAGACTGTCAATATCTTCACCACCACCACTAACCCACCCTTTAGTGCGCCTGTTTTGATAATACAGTGTTTCCAAATTCTACTTGCACATTGTGAAGGTTTGTTAAATATGTATTCAATTAATGAATGACTAACTGTTTGAAGAGGGGAAAGATTGATCATGAGTGACAGGGTGAATTATGATTGAGAAATTAATGGATTAAAGCAATGGGCTGTGAATGAATGATATATTCTAGCTTCATGATTCTTCAGTGGAGCTATTGCATATTGAATAAGTTAATTTTATACAGCTGCTTTGTTTAAGCTTGTTAAATCCCATCCAAGAAGTATAGCTCTGTAATTACCAATTAATTGTACTTTAATACATACTAAAAATCATAGGACTAATGAAGCCTGCTTGCATTAAGAACACTATTTTCTGTTACGATGTTGCAGAAAAATCTTACCAATACAGCCAGAGTCACTTAGGGGCATCTGAAGAAATTCTCTAATTTTAAAGACTTGTTGATCTGTACCAGTGAATGGATAGTCATTTTGTACTTCTCCTTTCCCCCTCCCAAACTTGAACTGTGGACCTTTTAGATATTTTTTAAACCTCTGTAAGTCATTTTTTAAATTTAAGGATTTGATACTTTGTGTTCCCTTTTTCTTTTCTAGGTCTTAGCATTTTATTACCTTTTTGGAAACTATGGACACAGACTTTCAGTCATATTTCTTATTCTTATGGTACGGTTCTAATTTTAAGTTAAAGGCTTCATGATTAATAGGACTAAATGTATACAGAATGTCACTAAAAGCCACTTAAATCTTCAGATAAGGGCTTATGTAACAAGATATGGAAACAAGTTCTTGGATTTGTATGTGGCATTTTGTAGGAAAGCATATATGGGGGTAGACCTTGTGTCATTTAGTAGATATATTCAGGTCATATCAGCTCATGCTTATTGAGACACACTGAAAGAAAGAGAGAGAGAGAGAGAGAGAGAGAGTATAAAGAGAACTTTTAATATTGTTGAGAACAAGTTATCAGTCTAGTAATTTTATATAGCACAGATGGTATCTAACACAGGCGCTGAGTACAATTTGGGAGTGCAACTACCACTTGTACAGTAATCTGTCTCAACCTCAGTTCCCTGAATTACAGAAGATGCTAAAGATTCAGTTAACAAAGGAAGTAACATACAATCTTTTTTCCCATAAAGCTTTTGTAAGCTTACAGTTATTTTGTTACTAGAAAATTTTATTTTAAAACTTAAATATTTAAATTATGCTAGAAAATTTGAATAGCATTGTAACAACTGAACTTTTTGTCTTCTGAATAAATTTCTCAAATAGAACCACTGCAGATGCTATCACTTTACAGACGTGCCGCTGCTTCCCGTGCTTGGGTGAACTCTGCCTTCTTCTCCTGTTTAATGAAGTGCATTGATGCCCAGGGATCTTAAGCAAATTCAGTGTGATGCAGGCAGTAAGCAGGAAAAATCAGCCCTGAGAATTCTACTTAATATCACACAGTGTCTTTTAAAAAATAACTATACATACTGTGTTAATTTGAGTGCCTTTCTTACTTTTGTGGGGAGCAAGATTATATTTAAGTCTAATGTTTAGGTAGAAAACAGAGGACAGGAGTTTTATCGAACTGTTGATTGTGACTCATTCCAATTGCTAGGCATGGTTCCCATGGAGTATTTTATCTAATGAGATACTGATAAGAGCAGATGGGATGATTTGGTTTGCATTCATTCGTTATGTTTAAGCACCCTACCAAGAAGAATGCATTCTTCTGTGGGGCTGAAGGCATCACATTTAAAGTATTGCATGCGTATAATGAAACATCAGCCTGGAACCCATGCAGCCTGTGTTCAAAGGGAAACTGGCTCCCTCCGCTGAAAGAAATGCAGTATGATTGTCCTAAATGAATCTTTTGCCTCACTTTAAGGACTTCAAGAATTACCTCCCAAATCCAGGCCTATGTTAAGATAGTTGGAAGGAAGATA
This sequence comes from Plecotus auritus, assembly GCF_963455305.1. Classification (NCBI taxonomy): domain Eukaryota; kingdom Metazoa; phylum Chordata; class Mammalia; order Chiroptera; family Vespertilionidae; genus Plecotus; species Plecotus auritus. The sequence continues at coordinate 140,751,464 of NC_137776.1, read as the reverse complement.
AATAGGAACTTTATCCTTTCAGATATTAGAGGAAAAGAAGCAAATACTGAGATGAAATTTCAAATGTGGCATTTTATGTACTTTGGGTATATAAAGGGGAGGGATGGGAATTCCATATTTCAAAATAGCAAATAATTTTTAATAGTAATTTTATAAAAATAGATAGCTAAGGATTCAAAAGTGCTTTTCAGAGGACTGTTGAATAACATATTCCAGTAATATATGTCATGTTCATAGTTGAGACAGAAAACCATTGTATCTGTTGGGATCTGGGGTTGGGGAAGTCTTCAACTCCCAACTTTCCAGGCATGTTAACGCTATAAAACCAAACTCTTTGCTAGGGGAGAGCGAGAGAGAGAGAGAGAGAGAGAGAGAGAGAGAGAGAGAGAGAGAGAGAGAGAGAGAGACAGCAGCAGCTTCGTCTGCTCATGAAACCTTGTGCTTCCAAGAATATTAGCTATATAGTTTGTGCTTTGGGGCAATAATATGTTCCACAAAACTAACCCTGGCATTTTTTTAATTAGTCTGTTATTCCTCAGGGTGTAGAAGATTTAGTAAATTTAGGACAAAATTTTATATTCAGTGGCAAATAAGAAAAGGCAAAAATACACTAAATATATTACTAGTTCTTAAAATTGTAGTGTACATAGTATTTTTTATGAACCACTACCAGTGCAGTAGCACATAGATGCTTTGTGACTGCCTCATTGTTCATCGTGCTGCTTCAGTCCCTATGGCTCTATTATGAATGTTTTCCATGTGTCTTGTCTGGAAACAATTATTTTTCATGTTTGACAGAGATAGGGGTGTTTCAGTGGACATTTCAGTTTTTGGAAATCCTACTGAAGAAAATGATTACTGTTTTCAAACTAACTGACAACTATTTTGCTTCTTAAAACTTCAGGTCCCCTAAAAGAGTGTTTTTTTTGTGCAGACCCTGTACATGTTCAATACATTGCATAGTGCTCTGTACCTTGTAGGAATACAACAGGTCAGAATAGTTAAAGGCCAGAAAATTGAAACTAGCTTATCTCTGTCTTCTCACCATTGTCCATATTCTTAGTTTTAGGAGAAATAAAGTGTATAAGATACATAATCAAGTTCAAACATGCAAGGCAAAGATTGTAAGTGAAATTTAGGTACTTTTAAAGCATATGTGTATATGTGTATACATATATATGTATGTACATTTAAATCAGATTTGGAACTTGAATTTATATCGTGGTTTTACAAAGAATTTTATCTAAGGATTTTTATTTTTGTATTTGCTTACAGTGCTCCTGTTTAAAGGCTTTTTTTATTAGACCAACTCCCTCAAGCAAAGTTGGGACACTAACACAAGTACCCATTTGCCTGAATTAATCAGATATTAATGTAAACGCTATTAAGTCTGGTTGCTCACAAACCATGATTTTCTGGCTTTTCTTCCATATCATTAGGGAATCAGCCTTAATTTTATGTATAGCAGTCACTTTCCTTAAAGTACTATGCACCATACTTCAGATGGTTATTTTTGTCTTTATAAAGTAATCAATAATAAATTTGAGGTTTCTTAATGTCATAGGGATGAACAATTTTACATGTCCAGATGTTGACTCATACAGCATTCTATAAAAAGTGCTCATACATTATCTTCCCTCACAAATGTCATCTGACATTTGAAGTAGGTCTTTTTTTCTTATTGGTTAAAGAATGAGAATAAACAGTGCAGTCATAGTAGGTGCTCAATAAATAGTCATTTATTGATCTACTATCAAAATAACTGTGAGCTTTCAGAAAGGAAACGGTTGTCATCTTTCACTGAAGAGTATATTTTTAGAGTAATATATGTTTGAAACTGAAAAATTACATCATTGGATATGAATTTTCAGGCTTATTTAGGTTGGCGTTAGTAACATGTAATGAAACTTGTTCATGTAGATTGGTCTGAAGATAGGGGATGTGAAAAGTTTAAGTAGCTTTTTGTGCAAGGCACAATAATAAATGCAACTGTCTTCGTAGGCTGCTGAACTCGAGAGAGAACTGCTGTAGTCTTCTGCAATCAGTTTCTAGTTGGTATATCCATTATTACCTGGTTTAGATTCTGTTTATTTCTCCCTAAATCTTGGTTGCTTTCCAATATCTTAAAAGTGGTAATGGTAAAATGTTAAATTTCTTGCTGCTTTTCTCAGAACATCTTTAAAGTAAGGGAGACATTTTTATGAATGATAGAGTAGTTTCAGAATCTGCTCATTTGTGGCTTTCAGAGCATTTTTGGAATGCTCTGTAATTCCAATGGAAATTAGAAACAGATTTAAACAATTAAACATTCCAGCCTGAGCTGTGAGGAGCAGAGTGTGTAGCATAGTTGTAATTGGGTATTGGCTCCCGAAGAGGTTCCTGATGCATGACTTTGAGGCTGGCTTCTGACTGGGGTGACCACAGGCAGTATTGTGTCTTGGTGTGTGTTGTTCCTAGGAGAATAATGGAATGTGCACTAGATTAACTTGCTTTTAAGTTGGACAGAATAAAAGTTGAGGTATTATAAGTATGCCAAATATTTATACACTCAATTATAAAAACTAAAAGAAAGGAGAAGAAAATGATGAAGGGTCAATGATTTTTTTTTCGGTAGCTTTTAAATTTTTTTAAACGCAAGTCTCTTGGACACTAGGCAGTTGCTTAAACACTGAGAGACTTTAAGGGATAGTTCTCTGATACTATATTCTGCTGTTATAATTCACCATGCGCATTAATTTGACATTACTTGAAGATTTTCCCAAAAAATGGAGTATTTAAATAAGGTGCAGTCAATATTGTGTTAAGATTCTCTTACAGGTTATGGTTAAATAGACAAGTTACATATAGGATCTGTGGTGCAAGGTCAGATCCTGGGCATTAAATGTTTGGCTAATTTATTTTCCTGAAGATAATAATTGTCTTCATTCTGATTGCACTGCTGTTTAAGAAAATCTGTCCTTCTCCACCCCCTAAAAAACAGTCATTGAATTTCCTTCATTTCTCACCATATAATAATTGACACTTTTAAGGATTATTTTTACACTTGAACTGTATACTTTGCAGAAGGATAAAAATAAATTCTGCAGTAATGTGTGTGCAGAGGGTGCTCATGTGTTCTGGGAGTCAGTACTCCACAGTGCTTAAAGTATGATGCTGAGTTCTAAGGCTAATGTCATAATTAGAGATTGCCTACATCAGCTGTGTCCAATAGAAATGAATGTGAGCCACATATGTAATTTTTAATTTTTTTAAAAAGTTAATGTTAATAATATTTTTATTTAATCCAATGTATTAAGCATATTATTATGTAAGTATGTAATCAATATACAAAATTATTGAGATATTTTACCTTTTTTTTATTTTTTTTATTCAGCATTTGTACTCAGAGTGCATCTCAGTTCTGACTAGCTACATTTCAAGTGCTCCAATAGCCGCATGTGGCTAAGGGCTACTATATTGGATAGTGCAGACTCATAGGGTACAAAGTGTGACTTTATTTTAAATTGGGAGATGGTAAGGTAGGCATGAAATTATGGTACTTTAAAAATTATTCAGTATACTTAGAAAAGTATCTAATAGGATTATCCACTCATTTTCCTTCATCATTTTAAATTTGCTCTAGAAGTAGACTTACCCTGTTTCAGTTTGCCAAGTATTACATAAGGAAGAAGAAATTCCATGCCATGTAAAATACCATGATATGCTACTTATAACAACACATTATCAATAACACATTTTTCAATGAGTTCACTAAATTTTGTCCTGTTACTTCAAATAATAGCTTAAATTGCATGTTAATTGTATATCTTTATCTATTTTATTTTTATATTATTCTTACTATACAATAAAGTGTATTAACAAACAGCCCTAGGATTCTGATCTTCCTATGCAGCTGTCTTCTAGTACTTACTAGTACACTTACTAAGTTGTGATAAATGGCAGAAAAGTAGAATGAACCTTTTTTTCTATTAGATTTGTTTTTATCATGTGATCACCATGTACCAAGCCAGCTATAAATTACTGTATTTCAGTAGAATATGGAAAATAGTGTTTATGTCTTATCTTTGCTAAATGTTTGCAGTTTCTAAGTAAACTTCTCATCTCCTGAAATGAGTGTTGTGTGATTTTATTGTTACTTGCTGTGGTGGTTTAAGCTCCACTCCCATCCACCAGCCTGTCCTGTGGAACTGCTCTGATGGTGGGAGTGGGGAGGGCTCTGAGCTGTTGTCTAAGTGACCAGTGAATTCATTACCTACATTTGCAGAAAGAATAAAAAATGTCATTTGTGTCAAGGATATAAAAGAAATGTCAAAAGCAAGTTAGAAATATTGTCACCCTTTTTTAGAGTGCATTAACAGTGACTAATTGACTTATGCAAGTCATTATAACTAGATATGCTTTTTCAATATTTCAAATGAAGTTACTAGCAGGGAATGAGTCAGTTATTTTAGTGTTATACCCCATGTATTTTTAATCTGGAGTCTCACTTCTATATACAGGGTGTTCCCCAAAAAATGTATACATACTTAATAAACAAAGCCTTTATCATTGTTCAAAGTTTGTGTATACTTTATTGGGACACTCTATATTAAAAGTTAGAGACACAGCATTCAGAATTACTTAGGTGGTAGAATAAAAGAGACTGAAAATTATTTGATAAAGTTGACACTTCTTTATTCAGATTTTAAATGTTTTAAAAGGATGTTTTGTAGGAAAGGTCTTTTATAACTTTGTCCCATGACTATTTAGGGTTATATTACAAATAATACACTACTATTATCTGCATCTATTTTTGGTAGGAAACACGATATAGAATGTATTTTGCATCATATCAAGGTACCACAAACAATGTTTAAAACCACTGTGTTGTTTTTGCTTTGATATTCGAGGAAAGGGAACTACCTTACTAAAGACAATCTTGATAGTAACCAGATTATATAAGACGTTTGACTAAAATTAATATTAGTCAAAGTGTCTCTAGGAAATGGATATTTCTTGAAATGAAAGATAAACAATAATAATGGAGGCTGGATGATACACTGGCCAATTAGCAGTTGTCTATAGTTAGTACCACTTTCCTCATGCTGGAAGCTCAGGACTTTTCTTTCGATGCTCTTTTTTTTTTTTTAAGATAAAGAAGTGGTGTTTAAAAAAAAATGGCATGGCACCTATATTCTCCACTCTAAAATGGCTAGGTTGGGCATCAACTTCATTTGAAATAACAGTTACAGTATGCTCTTTTTAAATGAAAAGTACAGTATCATCATATGTGTCTTGTGTCAAACTAGAAGTTGAAAATAGAAGCAATGTCTGTAGTATCATTTCATAGATTCCTAGCTGCCAGGAAGAATTCTTTACCGCTCCTTAATTATATGAACAATAGACAAATAATACTTTTGAATTTACACTTTTATCAGAATCCTCTGATGATATAAAAATTTTTGTATTTGATTCCTCATATACCTCTCACAGTAATAACTAGTATAGTCTGCTTTCAGTGTAGGGGAGCTAACTGGGCTGAAATGGCCATCCATCATATTTTTATACTCTCATATTTCTTAAGTTGCCAGTGATCTCCCTAGACACGCTGTTGAGAACATTTGAAGGGGGTAAATAAATAGGATTGGTGCAGCATCAGTCACCCCATTTGTTCTATTTTCAAGGAAATTTTGTAATCCTACCATCTACTAAGGTCCCCTGAAGCAAAATTAATCACCAGTTCTCTTTTGTCTGTAAGTGGGGACACATCTAACTTGTGGCATTGATCTCTTATGTGTCTTATGTTATTCCATGTGAAGAAAAACTTTAAAGCAATTTGTGTAGCATTTATAGGAATGAAAATCGAAATAAGAGATTCGGTAAATTGGAATTTTCCTACAATGATATACTATGAAGCCATAAAAGCAATATTTATAAGTACATGTAAAAAGCAAATTAATTTTTATTTATTTTGTAATCCTCACCTGTGGATATTTTTCCATTGATTTTTTTAGAGAGAGGGAAAGACAGACAGAAACATTAATGTGAGAGAAACACCGTTTGGTTGCCTCCTACAGGAGCCCTGACCAGGGTCTGTGCTGGGGAGGAGCCTGCAATCCAATGCCCTTGACTGGAATCGAACCTGGGACCTTTGGGTCTGCAGTCCGGTGCTCTTTCTACTGAGCACAACCGGCTAGGGTGCAAATTAATTTTTTAAAGTAAGTTATAGAGGACTGGAGGACTGTGTAAAGTAAAGTTCTAATTTTAAATTTTTTAATTCCCATTTCCAATATGGCACGACCAACACTCCTATTGAATACAACTAAAAATGTTGAAAAATTAAATATCTTCAAAGTTTCTACTGAAACCGCATAACACCAATAGAAAAAGTCTTAAAAGTAACTGAAGATAAAAGGCATTAAACCAATAGCTGACTTCTTGTAAGCAACATTTAAAATTAGAAGACAGTGGGAATGATACATTCAGTGTCCTAGAATTGTGTAACTGCCATTATAGAATTCTAAATACAGGAAAAAATTCTTTGAGGAATAAGGGTAAAATAAACATACACCTATATGTATGTAAAGTTTTTAAAATAAATGGTAAAATCTATGAAGAAAGCAAGAACATGATTATTGTAAAGATCCGGACAGTGGCTGCATCTAATTGGGGAGAAATGGCACCATGATTAAGGATGGGCACCAGATGGGGAACTTCTGGGATGCTGTCAGGGTTCTCTTCTTGAACTGAGCCATGGGTGCTTGTTTTACCTATTCATTATCTCACTGTTACAGTCGCAATAAAAAACATTTTTTAACTTAGGGTATAAAGTTATTTTTAAATTAAGTTACCATATTTATGGACTAGACAGCATATAAAATATTTCTCCCAAATTGATATATAGAGTCAACATAATCAAGATTTCAGTAAGTTTTCAGTGAAATTGATAAACTACAAAATTTATATGGAAATGAAAAGGATTTAAAATAACCAAAACAATCTTGAAAGATGGTTTTCAATAAAAGTATAGTAATCAAGATTGGTTTGGTATAAGAATAGACAGACAAATGGGACAGAATAGACTTTAAAACAGTGATTTTAAATATGTGCAAAGAACTAAGAACCATATTTAAAAAACTGAAAGAAAATGAGAACTATGTATCACAAAATAGAGGATATCCAGAGATAGTTTAAAAGGAATGAAATAGAAATTCTGGAAAGCTGTGTTGAATAATTGTACAGTTATTGTACTAAAAATAAAAAAAGCATACAACCTACCAATTAAGTTTCTTGGTATTTGCCAAAAGGATTCAAAAACTTACGTAAACACAAAAACCTGCACATAGATTTTTATAGTAGTTCTATACCATAACTGCCAAAACTTGGAAGCAATGAAAATGTCCTTCAGTAGGTGAATAGATAAATAAACTGGTATATACGGACAATGGACTATTTGTACTAGAAATGAGCTATCAAGCCATGAAAAGGCATGGAGGGAGCTTAAATGTACATTGCTAAGTGAAAGAAGCCAATATGAAAAGGCCACGTACTATAGCCTTTCAACTATATGTCCTTCCAGAAATGGCAAAACTGGAGACAGAAGATTGAGGGTTAGGGAGGATAGAGGGGTGAATAGGCAGAGCACAAAAGATATTTATAGAGCATTGAAGCTATTCTGTATGATAATATAATGATGAATACATATCACTACATTTGTCAAAACCTGCAGAATGAACAACACCAAGAGTGAATTCACTATAGACTTTGGGTGATTTTCATTGTTAGTGTAGGTTCATCAACTGTAACAACTGTACCACTCTATTGGGGGATGTTGATAATGGGAAAGGGTATACATGTGTGGGGGCAGGAAAATCCCTTAATTTTTATTTATTTTTTCTCTTTTCCCCCATTGACCTCCTCCAGCCCGCCCCTGCCCTCCCCTTCCCTCCACCCCAGGCCTTCAGCATCCTATTGTCTGTGTCCATAGGTTATGCATATATGCATACAAGGTCTTTGGTTGATTATCTCCCACCCACCCACCCTCCCCTGCCTTCCCTCAGATTCCGCACTCTGTTCCATGCTTGAAATCTCTGGATCCATCCACTCTGTTCATCAATTTATTACTCAGATTCCACGTATGAGTGCAATCATGTGATACTTGTCTTTCTCTGACTAACTTATTTCACTTAGCGTGATACTCCAGATCCCTCCATGCTGTCTCAAAGGGTAATAGATTTTAAGGCATCCAAATTGGAAAGGAGGAAGTAAAACTCTCATTATTTGCAGATGACATGATAATGTACATAGGAAACCCTAAAGACTCCACCAAAAAACTAGATTTAATAAATGAATTTGGCAATGTAGCAGGATACAAAATCAACACCCAAAAATCAATGGCTTTTTTATACACCAATAATGAATTCTCAGAAAGAGAAACTAAACAATCCCATTTACCATTGCAACAAAAAAAAAATTAAGATACTTAGGAATAAACAACCAAGAAGGCAAGAGACCTTGTACTCAGAAAACTGCAGACATTGAAAAAAGAGATTGAAGAAGATAAAAACAAGTGGAAGACTATATTGTGTTCATGGATTGGTAGAGTCAACATCATTAAAATGTCTATAGTACTCAAGGCAATATACAGGCTTAATGCAATCCCTATTAAAATACCAATGGCATATTTCACAGAGCTAGAACAAATACTCCAAAAATTTATATGGAATCAAAAAAGACCCTGAATAGCTGCAGCAATTTTGAGAAAGAAAAAGTTGGAGAAATCACAATACCAGATTTTAAGCTATACTACAAATCACCGTAATCAAAACAGCCTGGTACTGGCATAAGAACAGGTGTATAGATCAATGGAACAGAACATAGAACCCAGAAATCGACCCAAGCCATGATGCTCAATATTTGACAAAAGAGGCAAGAGCATACAATGGAGTCAAGACAGTCTCTTCAATAAATGGTATTGGGAAAATTGGGCAGATACATGTAAAAAAATGAAACTAGACCACCAACTTACACCATACACAAGAATAGACTCAAAAATGGGTAAAAGACTTAAACGTAAGCTGTGAAACCATAAAAAACCTTAATTTTTTAAAGGTGATTTTTAAAAGTACACGTTTCTGGATTTATATTTGGCTATTAAATATTTGTACCTTTTTTTTTTTTAAAGGCATGGTCCAACTATATGCTGTTACAAGAGACACTCTTTAGATTCAAAGACAGATATAAATAGGTTGAAAATAAAAGGATTAGAGAAGATGTACCATGCAAACCATAATCAAAAGACAGCAGCAGTGGCCAAGCCAATATCAGTCAAAATACACCTCAAGGCAGAATTTGTGACTAGAGACAAGGATATTTTTTAGGGATAAAAGGTTTAATCCCTCAAGATGATATATCAGTTTTAAACATATATGCACCAAAATATGTGAAGCAAAGCTGACAGAACTGAAAGGAAATACACAATTTAACATTAGTAGTTAGAGACCTTAATACCCCACTTTTCATTATAGATAGAACAACGGGACAAAATATCAGCAAGGAAATAGGAAATTTAGTCACACTTCAAACCACCCACACCTAACAAACATCTATAGAATACTTTACCAACAACATCAAAATACACATTCCTCTCAAGAGCACATGGAACATTTTCCAGAGTAGATCATATGGTATGCCATAAAACAAATCTTAATAGATTTAAAAAGTTAAAATCATGAAAAATACGTTCTCTGATCATCATGGAATGTTTTAGAAATCAGTAACAGGAAGACATTTGGAAACTCAAATATGTGGAAATTGACACACTCATAAAAGAAAATTATGAGGGAAAATATAAAACTCTTTGACATAAAGAATACAAAAAACAACAACATACTAAAACTTACGGGATGCATCACAAACAGCACTCCGAGGGAATTTTTATCTGTAAATGCTTACATTTAAAAAGAAGGAAGATGTTACCCTGGCTGGTGTGGCTGTTAGTACTGAAAGGGTGCTGGTTAGATTCTCAGGCAGGGCACATGCCCAGGTTACAGGTTACCCCATGGTGGGGGTGTGCAAGAGGCAGCTGATGGATGTTACGCTCTCACAGAGATGTTTATCTCTCCTCTAAAAAGCAATAAACTATCCTTTAAAAAAACAGAACAAGGAAAGATGTCAAATCAACAGCCTAATTTTCCACCTTACTAAACTAGAAAAAAAGAATAAATTGAAACCAAAGCAGGCAGGAGAAACAATAAAATTACAGTGGAGATAGAGAAAAGAAAACAATAGCAAAAATGAATGAAAAAAAATTGTTACTTTGGAAAGATCAAAAAAATTGAAAAATCTTTAATCTGACTGCCATGAAAAAATGAAGACAATCTCAGGAATGAAAGAAGGGACATCATTACCAACCTTAAAGAAATAAAAAGGATATAAGAAATACTGTGAAAAACAAATTAGATAACCTAGATGAAATGGACAGATTCTTTAAAGGACACACACAAACTCCGGAACCTGACTCAAGAAATAGAAAATCTAAATAGACGTATAACAAAGAGATTGATTGAGTAATAAAAATTTTCCCACAAAGAAAAGCCAACCATCAGAGTACTACCAAATGTTTAATAGAGAATCTTTCATAAAATGTTTCCAAAAATAGAGGAGGAGAGAATACTTCTAATTCATTCTAAAACACCAATGTTGTTAGTACCAAAACCAGACACTCAACATCTCATGAAAAGAAAATCAGACCAATGTCCCTTATGAATATAGACACAAAAATATTCTATAAAATGTAAGCAATCTAGCAGTATACCATGACCAAGTAGGATTTGTCCTAGGAATGAAAGGTTGGTTCAACATATAAAAATCAATGTAATACATCATGTGAATATAATGAATTGGGGGGGGGGAGTACATAATCATCTCAATAGATACAGAAAAATCATTTGACAAAACCCCAAATCCTTTTTGATTAAAAAAACACACACACAATAAAAAAAACCACAAACAATCAGCAAACTAGGACTAGAGGGAAACTTTCTTAAGCTGATGAAGGGCATCTACGAAAAATGTACGGCTAACTTCATACTTAATGATGAAAGATTGAAATCTTTCTCCCTCAGGTCAGGAACCAGACATGATGTCCCCTCTTGCTACTACTTTTCAACATTGTACTAAAATTTCAAGCCAGAGCCAATAGGCAAGAAAAGGGAAAGACATCCAAATTGGAAAAGAAGAATTAAAACTATCACTCTTCACAGATGAAGAGCTTTTGTGTGTAGGAAATCCTAAGGACTCACTTTAAAAAACAAAACTGTTAAAAGGAAAACAATGAGTTCAGTAATGTTGCAGGATACAAATAAAATTGTATTTTTATACTTGCAATGAAAAATATAAAAGTAAAGTTAGGAAAGCAATTCCATTTACAGTAGCATCAAAAAGAATAAAATACATAGGAATAAACTTAACAAGTATAAAACATACGCTCTGAAAATTATAAAACAGTGTTGAAATAAAGAAAATCTAAATAAATGGAAAGCCATCCTATGTTCATGGGTCAAAACACTTAGCATTATTAAGATGGTGATACTTTTCAAACTGATCTACAGATTCAGCATAATCCCTATCAGAATCCCATCTGACTTTTAGAAATTGACAAGCTGATTATAAAATTCACGTGGAATTGCAAGGGATCAAAAATAATTAACACAATTATAAAAAAGAAGATCGAAGTAGGAGGAATCACAGTTCCCAATTTTTGAAATGACTCCAAATCAAGACAGTGTGGTGCTGACATAAGAATTGATACAGAGATCCATGGAATAGAATAGAAAGTCCAGAGGGAAAAGTACAAGTATGGTCAATTGTTACATGACAAAGGTGCCACGACCTTCAGTGGGGGGTGGGGAAACAGTCTTGTCAACAAATAATTTGGGGACAGCTGAACATCGATATGCATGAAAAAGAATTAATTTGGATTCCTACCTCACACCAATCACAAAAATCCTATATAATAAAAGGCTAATATGCAAATTGTCCCCTCGACCTGAGTTCGACCAGGGGGCAGGCCAGCCGGACCCCACCCATGCATGAATTTGTGCACTGGGCCTCTAGTTAACTCATAAAAAGATTAAAGGCCTAAATATAAGAGCTAAAACCACAAAACTTTCAGAAGAAAACATACGTGCAATTCTTTGTGGCCTTTTTTTTTTAGATGTGACAACAAAAGCACAAATAATGAAAAAATAGGTAAGTTAGACTTCTAAATTAAAAACTTTTGTACTTCAAATGACATTATCAAGAAAGTGAAAAGGAAAACCACAGAACAGGAAAGAATATTTACAAATGATATATCTGATAAGAGATTAGTCTCCAGAATATATTTTTTAAAAGCCCTTACAACTCAATAATAAAAAGCAAATGATCTAGTAAGTAATGGGCAAAGGATTTGAACATTTCTTCATAGAAGATTACAAATGTCCAATAAGCACATGAAAAGATGCTTAACATGATTAGTCATTAGAAAATGTAAATCAAAGTCACCCTGTGATACAATATCATATTTATATGTATACCCATAATTTAAAGAATGTTGGTGAATAGGTGGAATTCTGACTTTAATTTTCTAAATTACTTTCCTTATGATGTTTATGTTCTTAGATGAATGTCTGTTTAAATAATTTTTTGAATACTCTAATTTTGGGGGGTGGGAGAGAGGGAAGACTCACAGTCCAGCAGAGTTTGCTACTAGCCAATTAAAAGTTCATAGGTTATGCCACCTGAAAACGCAGTGTTATTTCTCTAAATAAGATGCTCAGATAGCCATTATGTATCCAAATTAGGTATCAGAGAGAATGATACCTAATGTGTTTCCTACACCCAGGAAACACATCACAAATTGCAAATATAACTAAATAGGAATAAATATGCTTTGGGATTTGTTGAGTTGCTTAAGTCTATATCAGAGTAGATATAATATACATCAAAGCAGAAACAAAGGACCAGAAGGAAAAAAATCAAAATCAATATAGCAAAACCACATATCTGGCTTGTGTATTGCTCTAACCTTGAGCAATGTCATAATTTCAAATGACTACAAGGGCGTACAGTCAGAGTAAATGTGTAAAGCTGGCTGGATGTAAAACCACATGCTGAGCTCCTCGTATTTTTACTTAGTTACATTGCCTTTTAAAGCACTGTGACAGCCCGGCCAGCATGGTTCAGTGGTTGAGCGTCCACCTATGAACCAGGAGGTCAAGGTTCAATTCCAGGTCAGGGCACATGCCTGGGTTGCGGTCTCAATCCCCAGTGTGGGGTGTGCAGGAGGCAGCCCATCAATGTTTCTCATCATTGATGTTTCTAGCTCTCTCTCCCTCTCCCTCCCTTTCTAAAATCAACAAAAATATATTTTTAACAAACTGTAAATCTGACTTTTCCAGGCGGTATATGATGCACCTTCTAGGACACAGATGGCTTTATGTATAACTATTTCACCCCAAATCTTTGTTTTACTCTTTACTACCATGTGGAGAAGTGTCTAGGGACAATATTAGACTATACCATTTATTTTTATGCCCTGACTTATGATTCCACAGACAGGAATTGGTTCTAGGCCAGCTGCACTCACATAGCACAGCCCCACTGAAGAATTCACCCTGTTGGTTACTTCAAGAGTCACACTCAAAAGAAATGGTCCCTTCACAGATAACTACATTTTTCCAACAGGATAAAATATGGTTGCCTTTTAACTTGTTTTTAATGTCTACCATTTGTGGATGACTTGAATGTAATAGATAAAAGGAAAAAAAAGCATTCTTTGATGTGTAAACACTATGACTATGATTTGAGCTCAAACCAAAAGTGACTTTAAAGACAACTGACCCTACCCTACCCAGTTTGGCTCAGTGGATAGAGCATCGACCTGCCTGCGGACTGAAGGGTCCCAGGTTTGATTCCGGTCAAGGGCACGTACCTCAGTTGCAGGCTCAGCCCCAGAGGCAAACAATCAATGTGCCTCTCTCACATGGATGTTTCTTTCTCTGTGTCTCTCCCCCTCGCTTTCACTCTCTAAAAAATCAATGAAAAAATATCTTTGGGTGAGGATTAACAAAAAATAAAAATAAAATAAATGAATAAATAAATAAAAATAAAAGCAACTGACCCTACTCCCTAATTATTGAAGTACTATAGATGAATTATTCTGAAACAAAGTTAGTAATCATGGAAGTCTATCCCAATAGGTACCAACTTTAAAATAACAATCCTGCAGCCCTAACCAGGTTGGATAGAGCGTCGGCCTGAGGACTGAAGGGTCCCAGGTTCAATTCTGGCCAAGGGCACGTAACTTGGTTGCGGGCACATCCCCAGTGGGCGGTGTGCAGTAGGCAGCTGATCGATGTTTCTCTCTCATCGATGTTTCTAACTCTCTATCCCTCTCCCTTCCTCCCTGTAAAAAATCAATAAAATATATATTTTTTTAAAAATCCTGCAAAAGTTAACATATTCAGTTACCTGGAAGTTCATTATATAAGTTTGACATTGAAAAATTCACCCAAAAGTAACATAGCTTAAAGTTAGGTGTTCTCTCTGTATATTTTAAAGGGTCAAAAAAACCTTTATTTTATTTTTTTGCATATTTGTTTCATGACTAAAGCAGGCACCTGATTTTACTGCCTTAAAAATATTCAGACTGCCTTGGCCTGGTGGCTCAGTTTGTTGGAGCATCATCACATACACCAAAACGTGGCTGGTTCGATTCCCAGTCAGGGCACAACCCCAGGTTGCAGGTTTGATCCCTGTTCTAAAATCAATTTAAAAAAACACAAAAAATATTCAGTCTAAAAATATAGTAGCCATTAAATAAATAACAAAACCTGGGAGCAAAGATCACCCTTCTATCACTGTGTTAAAGAGACCCAAAGCTCTATGTAAGTCAAAATTTATACGTATGAATAATCTATAGCCACATAATTCTCCACAGAAACAAATTCATTAAAATTAGAAACAAAATCAGTATATAACATTCACCATTATTATTTAACATTGAATCACGATTGTGGCGATGCAGACAGTACACAGAAATGAGATCTAAATTTTGGAAAAGAGGAAACAATTATCATTACTTATGAATGATATTCTGCATGAGAAACACTATGATAATAAAATGAAATTTCTGGAATTATTTATCTACTCAGTAAGGTAATAGAGATAAAATAGATATGCAACTGGCTCTCTGTTATTAGACAACATTTTTGCTTGTTCTTAATACAGCATCAGTTACAAAACAATAAAATACAATGGAAAGATTCTATTTGCAATGTATTCTAACATCCTAGGAAATGTAAAGGGCTATATTAAAAAACCTCACCAAACTGCTGAAACATATAAAAGGAGAGGTATGTTCTTTGATGGAGAGACCAAATTTTGCAAATGTGTTAGTCTATCATATTTTATATGTATAATTCAATGCCAAATAAAGACACATTTTTTTCTAAAAATAATTATAAAGTTTGGGAAAATAAATGACTATATTAATGGGGAGTAGACTTACCTAAAGCTATAATAAATTAAGACATCTAGTACAGGCATAGGAGTAGGTAGACACATGCAGAAAACAGATTCTACTTTATGCAAGAATTTAACGTGATCAATAGAACTTTGCAAGCCAATAACAAAAGGAAAGATTATTTAATAAATCGTTTGGAAAACACTCATTAGGTATGTTGGGAAAAATCAATTCAGATATTCACCTCATATTTTGGATGAACTAAAGGATATAAGTAAAATAGGTCAAACCATTTAAAAATATCTTGACAAAAATAGAAGTAAATATTTAATTTCTCAAGCAGGGAAAGCTATCTACCTTAGAAAAGATTAAATAATTCAGATAAAAGTTCCCAGTACACTCAAGTTTTAAGTCTAAACTTAAAACTAAATCCCCTAATGAAAAGATAAACTATGAACTGGAGGCAACATTTGCAGGAATGCCACAGGTTTAAAAAAAAGAATGTTGTTCTTTATACTGAACTTGCAAATATTCTATAAGTTTATGATTATTTTAGAATTTAAATATATTTATGAATACCCTTGATATCTGAAGAATTATTGCAACTTGGTAAGAAAAAGACTAAGCCAAAACCGGTTTGGCTCAGTGGATAGAGCGTCAGCCTGCGGACTGAAAGGTCCCAGGTTCGATTCCGGTCAAGGGCACATAACTTGGTTGCGGGCACATCCCCAGTAGGAGGTGTGCAAGAGGCAGCTGATCGATGTTTCTCTCTCATCGATGTTTCTAACTCTCTATCCCTCTTCCTTCCTCTCTGTAAAAAATCAATAAAATATATTAAAAAAAGAAAGAAAGAAAAAGACTAAGACGCTGTAGACAGATGGGTAAAGGACATAATAGAAAGTACACACACACACACACACACACACTTACAAAAGAACAAAAGGTGGTTAACAGACATAGCAGAAAAATATTCAGTTTCAGCAGCAAAGAAATGCAAATGAAAAGAAGACTTCAACTATGCCTATCAAAGTAGCAAAGATTTTTGGTTTTGTTTTTAATAATAATATCAAATGTTTGCAAGAGCATAATAAGACATGCATTTTTTCTTATTTCTGATGAAAGTGTAAATAAGCAATTTAGTTGTTTGTATAAAGAGCCTTGACACCCCTGAATACAGTAATCCACTTCCAAGAATTACACTAATGGGAAAATCCTGAAGAAAAAGAAAAAAGAAAAGGCTTTATGCATAGAGATGTTCACTGATGGAAATTTAGAAACAACTTAAATGTTGAGCTATAAAGAAAATTATTAGAAAAATTATGAAATATTTTTTAGCCATTAAAATAGTGTTTGCAAAGGAATTTTTTAAATGATGTGATAAGATTTGCTAAATGAGGAAAGCCAAACACAAAATTATTTATAGAATATGATCTCATATTTGTAAAAAATAAAGTAGAGAAAAAAATAAATTTTTAAACTACATGCTAACAGTAGTGTCTTTGAGTGGAGGAGCTGTGGGTAATCCTACTCTTTCAACTTTTTTATATTTACCCAACTTGCTGAAAGGAGAATATATTAGTTTATATTTTTATAATATACGAGAGGCCGGATGCACGAAATTGGTGCAAGAGTAGGCCTTCTTTTCCCCGACTGCCGGCACCCACTTCCCTGTGGCACCCGGGACCCTGGCTTCCTTCGCAGCCTCTGCTTCATCTGGAAGGACATCTGATCTAATTAGCATATTACTATTTTATTATTATACATAGGCATGATTTTCTCAGGGGTTCTTTTAACCCTTTGTTTTTAATTATTTGGAATAGAAATCCTTTAAATTTAATGTAGTTATATGAGTCAGTTTGTGTCATGCTTAGAAAAGCCTTCTCCCTCCAAGATTATAAATAATATCCACTTATGTTTCTTTCAAGTATTCCTAAGATTTCATTATATTAGATTTTTGTTTTTGAAGCATCTGGAATTTACTTGGATGTAAGGGGTGAGATGGAGATCCAGTTCATTTTGGTCACAAATGGCTAGTCAGGTGTCACTTATTAAATAATCCATCTTTTCTGCACTAACTTTAAATGCCGCTTTTATAATGTACTGAAGTCCTGTGTATTTCTGGGATCCGTGTACCTGTGCTCCTGAGCCACAAAGCAGCAATTTATTTTTGAGGAAAGATACTTCTAGTAGAAAAACAAAACAGACGATTCTGCAGCTGAACATCTCCAGGCTATATAGAAAATTCCCTTTACTAGTTTATCTTTCTAGATGAATCACCAATCTTTGGTGAAGTCAAATTTGGCGCCATGCTCGGGTCACTCTGAGCCTTCCCTACAGCTCCTTACCCCACTTTAGTTATCAAGAAAGAATTAACACTGTTCATTTTCCATCATCTTTGGCCAGTGAGTTCACCATGACAAAATAATAAAGCCACACATTGAAAGTCTTGTATATAATAAAGGTTGGTGACATCCAGCCACACTAGGGAACTTTTCCTCTCAAAGATGCCCTGTGTGTGAATGGGTAGTTTCATAAATAGAAGTGAGTAACTAAGAATCTTTTTTTCCAGCTAGTTTATCTAACTGTATAGATTTATACCAAACATATAAAAATAGAGTATTTTAGCATAAGGGAACATTTCTCAATGGATTGAGTTCACATAGAATCAGTGACATGGAGGTTTGCCACAGTCGGCTCTCATGCCATAGTGTGTGTGAATGTGTGTGTGTGTGTGTGTGTGTGTGTGTGTGTGTGTGACTCCCCTTTTGTTTCTTCAGTTACAGTAGCATGAAGGAAAGGAATGTCCCTGCAACAGCCATCTCAGGACCTCTGATGGAATGCCATAGTGTGTCTCTAGAGCCCACTGTGTGTGTTTTGTGCAGAGGCTCACTCCTATGTAAGACCTGTCCCTTACCTATTACACACAGTAAGTACAATACCTGAGTCCACAGTGCTTTTAGGGGCTCACAAAAATATTATAATTTCAGTTAAAGTTAGAAGCAAAAAAAATTTTTAGGTCAGATAAAATGTTTTGTTATATAATACTAGAGGCCCGGTGCACAAAATTTGTGCACAGTGTGTGTGTGTGTGTGTGTGTGTGTGTGTGTGTGTGTATGTGTGTGTGTCCCTCAGCCCAGCCTGCACCCTCTCCAACCTGGGACCCCTTGAGGGATGTCTGACTGCCCGTTTAGGCCCGATCCCACTGGGCAGTTGGACATCCCTCTCACAATCCAGGACTGCTGGCTCCGAACCGCTCACCTGCCTGCCTGCCTGATTGCCACTAACCGCTTCTGCCTGCCAGCCTGATCAACCCCTAACTGCCCTCCCTTGCCAGCCTGGTTGCCCCCAACAGTCCTCCCCTGCAGGCCTGGTCCCCCCTCAACAGTCCTCCCCTGCAGGCCTGGGTCCCCTCAACTGCCCTCCCCTGCAGGCCTGGTCACCCCCAACTGTCCTCCTCTGCCAGCCAGGTCACCCCTAACTGCCCTCTCCTGCAGGCCTGATCATGCCCAACTGCCCTCCCTTGCAGGCCTGGTCCTTCCCAACTGCCCTCCCCTGCTGGCCTGATCGCCCACAACTGTCCTTCCCTGCCGGCCATCTTGTGGTGGCCATCTTGTGTCCACATGGGGGTGGCCATCTTGTGTGATGGAGTGATGGTCAATTTGCATATTACCTTTTTATTATATAGGATTCTTTTAAAACAATTTTTTATTGTTGAAAGTATTACATATGTCCCCTACTTTCCCCCATTGACCCCTTCCTGCTCCCCCCACCCTATTGTCTGTGTCCAGGTGACACATATATGCATACAAGGCCTTTGGTTGATTACCTCCCACCCACCCACCCTCCCCCACCTTCCCTCTTAGTCAGATAAGATGTTTTGTTTTATAATATTAATATATTCAGCTTTATACCAATACAATTATAAAACATAATTCTCCACATTTGCTTATAAAGGGAGGGAAGGGCACACGAAAGTCACAACACAGCCTTGCCTGTCCTTCAAAAGATGTCTTGCAATGGGAACACTAAACATTTTAGATCTTCCATCTTTATTGTCCTCCTGGAAATTCATAGTGAAAGATTCATAGGAACCCTGCAACACACACAAACAAAACCACCACTACAAGCTATGAAACTCAGTTTGCTGCAGGGTTCTCCAGGCTCACTTGATCCTGGAACATTTCCCCGCACATAATAGCCTCTGTCTTCCCTCAGAACTAGTGGTCCATGAGGCATTTGGGAAATACTAACTTTCTATTATATTAGGATTCAACATTGATCAAGAGAATCTAAGCTGAAATCTCCCAACCATCTTTTCTTTTTAGAAGAGCCTAAAGGATTATTCTTTGTTTTATGCAAAGGGAATTAAAATGCATCCCAGATGCTAGCAACACAGCCCTACCTATCCACTTAGGAAGATAATGTTATTGAGGCCCAAGATTCAGATTTATGCAGCACAGCTGCTCACCGAGACCCATTTCAATTCAGTTTTCCTGATAGGCTTGCAGCCACGGGAGGATGAAAATAATTCCCCAATGGTAAGGATGGGCGAAAAGCTGCTTTCCTGGACCCTAGAGCATGTTATTCCTTAACCTATCAGACCTTATTAAGAGTGACTTAAAGTCTGTCAGCTCTCAAAAGGTTTCTCTAGTAACAGATTTCTTGGTTCCGTCTCAGTTCCTGCTGTTCCCATAACCACAACCTATTCAATTCAGCAGTGTGCGGCTGCATGAATGCTGAAATTAAAATGTGCTTTCAAAAGTCAATCCATAGCAAAACTGACCTAACTTAGAAGCATCTCTAGGGTCAGATTCAATTTAAAAAAAGACATGAGTCGGAGGCAGAAGGCCGAAGGAGGATAAATTTCTCTGAGGAATAAAATGAAAGTGGACAGTTTTTCTTTTTAAGTTTATGCTGACTAATGTTCCTAAAAGTCAGTTTTCTGTTTAACAGGAAACGCCGAAGACCCTAAGGCCTTTCTCTTCAGCCTTCAGAAGGCTTGTTCATTAAAGAGATGATCTCTCTTATTTTTCTGGAAGCAGACACATTTGTCTGCCCGTAGTGCTTAAAAATACACATATTTCTCATCTAGGAGAAATTCACAAGCCTTTTGGTTAAAAGAAAATTATTGAATCTAGGTGATCATAATATTTTTTTCTTTACAATCAGGAAACAAAACTTAAGGAAAATGTCTGCTCATTTGCTCATTTAACTATAGACCTGACTTCTAGAAAGTAGAGAATTGACTTAATTCTCTGAACACATTGTACTTAGCAAAACAAACAACAGTAACAACCAAAACACCACATGTACACCTTTTATCACAGCTAATGCACTTTACTGAAAATACTTGTTGTAGGTCTGTCTGCCTTTGTTAAAGCGGAAAAGACATTGAAGAGAATTTGTGATATTTGGCTCAGTCTTTCAAATGCCTACCACAGTGTCTAGCATACATTAGGAGCTTAATGCAGATTGTGGAATGAAGATCTAAAAATATAGTGACCTTTTGACAGTGCAATCTATTGTAAATTTTCAATATGGCCATGACTTAGTTATATAGTTATTGCTCATCCTGAATAACAATACTGAACAAGCATATATGGGGAAATCTCCCAAGAACTAGTGCTTAGGCAAAATTCAATTTTACAGGATCTCACTTCTGTGAGAGAGAAAGGGAGGGAAGGGAAGGGAAGGGAAGGGAAGGGAAGGGAAGGGAAGGGAAGGGAAGGGAAGGGAAGGGAAGGGAAGGGAAGGGAAGGGAAGGGAAGGGAAGGAGAGGGGAAGGGAAGGGAAGGGAAGGGAAGGGAAGGGAAGGAGAGGGGAAAGGGGAGGGGAAGGGAGAGGATGGGAGGGGAGGAGGAGGGAGAGAGGAGAGGAGGGGAGGGGAGGGGAGGGGAGAAAAGGGAAGGGAAGGGAAAAGGGAAGGGAAGAGAGACCCTTTCGGCTGGCAGAGGGGATAAAAGTCTGGTAAAACTGCTTACACTGATTTTATTTACTATTAAAGCCTTACCTGGGCTCCTTATTTTTGAGTCAATAGAGATATCTATGACTTTTCCCCAAAGGATCTTCAATGCTATTAAAATAGTAACAAAAGCAAAAGTTATTTGAAAGGAAATCGCTCTGATAATCTTCTTTAACTTAACTGGAGTAATTGGAAGGAAGGTTAATTTATATATCAACCAGCCAACAAGTATTTAATGAGTGCTTCCTGGATACTCTACTATATGCTAGGTGTTTGGTGGAGGGAGCCCAAAGGTAATATAGTTGGCATTTGGTCACTAATCTTAAAGGGCTCATGAACTAGTTGGGGGCTGATACTAACGGACCTAAAACAAAATACCTAACAGAAAACAGGAGTAGGGCAGTGACTTTCCCGTAGTTCAGCGCTATTCTGGAAACAGTGCTGTCCTCCCGACAGAAATGAATAATGGCAGCCTGTTTCTTGGTTTACGAACTGATTAAGAAAAAAAATGGTTATTAGAATTTTCTCTACTTTAGATTTTTATCCTATACATCTTCCTTAACCATTGGTGTTTACTACCATTTATCTATTAAATAAGATGGTAAAAATATCTAAATCTGTACGAAACACACATGGAGGGAAACGTTTCTGAAGTTGCTGAGCACTTAATTTCATAGCTTCTTATTTTCAAGGACATATACTCCTGGTTGTAATGTTATGTTTTATAAGAAGCAGTGATTGTTTCTTCTGGTAAAACTGTTTCTAGTTTGTAGGGTGAATTAAATATATCAGTATTTATGGTGTCCTTCCCAGATGACCATAATTTTCAGTTCTTTTACTACTGAAATAAATTGGGAAAACAAGCAAGTGTATAAGCACATGTTAAACAGAATGAGCAAACAATTTTATCAATTCTGTCTAGTTATAGCCTGATGTTGTATAGAGGCTGTAAGGCTGCTAATGCTACAAACAAATGCTCAGACAATAGTTACATCAATGAGAGCAACACGGTCTGAAAACGTTTTCTTGACGTATAGGGTACCTGAAATAGTCTGGAAGGATAAACCAAGTCTGGGAAAAGTACTTTGAAAATGCAATGGAGGTAATGTTAAATGTACAGCCATATTTTAAATAATTTTATTTTTTCAAGTTGGTAAGGTCATATATATGTACATTGCAAAAATGAATAAATAAGCAAATAAACAAACTACTAAGATATAGAAAGAGGAAAATAACCCTACTACTTGAGTGGAACACTACTAACATTTTGATGTATTTTTTTTTTTCCGGGCATTTTGTGATTAACTGCCTATATATAATTTGGTATCCAGGTTTTTTCAGTTAAGATGAGAACTTATTTTTTTTCATGTTAATAAAATCTGTGGATGTGATATCTTTAATGGCTGCATAATATACCACGGTACAGATATAGCGATCTATATGCCAATTTCCTTATTACTGTACATTTAGGTACAAGTTTCTCATTTTTCACTATTATGAGCCTGAGATGAACAGGGTAGTGGAACCACTCTTTTTAAAAAAGTATATTTTTATTGATTTCAGAGAAGAAGGGAAAAGTAGAGAGAGATAGAAACATCAGTGATGAGAGATGATCATTGATCGGATGTACCCTGACTGGGAATCAAACCTTGACCTCCTGGTTCATGGGTCAATGCTCAACCACTGAGCCATACCAGCCAGGCTGAAATCCCTCTTTGTGGTTCCTAGGTCTTGACCTATCCTCGATCAGTCATGTGGTTGGGGAGGCCTGACCCAGTGCCAGGAGTGGGAGCCATGCCACTGGCCATCAGGTTGCTTCAGGGATGGGCATGTAACAGTTTAAAAAAGATAATATGTTCCCATGACACTCTTCACTCGGAAGTTTCCTTTCAGAGGTAGATTTGCTACACGTGGCCCCAGAATGCCTCCCAGTGTGTCAGATAAACATAGCACAGTATGTTTATCAGTGGATACAAATATTTGAAGTGGCTATAAGCATTCTGGTTGGAATCATTAAAGGACACAGGGAATGTGACTCAACAAAAAGAGAAAGAGGGAGCCTGATCTGTTCAGAGAATAGAAATGAAAAGAAAGGATCTATCTGAAGCCAGGACAGAATTTATGTCCAGTGAAAAAGCTGGTAAAATAAGAATCAGCATAAAAAAATAAATGTATTACGTATTTTAGGATAGGAACATTTCATAATTGTTTATTTTGTTGATACATTTTAAACCCTGTGATAAAAATGTCTATTCTATAGATTAGAAAGGTTGCTGGATCACCAAATGATAGCAGAACTGAAACCCTCAAGAAAAACCTCATTACCTGAAGGTTGTTGAGTGTTCAGCCTACATACAACCTCCACTCACACGTTTAAATGCAAGGACTAGGAGGGAAAGAAGGCAATCTCTAAGGGATTTGAAATCAAGGAAAAGTACTTATTGCTATCAGAAGAGACAAGTCCACTTTGGGTTGTCCAGAATCATGTGAAAGGCTGAAAGATATGGTCATACTCTCGTGAAGTTTGAATGAATTTAGTGAATCCTGGAATCTTTGGTTCTTTACTGACAGAAATAAAACTAAATGAATAAAAGTTCATGGATCCCTGCTATCTTACCAAGTGACCAATAGTGCTTATACCAGTGAGATAAACTTGGAGAGACAGGGCAGGCTGAAGGAATTTGGAACCTCAGAGATCACACTGAAGGTTACTGGGCCCATGGGAGACAGACTTGAGTCTGCCTGTCATATGAGGCTCTAAACTGGAAAGCACAGAGACTTCTGATGCACATGCAGTGCTGAACCAGGCTTTAATTTAAGCCAAGTCACTTGGCACAGTGCCTGTAGTATTGTTACCTGCTACAATGGCTGGCAGGTTGCCAGTATTTTATATACTGCTTCTGAAACACCAGAAAGTAGTTTGACCCTTGTTTAAAAAAAAAAAAAAAAGTAAGTGGATACAAATATTTGAAGTGGCTATAAGAATACCTGCAATAAAATAGAAAAATACCAATAAAGCAGGCACAGGAAAATTAATGATAGAAGAACAAGGTCAAAGGAAGAGCTAAGATATAGAAATGAATGCCATATGGATCCATCCACTTCCTACAATGATCTGCAAATTTGGCTTTGAGTTTCCTGAGGGCCAAGGCACTAAGAGCAACATGAGCTTTTAAGACAACAATTCATACTGTTCATGAGGCCGAGGCATATCTGGGGGTTTGTGAGGAGGGTGGGGGAAGGGGAAAGGAGGGAATTTCCCAGATATGAATATTTAGTAACTAATTCGTTTTGGATGTCTCTAAACTGCTATTATAACAATTATTACTTTTCTTTATATGGCACTTAATACTTTGCAGAGTAATTTCACATACTTTCTTTAATCAGCACAAAAATCCTGTGCTGCAAGATTTGAGGGGAAGGTATTATTAAAGCAATAATGTAACTTTCATTCATGCATCAAGGAATGTTGCCTCGCTGGAAGCACAGTGCAAAAGTAGAAAATACGCAGAAAGATCTCTGAGATAAATAACTCCAAGTTCATATACAGAAAAGCGCCTCTCTCTCAGAACCTATATTCCCTTATGGAACCTGAAATTCTAACGAGGTTAAAAGACACAGCAGATTAAAGCTAACAGAATAGGGGCCATTACAGAGAAATACTCTGAAAGCCCTCCAAACCGGTATGTACGGAAGCAGAGGCAAGAACTAAAAGAAAAGAAAAAAAAAGCGAAGGAGCAGGTCATGTAGAAACTGAAAACGCTAAACACTCACCAACTAGCACAGGCAGGGATGTGTCCTGGGCTCAGTCTGTCCGGTCTAGACCCTGCCCTTCCTGAGTTTTTTACATAGCCACCTCCCCCACCTTGCAGAAACTGAAATGTGATCAGGACCACCCACCAGCTCCCAGCAGCTATGGCCTTCAGTAACCTTCCAAGGCTTATACTAGTAAGAATTAAAAATCCTGACTTAAAACGGCCCACAAGGTCCTGCAGGTTCTGGCGGCTGCTGCCTACCTCTCCCGCCCATTGCACACTTGCTCTGACTTCAGCCCCACCTGGTGGGCTTCTGCACATTTTCTTCTCTCTCCTGGGCAACCTGAAATGGCATTTCCTTGGAAAGCCTTACCTAACCCCGGAGTCCAGATTAGATTTCCCTGGGAACCCTTAGCACCTTTGCAGTGGAGAATTTATCATAGCTGCACTTAATTATTAGTCTGATTGGTAAATACCTGTTTCTTCCAGGGCACTGTGGGCTCTGGGAGAACAAGGACTGTCTCTGGAATACATGCCTAGTAAATATTTACTGAAAAAAAATGAATATGCAATGTCACAGGACAAGCATGATACATCTGTCTGAAATAGAATAGTTCAACTTTACTAAAAGATATTTTGGGAGAAGGGGAAGCTGTTGTGTGTTTTTTTCCTTATTAGAGAAAAAAGATTTATTATGGAGTAGAATGCAAAATTCATACGAATTTTAAAGCTAAAACATATGACTTTGAGAATGCTTCAGGTTACTCCCCCGATTTTTCTGGAGGCATTGTGCTTTGAGTAATATGGAAAGACGGTCTGGTAAAAGATCCATTTCCAACGGATCTGGATCATCAAGGCTCATCTTCATTTTACTAAGAATATGTGCATGAAGAGGGCTTTGCAAAGTATAAGGCTTTGTGTAAATATACTAGTAACTTATTATTACTGAGAAACCTGTGTCCCAACGCGGGGTAGTGATTTGGCTCATATTACCCCGCCAATTACAGGGGAGGCTGGCGCCAGAACCCAGGTCTCCCGTGGCCTGTCCAGAGCACTGCTTTTCATTAAGGCACAGACAGCACCTGCCACCTGGTCCCTGCTTGCAAAGGTCCCCTCCCTCCCTCTCAACCACATCGAGGGCTGATGCCCTAAGCCAGGCTCACATGCGCGTTAAGTTCTGATCAACCGGAACTGAGAAGTGGGCAGAAAAATCAAGTCGAGCTTTTCCTAGCAGCATCATCCAGAAGCTCTCTGCTTTGCCTGCAAGACTGGGCAGTTCCCCTCCAAGGCTGAAAACGCTACCAGCGCTGCTCCGGTCCAAACCCAATAGGCTCGCCCCCTAGCGGCAAAGGCGCCGCACTGCAGTGCCTTCCAGAGACCACGTCAACCCCCTTTTCTGAGGGCGCTCCTGGGGCCGCCGGGCCGGGAGGTGCAGGCAGTATTTAAGGAGCCTGGGAGCGGGAAAGCTCGAAGTAACTAAGGGCTGAGAACACACCGCAGGAGCCGACGCGGCCGCCCTGCTTCGTGGTCCTGCAGCGTGGTCTGTCCCTGCGCTCAGAGGTTGGCCACAGCTGCTGCTTCAGAAACCGGGGACCCCCTTAGGCTGCGGCCGAGGAGGGTGGAGGTCCCCGTTAATCCCCTCGGGGATGCGGCCGCATTTCCCGCCGCGTGCTCCCAGCCTGGAGCTGGAGGAGGGAGGGGGATCTCAGGCGACAGGCGGGGTGCGAGGGGCGGCGAGAGGTACCAGCGCCCCGCACGCCCACCCGCACCGGGGCTGGGGCTCTGCGGGCCGGCGCTCAGTGGAGGACACCGCCCCGCGGCCTCGGGCTCGCGCCGCGCGCGCACGCGGGTGGGCGTGGGAGGCAGGGGCGCTACTAGCACCGGGCGTGTGCGCGCGCTCCCCCCGCGCGCCCTCCGGAGCAGGCGGGCCGGCTCGCCCGGGTGCGCGTCACGCGGGGCGGGAGGGTGGGGAGAAGGGGGTGGGGCCGCGGGACCGGAGGGGCCGGAGCGGCGGCTGCGGAGCCCGAGCCGGAGCAGGGCGAGGGCGGCTGCGGTCCCGGCGGCGGCGGCGGCGGCAGGAGCGGCGGGAGAAGATGGTGGCGCTGGAGGTAGGAGCGCCTGGAGCGGAGCTTTATTCCCTGGCTTGGCACCCGCGCGGTCAGTAGCGCCGCCTGCTCCCGCGGGCCCGCGGACCCAGCTGTCAGGCAAGGTACCACCGCCTGGGAGGGGTGGGTGAATGGGGGTGCCCGGCCGTGATGCCGCCCCCGACGGAACCGGAATCCTCTCCGAAGAGCGCCCACGGGTGCAAGAGGGGCTGCGTGGAACAATAGTGCCCACGAGCGGGGACAGCCGGCGACATCCAGGGGGCAGTTCCTTTAGCCACCGAGCCAGCGGGGCGGGGGAAGGGGGAGTTGAAGGTAGGAACGCCTGGGGTCCTGGAGACGCGGGGCTTTGGGGGCAGCGGGCAGGCATGATGACAGACGTGGCAGGAGTGTGTGTGTGTGTGTGTGTGTGTGTGTGTGTGTGTGTGTGTGTAAAAGGTACAGCCAAAGGGATTGGGGAGGGGGGAACCGAAGGTGCTGGGGGATGGCATTTCAGGCATCCCTGCTAGGATCCCTCATCTCTCCACTGACTCTGAGGGAGCAAGAGTATGTGATGGCAAGGATGAAGTGGGCAGGATGCACTTGGTGTGTGAGTGCGGAGGGAGTCCGCAGGGCAGGGGCGGGTTTGTAAAATCCCGTGTGAGAGTGTGTGTACTCGTGTGGTTGCATCCACGCTCCGCCAACTGCGCTCCGAGCCTAGCGGTCTGCGGGAGCCCTGACTCGCTGTCACCGCCGGCTGTGGGACAGCGTCTGTTATTCTGACCCAGCAACTCTGAGCACGGTCTCTGTTCTGCTCCTGCGTGTGGATGGCCGGGTGTAGGGATTCTCGCTTGCCTTTTCTCTGGCCTCTGGACACGGGGATGTGGAAGTGTGCACGGGGCTTTGGGCGCATGGCAGGGAAATGGGATCATGGTTACCCACTCTGGGCTTGCAGGTGTCCCTGGTTTTGAAGGGAGCCTCTGTCCTGTGACACTTCTTTCCTCAGCCCCTGCTCCATAAGGGTCTCAGCCGCCCTGACTCTGCAGTTTCCATTGTTTATCTTGTGTCTGAGCTGGAGGAGAAGGGTCTTGAATGGCCACAGTCCTCTCTCAATCCCCACAACTTTCAATGTCAACTAGACCTTCCCACTCCACATTTAAACGCTGGAAACCTAATGTCTGAAGAATGGGTGGTCTTTCTGCTGGTTCTTGTAGAATGAACTCTGGAGGTTTGTGTAGAGAGATTTGGTCAGGGTGGAGGTGTGAAAAAGAAGAAAAAGATCGTACTGAGCAATGTTTGGTACCCCGTGGGTCACCTAGGCAGGGCGTTTTCCTCAGGAAAAGGGATACTTCATTTCTATTGCTTGAGACATCCACTCTCCCAGCTTTCACAATGGCTAGGTGGTGCCACATATCATTGGGGAACTGAAATCCCCCAAGACCCAAGGTGATGGGGTCCCAGGTGGGTGAACCTGCTTTCCCATCCGTGTAGCCTGTGAATAGGGAATTTGGCAAATGGCAGGCCAGCAATAAGTCACTCAGTGGGAACCAGGACCAAGAACTGAATCTAGATCCTGTAGCTGTTTGATTGTCTCTGCGTAATAAAGACAGGCTTGCGTGGGGTCGGGAGAGAGGAAGCAAGAGAGCATATTCGTATGTGTGCCCACTGCAGTTTGACTTCCCAGCGCCTGTCTGTCTCCTGTGGTATCTGTGGGAATGAATACACCTTTAATTTGATATATTGATACTTCCTTATTAAAATTCGGTGTGACTAGATTAACCTGTGTAGCACATATTTGAACTATAACATCTGAAATTCCACTGCATTGCTGTCAGAATCCAAACTGGCTGCCCGGGTCCTCTTGGTAGCACTCAGAGCCACACAGATAAATATCCACCACATTGGTATCAGAGGTTTCTTTCTTTTTCTTTGAAAACAAAATTTGTTTAATTTTAGCAAAAGTTACATGATATCATTGTCTACCCACATGTGTTTTTTTCTCCCCAGTTATCTTCTCTTTATTAATGATGATCGATAGACCAGGTGCTCTTGAAACTGTGAACATTAAACTTCCCTATGTCCTTCAAGTCAAACCTTCTAAAATTTTAATGTGAGGTTGTTGGAGCTCATCCAGGATTTAAGGATAGATTTATAAAAATGAATTTTGAATCTTAGTTCTTTACTTTCTTATTTGTTCTGCCAATTTCTTTCTGAGAAAAGTACTTAAGGAATTTAAAAGGCATTCTAAGAGGTTGGCTTTCTTTTTTTTTTTAAGTTATTGTGTTTATATTTGCATGTAAAATCCAGCGATGTAAATGCCTGACAAGAAAGGTTAAGAATATTAGAAATTGCCAAGGTAAATAAACTGGATAGAAGAAGAAGAATTATACAACAGCATAACTGATGTCTCTGGAATTAGTGATTTCCTTTCTAATGCAAATGTGATGATTGTAAAATGCAATGCCTGGCTTTTCTAAAGGTTGGACTAGCGAGGTTATTGCGGCAGCATGAATCCTGTAATTCAGTCTAGGACACAGTTGTACCTTTTGTTGTAGCCTGCAGCCAGCCATTTGTTTTAGATGGATGTGTTCTCTTCACCTACAGCAACATTAATGCTTTTCTTTTTCATTATTGCATCTCTTAAAGAAGTTTGTTCTTCAGAAGACTTGGAAATAAAAGACATTAGCAAACTGACCTGTGGGGCCAAAAGGGATAAACTATGGGGGAGATGGGACTTGTATTCTATAAGGGAAAAGTGATTGTTGCTAAACTTGAGATAATTTCAAGCCTAAAAATCCATAGTTAACCCTTTGGGTTACCATCATGAACTTTCAAATATTTGTGAATTGCCTACTACATCTCAGGCACTGGATACCTTTGGAAAGGGTTTGGGAGATGTTGGGAGAGCTAGAAATTTGAAGAATAAGGAAATTTAGATCCTGCTCAGAGGAAGTTCATGGTCTGGAAGGGGAGACAGGGCATGTTGCATGTAACTATCTATAAAAATGTTGGAAAATGCTTAAGAAGCCATATTTCTGCAGTGCTGTTGGAGTTCACAAGATACGCCAATTACTTCAAATGGAAGAATCAGGGAAGGTTACGTGGAAGAGATAGAAGCTGAGCTGGATTTATACAAGTGGCATTTGGGGTGGCAGGGAAGGAGGGGCATACTTGGGGAGGAACCTGTAGCACAGGCCTAGTGGTGGAAAGGTGTGTGCCTGCACAGAGAACAAAGAATGGTGTGCTTTGGCTGAGCACAGGAAATATCAAGAGATGTAATGGGAGAGGTAATGAGTTGAGAAAGAGAGGTTCTTTCAAGATTGTGGAGCAACTTGCATGCAGATTTTATTCAGTAAGTACCAGGGAGCCATGGAAGGTTTCTGAGGAGGAGGAGGAGGGTTGACAGGATCAGATCTGTGCTTTAGAGTGATGATCTTATAGCAGGGAAGTCAAAGGTCATTGTCAGGCTCAGCTGAGAGCATGATTGGGTCACTGTCAGAAGGTTCAAAGGAGGGTGAGAAAGAGAGGCAAAAAGAAATTTCATTTTAGGCATGACAGGTTTGTCCAAGTGAAGGGACTAGAATACAGGTGTTGGTCTTTGGAAAGAGGTTAGAGTTACAAAGAGAGGTTAGTAAGTCATCACTTAAAAGCAATTTTGATGTCTCAGGAATGGCCAGTAAAGAAAATGGAGTGAGAAGAAGCAAAGGGTAAAGGTGGGGTCCTTGGGGGATGTCTGTATGTTAGAGGGGAAGAGGAGAACAATATTAAACAAAGGGCAGCTGGGAAAAAATGGTGGGAGTAGTATGTTGTCATGGAAGCTAGGAAAGGTGAGGGGAGCTACTGATAGCAGCAAAAGGAAGGCCAGCATTATAGGCATCTCATTTGGGCAACTTCACCAGGAAGCTGCAACTGTGCACGCCTCGGGAACAACTGGCCCATTCCCCGAAGATCACCGGAGGAAGGGATCCAACAAAGGGAAGATGTATGCAAGCACAGTGAGGTTGGGGTGACTAGACAAGGTCAGTCAAATCTGGAAACAGAGCTCATTGGCGAGAGCAGGTGGAGCCACTGCAAGTGCATGAAAATTTGGGAATATGTAATCCCCTAAACAAAGGAATTCGAACTCTTGTTCCACTTGACTCTTGGCTCATGGGGCCCTTTTGTTCCTGCTTCCTTGCGTTTTCCGATGTTTCCTCCATAGCCATGTGGCCCTGCGGACCGACATGCAAGGGACTGGTGGACTGCAATGGGGAACACAAACTATGCTAGCCTGATGCTGGACTGGACACTGCTCCAAACTGGAACGGAAACTGGACACTGGCTTTTATTCTAGCCCTATTGAAGGCCCAGCTACACTTCTTTCTTGGCGGAACAAGGGGAAATGGGAATAAAACCGTCTACAATACCTCATCCTTCTGTGGGGTCCTTTGGAAATTCTTATTCCAGCGGTATACCAAGAACCCCACTCCCACTGGTAGCCGTACCATCATTCATCACTCATACAGTGGGGGTGAGGTTGCAACAAAGGAAAAACCATTGGCTCTGATGCCTGGCTTTCCCCAGTTATCTCTGAGGTAGGTGGAAGTGGCAGCCAGGCTATGAGAGGTGATGTACATGAACAACAGCGAAGACAGACTTCTTTTTAAATTAGTTAAATGGAATGGGGGAAGGAGAGTTTGATGTGTCCAAGTAATGGCATATGGAGGGAAAGTAGCATTTTTAGTATAGGAAGACTTGAGTCTACATTAAAAGTAGAGGAGAAGAATCTGTTGAAGGTAAGAGAGATTGAAAATGTAAGGGAGAAGCTCAACTGATGAAATGGGATCTTCAAGAAGATGGAAGAAGCACCGTGGATAAAGGCAAAGGAAAGACTCTGGAGACAGAAGCATGGGATTTTGGAGGTGGAACTAAAGGAATTTGGCCATAATATTCTAAGTGTAATGTCAAAAAAAAGATGGGCAGATGAGGAGAATCACAAAGACCGTGGAAATGCAGCAGCGAGTCAGTTAAGGGTGAATAAAAGATTATCATCCAATGATGAGGATCTCCTGCACTTGGAGAGCATGAGTTTGTGTGGAACCCTGTGTAATTAGAGTTTGTCTCCTCCTTATGTAATTTTTGTGATAGTGAGCATTAAATGTTGTTCAGTACATTTGTGGTTCCTCCTTCCCTTAAATTTAATGAAAAGAAAAATATTTACCTTTAAAATTAGCTGAATAAAAGACTCTAGCTGTGGAACATTCCCTGCGACTATTCTCTCTCAGGAGTTGCTGACCTAAATAAATAAAGCTTATGGTAAAATAGTGGCAAAAGCATAAGTGTGTTTAAAAAGATGAGCTTTTCCTATTTATAACAGTAGGATATAGCTTTACAGTGAAGTATAAAGTCGATTTTTCAAAAGAAAAATCAAACATAATGCTTCACCCAACAACATATCCATCAATAAATATGTGTCACATAAATACATAAATAAATTCATTTTTTTAGTAAGGTAGGTATAGTAGCTAAGATTTAAAATTTCAGAGTTTCTTATTTACACTGTGGACATTAAATGAATTGCATCCCATGGCCTTCACAAGTCTATGATAGGATTAAATGATTTTATTTTTTCACACCCGCTACATATGTTGTAGTTTTACCAAAACAATTTTTTTTCACAAAACAATTGTGTACACTTTAGACCAGCCTTGGGCAAACTACGGCCCGCGGGCCAGATCCGGCTGTTCTATCCGGTTCTCTTGCTCTCCCCTCCGCTCCTTTACTTTGAATTTATATTAGTTCACACAAACACTCCATCCATGCTTTTGTTCCGGCCCTCCGGTCCAGTTTAAGAACCCATTGTGACCCTTGAGTCAAAAAGTTTGCCCACCCCTGCTTTAGACCCTTGAGTTAAGGGCTGTGTCGTGATTCCAGACGAGTTTTTTGGAACTTCAACTATGATGGGTGATGATTTTAAGGATCTAATGATGAAATCATTTACTCTTTCTTCCAACAAATGTTCACTCAACACCTTCTCTGGGCCAGATACCCTCTTAGGTGAAAGGGATGCAGCAAGGTGAAGGGGGCATGTGAGGGAGAGTAAGTCCCTGCTGTTGACAACCTCTTAGTGGGAGGAGATTGAAAATAAATAAGCAAATATATAATATGTCAGGTGGTGGTAAGTGCTCTGAAGAATAAAGCAGGGAAGGCAATAGAATGTGACAACGTAGGAGGTGATGCTACTTTACATGGGGTGATCAGGGAAGGCCTGGAGCAGAGAGCTGAAAGGTCTGAAGGAGTGAGCCATGTGGATAACTGGGGGAAGGACCTTCTAGACAGACTATCAAGAGCCAAGGGCCTCAGGGGGGAATGTGCTTGGCATGACTGAGGAACAGCAGAGGAGCCTCAGTGGTTCCTTGCTTCACCTGGCCATGTCCTATGGCACCTGACAGATGGAGCGGTCACTGAGGGACCCTGCAATGAGATGCTTTGCCTTTTGGTTCTGAATCAGTGGCCCACAAAGCTGTATCACCATGTACCACCATTTTGGGGCTGACCTGTGTGTGCTGGGTGTGAGTCAGTGCTGCATTTATAAAAAGATGCTATCCTCAATCAGACATTTAGATTAGAAAACTTGAAGAGTGGCTCTGTCTGGGTGGTGAGAAATACCAGTCAGCTGGAAGTGCCACACACTCTTCTGCTGTCTGTATCTCCTTTAGTTATGGGGCTTCTTTTCTTCCTCCATGTCTCATGTCCCGTTCTCAGGAGTCCCATTCTGAGGCACTGTTTTTTGTTTATCTGGGTATACCCTACAACAGAAATGCTTTTTGCATTAGTATGGGATCATCGAACACTTACTGAAAGAAATGCATGAGACATTTCCAAAGATCTAAGTAATTCAGGTGTAAAGAATGTGTGTAAAGCTCTTTTACTTTGATTTCTACAGACAGTTGTTTTTCAAAGAGAACACAAAATAGCCACAGGATGCTGAAATAATTAATGCATGCAGGGCCTGAGACAAGTAGTTTACTAGTATTTGGGAGGTGATCCTAAGAAGCATAAGAGAGAAGGTGGAAAAATAAGACAAATTTTTGGAGGAAAGAAAGCCAATCAGAGGTAGGCTTGCCCAGTTGATGTGGCTCAGTGGTTGAGCATCGACCTATGAACAAGGAGGTCACGGTTCAATTCCCAGTCAGGGCACTTGCCTGAGTTGTGGGCTTGATCACCAGTAGCGGGTGTGTAGAAGGCAGCTTATCCATGATACTCTCTCATCATTGATGTTTCTATCTCTCTCTCATTCTCCCTTCCTCTCTGAAATATATATTAGAGGCCCGGTGCATGAAATTTGTGCACTGGGAGGGGACCCTCAGCCCGGCCTGTGCCCTCTCTCAATCTGGGACCCCTCGTGGGATTGGCCTAAGCCGGCAGTTGGACATCCCTCTCACAGTCTGGGACTCCTCGCTCCTTACCGCCCGCCTGCTCGCTGCTCCTTACCACTCAGCTGGATGCTCCTTAGCGCTGCCAGGGAGGCAGGAGAGGCTCCTGCCACTGCTGCTGCACTTGCAGGCCACGAACTTGGCTTCTGGCTGAGCAGCACTCCCCCTATGGGAGCGCACTGACCACCAGGGGCAGCTCCTGCATTGAGCGTCTGCCCCCTGGTAGTCAGTGCGCATCATAGCAACTGGTTGTTCTGGTCATTTCACCGTAACAGTCGCTTAGGCTTTTATTATATAGATATTTTAAAAAGAGGTAGGCTAATGAGCAGATTACCATAGTGGGCAAATGAGGCTCCGTTCTGCTGGTCTTGTGTAGAATGAACTTACGATTGTGCACCAAGTTGTGGGCAACCTGGGATGTTTATCCACCACTTAACAATGGGGGCAGAAATTCCCAGCACTTGAAGGCTGCCAACCTAGTTCCAGGGGCATCAGAGAAAGCCCCTGGGCAGATCAGCAGAGAGGCAGAGTGCGCTGGGGGCGGGGAGCGGTTGGTGTGTAGGGGAGCTGTCCATCAACTGTATTCAGAAGTGGGCTGAGGGGACATGAGGCAGGGCAGCACCAGCCTCTGTTTCACATGGCACAGAGAGAGCAGAAAGAATTTTTTAATGGATGAGAATTGGCTTGATAGCAGTTATTGGTTTTTTAACTTGGGAATTTTAATGTATTGCAACAGCGACCTACAGTTCAGTTCACTCACAAGCCAACTATCGACAATCCTCAGTAATCTGGAATGCAGATGACCATGTATGCACATGTATAAAGTACCCTTAATTATAAAGTGGTCCCCAATTTTTTCAGGAGAAGGTTTTTAAAAAGGTTTTATACCAACTAGAATAGATACATTTTCAGGAGGTAAAGCGTGAAATGTCTACTTACATTTATTAATTTACTTGCATATATTGAAAGTCACATTATATAAAATTAATTTAGAAATATGGCATCCTTCTACTTTCACATTCTATGAAATCATTTATTCAAATGTTTCACATACTTCTTTGACTTAAGAGTCTTTTCATTATTAGGCTACTTTTGGCATATTTGTTTCTATCTAACATTTGAAATATTTTTCTTCTTGAATTTCTGTATGATGCTGCTACTACAACCTTTATTCCAAGCACTGTGTGCCCATTCACATAACATAAAAACATTTAGGGTTTTTTTCCTTCTTATAGGTGTTTATTCATGATCTTCACAATCCAGTAGTTCTGTGTGATTTGTATAAGTACATACAATGCAAGCAATTGGCAAAGAATGTTTACCTAAGCTGGTGATGAAATCTTGGCCTGCCTTCCTTCCTTCCTTCCTTCCTTCCTTCCTTCCTTCCTTCCTTCCTTCCTTCCTCTATCCTATTTCAATCATGTGACCTCCATAAGCATCCCTGTCTAGTACTGATTGAGTTTGTTTCAGGCTATCTTCTCCAAATAGTTCTCAAGTAACCTTTTAAAAAAATATATATTTTATTGATTTTTTACAGAGAGGAAGGGAGAGAGAGAGAGAGTTAGAAACATCCATAAGAGAGAAACATCAATCAGCTGCCTCCTGCACACCCACTATTGGGGATGTGCCTGCAACCAAGGTACATGCCTTTGACCGGAATTGAACCTGGGACCCTTGAGTCTGCAGGCTGACGCTCTATCCACTGAGCCAAACCGGTTAGGGCTCAAGTAACCTTTGAAACAGACATCCCCTTTTCATGAAATCTTCAGTCTTATCAGGTAATATGTTTTGACATAGTTTCTTTCTTTAAAATTAGTTGCTATCACATCCAGTGTCAATGAATTACTTGATTTTAAATTCTGGTATCTTGGAGATAATAGGGTTTTTGCTTTTTGGCATTCAGCAAAAGTAATTGAGAGAACACCTCATAATATGAGAGACTTTATATGGATTCACATTTAAGGCAACTTTTTATGAAATATAATTTTGGGGGGAATAGAAATATCTTATTTTGATATATGCAAAGCGATCGTGGGAGGTTTTTAAAGTGTGGTGGTGGTAAAAGCCATCCCTGCCCACTAAGTTTCCTCTACAGCCTCCTCCTCGTCTACTCCATGTGGACTGGTTAATGTGAAAAACACAGCAATGTTTTATTTCATAAAGAAAATGATTAGCCATCATTCTGAACACTGTAATCATTTGTTTCTGACTTTTGGTAAATTTTGTAATTGGAGATCAATTCTGTATTAATTAACAGGGACACCTTATTTTAAAGAAGTGGCTTAGTCTCTGTTTTGGACACGGTTAGACTTCATGATCCCTAGTGAGAATACAATTTACACCATGTCCTAGCAATATAGGTAAATGTATGCAAACAAACACACGTGCACATACATGCATGCACAAATCACTGAAACAAAAGTTTTAAAAATACATGTCCTTCATTATGTGTAATACACTCTGATATTTTCTATTCTACTAGAGGCCCAATGCACGAAATTCGTGCAAGAGTAGGCCTTCCTTCCCCCAGCTGCCGGCACTGGCTTCCCTCTGGCACCCGGGACCTGGGCTTCCCTCGAAGCCCTGGCTTTGTCTGGAAGGTTGTCCGGTCTAATTAGCATATGACACTTTTATTATTATAGTTGTGGTTGTGGGTCCACTCAACTAATTTCAGCACTAATGAACGAGTCCTGACATGCAGTTTAAAAACACTGTCCTATTGTATTATATCCACCAGAAGAGTGCTTATTTCCTTAGAGTGCGAAATAATTTCATGTCAGAAGGGTTCCCCCCTCCCCCATTTGTTTCAAATTGTTAGCACATTTGGATATTTGGTGGTGTGGGTGTACAATGTCACAATAATCCTAAAGGGAAACGTTCTTTTTGAGTAAATATTTTCTATCCAAAAGAAGAAATTATTAGTGCGAAAAATGGAAAGTAGAGTAAGATGAATGGATCAGTTCTTAAATCTGGTGGCTTTGTTCCCAGAACCTGAATGTTTTCCCTCGGGTCTGCCTGCCTGCACACACTGGCCCAAAGAAATGCACAGGAGGGAGTTTGCAGTTTAGAAAGAAAAAACTAGTTTAATATTAAATTGGCCAATATGGAGACCGGGAGCTTGTACTCTAAACAAACCGACGCCCTGATAATGTGTAGGTTAGAGATGATATAGGGCAAAAATCACAAGATACCACGGGTTAGGGGCTCGGGGTCGTGCTGGGAGCTGATTGGTCAGAGGTGAGGGAAAGGTAATAAATCATTTCTTTAGGACTTGAGGACAGCTCTGAGGGTTTTTCCCCAGTGTCCCTGTTGGTCTCATGGGAAAGTAGTCAGAGGGTCCTTTCACCTTAGGGCTCAGGAGCTAAAACATAACTTAGGTCGAAATGTGATCTTTCACCTGCCAGAGGTCCAAACTGTGTGACCATTAGTCAGGTCGGGGCTACTGTCTCCTGCTGCCTTGGGGGTGGCTGATTATCTGGGGCAAGGCTAGGTCTCTGAGAGAGAGAGAGAGAGAGAGAGAGAGAGAGAGAGAGAGAGAGAGAGAAGGTCACTCAGTTTTAGTTTTAATTCCTTCCTTTCTTTTGCTCATTCCTCAATCTTGAGAGAGAAGGGGTGATGCCTACTCTAGCTGCTTCCTGCTGAGAAGGAACACAGTTTGACGGTTAGAGGAATGAAACTGTTTTACATGTAATTGAAAATATTACTGGGTCCAGACCAAGGGTCTGAGGTTTGAATGATTATTGGTTGCTAGTTTTAGTCGTCAGGACTAAATAGCAACACCCAATTAGTATCCCAAAGAAGCCACAAAGAAGCAAACCTAATATGGACATTCCCCAGTGGCTGGGAAGGAAGAGAAGTGAGCCAGTGAGTGAATGCATCCACATAGGAAATGTTACCAACCTGGTCTATGGTTGCAGTCATATGGATTAACAGATTAATAATATTGGCCTCCTAAGCAGGGGTATATGTACAATATTCTTGTTGGATTTGGGGCATGTGGTCTCTTGAATGTGGAGTGGAGGAGAGGAAACACAACTTACCTTTGGTGACTTGCTCCATCCATCGTTCCCAATCTGAGATGTTGAATGTGTGTCTTATCCAAGGCATCCCTTCCGCACTAGACCCAGGCAATAGTCCACAGACCCAGTGGTCAGACTGGTTATGTATTCCTGCATAGGTGGTGGCCCACGGCAGGGAGGCATCGCCTGTAACAGGTGGAAATTGAAACGAGAAAGTTAGAGATTAGAACACAAACCGTCATCTTGGATCTCAGCCAGAGGGTCTTCTTCATTTTGGTGAAGTCTAGCTCGGGTTTTCAGATGTTCTCCCTCTGAAGAGCTTCCTACAGTCTGCAGTGGGCTCGCAGGAATCCTCAGGTGGTGGAGTGGTGGTTTCTGATGATACGGTCACTTGGGTGGTAGGTAGTAAGTCTGGAGCCTGCTTAACTTGAGAGTGGTGAAGCCAGGGCGTGGCTCTAGGTTCACAGAAGAATGAGTGGTTAGTAAAATCTGATAAGGGCTCACCCACATGGGTTCAAGTTGGTCATCAGGACATTTGTTTTTCCAGGATTTTAAAGATACTGAATCTCTGTGGTTGAAATGTAATGGGACATCTGTGGGGTACTTCATCCTGTTAGAAGAAAATTTATGAACAGCAGTTAAAGTTAATCCCAAGGATTACCTTAGAGTGTCTAATTATTTAGTCTTTGGGACATGAACATTTCTAAGATTTTCTCTAAGACAGGAAGGGCATTCCATATAATATTTCATAAGGACTCAGTTGAATCCTGCTCCTGGGGGCTACTCCAATCCTAAGCAGGGCAATAGCCAATCCCATTTTATGCCAGTCTCTTGGCAAAGTTTAGCAAAGGTTTAAAGTGTGGTGCATCTTCTCTGATTTTCTGGTACATTGTGGCCTCCAGGAAGCGTGAAATTTCTTTTGTATTCCTGAACGTTGAGAAACTTTCTGGGTCACCGTGGCAATAAAGGCACTTCCATTGTCACTTTGAATAGAGGAGGACAGTCCAAACCTAGGAGTGATTTCTTTTAATAAGGCTTTAATTGCTTCCGAGGTCTTCTCTGATCTGCAGGGGAATGCTCCGGCCCATCCTGCGAAAGCATCTGTGAAGACTAGCAGACACCGGTAATTTATAGTTGTTTAGGGCATCAGAGTAAAGCCAATTTGCCTACTGTCTTTCTCCAGAGTCTAATCCTGAGCTCCGGAACGCTCTGACCCCTGGGTGAGGTCCTATTTTAGAGTTACTTCTGGCACACTTAATGATCTTTTGAATTATCTGTTGAGCAGTTCTCTGCATATCTTGCCCGGTAATATATTTCTGAATCCATTGGCGTGTGGCATCCTATCTGTAATGGGTGCTCTGGAGCGGTTTCCTCCATCAGGTGTTTTGGGATCAGAATGATTTCCTGTTCATTGCTAATCCATCCATCATTCTGGTGAGTAGAAAAGCCCCATTCTTTTGCTCTTCCTAAGTTCTCTGAGGAATATTCAGGCTGGTCTAGCTTTAAGTCCATGTCAGGAAAGGGTGGCTACTGGGGTATGGGGAGTTTAGTTTGAGCTGTCAGTTTGGCAGCAGCTTGATCTCCTTTATTATTTCCATGGGAGATTGAGCCATCGGCCTCCTGATGACCTGGCCATGTCTGATGGCAACCTCATTAGCTTCCAAAACGGCCTTCAGGAGACCTACTGTCCCCTCTTTCTGGTTTCCCGTGTCCATGAAGCTGCTTCCATCCTCAAACATCTCGAGATCAGGATTCTTTAGGGGATCAGTCAGTCAGGGCTGGGCAGCTAGAATTGACGTGTTCAGTTATTTGAATACAATCATGTTTCGGGGTCCCTCTGGCTCAGAGGGAAGCAGGGTGGCTGGATTTAGAGTAGAGATAGTCCTGAGAATTACATCAGGATTGCCTAAAAGAGTGTCCTGGTATTTTCCCTTTTGTTCTAGTAAGGGCAACACGCAGGCACTGTGAGGGGCTGTCCCAGGATGGGACAGGTGGAAGGTCACCGGTAGCTGCCGTGGCCCTTAGACAAACGGCCGTCGCTGAGACACGGGGTCCAGCTGTTTTGAGAAGCAGGTCACTGGCCTTGTAATGTTCCCTAGATTCTGGGTCAAGACCCCCAGTCCTATTGCTTGGATTTCATGTACAAGCAAGTCAAGCAGCTTTCTCAAGCCTGGGAGGGCTAGGGCAGGGGCCGTCCATAACTTTTCCTTAATAGTCTGGGAGGCCTTTCGGCGTCCCCAGGCAAAAGCCAAGGCTCTCGATCTGTCCCTCACATAATGGTTTTGCAACCACGCCAAAGTTTGGAACCCCGATCTTACAAAAGCCGGCCATTTCCTGGGAATCCCCTTAGCCACTGGCAGATGGTGGCATTGCCAACCTAGCGACGGCTTCCCGCCTGCCTGGGAGCAAGTTTCTTTGTCCTGGAGATAATGCAAATCCAAAACCATCACAGAGGGCTAGGACATTTAGGCTTTCTTTTGGGAAATGTCATCTCTGTCCAACCCAAGAGTATAAGTATTTTTGTCAGAGGGTTCTTTGCTGAGACTGGTGAAGGTCATCAACAGACTGGAGTGGCTTGTCATTATGCAGTGGAAGGGTAGGTGGGCTCTGAGAAGTCTTCAGCAGTACTGTCCTTACCTTTAAAGTCTGGGTCCTCCCATTCAAATGCAAACAGCTCCTGAGACTCAGGCCTCAAAGGTACCCAAAAGAAGGCATCTTCTAAATCCAGCATAGAAACCAACAGAATTCCCCGGACAAGGCGGTCAGCAAGGTGTAGGAGTTAGGGACCACCAGGTGGATGACACCCACTATTTGGTTAATGGACCACAAGTCCTGGACAAATCATTATTTATTAGTGCCTGTTTCTGCACCAGTAAGATGGGAGCTAGAATTTAAAACTAAATATAATTAGTCGTAAAGACCCTCGGTTCCAGCTTTGCTGGGGCTGTGTAAACTGTGCCCACTTGCAGGGCCCTGACCTCATGACTGGACTGATTAGTCACTGGTCTGGGTAATCTCCCCTCACAATTCTTTCCTGTTCTTTCCCCTTCCTGCCTCTTTCCCAAGACGCCACCCCCAAAACCCTGCGAGTTTTAGATGTTCAGTTCAGTTACTTAATTCTCCATTTTAACCTAATGTATTTCTCCCCAAATGTGAAAATAGTTTTTACACCCAATTAACAATTTTCATTCCAAATAACTTGAGCGCACAAGAATCTTATTTCCTGAGCCTAATACATAGGGGAATTTTGTGCTAAAGGAGCTAGAATTTGTTCCACAGATGGAATGTCTTCATAGTATTAGTATGAAAGTCTAACTAATCTTATGTTCAGGGATGACGGCATCCTTTATGCCTTGCTAGTTGTCTAAGGTAAATACATACCAGTTCTCGTTTTAAAACCTCAGCAGGTTCCCAATCCAGTGAATGAAAACAAGTTAACATCACAACCACAAAGCACCGGGCACTTTGCTAAGTACCATACACAGTTAACTCATTTGCTTCTCATAATGATCCCACTTATTCTTCAAACTCTTATCAGGAACAGATATCGCAGACAGGACTTTGAGGCTCTCAGAGACTACAGGAAGCATAGGTGTGTCTTGCCTCAGGCCCAGAAATAGGAACAGGCCAGACAGCTCCTGTCCTCAGTCTCCTTTGACCTGGGCCCAGTAGGACTGGCTTGTTTGTGGTGCCCCTGTCCATGGGGGACGTCTGTCTGTGCGTGTGTTACTGTTGCACTGACATCTTTCTAGTCTCTACACCATGAGGTGCAGGCTCAGGACAGTTGTAATTGGGGGCTGCCATTGCTGAGCTGCCAACCTTGAGCAAGCATCTGGATTTGGCGGAGCCTCAGTTTCCCCAGCTGTAAAAGCGGGAATGATGAAACCTGCTCTCTCTCTCTCTCCCCACATAGAGCTGCTGGGAGGGCCAAACGAGCCATAAAGGGTTACAGAGCAGTAAGGTAGATGTGTCACTTCTTCACCGTGAGCTTGGGCAGAGGTGACGTCTCCCTCCTCTAACCAGGGGTCAGCAAACTAGGTCTGTATCACAACTCTGAGCTCTGCCCTTGGGGTGCAGAAATAGCCATAGACATTACATAAACTTCATTTATGAACACTGAAATTTGAATTTCATAGGACTTTCTCGTGTCACAAATTTTGATTCCTCTCTTGCTCTTTCCCCCCAGCCATCTAGCTATAAAAGTAAAAGCCTCTCCAAACTCCCAGCAGCATAAAACCAGGTGGTGGGCCAGATTTGTCTCACAGACCTGAGCTTGCGGACTCCCGGGTAGATGCTCACAGCACCCTGCACCACTGGTTAGCAAGCAACCACAGTTCACTTTGGACAACAGCAGTGCTGCCCCCTTTATTCCATCTCTCTCTTCCAAAATATCCACCCCCACCGACATATCTGTTAAAAATCTCCTTCAGCACTGGGAAGGATAATAGCATGGAGCTAGTATCTACATGCACACGTATGTATATATAGCACATGTGAATGCATATTTATTAAATTAATGGAGATAATGAAATCTGTTGCTTTCTATGTAACTTATTTCTCCATCTTTAACAGAAATTCTGCCTGTTCTTCAGTAAACCTTTGGGGATAATTGAGTTAACTTTTTGTTATTAAATTTAAGGGCTTTAAGATTTATGCTTTCAAGTCCCCCAACCACCCCATCAACCCAACCTCAGCCCCACCCACCCATTAACCATAAAAGGAAAAGAATTGCATGGAAGGAAGAAGGGGAAAACAAAACCAACATTTCAGCATAAAGAAAGATTATTAGAGAATAACTGAAGTGGCCAAACATTTAGCCTTGGTCCCTGGGGCTTCCCGTCGCTGTAGGAGCTGTGGAGGCTGAGTGCTTTTCTGTCTCAGCTGCCAGCAGCCCTGCTATTTGCTGTGCTTTCCCAAAAATTGAACTTGGGGGCAGAACTCTGTGCATTTGGCTATAAAAATAAAGAGGACCTGGAATACTGTATTTCATCTTTGCACCACCTCTTTTTATGTTGTTGTTAATCCTCACCAGAGGATATTTTCCCACTGATTTTTAGAGAGAGTGGAAGGGAGGGAGGGCAAGAGAGAGAGAGACAAACATCGATGTGAGAGAGACACATTGATTGGTTGCCTCCTGCATATGCCCTGACCAGGGCCGGGGATTGAGCCTGCAACGGAAGTATGTGCCTTTGACCGGAATCGAACCCAGGACCCTTCAGTCAGAGGGCTGACGCTCTACCCACTGAGCTAACCGGCTAGGGCTGCACCATCTCGATACCTGTGATGCACGTATTTCCCCAACACGTGTCAAGGAATCACCCACATCTCTGAAAAGCAAAGCCTTGATCACAGCTCCTGTTTTACTTCTGAATAAATATAAGCTGGGAATAGAATTATCAGGAAATACGTAAATTTAAAATGTTCTTCTCAAAACGAGGTGGACACAGCTGGATGGTGGAATCACAGCAGTGTGTGTATGTGTGTTATTTTTCCAAACATTCTGTGACAAATATGTTTCTCTGCATTCTATCGTGCGGAAATTATATATGTGTATGCACATGTGTGTGTATCTAAGGGGTGGGAGGAAAGGAATATGCTAGAAAATTGGAACCAAAATCATGGTTAGTATATAATCCTTATTAAAATTGTTAAGAAAGGGAGCAATTAAGTCGGCTTTCGAATGAGCGCTTGACTTTATTTTAGCCTGCCAAAATATATTAATTTGCTGTAACGTGGAAAAAAGATGCACAGCTGGTGTAAAATAAATTTATAAAGTGTGCTTTCGACTTGGCATAAATGGTTAGCGCTCTGGTAGATGCTGTCTAGCCTGGAAGATGGAATGCAAAGCCCGTTTAGAAGTGCGTATTACATTTAAGTCCTGCGAGGTCTTTGAGGCCTGCCTGGGGAGGAGTGAAGGCTGAGGGGCTCAGGATTTCGTGCCTTCTTATGTCTGAGCGGCTCCAGGTGAGACACAACGCATTAGCTGGCGATGCAAAGACTGTTTTCAAAATTGCCCTTAGTGGACCGAGGCAGAGGGAGAGGGATGGGGGGCAGGCTTCACCAAGAACTGCAAGGTGGTGGGAG
This sequence comes from Plecotus auritus, assembly GCF_963455305.1. Taxonomy (NCBI): domain Eukaryota; kingdom Metazoa; phylum Chordata; class Mammalia; order Chiroptera; family Vespertilionidae; genus Plecotus; species Plecotus auritus. The sequence goes on along the minus strand of NC_137776.1, from coordinate 140,706,661 downwards.
GTAATTAACCATCTGTCTGCAGTTTCTCACGTGGAATGAGAAGCTCCCCTGGAAGCCGAGAGGCTGTGCTCATGAAGGAGGAGGATGAAAGTTCCGTTCACGATGTTAGCTGCGCAGTGAGTCTGATCTTTGCTTCTTTCTGTTGTAACTTCCCCCTTTCTTACCCGCCCCCTCGTGCTTTCTAGCACCTGGGGGGTGACAGTGACGCCCGGCTTGTCCCATCGCGTGGCTTGGTGGATGGCTCTCTTCCACGCTGGAGTTTTTCGGCAAACGCCTGGTCTCCGTTGGTTGTCTGTTGGCATGTAGGGCTGTGACACTACACCCGGAGGTCTGCATCCATTGGCATGGTTCCTAGAGGTCTGGTTGGGCTCGCTGAGCAGACGCTGGGAAGAGGGTTGGAGAGTAGGGCTCTGCTTTAGTAAGAAGCTGCTGCCAGGGCGTGTAGGAAGCCATCAAACCTGGTGTGATCGCAAAGTCCTGAGTGAGAGCTCTGGGCTCTAAGTGCACCTCAGGGTTGTCCCCACCTGAGTCAGTGGGGTCGGTGTTTCATGCTCCCTGCCTGTCAGTTATTGGCTAAGGGCCTGGGGGTGAAAGGGATTGTGTGTGTGTGTGTGTGTGTGTGTGTGTGTGTGTGTGTGTGTGTTGGGGAGAAGGATAAATTTGTAGGTGTCTGGCTCTTCACATGAAAGGGCAAAGCTAGTGCTGGCTGTTGGCCCAGCGAGGCTCTGGGCAGGACCCTGACGTTGTCCACCAGCTGCCCAGAGGATTCTGTCTGGGGCAGTCAGACAGAGAGCCATCCATTAGCTTCACTGGGAATCCCCAGATGCCAGTCTTACCCCCCACCCCCACCCCAGGAGGACTGCTGGCTCCTGGGGATATGTGTGTGTTGCATGGAGCAGAGGGCTGGGATCCAATTTTCTGGTTACAATGAATCTCCTGTTTCCAGAGCCTTCTCCACCCCATTGTTTGTTAGAGCTGCATGCCTGGGGTTTCACAGTCCAGTCAGTTCCAAAGAAATGTGTGGAAATCTCTAGTTGGTGGATCTTCTCTGTGTGGGTTTATACCCTAGCTATGCCTTTTTATGCATTTAAGTGGGGTCTTGAAAGGAAAAGGATAAACATACATGTGGTCATTTTACCACCTTTAACCACTCAAAAGAAAAGCTAAAGTAGAATCTTGGAAGGAATTCACACACACACACACACACACACACACACACACACACTTAAATAATTATATTCCTGCAACTTCATGGAAATAGGCTAATAGTTGAGATTTAGCTAATCTAAGTATTATCTAGCAAAGTGTTATATTAGCCAAAAGGGTTCCCATGTTATCACACAAGAATTAATCTGGACAATTGGCTAGTAAACAGAAACCTAAGTAAAAACTTTGGCAAACTCCAAAATACTGTCTCCTTCAGGGATCTCAAAATAAAGAAACTGCCCTCTGTGTGTAGCAGGTTTATTGACGGACTAGGCTCAGCCCTGGAAATAGCTCACCAAATAGCACTCATCCCCAGTTCTTCTCACATGCAGGCTTCCTAACCCTAAACAGTTTTGTCTTGTCTTCCCCATTAGAATAAAAAATTCTCGGGCAGGTCTCTTAGATTTTTAAGGTACTCTTAAATGGTGAAATGTTCAACCCAGTCTATTAATCACATAATACAGTCCAGAGTAATAATAAAAATTCCACACTACCACCTAATTTTTGATTTTTCAAAATTACAATGTAACTTGAGCATATAGTGAAGAGCAGAAATCTCAAGTGTGCAGTTATTGGATTTTCACATATCTGAAAACCCAGAGAGCTAGCATGTGGATCCAGGTATAGAACATTTCCTGCCCCTCCCTGTCCTCCACCCCCATGCTCCCTCAGGTCCCTTCCCAGTCACTATTAACCAGCAAGCACCCTGAGAGGTAACCCCTACCCTGACCTCTATCACCATGCAGCAGTTTTGCCGGTTTTTAACTTTATAAAGATGGGATCATAGAGTATTTAACCTTTGTGTCAGACTTCTTTGTTCAATATTATTTTTTTTAAGTTATCTTTATTGTAGAAAGTATTACAGATGTCCCCTTTCCCCTGCATTGACCACCTCCTCCCCATTCCCTCCTCCGCTCCAGGCCTTCACTGCACTATTATCTGTGTCCACGGGTTTTGCATATATACTAGTACCTGTAAGTTCTTTGGTTATACCCTTCCTGCCCCCCTCCCCACCCCTTTCCTCTGAGAATCGTTAGTCTGTTGCATGCTTCCATGTTTCTAGATCTATTTTGTTTGTCAGTTTATTTTGTTGGTTTTTTTTTAATACTACTTTAGAGATTCATCCATATTGTATTTATCAGTAGTTCATTCCTTTGTATTGCTGTTTAGGAATCCATTGCGTGACTATCCTGAGTTTGTTTATCCACCCTTCCGTTGAAGGACGTTTAGGTTGTTTCACTGTGAACATTCTTGTACATTTATTTTGGTGCACATATGCACTCATTTCTATAGGAATGGAATTGCTGAGTCATAGAACAGGTGCATGGTTAGGCTAGCAATACTGCCGAAATTATATACTTTTTTCATTTCCATTTGCATGAAATATCTCTTTCCATCCCTTTATTTTCAGTCTGTGTGTGTCTTTTGATTTGAAGTGGGTCTTTTTTAGGCAACATATGTATGGGTCTTGTTTTCTTATCTATTCAACCACCCTGTGTCTTTTGATTAGTGCATTTAACCCATTTACATTTAAAGTAAATATTGATAGGTATATAGTTATTGCCATTTTTTTCATATTTTAAAATCTTTCTTCTTCTTCTTAAATAAGACCCTTTTAACATTTCTTGTAATACTGGTTTGTTGGTGATGAACTCCTTTAGCTTTTTCTTGTCTGGGACAGGTTTGATGATTCTTGAACTTAATATAAAGAGAATCACATAGGTACTTTAAAAAATTCTTTTATTGGGCATAATATGTATGAGATATATCCATGTTATTGTATGAATCAGTAGTTCTTCTCAATGCTGTGTAGTATTCAGTTGTATACGTACATGATGATTTGTTTATCCAGTCTTCTGTTGATGGACATCGGAGTCATTTTCAGTTCTTAGCCATATGAACAAAGCTGCTATGAACATTCTTGTAACGTCTTTCTGTCTTCATTCATACTTCTTGGGTATATATATTAGGAGTGGAATTTCTTGGTCATTGGGTAGTTTGTGTCTAGTTGAAAATATTTTAATCGGTTTTGTAAATACCTTTCTGTTTGATGTAATCTTAATATATACCCTTGACAACTCAAGGATGGATATAGGTAAACATGTTCCACACAGAAATATTTTTTGTTGATTTTTTTCTGATAAATTTTATTGTCTAGGTCAGTTAATGGAATGTAATTTTGTTACTTTATATGTCAAAAGTAAATGAGGCATATGCTTGTGAATTCACAGGATACGGGACAGATTATTCATGCATGTTTGAGGCCTGTTTTTGTCACACTCTGTTAAGAAGCCAACAACCATCCAGTAGTAGGCATTTTGTTTTATCTGAATGAACAAGGTTATGCATTCAGAATATTTTCATTAAAATAGTTTGATGTACAACAAAACAAGCCAGTGAATATTTTAACTTTGAATGTTATCGTTTTAAACATTAATTTAGTCCTATTTTAATCAAAATATATTAGTTAATATATTAGCTAGAATACTGTAAAGCAGCTTTAAAAAACGCCTAGTAACAATAAAATGACAAACATTTATATATTGGACCAAAGCCCTCGGCAGAGGAGGACATGTCTGGAGGGGGCCATGGGGGCCAGCTGGCTGACCACAGAGCCAGAGCCGGGCCGGGCAGGAGCTTCGGGCCACTCTGTATTCTGAGGACAATAGGAAGCCATTTAGTGTTTCCAATATAGGAAAGACATGATCAGATTTGTGGTTTTCTAAGGCAGCAGATTGGAGAGGGAGCAAAGGCAAAGCACATTTGTAATCATTTTGCAAATTGGAAGGTGTTTCGCCTTCGAGGCCACTGCAGAGCTCCCAGGGGGACGTGGTGAGTTGGGATACTGCTGGCAGGAGACCTGGGAGAAGTGATGGGCTGGGAACCTATTTCGCAGGTAAAGCCATCAGTGGTGGGGGTGGATTGGGGGTGGGAGGTGGGGAAACAACAGGCATCGTGGCTGACTCTCAGGGTTCGTTTTGTGCTGCTGGAGGGATGGGGTTTCCAGTCACTGAAATAAGGGATGGAAATGGAAGATGACTCGGTCAGAGGTGACTGGGGCAGAGGGGTGGGCAGTGAGTGGGGAAATCACTGACTTTAAGGTGTCTGCGAGACCTGTGTATGAGGTGGGCACTTGGACATAGGCATTTAGAACTCTAAAGGGAGGTGTGGACTAGAGATGATGCTAACCAAGCATCACAGCTTTAGAACCCAGACTCACTAATCCATAGGGATGCCTTGAGTGTTGGTCCATCAACAACTTCAGAAAGGCAGCACAGCAAAACATTGGGGGGTGAGGGCAGGTATGGGAGTGGGGTGGGGGGGGGCAATGGTAAGATATGTACACATATAATACCTTAATAAAAAATTTGAAAAAAAAGAAAAAAAAAAAGAAAGGCAGCACAGGTGAGGAATAGAGCAGGGAACCAGGAGTTAGGCCAGTTGAGAAGCTTTCTCAAAGCTTCAGACCCTCTCTGAACTGCCTCTGGAGCTCCCCTGCTGGGGTCCAAAAACCATAGGGCTCGATGCTCTTACATGGAAAACTTCTCTATGGCGTTAAAAATAATTTTTACCCACTGTGAAATGGACAAATCGGTTGAAAGAACAAAGCCCGAGCAGATATGGCTTACAAATTCCAAAGTATTTGATCAGTTTATGACTTTACTATGGATGCATAGTCTGTGGGGAAACGCTTATAAATATGTTTACATGTAAACTTGGCTAATTAGTAAAGGTTATAGTATCAACGGCTGATGAATTGGAAGAGTTACTTGTAGCTCCTGAGCTTTCAGTGTATCAGGGCTGACTATTTACAGGCTTCTTGTAACTTCATTGTGAAGTGAAAGCCATTTATATGTTCTGACCCAGGCTCTGGTTTAGCTTTGCTCCTGTCCTTGTTCTCATCTCCCTTTGGAGTTGCTCTTGGTGAGAAATGGTGAGGTCAGGGTTCTAGGGGCCAGACCACGAGGAACCAGCATATAGAGGACTGTTACCTGAGCTCTTCGCTTCCTGGCAGGTGACTAGCGCTTCACCTGTCCAGACGCCCTAGACAAGGACCTCTGAGGTGACTTCCAGCTCTGACTCAGTGCAGGATTCAGGCCCACACGGCAGCCGGCAAGGCGGCCCAGCCTGGGCAGCAGTAGCCGAAACCCACTGGCCACACAGCCCTGACCTTCAGGCCTTGTCCTTGTCATCTGCCTGTCCCAGCCCCTGAGAGGCCAGCGCCAAAACTGCACTCAGCAGCCTGCCCATTTTATGGAAAAGGGCTGATCGCGAGCCTCATTGGTCATGCAAACACCTTTGGTTTGATTTCCTAGAAAACAACGCTGTCGGAAGCATTTTATCTGAAGACTTTTAGACACCCAGTAGTATTATTCTACCTATTTTTGTCTATTTGTGTGTACTCAGATCTTTACATTTTGGTAATGTATGTTCTGGTGCATTAAGGAAGCAACTCTTAAGGCAGGGTTAATGGAGGTTTGCTTTTCTGTTCAATGACATGCATATCCGAAATTATTTCTTTCATGACCTTGAATGATAACGTAAGCATAAATTTGAGGAAAATATTGTCAGGAAACCCGAGAAGCGATAGACTTTGGCTGTTGTTTACCCTGAAAGCTGTCAGATAGAGATTACATGTAATATTTGGAAGTTGGCTGGCTACTTCACTGGGACTTTTCATGAAAATGCACTTGCCATATCCAGCTACTTTGCAAAATGCTGATAAACTCGGGAAGATGGGCGTGTTTTTATGACTTGATTTTAAGAGTAATGACTTATGGAATTTAGATATTTTATCTGAGGGAGGCAAGGAATAATAAAATAGCCGAAGAACTGCAAACTTGAGATTCCATGACTTGCTTCCTTTCACATACTTTGTGAAGGAAACGGTTAAGATCAGTAGATAAGTTTCCAACAGAGCCAGCTTTCTGAACACAAAGAGCTGTAATCCCATTAAAACGTCTTGCTGCTAATGAAACCTCAGGACCCAGCTTCAGACATTTTATTTGATGACACAGGTTTTATCCTCCGTTACTAAGCCACTGAATCCTATCCGGGGTTCTGAATATTAAGTAATGATGCATTTCCCGGCAAAGCAGCAGAGAGGGAGGCTGCAGGCCGGATTGGCAGTGCATTAGGGGTGGGGTGTGTTCCCCCCAGGTACAGGTGATTCAGAGGAGCTGGCCACCTCCCTGTGTTCCAGGATTAGGGCAGGAAGGCACTGAGAAGCCCTGAGAAGTTCATCACAGTTCCCGGGGTGCCGGGATGTAGCTGCAGCCACTAAATTACAGCCCTGTGTTCCCCTCCCAACTTGGGAACTGGACAGAGAAGCAAAAGGCAAGAGACAAACGGAGCTCTGTTACTGATGAAGCTCATTGGAAACTGTTCCTTAGGTGTGCGGCTGCCAAGGACTGTCTGGAATCTGTCTCACTCACTCTCAGCCCTGCCACAGTAGGGGCAGGGAGCCTGGTAAGCTCACCTGTGGGCAGAGAGCAGACCAGGATGCACCCGCTGTGGGCAAGCAGAGGAGGGAGGGGGAAGTGGTGGAAGCTGGGCATGCTCAGGACTTCCTCCCAACTCTCTCCCACACTGGACACATTCCCTCCCAGGAGGAGGGGTCAATGTTGAGGAGTGAGGTGGGGCCAGAGAGGCCAGGAGAGTGAACTGCAAATCCCAAATCCAGGAATCCTCGTAGGAATATCAGACCAAAGGAAGGGAGTTGTTCCTAGAACATTCCAACGGAGGTGGAAGGTAAAGACCAGCATTCCTGCAGAAAGTAACCAGACATGTTTCTGTATGTTTTAAATAACTTTTTATTGTGCAAGAATTACATATGCCTGGTGAAGAACCTACAAACTGTATATGAGCAAAATGAAGGAAATCAATAGCACCCATTCCACAAGCCCAAGATAATGTCGGTTAGTATTTTGGTGTAATCTTTTCTTGTGCGTGTAACAAAAATACAGCATCTGTACTATTTTACATCCTGCCTCTTTTCACTTAACAATATCATAAAGAACTTTTAATAAATCTAGAAAATGATGCCTAGAAGCACATCAAATAAAACTTTTTCTCTTTTCAGCTTGCTGATATGTTAGAGGACTTGTTTTCAATTGGTTGTAAGATTGGCGAACAGATAGTAAAGCAAAATAAAACATTTACAGTATCAATGTGCAATAATCAGGATTCTTAGATGCAAGCAACAGAAAGTGACTCTGGGTGACCAAGCAGAAATGTTACCGGGTAGCTCGTAGAATTGTTGGGAGAACTGGGGAGCTGGGATGAAGGTTGAGCTTCCTGGAATGGTATCCAATACCAAGCCTCAGAACTGGTCTGGCCAGAAAATGCCACCTCTTCTCAGCTCCGATGACATGCAACTTCTGGGCCAGAATCTTTTTATTTTATTTTATTTTTATTGATTTCAGAGGGGAAGGGAGAGGGAGAGAGAGATAGAAACATCAATGATGAGAGAGAATCATTGATTGGCTGCCTCCTGCACACCTCACACTGGGGATCGAGCCCGCAACCTGGGCACGTACCCTGACTAGAAATCAAACCGTGACCTCCTGGTTCATAGGTCGATACTCAAACACTGAGCCATGCTGGCCGGGACAGATCTTTTTTCTTTTCTTTCCAATTTTATTTCTTAATTGTAGTTTAGATTTAATATTATTTTGTATTAGTTTCAGGTATACAGTATAATGGTTAGACAATCATCTACTTTACAAAGTGTTCCCCCTGAATTTCCAATACCCACATGGCACATTCCACAGTTATTATGATATTTTGACTATATTCCCTATGCTGTTCTTTATATCCCCATGACTATTTTGTGATTACTAATTTGTACTTCTTAATCACTTCACCTTTTTCACCCAGTTCTCCAAACCCCCACCCCTCTGGCAACCATCAATTGTTTGTTCATTTATTTTGTTCTTTAGATTCTACATATAAGTTAAATCATATGGTATATTTGTCTTTCTCTGACTGACTTATTTTACTAAACATAATACCCTCTGGGTCCATCTATGCTGTTTCAAATGGCAAGATTCCATTCTTTTTTAGGGCTGAGTAATATTCTATTGTATATATGCTTTTTTATCCACTTGTTTTTTGTTGTTTTTTTTTTGCGGGGGAGGGCTGGGCACTTGGGTTGCTTCCATTTCTTGGCTATTGTAAATAAGGCTGCAGTGAACACGGGGGTGTACATATTCTTTAAATTACTGTTTGGGGTTGTTTTGCACATATTCCCAAAGTGGAATTGCTGGGACATAGGCAGTTCCATGTTTAATTTTTTGCGGAACCTCCATACTGTTTCCATAGTGGCTGCACCAATCTGCATTCCCACCAACAGTGCACAAGGGTTCCCTTTTTGGACCAGGATCTTACCTAACGTAACTGTGGGCCCTGCCATCACTGAAGCCCTCTCTCTGTGCCAGGTATTCAGCTACCACCTCTCCTGCCACCACTGAAGAGAGAGTGAGCCTTCCTTCTTCCCCTTTTGCATCACGAGGACCTGTGCCTGCAGGTCTGTGTGGCTGGCAGAGCCCAGGTCAGATGCCTTTTCTTGAGATACAAGAGAAACTGGCCAAGCAGGTCTCTAGTTTTTTCTCTGGTATTAGGGGAGGCAATCTTGCCTTCTCTAACCTGAGCTCAGAAAATAGCTAACTCATCGAACACAGAATGAAGTTCAGGCAGGGTGTAGCCAATTGAAAGAAAAAGGTTTTGCCCATGTTGTGTCCCTGTGAGTCCTTGCTTGAACTGGTGTTTTCAAATAATTAACCAACTTCCCATCCTAATCATGTTAGAGAAATTGACTTCAATGCTGTTGACTCATGTGGCTTGGGCAAGTTACAGTCTTTCTCGTCTGTTTATCCCACAGGTCAATGAGGATCGAATACAATGAAAAATGCGTTGGAAACAATAAAGAACATATAAACTATAGTTATTCCATCCCTTAACCAATTTCTTTATATTTCCTTTGCAATCCAGTCTCCATCGGAAACTTTTGTCTTGACCATTACCATGCGTCTCCTAACACACAACCTAGTAACTCCTAGCTTGATTCTTTGGCAGCATCTGACGCCTTCCCCACCCCCACACCCAGTTCCATCGCCATACCTCTAGTCACTTGCCACATAGATCCTCCCCCCACCCTTTGCCATGTTATTTTCTAGGGGCCCATTTTTAGAGCTTTCTTTAGGTCCTCTCATCTTCCACCCCAAACAACCAGACATTCTCATTCTACTTATTGCTACCAGGTGTCTTCTTAAAAGCACAGATTTCATTACCCCTGCTCCCTACTACTCACAGAATACATTTTATTTCCAAGGGACTTCCCCATTAGGACCCTGACTCTCATTCAGCATTATTTCATAGTTCCCAACAGACATCCCCAATGTCCTCTACGCAGACCAATTACTTGTGGTCTCCCAAACATGCCCACCACTAGGCTTGATTCAGTGTGTCCTACTTCTGGGGTGCCTTCCCCCATCTCCATCTGTCAAAACATTGTCTACTCTTTTATTTCTAAATCTCTGTTGTTTCTGTAGTAATTTCTCCTTTTTCATTTTTTAAAATTTCTTATTGTCCTGGTCAGTCTTAGCAGATGTCTGTGTTATCAAATTGTTTTAAAGAATCATCTTTTGGTGTTTTTTTTTTTTTTTTAATTTTGTTTTTGTACCTTAATTATTTCTGCCTTAATTATTTCCTTCTTTTTGTTAATTGGGGTTGGATGTGGGTTTTCCCTCAACTTTTCAATTTGAATGCTTTGTTCATTTATTTTTAAACTTTGTTTCCTAATAAATGTATTTAATCCTATAAAATTTCCTCTAAATACTGTTTTAGCCACATCTCCATATTTTTTTGCATGTAATGTTTACATTCTAATTCAGTTTAAATATTTCTCCTCTCCATTCTTCAGGCCTTTTTTTACATGCTACCTCCCCCATCACACATCCAGAATCTGTTTTATTCTACTTTCCTTGAAGATTTTTTCCCCTCTTAGGACCCTTCGTATAATTTGCCTTAATAATGATCTGTGTGGATGTTTTAATCCCTACAATGAACAGTCTGTCCCTTGACAGTTCGTTTCTTCTGGCTTCAGCCCCAGTGCAGTGCAACAATAGTATGTATTTATTATTATTAAATTGTCTGGTACAAAGGTTCTTATTGTTAGCTCCCATGCACTGAATGATCATTCAGGAGTGCCAAGCCACACGTCACTGTGAAAAGTCCTATGGTGAGTTTAAACAAGGTGAAACTCTTGAGGTTCCATCTAAGACATATCGGTGGAAAGAGAAGAACAGGATTTCTGGACCTCTAGAGACAAACCTCTGTGGTGATAGCAATATGATTAAATGGCCAAAGAGGAACTGAGCTGCATCTCTAACTGAGAACTAACAACAGAATTTCTTTTTTTGTTGTTGCCTCATTGCACTGGCTAGGACCATCAATACTGAATAAAAGTGGGGATAGAAGTGGCTTTCATCAGTAACTGTAATGTGAGGTGTAGGCTTTTCAGAGATGCCCTTTATCAAATTTCCTTCTATTTATATTTTGCTGAGAATTCTTTTTATTATGAATGGGTGTTTAATTTGGTGCAAAGCTTTTTCTACATATATTAAGATGATCATATAGCTTTGATTTGTTAGTCTATTGGTATGGTAAATTATGTCAATTGATTTATGAATGTTGAAACAGCCTTGCATTCTTGGGATAAACCCTACTTGGTCATGATGCATTATCCTTCTTTTATATTGCTAGGTTTGGTTTGATAATATTTTGTTTAGGATTTTTATATCTGTTGATGAGGAATATTAGTCTGTCTTGGTATAATACCTTTGTCTTGTTAAATATCGGGGTAATGCCAGCGTCATATGAGTTCTACTCTTCTATTTTATGGAGAAGGTTGTATAGAATCAATATTGCCTCTTCCTTAAAATGCTCAGTAAAATTAACCAGTGAAGCCACTTGGATCTAGAGGTTTTTTTGTAGGGAAGTTTATAACTATGACTTCAATTTCTTTAATAGCCAGAGGGATGCTCAGGTTATCTATTTCTTCTTGAGTAAATTTGGGCAGATTGTATGTCTTCCAAGTGATTTTTCTGTTTTATTTACATTATCAAATTTATTGGCATAGAGTTGTTGACAATATTTCCTTATTACCTTTGTAATGTCTGTAGGATTTGTATCATATCATTTCTGACAGTGGTAATTTATGTTTTATCTCTCTCTTTTTTGATCAGTTTAGCTAGAGGTTAGTGAATTCTATTCATTTTTTTTTAAAACCTTTTGGTTTAATTGATTTTTCTTCTGTTAGGCTTTAATGCACTGTTTCCTCATCTCTTAAAATCTATGCCCTAATATGAACAACATAAAATCTCATTTTTCCCAGGAGATTTCCAGAATGCTTCTAAAGGACTTTTTTTCATCACCTAAACACTTGATACCAAATCCTGGTTAAATAGAATATATATTGTATTTACGTGTATACCCAGAATCTAACATAAGTTGATCCACCTTTTCTTCAGGCAGATGGTAAGGTAGCTAACTAAAAAAAAATCACACAATTTTTGGAATTATGTATTGGATCTACCACTTACTAGCTATATAGCCATGGGCAAGTTACTGCCTCTCTTCTGAGAAATAGGGATAATAATTTTTTTTCTCATGGTTATTAGGCAATACAATATATACGAAGTTCATGGAACCTGACATTTGCTAAGAAATCAATAAATAGTGACTCTTTATCCTATCTAATAAAAGAGTAATACGCAAATTGACCGTACCTCCGCTATACCCACAAGCCACGCCCACCAGCCAATCAGGAGCGAGTATGCAAATTAACCCAACCAAGATGGCTGTAGCCATGGAGTGAGCGGGATGCTTGGGTTTCCCTGGCAGTGGAGGAAGCCAAGCTTTCCGCACACCCTGGCCAGCCTAGGCCTCCACTCAAGGCTACAAAGTTTCAATTATAAAAGATAAATAAATCCCAACAAAAATGGCAGCAGCCATGGAGCTGGAAAGAGCAGGAGGCTTGAGTTGCCCCCAGTGATGGAGGAAGCCAAGCTTTCTGCACACCCTGGTTGGCCCAGGCCTCCTCTCACAGCTACAAAGTTTCAATTATAGAAGATAAATAAATCCCAACAAAAATGGCCGTGGCCACGGAGCAAGCAGGAGGCTTGGCTCTGCTCAAGGCTACAAAGTTTCAATTATAGAAGATAAATAAATCCCAGATCCCAGGGCCTCCGCTTGGGTCACCGGGGGGCGTGGCCAGCCTGCAAACCACCACAGGCCCCTCGCCCAGGCCGCCCCACACCCCAAGGGAACCCCCAACCTGATCCAGGACACCCTTCAGGGCAAACCAGCTGGCCCCCACCCGTGCACCAGGCCTCTATCCTATCTAATAAGAGAGTAATATGCAGATTGACTATCACTCCAACACACAAGATGGCTTCCCCCATGTGGTCAAAGATGGCTGTCCCCAGGTGGACACAAGATGGCCGCCACAAGATGGCCAGCAGGGGAGGGTAGTTGGGAGTGACCAGGCTGGCAGAGGAGGGAAGTTGGGGGCGACCGAGCCTGCAGGGAAGGGCAGTTGGGGGGGACCCAGGCCTGCAGGGGAGGGCAGTTGGGGGGACCAGGCCTGCAGGGGAGAGCAGTTGGGGATGACCGGGTCTGTAGGGAAGGGCAGTTAGGGGGGACCCAGGCCTGCAGGGGAGAGTAGTTGCGGAGGACCAGGCCTGCAGGGGAGGGCAGTTAGGGTCAATCAGGCTGGCAGGGAAGCAGTTAGGCATCACTCAGGCTGGCAGGGGAGTGGTTAGGGGGTGATCAGGCTGGCAGGCAGAAGCAGTTAGGGGCAATCAGGAAGGCAGGCAGGCGAGCAGCTGGGAGCCAGCAGTCCTGGATTGTGAGAGGGATGTCCGACTGCCCGGAGGGTCCAAGATTGGAGAGGGTGCAGGCTGGGCTGAGGGACACCCGCGCCCCCCCCCCCCCTCGTGCATGAATTTCGTGCACTGGGCCTCTAGTAATATTATATACATTAAGTATTTTCAATTTTCCAAATATAGAACTTACATTATTAGTATAATTTGCAAGCATCCAAAGGGTGTTCGTGCCTCAGATAAGGATTACTTAAATTTGTCTTAAGTTTTCCAAATTTGCTTTATTTCCCAAGTGTGAGTGCTCACACTAAGTTTTATGGTTACCCAATCAAAAATAGTATATTCTATAGTTAAAATAGTTTCCTAGTAATTTTTAAAGCAAATTTTTGTTTATGTATGCATATAGGATATGTGTGTGTATATATGTAATGGTTTTAGAAGTAGTACAAATATATACTGTACAAAATAGAATGGCATCAAATCTGAAAAAAGCTTGCTATCATTAATATTTTCTGTTCTATCTCTCTTCTCTTTGTTATTTACCTGTTGAAAAAACAATCAGGTGGATTTTCCTGTAGGATGTTCAGAGTCTGGAATTTATTAACTGTTTCTTGTGGTGTCATTTCATATGCTCTAGTCAGAACTAGATGCTTCATTAAATTCAGTTTTAATTATTTTTTGCAAGACTGTTTCATGAATGGTTTTCCTAAATGTATTAATCTATTGGGCATTGCAAAATGATGGCATTTTAATTTTACCATTCTCTCATTTATTAGGTGGATGTTCTCTATAAAGAGAAATTTCTCATCAACTGTCTGTACTGACTTACTTTGATTGTCTGTACTGACAAGGCAAGATAATTGCTTGATTCTTTTTCTTGTTTACCAGTTTTAAAAATAAGGAGTTGGTTTGTTCACCCCCTTCAGGGATAACCAGTGAAGAGAAGTTTTTATTGTTCCTGTTGACTATAGTGCCATGAATTTAAATACATTTGATGTGTTTTAATTCATTACAGCTTGGCTAGTAGGAACACATTCAAGTTGGCTCCTGAATTCTTTTCATATAATCCTAGTGGTCTTTGATGGTTCCCTTGCTTATGGTGTAATAATATATTCCAGGTTCATCTTTTATATTTTCTGCTCCAGACCTGAAATCATTATTTCTCCTAAGAATCCTGGCTTCTTTTAATGAGAAATGGTAAAGATCACAATCCATTGGGGCTACTCATTGCTACTGGGTGACTCAATTTTTTAGGCCAATTTAATGGACAGAGTTGGGAACATGTTTTTTAAAAGACAAAAGACATCATAAATCCATGCTGATCCTTCCCATTCAAATTCAACACCACAGGATTACAACTCCCTTTTAAAAGAGAAACGGTTGCATAGAATCACACAATTTCAGTGAGCTCCAAACCTCATTTAAGGATAGACAGATGAAAATATTACAAAAATGTCTTTTAATTACAAACTGTCAGTGCAAAGTAGAGGGTTTTTACATTTATAAGTAATAATTTAGTGCAAGTGACAGGAGAAGAAGATTGGATTATCATAGAAATTAAAACCTCTATAAATTCTCCTGCAGCTCTAGGGACCTTGAGAATAAATTGGGCATGGACCCTCCTGCTTGAGAATGCCTAGCCTATGCCCAACGTAGAGAATATCTCTGTTATTCTCTATGGCTTCATTAAAGGTTACACTTTTTATCTTTTTTCCATTAACCTGAAAGAGCACCAAGGCATCTGAAGTAAAAGATTTTTCATATCGTGGCTTAGACTGATTCTAAGATTATTTTTTCTAAGTAAATGTTTGATGGGACTTTTAGTCATGTCAGAGTCTTTTGCTGACTTGAGACCTGGGATTATGATCTAAACATAGACACACACATACCCACACAAGCACATTCACAAACCAGCTCTTAACCTCAGACACATAAATGAGGAGTCGGCCATGGGCGAGGGCTTTACTCACTTTACCGTGTATTCATTTGAGAGTGTTGTCCCCACAGCCAGATCCCTGAGCTCGTTTGAAAGACGATTCTCCATGCAAAAGTCTGAATGGTACACAGCTCCTTGAGTTCCTAAAACTGCAGCTCACCAGTTGCGTTGTGTTTGGAAGAAACAACAGCATCTTCAGAGGTTGCTAATGCTGCTCGGTGGTGGGTTTTGCAGGAAGGCATTCGTGGTGATGTCCTGATTCGTGAAATACATGCCACACTCGAACAATACTGCTTTTCCTAATTTTCTTCCTTCTCTATCTCCTGTGCCCTGGCTCCCTTTCTCCTATATTGAATACCTCTTCTCTGGCTCTGTTTTTAGACCCATTATCTATTTTTTTTCTAATAAAGTATAATTTTTTTGGCATTACTTATTGTTTATAATTATGCTTTTTAAATTATCATGATAGTATTGAAGGTCTTAAGGTTTTAGATCACTTTTGCTCTTACGTGTTTTGGGTCCACCTAAAATTGACAGAAAGTGTCCACAAGACAAACACAGATTCTTTGCATCGGAGTGTCTTCATATTACAACTGCCTTTTAGCCCGGGTCTGCTGCCCCAGGGGATTGAGACATCCTTTGCCCATTTATTTACTTGGGCCAGTGGTTTATCACTAAAGCAGCCTATAACATTTACTGAGTGATTTTCTCATATTGTATATGACCTTAAGGTGAAATTACCGGCTGATTCATGTTGTGAAGCTGGTAACTGCTGCTGGTGTCACCTTCTAAACCTAAGCTTCTGGTTATAGTGGAGAGCTGCAGCCCTGGTCCTCAGTGTTACTGCTGGCTTGGTTGTGACAGGGAGAGAGCTCCAGGGTGTATTCTCTGTGCACAAGTCCGATTGGTACGCAGCTGTGCTAGTGTGT
Organism: Plecotus auritus; assembly: GCF_963455305.1. NCBI lineage: Eukaryota > Metazoa > Chordata > Mammalia > Chiroptera > Vespertilionidae > Plecotus > Plecotus auritus. Next base: position 140,690,705 of record NC_137776.1, on the reverse strand, counting down.
TCCACCAGGCCAACTTGGAGAGGTAAGAGAGTGGTAGAGAAACTTGTATTTGAACTTGTTCTCACGGCCATGGTAGCAGATGCCTCAGTGGACTGAATGTGGATGAAGAGGAAACTGACCATGTAGGAGATGGCGTACCAGCAAGTCCTCTTCTCCTGTAAGTGGTCAGGGAAATAACATTTACCTGAGCAGAAGGGAGGACAGTAAATGCTGAGAGGATCGGGGTCCCTCCTTTTGCCCTCCTAGCTGGAATGACAGAAGAGTTTGGAGTGACATGCTTTGGGTGAGAATCTCGGCCTTCTGTGCTGTTTTTTCACACTAATAAAGCGTTCAAAGTGCTACCTTTCCTGCGTGCTTTGCATGGTCATATGTCCCAAAGCTTGACCTATGTGCCAGTCAGGTTCCAGCAGGGAACTATCAGGTAATTTAGGAGAGTTTAATGAAGGGACTATTTGAGACCATATGTTCAGGGTTATGGAAAATCAGAGACATTAAAACATCCTGGGGCTTGGAACAGTGCAGAGCCTTGACCCCTCTAGGCCTAAAGGGGCCAAGAGAAGGAAGATGATCAGACTCTGGAGAGAGGAGGGGTAGCTGAGAAAGGCCACTAGGCAGGAGCTAGGGCCTTTGGGAGAGGTCAGTGCTGGTGACCCAGCAGAGAGGGAGCTGGAGGAACAGACCCCAGATCTCTCTTTCCTTCATCTCTCCTACCTCCTGCCAGTGCCTCCCACTCGCTGAATCCAACCAAAGCCAGAGGGTAAGGAAGCCCATTGAGGCAGAAGGTCAGCTTTCTGAAACACAGAACAGAGGGAGAGTAGACCCGAGGAGGCAAATGGAAAATATCTAACAACAAAGCTATTTCCTATCATGTATACAAATGTGGACTGCTTTATACAGGAAAAATGATAATTATGGACGCGTAATACAGATTGCTGATTTCATATCACTGTGTGGGTTTGAAGTGAGAACTCCAGTGATAGGCGGACTGAAATTAGTCGTCGTCGTCATCAGTGTGCTTATCTCAATATTTATTAGGAGCTTACTTTGTGCCAGGCACTGTTCTAAATACTTCCTCTGTATTAACTCATTTAATTTTCACAACAGTCGCCTGACATGCATACTGAAATTAGTCCCAGATTACAATTGAGGAAACTGGCATGTAGGGAATTTAAGGTATCTGGCCACAGTCTCAGCCAGGATGTGAAGAGGAGCCTGCAGTCCAGGCACTCCGTGCGCTCCTGCCCCACGCTGCCTCTCACTCAGTAGCCAAAGTACATAAAGTAAATACACTGGGGGAGAGGTTGCAGTGTTCAGTAATGATTAATATGTGCTTCCAGTTGACTAATCTTGGGAGCAGGCTAACATTAACATCAGCTGTTTAATCATAATATGTAGTAAAAACTCAACTAATTACAAAATATTCCAAATATTAGCCAGATAACCTTGTTATTAAACCCGAATGCTTGACATTGACATTAAATAAGTGAAGGAGAGAAATCCTGATGGAAGCCTGAACATATATTGGATATACTTCAGAGTGATGGGCACACAATGTAATAAATAAATCATGTGTCATAGGAATGTACACTTGAAACCTATATGATCTTATAACCAATGTCACCCCAATAAATTTAATTGAAAATTAAAATAAAGTAGATAAGAAAGGAGCTATACATAATTGGTTTCCATTCAGACTTTAGATGTACTTTTAGCATTTATGCTCCATATTCTGACGTTACCTTGTATATAGTTTTATATAAGCAACCTTATGTGGTTTGTTTTTGAAATTTTCATCCTATAAAAAAAAGGGCAAGAGAGAAAAGCCAACACTAACTTGTTCAAGGTGGAGTTACTGCTAATGACCCACAAACTAATGAACTTTGCCTTATAAAACCATGAAGAAATTATTAAAAGTCTAAGAAATGTAATTAAAATGAACATAGGTAGAGATTAGCACATGACGTTTTACGGCCCTGTAAACACAAAGTAGAAGAGGGCCACATTAGGCATTCTTTCTTTTTAATTCACTTTTATTCTAGAGTGATGATGTGAACTCACAGGTGTAGAGATCTAATGGAAACTTATTTGCAAAAACATGAGCTACAAGCAGATGAAGACAAATGGACTACGTTTCCAGTTCTGCACTTCCAGGAATTTTAAGTAAAGCTACTTAGAAGCTCCCTATATAGTATAATAAGATTTTAGAACATGTCTCTGTACTCTTTTTTTTTTTATTGTCTGCTTAAGAAGTTTCTCTGGTTAATAAGCTTTGCATTGTAGACCAAGAACATCTAAGAAGCTAATAGGCACCCTTTGGAGTAGTTGACATACACTTGGCCAGCTCTCTCTGGCACTGAGAGTTTCTTCCTGTGATTGTCTGCAGAGAAGGTGCGTTAGCAGAGAGCTCTGTAGCCAGACTTAGAATGACCCTTATTCCTCTTCAGGGTGGGCAGAAGAGGACTTGTTGCCCTCATTTCTTATCTCAGTGAATTACTTTTCTATTTCTGACTAACAGATTACCATACACTTAGCAGCTGGAAACAACACACATTTCTTATCTCATGGTTTCCACTGGTCAGGAGTCTGGGAATAGCCTTGCTCGGTCCTCTGTTCATGGTCTCTCAAGACAGCAATCAAGGGTCCACCAGGCTGTGTTCTCATCTGGAGGCCTGACTGGGGAAGAATGTGCTTCCATGCCCCTTTAAGTCTTGGTAGAATTTATTTCCTTGGTGCTGTATGATTGAGGGCCCAGCTTAGTTGCAGACTAGACATCCCCCCACAGCTCTTTGCCATGTGGATTTCTCATCGAGGCTGCTTACTTCATTAAGCCAGCCAGGACAATCTCTCACTGTACAATATAGTCATGGGTGTGACTTTGCTCTGTTCTGTTGGTCAGGAGCAAGTCACAAGTCATGTCTGCACTCAGAGGGAGGGAATTACACAAAGGCATGAACAGGAGGAGGCAGGGTCACTGGGGTCATTGTAGGTAGGGTCTGTCCACCATGCTCAGGTATCTCATTCTGACATTGGTCCTTTTGCTTTTTAGCCATCATGTCATATCTTTCGCTGAAGTGAGTGGTGGCATAAAATGAAGGGATTTAGACTTTATTTTTCCTAATTGTGGGACTAATTTGTGTTCCTTTCTCAGGCTTCTTCTGTGTTGTGGGATCTCTCTCAGTTACTTTGGGGTAAGGGGAGAGTCCCTGAGGATAATGGAAAGAAAACAGAATTTGCTTCTGAGAAAGGGAAAGTTTGGTTCCAGAAAAGCTTTGGTTCCTCTATCATCCATGTTTCATGTGGCATTAAGACAGTTTTCACTTGGTTTTTTTATTGCTTCACCCAGGAAAGTCCTTTGGGTTATAACAATGACTTAACACCGTGATGGCACATGTACTGTCAAGGGAATTCTTGTCAGGCTGGGAGCTGGTCCAGGTGAACTCAGTGAGCATGTCCCACCCACAAAGACTCTGTATTTGCTATAAAATTAGAAAGTCTGCCCTTCCCATGCAGGCCAGTTAAGGAAGGGCATATTCTCCAGAGAGCTAGTTAGCAGAAGAAATGTTTTTCAAAATCTGACTGAGAGAGAAAGGAACAATAAAAACCCCAGGGTGAGTCTGACTGCATTGAACTATAATGAACCTAAAGGCAGTGTGATCTGATAACAACAACAACAACAAAGACCCTTCATAGTTTTTTTTTTTTAAAAAAAGAGTAATTTTGAGATATTTAAAAAATTCTCTCTCACATTGGAAGTGCCCATATTTTTGGTAATTATAATGTAACTTATTTCTGTTTACATTTTTACTAATGACTTGCATTTGAAGTGCTTTAAGAAAGACCCACAGAGTGCATTAGCTTGATTCAGAATAAAGACCAGGTCAGCAGTGTGCAACACTGCATGGAGGGTTTGGAACAGTGACTTCCAGGCACTTTTAAGTACTGAGAGCCAGAATTACTGAGGTAGAAATCTATGAAAGCAAAGCACTATTTAAAATAATAATTCTGAATTCATCCAAGGTTTTTTATTTTTCCATTTCCCATAAATGCTGTTTTTCTCCCACAATGCCCTCAGGGTTATAAACTTTGGGGACTTAATGGCTGACGTTAGCAGGTAACAAAACATGAGAGGAGAAGTCATTGGCTTTTATGGATATTGGTATGCCTTAGGACATGAACAGAAAATCATAATATTTCTTTCTTGTCTTTCCTTTTTTTTAGGCGTTGAAAGCTTATGTTTCTATTCTGTTCTCTCATAGAGTTTGGCCAAGTCTTAAAGAGTAAATTCATGTAAGTGGCCCAAAGTGCCAGGTGCTTCTCAGAAATCAGGTGACAGAGAAAGAGGGCTGCAGGTGTCATCTTTCCCAGTCCATATATTTGAGGAGGTGCTTGTTAATGCAGTTTAGCTTACAGCATTTCCTTGCTCTCTTGTGTGTTATAATAAAATCGGTGGCTCCTAGTCCTTAATGGGGAGGGTGACAACATATTAGAATGTAGAAATAGTGATTTGAGTTTTGTTTACTGGATCCCCACGGTTGCCTTTTATATCATCCTTTAAAAGTACTAACAGATCCTACTGTACATTGGTCAAAACCAGTTTGTTTCCATGCAACAGAAAGCCCTCCATGGCCAAAATCTGGGGCCAGTACAGCTGCTCTTCACCTTTTGGTAGACACTATGGCTGAAGCTCAATTTGTTACCCGCATAGCCACATACATCACCAGTATGCTTGCTGCCCTTCACTGACCTTACAAGCTTGTGAACTGTATTTAGAATCTACCAATTGGTTCTAGAAAAATAGGAACCCCATTTGAAGGCTTGAACAAAAATTCAACATCACCTGTACTTAACAAATTGCTTTTTACCTAGAATCATATTTAAATGGTAATGTTTGCACCGCCCCCCCTAGTATCCAAGTTAATCCCCTTACCAAATAACTCAGATAAAACCTTTTCAGATGATCAAGGTATATGATTGGGTTATATTGCCCCAATTATGTTCTTAAGAATTAATCTGCTGAATTTATTTACAGAGAGTAATTTAGGCTGTGATGAATTTCAAGCCCAGTGACATATGTTGCACTCTTGTATATTCAAGTTCATGGTTGTGCATTGAGTCAAAATCTCTTAGAGTTGTTGGGATATGCTTCAGACTTTTGTAGCACATCTCTAATAATAATTATGGTTAATATTAAATTTTACAAACAACAAAAAAGTCTGAATTATGTTTTTTTAATTTTTTAAAAAAATTTATTTTATTGTTTAAAGTATTACAAATAGTAATACATATGTCTCCCTTTTTTTTTTTTATAGCAGCACAATTTACAATAGCTAAGATTTGGAAACAGCCTAAGTGCCCATCAGCAGATGAATTATGTTTTAACTAAATTAGTTCCAGCAGAGGACAGCAATTTAAACTAATTAGGTCTGTGAGTGACACATCTCTAAGTCCAGTTAATATGCTGAGCCCTAAAGTCAGGCAGCCTCGCCATTTCCCATACTTACTTATCCAAGAAATATTTGTGGGCCTACTCTGTGCCAGGAATAGTTCTAGGTATTGGGGATATCATAGTGGTCAATACAGGCAAGATCCCTGCTCTTATCAAGCTTACATTCCATTGGAGGAAGAAGACAATAAGCAGAAATAGAAATGTTCCAGAAAAATATCAGCTGGAGAAAAGTACTATGCAAAGAATTAAGTAATGCATCATGATAAAGAGTGATTAGACGGCTACATTACAATGGATGTTCATGGACAGTCTCACTGAAAAATACAGACTTTAAAAGGTGATCCCAGTGTCATAAAGGAGTGTCCTGGGAAAGATGAGGGGAGAACGCATTGAGGCAGAAGGAAGAGCTGGTGGCAGCCTGGTGGGGTTAGGCTAGGGAAAGGCCTTTGTGGCAATAGTACAGCGTGGCCCGATATCAGAGGGGCCAGACTGGACTGAGCCCAGTAAGGCAGAGAAAGGAATTTGTATTCATTTTAAGCACAGATAGAACCTAGTGATTCCTGGAATGTGGCCTCCTTAAAGGTTGTATAATGGCAAGAGACCCACTAGGAGACAAGCGCTGTGATTTGGTTGTTAGCAATTACTTATCTATAACAAGAGCTAGCTGTGACCTATTTTTCCTTTGAAAAATGGGAAGAAGAATTTGGAAAAATATGTCCCAGTTTGACAGTCGAGAATTTGAAGCATTAAATTTATTGTTGATGTCTTTTAAACTCAACTTCACATCTGTATTTCTCTATATGTTTGAAAACTTAAGCTGTGTAGATTTTGCTTCATTTTAAAAAATATATATTTTTATTGATTTCAGAGAGGAAAGGAGAGGGAGAGGGAGATTGAAACATCAATTATGAGAGAGAGTCATTGATTGGCTGCCTCCTGCAGCCCTCCCCTCCTTTCCACCCCCCCTCCACTGGGGACCGAGCCCACAACCTGGGCATATGCCCTGACTGGGAATCGAACCGTGGCCTCCTGGTTCATAGGTCAACACTCAACCACTGAGCCATCCTGGCTGGGTGATTATGCTTCATTTTAAAACCCTTGCTCAAGAACCAAGCTTTGGTCACACCCTTTTAATTTTGTTGGGAAGATTACTGTAACTTCTTGGAAATCTGACTTGAGTGGGTCGCTCTGTAGTATTCAAAACACATTTATCCTTCCACTGAGGCAGGTCTAGTTCAAGTGAGAATGTGAGACCAAGTCTTTTGACCTGCTGGGCACTTCCCTTGAGCTCTGTGGGGTGGGGGTGGGGTTCCACATTCCATTCCAGTGAGGACTTCAGCAGGACTGAAGAAGGACCCTCCAGCTCTCAAAGGAAAATGCTGTTCTGTGGGTATTTTCCTTAGTAATTAATAAGAGAAGAGAATTAAAGAAATTATTGGAACTATAAAAATTGTTTCAAAATTGAACGTGTCTTGACTCTGTCTGAGAAAATTGTTCGGTTCAGTAAGAATGAGCATTATTTGCTCTGTAAGAATGTGGGATGTTCCTCCCCATTCATACTCATGCAGAGCGGATGCTATTTAAAATTCATTGTCTTATAAATCTGTGTTCTCTTTATTATATTTAGAGACGATTTGATTTTTACTGAAAACTGGCTCAGACTACACAACACCCTAATTTGGGTCCCCAGGAGCTTTCTGTTTCATATCTGGAATCCCTCAAAAGAAGTTTGCCCGCATGTTCCAAATATGGGCTATAAATGAGTGAGAATGAAAGAAATGGATTATGATGATTTATGTATTACATTTCTGTTGCTTTACATTTCTAAAAATACACTCACATCTATTTTATGTCATGCACAGGATATCACATGGCAGAGTATTACAACACGTGAAGGGAGAACCAGAAACATTAAGGGGACCTACCCAAGGTCACAAAGCCAGCAACAACAACACTGTCCACCCATTTTGCTATTCACATTGTGAAGGGGGTCGGGCTGTGTCCCCCAGAGTTGGGGCCAACCACATGTATCCAAATGGCCAGGGAGCCTTTTAGTATGCAGATTCCGGGGCCCCACCCCAAATCTGAATCTGATCTTTAGGTTTGGAGTCTAGGAATCTGCATTTTTAAAGCACCCACCCCAGTTTAATTTCATATGCAGTAAAATTGAGAACAATTAGCAGATCTAGCCAGGGTCAACCCTTGGCAAAGTATGAGGTTGGGGAAGATTATCTTTGGCCCATCTACTTCCTGCTCTAAATCTTGGTCTTCCCTTCAGTACTTCAAACTTACTCCCTGTTTTCTTTGATCAAACCCGCTCTGAGAAGATGTGCAAGAGCTACAAGCATCACTCCTTCATAGGATTTCTGCCTTGCAACAGATATCAAGTCATAAGGGGGCAGGAGGCGGGGAGGGGGGAGGGGGGAGGAAAGAAAGAAAGAAGAAAAAAACACACACCAAAATTTATTGAAGAAGTGGAGGAAGCATGTGGGAATAAAGGAAAATGAGGCCCTCCTGGAACCCATATAACCACCCCTATGTCATCTATTTCATTGCAGTCTCAGGACAGTTCTGAGTACAGCATGCACCTACAAGATGAACATTTCAAAACAACTGGAAATTGAAAATGTAGGTTTTGGGTGGGGTGCCTATGAGCCTCTCTTGAACTTGTTTTCTAACTCTTCAAGTACAGCTTGACTATTTGAGCCAAAGATCATGTCAGGCATTAGCCCTTTAGTGTTACAGCTTGGGCCTTCTCTTTCTAGGGGGACCCCCTTGGGGAGTCTTCAGAGAGACTCCTGGCTCTGCCAAGGGTGAAGACACTTGAGTCATGAGGTCATTGTTTCAGATTCTGTTGCTATGTGCTGGGGTTGCCAGAATCACAGCTGACCATGAGCTACTTTCCAAACATTAGAGGGGTTGTCATGAGCAGTTAGGAAATAATGTCTTGAATCCCTTGTGAAGCTAACAGGGAGAAGTCTTTAGCTTGGCAGGCATTTAGTTCCTGGGTTCTGGATAGGTTGTTCCCGCACATACAGAAGAACCTGTCTCAAGAAGATTCTGAAAGGCTGCACGGTATAAAAAGGTATAAAAACAGGGTTTCGTTTCATTTGCACTGGCCTTAGATGCTATTGTTACTGAGTGGCTTCACAGGCCAGAATCAACTGTCGCTTGTACTTCTCTCTGCACATGGAAGACTCGTGAAAACCTAGCCATACCTACCTCTCCTTGTGAAGAACCAGACACAGACATGCTTAATCGAGTTTAGAGATTAAGCCTTGGGTGTATGATTCATTTCCTTGTTTCACTTTCTAGAGGTGGTTTGGCTGTGACACGAGTAAGCCTTGCAATGCCTCTTACTCTGGGAGGTGTGAGTAGTGGGCTAATTCTGCTGGGTCTTCGTTTCATCCTTGACAGGAAGATATTGACTGATGTAGTGGATCCCCAACATGGATGACATCCCCAGATGCCTAGGACAGTCCCAGACCTAATGGAACAGAGTCTCAGCGTCTGGGCCATGGGAATATGTGTTTTTCGAAAAGCTCCCCAAGTGGCTCCCTGCTCCTCAGGATGGGTAGTCACTGTACCAGGTGATATTTAAGGACCCTCTGGCTCTGATAGAGTAGGAGGCAACATTTATCCTATTTGTGAGGTTGCCATTTGGGACAAAAGAATATGGTTTAGTGCTAATCATAGCCAACATTGGTGTTCCTATTGCTTTGTTTCTGCCAAACACCATGGTTTATTCATTAGTAGAAAGCAGATTAAAGATCATAAACCATTTGCCTGCAAAGCCTGCTGAGCCTAACTCACTAAAATTTTCTTATTCATGGAGAATAGTTGTAATGATGGCCAATACTCATTTGTGTGCCAGGTATGCTTCTAAATACTTGAGATATGTAAACTCATTTGATCCTCACAACCACTCTCTACCGTGGGACTATTTTTATACCTTTTTGCAGATGTGGAAACTGAGACGCAGGGAGAATAACTTCCCATGGTCCTTCAGCTAATAAGAAGTGGGGCCAGGACTTGAACCTGAACAGTCTGACTCAATACACTGGGCCACTGTGCTATACAGCCTCCCCTTGGATGCATGATCATCACCGGCTTGTTTGCTTTTACTCAGGATGTCTAGGCTGGTTGACTGAAGGTTGGTCGGGCGTTACTCTAGATAGGGCAGCGGGGGGGTGTCACTGGTTTCCCTTGAAAGTTCTGTTTGGCAAATTGAGTTTGAGGAATGTCATGGACATTAGGCACATTTGAGTCTCATGCTCAGAAGAGGAGACATGGCTCAAAAAACCAAGTGGGGAAATACCAGAATAGGCACGGATGCCACAGGCAAGGAGCGGCGTACAGAGTGCCAGGAGGCCAGGGAGACAGCTAAGGGCAGAGGAGCAGTCAGCGGTAACAGGAGAACCAGGAGGCTTTGGGTTCAGATAATCAAGAGAACAGATTTTCTCAAATTAAGGATAAACAGAGCCAAGTGATGTAGTGTCAAATAAATGGAAAACTAGAGAGAGACAGTAGACTGGGCAACTAGGACCTCATTGATAACCTTTCAGAAAGAAATTTTAGTGGCATTAAAGACCAGACAAGGTCATGCAACGTGAAGCAGTGTTAATGTGCTGTATTTAATTGAACTAATTTGTGGAAACCTACACGAAGCTTTCCGTATCTGTAATTAAGCCCACCTTGCTGGTCATGATGATAACTACCATTTGGTGAATGCTTATTCTGTGCCAAACACTGATCATTACCAAACATCCTACCCACCCCCATTTCACAGATCAGCACAATGAAGCCCGAGGGGTTATATAACTCGCCCTACATCTCACAGTTAGTACCAGGCAGATTTCACATACCCGTTACACCCAGCAATCCAACCTCATTCTGCCACCTGTGCCCTCCTGCTCCTTCAGCCTGCCTCTTCCTTTCCAGACCTCACTACTGTTTGCCTGTGCAGCTCCTTGGTGTGGCCAGGCTGCCTGAGCCTACACACTTTAACCCCTCCCCTGGGCATTGCCCCGTGAAGATGGAGAGGGGATAAAGGACCGCACAGGGCCCCTCAGACACTCTCTGACCCAGGGGTGTCTCCTGGCCAGCCCCAGAAGGAAGAGGTGGTACGTGGTCTCGCTTACAGTCTCTAGGGACAGTCTCAATCTCACCCATTTTCTCCACATAGTATGTACCTCACAGCCTCTCATTTTCTTCCTGAGGTCTGCTAATACCGATTTACAGGGGGAAAGGGAACTAGAATTTATGCCAAGCTTTGCCCTGGCTTACAGAATCATTTTTTAAAACCCAGTAGACCATCCTCAGGGGAAGTTGCAAGCCACCAGTACTAACTGCCAGATCTAATTTGGGGAGAGAGAGGAGGAGGCCATGCTAGTGACTAGGACCTAGTTTTGCAGAAGACAGACAGGGCTTTGAGACCAAGAAGTCAAAGGAAGACTGTTTTCAGTTCAGTATTTAATTGCTTGTTTTTGAGTGTTTGGAATCTTTTTATTTTTTTCCGAATGTTCTAGAGATTTCATGTCACTTTTGACACAGAAATCCAAAATAAGAATTTTTATTTTTGCCAGGGAATTCTGTGGGCTGTGCAAACAAGGAATAGAAAAATTGCTATTTGTGTCATTAAGCAGAACAGTGTTTTGTGTGTGTGTGTGTGGCACACTGAGTACCTCTGTCAGTGTGAGTGATTAGGTCAGAACACAGCCATAAAAGCCCAGAGTTTAAGAGAGCAGTGTGTGTCAGGCTCAAACTTTTCCTTAAAGCAGGTTTCTATTTTGTAAGCAGGTAAAATTTCCTCTTGGCTTTTCTGTTTGTCCTCATCTAAGCACAGGGGAGATGGGAGGAGGCCTGGGCTTTAATAGCTGAGAGATTGCATTGTGCTCTCTGAGATGATGGCAATAAAGACGCTGTGCCTTTGTATGGCTCCTGATGGTCGGCAGGGCTTGCCCATGTACATTATTTTGTTTGAGTCTCATGACACCCAAGTGAGATAGGTAAGAGAGATATTAATCTGTCCTTCACGGTTGAGGGAATAGAGATTCAGAGAGGTTAAGCAATTTGTGTAAGGTCACCCAGCTAGTAAGCAGTAGGGCTGACGTAGCAAATGTGTCTGCCATATTTATGAGCCTCCGATTTCCTTCCCTCATTTGTAGAGCGCTTTCCAAGTCCTTCGCTGGTCCTCTCAGCCTCCATGAACAACTGCCGCGCAGCCACTCAGAGGGTTGTTTCTAAAGTAATGTATGGGTACCTTTTCATGAACGTCATTTCTTTTCTTCTGGCTCTTTAAGATATACCTTTCCTTTTCTTCACCACTAGAGTGGGGACCTTCAAGACTTCAATTTCTTTTGAATTGCCTCAAAGCAACAAATACTGTGCTTGCGTCAGTAAATGGCGACCCACACAGTTTTGAAGTCCAGTACGCTGCCCAGGACCCTGAGATACAAGGGAGCCAAATGCATCCACTACTTGCCACGTGCTGAATGCTTTGCCGGCTGCATCTCAGTCAACGTTCCCACAGCCCATCACGAGAGACACTATTATCCCTGTTTTGTAAATATGATGATCTGAGAAGTCTGAGGCCTCACCTAAAGTCCCCCCAACTAGTAGGAAGAGGGTTGGGATTTGAACCTAGTTCTTTCTGGCACCAGTGTGTTTGTATCTTTTCGTCTACATCGTATATCCTGAGAAACAAAGGCTGAAAATATTTGCTAGAAACTTCTGATGACAAATCTTGAGCCTTAGCCTCTCTTTGTGTCAGTGGATCTGCCCTCAGCCTAGGTTCTTTTCTGCCCGGAGCCATAGGTCACACGTCTCCCTCCACCTGAGTCTATCCTGTGTCTCAGCCTGCCTGGTTCTACCTGCCCCAGATCAGCCTCAGTCAAATATAACTGGTGATCTTGACCTCCTTCATACCTCCATTTTTGTTTGTCTGTTTCCATGGAATGGGTCATATCCTTCCTCTCATAATAGTTATTCAAGTCCCTGCCTTAACCTCCTTCTATAGTATAAGCTTTTAGGGGTTTGGAATATATCCCACTTATCATTCATCATTATAGCATCTGGAACAGTGCCTCTTGCACACAGCAAGATTATACTATATCTTGAGTGAATTAAATTGAATCAAGAGAAGCTCGGTGGTTCTTAGGGAAGAAGCTGGTGCCAGGCCAGCTGCTTCTGCCGGCGCCGCGGAAGAGAAGTGCTGGGGTTGCTTCACCGAGCTCGGGTTGGGCTGTGTGCTGGTCAGAGCTGGAGCTCTGTGTAGCATTTTCCTGACCGTGTACTGAAATGGCCAGTCCAGGGATGATCAATACGTAGCACGCACGCTGCCATTCCTGCCTCCCACGCTTCCAGCAGACACGACCAAGCAATGAAGATAGCATTTAAGAAAACGTATTTGCTGCTTCTGTGCTGGTCTACATAGGTAAATGGGTGTATGTCTCTATGTATTTAAGCTTGAGAGTGAAACATCTGGAGGTTAGAGCCCTGGCATTGCCTGTTTTAAGTATGTCAGTACGCACCCAGATACAGTCTTCTAATTGGCAAGAAAGCAGGATTCAAAAGGAAGGATAGTTGCACAATAGTGTAAATGTACTTAATACCACTGAATCACATACCCCAAAGTGGTTGAAATGGTAAGTTTTATATTATATATTATGCCACAGTTAAGATAAAAAGACTGTAAGTCTCAAATATTTGATGTTGACAGTTGCGTGGCTGAGTAATAGGAGTGGGTAGAGTTTGGGGGAGAGTAGAGGTATAATCCCATTTCTTCTCCGTTATGCTCTCATAGTCTCAACAATTCCCTAAGCCTACAGCAAATATGTATCATGATCTGGGTTGAGTTGATTATTAAACCATATTGCTGGCTCTTAAAGTGGGGTTGGGGAATAACCAACATGTATGTGTTGATAATAAATATTTGAATCTAGGAGGGATATACACATACTCACCAGATTAGATTCCGTTCTTGGTTATCCAGTGTAAATACAGTTCTCAGCCGGTCTCTCCAGTACGGCCTCATGGTGGTGTGTCTTCTCCTCCTCCCTCCGCTTTAGGCTCTCTGCAGTCAGGATATGTCAGTCGCTAGAATAAGAACCCATGAGGCATGAATTATTGTTACTTTTATTCAGCATCATTTCTTTTACCACTCCTCAGGACAGTGCCCAGCAAGAAATAAGCATAAACATTAAAAAAACAAAAACAAAACCCATACCAACAAAAAGATGTTGTTGAATGAAGAAATAGAATTGACAGCTGATTTGTTTTTATATTCATTATAGTGCCTGGCCTAGTCTATCACACATACAGTACATGTTTATAGGTTAAACTAATGCTTTGATTTAAAGCAGATTTCACCCTCGCTGGTGTGGTTCACTGGTGGAGGGTTTCGGGTTTGATTTTCAGTCAAGGGCATGTATCTGGGTTTCAGGTTCATTCCTTGACCCCAGTCAGAACATGTGCAGAAGGCAACCAATTGATGTCTCTCTTGCATCAATCTCTCTCTCTCTCCCCCATCCATCCCTCCTTTTCACTCTGTCTAAAAATCAATGGAAAAGATATCATCAGGTGAGGAGTAACCAAAAAAAAAAAAAAAAGCAGATTGTAAACCAGAGTGGGTATCACCTATTTGCACACAAAAAGAGCTAAGTGAATATTAGTTATTAGATTATATTGAGAAAATATTAAAACTAACAAGGTGGCACACGGTACAGAAAAGCCACATCTATGGAGGAGGGACAAAAGAAGATGGAAACAATAGATAATTGGGGCGCAGAGGTGGGAAAGTATACTTAATGGGAATATGACCAAACCCCAAGTTCTCAGTGCGGGTGCTCTTTAATTCAGTTTGCTCTAGGTAACTGCATGTAATTATCCTCTGGGTCTGTATTACTGCCTCTGAGAAGGAAAAGACCCAGGGGCCTCTTGAGGATAATGGCATTTACATGTTCCTTTGTGCCCTCTTTTCCCGTGTATGATGAAGTAGCATGTTGGAAATACCATCGCTACGGAAACCAGTGCCTTAAATAAGACTCGCCCCAGCAGTAGTCCACCTTCCCTTCTCAACCTGTCATCATTCTTCATCTCTGAATTTTCCTTTGAGCCCTTTTAATATATTGAGGTTAGCTGTGAATATTGGCTGTAGTTCTCTCTCTGATCCACCTTCCCCACCTTTCCTTTTGAGTAATTTGTTGATGGTATAGATTCAAAAATTCCTTTCAATTAAAAAATAAAAGAGAAAACAGGATGTATCTAATCTTGTGTGGGTGTATTAATTAAACACTATAGCAGTTTCTACCTAGATAAACATTTCTATTTTTTTACTACTGAGCTTTTAGCCAACAGTGCAATTGTTGTAATTAAGAAGATTTTGTGATTTCTTTCTCAAACTCGGTACTAAGTATTCTTGGGGGAATACCAGTGAGTAGTAGAGTATTTTGTGGTATGACATACTTCCAATTAAGTGGTACTCTACTGTGGTCACAATAATCTAAAGAGAGTTGATGTGGCCCACGCCGGGTGGTGCAGTTGGTTGGAACCTGGTCCCATGCACCAAAGGTTGTGGGTTTGATCCCTGTTTAGGGATCATACGGGAGGTAACCAATCAATATTTCTCATCTCTCTCTCTCTCTTCATCTCTCTCTAAAAATCAATAAACATATCCTCCTGTGAGGATTAAAAATATATATAAAAATAAAAATAGTAGATGTGGCTTATTTCTATCCTATACTACTTTGTTAGTGCTAATATTTTCTAGGCATGATCTAATAATAACTAATATTTATTTAGCTCTTATTTTGTGACAGGCATGGGACTAAGTGCTTTACTACATGCATGACTTCACAGAGGCCCTTGGAGGGAGCCACTGGTAATATTCCCATTTTACAGATAAGGAAATTGAGGCTTAACAACTCATGAAATTTATCCAAGGTCAAACAGTGGTAAGAGTCAATCCTGAGATTCTAACCCAAGCAGTCAGCCTCTGAAGGCATAGCTCTAACCACTAGTCAGTCCTGCTTTTCATGAGCCATTGGTTGGCACAAGGAGACCAAGTTTTGTCCCAAACAGACCAGACCAGACATTTCCACTCACCCAGTTTTGAAGCAAATAGCATTCTCACTGGAATTATTGGGGTTTCTTTTAAAAAGTTTCTACTGTGTTTCTTAGGAGTAAATGGGCCTGTATCATTTTATATTTTAATTTATCTATGTGCCTCCAGGACAGGAAAGCTTCTCTTCCTCTGCTTTTCACCACTGGCTTTCTCGCCCCTCATCACCACATGTCACTTCTTTGAGGAAGCTGCATGGCCTGAGAACAGAGTAAGGACTTTAATTGGACAGACTTGGGCTCAAAACCCAATTTCTCACTCACTCACTCACTCACTCACTCACTGTGGGAACCTTGTTTAACTTCTCCGAGCACCCATTTCTCTCTCTGTAAAAACATCAGCGCTACAATAAAGCTCTCATGGAGCTCTTGCAGAGTTTAAACTAGGTAACATGCCAGCTTCCTAGCACAGTGTCCACTGGCCTGTAGTCGCTGCTAATACATGGTGTTCCAGGTCCCTTCTCTCCCCGCTTCCCCTGTCCTGCTCCATTGCACCACCATGGACAGGTGTTGGATTTTGTTCATTCAAAGCAATTATTGGCCAATTGTCAGATGGCAGATGGCAGATGGCAAGGAGCACTCTTTGCTGCACTAATATTCTTGAGGAAGACCAGTCCATTGGCTTGCACACCGAGGTTTTCTTTCAGAGTGTTGGATATAAAATCTAGTGGGGATGCCTGTGGACTCTTCCTGAGTATATTTGTAGTTGTTAATCCATTTGGCGGGACTCTTTGCCTATTCTTCCCTCAGGTTCCAGGGGACTGAGGCACATGGGTGTATTTCTTATGGCTACGTGAGTTCCCCTTGAAAAACTTCCATTCACTCACTCATTCATTCATTGAATAGATATATGAGTGCTTACTATGTACTCTGCTAAGTGCTGGGAACACCACAGTCCACAAAGGAGCCCCAAATCCCCGATCTCATGGAGCTTGCAATTCTAGTGAAATTCATTTTGATGATAATTTAAAAAAAGGTTTCAGGTAAGCATGTTCTACACTCTGTGGGCGACCACCTTGCAACTAAATGCTGCTGGGCTGTCCCAGGGCCCACATAGGCATGTGTATTATTAGTGCCCTGGCATCAAGGGGTCTTTCTTTAATAGTGGCTCAAAGGATGGAAGTGAGTATAATTACAGATGATGACCCCCCCGCCCCCAGGCGCAGCAAGGCCAGTTGACAACGTGGGGCAGTGTTTGTGACAGTGAGAGATGCATGAATAGGAAGCAGTGGTTGGAGAATTGAGTCATCAAATAACTGACAATAAAACGGGGAGGCCAAAACGTGAAAGAACCAGACCACAGTAGAGAAATATAATTTCAATAATATGTGTCAAGTTAATTAATGTGATTCATTTGGATTTTATTAGCTTTGTGCATTTGTTTGTATTATCGGTTATAAATTTGTTCTGATTTTATAGCTATGTAAGAGCTTAAAACATAAGGAATTTATAGCCTTATAATAATTTTTTTTTTTACTTAGCCTGCGGGAGGCCTGAGATAATGCTTTAATTGTAAAGGAGGTCAGTTCCATTATTCAGGTGCAGAAACATTGTTATGGGAAAAGCTTCTCTGCAGGTAAAATTCTTCAGAAATATGAACAGTTTAGAAAAACTAGTTATACCCTTGACTTATTTGAAAAAAAAAATAAGAAAAGGGCTGTGAAGAAAGGTTATAGTTATTGTTTTTACCAAAAAACAATAACACACACAAAAAACCCAAAACAAACCTTCTGTATTCTGTTTTGCAATTGTGAGCTATTGTTTTATGTTAGTCGTGACTGAGTTGTCATGCTTTTAAGTATTTCCCATTAATTCTTTTTGGAAAATACATTTTTATTGACTTCAGAGAGGAAGGGAGAGGGAGAGAGAGAGATAGAAACATCACTTATGAGAATCATTGATTGGCTGCCTCCTGCATGTCCCCTACTGGGGATGGAGCCTGCAGTCTGGGCATGTGCCTTGACCAGGAATGGAACTGTGACCTTCTGGTTCATAGGTCTATGCTCAACCACTGTGCCACGCCAGCTGGGCTCATTAATTCTTTTAAAAGAAAAAAAATTACACCAATGTCTTTCTTCCTTACTGTGCTCCGCCACTTTATCTACTTACGCACACAAATGTTGACCTGTAACATCTGACTAACCTATACTTACCACTTGTTTATTTTAGACCCCAGGGCCACTTGAGTTTCTCCAAGGAGCATTACAGAGCCATCATAAGAGATTACCTCTTCATATTCATTAGCGCTTTCTGACATGTAATATGATGTGTCCGATCTTTCCTTCCAGAGTCCAGGCTTGGGGACAGGGCTGGGGAGGTGGTTCTCAATCAGGACCTGGCACGATGCCCACGCATAGAGTGACTGCATGTCAATCCCCGTTTGTGTGGTACTGTCCAGACTCCCTCCCGCTGTCTCAGCTTGTTAAATGTGCCCCTTTCACTCTCAAAAGTATTCCATCTGGATGATAAATTATGAGGTCACTCCAATTACATGAAACACTTTGGCCTTGTGGACTGATTAGATCCAAACAAAAAGACTGTTTCATAGACTCAATCTAATCACTAATTCTCTTTCTTCACTTTCACTTAACTATGTTTGAGTTTACACAACTGGGGAATGTTTATGTATAAAGAAATGGTGATATGTGTGTACCTGTGGGTAATGTCTCTTTCAGGAATTACAGCATGTTGATGATGGAAATGGCAGGGATCGGTCGGTTTGGAGCAGTGTTTGAGCTTCAGCAAAACGTTTTGAAATGCGAGCTGGTCAGGACATTTCACATCCAGGAGGTCCAGTCATGCAAATCCTGTTACTGTGAACTTCTGGGACCTAAGCACACTCTGCCTTCAAAAATTAAAAGTGAAATTGCTTCATTGTGTCCTGCCTGACACAGAGCTCTCATCGCTTGGGTGGGGTCCAGAAGTTCTGGTTGGAAACTGCCATTTTGGAGGCTGATTTTGCCTTGTCAGAAGCTTATTATTTGGGGGTTAAAGCTGAGGTCTGAAGCCAGCGATTAGGCTCAGATGGTGGTTTGTGGAAGGAGGCATGTGAAGTCAAGTCCAGGAAAGAAGCTAACTGTTTGACCATGGCCCAGGCCGTGCTTCAAGTCCTGCCCCTTGCTCTTCAGCTGTGTGGTCTGATTCTTGCAACACTCCCAGAGGAACAGGAGCAGGAAAGAAGGGGAAATCCTCACACATCAGTTTTCTAGAAAAAGTCATTTGGTAAGAAAGGTGGTTGAATGGGTTTTGCTTATTTGATGGGGTGTGTGTTTGGGCTCTCTCATTGGCCAGACTAAGCATATTGCATTTTCTGGCATGTGTTTCCTTCTCGCTGAAGATGCAAGGTGGGGCAAATGCAGGTTTACCGTTGTGAGTACATGAAACACAGAGTTTACTCTTGTTTTATTCTTTATTAATGTCTGCATCAGTTTCCACGTGAAGAACTGTGAACATACTTTGGACCCACCCTGTATATTATTTTTAATTCAGTGAAGTGCATAGGCACTAGAAGAAAAGCTCCATCGGGGGAGACTAAGCCTGTTTTGTTCACCTGTCTGTCCCTCGGGCCTACAATGCCTGGTGCTGAGAAGGTGCCCAAAAAATTACAGAATGAATGAATGCCAGAGAGACAGAAAGTGGGTTAGTTTGTGTCAGGGGCTGCGTGGGGGAAGAGAAATGTGAGTGACTGCTAATAGGTACATGGTTTCTTTTGGGGACAATAAAAATGTACTGGAATTAGATAGTGGTGATAGTTGTACAACTTTGTGAACATAAAAACCACAGAATTATTCATTAAAAAAGATTGATTTTATGGAACATTAACCATATCTCATTTTTTATTGAGAAATAAAAAATGAATAAATGATGTGTCTTGTGAATAGTCATAGTTGGTGCTTAATCAATATAACTTTTGGATGAATGAATGATTGTTTTCAATGCCAAAATAGTCTAAGTACGTATTTCACTTCAAGTGTGGTGTGTGGGTGTCGTCTTATGACTTGGTAGTTACCAGCTAAAGTCATCTGAGTTTAGGAAGTTTGCAGCTGACTGTGGCACCTGGGGATTAGAGGGAAATGGAGCAAAGTTTGGAAAATGTAGTCGAGTCTCTCTGAAATGTAGTTTGGTTTGTGAGTCAGAGATCAGAGTAATTGCCTGTCTGTTGAGGTGTTTTCATTCAAGCACTGCCAAGGAAGACTGCCGGGTGATGGTTTTTTAATATTGTTTAATATTGGAGGAGAAAGACCTCTGTCAGAGGCACTTTCAGTTCAAATCTTTCCAGCTCTTTCATTCTTTGTTCTTGTTAAGTCCGTTTAAAGTCCCTATGAATCTGCGACTCTTCAGAGAGGGCAATCGGTCAAAACAGATTAATGCCATCACCCCAAACATTTGGCTCTACAGTGACAACTAATCTGGAAGGATTGACCAGAATTGGTGTAATTCAGCCCCTTACTAGTAGCCATCAGGTGGGTACCGGGTCATTCAACCCAGCAAATGCATGTATGGAGGTGGGATGGTTGCAGATCCCCCTTAGCACAAGGTCATAGAGAATTCTAAAAATTACACTGGCCTGTGTTTCAGGGGATGTCCTTGTGTTATCTTTTCTCTGAGGTAATAGATATGAAATTAGTTAAAAGAGTGTTTACTGTTATATGAATATTAAATAGTATCCTTTATTCCGTCTGAAGAACTATGTTCAGAGACTCTGACCTCCTTACCAAAAAAGGAGTCTGAGACGCTTTGGGTTTGGAATATATTAATGTTTTGCGTTTGAAACTTGTTCTGAAAGGCGCATATGCTCTCTTGTTCACATTAATGAGCTCAGTAGCTCGCATCTCTTTTGTTGTTAGAATATGTAACTCTGCTGCACATAGTTATTAATTTTTTTCTTTTCTTCGAGCTCTAAAATTATACTAAGGATACCTGATTAGCTATAAGCTTTCCTATTACTACTCTTATTCAACATTTATGATTTTTTAATGGTTTTCAGGAAATGTGCTATGTCCTTTATTTATATTGCCTCATTTAATCCTCCCAACCGCCCTCTGAGATGGGAGATGGGTTGACATCTCTATTTTAAAGTCGCACGTAGCTGATACGTGGTAGAGCTGGATTCTGACTGTTTTCTCAGTACGGCTTTCACTCACCTCTCTTTGGACTCCAACAAGAACCCTGCCGCCCCCGTGTTACAGGTGGGGGACCTAAGGCACACAGCTAGGAAGAGAACACCCAAACCGGGGTCTCCCACCCCTAGAACCTGGTGCTATCTCTACAGAGTCACTTTAACCACAGTCAGTGGCAATCGTAGGCAGCACGGCTGCATCCTCCGGCCTTTCTCTGAGTTTCCATGAAGACGGCAGAGAGAGCAGAGTGGATGCGGTGGTGAAATATTCCCTTCCTTTGGGCCTGACCAGGAGTCAGCTCTCCTGAGGCAAACCAGCGGGTCAGTGGGGGAGCTTTGGGCTTGTTTCCTGGGAGACACGAAGGCTGCCAGCAGATGAGATGTTGGCAGGAATGCCACAGGCAGAGCAAACCTTTAACTAGGAAGCCCTAGTGAAGTTCGCACTGGCACCCCGACTGTGCTCACCTTCCTGTGAACACACTGGTTCTCAATGTTTGGGAGGTCACAGACCCCTAAGAACGGTGGTTCTCAAACGCCAGGATCCCCTAAAGGATTTGAGATAATCCAGGCCACGGGGCCTGGCCCCCAGTCTCTGGTTCAGGAGGTCTGGGTCGGGCCTGAGAATTTGCATTGACAGCAGAGTCCCAGGACATGCTCCTGCCACTGCCCCAGGACCTCACTCCGAGAACCCATGAAAGCGCTGTACCCGCTCCTGGGCCGGCAGGGAGCTGCGGAGGGGAGTGGGGGGGGGGGGGGGGACGGGGGCGGTGCGGGTCCTAGGTTGACAGTGGGAGTTTACAAAGGATCAGACTCCCACGAGCTGGTTTAAGAGCACTGATGAGCGGTTTGGCATTGGAGGGAATACGTGAAGACGTAGGTTACTGAATGGTTTGCAGTTGATTTGGTGAATCATTTAGAAACTGCACTGAGGACATTGTGGGAGGAGCCTGTGGAGGACCGGGAGGGGACACTGCCTGTTGTGGGTGAATTGTAAGAAATGCTGAAAAACCATTTATAGTTTTGGCCAAGTTGCTTTAGGCTATAGTTAAAGCACTTGTTAAAATATTGACCGTAGGAATGAAGTGCAGCTCTCTAATATATGCAATTAATATTTAGGCGAATTTTTTTATTGTAAAATATATATGACATAAAATTTACCACTTTAACCATTTTTATATATGTTTTTATCGCTTTCAGAGAGAGGGAGAGGGAGAGAAAAATAGAAACACCAGTAACAAGAGAGAATCACTCATCAACTGCCTCCTGCATGCCCCCTACTGGGGATCGAGCCTACAACGAGGGCATGTGCCCTGACCAGGAATCAAATTGTGACCTCCTGGTTCATAGGTCAATGCTCAACCACTGAGCCACGCTGGTTGGGCCCCTTGTAATCACTGTTAAGTGTACAGTTCAGTGGCATTAAGTTCACTCACGTTGTTGTGCAACCATCACCCCATCCATCTCCAGGACCTTTTCATCTTTTGTAACTGAAACTCTGCCCTTGAAACAGCTCCCCCTCCTCTCTCACCCGAGCCCTCGGCAGCCACCTTTTACTTTCTGTCTCTATGGATGTGACTATTCTAGGGCCCTCATGTAACATGTGTCCTTTTGTGACTGGTTTAGGCTACTTTTTGAAGAAATGTTGAAACAGTTAGAAAATACAGTAACAATAACCCTAACGATGAGAGGAATATAAACTAAAACAAAGCTTGGGGGAAGGAGTCGTCATAGAAAGCTTGAGCTTTGCACTTTTAAGAATCCTCCTTCACTGTCCATGACGACTGGAAACCTATTCCTCAGTGGACGATAGGCCCAATGCGATTTCCCCGCCTCTCCTGCCAGGTGAATCTTACTCTTTGCTCTTATAAGAATCCTGTCAGCTTTGAAAGCCCCCCTGGCAGAGCTGAGTCTCAGGCCCCCAAGCTGGTCCATCCATGCATTTAGCACACACAATGTGCCAGGCCCTGTTCAAGGTTCAGGGACCTCGAGGGGAGCCAGATGCTCTCTGTTTCCCTCTCCCCACTCTTCCCCACCCCCAACACACACCAAAGCTTCCCTCAGAGGCCTGTAATACTCAGAGAGTGAGATATCTGCACCGGGCAGATTTCCCAGGTCGCCAAGCTCATGACTTTAAATATCTTTAAAGACTTTTAACCATGTCGATGGGACTCTTTCCATAGTGTATCAGCCCTTCCATGCCTTAAGTAGAATATGCCAAACATAATTTCACCTTCCCCCATAACCCAGGTCCTTGTTGGCCTGTAAATATTGATTCGCTCCCCCGGTAAATGGCTCTGAGCTGCTGCATGTACTTCAGCAGCCTCTGCTGTTTCAGCTGCCATTTTTCAAGCTGCCTTTATAGCCCTTTCTAATCTACTAGCTCTGGGGAGATCTAAGGAGAAAATCAGGTATTCTAAGCTTTGAACCTAGGCTAACTGGGCTGAAGATGGAGTGTAACAGAAGAGAAACTTTTGCCCTTAAATCACTTCTAGATGTTTTGAAGTCCCCATATTTAGCTGGGCGCATGGCCCCCGGAAAGGGGAAGCCCATGTTGTTCAGCCTCCCCTGCAGATCTGAGTAGCCAGCATGACTGAGTGTTAGCCCATGAGATGTAAACAGAACACAGCTTCTGGGGAGGGGGTGTTCTTAAAGGGTGCTGTGTACCCTTCCTTGTAACATGCTTGAGCATGGATATGACAGCCATAGCTCCAGCTTGAACCATGAGGAAAAGGAAAACACATTTGGGAAGACGGAGCAGGAAACTTGACACTGTCTAGCTTCAAGTAACAGGTACAGTCATGCAGCCACAATCTGGACTTTACGTGAAATAGAAATAAACTTATATCTTGTTCATTCATTCTTAGTTGGTGTCTCTGTTACTCGTAGCTAAACTCCATTGTAACTAATATACAGACATATTTAATGAAAGGATTTAGATGCCTGGAAAATAAAAAAGTTTCACATTAATGGTTAAAAAATTGTTGGCAGAACCCCAACATATAAATAGATAAAAAGGAAGTGGTTCTGCTCGGGTGGAGGTATCCACAGTCCCACTGGCTTGGTTTTCCTTCCTCTCTACTGGGGCTCTGAGGCAGTTCTGATCATGAGCTGCTGCAGAACACAGTTTGAAAACTGGTGTGCGTGACATTAAGGTCTCTTCTCAAACTCAGATTCTGGGAGGAAAGTAGAGCCATCCCCCAGACCACTCTGACTGTTGAACTCAACTTGGGATGTCTCCTTAAGTGTCCTAGTATCATTAGTTAACACCAGCCTGCGGATCCTGAGGGTCTCAACTCAGTGGGGATCTGGCTAGATTTAGCCACAGGCTGGTGAACTTTCAGCAACTTCAACCATCTGGAAGTGATGTGGGAACCTATAAATAAATCACACGTAGCCTTGAATATGAAGGGAAACAGTTACCATCCAGCCAAACCCTTTATTGCGTACGAGTCAGGGAGCTACCCTCAGACTGCTGGCAATGGACACAGAGTGGCGTTTGAATTCGAGAGCCACTGAAATATTTATTGAAAGAGTGACATAGCCCCACGCTCTGGGGAACAGGTTGGACTAGACAGTCTCAGAGGTCTTGGCTGTTTTAACAAACCGTGATGCTATTAATAAGCAGGAAGGCAGAAGTGGGGACGAGGTGGATGTCCTTTAGCATGCACAGATTCCCATGGAAACCAAACCAGAAGGGAAGAGAAAGGAGAATTCAAATATTAAATATTTAACTATGAAAATATTCATGGAAATATTTATTTAAATATGTCTTTAAACATATTAAATATTAGGTAAGTGTTCCTTTGACTTACTGCTTGCTTGGTGTGTGTTCGACCTCAGGCCAAAGGCAACATTACAGACCTTTCCTGGGTGCTCAGTGGCAGCTTTTGTACATAGATTATTTGAGCCTTAGTTTTTCATCTCATTGCCCAGATTATCACCTCAAGAGTGAACTGTAACAATATATGTACATAGAACCTATATTTTTAGTATTAATGGTGTTTATAATAGTTGTCATGAATCGTGTTTACGTTATGCCTGCTTTTGTATTCAGGGCTTCATACCATATTTCTCATTTAATTCTTACAATTAAATTGTAGCTTTTAGTAGCTTATTTGACAGGTGAGGAAATTTATGTGAAGAGAGGTTAGGTCACTTGCCTGACTAGTAACAGCAAAACATGATTCTGGCTTGTCAGACTCCAAGGCAGTGCTCTTAACCTCCATGTCCCCGCCAGAAAGCATTACATGGTCAGTTTGGGTAACACCTGGTCATCAGAAAAGAGCCAAAAATGTCAGGTGGGAAGCATCTCAGAACTCTTTGGGTTGTCAGTTCGATGAGCCTGTCCTATTGGTGTTTTGCTCACCAACAATCCCCAATCATGTTATTTAAAAAAATATATTTTGATTGATTGATTTGAGGGAGTGACAGAAACATTGATTTGTTCCACTTATTTATGTATGCATTGGTTGATTCTTGTATGTGCCCTGACCCTGACATAACCTTGGGGTATTGGGAACAGTGCTATAACCAACTGAGCTACACGACCAGGGCCTATTTTTATATGTTACTAGAGGCCCAGTGCACGAAATTCGTGCACAGGGGAGGGGGGTGTCCCTCAGCCCGGCCTGCACCCTCTCCAATCTGGGACCCCTCGAGGGATGTCCAACTGCCCATTTAAGCTCGATCCTAGTGGGATCGGGCCTAAACAGGCAGTCGGACATCCCTCTCACAATCCAGGACTGCTGGCTCCCAACTGCTTGCCTGCCTGCCTTCCTGATTGCCTCTAACCGCTTCTGCCTGCCAGCCTGATCACCCCCTAATCACCTCCCTGCCAGCCTGATTGATGCCTAACTGCTCCCCTACCAGCCTGTTTGCCCCTAACTGCCCTCCCCTGCAGGCTTGGTCACCCCTAACTGCCCTCCCCTGCAGGCCTGGTCCCTCCCAACTGCCCTCCCCTGCAGGCCTGCGTCCCTCCCAACTGCCTTTCCCTGCAGGCCTGGTCGCCCCCAACTTCCCTCCTCTGCTGGCTTGGTCACCCCTAACTGCCCTCCGTTGCAGGCCTGGTCCCTCCCAACTGCCCTCCCTTGCTGGCCATCTTGTGGTGGCCATCTTGTGTCCACATGGGGCCAGGATCTTTGACCACATGAAGGCAGCCATCTTGTGTGTTGGAGTGATGGTCAATCTGCATATTACTCTTTTAATAGATAGGATTAGATAGGATAGAGGCCTGGTGCACGGGTGGGGGCCAGCTGGTTTGCTCTGGAGGGTGTCCCGGATCAGGGTGGGGATTCCCTTGGGGCATGAGGCAATCTGGGCAGGGGGCCTGTGGTGGTTTGCAGGCCGGCCACGCCCCCTGGCAACCCAAGCAGAGGCCCTGGTATCTGGGGTTTATTTATCTTCTACAATTGAAACTTTGTAGCCTGGAGCAGAGCCAAGCCTTCTGCTTGCTCTGTGGCGGCAGCCATTTCTATTGGGATTTATGTATCTTCTATAATTGAAACTTTGTAGCCTTGAGTGGAGGCCTAGGCCGGCAAGGGCAGGTGGAAAGCTTGGCTTCCTCCATTGTCAGGGAAACCCAAGCCTCCCTCCTACTTTTTGTGGCCGTAGCCATCTTGTTTGGGTTTATTTGCATATTCACTCCTGGTTGGCTGGTGGGCGTGGCTTGTTGGTGTAGTGGAGTGATGGTTAATTTGCATATTACTCTTTTATTAGATAGGATTATAAGCCCCATTCATATCATAATCATATATTATTATCCCAATCATATTGTATTCACCACAACCATCCTCCCTTCATAATCTCATCCAGATAACTTTGTCATTCTTCTTCCCTCCTCTCACTCCTTAATTCCTCTGACATTCCTTGGTGTGTCTTCATCTGATTACCTCTTTCATGGGAAATAATACAGGTACATCAGGACTGTTCATTCAAGGGCTGGCTTGACATTGGCTTCCCAGGGGAGTTGGGGACTGGAGACCTTGACCTTGTCCAGGTTCCTGTGACTCAGTGTGGTTTGTGGATCAGCAGCAGCAACAGCAGCACCTGGGAGCTTCCTAGAAATGCAGGTTCTTGGGCCCCACCCAAACCTACTGCATAAGAATGGGCATTTTATTTTTTAATATGTTTTTATTGACTTGAGAGAGAGAGGAAGGAAGAGGGATAGAGAGATAGAAACATCAATCAACTCCTGCACATCCCCTACTGGGGATCAAGTCAGCAACCTGGGCATGTGCCCTGATGGGGAATCAAACTGGTGATCTCTTGGTTTATGGGTTGACACTCAACCACTGAGCCACACCAACCAGGCAGAATGGACATTTTTATGACTACCCCCCACCCAGATAATTTTAGGCAAGTTAAAGTGTGAGAAGCACTACCCTTATCCATTGCTGCAGCCATGATAGGACATAGATAATCCCAGAAGCTGTTTACAAGGGCAAAGAATAGGAAGAACCAATAGGAAAAAGACCCAAAGCCTGTGCCCCAGCTCAGGGGAGGAGAGAGCCAAGGCCTCCTCAGCATAAACAAGGAACATCAATGGATTTAATACCAGAAGAGCCAACACCTATATTTTGCCCAAATGCACTAAAAACATTCAGCCCAACTTGGAAACGACTGAGAGTTATGTAAGAGTTGAATGTTCAAGGTCATGGAAGTCATTCAAGAGAGCTTCACTGAACAACATTTCTTTTCCTAAGTAATGAGTCCTTCAGGGATAAAAAGAGCTGATGAAACAAAATATTTCCATTTTGAAAAGTAAGTGTATACTTTGTTTATTTGCTTAATATGTTTTATTTTAATCCTTGCCCTCTTATCTACTTTGGCTTTTGTTGGAGCCAATAGGAGTGTGAAAGAATTGACCTCATTTGAAATTTCCTTTCAGCAAATGACCAAAGCTTTGTTTTCTACGCCATTGTTTTCTAAACTGGTGCATAAAAATAATGCTTGTGCTTCAGGCATGTGCTTGCAAGGTTAACTTCCTGTAATTTCCCAAAACACATATTCCATCTATTCTCTGCTTACACATGAAGAACCTCGGCTCATCACTGCTTCAGGGTCTCTTGCATGTTTGTTTGTTTTTTCACCCCCTTGTTGACGATTGTTGGATAACTCTTATGTTTATAATTCTTTAAATATTTTTTTTGGCGATAATTGGATGAGATCTAAGCAAGTGACTTATCACACACTCCATTTTTTCCTATCCAAGCAACTGCATATCATATATGCATGAAAGTCTGGTTGCTGATTTAAAAACCAATTCTAGAAGGAAAGAAGAAATGCTTCCCACAGATTAAAAATGACGAAACAAAGATAAGCACAGGTATATTTACATCAACTTCCAAATGTTGTGATAAGGACTTTCAGTGGGTAAATTTTAAAAATGTAATAGAAATTCAGACTCTTGGCTTTGTATTTTAAATACTTTATCTTCAGAAAATACTATGCTACTATGCGGGGTAGACACTGTAGGACCAAAGGTTAGGGTCTTCTGACAGTGATAATTACTCTGCAGCATTTGAATGACTAGTAAGCTTCCAGTATGGCATTTTGTAACACTTCTGGGTTGCAGGTAAATGATATAACATTCCCATGTATATAGAAACCTTCAGGCTAAGAACTATAGTCATATTTACAGTTTGTTTTTTTAGGTTCAAGACAACTTTAGTCTTAACAGTAAAAAGAAAATCTTAATTTAAGAGCCCACTTTCTTTGCCACAGAAATAGTCAGCTTTGTGGATTCCTATGAATGATGCTATCATAAAACACTGTGACTGTAGGATATGGAGGGACTTTAGTTTCCTGTTCAGCATTCTAAAAGGGGTAATTTAGGTAAATGGCTTTCTAATTATTGAAAATGACTAACGGACAAAAAATATCACTCTTACAAGCAAGAAAATGTAAGCCAGTTAGAATTAATTCTGCAAAATTAATTTCAGCATTGATTCAGTAAGGTGAGGACTGGTCACTAGCACTAAAACCCCCTATCCCATCAAAGTCAGTTGGGAGACACGAACGCACATTACAGACCAGGCTTATTGGCACTGGGCGCATAGTGTAGGTGGCAAGCATGTCCCTCAGCTTTGAGGAGTGCACTTAATTAAAGAGACTGGACATCTTATACATGAAGACCTTTAAGAATGTTTGTGAGCCATCTACATTTGAAAGTATAAAATGTTATTTCACTGGAATATCTTTGTATTAATTGTGGATTCAGGAGAAGCCTGAAAGCAGAAAGGCAGTAATAAAGAAAAGGAAGACTCGCAAGTGGAGGGAGGGAAAGGTAGTCAACCAGGAGGCATCAGGACTTCAAATTGGAAACACTCTCTCCTCGCCCAGGCCTGCTTGGCCGCAGGAGGGAAGCATCACATGAAAGCTGTCACCTCCTCTCCGTTTGGGACAGAGGTACAGGGACCCTCCTGGAGTCCTGGTAATGATGGGAACGGATTTTCTTCAAGGGTGTGTTCGGATTTGCGTTTGGCCCGGCATTCTTGAGGACTTTGGTCTTAATGCGGAGTTTAGAACCAGATTTGGAGATTAGAGCGTGCAGAATATTCTCTGTGCTGTTTAGCTGTCTGCAGTGCATGCCAGGGAGCAGGACCCCACTTTCCCCAGGTACCCAGGCATGTCCCCTGCCCACCGCACCTTGGAAAAGCGAGGGTGGGTGGGGAAGCCTGTGTATGCTCTTGGCTGCAAAAGGACTGGCACAATTAGTAGACATTAGAACACGGTTCTCTGTCTGGAAATTGAGGGTGATTATTTCTCCTTCATTGTGTGCAGCATCCTTTTGAGATCGTTTGGGGAGGGATTTTGTCAAACTGGAGAATTGTGATTAATGGTGAAGGCCTTGCAGAGCCAGCTGTGTGAATGCATTATCCTCACTTGCTTTCCCATCTGTGCACAAAACACCGCTCAGTTCCAGAGCTGCGAGACCTTCAGAGCTGAGCCGCTTCAGCCCCATTGTTTTCGCTGATGAACAAAGACCCAGAGAGGGTACAGAGCTTACTCAGCAGCACACGGGGAGCCAGGCCAAAGCCAGGACTAGCACCAAGTTTCCTGTGTCCACAGGTTCCTATTCTCCTGGCAACACAATGCCAGTCTGTCCACCATTCAGAGCAACAACTCTCTCTGGAACCTCACTGTATCTCACCGAACTGGGCTAATCCCAGGGTGGTTCTAAGATGGGTGAGAAGTGTGCCTCTCCATGAGGAGCTCATAGTCTGTGAGGAGAGAAAAAGATTGATGGCATATCTCATCATTTAAAAAAAACACCAAGACAGGAATGAGCACAAGCACAAAAACACAGTAGAGGAGCCCTTGAGCCATCCATTTGAGCTGACGCTTAAGGGATTGGCCAGACAGAGTCCCTGGAAGGAAGGAGAGAGGCCCATTCAAGAAGAGAGCAGCATGAGCCTATCTGGGCTTTCCCACCAAACCACCTTTATTGAGAAGCAGTATGATCTTCATTTTGGATTTGGAACCTCATTTCTCTTAAAATTGAAGGGGGAGCATACAGTGAGTGTTTCTGAATTACACTTTTCCTATTTCATCAAGTGGAAGATTGGCCTAAAGTGTTTGGCAGGAGAGAAATAGAAAAGCCAATCCCAGTTTGAATTGTTTGAGTCTGATCCAATTAGGATCTTAGATTTTCTTGCTTATTATTATTTTTTTTTAGCTTTTTTTGGAAACTATTTGAGTTTGGTGGGGGTGGGCACAGGATGTGTTTTAACTTTAATGAACTAAAGACTGTCCCAGTGACCTGAAGGCCTGATTGAAAACGATTGGCTAAATGAGCTACGAAATGAAAGCTGTATGCTAAGGCCACCCCACCTCCTTTTCTGATGACTTTGTGCCCCAATCATATCATGATGTACTTTACATACCCCTTTGTAGTGTGTCCTAAATGCCTGTGAAAGAGGAGGGTGAACCAATGGGTTGGAATCCCCTTGTTTCATTGAGCTAAGGAATGAGGAAGTGAAAGAGCAGAGAAAAGCAAACTAGAGTGGAAACCTTCTCTGTTTGGGTCTACTGAGCATTTTCTTAGTACAAAGCATTGGGCTTAGTGCTTTGAGAATTTAAAAAGTGAAAAGATACTGCCCTTCCCTGAAGCATCTTATATTCTAGTTCAGGAGACATGACCCACTTTGTGACAAGGTCTCATACCATATATAGTAGAACTCTACTATTTATTTATTTAGTAGCCATGTTACTGTTGACAAGGTGCCTTACCAAATCTAAGCCTCATCTTCCTCATCTGTGAAAATGGGAGTGCTAGCTTAGAGGGATGTGGTGAGATTACATGAGATGATCTATGTAAAGCAGCTCACACAATGCCTGGCATATAATACATGCTCGGTAAACAGTAGCTGCCGTCATCATCATCATCTTCATGGTTTAGATGAACTAAGATCTGATGTCTACACTGACCTTTCCACATAGATCTTTTTTGGTAAAATATGTTTTTATTGATTTTTAAAGAGAGGAAGAGAGGAGAGACAGGAATGAGTACAAGCACAAAAGTCAATCGGCTGCTTCCTGCACACCCCCTACTGGGGATCGAGCCTGCAACTCAGGCATGTGCCCTGATGGGAATTGAACCAACGACCTCTTGGTGCATGGGTCAAGAGTCCACACTCAATTGCTGAGCCACACTGGCCGGGCTCCACATAGATCTTTAACAGGCAGGTCAAACTTAACATGTCAAAAAAACCACACAATTTGGTTCTTTTCTCATCTCACAATCTGATTAAATGGCAGCACCATCTAACCAGTTGTTCAGGCCAAAAACTTAGGAGACATCATTGATTTTTCTCCTTTTTTGTCTTCCTTATTTCCAACCAACTGGCATGTTTTGTCTGTAATACTTCCAAAAGTATCATGCATTTTCCAACTTTTCCCCATCTCCTTTGCTACCACTTTGGTCCAAAGCATCATTATTTCTTGCTTCAACTACTGGCCCCTCCTAAACTACAGAACCTTTTTCATTCTCCTGCTGCCAATAAGCTCCAGTGCCACTGGCTGCCTTTCTATCCCTCCAGTATGCCTAGCCCTTTCTTTGCACTAGTTTTTCTTTTTGTGTGTGTGGTTTTTTTTAATCTACTGGGAATGTCCTTTCTTCTTCCCTTCTCCCAGTAGCCTTATTACTTGCTTACTTTTACAAATTAGGCCTCTGTTCCAATGTCATTCCCACAGTGGTATTCCCTGATACTGCCTCCGGCTTCACCCCTCACCCAGGTTCTTATATCACAATACTCTGTTTTGCACCTTCTGGGACATCTCCAAGAGTGCTATGGAAGTGCGGCGGCAGCGGGGGGGGGGAGGGGGGGATGTACTAGATGAACTAACAGGAAGTTTTTAGGAAATGGCTTGGAAGTGGCTTCTATCATTTCTGCACATATTTCTTTAGCCTTAGTTTGGTCTCATAAACCCCACAAGGGAGGCTGAGAAATGTAGTCTTCTTGTGTGCTCAGGAAGAGGAAACAGTGTGGGGACATATGTCACTGACTGTCACAGCTCACGTAACTGAGAGTCCACGTGTGCAGTTTCATTTAGATGCTCAACAACACTGGGGTCCTTTTGTCCTCTCTCCGTCACTGGATTCTTTTTCAGTTTGGCCACATTCTCAGGCAGGCTCTCCCTTACTGAAGTAAGATGCATGCAGAAGCACCACATCTTGCCAACTACAGTGTTAAGCAGTGAGAGTCTTTCCTAGAAGCCCAACAGAAGTCTCACTGACTCTGACTGGGTCACCTTCCCATCACACTACCAATTATGATGATGAAGGGAATGTGGCCTTAGACCAATGATGTGTCCTCCTTGCCTGGATTTGGGGGATCAGGGAGGCAGTTGAACCCCAGTGAGTCAAGATTAGAGGAGAGATGAATATTGAAAGGTCTCTTATGGGACACAGGATGAATAGATGCCCTTGGCAAAAAAAAAAATCAAGCATCCACTATAGCAGCTCATGAGATTTATCAACCAACACTTACAATTCTAAATACTCCTCAAATTAATCGCAGGATCAATGGACCACATTTTTTAAAAGATGTTTCTTCTTAAGTTACCTCTGGCAGCAATGGCCTCTATCAGAAGCGTATTATACATCCACAATACTTGTGAAAGTACATGGAAACTTCTGGTTCTTTCATTTCTCTTACTTTAGTCTGAATTTTTTGTTGACTAAGGATAAACCTAAATGATTTCATTCCAATTAAGTAAGTATTTTTAATTGTTAGTTGTAATAGGCAGCGGGGACTTCCCTTAAATCACCCACCTCTGCTGAGTTCACAGAGAATGCAGTTATAACTCATGATGAGGTTGAAGGTAATACTGAGTGGATGAAGTGAGGCAAGAACAAGATCATTGGAGGACAGGAACTTGGAGTCACAGTGTTAGTAGGATTATCTACATATATACTGAAACCATCCAGGATTATGATGACAAGGGAAGACCCAGAACCCAAGGAATGAAACTAAGAGATTATTGAATGATTGAAACAATGAGGTGTAGTAGACAATATATAGTTAATAAGATGAGTTTCAAAGCTGAGGGAGTTTAGGGAGCAAGGAGAGAATGGTCTGGAAGCAACTTTGAGAAGTAAAGATACCTACTGTTCCTCCTTGTCCGGGCAAATGAGGCTGCAGTAAAGAAAGCTAGCCACATTTGAGAACTTACAGGGACAGCAGTGCCCTCATCAGATGACCAGGTTGTGACTAGAAAAAGAAAATATAAAGGAATGTTCAGCAAGAGGTTGACATTGAGATCCTCTGCCCTGAAGCCAGTTTATTATTATTTCAGCTCATGGATGGGCTGAATCGAGGTTGACCTTGGGTCAGTCAACCAGAAACCCCCTTCCGTTGATGATCCAACTGTCCACTTGATTCAGTAGATACAGTCTGAGCAAAGCAGATGCATCCCCTGCCTTGTGGAGTTTACAGTCAAGTAGAGTAGATAGACATTAGTCAAATAATCATATAAATATCAAAACATAAGCTTTGATAATAGAGATGTGCAAATGTTTGGAGCATAATACAGGGAGATCTGATTCTCAGCTGATTCTATGCAGAGGGGGCAGGAAGACTCTAGTTGTCAATCTGGATACAACACCTTGGTGCTTGGTGTTAACCACTGCTATAAAGCCCTATAAGTGTACTGATCTGTCTTTTTAATGGTTGTATATGCAGGTGAGGTGTTGAGTGGTGGTTCCCACTGCTTGCCCCAGGAGAAATCTTGTTGAGCAGCCACAATGAGATTTCAGGAGCTCCGTGGCAACAGAGCAAAACTCATGGGCCAGGCAATCAGTCATTGTGGCAGGGTTCCAACAGGAAGGCAGGCATATACCTCAGTAAGCAGTCCAGAAACTGGCCCAACTTGAAAAGGCTGGCAGCAGTTGCCTATCAGTAGCATGGCCTAACCCAGGGTCTATAAGAGACTATGAAATGAGCACGAGTCACATAGACCCCATTCCAAGGAGTACTAGAGTACTCAGCAGGTGACCAGAATGGGCTTCGGTACAGAGATTACTAATAAACCAGCAATCTTGTCACCAGAAATGTGTCCTTGGTTGGGAACCAAGTTTCATGAACAGGGATGAAGCCCGATTTTCAGAGCATGAGTATATGTCAGAAATGGTCAAGAGGTCTGAGTACTGGGGTCTGGATGTCATATCAAAGCTCTAGAAATCCCACCACCATCAGGTCAGGACTGAGCTGTAGGGATCTGGTTGGGCTGTGCCTGCTGTTGGAGGTCAGGTGGTGTCACTAGGGCCTGGGAAGAGATGCGGAGTGGGGGAACTAAAGCCAGGGCTGGTTCAGTCTCTGAAGTGCTTCCCTTCTCTCCAGGGTTCTTGGCTAAGGCCAGCCTCCTGCCTTGGCAGGGATGGAGAAGGCTGGCACACATCCCCTCCACTGTGCCCAAGGCCCTTCTCTTCACCTCTTCTGCTTTCATTCAGAGGATTCTGGCAGAGGATTGGGGTCAAGTAGCTGAGTTAGCCGATCTAATGTGTTATTATGGTCCAGCAACTATTATAATCTTTTCCCTCTACTTTCAGTATTTTTTGGAGTGGGTAATTTTGCAAATGCAAATTTGCTAATTAGATATGGTATTATCACTACCTGACCTGACATGTTATGTGCTTATCTGTTTTCTGCCTACCTCACCTGAAGGAGTGCACATTCCCAAGAGCAGGGACTTTGTTTTGTTCACTAGTGGGTCCTCCAGTGCCATGATCAATGTGTGTCACAGAGTAGATGCTCCACATGTTTGTGGAGTGAACAAATATGAATACATTCCCTTCTAAGAGGCGTGGCTAGCTCAATTCTATCCATAGACACGTTATACCCAAAGGAGATCATTCATAAGTTTGAGCTAGTTATCAAAGGGTTCCCTGGATATCACAGGTGAATGATGACTAATTCATCCTAGACAATAATTGACCATTCCTTTGTTTTCCTGGCTACTCCAACAGTAATTCAGGTTTTTATGTCAATTCAAACTTTGACCCATTTTTCCCCCCATTTTCCTACAAGAAAGTGAGCTTTCCTTATTTGTATTTATAACCAATGAAATGGATTTTACTTCATAGGAAGGTTATTATTTTATTTTTAAATGGACTCATGATAAATTTTGCTAAAATTTACTAATGTGTACTGTGTGCTTGGCACTATTCTAGCCATTTACATGTGCCAGTTAATCTTTATAGTAGTTGCACATGTTGTTATTATTCCCATTTTGTATATGGAGAGTAACTTTCCTAAAGTCATACTCCTAATAAGGAGCCAAGAGTATTCTTACCCACTAGACTATCCAACCCGTAATGGCACATCAATAACCATCACTTACTGAGTGAATAGAGGTTAAAAAACACGTGTTGACTGGCCTCTTGTGAAGATAAAATGAGTTAGTACATGCAAAGCACTTAGAACAGTGTCTGCCACATGGTAAGCACTCAATGGATGTTAGCCATTATCATCCACCACCACCCTCTAGGGTCTCACAATATTGTAGAGGTCACAAGCATGAATATATTTTCTTTATAAATATCTCTATGTGCATATTGTTTTATATATATGAGATATAAAGAAGTAGGTTTACATAATACAAAAAATAATACAATAATTAATAAATAATAATACAAGAATAAACTCTTTCATGTACTCATAACTGTAAACCTACTTATTATATATATATCTACTTTATAAATATATATGTATATCCTATCTAATAAAGAGGGAATATGCTAATTGACCATCATGCCCTCGCAAAGATGGTGGCACCCACAGCCAATAAGGAGGGAATATACTAATTGACTGCCACGCCCTCAAATATGGCGGCACCCAGAGCCACAAGATGGTGGCACCCAGTCCCCTCAGCCTCGCTGGGGTGGCAGGCGTGCAGCACGGCCGGGTCCGCCCCTGGTGGGTCCGGCCGCTCTGCACCTGCCTCTGGAGTCCCCCAGTCCCCTCAGCACCCCAGCCACCAAGGGCTGGCCTGAGGCACAGGCAAGCCTCAGATGGTGGCTGACGAGCCACCCAAGGCTGGCCGAGGCTCAGGTAACCAGAGCTGGCCGAGGCTTGCACTGCCGGCAGTGGCAGCAGCAGAGGTGTGATGGGGGCGTCACCTTCCCCTGATCGCTGGGTCATCTCCTGCCCCTGAGGGCTCCCAGACTGTGAAAGGGGCAGGCCAGGCTGAGGGACCCCCCCGCTTCCAGTGCATGAATTTTCCTAGTGTATATATTATAAATTTTCATTTGGGGTTGTCAATATTTTCTTTCTCTGGCAGAAGTTGGGAGAGGAGAGCCAGCAACATTAAATGACATTTATTTACCAAACACACAAGAAGGGAACGTGACTCACTGCTGGAGAGATGACAAATCTTAGCCACTCTTCAAGTGACCTGATAGAGAAGCATTTTACAGTGAAAAGAAAGTGGTTGACATTTATTCAATGCTCACTGTGTGCTGGGCACTGTGCAAAGCACTTTCCACATGGATCCTCACCACATCCCTTCGAATTAGCTATTATGCACACTTGGGAGATGAAGAGAGGGAAGCCTGGAGAGGTGGAGTACGTGCCTAACCCCCACTCTCACCCCCACCCCCAGCTGACTAGCACAGACTATGGAGCCGGTGCTTTTAATGATTCTGCAACACCACACATATAACATCGGGTGAGAAGAGGTCAGTGGTCATGAAAGCTGCTGCTATCTGAGGCTTTTTATGAAACTCAGGGCGTAGATGGGATGGAAACCCTGGTAATTTTTTTAAACTATGTAATTAGAAATCTCTTTAAAAATGATTTTTTCCTTTTAAATCCCATTCATTTGCTGGGCAATTTTCTTGAGCTAGCTCTAATAACACCATTTTAGTATAATTACTTGAGATACAGGCGCTTAAGATAGAATTCTTCAGAACAGTGTCTGATTGATGAAGGGTAATTTTGTAGTGCAG
Source organism: Plecotus auritus (assembly GCF_963455305.1). Taxonomy (NCBI): domain Eukaryota; kingdom Metazoa; phylum Chordata; class Mammalia; order Chiroptera; family Vespertilionidae; genus Plecotus; species Plecotus auritus. Next base: position 140,653,574 of record NC_137776.1, on the reverse strand, counting down.
TAATAGGTTTAAAATAAATCCCAGTTGTCAAAACCATTAACACCCAAGATTTCTATACAGGCTGGTTGTACGCATATGTCTTCATTCGTTTGCTTCACTTTTTCATTTATTCATTCATCCAGCTAATATATATTGTGAGTCTACGTAGGATCTCTTCTAAGTGAACATGAAAGATTCCCTTGCACAGATCTTAACTCACTTTTATTGATAAAAGCTGAGGAAGCAATCTAAGGCAGGAAATTTGGGCGTTGGGGGAGCTAAGTCCCCAGTTACAAGAAGGAGCCCCTAGAGGTAGGGCTGGTGAAATGAGGTCAAAATGGGAACAGCCTAAATAGGAAGAAAAAGCCGATAGGGCAGAAATAGAGAGGGTTTCAGAGGAGAGAGTGGGACACATCAGTAGTATTTGCCCCATTTTCCCAGGGGGGAAACTGGGTAGAGGAGACTGGGGAGGTGGGATGAGAAAGCAACATGATCCAGAGGAGAGTAACAGGTGGCTTCCTTGAAATCTGCAAAAATCCCCAGTTTACATATTTAATATTTATCTCAAAGTCTATGGTTTAGTTGATGGGCTGATGCTTTACCAACTCATTGTCTGACTATCGAGGGTGGAGCGCCACCAGTCCTGAGTGTGGGAGGGCTGTTTCATTGCACTAGAAGCAGGTTGGAAAGTACAAGATTTCACTGCTGTGTCGTACACTTAAAATGTTGTGAAGAAGGTAGATGTCATGTTCAATGTTCTTACCACAATTAACAACCACAACATAAGATTTCCCTTCTTTGTTTGGACCAAGCCAGTGGTATCTAAAAGCAGAGCCGAGTTATTGAAGAGCCTCGCACAGTTGGTTTACCTTACTTTGTATCTGATCCATTAAATCAGAAAGCAGAGTGTGGTTCTCCTTGGTCCGTTAGGTGCTAGGTTTTATAGCTGCCCAAGGGCACTTACAATATGCACATACCTGTTGCTAAAAATGTAGCTTCTCCATTTCCTCTTGTGCAAATAACTTGATAACCACGAAAGGAAGGGCCTCACACCTTTTATAAGAGTCACACAGAGGGACAGCACGTTTTATCTGCAGTAAAGAACTCCTGTAGTCTATCTAATGAGGACACCTATCAGAGACCCCGAAGTGAGGACTCCTTTTATCAACCAACGAGAGCCTACCTGGTACATCCCTATTTCACAGATGACCGCCTGCATTTCTGAGAAGCCAGGCCCTGTCCTTACTCTCACATTACCCTCAAGGAAACAAAGTCGCAGTGAGTGAGGTGACTTGACCCCAGCGAGGCAGTAAGAGATGGGGTTTGCATTCAGATCTGCTGGTCCTCTCTCTACTCTGTTTATTTCCAGGACACTGTCAGGAATATTCTTGCTGTAGAGGCCTTCCTCCATACATTTAATATTTATTGAGTGCCTACTGTGTGCTGGGAGCTGTTCTAAGCCAGTCATGTCTCTGCCTTCTTGTTCAGAAACCAGACTCCGAAAAGCAAACTATGAGTCTCCAAGTATGGAAGTTCCATGCAGTCAGTCCTCGCCGTCACCCCCCACACACCTGAAGACAGTCTATTTTCCTAACAAAATGATTTGCCCCCTTGCCTCCTGTAACTTCTTTGAAGGAATCAGGACTCTTTTCTTTTTTTCTGCCCTCATAGAAGTGTGGCAAGCTAAGCTTTCTGGAAGCACGAAGGTAAATGTCAGGGATGTTTTCTCAGGGAATCTGACTGGCTGATCATATTTTTACTTGCAAGAGAAATAATAACCATGGCCTTGCTAACATATAATCCCAAGGTGAGGAAATTGCAGGGCAGTGTGAGGGGGAAATGCATTTTGACACTCTTCCTTTGACTGATGCCATTTATGGGGCCTATTGGGAGCCTGGATTTGATTTAGGTCAGATGTACCAGGAAATTACAATGCCAGAACGGGGTGGGGGGTGGGGTGCCTGGAGATGACGCCATTCTCAGGGTGGTTCAGCGGTGTCACTGATTGGAGCCATCTTTGATCTCTGTCACCTGCTGCTCAGGAAATGAGTGACTATCAATTATGTAAGCTCTCAGAGGCTCATAGAGGCATGTCAAAGAGGGATCCAGGTCAGAATACCCATCAGGAGACTAGAAAGGCAACTCAGCTTTCCAGTTTAAGGACAACTATTCAGCTCCTAATGGGTCTTCATTCTTATTTAACTGTTTGAGGACAACCGCAGGATGCTGCCAAGGTGACAGGGAGAGGGAGGTCTGTGCGAAGCATATGCAGTGGTAAGCTGAAGTACTTTCTATAGCCCGCAGGAGTCTGTAGGCTCCATCAGTATGTGTCATGTGGATCCAGTTCCGTGGAGTGAAAAGCATTTCACGCTTTTGGTTTTGAAAGGAGGCCTGTCAGCAAGTTTCCTAGGGCAGAAAATAACTGCCATCGTTGGACTTCACTAAGAGTCCTACCCAATCAGGGAGTGTCATACCACTATGAGGAGGAATTTAGAGCTTCGCTAGAATAATAGGATACTAATTGCTGCCAAGAGGACTTGTTGCCACAGGGTTGGTCTTGACCACTGGCATATAGACTTTCACCCACCAGGCAAAGTCCTTCTTGTTTTTATCAACGCCTGTTCTCTATCCTCAAGTCTTTGTCTATCCGGATAATGGTGTAATGTCAGGTGAGGAAAACATTGAGCTTTGGTGCTTGGTGCTCTAGTCAACATGAAGGTTGCTAGGGCTTAATTCACAGTAAAGGAAACAATACTTGTTGAATATACACTCAGTGTAGGCATTGAGCTAGAAGCTTCCCTACCAGGCACCCTTGGTTGACATTGGTAACTGACAACACTCACCTATTCGGCCTGGATTCAGGCATAGAATCCACAGCAAAGGACTCTGGCAGCCACATCAATCAATGGGGTTTGGGCAGGCAAGATAACTCCCTTGTGCCATCTGGGTATTAAAATTATTTTCTCAAGGTCAGAGACCCAAGCTTCCCATCTCCTTACTTGTGCGTGGTTGTATCTGCTATCCAGTAAAGTTCTGTTGTTAAACTGGGACTTGCATTTTGAGAATAGTACCCACAGGTGGATGGGGTTATGTGTGTTTTTTCTTTTATGGAAGTGAGGAAAACCTCCATTTAGGGCTACAGAAAGCCCAACTCTGGGTCAGAGGCTGCTGATACAGTTGGGCATACACAGCTATAAAAACCACTCTGGCTAATTGGCTTTTGAGAAATGGGTTAGAATGAGCAAGAATCAAATTAAATCTCCTCCCAAATTGGCCTTTTTCTGTGTTTTTCGCCCCTCCTTTCCTTCCTCCTTTCCTACCACTCGATTACCTCTCCCTTTCCATCTTATTCTAGTTATTTACAGGACTCAAGTAACATCATTGATAGAGACCTACAACTTGGCTGTGAGTGCTGCAACAGGTTTGGGGAGATGCTTAAGAGCATTGTCTTGAAAGTCATGTCTGAGTCCGATTCTCCACCCTCTTCTCTCATTAGCAGAGAGACCTCGGCCAAATTAACTTCTCAGAACCTCAAAATCCTCAGCAGTAACACAAGGCTCATACCAGCATTATTTTATTGTGAGGAAGGAAGGTGATTTTACTATTACATAGATGATTATAAAATACTAGAGGCCCGGTGCACGAAATTCGTGCACGGGGGGGGGGGTGTGATGTCCCTCAGCCCAGCCTGCACCCTCTCCAATCTGAAAACCCTCGAGGGATGTCCAACTGCCCGTTTAGGCCCAATCCCACCGGGCAGTTGGACATCCCTCTCACAATCCAGGACTGCTGGCTCCCAACTGCTCGCCTGCCTGCCTTCCTGATTGCCCCTAACTGCTTCTGCCTGCTAGCCTGATCACCCCCTAACCACTCCCCTGCCAGCCTGATTGATGCCTAACTGCCCTCCCCTGCAGGCCTGGTCACCCCTAACTGCCCTCCCCTGCAGGCCTGGTCTCCCCCAGCTGCTCTCCCCTGCAGGCCTGGGTCCCTCCCAACTGCCTTTCCCTGCAGGCCTGGTCACCCCCAACTTCCCTCCTCTGCTGGCTTGGTCACCCCTAACTACCCTTCCCTGCAGGCTTGATTGCCCCCAACTGCCCTCCCTTGCAGGCCTGGCCCCTCCCAACTGCCCTCCTCTGCTGGCCTGATCACCCACAACTGCCCCTTGCAGGCCTGGTCCCTCCCAACTGCCTTCCCTTGCTGGCCATCTTGTAGTGGCCATCTTGTGTCCACATGGGGGCAGGATCTTTGACCGCATGTGGGCAGCCATCTTGTGTGTTGGAGTGATGGTCAATCTGCATATTACTCTCTTATTAGATAGGATAGAGGCCTGGTGCACGGGTGGGGGCCAGCTGGTTTGCCCTGAAGGGTGTCCCGGATCAGGGTGGGGGTTCCCTTGGGGTGTGGGGCGGCCTGGGCGAGGGGCCTGTGGTGGTTTGCAGGCCGGCCACGCCCCCTGGAGACCCAAGCGGAGGCCCTGGTATCTGGGGTTTATTTATCTTCTACAATTGAAACTTTGTAGCCTGGAGTGGAGCCAAGCCTTCTGCTTGCTCCGTGGCGGCAGCCATTTCTGTTTGGGTTTATGTATCTTCTATCATTGAAACTTTGTAGCCTTGAGTGGAGGCCTAGGCCGGCAAGGGCAGGTGGAAAACTTGGCTTCCTCCATCACCGGGGAAACCCAAGCCTCCCTCCTGCTCTCTGTGGCTGTAGCCATCATGGTTGGGTTTATTTGCATATTTGCTCCTGATTGGCAGGTGGGCGTGGCTTGTGGGTGTAGCAGAGTGATGGTTAATTTGCATATTACCCTTTTATTAGATAAGAGGATAGCCCCTGCTTAGGCTCTAATTGGGGAAGTTGATTGGTAAAGAATAACTACAACAGAAAAATACAGATATTCCTCCTACAGTTGAAGTCTCCAGAAAGCAAATTGATACATGAGAGCCCATAATCTGGGAAACGTGGTGACTACCCCATGGCCTCTGTGACTGATGACTGAGTCTTCCTCAGGAATGAGTAGAATTCCCAGAAGAACATGCTGCTCCAGGTGCAGCCAGTGGCACTCTTCATGTGGCTTTGTACATTATCGCCACAGTGTGGAGATGATGCTGGGCTGACGTTGGTCCCAGCATCACGCGTGGGAGTTGGTGGTGGTAATATTGAGCTGCATGTTAACAAAACACTGAAATTTCTTACTGAAGCTTGGGATTTCTTTTAGCTGTACCCTCTTATCTACAAAAAGCTCATTGAAGGAAATAAAATTTAGTTATTGCTAGAACTCAGTTCTCTAATCCTCTTTAAACCATTGAAAGAATGGCTTTCTGTAAAGTACTTTGACAGCCAAGGTGTCTCATTCATTCATTGATTCACCCATCTATCCATGCATTCATCTACGCATCCAATAAATAGTGCCTATGATGTGCTAACCTGGGTCTAGGTGCTGGGTGTAATTGTGTATACACAAACAGAGTCCCTATCCTTATGGAGCTGTATATTTTTTTCTGAAGTTCTGATGAAATTGCATTTGGGTTTTTTTTTAAAATAAATCTTTATTGTTCAGATTATTACAATTGTTCATCATTTACAACCCCCCCCCCCCCCGCCCCCATAGCTCTCCTCCACCCGGTTCCCACCCCACCCTCTGCCCTTACACCTCCCCCCACTGTCCTCATCCATAGGTGTACAATTTTTGTCCAGTCTCTTCCCACACCCCCCACACCCCTTTCCCCACGAGAATTGTCAGTCCACTCCCTTTCTATGCCCCTGATTCTATTATATTCACCAGTTTATTCTGTTCCTCAGGTTTTTAATTCGCTTGATTTTTAGGTTCACTTGTTGATAGATATGTATTTGTTGTTCATAATTTTTATCTTTACCTTTTTCTTCTTCTTCCTCTTCCTAAAGAATACCTTTCAGCATTTCATATAATACTGGTTTGGTGGTGATGAACTCCTTCAGCTTTTTCTTATCTGTGAAGCTCTTTATCTGCCCTTCAATTCTGAATGATAGCTTTGCTGGGTAGAGTAATCTTGGTTGTAGGTTCTTGCTATTCATCACTTTGAATATTTCTTGCCACTCCCTTCTGGCCTGCATAGTTTCTGTTGAGAAATCAGCTGACAATCATATGGGTGCTCCCTTGTAGGTAACTAACTGCTTTTCTCTTGCTGCTTTTAATATTCTCTCTTTGTCTTTTGCTCTTGGCATTTTAATTATGATGTGTCTTTGTGTGGTCCTCTTTGGATTCCTTTTGTTTGGGGTTCTCTGTGCTTCCTGGACTGGTAAGTCTACTTCTTTCACTAGGTGGGGGAAGTTTTCTGTCTTTATTTCTTCAAATAGGTTTTCAGTATCTTGCTCTCTGTCTTCTTCTGGCACCCCCATAATTCTGATGTTGGTATGCTTGAAGTTGTCCCAGAGGCTCCTTACACTATCTCCATATTTTTGAATTCTTTTTTCTTTTTGCTTTTCTGGTTGGGTGTTTTTTACTTCTTTGTATTTCAAATCTTTGACTTGATTCTTGCGATCCTCTAGTCTGCTGTTAGATCTCTGTATAATATTTTTTATTTCAGTCAGTGTATGCTTAATTTCTAGTTGGTCCTTTTTCATATCTTTGAGGGTCTCGCTAAATTTATCGGCCTTTTCTAGAAAATTCTTGAAAAACCTTATAACCGTGGTTTTGAACTCTATATCCAGTTGTTTACTTTCCTCCATTTTTTTCATTTGTGACCTGTTTCTTTGTCTCCACATTTTGGCTGCTTCCCTGAGTTGATAGAGTGGCTTTGTGTGCTAGGTATCCTATAGGACCCAGTGGCTCAGCCTCCCCAGTTACCTGAGGTGAACACTCTTGGTGCACCCCTTTGTGGGCTGTGTGCACAGTCTTGTTGTAGTTAAGCCTTGATTGTTGCTGGTATCACTGGGAGGAATTGACCTCCAGGCCAATTGGCTGTGAGGATCAGCTGTGTCTACGATGGGAGAACTTCTGTGCTGGAGACATCCTTATGAGACAAGACTTGCAAAAGCCTCTGTGCTCAGCTTGGATGGGGCAGAGTCTCAGGGCAGAGCAGACAGCAATGGCTTCCCATCAGCCCAGCCCTACAAGGCTCCTGGGTCTCAGTGTCCCACGGTAATCGCTGCAATCACCTCTGAGAGAAAGCCGCCCTCGAGTTTCGCCCGCTGCCAGACAGTCCAGTTTCTCCCCGTTATGAGTCTGGGTCCCCAGAGTCTCTCCCAGAACTGGAGTTCAGAGCCGTCGGGAGCAAGTTTTTGTCTCCCTCCCGATTGAGAAAGCCAGCCGCGTACTCAGTTGCCAGTCCTCTCTGCGCGCGCCTCCGTATCTCTGCCTCCTGCAGCTCCTCTGAGTCTCAGTGAGCTTTTCTCTTTCCTTCTAGTTGTAGAATTTCCACTCAGCCAGCCTTCCTGTGGTTCTGGATGATGTCTGTTTTGTCTTTTAGTTGTAGTTTTGAAATTGTTGTGCGAGGCAGCAGTGTAGGTGTTTACCTATGCCGCCATTGTGGTTTCTCCCCTAAAATTGCATTTGCTAACATGAAAATATCCCATGGTAGCAGACAGACCCTATGTAAAGCCTGGAAGGAGAAGATCAGAGAAGGTGCCAGTGGTAGCCAGGGCCAGGGGCTCCTTGCTCCCACAAAATGCACCTCATCTTCCACATAACAATATAGACAGTTGTTAGAGACAATTACAGACAACTGATTTCTCAAGCTTTGTAAAGTATGAATAAAAGCACTTTTAGAAACTTCGCAAAAAAAATTTTAAAGCATATAAACTAAAAAAAAAATTTTTTTTTAAATCAATGTGCTTACTTTCCAGAAAGCCCATTCTATCCAGAGATTCTGGGTAAAATTTAGATAACGGAGAAATCAATGAAGGTGAGAAGACTCAGATAACCGTGGGCAGGGGATGGTCTGTGAAATGAGCCTCAAGAGGTGATTAAAAACCTTGACCCTAGATGCCCTAAGCCAATGGTCGGCAAACTCATTAGTCAACAGAGCCAAATATCAACAGTACAACGATTGAAATTTCTTTTGAGAGCCAAAACTTAAACTTCTTCTAATGCCACTTCTTCAAAATAGACTCACCCAGGCCATGGTATTTTGTGGAAGAGCCACACTCAAGAGGCCAAAGAGCCACATGTGGCTCACAAGCCACGGTTTGCTGACCACGGCCCTAAGCTTCCTAGGCATAATCAGCACCTGCTCCCAGAGAAAACCACTGTGTGGCCAGGTGTGCTCTGGCTTGGAGCGGCAGGGACTGTGAGGACCCAGGAAACGTTTTGGGGTTGGGTTCTGTGTTTCAGCGTACAGGGCCCACTCAGCTTCTCACACTGTGCTGGGCCTTGCTGTGGGCTCCCTTGACGCTGCAGCTGGGATATTCTAATTTTGCTCGGTTGATTTAATTTCTCGCTCTAGAGGAAGAAAGTGCAATCGATGTTTTATAATTTGCCTCTAGACTCCTTTAACAGTTACCTTCAGCACAGCAAATGGGAGGCACTTTACTCTACATCAGCTAAGAGATGCAGGGAGAGTGTTTGCACAGTCACTTGAGAAAAAAGGATTTTTCCAGCTGGGCCAGTTTTGGTGATTGCCTGGGTTGCTGCCGCACAGGGATGTCATGGTGAACAAGTCCAGAGACGTGGATTCCACTGTGTGACTATGGGCAAGTCACTTAACCTCTCTAGACATTTTTTTTTAAGTTTAACAATATATATATATATATTTGAAGGGAGAGGGAGACAGAGAGATAGAAACATCAATGATGAGAGACAATCATTGATCAGCTGCCTCCTGCATGCCCCCCACTGGGGATCAAGCCTGCAACCCAGGCATGTACCTTTAACCGGAATCGAACCCAGGATACTTCACTCTGCAGGTCGACACTCTGCCCACCGAGCCAAACCAGCTAGGGCAAGACCTTATTTTGATAATCTAAAATATGAACAGCTAAAATTCAAATTTCCTTAACTGTGATAATTTAAGTGGCAAAAGGATGAGCATTGTTGACTATTCAGACATGTTCATGGTCTATTCCATTTCTCTTAAGTGGTACTAAGTTTTCATAATAATGATAATCATGTCTTCAAAATAATTTTATTTGGGAAATATATTCCTCATGTTGGTCAAAGGGAACAAACTTCCAGTTGTAAGATGAATGAGGTCTGGGGATCTTGCATGGTGACTCGAGTCAACAATACTATGTCATATCCTTGAAAGTTGCTGTGAGAGTAATGCTCTAATGTTCTCACCATAACAATTGCAACAAAACCATAATGATGAGAGGTGATGGAGTGTTAACTCACCTTACTGTGGTAAACATTTAATAATATATACACCCATCAGATCATCACTTGTACACCTTAAACATATACAATATCACATGTCATTGTATACATTGTCAATTATATGTCTTTTATATCTCAGTAAAACGAGGGGAGAAAGAGAACTCCTGGGATCTTTTCAAATACAGATCTTTGTGCCCACTCATGATTTAGGTGTGGGCCAGGTGGTCCTTGTGCAGGTCCAGGGAATGAACCATGTTTTGAAGTTCTCCTTCTGCAGATAAAAGCTTACCGTTTTAAACATATTTGGTGAGGGGAGAATTGTGTTTTATCACGAGGACATTTATTTGGAGATATATATAATTACATGTATACATACATATTCAGGAATTGCTATTTTTGTAGGAAGAAATATTTGAATCTCACAAATTTTGTATTACAGAATAAAACAAAATTTGAAAGAAAGTGTCATAATCAGAGTCAGGGGAGAAGAGCCATCACTGAGCATGAACATGGTGATAGCAAAGTGTTTCTGGGTCTTTGTGCTGAGATGTAAGAACTCCAGGTCACAGTCACCTGTCTGGCCACTGTGGGCAGAAAGCGGGGGAAAACTGCTGCTCCCTTCCCCTTCCTCAGGCCTCGTGGCAGAGGTGGCTTCTCCAGGTGTCTCGTGTGTGTGTGTGTGTGTGTGTGTGTGTGTGTGTGTGTGTGTGTGAGAGAGAGAGAGAGAGAGAGAGAGAGAGAGAGCAAGAGAGAGAGAGAGATGAAGGCCAAGGCTGGGCACACTGGGAATATTAGAAATGCTGAGGTTCTTCAGCAAGAATGCCATTTACAGGGCAAGAAGTTACCCCGAGCAATTGAGTTGATTCGTTCAGAGGACAGGACTATAGACACGTGGGACTGAGACTGGAGCCTAAAGATAGGAAGCCTCCACATGCAATTATAAAGTTTCGAGATGTTCAAAACCAACAATTCTACACCTTAAATTTTATTCTTTTTTAAAAAATAAGATTTACGTACTACGGTGCTCCCCTTCAATTATATCCAGTCCCAGACCAAAGGGGGACTATACAACAAAGGGAATAGTTAGATTATAGAACCTATCCTATCTAATAAAAGAGGGATATGCAAATTAACCATCACTCTGCTACACCCACAAGCCATGCCCACCAGCCAATCAGGAGCGAGTATGCAAATTAACCCAACCAACATGGCTGCAGCCACGGAGTGAGCAGGAGGCTTGGGTTTCCCCGGCGATGGAGGAAGCCAAGCTTTCTGCACACCCTGGCAGGCCCAGGCCTCCACTCAAGGCTACAAAGTTTCAATTATAAAAGATAAATAAATTCCAACAAAAATGTCTGTGGCCATGGAGCAAGCAGGAGGCTTGGCTCCGCTCAAGGCTACAAAGTTTCAATTATAGAAGATAAATAAATCCCAGATCCCAGGGCCTCCGCTTGGGTCGCTGGGGGGCATGGCCGGCCTGCAAACCATCACAGGCCCCTCGCCCAGGCCACCCCACGCCCCAAAAGAACCCCCACCCTGATCCAGGACACCCTTCAGGGCAAACCAGCTGGCCACCACCCATGCACCAGGCCTCTAACCTATCTAATAAAAGAGTATTATGCAAATTGACCGTCACTCCAACACACAAGATGGCTGCCCCCATGTGGACACAAGATGGCCGCCACAAGATGGCCAGCAGGGGAGGGCAGTTGGGAGGGACCAGGCCAGCAGGGGAGGGCAGTTGGGAGGGACCACGTCTGCAAGGGAGGGCAGTTGTGGGCGATCAGGCCAGCAGGGGAGGGCAGTTGGGAGGGACCAGGCCTGCAAGGGAGGGCAGTTGGGGGCAATCCAGCCTGCAGGGGAGGGTAGTTAGGGGTGACCAGGCCGGCAGAGGAGGGAAGTTGGGGGCAACCGGGCCTGCAGGGAAGGGCAGTTGGGGGGACCCAGGCCTCCAGGAGAGAGCAGTTAGGGGTGAGCAGGCCTGCAGGGGAGGGCATTTAGGGACAAACAGGCTGGCAGGGGAGCAGTTAGGCATCAATCAGGCTGGCAGGGGAGTGGTTAGGGGGTGATCAGGCTGGCAGGCAGAAGCGGTTAGGGGCAATCAGGAAGGCAGGCAGGTGAGCAGTTGGGAGCCAGCAGTCCTGGATTGTGGTAGGATCGGGCCTAAACAGGCAGTCAGACATCCCTCGAGGGGTCCCAGATTGGAGAAGGTGGAGGCTGGGCTGAGGGACCCCCCCCCCCGCCCCCATGCACAAATTTCATGCACCGGGCCTCTAGTATCACAATAAAATATTATGTAACCATTAAAACCATATTGTTGAAGATGGGTGACTTGGGTAAGAAGCCACTCAGGCCACCACCATCCTGAAAATCTACTGTGTGTTAAACCCCGTGCTCAAGGCTTGGAATGGACATCTCAGCTCTGACCTGGAGACAGAGAGAAATAAACAGGCAAACATGTAGCAAATGTTCACATGGTGGTGGTACTTCCTGGGGCCTCTGGGACACCCTCCCCAAAGAGGGGCCACTAACCCAGACAAGGAGTCCCAGAAAGATTACAAGAGTTTGGACGCTTGGACTACGTGGGAATGGGTTGGTCCAGGTAGAGATGAAGTGGAGGGGCTTTCTAGAATGAAACCAACACACACAAAGGGAGTGGACGCTGCAGGGCGGGGGGAGGGGTGGGGGTGGTATTTGGGCCACTTGGAACGATTCATTCCAGCTGGGTCTTTAGGGAAAGGATGGGAGTGGGGGCCAGGTAATAATCGCAGCACCCTCCTCTGAGTGCCTTTAATATGCCAGGAACTGCAGATCCATCCTCCCACATTGCTGAGTCCGTGACCGTGCTATGAAGAAGTGGCAGGGCAGGATTCTGCCCAGAACATCCCCCTGCGTGCTGTGCTCTTAGTGCTGCCCCGAGGCTGCAGCAGTGGGCAGAGGTCAGATCACCGAGGCTTGTTTTCATCGTAAAGCTGCTTGGATGTGGGGCCAGGAGAAATTCAAAACTTGAGTCATAACAGCCACAAATGGGAAATGACCTCCATGTCTTCACAGGAAAAGAATTAAGGGAAAAAGCTATGTCCATTCAATGGAATATTGTGCCAGCATCAGAAAGATAGTTATCAACTCTAGGAACATGGGAAAATTTTAATGTAACATTTATAACTTTTTCCAGTGTAAAACTGACAGATGTTCATTGTAGAAACAGAATAATTCAGAACAGTGCTACTAAAAAAAAACAAAACAAAAAAAAAACACACACCACATTAATCCTACCATCCCCAAGTAACTTACCCTGTTAACATTTTGGTACAATTCTTTCCACCTACGTGTGTGAGTATGTGTACACCTATGCGAAGATTAGGGTTACAATTAGGTAAATTGTATCGTTTTGTATTTATTATTTAACATTTTCACATGCATGCCATCAAGTATTCTCAGAAAAACATGGATTTTAATGCCTGTATAATTCATTTATAGGCAAGTAATTATTTAAATGCATAAAAGACAAGAATACAAAATTGTATGGATTTGTGCCTAGAGCTATATAGAATGGGCCTAGGAAACAGATAAACAATGCTGGGAGTATGAGCTATTTCTCCTTTCATTTTCTCTAATGTGGTTATTTCCATGACTTCGTTTTAAATTTTGTTTTTTCAATCCTTGGCATTCATGTATTCAACAGTGAAAAAATTTTCATCATTTTATAGTTGACAAAATTACCAATTAATAAAAAAAAAATGTGCTTCCGCTTGACATCCAGTCCTGGGATTGTGCGTGGGGAAAGAGGAAGCCTCAGCAATGCCCTCCGTGTGGCCGCTTGGGAAGGCGCAGGGTGACGGGCGCGGTGGCCCAGAGCGGGGCAGTGTGTGCCCGAAGGCTGCCTGCAGCATCCATGGTCTCACTCCCACCTGGGAGTCAGAGGATTGCTCTCTCAATACAAAAAAACACAGTACAACCCAGAAGACCCTTGTTTTATTAGGCTGCTATTGTTCGTGCTGATTTATTGTCTAATGGGCTTTTTACCTCAGAACATAGTTACAGACAAACCAAGAGGGGAAACTGCGATTCTAATCAGAGGCCCTGGCAAGCCGGAGCTCTGAGCGGGAAATGTTCTTTGATGGATCGCCTGATGGTGTTTGTAGGTGGCCCCCACCACACTGTGCAGGGAGAGAAATACAGACTGGAGCCCAGACACCAAGGATAAAGCTTGCTCCCTGGGGGAGCGGGGATGGAAAAGGGGGAACCGGACTGCTCTCTGAGAGCCTCTCGGGAAGTTCCCTGAGACTACACGCTGATCGGAAGGTAGAGTCCTTCCTATTACAAAGGAATTTACTTAGTGCCCCTTCGGGAAGCCTTTCTCCCACACATTATATCTGTTTACACATCTCTAAATGTCAGAAAAACAGAGGTGTTTAAAGGGGGCCAAAATATCCTTAGGAAGTCACTTCGAATTTAAGTCAGAGGACAGATTATCATATTATAAACTGCCTTAAAATCATCCCATATGACAGAAAACTCTATACCATCACAATTATATGTATTTGTTAGACCCCAGCCCGTATTTCCAGCAACAACCCCAGAGTATCTCCTCCCCTCAGACCAGTGTACTCTTCCAGCTCCAGAGCACGCGGAGCCCCTGGACGCCGAGTGCCTTGCGCAGCCATTGCCCCACATGCCCTTGCCTCCCCCCATGAAATAAATACATCTGGAAAATATTCTTCATCCTTCACCACCCAAGGAAGATGGCCACTCTTCCAGGACGCCTTCCTTTACTACCCCAGATAATCATCTGCATTTCATCTGGGATTCTTTGAACTCTTGCCCTTGTGACACTGTTGTTCTTTTTGTTCTTCTGTTGTGCCTCTCTCCAGCGTGAGCCACGAGAGGTCAGGGCTTGGGTCTCCCTCTCATTTGTGTCCTCCCTGCCTGGCACAGAGTAGGTACTCAATACATCTTATAGTAAATGCTTTCGTCTCCTAAAGCAAGCGCCTCTTATTAGAAGGTGCTAAGGAGCCTTTCGGTCCTGAAACCTCGGCAGGTTCCCACTGGTCTGAATGCCTGCCCCACCCTCTTCTTGCTAGAAGGAGAGGCAGTGAGTTAAGTGCCTTCTCAGAACCCTGATTAAAATTTGCCGATTCTCCGATTCTCCGTCTGAGAATACATTTAAACCTCTCCCTCAGTTCTGACCTACCTGGCAGGGGAACAAGAATTTACAGTGTCGCTCGCCCACAATGAAGATTGCACGCCTGGCAATGGGATTTAATTATTTCTGGAGCTTGATTCAGGCTCTACTTATCTGCCTCGGAAGAAAAAAGGAGTCTGGTAGGTTTCTCGGGCACCTTTGAATCAGTGTTATCCCGGAAGAAAGCGGGGTAATTTCTTCTCCATTGTCAGCCTGGCATTCACCCTGCAGCAGAGTTTTATTTCACGAGAAGAATGTTAAGTCTGTGGACCAAGCTTTCTGTGTCTCCGTGTTAGTAGGATTTCTAGTGTTGCCTCAATGCCCCTCCATAAGGACAGAAATAAATGTCAGTATCTGTTCAGGGTTTTTTAAATCTCGGCACTGTTGGGATTTGGGGGCTGGGTAACTCTTTGTATGGGGTCTGTCCTGTGCATTGTAGGATGTTTTATAGCATCCCTGGCTTCTACCCACTAGATGCCAGTAATGCCCCAACACACACACGACAGTAAAAAAAAAATGCCTCCATATATTAACCAATGTCACAAGAAACGGGGGAGGACAGAATCATCCCCACTTGAGAACCGTGGACACACACACACACACACACACACACACATATAACCCACGTTCTCACACTCTCATATAGTCCTATCACTTGGCAAATTCTGTTTACCTTTCATTTCTTAGATGAAAACCACGTTTTTTTAGAAATGCTTCTCCGGTTTGGGGGTGTGATGTGGTGCCATGGTTTGTGGGGTGGTGTGTTAAGCCACACCTGAATGAAAAACTTCGTCTCCATGGGAAGGTGACCCAGTTAAACTTCCCTTTTCAGGGGAAAGCACCACAGGAGGTAGACAAACGCGGCAGGATGTCCGTTCCCTAGCTAAGTCATAGAGGAGGCAGCGGTTCCATGTTTGCTCTTTCCTGTTGGCTCTCCCTGGCTGTGAGCATTCTTTTCCGTGGCCAGACCTGAGGGACAGGGCATGTTGTAGAGACTGAGCCTCCCTGGAAAGCCCAGTTCTTGGTCTGCACCGGCTCACATGCACCTCTCATCTGCTGGGCGGGAAGTGATAGAGCTACTGGTGTTGCACTGCTTGCTGCACGCCAGACTCGATTCTAAGCCCTCCGCCCCTGTTATTAGTCCTTGCGATAATTCTATCATGCACTGCGATTAATATCAGCGTTTGGCCCGTGAGGATACTGGCATAGAACGTTGAACACTCACAGCTGTTAAATGTGTTAAGATTTCACTCTTGACCACTACACTGTGCTGCCTTCCAAAGGATTCATGGGTTTGCTTGTCAAGAAGCTCAACTGACCACATCATGAAGTATTCAGATAAATGCCTTTTACATTCTCTATGTGACCTCTTCTGTTTCTGGTGGAAAACAAGAGGGGGCTGGAGGAAGCGAGGATACACTTAAAATTCTGGTAGAAGTGGCCAGAAACGCGGTCGGAGAAGGCTGGTTCTCCTACTGACTACATGTGGTACAGTGCATGCATGCTGGCTGTATTTTTATATTAACAAGTAGAATTTGAAATTGGTTTTCTTCCATTTTGAATAACACAGTAAAGGCCTAAAATTCAGAACGCCCAGTAAGATTATTTCTCCCCCAATTTAACTTTTCAAAGGAGAGAGCGATTCCCCTGAAGGCTGGGAGAGGGCTCTGCTCCCCCCCCCCCCCCCCCCGTGAGGCGTTTCCTCGCCTCCGTGGAAGTGTTAACACAGGCCGACTCTGACGTGGGGCTTTGAGAAATGAGCACTTTCTCTGGGGGCACGTGAGCCGTTCTCAGGGAACCCCAGTGACCTGCTGCTCCCGTGTCAGGGAGAAGCCTTCCTGTGCCGTCTCCCACTCAGACAGTCTGGTCGCCCACCCTGCACGGGAGTGTCGCACGCGTCATCTCTTACTCAGTGTGGTGGTTCAGCACTTTTGGCAAAAGGCATAAAACTACTATTAGGAGGGCGAGGGCGATTTTCTGAAGGAGATGAGGTGTGGAAAGGAGAAGGCCAGCCCTCCCTGGATTCTCCACACAAGCCCAAGGTCTCCATGCACTCTCTGGCCTCCCTTTGCTGAGCGATGCATCTTCCCCTGCAGGTTCCTGGGGCAGAGTGGCTCAGGGTGGAGGCTGGAGGCCAGCAGCTCATACTGACAAGCCCGCCTGTTAGGAATCCCTGCGTTAGTCAGGCAGACACTGGGGGATGGAGTTCAAACCCGGGTTCCAAGTTAAGGAGGAATGTTGAAAACTCAAGGTTAACAGTTTTAATTAAGTGAATGACTATGTGGTGGGGGTGGGGGTGGGGGTGGCAGGAATTGCCTTAGTGTTGGAAGAGCTTGGCCTTCCCCTTTGCAGGTGCCAGTCTCTCTGTGGGGCCCCTTCTCTATCTGGCAGAGGTCTGCTCCCCTTTCCAGAGCCCACTCCAATCATGTTTCTTCTGTGTGGCTGATCCCTCCTATGGGCTCGACTGCTGTGTACAGAATCCAATACTTCGGTTGAATCAATGGATAATTCCATACAGGAATTTACACCTTGTTAATATTATAGCAAACAATCATTATAAAATAATTCAGAAAGTACTAATGCATATAAGCCCGTCAGTACTAAGATTTATCCATTCATCGTTCATTCAACAAATATTTCTTGTGCTCCTACTGGGTGCCAGGCATTGATCAAGCAGCTGGCAATACAGGCAGGAACAACATGGACCGTTTCAGCCCTCACCAACCTGACACTCCATACAGTGAGGCAGACAGAAAACACAGAGCAAATATCTGATGGCACATAATAACATACCATGAAGAAGCAGTAAGGAGGGAAGGAAGGTTTCGAGTGATGGTGGGTGAGGGGGACCTGGAGGTGTTTGAGCCAGGCTAGGCAGGGAAACATCTGAGCAGAGGCCTGAATGCAGCTGGGAGCCGGCCATAGAGTTCTGCGGATAATGGGTCCAGGTAGGAAACAGCAGGGGCAAAGGCCCTGATGTGAGAATGAGAGTGGCGTGTTTGAGAAACAGAAAGGACAGTTGTAGATGAGGTCAGACAGGTAGTCAGGGCCAAAATCATGCAAAGCTTGATTGGCCATGAAGAGGGCTGAAATTTCTTTCAAGAAAGACATGTAAAGCTATTGGACAGGAAAGTTACATGATCAGATTTCTATTTCTAAGAATTGCTTTCAGAGCATGTTCATCATCCTTCATTCATGCAGCACATATCAATCACCAATGTGTGCTAGGCTCTGCCCCCACATACTGGGGAGTGGCAGGTAAAGACACAGTATGTGCCTTCAAGAGTGTGCAGTCTGCTGTGGAAACCACTAGACCAGTGGTCGGCAAACTGCGGTTTGCCGCTCTGTTGACCAATGAGTTTGCCGACCACTTCACTAGACAAACGGACAATTGCATTGCACTGAGTTGATATGATGGCCCACGGGATGGATGGCTGCAGACCCAGGAGGATGAGACCCAGGACAAGGGCACAGGGGATTTCCCAGATGAGGGCATGTCAATGACGTCCCGACTCTGTGTTAGAGAAGCAGAAGTGTGTTGCTAGGAGGATAGATAACAGGATACCCACTGCAGTCTGGGGAAATTAAGGGAAGGGTCTTTCAGGAAAGGATTTTTAGGTTGCATTCTGAAGGGTGAGCAGTAGCTGGTCAGGCCAAGCGTGGGGTAGAGTCCAGATAAGTGCTCAGCACAGGGGCAGGGAGAGGAGAGCAGGAACGGAAGGAGGGGCATGATGAGAGATGAGGCTGGGCTGGTTGGCAGAGGTCCACATGTGCAGCCTTGAGGTCATGGTCAAGGCTTGGCTCTTTACTCAGGGGTCAGTGGAGGAAAGAAAAGCATTTTGAAGAAAGGAGGGACATATTTGAGTTGCATTTTAGAAAGATCAGGCTGGCTGCATGGTGGAGAACATTTTGGACGAGAGGAAGGACAGGAGGAGAGCTAAGTAATCCGTAGCCTGGATGAGAGTGGACATTGTGGGTATGGGGCGCAGGGGTGGATTTGAACCCTGTGTAGGATATGGAGGGTGAGGGCAAAAGATGAGCCATTGAGAAGTGCCAGGGTGCTGCTTTGGAATGGCAGGTATCAGAGCTATTTGTAGAGATAAATAAATAATATAATATGGAAGAACTGCGACGGGAGAGAAAGATGATGAGTTCATCTCTGAGCAGTTTGAGACAGCTGCAAGGAGATATCCAGTAGGCAGTTGGGTACTCAGATATGAAACTCCACAGAGATATGTAAAGAGGGATATATCTTTGGGAGAATTAGCGTGCAGATAATTAAGATCATGGCACTGGATGCCGTCACCCAGGGAGAGTATGCAGAGAGGGATAAGGGAGGAGCACCCACACTTCAGGCGGCCTAAGGACTCCCCTGATGTGTATTTAAATCTCAGGCCATCACAACGCTTGTGGTAGCTCTGGCTGTGGGTGAAGTGGAGGCACCCTGCTTACAGGTGGGTCCTTGTACAGGTGGCCTCCAGGGTGACCCAGAGCGTGGGCCTCTGCCTGACAGGTATTTCTGATCACCTTTGCATTTCAGTTGTTCGGAGGCTTTTGCAAGCGAGGAATCAGTCTTGTGTTCTGTTTCTTTCTTCAGGATTAGAAAGAGTGTTTTACAATGTTTTATTCTCTTGGCTTTATGCCCATATTGTATGAGGAGCAACAAAGGAAGATGTGCCTTTTTTTCTTACCAACTTGGGCTGCAGTCTTTTCACTAAATTCACATTAGCAATACTTTCGGGGTGCAGAGGGCTAGAGGGGCAGGATGGGTGAAGGTGGTCAAAAGGTATAAAGTTATAGTTCTAAGGTGAATAGTTCTGGGGATGTAACATATAACATGGTGACCCTAGTGAATAATATTGTGTGTCTGAAAGTTGAGGAGAGTAAATCTTAAAGGTTCTTACCACACATACACACAAATTATAACTTTGTGAGATGACGGATGTATTAACTAACCTCATTATGGTGATCATTTTTGCAATATATACATATATCAAATCACTATATTGTACATCTTAAACTTATACGACATTACCTGTCAGTTACATCTCAATAAAGCTGGAGTAAGAAGAAATATTTCATATGGCTGGAAGAAAAGCAGACATCTAGGGAATCAGACGTGGCCACAGCAGAATTGATCATTCTGCGTAAGATTTGATTGTGGTAATATTACCTATTCTGATTGCTCAGAATGAGAATCGACTTCACTTTGCCTTCCTACCCCCACTGAGGTCCATATGGACTGTCACAATATCCCATGCGGTGCCAGGCACATTATAGTAAATACTTACTAAATCATATTCACCACTATTTTATTGTTGTTTTGTTATTATTACTCTACCTGCATGCTTGGCCTAAGGAAAGGATCTTTTTATGTCCTTGGGACTAGCAGAGTCCTTGGCACAGGGTAGAAATGAAGTATTTTATATTGGAGTCTAATTGATCATGTTAGTACTCTCTTCACAATTTGAGTGCAAGCTCCTTGAAGACAGGAAGTATGTCTCCTACTTCTTTCTCTCCCAAATCTAGCCTTGTTCTGAACATGTGGTAGTTATTTACTTGTGTTTATTTAAAAACGGACAGATTCCAGCCATGACCTTCACTTTTGTCAGTTGAAGAAGAGCGTAGAGATTATACAAACACATGTGGCCTTCCACCCCAGCAGCTGAAGCAAAATCAGGCCCACCGTATTGAAATGCACATCGTAACCGTTGAAACTGATGAGAAAATGGGCCTTTCATAATTCAGACATGTTGCTGTCGAACATGAAGGCATACTCTTTGTTTTTAAATATTAATCTTTGATCAGGGTATTAATATTCATAAAGTTCTTGAAAGGAGGTTGTCATTCGGTGTTAACATCATCTCAGTTGTTAGTGGGTTTCAAAGCGTTGCCACGGGGACAGAATTGTGCTTCCACTGCTCTTTTGATGAACTGCACTCGGGTCTGAGTTCCATCGTTCAGCCGCAGGCCGTGCTCCTGGAACTGAGAGGTGGCTGTTAGCAGTACAGAAGCCAGGAGCGGGTGCTTAGAAGGGAGACTCTGGAATCCAGAGCTTGGGGAGTTGCATCTGATGTGCACTTTGTGTGGATAATGTCACTGGGAATGGAACACCGCCACCAGAAAACACTCGCTTGCTGTCCAGTGAATGCCACCAGACACACTTTACTGAGATTTGACTTTGAGGCAAGGCTGTACTATTTGTTTCCAAAGTGGGCAGCTTGTGTTTCTTGACATTTTATCCCGGTGACTTTTACATTCACAGAAGTCAGTGGGTGCTATGGAGATAATCAGTCTCTGGCAGAGCTAGAGACCGGCTGTTCTCTCAAACATCTTGGAGAAAGCTGTCCATCTGAGTGTCAGGAGCCACAGGACCCCACGCTGAGCATGTAGAAGGCCTTGATTTCTTCAGAGTGGTCCGAAAGTTGGCGGATGGATGGACAGACAAGTCTCTCCAGCAATTTTTTAAAAAATTAGAACCAAATAATCAGTGAACTCAAAATGATAGGAGCCAGTATATTTCTACCAATATTAGTCAAGCAAAGTAGCAAAGGTTAATATATGGGTTGTTGGGTGTCTTATTTGCTACCTTGCAACTCAAATATTGGCCAATATATTAACCTTTTCAACTTTTTGGATTTAAGAATGTTTTTTATTTCAGAAAAGAGAAAGTGGATCTTAAATTGGCTCTTGATGAAAACTGTGCTAATACAGAGACAGCTTTTCTCTTGAAATCATTTTAGAAGAGGACTTTTGATAACATCTCCTTTGCTGGTGATAGTGAAGGAGAAATTTAATAGCAAAATCTTTTTAATTTCCAAGTCTATTTTGAGTGCTTGGGGAAAACAAGTCATTTCTAATTGAAAAATCACAAGCTAGAAAGAGATATACTTTTCCTTAAATGTATAAAGAAAGGTTTGTAACCAAAGTGCAAGAATATATAATTCAGGTTTTAAGAATCTTGCAAATTTACATGACTCATGTGTACAGGAGAAGATAGGCTGGAGACTTGTGTATGGAAAGGCTTCAACTAACAAATAGACCGGCCCAGACTAGGGGCCCCACTGAAGCCCAGAGCAAAGAACAGCTGAAGGTTTTATGTGTAGTGAAGTGACTAAATTCTGTTTAAAATCTAAAAAACAATCGCTTTCCAAGTAGCAAGGGAAACTTTGGGATTGATAGTGAATTTTAAAATAATTTTCTATGGTGTTCAAATCTATTAAGACTGTTTTATCAGAGTAATTGCATTTAACCTTATCATTTTTAATTTGGTGTTTTAAAAGATCATTATATTATACTAGAGGCCCAGTGCACGAAACTCGTGCACGGGGGGTGAGGGGGGGAGGGGGGGCGGTGTCCCTCAGCCCAGTCGGACATCCCTCTCACAATCCAGGACTGCTGGCTCCCAACTGCTTGCCTGCCTGCCTTCCTGATTGCCCCTAACCGCTTTTGCCTGCCAGCCTGATCACCCCCTAACCACTCCCCTGCCAGCCTGATTGATGCCTAACTGCTCCCCTGCCAGCCGGTTTTCCCCTAACTGCCCTCCCCTGCAGGCCTGGGTCCCTCCCAACTGCCTTTCCCTGCAGGCCTGGTCGCCCCCAACTTCCCTCTTCTGCCGGCTTGGTCACCCCTAACTGCCCTCCCCTGCAGGCTTGGTCCCTCCCAACTGCCCTCCCCTGCAGGCTTGGTCCTTCCCAACTGCCCTCCCCTGCTGGCCATCTTGTGGTGGCCATCTTGTGTCCACATGGGGGAAGGATCTTTGACCACATGGGGGCAGCCATCTTGTGTGTTGGAGTGATGGTCAACCTGCATATTACTCTTTTATTAGATAGGATAGAGGCCTAGTGCACGGGTGGGGGCCAGCTGGTTTGCCCTGAAGGGTGTCCCGGATCAGGGTGGGGGTTCCCTTGGGGCGTGGGGCGGCCTAGGCGAGGGCCCTGTGGTGGTTTGCAGGCCGGCCACGCCCCCTGGTGACCCAAGCGGAGGCCCTGGTATCTGGGGTTTATTTATCTTCTACAATTGAAACTTTGTAGCCTGGAGCGGAGCCAAGCCTTCTGCTTGCTCCGTGGCGGCAGCCATTTCTGTTGGGATTTATGTATCTTCTATAATTGAAACTTTGTAGCCTTAAGTGGAGGCCTGGGCCGGCCAGGGCGTGCGGAAAGCTTGGCTTCCTCCATCGCCGGGGGCAACCCTAGCCTCCTGCTCTTTCCAGCTCCGTGGCTGTCTCCATTTCTGTTTGCATTTATGTATCTTCTATCATTGAAACTTTGTAGCCTTGAGTGGAGGCCTAGGCCGGCAAGGGCAGGCAGAAAGCTTGGCTTCCTCCATTGCCGGAGAAACCCAAGCCTCCCTCCTGCTCTCTGTGGCCGTAGCCATCTTGGTTGGGTTTATTTGCATATTCACTCCTGATTGGTTGGTGGGCATGGCCTGTGGGTGTAGCAGAGTGATGGTTAATTTGCATATTACTCTTTTATTAGATAGGAGGACTAGAGGCCTGGTGTATGAAAATTCATGCATTGGAAGGGGGGTCCCTCAGCCAGGCCTGTCCCCTCTCACAGTCTGGGAGCCCACAGGGGCGGGAGGCAACCTGGCAATCGGGAAGGCAATGCCTCCATCACACCTCTGCTGCTGCCACTGCTGGCAGCACAAGCCTTGGCTGGCCCTGGTTACCTGAGCCTCAGGTGGCCCTGGGTGGCTGGGCAGCCACCATCTGAGGCTTGCCTGCGCCTCAGGCTGGCCCTGTGCAGCTGGTGGGCTGAGGGGACTGGGGGACTCTGGAGGTAGGCGTGCCGCAGGATTGAGGGGACTGGGCGCCACCATCTTGTGGCTGTGGGCGCCGCAATCTTTGAAGGTGGGCAGTCAATTAGCATATTCCCTCTTTATTAGATAGGATTTTTAAAGGCCAAAATTAAACTTCACTATTTGAGCAGTTCTAGTGTATTCTCTTTGCAATAGGCCAGGCACACAAAATGTTGTTGGGGGTTTTTTGCAGTCCTTAAATTAATCTTCAAATGTTTTGGCTAAAATTCAGATAGAATCAACAAAATCTGGGCTGTTTTTAGTGTCAGTAATATTTACACTGTAAGGTTTCGTTTTCTTGCTGTACCATCTCAAGCCTTAAAAAATTGCTTCTGAATTAAATTTAATGCTCAATTTGACCTTACAGTAGCAAGCCAATTTCTTTTGACAATACCCAGAAAATACTATCAGATCTACTTTGGAAGTACAAGAAATCAGTCCAACCACTGCGTTTTGGGGGGAAATAATGAAAAAAAAAAACTGAGAAAAATTGTCACCTCCTACTAAAACAGTTGTTAGAGGCCAAATAGCAGAAATAAAAATTGTGGTGATCATGGTCACCTTTACCAGATCCCCTAGACCAGTGGTTGGCAAGCCCATTAGTCAACAGAGCGGCAAACTGCGGCTTGCAAGCCGCATGTGTCTCGTGAGCCGCAGTTTGCCAACCACTGCCCTAGACCACAAATGATAAATGAGCAGATCCACCTAGATCCCAAACTCAGCTATAGTCAAGACTCCAGTTAAACTTTATTTATTATGTAGCATAAGTAGCTTTGTTCCCTACGTGAGCTGATATTTAACTCAGGCCCCCAGCATCCTTTCATGAAGAAAAGGCACTTTCCTTCCTATGTAACAATAATCCTACTTTTAGGATAGTACTAAAATGTCCCTAAAGCTGTGCTATTCAAAGTGTGATCCTCAGGCCCAGTCAGTGGGCTGTCTGTTACTGGTCTGCAGCAAGTTAAAGGAGCTCACACATCTTCACTGTGTGAACCAGCCCTGTCACTAAGCACACTGCTCATCTGTTTGTCACGGCAGCTTCCTCCACAAAGGAAGCCAGAGCTCAGACATACGTCCTGGGAGAAGCAAAATGACAGTATTCTCTCTCAATGTTCTCTCTCTGACTTTCCAGGATTTTCTCTAAACTTTGGAAAGTTCTGCTCAGAATGTATAAAATGTGAGAACATGGCATTTTTGCTGGGCAATATTTTTAAAGAATAACATTATATATCCCACATATACAGAGTCCATCTATATATATAAAAGCCTAAGTGACTGTTACCACCAGTCAACTGAACGACTGGTCGACTGGTGCTATGATGCACACTGACCACCAGGGGGCAGACGCTCAATGCAAGAGCTGCCTCCTGGTGGTCAGTGCAATCCCACAGCCAACGTCCGGTGACCGGCCAACCTCCCATGATCCCTACCCACCCCCCCACCCCGGCCAGCCCTGATTGACCCCAATCAGGACTGGGGGAGATGGCCCCAATTGGCCCTGATCGCCAGTCAGGCTGAGGGACCCCACCCATGCACAAATTCATGCACCAGGCCTCTAGTATTATCATATTTAGTTATTACTCAGTTTAGTTCTTTCTCATGAAAGATACTTTCCTGTTTCTATGTAGCATCAAGATATAGGCAAATTAATAAGTTTAATAATATCATTATGCAGTGCTTCATAATGTTAATGATTATTGATGAGTGCTTACTGAGGTACTATGCCAAGTGCTTTATACTTATTAGCATATTTTAACCTCACATAACTTATTGCAGGAAGAATTTTTATCATCCTCTTTTTGGAGATGAGGAAACTGAGGCTCAGGAAAGTTAAACAACCTACACAGTATCAAACAGTGAGTCAGTAGTTAAAGCAGTAATTCAAAATCAGATCCATTCCCTCCAGAGCCCTGGCTCTTAGCCACTCTAAAGCCCAAAAGGGCCAATCAGATAAATGATAAAAAAGTGAATTACATTCAGATTCTGGCAACATGGTGGGCAAAACTCATACAGAGTTACCTTTAACCATAAATAAATAGGAAGGTAGGCTAAAGTATACTTTTTAAAAATGTCATCGTAATTGAAATCCAAGAAAGAGAATCACCAGGTGTGGGAAAGGAAGTGAAAGCTCAAAGGAACCAGATAAGGCCCGGCTGGCGTGGCTCAGTGGTTGAGCATTGATCTGGAAGTCATGGTTCTGTGCGCCCAGATTGTGGGCTGATCCCCAGGGAGGGGGGTGGGAGGGAGCAGGAGGGAGGCAGCCTATCAGGGGTTGTCTCTCATCATTGATGTTTCTATCTCTCTCTTCCTCTCTGAAATCAATAGAAATATTTTTTTTAAAAGGAGCGAGGTAAGAAAGCTGTGATTAGGACCCAAGGAGCTACTGGATTTGAAAGGAGACCCCGAGCTAATTCCCATGCGTGCAGAGACAGAGGATGGGATCAGTCGGACCAGTGCAAGCAGGGAACTAAAACTTAAACCTCGTAGAAAGCTGAGCTCCTCAAAGGTCACCCTTTTTTTAAAAAAGGAGACTTGAAAAACTTCATCCATCTAACTCATTTCATGTCCTGGGGGGGGGGAGGGGAGGGGTCCAGATCTGCCCCAGTGACATGGAAGTCTGGGGACAACCCAAAGCGTCACAGGCCCTCACACCATGAGGCCTTTTGACTTTTGTCCATTCTCTTAGCATTGCCCAGTGCAAATCCTCATCTCGATAAAAACATATGGAAATTTTAGAACAAAGAAAAAAGGAGCATTTTAAATATAACCGGAAGAGGGAAAAGTAAATAACAGAGAAAAGGTCAAATGGCCAGCAAAGAAAAAAACTACTCATCTGGCAGCAAACTTCTTTCTGGCAACAATAAAGATGAAAAGACATTGAAATGACATCTTCAAAAGTGGAGAAAAAATAACAATCAACCTGGGATTCTGTCCCCTGTAAACCATCTCTTAAGGGTGATAATGGCACGGAGTACACAGTGAGAGGAAAAACTACTGATCAAAACAATAATCTCACAAACATTATGTTGAGTGAAAGAAGCCAGACACAAAAGAGCACCTGCTGTACGATTTCCATTTGTGTGAAATTCAAAAAATAGGGTAAATTAATCAGGAGTGAAAATGTCTGAATAGTGGGGATGTGGGGCAGGGGAGACCCTCTGGTGAGATAGAAATATTACAGTTCTTAATCTACGTGGTATTTGCTTGGGTGTCTGCAAAAATTCATCAAGCTAAACCCTTTGCATGCATGCACATTACGTACCTCACTGTATTATTTTGATCCCCCAGAAAATAATATAAAACAAACAAACAAACAAAAAACAGAGGACATAGCCCTAGCTGGTGTGCTCACTGGTTAGAGCGTTTGCCTGAACACTGAAGGATTTCAGGTTCTATTCCCGGGCAAGGGCAAATATCTGGGTTGCAGTTTCTATCCCTGGCCCTGGTCAGGAATTGTGCAGGAGGCAACCAATCGATGTGTCTTTCTCACATCAATGTTTCTTTCTCTCTCTTTTTCTATTGCCCTCCTCCCTTCCACTCTCTCTAAAAATCAATGGAAAAAATATCCTCGGGTGAAGATTAACAACAACAAAAACCAAACACACACACACACACACACACACACACACACACACACGGGGCATAATACAGATTCTTCAAGTTTGCTTTTAATAAATATTCACTAGAAAACTGAGTTAGAACCCAGAGGATCAGAGTGCGTTGTAATAATGAACAGTGTGAAAAGAAAGTGGTAAATAAGAGGTTTCATTTAAACAGACATTGACTAACAACAATAATCATGTCTCTGGGATGTGGGAGTTAAAAGCAAGATGGAATTAAAACACTAGATAACAACCAGTGAGTGTGGTAAGAGTGGTAGGTGGTAATTGGAGTTAAAACATTCTAAGATCCTTGCTTTTTTCTGAAGGAGGGTAGAAATGTTGATTATGTTTGAGTGAATCTTAACAATTTAATGTAGTCACAAAAATCATAAAAACAACATCTAACTTTCATATTAGTTGATTGTAAAATAAGAATTAAGGCATTCAATCTAATAGTAAAGCAAGAAAGGAGAATACCAAGACAAGATAGAAAAAATAATGGAAGAAATGGGTCCAATTAAATTAGTAATCCTATATAATAAAAGCCTAATATGCAAAGTGTCCCCTCAAACGGAAGTTCCACTGGGAGTTCAACCAGGGGGTGGGGCCGGCTGGCCAACTGCCCAAGGCCCCTCCCCGAAGCTGGCCCTGCCCCAGCTAGCAGCTGTGGCAGGTGGCTGGGGGAAGGGAGGCCCCCTGCCACAGCTGGCAACCAGTAGGGACCCTACCCATGCAGGAATTTCGTGCACTGGGACTCTAGTTATAGTATAGATGTAATTTGTTAACAGTGTACTTTTTAAAAAAATATTTTTTTTATTGAGTTCAGAGAGGAAGGGAGAGGGAGATAGAAACATTAATGATGAGAGAGAATCATTGACTGGCTGCCTCCTGCACGCCCCCTACTGCAGTGTCTTTGACCAGAATCTAACCTGGGACCTTCAGTCCATAGGCTGACACTCTGTCCACTGAGCCAAACCAGCTAGGGCAACAACATACTTTTAACTGTTAGAAGATAAAGATTCTACCTATTGTTTGTAAGAGAGACTCCCGAACCAATTTACACAAAGCCA
Organism: Plecotus auritus; assembly: GCF_963455305.1. Taxonomy (NCBI): domain Eukaryota; kingdom Metazoa; phylum Chordata; class Mammalia; order Chiroptera; family Vespertilionidae; genus Plecotus; species Plecotus auritus. The sequence continues at coordinate 140,625,653 of NC_137776.1, read as the reverse complement.
AGGGATATAAAATGATAAATCAGGAAGATATTTTTAAAATGAGAGCCAATATAATCACATTAATATCAAGCAAAACAGACTTCAAGGCAAAACTATATTTTTAGGAATAATTCATCAGGAAGATATAAAAATTCTGAGCCTGAATCTCAAAGTAAATAAAGCCAAATTTGATTAAATGACAAGGAGAAATAGACAAATTCATAATTACAATGGGAAGTATTAACACACATCCCTCAGAAAAATGATACCTTAGGCAAACAAAAAAGACCAAAGATGTGGAAGAGTTGACCAATACTATCAATGAATTTGATATTTTGAGTATACAAAGAATATACAAAAAAACAGGTTTCATTTAAACAAACATTGACTAACAATAATAGTTAGGCAATATATAGTCTAAGCATGACACGCTTCATTTTCAAAATTGCAATGTATTAGGCCACACAAGGATGACCAATAAAGGGTAAACCGGACAAAGCATAAGACAACTGGGAGTGTTGAGGCTTGTGGCAAAAAGAAGAAAATGTGCCTTCTTAGTAAAATAAAACAAAAGTGCTCTTGCAGTTCATAGCTTCTGGTTTGAAACTTCTAAGTGACCGCACTGTTCTGAAACCATCCGAGACAAACATCTGCTCCTGCCTTTCGGCCTGGTTGCCCACCGACTGATCTCTGACAATTCACAGACAGTTGTACTCAGGGAAGGAATAGCTGTTATCTGTGAAAAAGACCATCCCCCCATCAGTCATTTTTAGAGTTGTAAACACTTCTCATAGGGGATGACAGGGCCTGGGGGTCCTGGGGGGCAGGGGAGGCAATTGTCTTAAATTAGATTTAAGGATTCTGTGACAAATTTTGGGTTATTCGTTGTTCCTTATCCTCAGACGTTCACCTCAAAGAGAGGCTAAGTGAAGTCTTTCTCTGAAGACGTTGAAGAATGGACCAAATAATTTTCTTCCTGGATACAGTTAAGACTTGACCTCTCTATTGAACGCATTTAGTAAGTGCTCACACGTTGTCATGGCTGAGAGACTATGGGAGCCTGAGGAGACTTGGACATAGATTGTCCTAGTGAGTTGGGTGAGCACAGGACTTACCAGGAACACGACAGGACTCCACTGGCACATCTAATTGTCTTACCTTTTTTTTTCCATGGTTTACATTTGATACTGTTCAATATCATGGACATAATATCCTAGATTTTGTGTATCCTGCTAATTTGTTAGCATTGTTAACACTTCATAATTCTGTGGCGTTCTTAGCCCTTCATAAATGATTCAGGATAGCCTCTCGTTTTGTTAGAGTTTAGTATCTCCTCTGTATCTTTTGCTGACCTAGAAATGCTACAGGCAGCTCCATTTTTAGGCAGGGATCCCTGAAGCGATCTGTGCAGTCTCCCACAGGTAACCTCCTTCAAGCTTGAAATGATTCCGTTTATTACTGTGAATCCCTGCCCCTGAGAACGTTTTAGCTGAATGTTTGCTAATTTCCTTCTCTGTTCAGCCTTTGCACACGAGATATCAGTCTGTCTCCAAAAACCTTCTTAACTTTTTTAAGTTAAGGCGTTGATCACCAAATGATATATCCCCTCGGTGCTTTGGGTTGCCACAAGAGGAATAAAACAACTAGTCACAGTTAACTTTACGGTGTAATTGGAGAACTAAGGCAACTATTGAGAGTGGCCGTCACCCCTAGCTCTAAGGACTAAATAATACTCACGTTTGTATTTTTCTAAAAGTGCTAAGTATCGGTCCCTTTTGCACAGAGTAATAACCTACAACTGCGCTTGGTCACAGGTACATCAGAATTCTTACCACAGTGGAAGTTGTTGTGACTGCGTTTACATACAGTCTGACAGGCTGTCCTCCACAGCCGTGCCCACAAACCCCTCGTCTTGCGTCTGTGTCCAGCATCTCTCTGGTTTCCCATATTTACCCCTAAGATTTCAGTCGTCAGCGTGTGGACTGAACAAAGATGTAAATGCTTTGGCTTGTTCTTGCCGACCAAAGGAGACCTGGTTTTGTTTCAGATCCAGATATATTTGAACCGATTTGGTATTTTCCACTTGCAACGGATTTCTGTGAATTGTGTGCGTTAATGGTTGTGCTTTAGGGGTTCCTATAAAAGACTTCATTCACTTCATTCTTCCTAGTTGGAGAATTACGTATCTAAATGCTTTTCTGACTTAGACTCAAGTGGCAATTTATGTTGAGCTATAAATATGAAAGTAATTTGGCTTTTCTGTTTTTCTTCTTCTTTCTTTCTTTTTCCACTTGACTGCTTCCTTGTTTTGGGTTCCTCCTTTAGTTTTAGATTGAAACAGGCACCCGAGTCATGAAGTTTGACAATTAAATGGGTAGTACTCTCATTACATAATAACTTACATAATTTTTTAAATAACACTAAGATAATTGAGCAGAGGACATGAACAATTTTCTAAAGAGAAAATCCAGATGGCCTGTATGCATTTTAAAAACTGGTCAACTCATTAGTAATCACAGAAATGTCAATCAAAGCAACCATGAAGTATCCCTTCTTATCTTTGAAATTCTACTCTGGTAGGTTACTTAAGCTGTTTCTCAAAATTTTAATTATAAAAAGGCATGAAAGATTTGGACGTTATCTTGTTATATTTTGACATATATTGCAAAGTGTTTGCTGAATTGTTGCACCAATTATCTTCTCACGCATGCCCATGTAGGGAGGAGATGCCGGTCTCTCTGCACTCGTGGTTACACTGACATGATCCCTTCCTACAGTGTTGTCAGCGATTGAACAAATCACAGCACAACTATATAATGTAATACCTTCAGGCATGAAATGTATATTTTGAAGATTTTACATAACACAGAAGAGATGCTTATGAAAAGGACAAGTGGCATGGTGAGTCGCCCCAGTCCCCACACTTCACGTAATCAAATAGGGTGTCAGGGAGGATGAAGGGTGTGTGGTATCTAGCACCCATTAATAGCCAGAGCAATCACCCATTTCTTCTATTTCCATTTCATACAGCCTAAGGAATCTTTAAAACTTGGGTGAGACAGCCCAGTGGAATAACTTGTTTTCTCCTGTACACTGGAACATGGTGGTGCAAATATTAAAACTTGCATCCTTGCCCTGTCCAGTTTGGCTCAGTGGATAGAGCGTCGGCCTGCAGACTGAAGGGTCCTGGGTTTGATTCCGGCCAAGGGCATGTACCTTGGTTGCAGGCTTCATCTCTGGCCCCAGGCAGGGCGTGTGTGGGAGGCAACCGATCGATGTGTCTCTCTCACATCAACGTTTCTCTGTGTGTGTGTCTCTCCCCCTCCTTTCCACTCTCTCTAAAAATCAATAGGGGAAATGTTCTCAGGTGAGGATTAACAACAACAACAAAAAACTTGCATCTGTGGCCAGATCATCCGCTACTGCTTGGAAGAAACCTGGATTGTCTCCAAGCAGAATGAGTTTCTGATGTTGAAATGTTCTTATCTGCAGTGGATCACTTAGTTTTGAATATGTATTTCGATTATGGAGATGTCTTCTCAGGGCACGTGCAAGGCATCAGCGTCACCAGTAGCTCTTCAGATCTCTTTGCTCACCCTCTGTCCTAGCATCTGTTTATGCCTATGACGAATTCTTAAGAAACTGCCTTGGGAAGAGAAATGATTTTTCTGCAGGTGTCCTTACTACTGAATCAAGATGAATACAGAAAGCTGTCTTTGGAATCAGATATCACCGTGTGTGTGTGTGTGTGTGTGTGTGTGTGTGTGTGTATGCGCGCGCACGCGTGCACACGCGTGTGTTAACCTAAAAATATCTGCTGTTCTCTGCTATTTTTAAAGGGTGTGCCTTATTTGAGAGGCAGTAGCAAAACCTCACAATTTTATTTTCAAAGTAGAAAAAATTAGACATGAAATGTTTTGACTGCTGTGCACCGAGGAAAGCTGTTCCTATGAGCACAGCAGATAAGTCTGCTGTATATTTACTAGTAAGCTCCCCGCAGGTGCTGGGTGCTGATGGGAGCTTTGGGTCAGTTTCTGTGCCAGTGCCTTTGGTGAGATATAAGAGGTTTAGATTCTTCCTAATCAAAAATTATGGATGGATCACATGGAAGCCAGTTGCATCTATATCCAATTCCTCAAGTTTGGAAGTGATGGTGCCTACTACTGTTATAAAGACGAGTGAATGCAAAGATGACTGAGTGCAAAGAGGATGGGTGGGCTTTCGAATGTGACACCCTGGGATCAAGTTCTGGCTCTGTTAGATCAGCACCACATGGCCTGAATTTACTGAGTTTGTTTCTTCACCTGAAATGTGGGAAAAACAACAGCCACTTGGCGGAGGTGTGAGGATTAAAGGTGAGCAAAAGTAGGTTTACTGTTGTGAATATGCAAAAACAGTTTATTCTTGTATTATTACTTATCGATTATTCTATTATTTATTTGTATTACAACTGTTAACTTACTTTTGCCCACTCCTGTATATGTAATATATACGGATCAACATGTGTTAATTACCATGAATATCGCCAGCATTTTATCAATATTGGATAAGTAGGTACTTGAATAAGTTGCTTTTCAAAGGACTTTATAATTGACCACGGTACACTTTGGGCTGCACTGCTGGCTGGGATGAGCTTTTCCAGGTGATGTACATGAACCTTCCACTACCTCTGGGCTGCACAGCATGCACCGGTGAGCAGCTCAGGGGTCCCTATTGTTTTCTGAGACCTGGGAATGGAGCTCTTTGCACCAGAAAAACTAGCAACCTCACATAGGATTCATTCCACACTTTTGTATTCATTAGCACCATGATGAACCAAATATTTTTAATTGGATGCTTAATAAATCTGAGTCAGACACTTTACTGAATGTGAGAAAGGTATGTTCTTTTCTGCCAGGAACTTGCAATGTACAGTATCCAGAACAATTTATATTTTTAAAAATCTGTGCTTATAACTTAGAATTCTAAGTCAATTTTTATGCCTCTCTAGTCAAGTCTTAAACCCCAGGAAGATCTGGCAAAAACAACCAAAATACCCATCAATAAGAGAATAGATGAACCAATTGTGGTATATTCATATAATGGAATACTACTCAACAATAAACAATGCTGAGTCCTTGAAAGGTACAACAATATAGCTGAATTTTAAATAAATTATGTTGAGCCAAGGAAGCCAGATACAAATGAGTATATGCTGTGGGATTTCATTTTTGTGAAGTCCAAGAAGAGGCTAATCTAATCCATGATGGTAGAAGGCACAACAGCAGTTAATTCTGGGGATATTGTTTGGGAAGGGGCAAAAAAGAAATTTCTAGGGTGATGAAAATGTCCTTTATGTTATAGATAAAAGATATGTATGTACACACACACACATACACGGTCATCATGCACTTAAAACCTGTGCATATACAGTATGTAAGTTATACCTCCATTGAAAAAAACAAAGTGCCACGATCGGGCACCATTTAGTTTGGGAAAAGAAAGTAAGGTGAGAGTAATAAGAGGTTAACTTTTAAAATATCATTGTTTCTAGGGTTCCACTTTTATAAGTTCTGTTTCTATAAAAGTGAATCTACCATTGAACTCTGATTTTAAAACTAAATAAAATTTGTCAACTCCCAGTAGACAAGTGAATTGGATTCCAACTTTTTAAAGTTTTAGCTCCAAAGCTGTTTATTATCTACTTATCCAGTGTTAACAAAATGCTGAGCGTATTCATGGTAATGAACACATATTGATTCTCTTTTTAAATTTTTATTTTATTGTTTAAAGTATTACAAATAGTAGTACATATGTCTCCTTTTTTCCCCCCATTGACTCTTATATATTAAATATCCAGGCATAAACAGCACTTGCTTTAATAGTGAGTTCTAGCCCTAACGTGCTGAGAAGAGTACCTGTTTTGAATGTAGACGTGACATTGATTTTAAATGTTTCTTTGGATGTATCAATATCTCAGTTCAGATAAAAGACCAAGTTGTGTTGTAAATTCATCTCCCCACCTTGGTTTTTGTTAAACTCTTCCATGAGCGAAGCAGCAGAGTTGAAGATGAGTGTGTGTTTGAACTCAATGTAAATTAGTTTTCCTGCAGGATCTCCTCATTTTATGCATAAAGGATGATACATTTGTCGCTTCTCCGTTTGCTCTGTGGTATTCTTTGTCCAGGACTAGAAGAGAAAAACAGCGAAACAGGCCAGGTGGGGGTGGGGGAGATATCTAGGTGAGGCCTAAATAATATAATAAACATCCAACTTATGGAAATCACCTGGAAGGCAAACACCAATTCTATCACTTCACTTTTTTCCTTAAAAACCTTCATGAGGGTTGAATGGTTTGTAAACGATCTCCTCTGTTGTACTATTCACAGCCTTTCATGATATTTTTTTTCCTAATCGTTCTAGACATTTTCTCCCACGTTTCTGCAGGAATCCCCACGCGGAGCTGTCTATCCACAGTGAGCTATGTGACCTTCCTTCTTTTCTTCCTTCCTCCCTTTCTTTTTTACACTTTTAGATTTTTTTCAGTTACAGTTTACATTCAATATTATTTCATATTAGTTTCAGCTGTGGGTGGTGGCAATATCGGGGGAAGACTTTGCAAAGTGCATGATTGTCTGAACTATGTGATATTTCTTAAAAACTCTCTGAATAGTTCCATTTTGGCCTCTCAGCATAGATCACTTCTCCTCATGCCCTTGCCTCCCCATCTCTCTTCCACAAAACCATGCCTTACACAGAGCAGGCATTCAAAGTTTAGAGAATTAAGGCAGGTGAAGAAAGAGAAAGCTGACACCTGTCTAAACAGCAAAGATTAAAAGAAAAATTGAAATGTTTCAAATTTACCATTTCATGGTACATAGGTTTTGCACTAATAAAGATTTCATGGAATCTTTCAAAAGCCTTGTCTCTCCCTGCCTTAAAAATTTCATAATAGCACATAATTAAGATTTCTGTTCCAGGAATAAAAAGGTCACCCAGTCTTATTTATATAACAAAATAGTTTAATAGCTGGAGAAAAAAGACCCAGAAAAAAAGATTGATTCTGAAACTCTATAAGCTAAAATAGAAAAGTACACAGATTATATTACATTATGTTTAAAATATTAATGCTCGTTTTGAAAGCCCCATGATCTGCTGGGAACCACTGTGTGGCAACGTTACAAGCAGCTGTGACCTTGTCCCCTAAAATCTGTCACCAAGATCTAATAGCTGATTAGAGATCCAAAATATATCCAGCAGATTATTTTTCCAAACATCTTTCTTTTCTCACAAAGCTGTATGTTTAATGAACATTATCTGAAGGCAGAATATGTCAACACTAATCTTCTCATAGCTGAGGATTTAACATTACTTGTGATCAGGTTTTAAGATAGTCATGTCCATAATTATATATATTTACACATATATGCGTAAGTAATATCTATAGAATACATGTATGTGTACATGTATATGTATTCACAGCCATAGAGTATAGCCACACATCTGTGAAATGTCCAATAAATCACTGCCTCCTGGTGGAAGGCAGTAAAACCTTCCTCCTTCCTCCTATCTCAGCACCTTTGAACTTGCTGTTGACTCTGTCTAGAATGCTCTCCCCGGGTAACTGATGCTCACTTGCCTATTTCCTCTGTCTTCACTCTTACTCCCTTTACAGCCCTTCATAGTACTCACCGTATACATTGGATCACTTGTCTTGTAAACTCCTCAATAAGATCTACAAGGGCAAAGATCTTCTCTTTTATTCATGCTATTTCCCTCGTGCTTACCACAATGCTACACATGTAACTGGAGTTCCATAAATATTTGCAAAATGAATGAATGAATGGAGAATGACTTAAAGTTTATCCAATCCTCTACCATCACATGAATTCCCTTTGTATCATTTCTAATACGAACCAACATTCATGAATTAATTGAAGGGCACTTGTAGCACAATATAGGGACAAAGTGAGTGCAGAAGAGGTAAAAAAAAAAAAATAAGGAAAATGAATGATCCAAGGTGAAATGGAGACAGAGGAGGAGGACGATTTCAGAGAACGTTTGAAAGGAAGGGAAGAAGAAGAAATCAGTCTGACCTGCAGGAAAAGATGGCTGGTGGCTAGATGCTGCATGCATCATTTGTCACAGAGCTTATTATTTTTATTCCTTAATTCCTTAGAAATTAATATCTGTAGCACTTTTTTGTTTGTTTTAAATATTTTTATTGATTTCAGAGAGGAAGGAAGTTGGAGAGAAAGATAGAAAACATGAATGATGAGAGGGAATCATTGATCAGCTGCCGCATGCACACCCCACACTAGGGATGGAGCCTGCAACCTGGGCATGTGCCCTGACCTGGAATTGAACCATGACCTCCTGGTTCATAGGTCAACACTCAACCACTGGCCACACTAGCCAGGCTCTGGGCAGACTTTTGGTTACAAGTACAGTGTATGACATTTTGGAATAACTAAATAAATGGTTAACTTCATCAAAGCAGGCCAGGTGAGAACTAATGACAAAGTCATTAGTACCATAACCCAAAGATTATTTGGTCCAATATAGACAACACCATACATGCCTCACCTAGTTTGTACCTTGTAACAATCATATCAGCAGGACAGGTATAGTTATTATATTCCCATTTTTTTCAGATAAGAAGACTGAGTCTCAGAGCCTTTAAGTGACATGCCTCAAGTTCATACATCTTATGCATACCAGATTCCAGATTTGGTGCTGGCTCTTTAGAATCCAAAGCCTATAATACATGATGGGAAAACTCAGTTGCAATTTTTGCCTCAATCCTGGGAAGCAAGTTACACAAAAGAAATTAGAAAATATATCTCCTTTGTCCTAACGTAAGCCTCCTTTCCATGTTGATATCCTCGTCAAGGTGTTTCCTTTTTTTTAAATTACACACTTATTTGAAGTCCTCCTGGTCTCTCTTCTTCCCACAGATACTGTGTTTATTGATTGGTTTGGATTTGAAAGGTACTTAGCTCTGCATTTACCCCCTTTTACCACGAGAGGTCACTTACAGGCCAGGGAGGCCAAGGCCACTGAGGGATTTGAGAAGTTGTGGAAGAGCTCAGAAATTAAAATGTGTAGACCATGCCCTGTTGCCTGACAAGCATGGAGTTGATGACTCATTGGACCACGGTGGCAGGGATTGACATATTTGTGGGGTTTAGACACCCTTGGACAAGAGAGGGGCAGAATTCAAGAGGACAAACAGTGCAGAAGCCTCGCTGAGAGTCTGACTCTCCACAGAAGTATGTACTTCAGCTAACACTGCCCTACACACCGACGGGGCCCCTGGTATTGTGCTGGGTGTTTGGACCATGACAGAAAAGGCCTAGCCCTTCTTCCCCACACCTGCCGCCGTCTAGCAAGGCGACTGACTGCTGCCTTCACGAATACTCTCTTAAGGGCTCCGCCTTAAAGATGAGATTGCAAGCAGCCTGCGATGGCCTGCAGTGGGTTGGGTTGGTGTCGGCCTACAGGTTGCTCTGGAACTTAGAATTTGCTTTTTTGTACACCTACCTGGGTAATGTAGACATTGGAGTCTTGTCCCTGTGATGCCCCTGTCTGTCTACCTCTGTGCTCCTGTTTTGAGAGCTCCAGTCTGTCTACCTCTGTGCTCCTGTTTTGAGAGCTCCAGTCTGTCTACCTCTGTGCTCCTGTTTTGAGAGCTCTGGTCACCCCCGCCCTGAGCGCTTCGGAGCTACCGCCACCGCTGTCCTGCCTCAGCAGCTCCTGTAACAAAGGAGATGTCAGCTACTTCTCCTCCCAAGAGATATGAAGTGACCTTGTTTGCCCCAGAGAAAAGAGCCAGTGGGCTCTGAGGAGGTTGGGGGTCCCAGTGAGCAGGATGTTCTAACTGGAGCACCTCACACAAGGCTGGCCAAATGGTGGTAGTACCCGCAGCCTCATCAGCACACACCCCTGTCCTTTCTCTGCCAGGGCTTCGTTTCTTGCCCCATCCTTTCCTTTGTCTTTCCTATTTCATCCACTTTCCCATTTTACCCATGTCTTCCCACGTTTTCTTCTCCTCGTTTTCTGCGCCCTCTGGTGGTCCTAACAGAAATGGGGGTGATGCAGGGGCAGAATTTGGCCCTTAAGCAGATGGTGCTTGTTTTAACTCAAACTGCATTCGAAGGTCTTTGGACGCGGCGTGCACTGTCCAGTTCGTGCCACGATCCCACCGCTCAGCAGTCGCACCTACAGCCGCATTCATTTAACTTGCCTGCCTGGCGCCAAGGCTGCGCTATCTTATGATTAAAACGTGGCCCTGCTAATCCCTGGGGGCTCGGGCATCCTGACCGCCTTTCACCCTTTCATGGCTCCCACCTGTTAGTTTGTCAGATGCTGCTCCTGTGCAGGTAAGCAGACAATTCACTGATAAGCTGGCTTAAAACATGGAAAACAGTAAGAAGAGCTTGCAGCCTCTGTCAATCTACTTGCAGCAGTTTCCTGCTGCTGCTGCTGCTGCTGTAACATCATCACAAATTTAGCAGCGTAAAACATCAAAACTTTATTACCTCAGGTTCTATACATCAGAAGCTGACATGAAGATGCAGGCCGGGCTCCGTCTCCTGGAGGCCCTGACGGAGGCCCGTTTCTTTGCTCATTTAAGTCGAGGGCAGAATCCAGTACCTTGCAGTTGTCAGATGCAGGTCCCCATCTCCACGCTGGCCGCCAGTGAGGCTGTTCCCAGGTTCTGGAGGCCACTTATACTTCTTGGCTAATACACACACACACACACACACACACACACACACCTTCTTCAGAGTCAGCAATGGGAGGGTCAGATCTCTCCTGTGCTTCCCATCTCTCCTCCTCTTTCAGACTTATCTCTGACGCAGCTGGAAAAGATGCTCCATGCTTGAGGACTCATGGGATTAGGTTGACTCAGATAATCCAGGGTAATCTCTCCATCTCAAGGCCCATCCCTTACTCACATCTACAACATTCCTTCATGTAAGGTAACATCTGCACAAGTACCAGGTTAGGGCATGGACACCTTTGGGGGCCGGTGCTCTGCCGACCATGCCGTGGTCCCAGCCCTTGGATGATTGTATCTGAAACCAGACATGGAATGGCCCTCTGAGTAAAGCACCTGACGAGGGACAGGGAAAGCTTGGACCTTGTTCCAGCCCTGCAGCCAGCACCCTGGCCAAGGCTGTTGAGCTTCGGTGCTTGCTTATTTGTTTTGTTTTATTTTTTTATATTGCCAAGATGTCCAGCTTTAACCTACCTTAGACATTGAAAATGACAAAAATGAATCAATATTCTAGTCATCCGAGACCTACTTATTATTCATTCTCCCCCTCTTAATTACAAAGAGAAGTCAGGTTTTGTGTGGGGTAGCAAGGTGTCTAGCCAAAAAACAAAATGAACGACAACCAAAGCAAACCGATGGTTCTGGGCTTTCCTTACAGCTGGCGGTGGTCCGTGGGACACGGTTCTGGTTGAGGAGCTATAAGTGGAAATCACCAGACAGGGATTCTAGGAAAGCTCTTTGGAAGGAACTGATTCAGTGGATACATGCCCTTTCTTGCTCTCTGTCCTGCTCCCTCTGCTTGCCTGGAATACAGACGTGATGGCAGGTGCTCAGGCTGCCGCTGGAAAGTGTGAGGATGAGGGTCAAGCCCTAAGCACGGCAGAGTGGAAAGCTGGAAAGAGGCAGCATTGTGGGTAGCCATACCAGCCCGGGACTACCCACTCCGGGGTTTCTTTTATAGGAGAGAAAAACATGCCGAAGTGGGCTTGGAGAGGGGAGGGGGCAGGGGGTACTCTGTGGCTAAGCATCTGAATTTAACTCCCCATGGGTCTCTGTGCTCTAATGACTGATTCTTACCCTGGAGACTCTCGCAAGATTCAAGTGTCTTCCGGGAAGTGAATTTTGAAAAATAACTTTTACTTGATAATGAATTTAACTCTATCAAGTGATTTTAAAAAATAACTTTTAAATTGCAATCTCTTCCACATACTTCATATCATTTTATAATCAGAACTAGAGGCCCGGTGCATAAAATTTGTGCATGGGGGTGGGGTGTGTCCCTTAGCCGAGCCTGCACCCTCTCCAATCTGGGACCCCTCCAGCAACCCGGGCAGTCGGACATCCCTCTCACAATCCAGGACTGCTGGCTCCTAACTGTTTGCCTGCCTGCCTTCCTGATTGTCCCTAACCGCTTCTGCCTGCCAGCCTGATCACCCCCTAACCACTCCCCTGCCAGCCTGATTGATGCCTAACTGCTCCCCTGCCAGCCTGTTTTCCCCTAACTTCCCTCCCCTGCAGGCCTGGGACCCTCCTAACTGCTCTCCCCTGCAGGCCTGGGTCCCTCCCAACTGCCGTTCCCTGCAGGCCTGGTCGCCTCCAACTTCCCTCCTCTGCCAGCCTGGTCACCCCTAACTGCCCTCCCTTGCAGGCCTGGTCCCTCCCAATTGCCCTCGCCTGCTGGCCTGATTGCCCACAACTGCCCTCCCCTGCTGGCCTGATTGCCCACAACTGCCCTCCCCTGCAGGTCTGATCACCCACAACTGCCCTCCCCTGCAGGCCTGATCCCTCTCAACTGCCCTCCCCTGCTGGCTGTCTTGTGGTGGCCATCTTGTGTGTTGGAGTGATGGTCAATTTGCATATTACTCTTTTATTAGATAGGATAACCCTATGAAGCCAGTGGTCAGACATTGGCACTGCTTTCATTCATAGCTCAGGAAGCCGAGGCACAAATAGCTTTAGCAGCCTTCTTATGGACCCCAGGTTCTTACTGATATCTTCTGATTCTAAGCCATTTGCTCTCTCCTGATCCTCACTGTAAGGTTTATTCCTCAATGTTGTATTTTAAGAGAACCAATGGTTTCTGATGCTTTTTTTTTTTCCTTTTGCCTATTATGATGTGTATTTAATATGGAAAAACTCTAAGGTTATTCTTCTCAAGGCTCTCTCTCCCCAACCCACTGAAGCTGGTGCTAATGAAGAAAGCATTGGTCATACCCACCGTGGAGCCTCTCACAGAGGAGGTGGCTATGTCCTGGGAATGGCTCTGTGACCCTGGAAGCCACCACTGAGCACTCGCTCTGGGTTCTCTCCCTCCCTTCAGCTCTCTCTCTCAGTCTCCTTCCCTAACCAAAGCATGCTGGGCTGTTCCTTCAGCAGCATCCCTGGGTGGGAACAATTCCTAGAGAAACCGAATTGAGGACAGAAAAGGCAACCCACCACCTGTCTCAGGGAGCTACTTCACAGCCCCGAAGTAGATGGAGCCCTGACTAAGAATACCTCACTCTCATTCTGCTGCTTGCTGTGGTGAACCAGCTGGTCAGAGAGATTGCCGGGTCTAAGTCTCGTGGGTTAACCTGAGACAAAGGCAAAATGGTGGTTTTTATGCTGATGACACAGAATCCAGGCCAAGTACAAAAGACAGCTCAACACAAAGGCACTCTCGCATTCATATTGCTTTGTCTACCCGAAGGACTGAAGAAGTCTCAGTCCAGATTGTGAACTTAGAAAGGCTCACAATTATCTTGTATAACTTCAAAGATCATAATACTTCAGGAAAAGTGTAGACTGCTGAGGAGGGAGGAAGTGTGTCCCACCAGCCAGAGCAGGAGAGCTCTTCAAACGCCTGCCTTTTCTCTGAAGCGGTGACCACTTTGACCCGAATCTTCCATGACATTTAGAAGCCTCTTTGTTGAAGGTCATTCGTTGGTAAATTGACTTAAATATCCCATTTTCAAATTTGATCTCTTTTAGCATTGAAGATAATTTTACATCTGAGTCCAAATGGTAAGATTCAGGATATTGAAAAATCACCATCATGAATGCAAATTAGCAAGGGGCTTCCTACGTTATGCAAGGCACCCTGAGGATTACCAACTATAGTAGAGGCTCGGTCACTGCCATTATTGTGTTCAGAATCTAAAGGGAGAGACAGACTAAACACCTAATTTATACTAATAAAAGGGTAGTATGCTAATTAGACCAGACGTCTTCCGGACGACCATCCGGATGTCCTTCCAGACAAAGCCACAGTGGCTGCCTGAATCTCAGGCAAGGCGCCGATGGCGGCTGCCACTGCCCAGGGCTGGCCCGAGGCTCAGGCAACAAGGGCCGGCCAAGACTTGTGCGGCCAGCAGTGGCAGCAGCAGAGGCATGATGGGGGCGTCACCTTCCCCTCATCGCCGGGTTGCCTCCCTCAGAGGGAGGCCAGAGGCAGCAGTAGCAAGGTGGTAATAGGGGCGGTGCCTTCCCCTGATGGGCCCATCACTTCCCGCAGAGGGAGGCCAGACTGCGACTTAGGTCTGCTCCCCCTGAGCAGGCCTAAGCCATCAGTAGGACATCCCCTGAGGGCTCCCAGACTGTGAGAGGGGCCAGGCTGGGCTGAGGGACCCCTGCCCCTCCGCAGGGCATGAATTTTTGTGCACCGGGCCTCTAGTAAATAATAAAAACAAAAAAAGGCTCAGTGCTTTATGGCTCTTTGCAAGCATCTTATTTGAGTTAGTAGATGTCTCCTGCCCAACATGACCCTGTGTTCTTGTTTGAATTGGTTAGAATGATCAGTTGTGAGTAATAGAAACTAACTCAAGCTAGATTAAGGAGGGCAGAAAGTGGAAGCAAGAAGTATTAACAGAACATGTAAGTGTCTTATGGATCCCAAGAACATGCATCCAGTCAAAGAAGGGACCGGAAAGCTAGCAAGCATCCAGGCCGGTGTTTGTTTTTGCCGTACTCTCTCATCCACCCTTTGTTTCTCTGTGTCAGCCTCCCTGTGCCAGTTAGCCCATCTCCCACCAAGCCCATTTGTGCAAGCTGGCTAGGGTGGTTTTCGATTCTCCACATGAAGCCAGCCCAGATTAGAATTGAAATCTTAGTTCGATTTCTAAATTTCTGCAAAGAGAACTGTACCTTATCATGGGTAGGGGGGATAACCCGACGATCATGTGGATGATAGAAAAGCAATTCCAGGGAAAGGAGAACTGTAAGAAACTGCACAGAGACCCCAAAGGTGTCTTCCAGTCTGGCTGGAGAACAAACCCTTGGTTTCAGTGTGGGCCAAGGCCCTAGTGGGCAATGGCAGGTGGGAAAGCAGAGACTCCTATCTATTGAGGGTCCATCCTTAAAACCATCCACACAGATAACAAGCATTCTCCACAGACTGAATAAATAGTTTATCCTGAGCAGATGGCCTTAGGTGTTTTCCAGCTGTGTGTGGCTGTTCGTATAATTAAAACAATTTAATTTTTTAATGTGTCACTGAATTAATTCTGTCTTTTAGTTATCATATGTCTGTTGCCATCACTGGGCACTGCTAGTAGAGCTACCCTGTGTGAGAGTTCCCTTCGTGCACAATAATGGAGGACCCGGTGTGTATGTCAGGTGTGGACTGGGAGCCCCGGTGAGCAGCTGTGAGTGTTGGCTGGGATGTTCAAGAGGGAATTCTACACATGAATTTTACCTTATTAGTTCCCACTCCATTTTTTCTTGTAATATCATCAATTTTTCTACAGCTGCCTTACTGCATGGAAGTATATGTATAAATATAATAAATTATTAGAAAGTCAACTTGTTATATTTATATTACTTTCAACTCCATTTAATAACAGGAACTGAGCCAACAAAGAGTTGATAAGGTCCTTTGCAGTGTGCCATAAGGAATTTTAATGCATGACTTGTAATTTGCATGGTGATTATTGACACATGAACAAATGCTTTTAAAGTATTTAAAATATCCCTTAAAGGTACCCTAAGTACTGAAAGTACTGTTTGCACCATTTTATAAATTCGTCATGGATACTGCAAAGGGAAATTTCCATTCCAACCTAAAAATAACAGTAACAATAAAATAATAGTAGTAGAAGCTAGTATTATTATGGCCAGTTCTTGATACAAAGACTCCACACTTTATAACATCTTTTATTCTTGCAACAAATGCCGATACTATATCCACCCCTGTTATAGGGAAGGAAATTGAGTTGGAGAGGCCTGCAATTTATGTCAAGTTATTTAGATCCAAATTAATGTGCTTTAACTGTTTGCAAAATACTCCCTTAAATGGGAGAAATGACGACAGAGAGATCCAATGAACCCATTAGCTTAACTGGGGGAAATTCAGACATTGCTGGCCCATTGAAGAGACCAGATCCATAGCTTCGTCAGTAAGACCAGATCCTGGAAAAAACACTGCAAGTTCAAATCCCAGCCCCTCCGCTTATCTGCTCTGTGACCTGGGAAAGGCACTTGACTTATCTGTTCCCTGGTTTCCTCCACTTAAAGCTGAAGACACCTACTTCAATAGCATTGGTATAGGGATTAAATAATATCTAAGTGAGTAGAAGAATCCCTGAAACATAGGAAATGCCATCTGAGTGCTTTTGATTGGCCTGGGGCCTGTGTACGTGGTGTGTTAGCCAAGGGATGTTGCCAGTGCTAATTCTGTGAGGCCGACAGCAACACCCGTGGGGCAGTCTGGAAAGGCAGCAGGGTACAGCATCAAGCGCTTCCTCAGCCCCATAATCATCACTTTCTAGTGGTTTCCAGACCTCTGTGTTCTGCCCTGAGTGGGGAACCAAGCAGCCACTAGGACCCCAGGCACGGTGCAGGCTGCGGAGGGCAGGCCAGGTGGGGAACCCCTGCACAGCCCAGGCTGGGACAACCGTCAGGGGCGTCCCTCCAATTAGCGGCCACCGCCCCTCTCAGGGCCGACACACTTCCATTTTAAATCCATCAAGTGCCATTCTTAGAAACTAAAGAACCCTAACTAATTGGACAATACAATAAGATTTCGGTCCAGGGACGGTGGCACGTTCAATGGAGTTTGCAGAGATCTGATTGCACTCCTGCTGTGCAGTGGGCTGCCGGGGCCTGTAGAGCCTCTTAACCTCGTCGTGCTGACTTCCCTGCAAGGACAAGGCGAGCCGGTTCACTTGCCCTCTCCTTCTGCCCCAGCAGTCCTCACAAGCTCAGGGCTATTTGTGATTCATTTCTGTTTGGTTCAAAGAAATACAACTACAGAATTGCGAGGGTGACATGCTGTTTTTCTGTAATTCAGGAGAGATTCTCTGTCTTAAGTAGAGTGACCATTCAGTTTATCACCCAAACTTGGATGCTTTTGAGAATAAAAGGAAACACTAAGCCTATTAAAATTACATAAATTGCCTGGCCCCTGCATGGCTCAGTGGTTGAGCATTTGACCTATGAACCAAGAGGTCACAGTTCGATTCCTGGTGAGGGGGGGCGGGGCGGTGTGTGTGCAGGAGGCAGCCAATCGATGATTCTCTCTCATCATTGATGTTTCTGTCTCTCTCTCCCTCTCCCTGCCTCTCTGAAATCAGTAAAAATGTATTTAAAAATTATATAAATTTTCTTGGAAGACAGTTCAGCAGTTTCTTAACAAAACTAAACATACCCTTTCCGAACATATGATCCAGCAATTGTGTTCCTTGATATTTACTGAAAGGAGTTTAAAACTTGTGTCTACACAAAAACATGAACATGGATGTCTATAGCAACTTTATTCATAATGGCCAAAACTTGGAAGCAATGGATAAATAAACGGTGTTACATCCAGACAATGGAATATTACTTAGCACTAAAAAAAGAGAGAAAGAGATATCAAGCCGTGAAAAGATACGAGGGAAACTTAAATACATACTGCTAAGTGAAAGAAGCCAATCTGAAAAGGCCACACACTGTATGATTCCAATTCTACGCCATTCTATAAAAGGCAGAACTGCGGGGACGGTGATAAGATCAGTGGTTGCTAAGAGTTAGGGGAGAGGAGAGGATGGAAAGGTAGAACACGGGAATATTAGGGCAGTGAAATTATCCTGTATGGTACTATAATGGGAGAAACAAGTCATTATACACTTATCAAAATAAGCACATCGAAATGTACGACACAAAAAATAAGCCCTAATGTAAACTATGGCCTTTGATGACAATGATGTCTCAATGTAGATTCATCTGCTGTAACAAAAGTACCACTCTGGTGGGAGATGTCATGGATGGGTAGGGGGCAGGGAGGTTTATTTACTCTATCTACTTTCTGCTCAGTTTTGCTGTGAACCTAAAACTGTTTTAAAAAATAAAACCTACTTTCTAAAATTATGTAATTTTCAGGCATATTTATTTATTAATCAGTTTTATTATGAATAGATATATTTTGTAACTATTTCAAAAATAAAACTAGTTTTTATAAAAGTAAAAAACAATTTTAAATATAAACTGGGATTTTTGTCCCAGGAATCAGGTATCACATTAGTCTCAAGCAACATACTCTGATTTGAAACTAAAAAGAAAAAGTTAGCATGTTTATTAGTAAACTAGAGGCCCAGTGCACGAAATTCAGGCACTGCGGGGGGGGGGTGTCCCTCAGCCCAGCCTGCACCCTCTCATAATCTGGGACACCTCATGGGCCTAAACTGGCAGTCGGACATCCCCTGGCAGTCGGACATCCCCTGAGGGGTCCCGATTGCAAGAGGGATGCCCGACTGCTGGTTTAGGCCCGGTCCCTGCAGGCCTGTGGGAGCACACTGACCACCAGGGGGCAGCTCCTGCCTTGAACGTCTGCCCCCTGGTGGTCAGTGCACATCATAGCAATTGGTCAACTGGTCATTCTGGTCATTCTGTCGCAATGGTCACTTAGGTTTTAATATATATATAGATTGCTTTTCTATCATATATTTCTCCTTCTTTGGGGCACATATGCTATCAAGCTTTCCCCCTTTTTTTTAGGGTTTTATTACTGATTTATTGAGTAACTCATACTGTACCCATACTCTACTAAGTGCTTTACATACATCAAGTTAGTCCGTACTAAGTAAAGGCTTGCTCTTCCATTCACTCAAACATCTGTATAGGACACTTGTTAATTGTCACACACTGTTCCAGACCCTGGGAACACAGCAGTGGTGGGGGAGGAAGGCAATAAATAAGTAGGTGATATGTCAGGTGAAAAGTGCTATGAAGAAATAAGAAAAAAGTGAGAAATCTAGAAATATTAAATAGAAGGAAGAAAAAGAAAATAGAAAGGTAAACCAATGGTGATGGGGACTGCTATTTTAGATTGTCAGAGAGAACTGCTCTTCAAGGTGACACTGAGGAGGAACATGAGGAAATAACAGAATAAGCCATGTGACCATCCGGGGGAAGATCATTCTAGACAGAGGGAACAGAGACTGCAAAGGCATTTTTGGAATAGCAAGGACACTAGCGTGGCTGAGCAAAGGTTAGCTGAGGGGCGCATGGGATTCGAGGTCAGAGTGACCCGATTGGATGAGGCCCATAGATCATTGTAAGCATTTGGGGTTTTGCTTAGTGGAAGACAGGAAACCACTGGAGGAGTTACATGATGTAATTTGCATTTTGGCGAGATTGTGGAGCCTGGAGACAGGTGAGGAAGCTGTTGAAATAGTCCAGGTAAGACTGGCAGGGGTTGCAGCAGAGCGTATGAGAAGTGCTTGGTTGATTCTTGATCTGTTTTGAAAGCAGAAAGGACAAGAGTTGCTGACTGATCTGATATAGGATCTGAGAGAAAGGATTTAGGGATGACACCAAAGTTTTGCCTGAGCAACTGCAGGAAGGGCAGTGAGGAAGACGGTGGAAGGAGTAGGTTTAGAAGGAAATGTCAGAAGTTTACTCTTAGGCACGATATTGAGGTGTCTGGGAGGCACCCAGCATAAGAAGGCAAGGAGGCAGGTCTCGACAAAGAGTTCAGGGGAGAGCTCTGAACTGGGACTGTAAATGGGAGGACTGTCATTGTGTAGGGCGTTTATAAGCCGGGCATCTGCCTGAGATCACCTGAGGGGACAGGGTAGACAGAAAAGAAGGGTCGGAGGACTGAGCTTCCAATGGGAAGAGGCCTGGGAGATAACAAGGAGCAGCAGGGTGGGGAACCAGAGGAAGTGGTGTCCTGAAGCCAGGAGAGAAAGAGGGTGTGATCAGCGGTATCAAATCTGCCACGGTCAAAGCCAATGACTGCCAGATTTTGCAATATGGCACTAGTTGGTGACCTGGACAAAACCTGATTCAGTGGAGTGGTCGGGGTGAGAGCCCAACTGGAATGGCCTTCAGGCATAGCAGAAGAGAAAGGAGAAACCAAGAGACAGGCTGAGGCGGGTTAATAACCTTGCGCGTGAGAGCCCATCTTGTGTGTGGCAGAGCCCGGATTCTAACTCCGATCTTTCCTACTCCAAAGTCTGGACAGTTTACAGTAGAGGAGAGAGTCCTGGGTCAGGAGTCAATGCATCTTTGACACTAACTAGCTATGTAACCTTGAGAAATTCATCATTCAACAAATGTATCTGAGGTCCTACTGGGTGCCAGGCACCATGCTGGGTGTGAGGGCTACAAAGATGGATAACCCAGACCCCTGGGCTCCGGCTGCACCCAGAGGGTGGGGGGGGAAGGACGTTAAGGATGGCTCTGAGAAAGGTGAAACACTCTAGTTCTTCTCCTCATAAACAAATGGGCAGGTTGGGTCAGGAAAGCTCTAAGTTCTTTCTTTTTATTATTTTTTTTATTGTTGACAGTCTACGTGCGTTTTTTTAATCCTTGAATTCCATACATGAGGGATATAAGTGAATCCTTTCACCTACAGATTAGGAAGGGAAAACCAGCAGAGAATTCCCAGCCTCTCCAAGGTGTACCGCAGAGGTGTTTTAAAGATGCCATCTGCTAATTAGAATTTTTAATTGAGAGAAATGTGTGCAGGCACTTGGTGTGCAATTAGAGCAGCAGAATAAAAGCATTAGAAGTGGCCTCATTCACTTCCCAAACTGTTGAAATTAATTTTATAATTTTCTGCCCATGTAAGTGACCAGATCCCATACAGATAAGCTGGGGAACTACTGGTAGATTTTAATGAGATTACCCTCGTCAACCAAGGAAAAAGGTAAAAAACCTTTCATAGAAAAATATAACCATGGCTACACGTAGAGAAATAGAAATTCCTTGGAGTTGAAGGGAATGACTAAGATTGGGAAGGAGGCCCCTGGAAGTAGCTACTAAAATTTGAACTTGTGTTGGTTTGGATGCCTTGACTTGGGGCCTGGCATCTGCTTCAACATAATCCCAGAGGAGGGCACAGTGGGTCAGGCATGGAGGCTCAGGACTGGCCTTTAATTGCGTCCGTAAGGCTTGCAGCCTGTCTGTCAAATGGAGAGAATAAGTACTCTGTTCCCTTTTGCTCTCCATATGTTTGACATTTTCCATAATAAAAATTGTTTTATCATGTGTATTTCTTTCAACCAGCCATCTAAACTTTTAGGAATATATTCCATAGAAATAATTGTATAAACCCATATGGGTATGTATCCCTGAAGGTGTTTATTGAAAAATATGGAAATAACCTAATAATCGTTAATACGAAAATGGTTATGTGAACCATATATATGTTGACATCGTTAAACAGATTAAGTTAGGGGAAACAATCTTATACAACATCAAGGAAAACTCACACCATCCACCTAATCCTTTATTCTTACGTATGGACAGGAATCACCAAATACGTGGAGAAAACTTGCAGCACAAAAGAGAAAGGCCAAGATAAACAGAAAAAGCTAGCCCAGAGGAAACAGAGACAACTGAGGAAACTCCAGACAAACAGCAGCTCTCAGGACTACGTTCAGAGAGATACATGAACTCATAAGGTCCATTTTAAAATGACATGAAATCAGATAATAAAAAAAGAATGAGTTCTTACAGATTAAAGATAGACTACCCAAAAGTTCAACAGAAGGGCTTGGGGGAAATAAGCTGAGGATATTTAATAGAACATAAAGCAAGAAGAGAAAGAGGTGGAAACAGTAGAGAAAAGAAAAGAGAAGTGGAGGACCAGTCCAAAAGCTCTGATACAGTCACTAGGGAAGACAGAATGGAGGTTCCTCAAAAAATTAAAAATAGAACTACCATGACCCAGCAATTCCACTTCTGGGGATTTATCCAAAGTAAATTACAACAGGATCTCGAGGAGATAGCTGCACTCCCGTGTTTAGTGCTGCATTATTCACAATAGCCAAAAGACAGAAACAGGCTAAGTGTCCATCAGTGGACTAATGGATCAAGAAAATATTATATGTTGTGTGTGTTTTTTCAGCCATGAGAAAGAAGGAAATCCTGCCATTTGTGACAACATGGATGGACCTTGAGGGCATTATGCTAAGTGAAATAAGTCAGACAGAAAAGACATACTGTGTGATATCACTTTCATGTAGAATCTAAAATATCTTAACTCATAGAAACAGAGAGTAGAATGGTGGTTACCAGTGGCTGGGGAGTGTGGAAAATGAAGAGATATTGGTCAAAGGAAACAAACTTCCAGTTATAAGATGAATGAGTTCTGGGATCTAATGTGCAGCAAGGTGATTGTAGTTAATAATCCTCTCTAATAAAGAGGGAATATGTTAATTGACCATCACACCCTCAAAAAGATGGCAGCACCCACAGCCAATAAGGAGGAAATATGCTAATTGACTGCCACACCCTCAAAGATGGCGGTGCCCACAGCCACAAGATGGCAGCACCCAGTCCCCTCAGCTCCACCAGGGCGGCAGGCACGCGCACGGCCAGGCCCACCCCCATGCGGGTCTGGCCTCTCTGCACGCCTGCCTCCGGAGTCCCCCAGTCCCGTCAGCCCCCCAGCTGCCCAGGGCTGGCCTGAGGTGCCTATGCCTTGGATGGCAGCTGCCCAGGGCCAGCTGAAGACACAGGCAAGCCTTGGGTAGTGGCTGCCCAGCCACCCAGGGTCCCCCGAGGCTCAGGCAACCAGGGCCAGCCGAGGCAGAGGTGTGATGGGGGCATTGCCTTCCCCTGATTGCCGGGTCGCCTCCTGCCCCTGAGGGCTCCCGGACTGTGAGAGTGGGTAGGCCGGGTTGAGGGACCCCCCTTCCAGTGCATGAGTTTTTATGCACCCGGCCTCTAGTCCTATATAATAAAGGGTAGTATGCAAATTGACCCTAACAGTGGAACGACCGAGAATGACTGATCACTATGACATGCACTGACCACCAGGAGTCAGACGCTCAATGCAGGAGCTGGTCCCTGGTGGTCAGTGCGCTCCCAGAGTGGGAGCTCTGCTCAGCCACAAGCCGGGCCGACGGCTGTGAGCACGGCGGCGGTGGTGGGAGCCTCCCTTGCCTCCTCAGCAGCGCTAAGGATGTCTGACTGCAGCTTAGGCCTGCTACCAGGCTGCCAGAGGGATGTCTGACTGCCAGTTTAGGCCCAATCCCCTGGGGAGCAGGCCTAAGCCGACAGGTGGACATCCCCCGAGGGGTCCTGGACTGGGAGAGGGTGCAGGCTGAGCTGAGGGACCCCCCCCCCCAGTGCATGAATTTTCGTGCACCAGGCCTCTAGTACTGTATTACATACTTGAAACTTGCCAGAGAATAAATCTTACATGTTCTCATCATACACACAAAAAGAAACAGTAATAGTATGACATAATGGAGGTGTTAGCTAACACTAAGGTGGGAATCATTTTGCAGTATATAACTGGGTAAAATCAACAGGTTGTACATCTTACACTTATACAAAGTTATATGTCAATTATATCTCAGTAAAGCTGGGAAAAGAAAAGACTCCAACATATGAGCAACAGGAGGCTCGGGAAGTAAAGCCAAAGAAAATGGCAGGGGGAAAGGAAGGAAATTATCAAGGAGATAATAGAACATTCCAAAAACTGAAGAGAGACACAAACCTTCAAACTGAAATGGCCTACCAAGTGCAGAAGACAATGATTAATTAAAGAGTTAAAGCCTCATTCTCCTGAAATTTCCAAACATTAAGAACAGGAGCAATATGTTGAAAGATACCAGAGAGAAGAAAACTACAGGAGGATCTGAATTAGGCTAATAGCAGACTTCTCAGCAGCAGCCTGGAATACTGGAAACGTGACTCCAGCATGGTCCTCAGACCAGCGGCAGGATCATCATCTGGGGACTTCTTAGCCATGCAGAGTCTCAGGCCCCACCCCCGGCCCACCAGTGAGAATCTGCCTTTTAATAAGATCTCCAGGTGACTCATATGCACATAAACAGGCTAGAACACAAAGGATGATGACTTCATCTTATGAAAAAAATTATGAAGATAGAATTCTATCCCCAATGATCAATTGAGTATAAAGGCAGAATCAAAGCACTTTAAGGCAAAATACAAAATACAAAAAATTTACCATTCAGGTGAGCGATGTTGGTAATGGGGGAGGCCATGCATGTGTGGGGACAGGGCATATAGGGGAAATCTCTGTACCTCCCTCTCAATTTTATTATAAAGTTAAAAATACTCAAAAGATGGTCTTTCTTTTTTTTTTTTTTTTTTAAAAAAAAGGCTAGTATTTAAAATTACAAATGTAATTTGTAATAAAATAAAACGTATAATTTTTAAACATTGGGAGACAAAAGGAAAGGAAGGATTAAGTGAACTAAATGCTGCGTTTTCATCTTTCATCATCTTTCATAGCAGGAAGTCAATAGATATTGCCTAAATTAACTCAGTAAATTGTGATGTATTATGTAGAGATATGGAGCTAAAAGCAGAAACAGGATATGTTTTCTCCCGATCCGCAGTGATTCTTTTCTAAAGCTGAGCGTTAATGACTTGCTTTGAGGCCCCACTGAAATGTTCCCTGCGCTGATTGATTAGAATAACATAAACAAGCCCACATCTTTATTGTAGTCACACATTAAAGGTTCATTTACTGGCAGTGGCAGTCCAGTGCAGTTTATTTCTGGTCAGTAGGCAGTTTTCCTTCCCTTGGTTGAGTCAGAGATTTGGGCCGTTGGTTTCCTTGTTGTGATTCTGGTATCCTGCAGGTCTCAGACTCTTACTTAGCCCAGTGGAGGGGGCAGGAGAGCAGGGAAAAGGCAAACTCCCTTCTTCAATGACCCAGCCCAGAAAGGAGTGCTCACTTCCACTCTCATCCCCGTGGAGAGAACTGGTCCTGGCCTCATCGGATAAGGTGGGCTTGGAAATGTAGTTCTTGCTGACAGTCTTACCTTACGGAGGGTGAGCTCAAATTTTTGGTGGCAACAAACCATTTCTGCCACATTCTATTCCATATCCAAATAGCCATGTAGAGATGGCACGCACCCCTTGCACTCTCCTCAGAAAGGACATTGGATTCTGGACACTAGACAGTCAGGTGTCTTCTAGCTAGAAAGGATGGCATGTTGATCAGATTTGCTTGGAGTTGTTTGAATATTTTTAATTCCTTTCCCTTGCTCTAGTGTCATTGAACCATGCATCTTTTTGTAATTATTTTCTGTCATTTAGTAGATCTGTCTTTTGTACCATAACTAGATAGCATGTCCTCTTTGTAACTTACTACATTGGCATTATGGTGGAAGGAGGTGTGAAAAGAGAAGAGGCAGCATGCTGCTCCCTGCTGCTGGCTTCCTTGACACCTGGGTGGCTTAGAACAAGTCCTATAACCTCTCTACTCACTGGTGTCCTTACCTGGAAGATAAGGGACTTGTTGGGCTTTGCCAACCCTTTCAGTTTCAAACTTTTGTTACTTTCTAATTCCATCCATCAGTGAACTGATAACAGTTGAGAGTCTGGAATGCAAATGAAAGGCCACAGCCTGAGTTATAAGCATAGTGACTCTTCAAGTCCTTTCCCTCCCCTGCAGTCTGTTAACAGAGACCTCACTCTTGAATAGTGAGGCTCTAAGAGAAGCAGAGGTTGAGTAACAGCGTGGTAGCAAGAAGGCTGGTGAGAAATTTCCATCAGTGACAGAAGAGGAAGATTGTGTGGGACTCAGCTCGTCAGCCCCACCACAAAGCCCTCATCCGCAAGAAAGGTGATAAGAGTCCAGGCACTTCACAGTTCCCAAAGCAGCCACCTCCCCATGAGGGAGGCAGAACTGGTTATTATTTTCATGGCTTACTTACTTTTTTTTTTTAATAGGTTCATGGTTTAAACATCAAAAAGTACAAAAAAGTAGAGGGTGAAAAGCTTTCGTCCCACCCTAGTCCCCCGTCTGCCCAATTCTCCTTCCTCAACCTCCCCCCAAAAGAAATAACTACTGGTATTAGGTCATTGCAGAGAGTTTTACATATATACATTCTCCCCCCCCCCTTCTGCCTTTGCAATGATTCTTGTTACTCTCTGTTCTGACCACATTTTAATTTACTGTACCAGGGAGTTCTCTCTGTTATCTGTACAGAAAGCTCACCCTTTTATGTTTCATAGAATCCTATGTATAACATATTTTACCAATTTCCTAACATGGGCATTTTAGTTGTTTCAGGTCTTTTGTAATCACAAGCAACTCTTTAGTAATTTAAAGTTGTACGAAAGGCATTTCACAAACTATGTATGAATATATACATAAATTCCTCAGAGTGGCAAATTTGATGCTTTTAAATTACCCTTCATTGACCCATTTTCTACGTGAGGACAGGTGCTAAGAATGTGTGATGGCAAATCCAGGGATGTGAACAGCTTGCCCGTGCACAGATGTGATTTTCCTGAGTTGGAGCTGGCTGGGTGTGGGTAACACCAGGTCAGACAGGTTGGTACTAGAAGCTGAAGTGGGCACCCATGTGGTGGGCAAGTGAAACAGCAGCTCACCTAAGCACAAGCTGAAAGAGGGAGGCTCGCTTGCAGCCTGCTGGGCAGTCACAGTGGCAGATGTGAGCCGAGCACTGCCAGTGTCTGCACAGGCCCTTTGTGAGCCAGAAGCCCAGGGTGTGGACACCAGCTTATCAGAGGCTCCAGAAATAGCAGTTACACACGCATCACAAAATAGCCTTTGAGCCAGACTCCCTGCGCCTGTGGGATTCCTGCCACCCACACCTGCATTCACAGGGCCTTCGAACTGGAACAATGTCATTTGAGCTCTAGTGAGGGGAAGAGGGGTAGTTTTTAAAAGTGGAACAGCCTTGCTTGCATATTTTAAATAAGGAAATATATATATTTGAGTAAAATATATAATTTATTTACAGGGTGTCCCCCAAAGATATATATACACTTTAACAGCTGATAGCTCAATTTTGAAAATGAAATGTATTTTAATAAACACCACCTTTATAATTATTCAAAGTGTGTGTATACATTTCTTGGGGGACACCCTATATTTATGTTATATAGAATATATTTAAATATAGTACATTTACATTATTTATGTGTATAATATTTATATAATACTAGTGGCCCGGTGCACAAATTCATGCACATTGAAAGGGAATTAATTAGAGGAAATATTTTAATATTGCTATTTGCTCTTTCTCTATAACAGAAGTGTCAGAGATGGAAGAAAATTAGTAAAATGTATATGAAAATATCAACCACCTCAAAGAGGGCTACCTGGCCAGGACTCCATGATCAATCGTCTCACAGAGGGAGGCCCCGCCCACCTGCCACAGTGCCACTGGCCGGGTAGCCTGGGCCTCCCTCTTTGGGGCAATCAATTGCGGGGCTTGGCGATCAATTGTGGAGCCTCCCCACCCCCAATCAATTGCCCTGCAGAGGGTGGCCTGGGCCTCCCTCTCTGGGGGTGATCTAGGGCGATAGCGGGGCCCCTGACCAATTGCATCGCACCCACCTTGGCTGGCCTGGCGCCAGTGTGTGTCATAGCGTGGTCTTCCGGATAGTCATCCAGACAGTTGTTCTGCTGTTCGGTCATTTGGTCGATTTGCATATTATACTTTTATTATTATAGATATATCTATATATCTCTATTTAACATATACATGGGAGTGGGCAAAAGTAGGCTTACAGTTGCAGTACAAATAAATAAAATAAAATTTATAAATAATAATACAAGAATAAACTCTGGGTTTTGCATACTAACAACTGCAAACCTACTTTTGTCCACCCCTATATATTATATATAACATACATAATATAAAGTATATTTTAATATATATAAATATATATTTAAATAAGGACATATATTTTTATATGCTTTATTTATTAGAGCAGTTTTAGGTTCACAGCAAAACTGAGCTGAAACTACAGAGAGTTCCCATACACCCCCATCCACACATGCGGTCTCCCCACTGTCAACATGCTGCACCAGAAGGCGCATTTGTTACAGCTGATGAACTACATTGACACGCCATCATCACCCAAAGTCCATAGTTCACATTAGTGTTCATTCTCGGTGTTGTACATTCTAAGGGTTGACAAGTACATTTTTTATTCTTGTTCTTAGTGTTCTATTACCTCATTTAACTCTTCAATAACTCTATACAGTAGATGCTATTGTTACCCCCATTTAGAGAAGAGGAAATAGAGGCACAGTAAAGTGAAGTGACTTGCCCAAGATCCCATAGCTAGTGAGTGTTGGAACTGAAGTTGAAGCCAGGCAGTCTGATTCAGTGTTTTTAACCACTATGCTGCCTCTGACTCAATTCCCCACTTACATTCTCTTTCCCTTCCCCACCCCTCCTCCAGGTGGCAGTAGAGGGTGCTCTTTGCTCCTACTCCACAGGGCTTCCAGTGGTCGGCAAACGGTGGCTCACGAGCCATAAGCAGCTCTTTGGCCCTTTGAGTGTGGCTCTTCCACAAAATACCATGGCCTGGGCGAGTCTATTTTGAAGAAGTGGCGTTAGAAGAAGTTTAAGTTTAAAAAATTTGGCTCTCCAAAGAAATTTCAATCTTTGTACTGTTGATATTTGGCTCTGTTGACTAATGAGTTTGCCGACCACTGCCATAGCCTCATTGCCTGCTGGAGGAATCTTTGAGAGACTTGTGCTGTTCTCTGCCGCAGAAGCCTTGGGTGCTGAAGGGCATGAGCCATGGGTTAGCTGTAGCCATGCGCACGAGAGTTATTGGTGAGGGGAACAAAAGGGAAAAGGGAGGATGAGACTGGGAATAATTGAGAGGGGAAAGGAGCAGGGACAGTGACTCTAGACTCCAGGTCCAAAGACACTGAGATTAAAAGACAATGGTGAAGATTGCAGGAGGGAGGAACATGGGACCAATCCCCTTGGGAAACGGCTGACCAGACAGTATACTGCTTAGTTCTGGGTCACAGCAACAACCAGCATTTTCACTCGTTCATTTCTTTGTTATTCATTGTCTCCTGTTATTTGAAGAGAAAGTTCTGATAACTTAAGAGAAGCCCTGTGGCTGAGGACTGAAAAGGAAGACATGGGAAAAGTAGGTAACTGCGTGATGAACAATGCAATCTCTTGCCTCAGTCTTCACTCAGAAATCACCAGTAAGATCGACACTATTTTTGTTTGTTTGATTTTTGTTCATCCTCACCCAAGGATATTTTTCCCATTGATTTTTAGAGAAAGTGGAAGGGAGGAAGGAGAGAGAGAGAGAGAAACAGAGAGGTGAGAGAGAGAGACACATGGATTGGTTGCCTCCTGCACGTGCCCCAACTGGGGCTGGGGATAGAATCAGCAGCCTAGGTACGTGCCCTTGACCAGGAATTGAATCCATAACCCTTCATTGTGTGGGCCAATATTCTACTGAGCCACACCAGCCAGGGCCACACTATTTTTTAAAAATATATGAAGTTTTTGATTTCAGAGAGAAAGGGAGAGATGGAAACATCAATGATGAGAGAGAATCATCGATTGGCTGCCTCCTGCATTCCCCACACTGGGGATCAAGCCCACAACCCGGGGCATGGGCCCTGACCAGGAATTGAACCCTGACCTCCTGGTTCATAGGTCTAGGCTCAACCACTGAGCCATGCTGGCCCGTCTATGCTATTTTTTAACAAATCAAATTAAAAAGAATTTTCTTTGGAGACACTTGTGTCTTCCCTCAATGTGACTGAGAAGTTCTGGGTCCTAGAAAGTCAGTTTTGAATTTCACTGATCTGTACATATTTGGGGCCTAAATCAGATCAGTTAACTAGAAGAAGAGTGTAGAGTAAAGATGCCCTATCTCTTTACATTCTAGTCAGCAGGTCCAATGAACTCTCAAGAGTGTCCAGATGATCCATGAATAATTTTAAGAAAAAGTAGTTTTCTTCTTTCCCCACATTGTGTTTCTTTCCCTGATAACTTTTTGTAATGTGACTAAATTACAATAAGAGTTGATTATTGTGGGAGGCTTTGAATCAACATGGGGTTTCTGGCTCATCAAATTCAAATTTAAGTCATCACCAACATTGCTACCTAATAGTTGCTTAATAGATTTGGGGAGTTATGAGGCCATATTGTCAGGGAGCAAATCTTTTGGGATTCAGCTGTTTTTTTAATCATCTCGTGTATATCAGATTTGGAGCATATATGAAAAAGTGTTTGAGGACTATGCCAGCATACTGCTGCTT
This sequence comes from Plecotus auritus, assembly GCF_963455305.1. NCBI lineage: Eukaryota > Metazoa > Chordata > Mammalia > Chiroptera > Vespertilionidae > Plecotus > Plecotus auritus. The sequence goes on along the minus strand of NC_137776.1, from coordinate 140,595,459 downwards.
TCTTGACCTGTGAATAAAAAAGAAGCTTGGAAACAAGAACTTAATTTGAAGCTTCATAATTAGGATCGTGGCTGGCATTCTGGTGTGAATTTTAAAAGAAAATGCTAGAGAGAGCTACAGCAAACTTGAGGGAATAGAAAGAAGCAAGTTAACTGACTTTCTAATGAGCCAAATAATTTGTAAAAGTAACAATAGCAGTAAATTTGAGGTGATGTGGTCTCAAAGGAACGAGTACACTTTAATGAATTACTGTTCAATTCATCCTTGGCCTGATATTCCCGTTCCCATCTCCTTTTGCAGCGTGAGGCAATGAGCCTCTGACAACTAACAGCTGAACTGATTTTAGAGATTTACTGTCTTTACCACTATAGTATTGTGTCTATGGCTCTCTGTATAATAACAAAAACATCAGAACAATGGCTGAAATTGATTATAACTGGTGATTTAATAGCCCTGAACTGAACGTAATGTAGCAACAAAGATAATAAACGTGGTGGGGTGAGGAAGGAAAGTTGTGCGGGGGGCATCAAGAAAGGGATTTAACAGGGGGAAAAATGACAAAAAGAAAGAGAAAAAATGCCAAGTTTTTGTAACCCTCCGTAAATATGGGTTATGTAGATATGTTTGATTTATACCAGGGGCATTTCACAAAAACTCAGATAGACTTTTAATTGGTTTTGATTTCCAGAGAATACCCTTTGAGTTTTCCATAAAATTTGTAAGAGTTTCCCTCTGAGTTTCCATGATTGCCTTAAGCTTATTTCATGCATTTTATTGGAATGAGAATAATAAATGAATGATTTGATTGTTAAAGTGCTAGACAGAGGGCCAGACAATAAGAAGTCTGCATAAATTCAGAATTTTCTCTTTAATCAAAGGCTGGGTTGTGAATTAATCCAAGTGGAGGAATTAATTTTCCTGCCTGGTAAGTGGTAGCCACAATTACACAGATTTCAAGGTGGATGAAAGTAACCAGCCTGATTTTGTGTTAATCACAGAAGAATGTGTTCATCCAAACGGCCTCCTGTCCCTCTGTTCACTCTGCAAGAATAAAGGCCTATGTTAAAGATGTGGCCATTGGCCAAAACCATTTTTAAAGCCCTCTTTTGGAACTGACTTCAGCGCTTGAACCAGCGTCTTTTCAGTAATCTTGGCTGCTGCACATCTTCAACCTTTAGGGGTAGGTGTGACATTTGGGGAGCAGCAAACAGCATTCGCAGCAAAATCTTGTACACAAGGTGGGTGATAAAACTGGGTGATACCCTTTGAGGTTAAAAATCAAATATGACTAAATATGACTATAGACTATGAAAAATGATTAACTGGTAGCTTCAAATCCCTTAAATTAACTTGGAAATCAATTCCAATATAGGAGTGGCCAGAGTGTTTTGAGCAAAGGCCGTGCCCTTGGAACCTGTAAGTATAGAGTCTGCCAAGGTGACCAGTCTAAAAGGGATTACACCAATGTAGATGTTTGTTTAAAAAATCAATTCAATCACTTTATGGCCTTAGTGAAATGTAATAGGAAGAACATGAGCAATGCGAGCCAGATGAGTCTACCTCCACCCTTTGCAGCTCTGAGTGACCTTGGACAATTTATTTAAGCTGTCTGAGCTTCTGCTTCGAAATTAGCAAGTGGGGATCATAATTTCCATTGGGTTAGGAATATAGCAAGCATGTAAAGGCCATATATACTGGCCTACACATAGTACAGAGTATGTGGTTATTATTTGATGGATTTATTTATATCCAACCTTATTTCGAAATGGATTAAAAGAAACGTAAGTGCTTGTTTTCTGTCCCTACATGGCCTTATTTAGGAAAGGGTAGCATTAATAAATGGGCCACGTTCTCAAGTTATTTATATTAACATTGTTTTAATTTTTTCTTTTTAAATACTATGTTAACTATATCTGTTAAGTACTAATTATGATATGGGCAGAAAATGCACTAGTGACTGTTAAATAGCACTTATACTAGTAAAGTGTCAGATACTGTTCTAAGTATTTTATATATATTAATGTATCATCCAATAATCCTGTGATGTGGGTAATTACTACCCTCATTTTAGAAATAATAAAATTGGAGCATTTGCTATGAGTAAGTTATCTAAAGTGAAAGAGCTAGTAAGTGATGAAACCAGGAAGCAAATTCAGGCAGTCTGCTGCCCATCCCTGTCCCCTTAACCACTATCATGCTTCACTAAGTATCACTGTATGATCCTTTAAGGATCAATTTGATATCTGAAGACTATCAAGCACCATTCATGGCTAAGGCTTGTAAATATGGAGGGGGCTAATCCTTTGAGGTCAAAAATCAAATATGACTAAATATGACTATAGAATATTGAGAATGATTCACTGGTAACTTAAAATCCCACAAGTTAACTTTGAAAGCTGTTCCAATAAGGGAGTGGCCAATGTGTTTTGAGCAAAGGGCTTGAAACATGTGTAGAGTCTACCAAGCCTGGGAGAAGAATCAGGACCCACTCACCTGTGTTGAACAGGTGCTAGAAGGCAAATTCAGTTGCATGAATGGACAAAAGTTCCGTTCAGCAAGCTATTCACTATCTTTAAGGGATATGGCAACCATCAACAAGTGGCCATCCAGACAAGCTGTTGGCATTCTTGATCCAGAAAATGGAGTATCCAAGGTGATCAGGCAGCTAATATTGGGGCTAACTGTCCATGGGGGACAACCCAAATCACAGGATGGAAGATCAGGGTCCAGATCCTAATTCTTGGGGGAGGAGCAAAGCTAGGTCTAACATTGGGATTGCATAGAGACTGGGAATGGGCTGAGCCTATAGTTGATGGACAGTAGAAGGTTAGTAGCCTCACTGTGGGAAAAAGAAAGGTGTAGAGCAAGCATGTCAAACTCGTGGCACGAGGGCCGCATGCCTTGTTTATTTGGCCTGTAGAGCCTGCAACACAGAATCAGGCTGGCTTTTATGCCTATTATGCTTCCTGTGTGGATTTCCTCCATCAATTCCCTGAATGCTGTGTAGCCTGGGGAGAGGCAGTGCAGTGGATCTGGGAAGACACAGCAGAGTCTGGGTGCCACCTTCATGATTTTTACTATAGCTATATTATTTCTTGTTTTACACTTTTATTTAATTGAAATAGTTATTGATTTATTTCTTTGTCATATACTAACACGAGTATTACACTTTTGGTATCAGCTAGGATCCCAGTAGGAAATAGATAGGGCACTCAAATTAGGTAATATGCAAGGAGACCAAGAGATGAATAGAAGGACTATTTACAAAGGTGTGGACTTGTGGGATCCCACCATCCCTACTACTCATAAGTCTGAAAGGGAGGGGAGGGAGCCATCAAGTGAAACCATGTGGAGAGGGACCGTTTGACAAGGGCTATGCCTTCCAGACTAGGGATATTGCCAGCCTGAGATAATCGTGTAAGGAGGGAACTGGGAGAATAAATATCCCAGCCTCAGTCTCCTCCCTTTCTCTGATGTCCCATCAGAGCTCCCCATTGGCCAAACCCAGAAGCCAGAGGAACTGGGAGCTCTTGAGGCAGCCCAAAGAGGCACAGAGTAGGGTGGAGAAGGTACCGAGTGGATCTGGAGGGGGAAACTGAAGATGGTCAGCTCACACATCTTCATCCAAGTGGGCTAGGGTTAAGGACACAGCCCTGAGATCCAACCACAGAGCCCTCCCTCAGGTTGACATCTAACCGTTCAGCAACATTCCTTGGGTTCAAGTACTCAACTTACTCTGAAACCATTACCAATGCTATCTGTCAAGCCATGCTTTACAGTTTCAGGCACAAAGGATATTAGGGGAAATGAAATTCCATTTTGCTGAGGCAAGATGTTCTGTGTGAGGAGGGTTTTTCTGACTGTGTGAGCCAATTTAAATGGAAAATGATTTTAAGGAGGAGTAATATGTGTTCTGTATCCACCTTGGGTCCCATCCAGTATCACTAAATTTAACTTCCAAATGAATCAAAGGAGGTTAAGCTTTAATGAACTGTGTTATTCTTTCTTGTTAATAGATGCACTATGTTTAGAAGAGCTGATGATTTGAGTGGGCCTCCTGATGTCCCCAGGATTCCCTGTAGATGTTTCACAATTGATCTACCTCCTGGAAAGAAAACGTATTTATTGGGTAGGGAATATAGATAAGAATATCTGGGTATTCTTATGCTGTCATCCTTTTTTCTTAATAAAACAAGAACCATTAATCTTCCAGCCTATGCAGATTGTGTGTGTGTGTACACTACATCCCGGATATAATCTTATTTGGCAACCCTAAGTGTTTGTTGCTATGGAAATTAATATATCACCACAGTCTCTGTGTCATTGGCAGCCCCTCTGATGGCTTGGTGGCAGATGTCCTGTTGACTGGAACAGTATGTGTGCAGGTGGAATAGAATAGGCTGCAGTCTCAAGAAATAGTACTTTCCTTCCAACTCCACTGGGAGGAGATGAGGACCATTCATTAAGTCCATGGGAACTAATTGTTCTTCTTAAATATATGCAAAAGAATGAATACTTATATAAATGGAACCATGTTCATCCAAGTTTCTTCAGAGAGAGGAGAGCTGGGAGTCTTCTTCTCCCACTTCTCCACCCTCTACCTTCATGTTTTCCCCTACACCTGCATTACCTCCACCCCGCGACTCCCCACACCCACCAACACAATACCCTTCGGTGTAACCACCTGGTATAATTCCTTTTGTTCTTTTTTTACATTACGTTTTGTCTTCAGTATGATCCTTCTTCTAAAACTACTTCTCAATGTGTTAAAAGGAAGAATTTACTGGAAATTCTTATCAGTGACTACTTAAGGACAGATCAACCAGAGTAATTTACAGCCTTCCCTCCTACTAGTTCCAAACCAACACGAACCTCAGCTAACATTATTAGACTCCTGGATTCAACTGCTGAATCATGAAATGTTTTATATCTAAATGGTGCACTGAAGTGGCGTTCCCGCCCTTTGTTCCCCTTTTCCAGTCTGGCTGTGGAACATTCCAGAACCAGGGGTCTGAAAGCCACCTGTGCTTCACTACTGGCAGCCTGGATTCCCTCACTCCTGCAGCCAAGATGCCACAGCACCCCCTCTCCGTGTTGCGGAGGGACTCCTGCTGAGGGGACTGCCTTGCGTGTGTATTCCAGGTCAGCCAGCCTTTGTAGAGGCAAAGGAATTTTCTTTGACCAGCTGCTCCTTCTCCTGCTCTCTCAGCCTCCAGAGGTACAGGGGTCATCATTAAGGACATTGATTGGATGATGGCACTCCTCTCCTAGGCTTTAGGCCCTAGGATGCTTATGAGCTCACAAAGTGCAGGACCTGTATGAACAGCAGCACTTACCTGACTCACAAAGGTGATGCAGTTGCTGTTGTTGTTTTAACTCTAGGCTCCTTTTGTAGATTGAACCTATTTCGACTTTGCACTGATCACCAGGTGTTATAATTACTGAAGGGTCTGCCCTGGAGGGCTGGGACCATGAGTTAGAAACGTTTGTAGCCCCTTTGCACAGTGCATGGCACATGTCAAATAAATGCCAGCTGGATCAATGCATTCCAATGCAGGAAAATGTTGAATTACTACAATTCTTTGGGCACTTAGAGCATCAGAAGGTGGATAAGGTTGCATGGGTGGATGAGGCAGCAGAGATTTGAGATAGAGGGAAGAACGGACTTCTTCTCCCAAGGCTGAGCATGCCAATGTCTAGAAGGCCCCAGATACCGGGGGGAAATCATTGTTTCCTTTTTAATCGTGAAAAATGCATTAACTACCTTCTGTGTACCCTCTGTGCTTGGCACTGGGGAATCTGTAATAATAAAAGGGTAATATGCCAATTAGACCGGATGTCCTTCTGGAAGTCCTTCGGGATGAAGCCGGGGCCAGAGCGAAGCCCAGGTCCCGGGTGCCTGCCAGCGGCCTAAGGGAAGCCCAGGTCCCGGGTGCCAGAGGGAAGCTGGTGCCGGCAGCCAGGGGAAGGAAGGCCTACTCTTGCATGAATTTCCGTGCATCGGGCCTCTAGTCAAAGATAAACGGCAGGTCCTCTCTTCCCAAGGACTTCATATTTATAAAGAATTGTTACTCAGAATGACAGGTACTATAATAATGACATATATGCTAGACAAGTACCATGGGGAAAAGGGAGGGGTGAATCAGGCCTTATCACCCCCCTGCTTATAAACCCCCTGCAGCATGCCACTGCGCTTGAAATAAAACCCAAATTCTCTACCCTGATATACCGGGCTCTGTCCCACCCAGCCCCTTCCCCTCTCTGTCCTCATCACCCACCACACCACCCCTTGCTCACTTCCCAAACATTATTTCTGTCCTTGAACAGATCAAGTCCTTTCTCACCTCAAGGCTTGCCCTCAGATCTTCCTGCTTGGTTGCCTCTTTCTTTAGCATTCAGGCCTCTGCTCCATTATCACCTCCTTTGGCCACAATCTATATAACCTCCTCCACTACCCTGTTTTATTTTCTTCCCAAACCTTTTCACTGAAGTTATCTTGTTCATTTATTAACACAATTGTTGTCTATTTTCCTCTCCTTTCCATTCACCATCCCTGCCCCATGCACTACAAGGGTGGGTTCCTGAGAGCAGAGAGGCCTGTCTGGCTTGGTCCCTGCTCTGCCCCAGTGCTTGGAACATTGCCTGGAGGCCAGCATGTAATAGAAACTCATCAAGTATGAATTTTCTACGGGGAAGAGGAGAAAGATTCACCAAAGAAAAGTTGTAGGTAAAAAATAGCTGAGGATAGGAGAGGTGTGAGGGCCAGTGTCAGGACTCTGGGAACTAGAATACAGGGTGCAGGTGAAATGTGGAGGTGAGGCCTGAGGAGCAACATGGCCTGAGGGCTTTGTTTGCCAGGAGCCTAGAGCTAGAGAGCAGGGTCAGACAGAAAATTCACCAGTTCTTTCCCTTCCCAGGTGTGTGACCAGGCAATCACCTAATCCCACAGTGCCCCCATATCCTCATTTTTAAATGAGCTGGTAATACTTCCTATAAGGAGAATATAAGAGGACTCTCTGTAGGCTTGTGTGAGGATTCGATGACTCAGTATGTATAAAATGCCTACTAGTGCCTGGTATATAGTTGGCTAAGCATTTGCACTAGAGTGGAATCACGGAAGAGTTTGAGAAATATGTTTACAGGATTGAGGTTTGTATTTTAGAAGATCATCAGGCTGGCAGCGGGGAGGATGGACTGCAGGGGGCTGAGAAATTAGTCAAGGAAACAATTGTGTAGGCAAGACAGACCAAGACTGGGCAACAGTGAGGATGATACAAGAATTATTAAGACAATGGACTCAGTCATCCGTTTGGGCAAGGAGATGAGGCAAAAGACAAGTAGGTAAGGATTCCTGGACATGGGGCTTGGGTAATTGTGTGGCTGGTAGCGCCATTCACCCATACAGGAAATACAGGATGTGGGCCAGGCAATCACCTAACCCCAGGTTTGGGAGCCTGTGGCAGGTTGATTTTGAGTGCTGTGGGATATCAGGGGGAATAGGGGAGATGCTACTCAGCAAGAAAACTCACCTCTCCCTACATGGCAATATAATATTCACATGCTAAGCACTGTACTTATTGGTACTTAATAAATGTTAGCGCTTAATATTTAGTGTTTGTAGTTTTTGCTTTTAAAGCAAATACTGTGAGAAATTTCTTTGTCCACATCTGAGGGTTGGGTTTTTTGTTTGCTTTGTTTCTGATATTTCTATAAGTAGAATTACTGGAACAAAGATATGTTGGAGATTTTAACTCATCTTGCCAAATTGCTTTTCAAAAAGGTGTTTATCTCTATATCTACCTATCTATCTATCTATATTCTCCAAATATTTTGGGATTCTTTAAAATCAGCTTTAATATTCTTTTATAAACACCACCCCAAAAATTGCCAGGATGTGGGGAACAGTTCTCTCGTGTGCTACCTATGGACGTGATCACCAATGTCAGCTCCATCTTTAAACGTTGCTAGTTGCGTTTTTTCTAGGAAGCTCCTCAAATAAATACCTGTTATTAATTAACATGTTAGCAATACCACAACCCAAACTTTATTCTTGAAACCATGGCAATAAGTGAAATATAAGCACTCCATGCATAAATACTCCCCTGAGGCCTGGGAGGGGATATAAGGAAAATGTACTCAGTGAATATAAAGCTCCACATTACCAGACTGCATTATTGTAACAGTATTTTCCCCCAAAGGACAGGTTTCTTGCAACTTTCCTTGCCATGATGTAGTGTATGCACTTGTGTAGAAATTTCATTTCCTTTGAATCAATACATGTGCTAAGAGAGGGCACCATTCATTGGTCAAATAAAGTTATAATGTAGAATAAACTAAAATTTCTTTCTAATGCATATAAAATAGAAAAATCTATTTTCACTGAAGACAGTGATTTGGTCAGTTCTACAAGTGATTATCGTGAATTGTTGGCCATCCGGGTGCTTCGGATGGTTGTTACTGTATTTCTAACACTGACCACCCAGAGCTGACACACCACAGAGGAACAGTACCCAGAGGAGTGTTTGGTATGCTCAGCATCCCTCTGTGAACCCTTGTTTTGTGTCTATCAGACTTAGTTTGTACATAATAGAGCTTTGAATCGGTTGTCTTTTTCAGAGAGTCCTTATGAAGGAAGCATGGGTAGTGTTCTTGCCCATGTGTTGTATTGAATTGAATATTTGTTTTGTATTTTCCATGACCCATGACTGGAGGCCACTTAACCAGGGGGCCCCCAGCACTAATACTTGCCTCTTCTGTTCAGAGCATGAACCATCCATCAAAGTCTGAATGGAGACTCACACTTGCTTTCGGAACGCGCTCTTATACCTAGTCCATAGTCCCTGTTCTCTGGTGGAAATGGGTAAAGAGATTGGCCATGTTATCCAGTTCTGGCTATAATAGCAATTCACGGAATTTTAGATCCAGAGTGTATGGGGGAAGTGATCTAGTCAGTGTCTCTTTAAGTGTATTTGTCAGAACTCTGGCCTCTAGGGGTAGAAAATGTTTCCTAGTCGAAAAAGATTGGGAAATGCTGAATCCTGTGTCTCCATCCCCTTGAAGATTCACAACGAAATGGCAACTCTACTCGTAAGTCAGCATTTCCCAAACTTATTTGACCAGGGAGCCTCTTTTCCCTGTGTAATAGCCGTTAATATCCTGCTATAGGAAATGAGTCCATTCTCCTAGTGGATGGAGGACCAGAAAATGAAGCCACTCGTGGGAGTAACCGCCGGGAATAGCAGGAGAACCCACTGGTGGTGGACGCCTCCCTCAGAATGGGCTGCCTATTTGCACTGATAGCAATGGCTTCAAAACATTTTGAGATTTTTTTCTTTTGAAATTTATTTAAAGAATCGTTTCTAAGGTTATTTAGGATCCTAGTTTATAGACGTTTATCCCCCAGCAGATAGGAAATGTGTCAATCGGCCCATTCAATTTAGCAGCACTCCTTATTCATCTGCATCAGAAATGGAACCTGAATAGCAAGCATCGTGGAGAACAAAGGCGCAGGAGGCCCACCGTCGCAGGGGTGGGGGAGGGAGAACAGCCAGTAAGCAATTAAACGAGTGGATATGTAATTAGAAATTACGGGAAACCAAGAAAATGAACTAGGTGCTGTCAGACTGAATTTACATTTGCAATCATTTTTTAAATTGACCCAGATTCAGAAGGGATCGATAGCAGCTGTTTTTCTGGCCATCTTGGTGCTCAGCTTAGGACTACAGCCTGAACCACTTAACGCCCCTCCTTCCCCTCTTGTCTTTTCAGGCGGGCGAAGCAAAATGAGCGCGCAGTGAGCCGGCTGAGCCTCTCTCCCAGCCGTCCCCGACGCCCACCATGAACCCCTTGGAGGGGGCCGCGGAGGTGGAGGTGACCGACGAGGCGGCAGGCGGGGAGGTGAACGAGTCGGTGGAGGCCGACCTGGAGCGCCCCGAGGTGGAGGAGGAGCAGCAACAGCAGCAGCAGCAGCACCATGCGGGCCGGCCCCCGCGCGCACTCGCCGTCGAGGACCCCCGCGCCCAGCCCGGGCCTCCGGAGGAAGAGGAGCGCGGGGAGTGCCTGGCGCGCTCGGCCAGCACGGAGAGCGGCTTCCACAACCATACGGACACGGCCGAGGGCGACGTGATCGCAGCGGCTCGCGACGGCGACGACCCGGAGCGCACGCCGGACCCCGAGGACGAGAGCGCCTACGCCGTGCAGTACCGGCCCGAGGCCGAGGAGTACACGGAGCACGCGGAGGCCGAGCACGCCGAGGCCACGCACCGCCTCGCGCTGCCCAACCACCTGCACTTCCACTCGCTGGAGCACGAGGAGGCCATAAACGCGGCCTACTCGGGCTACGTGTACACGCACCGGCTGTTCCACCGCGGCGAAGACGAGCCCTACGCCGAGCCCTACGCCGACTACAGCGGCCTCCAGGAGCACGTGTACGAAGAGATCGGGGACGCGCCCGAGCTGGACGCGCGCGACGGGCTGCGGTTGTACGAGCAGGAGCGCGACGAGGAGGCCGCGTACCGCCAGGAGGCCTTGGGCGCGCGGCTGCACCACTACGACGAGCGCTCGGACGGCGAGTCCGACAGCCCCGAAAAGGAGGCCGAGTTCGCTCCCTACCCGCGAATGGACAGCTACGAGCAGGAGGAGGACATCGACCAGATCGTGGCCGAGGTCAAGCAGAGCATGAGCTCGCAGAGCCTCGACAAGGCGGCCGAGGACATGCCGGAGGCCGAGCAGGACCTGGAGCGCGCCTCCACCCCCAGCGGAGGCCACCCCGACAGCCCCGGGCCGCCAGCCCCAGCTGGGCAGCAGCGGGCGGCGGGCACCGTGGTGGGCGAGGCGGTGCAGCGGTACAGCAAGGAGAAGAGGGATGCCATCTCGCTGGCCATCAAGGATATTAAGGAGGCCATCGAGGAGGTGAAAACCAGGACCATCCGTTCGCCTTACACCCCCGACGAACCCAAAGAGCCCATCTGGGTCATGCGCCAGGACATTAGCCCCACCAGAGATTGCGATGACCAGAGGCCGGGGGATGGAGATGTAAGTACGCGCGGCCAGGAGAGGAGACGAGTGCAGTGTGGCCGTGTTTGTCATTGGGAAATGTCTAGGAGATAAATGGTCTGTGTGGGGATGCTAAAATGTGTCCACTGTAAGCCTCAAAAGTAGCTTGCCCTTAGGCGCGAGTGAAACACAGGTGGTTGGGAGTTAAAGTGTTAAATGCGTTTATCAGATCTTAGAGGGATTGCTGTGAATCAGTGGTTCTCAGACTGCTCCTAGAACACTTGTTCAGAAATGGATTTCTAGGCGCACCCCGCCCCCACCCACGCCCTCCCGCCCTTCTTTCTCATTTAGAAGGTTTGGGGTGGGGCCTGAGAATTTGTAGTCCTGATTGAATGAGGAAAGCCTTTATTGGAAAGGTGTATTGCAAATGGGAGAAAGGTACTATTGTAATGGGGGACGTGGGAGGGAGGACTAGCAATAGGGTAATCTCTGACTCTGAGTTCTGCAGGAGTCCCTAAGGTTTGGCAAAAAGGGGTTTCTTTTATAGGGAAAAGTAAGGAAAGGATGGGTATGAGGAAGTGGGCAGAAAGCATGGCAGATGAGAAAATGTTTTAACCTGAGACCAGCCTATTGTCCCGAGAGGTTGTTGAGGTGGGATTGTTGACTAGGACCTGGAGAAGGGAGAGAAGCTTAACCAAAGATTGGTTTACAAGCATTTTGTCCTGATTAATCCAATGTTCAGCTGATCTTTTGTCAGGTAAAGAATGGGAATTTGGAAGTCTGTGTCTGACTTTGTCATAGGTACCAGTAAACAGGGAGGCACCTATGAGTGAGTCTTAACTAAGTCATATGGGGCTCTTTGTAGTAAGCTGTTTCCAAAACACTTTGGTGGGGGACCCTTAACTTTTGCTGTTCACAGGGCTCAGGTGAAGTTCAACATTGTCACTAACAAGTTTCCAGGTGATGCTGATCTGCTGGTCCCAGAACCACAGGTTGGGAACCACTGATTTAAAACAACCTCTGACAGGTTTGGCACAGATAGTGTGGCCTCCTCAGAGGAACGATTTTGGAGGCCTTTCCTGCCAGGAGTTTCTGCAGTTTTTCACCCACCTGTTCCTCACTGTGGCTTTCAGCAAGTGCTTAATTTAAGGTACCAGGGTATCCTTCTCACGTCTCAAAAGACATGCTTTTGGTTTTAAACTGCATTGTGCTTTTTTGTGAAGAGCTACCAAAAGCAATTGCTGTCCATGTTGACATTTTACTTTCCATTTTTGAAATACATAAGAAATTTGATAACATGGCAAGCTTGGGTGTCACAATCTATTCAAAATAAACCAAGAAGACTAACCTTTGGCCCACTACCTAGCTATAAAGATCCTCTTTCTGCTCCGACTCTCACTTTCCATTCTCCTGAAAATGTTTTAAGCAATTTCATTTAATATGGGAGCTTGGAGTAAAAGAAGGGTCAGGAGGTTAAATTCAATTTCATTTAATTCTTCATTTTATGAGTGCACTAGGCTATTTCTCAGTATACCTTTTGGAGTGAGAAACCATTATTGGAAGCTGTTCATTTTACTTATACGGAAAGGGCTGTGCAGGTCAGAGAGGTATGGCTCACCACCTCTTTTAGTAACAGTCAACATTTGCTGTTGGCTGATTAAATCTGCACCTTTAAGGAAAGGCTGGGAACCTGTAGAAAAAGATCTTGGTGCTCCCCCCACAGCAAGGGGGCAGCATTGGGTCAGTTAATTGCACGATGTCCTGTATCTCTCGCTCCTGTTTTCCAGACTTCACATCCAAAAGGTTCAAAACAGGTGTGCTGACATGCAGACTCGCCCTTGACCTCCAGCATTTCCAGGTTCCTCTTGGCTAGGAGGAAGGGACTGCAGCAAGCATTTTGCAAATGAAGTGGAAACGGAGCAGGTTTTCAAAAGTAGGGAGCTGGCAAGAAGCTGGGTTCTACATTCGTTTAGAAACTTGGGAAGAGCTGCAGGAGTGTTAAATCCAGATGCTGGCCTCCTCCTTCGGCTTTCCCACATGTACCAGCTCCTGAAAATGACCAGCAAAACCATGTTGTCCCTGCAGCCTCATGATGAACCCTCAGCACAGCCTGCACTAGGGCAGGGCCGGGGTGGGGGGCGTCTTCCTTCTGTTCATTTATACTTAGAGGCTCGATGCATGAAATTCGTGCAAGGGGCTAGGCCCCCGCCCGCCACAGCAGCCGCTTCTGCCTCGGCCCCCAATGCCGTGGCTTCGTCCAGAAGGTCGTCCAGAAGGATGTCCTTCATCTGGTCTAATTAGCATATTATACTTTTATTATTATAGATAACCACTTAATCCTCTCCTTCATTCCAAAGGTAGAATTAATTATAGAATATCAGGTGATGCTTTAGAAACCCATACTGTCAGAAATTAGGCTTGATGCTAAGAAATTGATAAGTAAGGCTTACTGGGTTATGAATAATTAATACCAAGCAAACCCCAAAACCTGTGCCTTAAAATATCCCACCAGTCAGTTGTAAGCCATTTCAATTTGTGTATTGTGCTTCATCTGTCATGTGTTTTTGTGGGAAAGACCTTCATTTGCTACTTCTTTGATGGTATTATTGGGGGGCGGGTAGTATATAAATATACACATTCTGTTGATTTCCACCTCAGCATCAAGAAACATTTACTGCATACTCATTCCAGATAGAAAATGGAAAGCACTATTAAAAGCAGTGTGGTCTGAAGTCTGTCCAGGAGGTACTTGTTAAAAATACAAATCACTGCCTTTCCCTTCCAAGCCAGATTACCTAAGTGGAGCCCAGTGAGCTGGGATTTGGGGTTTTTTGTTTGTTTGTTTTCTGACTTTGTGTTATATTGTTTTGTAAATTCTCCCTGCGATTCTTAAGCATATAAAAGATTAAAAATCATTTATTTAAATTTCAAGAAAAGTATTCTCTGGTCAGTTTCCCTATATAATAGCGGTGGGTTTGAGACTTAACTTTTATTAGCACAGGTACGGTTTTAACAGAAAGGGCTGCCCTGCTGTGGTTATGGTCAGCAGACCTGGGGAAGTGGCCCCACAATTCTTATTCCAAAAGCAGTGCATTCTCAAATTGGCATGACCAGAAGCTATAATGAAGCACATGAAAAACACCTGTACTACCACTTGCCAGAGATAACTGCTGGTAGCTCAATCTGCTTTTAACACAACTTCTAATTCCCTCGGAACTTGAGCATTTTCCTCTTCACTTGGCACAAGCTGGCATTTGCTTGCTGATGACCTGTACGATGCAAAGATAGGATTGCTCATTAGCGAGAACTTATTGAACACATAGGAGATGCTCAGCACTGAAGGAAAATAATTGTTTTCTGAAAACTTAAAAAATACTTATTAATCCTTTGCTTCTAGTAAAGACTTTCTCTTTTCCAGATATGTGTTTGAAAACTACCTCCCAACCTCCTTCTTGAAAAATATCGTTAATGAATACCCAGTTCTGAAAAGTTCCACTGCCTAACAATCTCTTTTTAGGCAGCAAAGTAGAGAACATCTCTGGTAGGATCAGAGAGATGGAGGGTAGCAGCGCACAGTATTAATTGGATGGTGTTGGATACTTTGGTGTGTTCTGCAGCTTGAAATCGTGTTTAACTCCGCTCCCTCTTAAAGCTACACTAAAATGATAGTAAAATAATAAAAATATGTAAAACCACAAGCACCACGAGACAGAGGAAACAGCAGCAGCTGAGAACAACAAAATTTGGGGACACTGGTGCTCCCCAGTATTTCCAGTTGTCCTCTTCTGCTGAGCACAGGGAGGACTGTACCGTCCTTCCTCATTCCCTAGACGTTAGGCCTGGCTCATGAAGTAGGAGCAGTGAGCAGAGTTCTCCCCCTGAAGCCTCGGGTCACAAGACTCAGAGCCTCTATCAGCCTGGGTCCCGAGTGACCCTGACGAGCCGGGCTCTGCTGTGGATGTGCTGTGTGAGAGAGGAATCAATGTGGGGGATTTGGTGGTTGTTACCAGAGCAGAGCCTGATCCATCCTGAGAAATAACTGATAGGTTTCTGTTTCCTCTGCTGAGTGGCCGTAAGGATTTTGCTATGGACCCTAAGAAAGGCTTGGGAATTGGAGACACCGGACACCTCAGATGGCAGGAGTATGGCTGGGAAAACAGCAGTGTTTGAAATTCTGTCATTAAGAGAGGTTAGATCCCTTGTCCAGCTCGTGTGGGCAGGTTAGCCCTCCTCCCCCTGCCCACAGAAGACGGGAGGTACTATGAGGAGAGGGTGAGTCAGAGAAGCACTGGAAGTGGGGGCACTAGTCGAAGCTGAAAATGGGATGAAGAGCCTTAAAGAACACACGCCTGCTGAGCTGCAAGACTCAGACTGCCTCAGAGTTCTTAGCTGTCAAGTTTAGAACCCACCTGACCCCACACTCCAGCAGGAGACTAGAATATTCCTCTCTGAGGAAACAGACCCAGGAGAAAATACCTATAGACACTCATGTTTGGGGGTTCCCAAACATAGCACCTGGCTCCCTACCAGATCACCCCACAGTAAAGGTCCCTGCCATGTGTGTGCTTTTTTTTGACACACAGTGAAATAGACATGGACATCCAAAGAACATCTCTAACATGAAAGACAAAGATACAGAAAAAGCAAATGAAAAAGGAACTTGGAGAAATAAAGGCAGTGCTCAGAGCAGAAGAAAACTATACTAGTAAAATACTTACAAATGTTTTCAGAAAGGAAGCCACTAAATTAGATTGCTTTTTTTAATAAAAAAAAAATTTTAACTAAAATATATGACAGCAGAAATTTAAAATTAACATTTAAAAAATCCTTCAGTAGGAAGGGTAGAAGACAAAATAGAGGAAATCTTCCAGAAAGTAGAACAATTAGGGCAAAAGGAATGAAAGTAGTAGGAACATAGATAAATAAAGTGGAGACATTATGAAAGATTATTTCCTAGAACCAAATGACATGAGATTTCCCCGATTAAAAGGTTCCACTGAAATAAAAAGACCCAGAGACATTTCAGAAAACTGTGGAAAAAGAGAAGATCCTGCAAGCTTTCAGAAAAGTAAAAGCAGGTTTACAAATGATCAGGAATCACAATGGTGTTGGACTTCTAAAAAAACTGGGAGACCTACACACAGCCTAATTTCCAGTTAAGTGTGAAAGTGGAATACAGATGTTTTCAGAAATGCAGGGTCCCAGAAAATGTCTCACCCCTACACCCTTTCTCAGGAAGCTACTAGGCAATTGCTGCCTCCAAATGAGAGTGTAAATCAAGGCAGAAGATGCAAGATCTGTGGGAAATAGACAAAGGGACTCCCCAGGGTGATGAGGTCAGAGATCCCACATGGCAGCTGAATGGCAGGCCAATGCAGCAGCCAACCCAGTGTGGCCCAGAGCTCGGAGGGCTCCATGGAGGTTTCCAGAAAGAATGGAAATGAAAGATTTCCTAATATGATTATACTGAGGGGCACCTTAGATTGTTTTAGGAGAGTTTGGCATGAATTATTGATTAATAAACAGAAAACTAAATGAATGGAAAAACAATTCAGTTCGTTTTCTCACTAAAAACAATTGTTATACAGGCAAGAAATGTAATAAAAGAATGCATGTGTCTCCGCAGGGAAGAGCATATACATAGTCTTCAGAGGACAAACACTGAATATTGACTAACCAAAAATTGTAATATTGAGAGGGTAAGGAAAGATGTATTAGAAAAGCGGTAAATCCTAGTCTTTTATAGTAGAAGCCAAGTCTAACGTGGAAAAATTGAGGTGAGTCAGTGTATACACAATGTTTATGAGTATCATACGTAGTAAATACTGGAAGAAATGCTAAAAGACTAAGGGTGGAAAGAAATAGGGAAAAGGACCTCCATGTTTGCCATAAACTAGACAGTATTGTTTGACTTTTAAAACTATATTCGTGTACTAGAGGCCTGGTGCACGGATTCGTGCACCAGTGGGGCCCCTCGGCCTGGCCTGCAGGATCGGGCTGAAACCAGCTCTCCAACATCCCCTGAGGGGTCCTGGATTGTGAGAGGGTGCAGGCCAGGCTGAGGGACCCCACCGGTGCACAATGCGGGCCAGGGAGGGCTCCAGGGCGTGTCCCTCCTATCTCACTCAGTCCCAATCGGCTGGACCCCAGCAGCAAGCTAACTTACTAATGGGAGCATCTGGCACATCATAGTGAGTGGTTGAGCGGCCTTAGCATTCATTAGCATATTACGCTTTGATTGGTTGAACAGCCCACCTGTCGACCAGACACTTCGCATATTTGGCTATTATTATATAGGATTTCTTCCCTTAAATTAAAAATATAAAAAATATAAAAGAGTTGGGATCATTATTCAGAGATCACTCACTCAACAGATCCTTTCATTGTTACTGTCTGTTTTCTGAAAAAATATATAAAAAGGCAAACACTTCTGTATATTATATGTGCCCTTTTTAGAAAATGACTGTTTCAGTAACTGTTATATGGTAAGGTAAATGTTCTGAGTTTTCCATTTTAATTTCATGGCTTACATTACACACATCAGAGTAAAGAAGTAAAAAGTAGGTCAAGGACTGTGGCTGTTCTACTTAAGGTGAAGAACCCTAATTGGAAAGTGGATTTGCACTTTGACAATGCAAAGCCTCATGCATTTGAGAGCTTTGGGCTTGAAAATGAGCTGGAGTTTGGAAACCACTGAACACAGGTGGGAAGGTAGCAGGAAGAATACAAACAACTGCAGAGGTCACATGTGGGTGCATTCACTGCGCCTCAAGTTTGTATATGAATTTAGGTTCATGGTTTTTACTTTTAAAATGAAATGTTTCAAGATGCTTCCTTTACTGGGGTACATTTAATGGCCCATCCTACAATTTAGGATCAGCAATGAATTGCCGTATCTCTGCCAATGAAAAGGAATGCTCGACGGAAGAGAATTTAGTTGTAACAAAAACAAAATGAGCCATTTTTCCATGAACTGTGAGGACCTGATGTGACCAGGGGAGGTAACGTTTTAAGGATGTAATGATTTTCCTGTTACAACTTCAAAAGGAGAAAGCTTGACCTTGAAATCTCTCTTGGAGAGCAAATAATTCATTTCAATCATGAGAAAACAAGAGAAAGTTGGAGGATGTGTGCTTTTGCTCTCTCTCCTCCTGGATATGAAGTATTGGCTCTGATTCTTTTAACTCACCTTTAGAGTTTCACCTGTGGGTTCAGCTCCAGGCAGGCCCTGTTTCCAGGGCTGGGCAGGTGCCTCCCTACAGACATCCAGCCATGTTGGAATCAGCAGAGCAAGTCTGTCCAATGATCGGCACAGCAGAAGGCCAGGGCGCAAATTACTCTGTGCTCCGTGGCATGAAAGTATGTGATGGGAAAGATTGGTTTTTTTAAACCCCCAGGCTCCAATCTTTTTCGCTTCACCTGACTCCACTCCCAAGAGGAATCTTTCTCAGCTTCGTAATGGATTGTCTCACTAGTCAGTGTCTATGTGAAACTGTGCCAAGAAGTGATGGGGCAAGCAGCAGGGAAGAGAATGGACGATTTCGCCGGAGAGAATTTTGCTATCACTTTCCAGATAGAAATGCAGCCCACAGGGCCGCAGTTTGGGTGTCTGACATGCTCTCTTAATAAGTTGGGGCTCAAGAAACTTCCCAGGAGTTTTTAGAAGAATTATGTCAGCTCCCCCCACTGTGCACTCTGGATATTTCCTCTGCTAAGTGCACTGGGGCAACAGGGGAGGAAGGGAAGGGGCAGGGAGAGGAACGGATATGTCAGAGATAATTGAATTTCATATGTAGCCCAATTAAATTCCGGGCCTGTGTAGTCCTGGGAAAATCTGAAATGTGATTTGTCCATAAACGTGATTATCTTCAAAATTAGGAGAAATGCTCCCACTGCAAGTGCAGCTGGCAACATGTTCTTACTACAAAGAAATGTCATTTCTCCCTCCACTTTCTCTGAAACAGTTTTCACTGACCAGTTTCTTGAGAGCAGCCACAGAGAGGGTGTTGTTTTATTTCACCAAAGGCCACCTCACCTTCCCGAAGAGTCCTGGCAGTTTCTCTCTCCTGCTTGTCCCCAGTGGAGAAGCAGGCTCTTACTGCCTGCTGGGCCTGCCTGGTAGACTTCTTGAGTTGGCCAGGTCCTGCCAGCGGGACATCAGAAACAAATTGAATCAGGCTTGGAATGCATCAAACCAGGTTTGGGGCCCACCTGAACATTTTGAACTCAGTTTCCCAGATGGAATGGCTAAAAGTAGCTGGGTCCTGTGACCTAGTCGCTTTGGCCAGTCACTGTCTTTGACACATTTGACCAAGCTTTAGAGGGCATATCATCCTGGATGTCTAATGCCCTTTGTCTCAGGCAAACTTAAGGAGATTCCCCCAGGAAGTAATTTCCTAGTGTAAATTTCAAGTATGACTAGGCAGATCCCACTGGACTGAGACCATATGGCTCCTTTGGCATATAAGGATCACACACCCATAGCTTACTCACTAACCTTGTACTTACAGACTCAAAATCTACTTCTGCTTATCCACACTTGCCTCCATACCACACTTCTTATCACACTGGCTCTCACCTCCATCCAGATCACATTTCCCCATTCAATTTAGTCACAGCCCTGATTAGCACTTTTGGAAGTTGGATCTTGGCCTCAGAGTTTCTGAGGCCCAGTCAAAATTGGTAACCACCAACTTAAACTGTGGACTACAGTTGAACACTTGATTCTTTACTATATTATCTACTTATCTTACATGCATTAGCCTGTTGCCTCTGGAATTCGCTGTCAGGCTTTGAAGGCATAGTGTCTTATCCTCCTCTTGTATTCGAGTAAGTCACACAGAGTTGATTGTATGCTATTATATATAAAGATTTGCCCTACAGTTGACCTGCTGTAGTTACCTTGAGTTGATCACCTGCTTTCTTCCTTGGCTTCAGTTTCCTCATCAGTAAAATGAGTTATTCGATTTATCTTCCAGGTTGACTATGGGAGAAAAGGGTTTTGCAGATATTGACTTCTCTATGGAAATGTGAAATAAGAATCACAAGTTTGATGCATTAGTTGCCTCAGTAGGTCAAAGCTCACGTAACATTTAGGGTTGGTCAATGGCAAGCTAAGTTAGGAGGAGTTGGTTGTCAGCACCCCTTCCTCACCATCTCCAGGCGGTGTTTGCTTTCTGCTTTCCCTGAAGCTTAGATCCCTCCCAGGCCTTTACTGTCCTGCCAGTCCTGGTTATGCACTCCGAATGACCTGAGCTCGCCGCTTCCCCCTTAAGCAGTAATATATTGTCAGCCTCTTCTTCCAGAGCTGGTCTCATTAAGTAAAACTAAACTGCTAATTAGTGATAATGGCAACATGCATGACCTCCTTTAGATAACATTTACCTTTTATTGGCATCTTCAATTCCAAAGGCCAATTGGAGAAAGTATTTTGAGGCAGGAAACCAGTATAGCACTAACACTTCTTATTCAGAAACCAGCCACTCTCTTACTGAGAAGAAGATATTGTCAAAACCCTGGTGAGGGCCTGATGTTAACACCTGCCTCACTGATCATGTGCACTTTTGTGCCCACCTTTTATTTCTTTTTTAATTTTGAGAAAGGTGATGTAAAGAGGGGAACATCCTGGCTTCTTCTGGGCCTTGATTTCCTTGGCATCCCCTCCTCCCTGTCCTCTCTCCCTTCCCCTCTGCCCTGAAGTTAGCATCAGCCTACATGGATTTTTTTCTTCTTACTGTTGCTAAGAAACTATTGACCAAGGTCAAGTGCACATGCTAATTCATTAAGGCTTGTTAGCAACATCTTACCCTGTTGACCTTGCGGTTGTGTTGTCAGGCTTACAAGGGCGAGTGAAAAGAACTGCTTTACCGCTGGAGGATTCTGTGCTCCTGAAGGATTCCTGTTAAGCTATTCTGAATTGAGAAAGTTCTCCTTGCAAATCCACACCTCCCCAGGGAGTTCCAGCCGCCAGTTTTTCTAGGGTCTGGATAGCAAGGCTGGAGCTGAAATGGGATCTGACGTCAAGCAGATAGACTTTAGGATGAATTTATGTTGTGTTGGGGCCTGACTTCCCCAAGTGGGTCAGTTCCTAGCTGGAATATGATGTTTTGTTCGCATGTAGGGGCGATGGTGAGGAGAGAGGTCTAGGATAGTTAGCTCCATTCTGTGTCCACCTGCGGCCTAAAAAGGCCTAGACTCCATGCATCCTTATCTCAGGCTGCTCTCTTGGCTTCCTATGAAGAGTAGACATCCCAGAGTTGGCTCTAAAACCAACTTGGTTCTTTTATATGGTTCAGACTTTTTAGAAAAAAGTTGGCTGCCCTAAATGGTGTGGCTTAGTAGGTTAAGCATCATCCCATGCACCAAAAGGTTGCGGGTTTAATTCTCAGTCAGGGCATATGCCCAGGTTATGGGCTTGATTCCAGGTTGGGGGTGTGCAGGAGGCAGCCAGTCAATGTTGCACTCTCACATCGATGTTTCTCTCTCCCTCTCCCCCTTCTCTAAAAATCAAAACTATACATTAAAAAAGTTGACTGGCAGACCTTTCAGGTCAGCATGCCAGAAACATAACCTTAGAACCAAAGGATCTGCTCTCAGGACAGCAGCAATGGGCCCCAGTGTGTTTTACCAAGTAGACCTCAGAAAACGATAGGACGCCTCTCCTTAGACAAGTGAATGGTATATCAAAGGAATAACATGCTGTTCTCAGTCACCACCATGCAAAGTGCCATAAAGTCATTGAGTTATTATAATTGTTATAGTTGCTCCCTGCCAACACTTTTGGGGTTAATCAAGCACGGTTTACATATAGGACATTGTGAATAAGAAATAGGGTCTGGCCACAAAGCTCTGCTGTTTATCATTTGTCAGTGAGCCAGAGGGAATTGTGACTACAGTCCCTAGTCACAAACTGAGAGTCTGTCTCACAATTTGTCATCCACTCATTCAACAAATATTTTCAAGTTCACCCTATAAATCAGGCACTGTGCAGGACACCAGGATGCAGCAGCAACTGAGATTCAGGCTCTGGCTAGCATAGACACAGCCCTGCCTGTGCAGAGTCTGTGATCTACTTTAGGTGAGCCCTCAGCCAGACCTCCAACCTTCCTCTGCTCTTGAGGCTTTCATTTGAAGCCTTATTTGGTGTTTTAGCTATAGCTATCTACTGCTGTGTAACACATTGCACAGAACTTAGTGGCATATAGCAAGCCACATTGATTTTCTCACAGTTCCTATGGCCCAGAATGTGGCATGGCCTAGCTGGCTCTCTGCTTGTGGTTCTCTCAGAGGCTGCAATTAGTGGCCTGTGGTCATCTTAAGGCTCTTCTGGGGAAAGGCCTGTTCCCAAGCTCATGTGCTTGTTCAGATCCTTATGGGCTAAGGGTCTCAGTTCCCCACTGACTAATGGCCAAAGGCATCCCTGGTTCTTTGCCCTGGGAGCCTTCTCCTACATGGCAGCTCACTTTAAAAAGTATGCAAGACAAGATGACCATAGCGTCTTAGAGCAAGATGGAAGTCACAGTCTTTTGCACAAGGGTGTGAATACCCGGAGGTGTGGGGGTCATTGGAGACCATCGAGAAGCCTGCCTAACATGTTTTGTATCTGTCATTACCTTTTGCCAGCAAAGAGCTGCTGGGCTTAAAACCTGAGGACACAGCAGCTGTTGGCCTTGTTCTCCATTCCCAACTCCAGGGCTGTATTTATTGGTCTGACTGAGAATAGGCAGATCTGCAGATTCTGAAATGATAGAACAAAGCTAAAGGGGTGAAAAAGGGAACAATAGTGTGCGCCAGCACAGGTGGCTATGCCAGAGAAAGTTGAGGCTCAGGAGTGCCTGTGGAAATGAGAAAGAGGAGGGATTGTCATGAAGGAATAAGCATTCCATGTGGATTCTTCATAAGGAGATGGATTTTAACTTTATTCTCAAGGGACTGCCAGGGTCAAAAGAATTTGCTGTCAAGACTCATTTGAAAGTTAAGGCGGAGGTTTTCAACCAGTGTGCTGACGCTCCTCTGACTTTTGGGGATGGGGTGAGCTGGGCCACCAGGTACATTGCCTTCACCCCCAGCGCTTCTCTAATTGACATGTGTCATGATGCAAAACAAGTCGAGAGGCAGAGTTAAGGGGTCTTGATGGTGCAGCAAGAACAGAAGAAGACAGACCTGGAGGCTGGCTGTCATCTTGGTGTCTTGGTTTCTCCCTCGGGTGTGGCGTATGGATCCTATTCTTTATGATCCCATCTCAACCACCTCCTTGTGGCAGATGAAGTTTTCCATCCTGGGTGTGATCCATTATTGATGAGGCATGGAGAAGGCAGTGGTGAATAATTAAGCAGGTTTCAGGTGCAGATTGAACATTAAAGGGAAAGAAAGAATAAAAATAAGAGAGCCAGGAAAAAAATCCTGAATTCTGTCACACCAATAGGACACTATATGTAGATGCTTTCTATAACTTTCCAGAAGGCCAAGCAGGGGTTTTTGCAGTCTGTCTGGTGATTTTAATCTTGTGTGTGATTGTAGCTCTCTAGTTAATAACTGAAAAAAATTGCATGCTTTCCACAGCAGCAGTGAAGATTATAACAGCTTCAGCCTGTCTTGAGTGGTTCATGAATCCAAACCACATTTTAAGTGATAGAGGGGGAAATGGCTTCACCTATGAGCTGGGGAGAAATAAGTGATAGGGATGTTCAATCTGGGAATCAAGACATTTTTCTATCATTTAAATAATAAATGGAAAGATGAAAGTGTTTTTGAGAGACGCCAAATACTGTAAATTAGGAAGGAATACCTCCTGCCCTGCTCACCATTCTTGAATGGGGGCATCACACTGACCTAGATAATAGTAGGTACAGTCCAACTGCCAGCAGGAGTGGTCAGAAACAGTAGATCAGGTCAGAAGGGAGGGTGAAGGCCCAAGGACACCCTTCCTCTGATCCTGTTTCCCACTCTGGCCTGCAGAGTTGTCCACAGCACAGGACCCTGTCCACCAGCACCGGTGGGTTGTCCAGCTGTCAGTTGTTCAAGTCCTTTGCTTCTCTTTTTTCTACCTTATGACCCTATCACAACTCACTAACTAAACAGGTGGACTCAGGGAGACCTGTCAACATGCTTGATTAAGAGTTTGGTGAGACAGAAGGCAGAATCCATGGGTTAGGACAAGTCTCTTGGATGCTCTGTGCCTTTCCTCTTTCACGCATCCACATACTTCCCCATCGACATGGATCTTTTTTCTGAAGCAGATTGGCTCTGGGAGATCTCTCTGTCTGCCTCCTGTCTGCTGCCTCCAGAACCACCCTCCCCACCTCAGTTGCCATGAGCTCCCACTAGCCCAGCTTCATCCTTATTTCTTGATCTTCCTCTAGTCGGCTGAGGAACGGCAGATATGGTCCAGCTCTTGAACCCAACTTGGGCTTACTCATTGGTTTGGGTCACACCATGCTTGCGCGGGGACAGCGTTCTTGTCTGTGTTTGTAAGCTGGTTTGCTACAGCCCATCATTGAGACTGCAGTGCAAGGATGCTGAAAGCACTTGGCACACATGAAGAGGCGGTGAGAGGCTACTCCCAGCATCCCATGTCCCCAGAAGCCCAGGCCCTGGGTGGCCACAGTGTTCTCTTAGAATTCCCGGGTGCATTCTAATGAATGTTCGGAGAGATCCTTTTTCTCAGCTCCCACCCCTTCTTTCCACAGGAGCGGGGTGCTTTTTTCACAAGTTCTATAAACTTCACAAGTTTAAAGTGTGTGAAAGTTTCTGGTAGCACCTTGGAATCTATTTTACTTCCCCCAGAAATAGTAGGTGTCACTGCCAGAGGGGGTGGGCCAGCCCCTCCAGAGAAACATCAGGTGATGATGCTCCACCAGTAATGCATGCCTGCCTGCGCCGTTTGGGCGGGGAGGGGTTCATGTTCATGGGTCAGACACCCTGGGAGGTGGTCACGGCTCCTGTTACAAGTTACATTATTGACTGGGGCATCTAACACCACTGGAAACAATCCACTGGACAGGCACTGAGGTCAGGAGTCAGTCTGAGCTCCCAAGTGGATGCACCAGAGCTATCCCTGCTGCCCAAAAAGCACCCGTGAAGATGGAGAATTTTTGGATGTACCAATTTGAGTGTTACGAAGATGAGGTAGGTGGAGCCTCAGGCTTCGGAATGATGTTTATTGCTTTGCTTTTGCTTTTCTCCCCCGAGTCCTGAGGATGAAAAAGTATGGATTTCTTCACCAGTTCTCTATGTTTCTCTCAGTAGTAGCAGTAAATGGACAGAGCAGGAATAGATCAGGAGAGTGGGCAGTGTCCAGGACCGGAGAAATGTAATCAGGGTTGCCTGTTGCCTGGAAGTCCCAGGTAACCTGCAGAGAAAAGGTGTTTGATCACTTAGAAAGATGCCGTGCCTTTGCTTTCCCCATCAGCGTTGGGTGGTTACTCTCTGTGTTCTAATAGATGACTGACTTTGGGCACTGTGGCCTCCAGTTTCTTGCTCTGTGTTGTGTCTTTTGCTTCCATGATGCTAATGAAAATGCATGGAGATCAGTGCCTTGCACATTAGGAACTGCTTTGTTAGTAAATGAGGTATTGGGCATAACGTACCTGGTACAGTGCCTGGCACACAGAAAGCCCTCCTTAGTTGTCCTTAATTAGCTGGTGATGCGTTATTACAGCAAATCGTTTGCATCTTTTAATACAAACTAAGTGACATGGGCTTTTCCTTTGACTGGTCTCAGGTCAGGTGGCCTGGGAATGAACGTGCAGGCAGACCATCAAGAATTGAGTGGACTTAGAGGGGGAAATGAATAACAGGCTCCCTCATTTGTTCATCCTAAGTTATAAGGCATTTCAAATAAATACTGTGAGGCTGTTTCACAGGGGACAAGATAACCTCTGTTTATAGATCAGCTCTATCAAATGATAAGTTACCTCACTTTACAATGATGACTCTGGTTCATAGTTAACTGGTCAGTTTTGTTTGTTTTTGCCTCTGAGAACATGGCTTCAGAAGCCAGGAGCCCCTGCGATGGTTATAAAACGAATTATTTGTGTGGCACCCCAACAATGAAAGAACCCTCTATTTGAGGACATTGTTGCAGTGCAAGGCTCTCTGTGAGATTCACGGTGGCCCAGGTCTTCACCTGACAGCCCTTCCATGGGTTTAAGGGACATGGGGCTGGCAACGGGACCACTCTCCCTGTGGGAAAAGAGAGAATGGAAATAGCTAGAATATTTTAACTGACAGTGGTCTCAAAATATTCTGTTGGTATTAATTGAATTCATTATGAATGTGTATATAAAACAGTTCATTAGGCCCAGGCCATTATCATTTTAATGACATAATTATGCCCCTAGAATGCCTGTGCTCACCACATTCAGGAAATACAAATGTGCATTGATAATATAGTTTGAATTGAGGATGAAAAATTATGGATTTCTTCACCAGTTTCAATTTTCAGAAGCACAAACATATCTTGGAGCAAGGAAAAACCAATCATACATTTTTAATAATTCTAAGATGGAATAAAGTTAATTTAAAACAACTTAGATCAGTGAGGAAAACAATGCATATTTAATTGAAAAAAGGGATAAAGCTGTATAATCCAATACTCATAGTGGAAAAACTATATGAAGACACGGGAACTAGAGAAGCCCCATGTGTTCCCTGAAATGGACGTTGCCAAAAGAACGAGAGTGGGTGCCATGGGCTGGCCTAGCTGACACACCTGCCATATGTAGAAGGGAATGGAGCCAGAACGGTAGGCTGAAAGGAACTGAATTACAGTCCATATGAAATGCCACCTTTGAGAACACCTGTTCCAGCTATGTATGCAGTAATTTAAAATCATATGCTGATGCATGATTTGTAAGCAGGGTCTGCCAAAGAAGGGAGACAGACCACGATCAGGAACCAGTGAAGAGAACCATGCTGTCACCATGGACCAAGAGGGTACTATGCTCAGTGAAATAAATCAATCCAAAAAAGAAAATACCACATGACTTCACTTATGTGTGGAATCTAAGGAACAATAAACAAACAAGCAGAATTCAAACAGACTCATAGATACAGAGAGAGAACTAATGACTGCCAGAGGGGAGAGGGGTTGGGGGTCTGGGTGAAAGAGGTGAAGGGACTAAGAAGCACAAATTGGGCCCTGGCCAGCGTGGCTCAGTTGGTTGGGTGTCATCCTGTGCATTGAAAGGTTGCTGGTTCGATCCCTGGTAGGGGGTGTGCAGGAGGCAGCCGAACAATGTCCCACTCTCACATCGATGTTTCCCTCTTTCTCTCCTCTCTTTCTCTGTTTCTAAAAATCAATTCAAAAATCTTCAAAAACAAACAAACAAACCCCAAATTGACAAATTGGTAGTTACAAAATAGTCACTGGTATCTAAAGTGGAGTGTAGGGAACATAATTAATAATATTGTGATAACTATGTATGGTGCCAGTTGGGGTACTGAAAATATCAGGGTGTGGGCCACTATGTAAAGTATATGCTTGTCTAACCACTATGCTGTACACCTGAAACCAATATAAAATTTAAATAAAAATGCATTAATACCTAAAAAATAAACTAAAATAATGCTGTTATTGAACATTCACATTAAAAATAAAAGCCAGTGAAGAGAACCCTGAACTGCATGTGGGTACGAATATCCAGTGAGCACATAACGGCAATGTGCTCAGAACCTTCTCTGTACAGAAGCCTATTCTGTGTTTCCTTGTCCTGTGGTGCAAAAGGATTGGTGCCATGCATCCTCCCATATCTCCAACACATTGATTGAGCTCCTGTTGCATATTTTATGGGAAATTCTGTATAAAGCACTTGGAGAAGAAAGCACGTAAATTATTCATAAACCTTGCCTTTAATGATGCTTATTACAATATTTGTAATTAAAATATATTATAAATATTATATACTATTATATTTTTGTAAAATACAAAGGAAAACATGATGCTTCATAAGAATGGCACAGATAAAGGACAAGCAATTCTCATAGGAGATGGATTGCTTTCACTTAAGAATTGGGAAGACTTCATGAAAGACGTAACATTTGAAATGGGCTTTTGGAGGCTCATGGACCTGTGGAGTTCAAAGGAGTGTAAACAAAGGCATTGAGCGGAAACTCACAGGTGGGTGCAGGGAACAGAAAGTAGTCCCGTTTGCCTTGACAGTAGACAGTAAGAACTAGAGGGGGCAAATGGTCAAGAAACTAAGGCCACACTCTGGAGTGCCTTTAGTGCCAAGGTAAAGAGCCTACGATTTATTCTGTAAGCAAAAAGGAACCACCGACGTCGTTAAACGGAGGAATGACTTGCTCAGAGCTTGTTAAAACTGTGTTTAATGAGAGTTAACAGGTACTTAATGTGATGTCTGTGGTTGTCAGTTTGGGCTTCTGTAATAAGATACTATGGAGTGGATGGCTTAAACAACAGAATTTCTTTCTCACAGTTCTGGTGCCTGAGAGGTCTGAGATCAGGGTCCAGCGTGGCCCCTGGGAGGACCCTCTTCCTGGTCTGCAGATGGCCATCTTCCTGCTGTGTCCTCACATGGCAGAGAGCAGAGAGAGGGGAAGCAAGCTCTCTCATGTCTCTTCTTATACGGGCACTAATCCCATCATGAGAGCCCCACCCTCTTAACCCAGTTACCTTCCACGGCCCCATCTCCAAACACCATCCCATTGAGGGCTAGGGTTTCAACATATTAATCTGAAGGGGACACAAACGTGCAGTTGATAACGCTGGTGAAGAAAGTTCGGAGCTCTTGGTTGCTCAGGTCTCATATAGTATGTTGGGGCAGTTTGGTGACTTAAAAACAAATAAACAAAAAAACAAAGCACCTTATTCAGGTTCTGAGTTCCACATAGGTGAAATTACTACAAGTCATGCAGTCCCAGATAGACTTGGTAAAATGGTGTCATTTTTAAAGAATTATTTTCTCCTAGCCTTTATTGAAGTGAAAGTTTTGTCACTAAGTTTCCTTAGAGAAAAGGGACCAACATGTACAGGAACTGGTTCTGTGGAGAATCTTGGTGTGTCACAGCCATACACCATGTTATAAGTTAACATGAGAACAATGCATATGCACAGGATTCTCTTTTGTAAATCGATCACCATAACAGCATCACTCTCACCTCCCATATTCCAGAATGCTGTCTTGAGTGGCAGACAGTGGACATGTCAGCAATTGCATACAGTCATTGTCCAGTCTTAGCTAGTGATGAGCTGCTCTTACCAATATACCAGTAAGGGTCTTGGGACTTAGAACTTAATTTAGAGTCTTTGTGGTATGATTTTACAGAGCCCTTTGCTTTTTAATTTTATCCATGAATAAAATTTTAATAAAGGAAATAAGAAGATGAGATAAAGAAAACATCCTCATGGGTGTGAGTTTTCCTTGTAAGCATTCTCCCAAAGGGGTAAAATAATTTTTGTAACCACTGGAACCTTAAAACACTTATCGAATATCGGTTGGGGGCTTGGTACATGCTCAGGCACTGAGCTGATCCCATGTGCATGTTGTCACCAATGAATCCTCATGTCAGCCCCAGGAGGTGGGTAATAACTGTTTTTCCCAGTTCTCAGGAACCAACGCCTCGATTATCTGTCACTGCTCTGAGCCATTCTTCAGCGTTGCCTTCTTCAGCTTTTATCAGATTCTGCTTTATTTTTGCAGTATTTGCACTTCTCTGCAATAAGTGTGCTGTTTGGGGAGTATTTTTGGTTTTGCCTTGTAATGCCAGATGGTCCCAATAGTCAGCAGAGACGAGCTGACAAAGACAGGCACCAGGTAGATGCTAGTGTTTGGGGAGGAGGACTGTGGCGATGGGCACTGACGTTGTGAGCAGCTGGCTCTGTGGCAGCTGTTTTTGTGCTCTTGTGGCTTTTGCTTTCCTCAAGGACTCAGACAGTGACTACTGGCTACAGAGGACAACCTGCGTGTGTTTCTAGGTCTTTCTCCTCTGCTGGACCAGGAGATCTTGGGTGCAGGCAGGGATCTGGGCTCCCTCAGACGCTGTCAGCACTTCTGTGTTAAATAAATGAATGAATGGGCCCCGTAGAACTCATATTTTTTGTGTCTTTTGACTAGAATTCCTCCAAAAGGCTTCCAAGCTCTCTGTACACCTTTCTAGATCACAGCTTTGATCTCAGTCCTGCCTTAGCCCTTAGGTCTTCCTGATAAGAACACTATCCACTTGGGAGGAGCCAGGGGCCCTCTGCCCCTCCTTTTGAGATATTCTCATTATCATCCCATCGACTTTTCCAGATTGCACTCTTCTCTTCAGCAGATGTCCAAGGGTGAAAGAGGATTCAGGGAGAGGAAAGCGTGAAAGTGGCCACTCAGTCCCTCAATCCTTTATCTCTTCCAATGCAGCAGGAATAGTTGGGGAGTACGTAGATGGTGCTTCTTCAGGCCAGTGACTCACAAAGAAAACACCCTCTGGGCAGAGCGGGCGCTGCTTGTCATCAAGTGGGCTCCAGTCACTGGCCCCTGCCCTGCTCTTCAGCTCATTTCTCACTTCCCGGCAGAGCTGTGCTCCTACCTCCCTATTTCTGTTTCCAGTACCTTCTTCTTCCTCCCTATGCCTTCCCACCCTGCTTCTTGAGTACTGCAGTTTTCAGGATTCAGCTGAAACCATCACCTTTCGCATGAAGCACTGCCTGACACACACCTCTCCCCTCCTGCAGAATTGCTCCCTCCCAACCCCATGGACAGTTACTATCCTAGCACCTGCCACACCCCTGCCTTCCCATGTCTGACTCCTCCCACTGTCTTGGAAGGGGTGGAGGAGAGGACCACCCCTCGTTGTTTCTGGCCAGTGTTAGGAACACAGATAGGATCTGAAATTCTGTGGAAGGAATAAGTGAATAATAGTTACTCACGTGGTGCCCCTCTAAGTATAGCCTGAAAGTTCCTTCAGCTGCTGGTCTCATGCCTGCCACCAGTAATACAGGATTGGGCCCCGGGGGATGTTCAGTCAGAATTTAAATGAATAATCACTTTTCCCTGGGAATGCGTTCACATCCTTAGGCCACCTCTGACCGAAGAACTATCCATCTCTTGTCCTGGCATAGAAAATCCCAAGTCTTAAGGGAGGGAGCTCTGCTCAGGGAGACCCCAGCGCTGCTACAGTGAATTCAGACCGCAGTTGTAGAGGATCCTCTGGCACACAACCTGCAGAAGGAAAGTTGTTGAGCTTCAGGAGACCTCCTGTAATTTCTCAGAACAGGGAGTTGTTGAGTTGTCTTTGAACGCTACCTCGTAGAGTTGTCCATGTGGCAAGTACCTTTGTGAATTGCTGAGCCCGCGTTTGCTTCTCACAGCTGGTTCCATTTGCCTAAAATTGAATATCGATCGAGTAACCCAGAAGGTCTGAGGCTCCAGACAGAGCAATGTGTAGTAATAATGTTTACTTTTGTATCATATTTCAGTGGTTAAAATTTGCCTCTAATACATTCTTTGGTAGTAAAGAGCATTATCCAATTTCTGGTTTTCTCTCCACTTTTGAGAGTAGCAAGGCAGAGGTTGGAGATAAGGGGCAAAGGGCTTTTCAAGCAGATATTTGAGCTGCGTTGATACTAGCATCTTTGTTTCGGCTCCACGGAGGCTGTGTGTGCTCCAAAGCATTTGTCCACCGTGGCTTTGTCGGCAGTGGGGTGGTGAGCCATAGGCTCCCCCTAGGTGGGGTCCTCTCGTGTTGGGCCTGCTTTCTGCTTCAGAAGAGCTACGCTGGCACTAAGGTCAGGATCTTCTCAGGCAAAGACTATTTCTCTAATTCAAAATGGAGATATAACATTCTACACAGAACAGCATAGGGGTGCTGTAGCAGAAAAGGGCTTACCATTGACCACTTAAAAAGAAGGAAAGGGTGGTGGCTGATCTCATTCTGTACAAGTCGGAAAACATGGCAGAGCTGCAGACTACATCGAAGTCATTTATTCTGTAAATGTTTGCTGAGTGCCTACTGTTTATGCGACCGAGGCTAGGCACTTGGATTACAACGATGAATAAGACAAGATCCCTGTCAAAGAGCTCTTGCGGGATGGGCGGGGAGGGGGGGGGAGGGGCGGCGGGGGAACAGACACACATTACAAACCCCGGTGCATGCCATCAGGAGAGAACATACCATGAATAGAGTGGGACAGTTTCAGCAAGATGAGTGCTTTCGAATTGCTCATGGAATACAGGAGAGAATGAGGGAGGACTCTCTGGATGGAGGTAATTAACTGCACTTGTAAATCGGAGACGTGAATGAGCTCATCTGTGTGCCGAAGGCTGGAGCATTGAGTGTCTGAGGGGCTGTGGGCCCCGATAATGGTTGGTGTGGGTCCTGTGAGAACTTCAGTGAGGGCAGGGCACACCACGGTTGCCTTTGTGCCTCTTCTCCAGGTACTGTGATGGGTGCCCAGCACGGGTCTTTTAGCCCTACTGTGGGTTCTGACCTGCTCTCCCCCACCCCAACGTACTGTTTGGATAAGCTGTCCATTCAAATCACCCTGAGATGACCTAGTGCCATGACGTTGCAAAGAAACCATTTTTAGAAGATTTGCAACAGAAAATAGTTAAAGCGATAGGAACTATGGGACTCTTTGGGAGGGTTGCTGTGTTTTTAATGAAGGTGACACACTGCCTTTCAAACCAAGTAATTAAAGAAAAACCAGCTGCACTAGCTTTCCCAGGGACTAGAGCCTTAAAATCCTTGTGACAGAGGGAAGTGCTTGGGGGGAAATAGAGACACATAAATATCTAAGGAAGCCCTTCAAATTTGAAAAATTGGGAAATTTTAAAGGCATTAAATTCTCATGAAGACTTTACTACATTAATTTTGAGTAGGCTAAACATAGAGCTAACTCAGCAAGTACCCACCAGCTCTCCTGGGTGCCAAGTGAAAAACGCTGTGTTCCTTCTTAAAGGCACGCAAGGCTGTTTTCTTGCACCCCATGCCTCAGGGCCTGGCGTGCTTTATGTTTGCTGTTACCCTTGGCTTTACTGCACAGCAGCTGCTTTCTGCATGTGGAATGTCTTAGAGATTCAGTGATCCTCACCTCCCTGCTCAGAATCAGGATCATGGGCTCATGGGAAATAAATCCAGGCCTCATAGCAATAGGCTGGGACCATACAACAACTCAGTGTGAAGAATTCTGCATTTCATCGCATCCTCTTTCCACCCATTTGGTGCCTCTGTGTTTGTTGTGATTCAGACTTTTGGGAAAAGATCTCGTATTTTTATGATTTCCCATACTGCTTGCTCACTGAGGTCCCTCTTTTTAATGTGCCCCCTTCCCTCCTCAGCACCACTGTTTTATGGACCATTCTCGCTTTTCACACAGAGGTATTTTACTGCTGACTGTGCCTCGGCCTCCCCAAGGGAGCCAGTGCCACGATATCGGATGAGATTCACGCAACCATTGCTTCCTTTTCCCGGGACTTACCTCCCCTGTCCACATCCACACGGTTCCTCAGAGGATAGATCCTCGTGTGGGTTCTGTTTTACGCCCTCCATCAAACATCACCAACGAACTGTGAAGCAGAGCATTCTTGCTCTCAGAGGACCATCGCTACAGAATTCATAAGCATCTTGTGGCTCACCTGAAGATTCCCTTCATCTCCCAAGGTTTCAGGAGCATGCAGAGAGGTTCAAGGGTCGGCCAGGGAGGAACTTCAGAGCCTGGGTTAATCCCGTTCCTGCTTGCTTGCTTTGGTCATTTATTCAGCATGTGTGTATGGAGCACGTGCTGTGTGTCAGGCACTGGCCTGGAGCTTCATGCTTCCGGGCGGGTCTGCCTTGCCAGGAGGCCGAGCCCGTCACCTGAGGCATTCACACACTGATGGGGGCCATACTCCCTGATCCTATTTTCAAGCCTTATTTTATTCATTAAAGATTTTTTACGTTTTTAAATCATTGTCGACATAAAATATTATCTTAGTTTCGGTGTCTAACGTAATGATGCAACATTTATATACTTTCCTAAGTGATCACCACAATAAGTCTAGTGACCATCTGTAATCATACATAGTCCTTACGATATCATTGACGACACTCCCTGTGCCGTACACTCAATCCCAGTGACTTACTTTATAAATGGAAGTTTGTATTTCTTAATCCCCTTTCCCTTTTCCACCCATCATCCTATCTTCCTCCCCTCTGGCAACCATCAGTTTGTTCTCTATCTGTGAGTTTGTTTCTGTTTCATTTTGTTTGTTCATTTGTTTTGTTTTTCCGACTTCACATATAAGTGAAATCATATGGTATTTGACTTTCTCTGACATTTCATTTAGCCTCATATCCTCTAGGTGCATTCATTTTGTCAAAATGCCAATATTTCATTCTTTTTTAAATAATTTTCTTATTTATTTTTATTTATTTCAGAGAGAAAGGGGGAGAGAGAGAGATAGAAACATCAACAATGAGAGAGAACCACTGATCAGCTGCCTCCTGCATGCCCCCCACTGGGGATCAAGCCGGCAACCCAGGCATGTGCCCTTGACTGGAATCGAACCCGGGACCCTTCAGTCCGCAGGCCGACGCTCTATCCACTGAGCCACACCAGCCAGGGCTATTTCATTTTTTATGGCCGAGTATTATATCATTGTGTGTGTGTGTGTATATATGTATGTGTATATATATCACCACTTCTTGAGCCACTCGTCTGTGGATGGACACTTAGTTGCTGCCATACCTTGGCTACTATAAACAGTGCTGCAGTGAACATGGGGGTGCAGATATCTTTTTGAGTTCATGTTGTTGTTTTTTTCCTTTGGATAAATACTAGAAGTGGAATTGCTTTAAATATATCACTTAACAGAATGTTTGGACTTTTCTAAGGACAGCCAAGGTAATGCTGTTTTGGATGCTAAAATTTCTCTGAATTTTCAGTGGTTTAAGTCAGAAAAGATCTGAACCGACTAGGAAAATACAGGTGGTGCAGTTTCTGGTCATCAAAGTCAGTCCCAGCTGCCTCTTTAAAAATACATGCTGTAATTTTTCTTTTTTCACTCAAATCTTCTTGAGCAGGTGATCTTATCTGACGTGTAGTACCCAAAGTCTTTGTGTCCTTCAGTAAGAAAACATTTTAAAGCACAAACATGTGTGTATTAGCTTTTTCATCTAGAACTTAAAGTTTGACTTTCAAATCTTGCTGTGTTTAACACTTAGCCTTAAGGGGCAGGGGGAGCTGAGCTCTCAGGGTCCCTTTGAAAACATGGCAATAATTTAAAGGAAAGCTGGGCAGACCCAGGCCTGTTATATACACGTGGCAAGTCCTTTCCAAAGCTTTCTCCCCACCCCAGTGTTGGGTGGGTTGTGCGCAGCGGTCTCCCCCGTCCCTCCCTTCAGGCCGGGCGCTCCCCAGCCCCTCGGGTTCTCACTGTGTTGTTCCATTGCTTCTTCCAGTCTCCCTCTCCAGGCAGCTCCTCGCCCCTGGGCGCAGAGTCTTCAAGCACACCCCTTCATCCCAGTGACCCCGCGGAAGGCTCCACCAACAAAGAGGTAGGGTGCCGCTTCCTTTCAAAAGCCCCCAGCCTTCGTCCTCCATCCTGATTCTGGCCTACGCCTTCTCCAGCCTCCCATGGTGCTTCTGTCCCCGAGTGTCCTGGGGAGAAACTATTTTCTCCTCTCCAATGTGGAATGGGGCGAAGAAGGTCGTGACGTCCAGTTTGGTAGCCACTAGCCACAGCTGTCTGTTTTCATTGAGAAATGAAATAAACTCGCTCCTCAGGCACACTAGCCATAATTCACGTGCTCAGTGGCCACACGTGACTAGTGGCCATTGTATTGGACCAGGGAGACGGTGGAACTTTCCCACCAATGGACAGTTCTGGACATCCGTGAGTCTCTGTGGCAGCATTCTTCCCGTGGCACACAGGCCTCCGGTACCGTGGACTGACAGCTACTCTGTGGCTTGGGAAGTGGGTTGATTTTTCAAAAAAATATCCAGTGATTTCCGGCCCAAGTGAAATATCTTTCATGGCGACAGGGTGACCACTTGTCCTGGTTTAGCTGCGGTGGTTCCAGTTCACAGCTGCGGTCCCACTGCTCACCTGGTGAGCACCCTTCTCACTCCTGACAGCAGTGCTGTTCAGAGACCCAGCTGCAGCCCTGGGAGTGTTCCACTCTGTCCTGTCCACTCTGTCCTGTCCTCTGGGGGAGTCACCAGCCACATGTGACTAGCAGCCCTTGACACGTGGCTAGTGGGCCTGAGGACCTGACTTTTTCATTGTGTTCAGTTTCAGTGAACTTACATGGTCACGTGCGGCGAGGGGCTCCTGGCCACTGCAGCCCTGTAGTGTCCCTTTGGACAATAAGTCATACTGTCGCCTCCCGAGGGAGGCCAAACTGAGCTCTGGTGGGGAGCATGTAAGCAAGAAGATGTTGCTTGCTCCCACTGAGGTTCCAAGGGCTAAAAAGGGCAGGTGTTTTTCCCTGAGGGGCGCCACCGCCTTCCCAAGCACCGTCATCTTTTGACACCCAGCTAGCTGCCACCCCCACCTCCTTGGCAGCCAGCATCAGGTGAACACTGGCCTGCGGCACAGTCTGCGTGTGGGCCCAGCTGGCTCTATAGAGGCTGCCTCATCCACACTGAGGGATGCGTTAGGGCGGCTACACCACAGAACGAATGACTGTTTCCCTTTCCCTCCTCTTGCTATAATTTTATGTTAAATTTTAACGTGAGTGGCAGATCACTTCCAAAGGGAGCCTTAGTTGAAATTTACCTTTAAAGTCTCATCAAATACATATGCATTTTCCATTAAATATTCATTCAGGGAAGAAGTATATTTTTTATTAATCTGTTCATATAAACAGGGGTGGGGAACTGTTTTTCTGCCAAGGGTCATTTGGATATTTATAACATCATTCCTGGGCCATACAAAATTATCACCTTAAAAATTAGCTGCTATATTTGGTCAAACACTTAATTAACTCACCCCTAATGCCTTGGCAGGGCCAGACCAAATGATTTCACTGGCCTTATACGGCCCGCGGGCTAGACGTTCCCCACCCCTGATATAAACCAAACAAACATTAGAATTTAGATTTGAAATATTCTTTGTCCTCCGCTGGTCTTGATCCTTAGCCCGTAAGGCCTGAGGACTAAAGGAACAGGACTAATGGGGTCACAGTTTCTGCTGCCCCCACATCCCATAGCTTTGCCTTATATTTTATTCAGAGCACACGGAGAGGAGAGAACAAATGGCAAGAAGGAAAGAGTGACAGCCACAATGATAATAAAAACAGCATGAGCGTTTACAGTGTTCAGGTCCCAGGCCAAGCAATCCCAGATGGTATCTCATTTAATCCTTAAAAATAATTCTGTGAGGCAGGAATTGTTGTCCTTTTGTGCTAGTTAAGGAAGCTGAGAGGTTGGATAATTTACCTGAGGTCCCAGGGCTCACAGCTGGTGGGACCAGGATTTGAACCCAGAGTGCCTGTGGGCTCCTAACATCAGGATCGGCTGTCCTGGGGGGTGAAGAGTGCTTGCAGGTCGCACACTGCATGGAAAGGGGGCTCGCATGCCATGATCCCCGTCGTCAGGCCTCCAGGCTCTGCACGTGGTTAGTGTGGCCTGGAAAACCCCAGAGAGTTTGGCCTTTCCCTTCTTGAATGTGGTTTTATTAATTTTTGCATGTTAAGGATTAACTAATGCTCATCTCTGCCCCAATATGAGAAAATAAAGGGCTAATCAGACTTCTGAATACTCAGTATTTGATTATTCATCAGCTATAATAAGCAAGGCAAATTTGTTAGTTTCTCGGTTCCTATAGGACTTGGCACATGTTTCTACAGATCCTTAGGAATAATGATGAAAATGCTCTTTGTGTGCAATAATTAGCAATTCTTTCATTTCAGAAAACTCTTTTAAAAAAATTACTACCCCCGAGACTAAAGAAAGCCAGTCATGAACTCATGAATAGAGAATAAGCAAATGTACCAAATGCCCTCCATTGTAGCTCTAAATAAAACAGCAGTTTTTAGAGCTTTAGACTGAAGTCATTCTTCTGTAGTTTCTACTAAAATCTGGACACTGTCCTTGAGATTGGCATTCAGTAAAGTACCTTGAATAGCCCAAGAAAATCTGAATTGGCTTCTTGGAGCTACCTGGAGGCTTAAGCATTTTGATTAAACAAAGTAAACCCTTATTACCCCAGACCCTTAGCAGCTGAGGACAAGGACGGGGAGATGGATGGGGAATAATAATTTGGAAATCTTTGGCCCTTATGAAGACACTAGCTTCCTTCTGCATGCCCCAAATTTAAGGATTATTTTTTTCTTTAAACCACAGAAATAGACAGACTTACCTGGGCCTGTCGTCTCACTTGGATAAATAGAAAGTAAAAGTAACGTAAAGCACTATTGAACTTGGATTTCTCTTTCCTCCTGTCCCGATTCCTTGGCTCTCACTTGATGTACATTTTTCCATAAATGTGTTTACCTTTTATTCCTGGTGGACTTGTGACTTTAGTTTCTTTAAAGGTGATCCTTTCTGAAACCAGAAACCCACCTTCTTTGGTGTGAGGAAGCATTTCATCCCAGTGGGCACATCAACAGCAGGTTGCTCTGCGCAGTGTATTGCATGCTTAGTGTTAAATTCTTGTCATTGTCCTGAATTGAGTTAGATCCCTAAAATTAAGTGTTTTCAATTGCCTGCAGTTTTCCACATAACAATCAACACTACTACTTCTTAGAATTTTGTGCAAATCAACTAATCATTCCTTTGCTGTTCCTGAAATCTTCCAAGTGAAGATCACTGTATAGAGTCCTATGATCTGGAATTGTTTCCCATGACATCCCGGCCCTCATGCAGGCCCTTCGCCCTTCCAGCCCACCAGGCACCCCATAGCACACCCTCAACTAAGTCAACCTGTTGAGCAACTGTGCTCTACTAGACATCCTCTTCCTAAAATGCAGGTCTTTAAACGGTTACCTGACAACTGGAGTCTTAGCAATGAAATCCTTTAGGCCTTCTGAGCTTATCCCTTGGCCATGCAAACCCTACTGTTTGCCTGTTTTAGGGACTCTTGCCTTTGACATCAGCTCTCCACGCTCCTGCAGTGCTCCCCTCACCCTTCCCCAGACAGATCAGGGATGAATTTCCTACTCTCGTGCCACTCAGAGTTCTCTCTAGGACATCCACTTATGCAAGGAGCCAAAGGGTAAGGAACACTCCCCTGAGCGCCAGTATTTACACTGCTGTCCAGTCAGGTTCCGGAAGGTTTCTGGTTGAAACAAGGGTGCTGTTGGGAAATGGACCTTTGCTCCGAGTTGTCACTTAATATACAAACTTCCAGGGCCTTTAATTTACTCCTTTGTTTGTTGTGTGCTTATTTTAAAGTAACACATGATAATGACATATATAGTGAAGTTTTCAGACTAAAATCATGAGATGAAAGGAAGAGATAAAAACTCTAGCAAATGTTTTTAGCACAGGGAGAGATCCCTGCAGCAAAGATCTAACATGAAATAAAATTCTCCAAGAAAATTTTTAATTTCGGCATATAATGATGTTGGTGCTTTCATTAATCAGCAGTTCTTACTTAGAAGTCGAGAGTCTTAAGAATACAAATGAAACCCTTTTTATTGCGGTTGTGGATTATGAATTTTGGTTTGTGGGATATTTTTTAAGTTGACAGA
This sequence comes from Plecotus auritus, assembly GCF_963455305.1. Classification (NCBI taxonomy): domain Eukaryota; kingdom Metazoa; phylum Chordata; class Mammalia; order Chiroptera; family Vespertilionidae; genus Plecotus; species Plecotus auritus. Next base: position 140,555,847 of record NC_137776.1, on the reverse strand, counting down.
CATCTGATTTGGAATGTAGGATTTTCAGATTATCTAATTAATATGTGAGTGGATGGTTCTGGGCTCTGGGTAACCTTTAATAAGAAATGTGTGTGTTTATTTACACTTTACTTTGTGTAACCAAGAATGGTTGACAACTGGTTAATATCTGACACTGATGATGTATTTGTATTTTATGCTACATGGATGGTTGTATTAATGCATTTTTCATCATGCTTTGCCCTTTTTGAAACTTCTTTGTCTTAATTACAGTCAAGAAAAAGCTTGGCTTCATTCCCAACCTACGTTGAAGGTAAGAGCTAAAAGGAGATATTGAGCACTGAGTCATTCATGAATCTTTCAGCACTTGGGGCATTGGAAGCACTGGGCTGGGAGACGATAGTGGAGAAGAAAGGCCGTAGAGCCAGTTAATTCACAGTCTTAGTCTTAGAATCTTAGCCTAAAAGAACAGTAGCTGTGAGCCTCTCAGACACCCTTCTCCCTGCCCTTCCTGATTCTATCCACGGAACCTGAGCCTGGGGTAGGGGCTTTGCCCAGCTTAGTAATGATCACATTGGATCTGAAACCCAAGTCTTCCCACCTCTATTCCACCACGGGCTAGTTAAGCAGGAATAAGCTTTAACTAACGGGGAGACATTTTGGTCCTCTTTACTTAAGAAAAAAAAACACAAAAACAAAACAAAAAAAAACATTCCCAATAATTCCCATCTCTTGCTTGGATGAGTTAGTAAAAGAATAAGGGCTTATTCTTTTCCAGGTACTGTTCTAAGCACTTTCCATGTAATAACTCATTGAATCCTCACACCGATCTTGTGAAGGGGGTTTTATCATTACCCCCGTGTTATGTATGAGGACTGAGGCATCGAAGCGGGGAGCAACTTTCCCTAGATTGCACCGATAGCAAGTAGCAGAGCAGGCTACCAACCAGCAGTCTGACTGCACAATTCTCCCTGTGTTCTCTTCAGGGCTTCCACGCGTGGTTGTGCAGGTTATTCACTGCACAAGCGTCTAGTAGGGCCCAAACTCTGCCCAACCTGGCCACCCCAGGTTGAGGTCAGGCCACACATATAGAGTGCCCATTTCTTATTCACACAAAGGCACCCCAAGCTAGAGGTGACAGCGACCTCTACCAGGAGGAGGGCAGGCGCTTTCTCAGGTAGGCTGGGTTGTCATTTCCTTGAAGGAGGATTTTCTGGGGCCAGACCATGCTCAGGCATCACTTTGGGGTCATGGCTGGTCTTTGGATCCTGAGAGGAAACAACCAGTGTGTCCTACTGCCTGGGCACGAAACCTCTCTGAACTTTCAGGTCTGAAGCCCAGAACGTGCTCCTGGGGTAGGTTCAGTGACTCAGGTCCCATTCCCGAGTAACCTGTAGATTCTCTGTGCCGTTGTTGTCAAGCTCCACAATTCTAGGAGAGCAGCTTGGGGAGGAAGTTTGGAAACTCCATTCTTCTTCATAGCTGTGCTCAGGCTTAGCATTAACATGAGGTGAACACACACACACACACACACTATATATATATATAGTGTGTGTGTGTGTGTGTGTGTGTGCTTGCTCACCTTCAGAGTAACACGAAGGCATCATACATTCCAAAAGACCAAAATGAACCCTGTGATTCTTTGACTTAACATATAACTTGTTTTTTAATAACACACTAAGCCTAAAATGCACTTATGAAATTAGTGTGCTTTTTTTGCTGAATATGATCTAGTGACAGTGACATTTGATTATAATCAGTTTCCCTGGGGGATAAAAGGCATGAGATTATATCTGGAATGTATAATTTGTTTAGACCCAATATTTCTGTCTCCTGGCTGCTTGACATTTACACAGTCATTTAAATATTGTTTGGATTGCTCTTAAACACATCTGCATATCCACACTTACGAGGCCTCAAGAGGGAGCCTTTTCAGTGAGTAGAGCTAAATCAGAGATGACTCTAGTATGGCATTGGAAGTCCCATAAAGAGGTGGTTAATTTTTATTTTTCTTTGACATTCGTTATTTTCACAAGTGAATATTTTAAAAGTGACTATCCCCGATGAGATCTTTTTTCTCAGAGCCTAGTTGACAAAAGTGACTGTGTTTCAGGAGCATCGTGCATGCATCACAGGAGTTTGTAATGGAAGACTGATCATCTTCCACATTTTACAAAACGCAGTGTGGCTCCAAACTTGTCCTTATGTTATTCTAGTTAGACTCCTGCTTCCCTGCTGTACCACTCAACTGTATATTGTCAATAACCTGAATTCGTCCCACACCCATCAAAGTTTCAGGGTGAGGAGCATATGGTTACTGCCAAGAATGGAAATTACAAGTGTGGAGTGTACCTCCCAGTGTTTGTCTAGAAGTCTTCCCCAGAAAGATCGAGAATAAGACAAATAACAGGTTTCCTTATTTAATTACTACACAGGCACTTTGTGAAGGCATTTCCTGCAACATTGTTAATTCCTTTGTTTCAATCACCACCTTGGTTTTAGAAAAAAATGAATAGATTATTTTAAGTCTTTCCCCCCATAAGCAGCTTATCATGGGAAGTGGCTGTTTAAGCTCAAGATGAGCTTCATCTTGAAGGATAAAAATTAAAACCATTTCAGATTAGCTCTCCAAACGGAAAGAGCAAATTGTTTCCATTTCAAGGAATCTAATTTAAGACCTGGAGGTTTTAACTGTGGGTTAAGATGTATATTTTAGTCTCCCCAAATACAGCCTTCAAGCCAAAGAAAATACATGTTTTCATTGCAGAATTAGAATGCCTTTGTTAGTGCATCTGTTATAGAGTTAGTTATATATTAGTCCCAGACGTGTTTTAACTTAAAATAACGTTTACAGCAGATTATGGTTAGAGTCAGATACCTCCATCTTAATTATTTAAAACTAAGGTTGGATTTTTTTTTCTAAAACATATTTTTATTGATTCTAGAGAGAGGAAGGGAGAGGAAGAGAGGGAAACATCAATAATGAGAGAGAACCATTGATCGGCTGCCTTCTGCACACCCCCTACTGGGGATTGAGCCCACAACCCAGGCATGTGTCCTGACTGGGACTCGAACCCTGAGCTCCTAGTTCATGGGCCAACGCTTAACCACTGAGCAACACTGGCCGGGCTAAAGTTTGGTTTAAAAGGTTGATCAATGAAACAAATTCCCATTTTCCCTGGAACTGATCTGTATGCAGATGCATGCCAGGAACTTATGGTCTATAAATCAGCAGGATCAGCAGCATGAGACGGCAGCTTCGGAGTAATGTTAGCTGTCTCCCAAAATTGGGGCCAGAGGCTATTATGGGAACCAAACATTCTGAAACAAATATCTCAATTTTTTTATTTATAAAATTTACTTCCCCCATTATAGATACAATGGAGAGGGGAGACATGAATCAGTAGCAAGTCAAGGAACTGCTTATTTATTTGATACCCACTGGGTGACAGGTGCTGACCAGACACAAGAGCCAAAGATGACATAGTCCTTGTCCCCAGAGCTCACTGTGTGACAGGAGAAACAGTAGCCTTCATGAAACATGTTCTGTGTTTACATAAATCTGCACATCATTTCTCACAGTAAATGGTCTGGGTGAAGTAAGTGACTATAAGAAAAAATTGTTCCTATTATTTGAAGATGAGGGGTGAGTGGAGGCAGATATGGGTACCTTAGACTGCTCAGGGCCCTCAGGACCGGCCCCCTGGGCCAGAGGTGAGCAGTGGGGAGGGGTGTATGCAGGGGTTGGGCAGGCCCACCCCAGAGTGGCTTCACTCACCAAGGTGCCTCTGTGTGTTACAGTTCCTGGACCTTGTGACCCTGAAGACTTAATTGATGGAATCATTTTTGCTGCCAATTACCTTGGCTCTACCCAGCTGCTCTCCGACAAAACTCCCTCCAAAAACGTGCGCATGATGCAGGCCCAGGAAGCGGTGAGCAGGATCAAGGTGAGGGGGGCCGTGTGCTCCACGGGGGTGGGGGACAGTGGCGGGTACCTGAGCCGCCCACAGTGGTCACCCACCTCACTGTCTAGTCCTGAGGGTAGAGGAGAGTGGATTGGGGTGACGTTGCAGGCAGTGCTTATACATGTTCCTGCCTCAGTTCTAAAGAGAAAGAACGATTTCTGAAGTGTACTGGAGTCCTTACGTGGAAGCACTGTATGTTTGGGTTGTTCTTAGTGGCCACTCTTGAGAAAAAGAATGCATATGATCCTGAACTTTCAGAAGTTGACTTGACGAGGACAGATCTCGTGCCGAGTATTATCTCTAATGTGAGAGTTGTATTCCTGTATTTCCTCTGACAGCGTGGTTCAAACTAGGTCCTTTGCTTTTGAACCTGCTGATCCTGCTCAAGCTAAGTTGAACTGGTTTGCTTCAAGGAAAATGAGCCCTTTGATCAGATCTAGCCTGGCTAGTCTGAACAAGTCTGAGCAAGGCTAACCCCGTTTAAACTAGTCTGAGTCCGTCATAACCCGTTTGAATCTGTTCCACCAAGATGGACAAGGGGCACGCCTGTGTTGCTCAGGAAGAACCACTTTCATCCGGTTTAAATCATTCACAACCGGTTTGAACCAGCCAGACTGGTGTGAGCCCATTGAAACACAGAGCGCTGGAATCTCCACCCCGAAGCCAGACACACCTCAGTCCACAGAGACACTCAGTGTCATCATGTCACTCCAGTTTCCTTCGGGGCCACCAGCACCCAGAACCGCTGGGCAGCCACACTGGAGCCACAGGGAGAGCATCACTGTTGACACCAGAACCAGGTATTTCAAGCAAGATGGGATAGGTGAGGGCGCTCCAGGATTGGCTGTATCCAGTTTCAGCTGGTCAAAACCAATTCTCACCTCAAGAAGCCATTCACGTTTTTATATCTTCTCGTTCACACACTCACAAGTCTCGCCCTGGTGTTTGAGTGACAGCGTGGAATGAGAAGGGAGCATGGATAGAAGGCAGGCACTAAGATTCCTTGATTCTCACTTAAGGACAAAATATTTCTTGAGCATTCATGTGTTCAAGGCTGTGCGGGGTCTCCGGAGGAAGGGAAATGGCAGTTTAGAAAGTGAGAGCCTGACCCTCAAACTCAGCAGCACAAATGAGAAATGAATTGAGTCAGCGATGTGGCCCTGCCCTTAAGTATCCATCATTGTAGAGTAAACCCTTGCTGCAGCTTTGGATAATATTACTCAAGTTTTGGGAACTGGGATGTATAAACGAGAGAGGAATTTACAATTGCATCAAAGGTAGCCCAATGTCAAGATTACTGACAGAGTCCTGCCAGTTTCACCCGTGAGTCAGGGACCCACTTCACCACTTCGTCTGGGCAGCCCAAACCTTGTCTGTGTCTTAGAGACACTGCGACCACCAGGCCCACTTCCGAGGTGTTCATGTTTTCTCCCATAATCAGCCTCTCCCAGGATGATTGACAGTAGGAAGGTCCACTGCCTTCAAAGGAAGCCCCACCTCCTACCCACAGAGCGGCCTCTTGCCCCAGGATTCCCAGCAGGACAGCTCCATGAAAACATATCTGCCTGACCTTCAGACCTCATGCTCTTTCAGACTCAGTAATTCTATCAGTAGAACATCGGGTTCCTGTTGGGCTGCCCAGCCAAGCCTGGCCTCATTTCTTTCCACTGTCACCCCTTCTCATAGAGGGGTGACATGAATACTGCCAGATCCTCCCACTGTTCTTAATCTAGGATCTCCCAGGCACAGCCTTCCAAGCAAGAACACAAAGCTCTCTGGGAAAACATGCTGCGTCTCAGTCTTATTTCACCCAGAGCCGTGAACTTGGAAAACTAAGTCGTCAGGGTCGTAGTTCGGACTCCTCGTGTCCCACAGTCACTGAGCACGGCATGTTATGATTTTGTTGAATTAAAACCTGTTAAGTAGAGCCCTGGGGTGCCAGATGGTGAGCAAAAGACCACAAGAGAAATTAAAATCGGTAAGTTATTGCTCACAGGTCCTGAGGAAGGCCTGAAGGGGCCGTGTAGGGAAGTCACGGCAAGGCGAGGCGGAGAGGGAGAGAGGAACATGCCTGGGAACATGCCTGGGGCAGGACCTGGGGACTTGCCTTTATCAGGATCCATGGGTGGGGTGCTTGGGTTTCCTGAGCTAGGACGAGATTGGTCAATTCAAACCGAAGGAGCCAGGATTTGGTAAGCTCCTCAGGGGTCTTATCTAAGGGGACAGAGGGTGAGGGCCCTGGAGGTGGGGAAGACTTTTGATCAAGGGCTGTTGGGGGAGTCACAGGAGCTTACATTTGCTCGTGCCTCTGGGCTGTTATCTAGGGAATGTGCCTGCATGAGGCGACTAGTGTCCATTCAAGGTCACTGCAGACCACTTGGCCAAACAAAAAAGATGCTGAGGCAGCAGGACCACCAAGGAGCTTAGCTAAGTTCTCAACACAACACTTAGTTTCCCAGCCTAACAGCTTCCAGGGGTCGATGGGAATGCAGAGGCCTGGTGTGCCTTGCTCAGTGGTTCCAGACAGACAGGGATCACCTCCCACAGGGGCGTTTGGAGATGGGCAGGTGCGCTTGGATTGCTTCTGTGTTGGTGGCATTTCTATTGGCTCTCGTGGGTCAGAGGCAGAGATGCTGATGCCCTGCAGTGTCCAGGATGGGGCCACACGCCAAAGATGTATCTCCTACAAAACGCCAGTGTGCCTCCCCCAGCACTCCCTGTCGGGGAACATTCCCAGGGCCCACTTAGGTGAGTCTTCCAGAACAAAGCAGCAGTCCATCCCCGAACGAGTACTGAAGACCCCTAACACCGAAAGCTGTGTGTTGCTTTGAGATTAGTTCTTTCCTGGATTCTGTCCATCAAGGTTTAAAACATATGAAGGGTCAGGTTTCATTCCGGGCATGTTGTTTATTGGCCTCCTAGATTGATCGTCTTTGACTCCTACAGATAGAGTTTCTGTCTTTCCACGGTGAGACATCGTACTCGATGACCTGGAGGGGGAGCAGGCACAGGCACATCTCCCAGACATAAAGCAGGGCTCAGGGTAGACTACAGCATCCAGCACCACACCTACTGTGAACCACAGACGCACCTCGTTTTATTGCACTTCACTTCAAGTTTGAATGTTCATTTGCACAAAAAATTAGGTGGCTTTGTCCATCAGAACAAGCAGGATAGAGGCTGATTATAAATCCATTTTAGACTGCCTAGGGTAGCGTAGGCATCTAAAGAACATACATTTATTTATCCAGCAAGTGACTCTAGTGTGGAGGAATTCATTCCAGAGGGGTGAGGTTCAATGGTTACATTTCCTTTATAGATATCACTTCACAGTGTGCTGCTGTGCCTCTGAAGGAACTGTTGCCTCTCATTTACATTGTCTTCCTTGTGTTCCTTCTACATCCATTTAAATGCCCGTCGGATTGCTTGCCTTTGCACCAAGCTGACTCTTTCTCAGATTGTAAGTGGAGACAGTTGCGTTCAGACCCATAGTTTATTTCTGCACCCTGCAGAAAGTTACTCTTTGGGGGGCATGCAGAGACTTGATCTACTGCAGAGGGGGGCCAAGAGAACTTGTCTAAATCAGTCAGGATGGTCTCCAGGGAAGTGTGCCCTGCGCTGCCCACACATGCCCAGGAGACACTTTTGTCTAAGGGAGGTGGCACCATGCTTTCTCCTAAAGAGAGGCTGATTTTTGGGGGACAGGTTTTGCTAGGCTACTTCTAGAGAAACATAGAGCAGAGTAAGGCTGCAGATTTTACAGTGCCCATCCAGGAAGGAAGGAAGGAAGGAGAGCTCTGTGGATTTCTTTGGAAACCTATTTAGCAATACCCTCACCACTGATGAGTAATTTCGGTCTCGGTGCTCTCCCCTAAACAGAGGCAGAGGAATTCCGTCCTCTGGTTTCCAGTTCCTCCTTCCCCCCAGGGAGATCCCGTTGCCCCCTCTCTTTCTTCTGCGCATGTTCTCTCTTTGCCCTGATGGATGTTTGTGGCGCTTTGTTGAGCAAATACTAGATCTGAAGCGTAGGCTCCCATTTTGAAACAGTTTTTAATTTTTGACTGTTCATCCATTGTGGTATCTGTCACTCACCAGCACCAACTGTACTAGTATACCTGCACTGAATATTGAAACTGGATTTACACCTGGAGACATAAGAATTATGGCTTTCTTAATTTAACAAAGAATTTACAGATGTATTTGCCAAATGGGGAGAGAATTTGGAGTTGTGGTTTAGGCGGGAATTTTCTACTTAATGAGAAGAGAAAACAGAGGAATATGGCTCAAAAAGCAAACTGTTCCAGTGCAGACCCCTGTGGTAGACTCGTAGGAGATAAAGTCAACCAAGACCCAGTCCCCGACCCGGGGAAACGTGCAGTCTAACAGGGCGTAAAGACGAGTGTCACAGTAACAATAATACCGGGCAGGCTGAGGAATGGGAAACTGAAAGGCTTTTCCCCCCACCAAAATATGCAAAATAAGGTGCACCTAATGCAACAGCAGAATCAGAAGACGTCTGCCATTCTTTTTACTTTTTTTTTTTAATCATTTTTAGAATCTCCCTAATGTATCCTTTCTGTCTTTGTTGTTCATCATTTTCGAGAGGAAATAATATCTTGGCAAGAAGCCAAGGAATGCATTACAGCAATGGTTCTCAAAGTGGGATCCCTGGCGCAGCAGTACTTGTTGCAAATGCAGATTCTCAGGCTCTGCCTTAGTCAGAAGCAGGTGAGGGTAGGGTCCAGGAATCTGTGTTTCCATAAGCCTTTCAGGAGATGCTGATGTCCAATCTCGGAGAAAGGTAGACCGTCCAGGGTTCCAGAGCATCTGTGTCCACCTGAGCTCTGTGGTGTCCCCGTGAAGCCGAGCGCTTCTCATTGACACGGTTCTGTTGGCAAATAAGCTCAAGAAATGCTGCAAAGTAGATCCTGTTGGCTGTTTTCCTGTTGAAGGCTCTGAGAAGTCCTGCACCAAGGGGATTTAGTTTGCTTTCTTTAACCAGAAGCTCCCATAGTTATTTGAACAGAGATGCAGTATCACTGTGTGATGCCTGTTAAATTAGTCTTGTTGCTAGGATTCTCTGGAACACATTTTGGGAGAAACTTCTGGAAAGAACTTTGCTTTTCATGCTGTCTGTATCTAAAGTGCGCGCGCGCACACACACACACACACACACACAGTGTGGGAATCATGCCTGAACCCTATCCAGTGTAGCCAGCTCCCTTGTCTTCCTCTCTCTCCACTCCATCTCCATGCCTCATTCCACTCTCATGCCCACTTTATTCTCTGCTCCTCAACCGGAAGGTGGGCGGGGGCGGGGGAGTGGGGGGTGGCTACTGACCCCTGCTGAGCCTCAGTAACTGCTTCATGTCCACGAAGAGTATGGTGTGTATGTTTTCAGTCTTTCTACCTTTCTGAAGCTCATGTGATTAGGTCACAGGTGGTGTTTTAACATTTTTTTTTTTTGGTCCATGCATTTTTGTAAGGATCATTCATTATCAATTATCCCTATACCTGTAAAGACTAGCCTTCCCCCAAAGATACGATTTTTCTTTTTTTTTTTAATATGTTTTATTGATTTTTACAGAGAGGAAGGGAGAGGGATAGAGAGTTAGAAACATGGATGAGAGAGAAACATTGATCAGCTGCCTCCTGCACACCTTCCACTGGGGATGTGCCCGCAACCAAGGTGCATGCCTATGACCGGAATCGAACCTGGGACCCTTCAGTCCACAGGCCGACGCTCTGTCCACTGAGCCAAACCAGTTAGGGCCAAAGATCCGATTTTTCCGTTCTTTTATAAAAAGATTTTCTTTAAATGTCAAAAATTATGATTTAATTGTATAATTCAAATTTCTGTCCATCTAGCTTTGTCCCAGCCATGTGCTTTCCCATCTAACTTGAAGAAGTCTAAGCATACATTATTTCATTTACTCCTCAAAGTGGAGTGGGTGGGGAATTCTGTGAGGTAGGTATTATTTAACCCCATTTTTTTTTCAGACAAACAGAGGAGTTTATAGATGAAAAACTTGCCCAGATCACACAACTAGCAATTTGGAGTGTATAGTCAGACTTCCAGGGTTGAATCTCTGTTCTGCCACTTAACAGCTGTGTGACCTTAGGCAGGTTAATTAGCCTCTCTGTGCCTCAATTTCCTCTTCTGGAAGATGAGGATAATGTTGTGCCTACCTCACAGGGCTGCTGTCAGCTTTTCCATTGATAGTCCTGCAGCACTTAGAAGGATACTGTCAGCTGGGGGAAAAGCTTCAATAGTTGGGAGGAGCCCTGGTGTGAATAAGCTAGAGGGGCTTAACAACAGTTAACATTCCATACACAGTGTGGATTGAGTGACTGAATGGACCGTGCCACCGTTTATGTCCTTGCACACACCCTGCTGGGTGGTGAGCTGTAATCAATCCCAGGAAACACAGGATTTAAGTGGATGTTGTCACTCTTGCTTTAGGATGCATGCTGGCCTTGTGGTTCTCTTAGACTTCTCTCTGCTACTCGTTCCTCATTCTGGCTTGGACCCCCTCTATCATTTCCAATGTTATGTCTAAATTTTACATTATAATTTGTTCCAGGGCACTTGAATATCATAAGTGATTTAAAAATGGCATTCCTCTAATAAGTGCACAAAATATTTTTTAACTTCATAAACATTATTTCAGAGTGCCTTTCATGAAACTCAGTCTGCCATTTGACTGATTTTCACCAGTTCTAGCAAAAAAAACAACAAAACAAAACAGAATTTGGGCATTCCATTGGTGGCAGACTTATTTTCCTTTGAAAGGGCCCTTTCAGATCACTATTTCCTAGAGCAGTGGTTGGCAAACTGCAGCTCGCGAGCCGCGGTTTGCTCTCTGTTGACTAATGAGTTTGCCCACCACTGCCCTAGAATGAAGCATTTTGACCAATAGTGGTTAGGTTTTTGTATCAAAAAATAAGGGAAATTCTTATGTTACTGCCATTTCATTTCACTTCATATCCTATTATTTCCGGGGAAGTGGTAGAAAACAAACATTAGGATCTCACATTAGTCGTTTATCATCGCATTAACTGGTGCAGGTCAGAACTTCCCAATTCCACAAAAGAATCTGTGGTGTGACGTAGCATCAGTATTTCTGCACTTCTCATGAGTTCAGTTAGGGTAACACTTGCAGGTGCTGCCTTTAGCCTTTCCATCGCAGGCTCTTCACCAGGACCACCAGTACGAGCTTGGGTGCCTGTGTAGCGTGGGCTGCCCTGGACTCCTGGAAGTAGCACAGATGAGCTATTTGGTGCTGGGATGGCTGACTCATCCAATTTTTCCACAATGAGGTAGTACAGACAAGACACCTTAGTCATTAATGAAATAAAGTTGTGCTGCTGAAAGCAAAAGAGCTTTCTACCAGGTGAGTACCAAGAATGTGAGAGAGTAGACCTTCTTCCACCCCACCCCATCACCACAACAGCGTTCTGGTTTGGCCATTGACTCACCATTATTCGTACAAGATTGTCGTATGTATAGCAAGCCCTATTGAAAGCCAAGAAATTGCATCCTGATATACGTGAATTATAGTCACGTGACAGCAAACACAAATATAGTGCTTATAATACACCAGGCATTGTTCTAAGAGCTTTGCATGTATTTATCCTCAGAACAGCCCTATAAGGTCAATATTATGTTTATTCTCATTTGACAGATGAGTAAACTGAGGCACAGAGATGTTAAGTTGCTCACTCCAAGTCACACATCTAGTTAGGTAGCAGAGCCAAGATTTAGTTTCAAGCAATTCAGCCCCAGAGTCTGCTTTTATCAACTAGGCTTTTGTTTATGAGAAAAGAGGGGGAATATTACATTCATTTCTAGTTAGGTGTAGGCTACAAAATATTACACAAATTTAAGGCAAGAAGTATTACTAAAGAGGGAAAACAATAAAAGATCGAGTCAGTAGGAAGACAAACATCTTAAATATATATGCACCTTATAACATAGCTATGAAATGGATAAAGCAAAGATTGACAGTAGTAGTCATGGACAAATTCACAGTAACAGCTGGAGATCTAAACACACTTCTTTTAATATTAGGATCAGCAGACAAAAAATCAGCAAATACATACAAGAGTTGAACAATACTCTTGGTCAACATATTTAACCTAATTGACATTCATAGAATACTATCCTCAACAACTGCAGAATGCATCTTTTGAAGTCCCCATGACACATTCACCTAAGTCAGTCATGTTCGAGGCCATACAGGCTAAGATTCAATAAATTTCAAAGGATTGAAATCAGGGTATATTCTCTGTCCCAGTGGAATTAATTCAGACATGAATAACAAAAAGATAACTAGGAAAATCTCCAAATGTATTATTATTAATAACACAATTCTAAGTGACTCAAAGTTCAAAAGAGAAATCATAGTGGAAATTAGAAAATGTTTTAAATGATAATTAAATTGCAGCAAATCAAAATGTGTGGGATACAGCTAAAGCACTGCTTGGAGGGAGAGCCGTGGCTCTAAATAAGTATATCAGGAAAATCCATCATTTAAGTTTTCATCTCAAGAAGCTGGAAAAAGTCAGCAAATTCAGCTCAGAGAAAGTAAGAGAAAATAAAGATGTAGGCTGAAATCAGTGAAATAGAGAACAGGCATATAATAAGAAAACCAACAGCAACAGAAGTTGATTCTTTGAAGACATTGATTGCAGTTAAGTATAAGATTGCAACTCGATAAATTTCTTTCCTCCTACTCGCCCTGCCATCTACTAAATTCTGAGTTAGGAAATCCATTGTCTACAGAGTGGGACTTTTTTTTTTTAAGTCAGTCTTCCCACAGCAATACTTTATACCGCTATCCGTATTAGTTTGTCAATTTCCTTTTCAACTTTGAGTCTCTGCAGATTCTTTTCTAACTGTTCTCCTGTCTCTGTTTGTTCCATGCTAAGCAGATGGCCCAGAAATTAGCCAAAAGCAGGAAGAAGGTGCAGTACAAACTTCATCAGCTTGGTGTTATGCCTGTTCTTTCCATTTATTTATGTTTTCCCTTTTTATTATTTCGTGTTTTTGTTTTCTGCATCCAGCAAGTTTTTGTTCAGATTTCTTTTTGAACCGCCCCATAAGCCAACGTTTCTCAAAACTCAGTTGCCTAAAATGGCTGTTTTCTGTTGCTCATGAGTCATTTCACGTGAGAGGAACGGCAGGGAGAAGATTGGAGATGCTAAATGAGTCCTACACTCGTGTGAAAGTTCCCACCATTCAGGCATTAATGTGGCAGGGACTTGGGTCTGTCCGATGATAGTCATGTTTGATTTGCGGATTTGTCAGATTGCTGGATGCAAAAAAGAAAACTCGCTAATAACCACATGTGTGCGGAGTTAAGCCTTAAATGAGCCAGACGGATACGCTTTTTGTGGTTGTGCAGCTTCTAGATGCTTATGAGCTACCCATGGGACATCGACGCATTGGGCTCTTTCTGAATGGGGTGGGTTCAGGGTGCTGCTTCTGTGTTGCTGTGTCAGTTTGTGAACACAAAGACCCTCTGACCAGAACTGCATTCAGATGACTTTGTACCTGCTGGAAACATCGTCCCTGTCCCGGGACCAGGGGCAGACTGATTTTGCCAAGTTCCTCAGGTGTCAAGTCAGTTGCCCTTCTTCCTTTGATATGTTGGGCTCCAGCAGCCTTGCAGAAAGGGCCACTGGCAATCCTCGTTCCCAGAGTCAAATCTGCTACAGTACGTTACTGCTTCTAGAGTGGAAGCAGCAAAGGGGATTCTGTGTATTTCCTTGGAACCTGCAAATGCTAACCCTCATTCACGTGCCCATCCTCTGAGGCAGTGGTCGGCAAACTGCGGCTCGCGAGCCGCATGCAGCTCACGAGCCACGGTTTGCCGCTCTGTTGACTAATGAGTTTGCCGACCACTGACCTGTTCCTTGTGATTAAGCCCCTATCCCAGTGGTCGGCAAGCTCATTAGTCAACAGAGCGGCAAACCGCGGCTCATGAGCTGCATGTGGCTCGCGAGCCGCAGTTTGCCGACCACTGCTCTGAGGTAACTTCAGCTCTGACAACCTAATCCTGGAGTCTGCACTGCTGTTCTGGTGACTGTGTCTCGATGCCTGTGTATGAGCTCGCCTTGCTTCCATCTCCTGGGCCAGAGGAATGTACTAAGCTCTCTCTCGGTGCATTTTTTCTTCTCAGGCTCCTGAAGGCGAATCTCAGCCAATGACTGAAGTGGATCTCTTCATTTCTACGCAGAGAATCAAAGTATTGAATGCTGATACACAGGTATTAGCTGGCTCCCACCTTTCCCGGGGGTCAAGCTTAGCAGCATGGCAACGCAGAGACGGTACCCATATCTGCAGAGCAACTGTCCCCAGATGCTGGCTTCTATACATGCTAGAAGGTTGTGTCTGCAATGCCTGCTTGGGGTGGGGTGGGGTGTGCAGGGAGCCTTGGGACTGTTTTCTTAAAGACAAAAGGAAAAAAGAAACTGTGAATGTTGTTTGATAATCTCATAAGTTTTTATCAGGAGATTTGTGACCTTGAACAGATTAGCCTTTTAAAAATCTTTGTTCAAAATCACGCGCACACACGAAGTGCAACCATCACATGCAGATTTTTTATCTCTTTTTTATTTTACCTTCCCCACCAGAGAGTCTAGTGGTTGTAAAATGATGGACATTTCTCTTCACCTGCCACAGGCCTCCTGGGTCATTATTAGCCCAGGGAACTGGCCCCAGGCCAGGTGGGTGCACATACATCTGCTCACAGGGTCTTTGCTGTGAGCACCGGAGCCCCCTGCATGTGGAGCCCACGTGGCTGGGTTGTGGGGAGACAGACTTCCCCAGGGGTCACTGGATGGTGCCCTGATTTACCGCCCTCTCCCTTCCCATCCAGGAGACGATGATGGACCACCCTCTGAGGACCATTTCCTACATCGCGGACATTGGGAACATTGTCGTGCTGATGGCCCGCAGGCGGATGCCGCGCTCCAACTCCCAGGAGAACGTGGAAGCCTCACACCCGTCCCAGGATGGGAAAAGGCAGTACAAGATGATCTGCCATGTCTTCGAGTCTGAGGACGTAAGGGTGCTTCCCCCATCTCCCTCCGGTGACCTGCACTGCCTTTGGGTGGCCAGATTCTCTCTCTCTATTTCTCAGGACCTGAATCACATGTGTAAACAAATATTAATTGAGTACCTACTGTGTGTTACTTAGCCTTCTATTCCTGTTCTAGTGCTAGGCACATAAGTCTGGGTACTCCTGAGGGCTGTAGGGAGACAGAAGATAAATAGATAAATATACTTAATACAAAAGTAGGTAACGGGACGTTTGATAAAGAAAAATTAAAACTAGGTCAGGATAGAGGGCCAGAGGCTGTTTCAGGGAGAATGATCAACAAAGTTCTCCCTGAGGGGCGAGATCTGACAGAGGTCTGAGTAAAGAGGAGTGAGGAGAGAGCACGTGCAAAGGCCCTGAGGCAGGGGCCTGCTGATGCAGCTTGAAGAAATGCAAGGAGCCCGAATTGCCAGAGCTGAAATGAGAGGCGAGAGGGAGGTGTTCAGCCCGACCCCTGGAGGCCTGAGCGGGTCTCCCCAGGCAATGGGGCAATAGGGCATTCGGCAATAAAGTTCTTGGCTGTGTGGGCTACCCTGGAGGCTACTGGAACATTAGGATCCCTGCTCACCTTCAGTCCTGATGACAACCTGCTGCTCCTGTCAAAAGCCGCCTGACCCCCATCTCTCCAGCTGATGCAGTAAACAGAGAAAATGAACGTTGACAGAGATGGGGCCCATCCTCGCATTCAGTCCTCTTCCCCGGGTGGGACTGGAAGCGCTGGTGAGGCCACCAGCTTCCAGCTACATTAGCATCCAAGTGTCTCCAAAGCTGGACAGGCCTTGGAAGCCACCCCCCTCCCCCCAGGCTGGCTACAGCCCACCGTGGTTTTGAACTGCAGAGACCTAAGCCGGCCATGTTGCTGATGTTTTACCTCCTACCACAGTGAAACAAGCTCTGTGTCTCCTGTTGAGCAGAGAGAGCCCTTTCTACTTAAAGAAAACCTGTGGCAACCTTGGCTCCTTAAAGAAGCCATTTTCCTCCATGCACATGCTCATCTAGCTGCAGTAATTTGCCTTCCTCCAACAAGCTGGGCAGAAGCAAGCTGCTTTTCCCCGGGGAATCGGAGCTGCCCGCTGCGGCCCCGGGAGGAGGCGCCCTCACACTTTCTGCACCATCTTCACTGTCTGGATCTCTGGACAAGTCGCCCACAAGGCAGCGAGCTTGCAGCACGTGTCCCCGCCATTCTCCCTGCTATTCCTTTAACACTGAGGCCAGACTTGCACACTGGGAGAAAATGAGCTTCAGCAGGTTCTCAGAAAGTTCCCAAAGAGTCCAATTTAGAACCGGAAGGCTCGTGTGTCCTGCAGGCCAGTGAAAAGGGGGTGGGGGTTAGCTCTTCTCACTGGGCCGAAGGCCCCCTGTACGCACGTATGTACGAATGAGGAGCCCTCTGCCACCTCCACCTGGCTTGGAGCCCCAAGGCTTTCTTTTCCTTGGGCTTCCTGTCAGGGAAGATGATGACAGGGGAGAATGCAAGCCAGCAGGAGTTAGGACAAGCGCGGACCTGGGAATCTTACCCGTGGCTTTTTAAGCACAGGACCTGGGAGAGCTCGAGGGTGAATCCTGCCTCCAGGTACCGGCTGTGTGGCCGCTGAGCTTCTGCAGGAGACTGTGTCCCCTCGCTGGGCTGCTGTGTGACCATGGTAGATGCTGGAGAAACACTGCAGCCTGTGTATTCGCACATGCATCCATGCATGGAGGTCAGCAAGTCAGCTGACCGTGTTCCCAGGCACACATTGTTCAGTTCATCTGTCCGCGTGCCTCTGAGCCTGAGGTGATGCCCACTCCCTTCCGCTTTACAGCAGGATGCAGGGCGGTGGGCCTTGATGGACTGGCACGAAGCCACCAGATCCTCAGAGTGAGAAAAGCAAGCATTTCTTTCCCACAGCCAGACACACAGAAAGCACTACCATCTCCGTTAATTAGCTGCTTTTAAGCAAAAACTGGGGAAGGTGGGGAAAGGAGTAGAGGTTGGAATTGTGTGTGTGTTTTAAAACATCACTCTAAAGACTTTCTACCCATTCAAATTTCACTGAGGCAGTCCCATGTGGTGCGCGGAGGGTGGACCCTGAAATCAGTCTGCCAGGATCCAGCCCCCTCACACACACCCCCCCCACTGCACCTCCTTCCCAGGCCGTGGACAGCTTAACCTCTCAACCTCCGTCTCCTGATCTGTCTGAGGGGACAGTAACACAGAGCCACAGTTCCAAAGTCTAAAGAGCTCTGACAAACAAAGGGATTTGGGGAGTCACTTTGCTGATAAACCTGCCCTGACCCACCATGAAATCACTGATGGGGTTTGTCCAGCTTACTGTGAATCTTGTACGTTTTGCTGCAGGAATATTCCTGTGTTCATTGATAGGACACTTCCCCAGGCCCTAAAAGGGTTATCACACAATGTATGATATATCATCCTGTTACTTTTCTAAAATCCCCAATTTTCTAATTCTGAAGCACAGAGCTGAGGAGGAGGGCCTGTGGACCAGTCATACTCCCACCAGCCATAGGCTTGCTGTGAGGATTTCTGTAATGATCCTCATAAAGAACTGAGTGCATGGCAGGCATGTAGGAAGTGCTCGGTTGCTACTGGCTACCCTGAGTCAGAATATGGATGAATGGGTGCAGGGAAAGGCTGTCACAGCTTGGTGCAGGAGAAAGAGCAGTGGAAGCAGAGTTCCCTGCTGTGAGCTGTGTGACCTGGAGCAGGGTCCTTTATGTCTGAGTCTCAAGTCTCCTCACCTGGAAAACGCAGGGTTGGACTAGATCAGGGTTCTCAACCAACATTTAGATGCCCAGGTACTATCCATCCTGAAATGAAATGCAGAGATGATGTAACCTCCCCTTTTGAAAACATTTTCACAAAACAAAGGATTGCTATCAATGGAACACCAAGGAGAAGCGAAAGGACCCAGCCTCAATTCGCATTGTACGTACGACAATATGTGAGCGCCTGGCTCCAGCTGTTCCAGAAGGAATAGTGGGGTGAGGAGGTTCTTGCACCTACGTGATCAGGAAGTGTGGGTGTGAGAACACAGTCCTCAGCTGAATTTGTAAACACTCTGTACTTGACATTTTGAATGAAGGTAACTAAGAAAATAGGTAAGTGGACAGACACAGACACACAGGCAGGCAGAGTCACCCACAGACCAGCAGATGTGCAGCCGACAGTGATGTGATTCACTGGCAACCCAGATACCATAACAGTATTAATGCTGGTGATTTTCCAAAGTTGTGACACTCACTCCTTGTAAAGTGCTGGCCAAAACGAAGTATCATTCTCAGTTTATGCAGTGGTTGTGTTCTTGGAACATTCAATGTGTATAATTAAGGTCTTTTGTGTTCTTATATAAAGTTGTGTTGAGTCCTGAAGTCAGATGATTAGACACAGGGTTACATGTAATGAACATCCAGTGGGATGTTTGAAAATTATGTAAGAGGTCGAATGACTCATCCGTGTGTAGGACTGTCCTTTGCACGGTTGTAAGTCCAGTGTCTCTGACTCCTGTCTCCCAGTTGCCCGTAGCTCCCTTGGGACTGTTGTCAAAACCAAAAATGGCCCGACTGGCCTAGTGGATGCCTTGGGCTCCATCGTCCTGATGGGACCCAGGCTGTCCCCCAACAGGGCTGCCCTACTGACCTTCATCTTCCCTCTCTGGCTGCTGTCTAGGCCCAGCTGATCGCACAGTCCATAGGGCAGGCGTTCAGCGTGGCTTACCAGGAATTCCTCAGGGCCAACGGAATTAACCCTGAGGACCTCAGCCAGAAGGAGTACAGCGACCTGCTCAACACCCAGGACATGTACAACGATGACCTGATCCACTTCTCCAAGTCGGAAAACTGCAAAGATGTAGGTACTTTCCTGGTCGAAGCTCCAGGGAGCCCGGGGGTGGGGTGGGGCAGGGTAGAGAGCATGCTGTCAGCAGGACCTTGCATGAGGCTCTGTGATTAAAGACTAGCAGAGGGCCATCACTAGTGAGCCAGGGCCTCCAGCAATCCTGAGCTAAATTTGGGGTGGGTTCCAGGGGCAGACAGGACCTGCACTCTACCTTACCCAGCCCACAGGTCATATTCCGAAGCACTGGGTGTTGGGACACAATTCAGCCCATGTGAGGGGTGTCTCCCATTTGGCTAAGGGCAGCTCTCCAAGGAAGGGGCCAGCCGTGAGCTTCAGCTGAGGGGGTAGGGCACGCCAGCCTGTGAAGGAGGCTCTGTCAGGCCCCAACAGTCACCACTACCGTGCAGGTCTGAGCACATGGGTGTCTGTGAATAGGAATGAATAAGTGCACAAACTCTGGAGGGCCTTCCACAAAGTATCCTAGCCCTTTGTGTGTGTCTGCAAACCTTGCCAGCCAGCAGATCGCCCAAATGAACTGTCTTCTCTGTTCTGCCAAGGAAAGCTACGGAAAATGACACATACCTACAGCACGGTCTTCCTGTGTGTATTTCCAACTTTTGGGTGGTGATAACTTCAGCATCTTTTTCTTTCTCTTCAGCTTTCTCCTTGCAGAGAAGTGTTTCTGTAATGTATATGTATTTACTTTTAACTCAAGAATCTTAAATGTTTGAGGGAATTTGTGAAGCATTGTGGAATAGAGGAACCGGTGCATAGAATCCAAAAGCTATTTCTGGAAGCCATAACTCACCACCAAATCTCTTACCTACACAGTCTCTCCCCCTCCCGCCCTCCCTAGGGACTATAGGGAAAAAACAACTCCGTGCCCCCGGGGTTGTATTGCCAAGTAGAAATTGATGATGTGGAATGAGAATAACAAAGACGGTGTGGGCCCGTGTTGAGTTGTTTCTTGCACACGCCGATGCCATGGAATCCGGAGAAGACGGGACCCATAGGGTTGGCGTCTCAGAAATGTCTTTCTGCTTTAGCCACGGCAGGAAGAGGGCAAATGCTTTGGTTTCTGTTGCTGCCCTGGAGGGTTGCTGATTCGGGCTTTCCAAGTGTCTCTCTCCTTTCAGGTCTTCATAGAGAAGCAGAAAGGCGAAATCCTGGGTGTGGTGATCGTGGAGTCCGGCTGGGGCTCCATCCTGCCGACCGTGATCATAGCCAACATGATGCATGGCGGGCCTGCCGAGAAGTCAGGGAAGCTGAATATCGGGGACCAGATCATGTCCATCAACGGCACCAGCCTGGTGGGCCTGCCTCTGTCCACCTGCCAGAGCATCATTAAGGTACCTAGGGATGGAATGGGGGAAGTCCACTTCGGTGGCAGGCCTAAAGCGTGCCTGCAACTCAGTCATTAATATTTATGAGCATAGTCCAAGTGTCAGGCACTGAGGGCACACAAATACCAAAGGCACAGGCTTGCACTCTGCTGTTTACCATCAAGTTACTATTTATAGACTCCTCCCTGAAATCGTTTTTACATCAAAGATGGGCCCGTTGGCTCAGATAACACTAGTGTCTGATACTGTGCCCATCAACGGGCGTCATTAATCAGTCGCCGCTCTCTCCATTGTCTCAACAGAATTGTCCTCGGCTCAGTCACCCAGTCACCCACCCGGGGCAGTGGTTCTCAGTGGGGGGCTCTTGAACCCCATCCCTGGGAGACATACGGCAAGGTCTAGAGATAGTTTGTCACAACTAGGGAGGAGGACATGCTGCTGGCACCTAGTGGGTAGAGGCCAGGATTTCTGCCAAGCACCCTTCAATGCAGGGGACAGCCCCACAGCAAAGGAGACCCAACCCACATGCCCACAGTGCTGAGGTGGAGAGGGCTGACTTAGGCTGGTAGAAGTTCAGATGGGGAGAGAGAAGTCAGGAGGGAGGGAGGTCAGTGCGGGGCAAGGGGAGGTTTGTGGGGACTTGATCTGGGTCTAGAAAGATTTGGGAAGGAGGAGCAGGAAGTGGGGATAACCTGAGTGAGGGTGGAGCTGGGGCCTGGGTGGGAATAAGCAGGACCTCTTGAGGACTGGCGGGGCTGCATGCCAGTGCCCATGATGCACCTGCTAGACAGCGCCAGGCCCTTCAGAGTCACCCCCCTCCCTCCTCCTGACAGACAGCCCATTAGGGAGGGGACAGCAAACACCTGGTTTGCAGATGGGTCATCAGAGACTCTGAAGGTGACTTGCCCTGAAACCCCCCCCTCCACGTAAGTCCAGATTCCCCTCCACTCCTCCCTGCCCCTGCAGGAAGGAGTTGGTGAGATGGGGTAGGCTGAGGCCCATGCGGGCAGCGCGGACTTCCCCTGGTACCACATGCGGACTCACCCTCTGTCCAGTGGATCACACAGCGAGGTGGAGAGGAAGCTCGTTCAGAGTAGTCAGTACTGCCTGAGCAGTTTCCTCCGGGAAAGGGTTTGTTTGCGTGAATAGCTGACCTTTGATGTCTGTACATGAAGCGTCTGTGAAATCAGCAAATTAAAAAGCCGTGTGGTGATGAACGAGGTGTCACTGGTGAAGACGGAGAGTGAGGACACCAGTGCCTCCATGCCGCCCTCCGCGGAGAAGTACCCTGCGGGCAGCCCCATTAGGACACAGCTGCCCTCCCAGGTGCCCTGCTCACAGCTTTGTGGGAGGGAAAAGTGTGTCGGCTCAGCCACAGCGCCCCCTGGCTGGGAAAATGTTACCACTGATTCCAGCTGGATTGCCAGAACCGAATGAAAACGTTTAGTGGATGGTTGTATTGTTTTTGAATTCTAGACAACACACCCTTTTGCCTGCACCTGAGCAGATGCTCGCTCTCCCTCCCCCACCACCTGGAGGCACTGCAGGGAATGCTCTGGGCCTCGTGGGGGCCTCCTGTTAGCATTGCTTATTTCTGTGTGTGTTAGTGCTCCCTCCACGGATTTAACAAGCGGCTCTCATCCTGCCAAATCGGTGCTTCACACACTTTGGTTGGAATCACCCGGGATCTCGTTTAAAATGCAGGTTCCAGTTCAGCAGGTCAGGGGTGGGATTCTGGCTCCCGGGTGGTGATCACCAATCCCAGGCTGTGCTTTGAGGAAAAAGCCTTGTCCGTGTGTGGCCACTTTCATGCATGCTGAAATAGAATACATTTCTAGAATGGAGTTATAGATATTGAATTTTTTTAATTTCTTTCTTCCCTGGCTCTTATTTTTCCCGTCATAATTCCCAAAGCATAATTGGTAGGCTAAGCATGTTAGCAGTGGGCCTGCTCATTGCCTCCATGGTCCTGCCCTTCTGTTTTTTTCTTTCTTAAACTAGAGCACCGCTCCCCTTGCTTCCACAGGATCACCTGGTTCTGCTTGCCTGTTGCCATAGAGACCACGCTGGCTTCTCTCTTCTCCCCTCCCCAATTTCCTCCCCTTACCCTCCCACCAGATTTCTTAATGTGCTGTACCATTCCACCGTTGTCATGGGGACGAAATGACCATTTATTTCATTGGCACCTCTAATAAAATGGCAGTTCAGAAATGCAAGCATTGATTAGGAACAGCCAAGCAAACGCATGGTCTGGTGGTTTCAAATTGCCACCTCACTAAGCCTCACCGCGCAGCACCCGTCCCCATCTAGAAATCTGTTCACTGGGCGACAAGTCTGGCCTCTTAAGTAGGTTCACATGGAAGGGAGCCCACCGGAGCACTGTGAACTCCTCAGGTGGCATTGGGGAAACAGTCCTTCTCTTGCTTTCCGTATGCTCTGCAAGGCGCTCCTGCACGTCACAGACACACCTAAATAGCAGGGGTAAACATTCAAAGCAGGTGGCTTCGTCTGAAGGGCTGTGGTTCTAACGCGCTCCTCTGTTTCAGCATTCTTTGCTCTTGCTTCCCACAAATTCCTGGTGTCATGGGGTGCGATTGTGGAAAGAGAGAGGAGTAAAGGAACTCAAGCCCTCTAGCTGCTCGGCCATGTGCCCCAAAGCCCTCTCCTGAGCTCCACGCACTCCCAGCGCCTAACACATTTCTTGGCACATTGCAAATGATCTATAAATATCTATTGATTAAGTGAACAAGAAAAAGGAAGCACTCAGAGGGAAAAGAAATACATGCATGAATGATGTCTGAGCAAAACCCTCCGCCTACCTGTTTTTAATTTAGAAATAGGTGTTGCTAAGCACAGTGTGGTGTCGGCAAACATATTTCGGAAAGAAAAAAAAAAGCACGAGAAAGGGTGCAGTCAGAAATGAGAACTGGAAGAGACCGTAGTGGGTGGCACCGGCTGTTCTGCCGATGAGGAGGCTGAGGGGAAGAAGGGGCACAGAGTGTCCGAGGCCCCACGCCCATGGCAGCAGACACACAGCTTGAGCCCAGGTCTCCGGACACAGCGGAGTCCTCTGCACCAAGCCCTGCTGTCGGCAGCAAAGCCAGAGCTCAGCGTGGACAGTGGACCTGCTGACCTGCAGAAGGGCAGGGAGAAGCCCGCTCGGCTCATCTGCTGCTGCACTTTGAAGTCATCATTTCTCGAACCAGAGAGGTTTCCCAGAGATGTTCCAGAAGCCACGGGAGACGCTGGTAACTGCTGCCTGCATGTACACCAAGTCACTGGAAGCCAAATTACAGCCAATGGGAGGCTCCAATCCCACAGAAAACAGAGCAGTTCAGAACACCGAGACGCTGGAGGTGGGAACCTAAATGGAGCCCCTCAAAATGCAGGCATTGAGGGGACAAACTGGAATCGATTAAAGGCAGTGGAAGCCACAGCGGGGCCCTTGAACTCTCGCCAGGTAGGAAAGCCAGCTGAAGACACGGCCCACGCGAGGCTGGAACAAAAGGCTTGGGGCACACATTCGATACTTTGCTGCTCTCCCTGGCTCCTGGGATGTGCAAGCCTGACTGGTGAATGACACGGTCCCTCCCGTGGTCTGAGGATCAGGGTGGAGGAGAAAATGCCTTGGGTTTGAACCCAGACAGAGCTGGGGTTGAATGTTGATGTGGGTGAACTTGGATGTGTTATTAGTATCTCTGAGCCTCAGTTTCTTCTATAAAATAGGCCTAATGATAGCTGCCATTTTATCAAGGACATTAGAGGGGACAGCTCTGCGAACCTCCAGGTCAGTGCCTGGCAGGCGTCGGGGTTCAGGGACAGGTGGCTCGGCGGGTTTCAACATCAGCAGGGGTGCTGAGGGACAGCAGTCTCGGGCACTCACACGTGGTACAGACATACAGATGGCCGACCAGGCATTGGCCAGCCAACTCGCCCACAAGCCTCACCCGCACCCCGACGCTGCTAGCCCCTGTTCCCACAGAGCACACTGGCCACAGGCGTCAGGAGTAAGTGCACGTCATTGGTCCAGGCACCTGGGTGCGGTGAGTGCATTGTTCGCGGTGGACGTCTACACCCGTTGTTCTCAATCTTGAGTCTCACTGGGAAGACTAGTTAACACAGATTGTTGGGTCCCACCCCTGTAGTGTCTGATTCAGTAGGTCTGGGTGGACCCCAGACTCCGCATTTCTAACAAAAGTGGCCAGGTCTTGCTGCTGCTGGTGTAGGGTCCCCTTTTTGAGGACCGCTTTTCTAGACCTATTGGCCAAGCATAATAAGGCCAGACAACCTGAAGCAAAAAGCCCTACCCATCCCTTAAGCTAAAGTGTATCGTTATTACTTAGAAACAGAGGCGAGCGGGTCACTTCTGCTACTCAGAGAGGCAAGTCGCACTCTTGCCACAGATTCCGTTGGTATTGAAATCATGCAGCACCACCTCTCTGCTGGGCAAGGTGCGTGTGAGGAAGGCAGGGGCTGGAGCAGGGGAGCCATCCTGCGGTTCTGACCCAAGGGCCTTGGACAGTCACATTGGGTTTCGTGTCCAGGTCTGTCCTCACCTGGAACTGGGGAAGGGAAGTCCTGGCCTGCCACAGGGAGAGGCTCTGCAGACTGGCCAAGGGGGAGCCTCAGGCGCAGCAGCTGTGGGCGTTGCAGCTTTCTATTTATAGACTAGGAGGGCTCCCCTTTCTGGCTGAAGTGGGTTTGTCATCGTTCTCCCAGGTCTCTCTCTCCACTTGGCCCGCGGAGGGCACACACTGGACCCATTTTTTAATTGATCAGGTGCTGTCTCCAGGGCATACAGTGGACGTGGGGGGAGTAGAGCTCACCTGGTCCTGAACACCTGTCCCTCCTCAGTGGCTGGTCCCAGACACCTGTCCCTCCTCAGTGGCTGGTCCCGGACACCTGTCCCTCCTCAGTGGCTGGATCTGAACACCTGTCCCTCCTCAGTGGCTGGTCCCGGACACCTGTCCCTCCTCAGTGGCTGGTCCCGGACACCTGTCCCTCCTCAGTGGCTGGTCCCGGACACCTGTCCCTCCTCAGTGGCTGGTCCCGGACACCTGTCCCTCCTCAGTGGCTGGATCTGAACACCTGTCCCTCCTCAGTGGCTGGTCCCGGACACCTGTCCCTCCTCAGTGGCTGGTCCCGGACACCTGTCCCTCCTCAGTGGCTGGATCTGAACACCTGTCCCTCCTCAGTGGCTGGTCCCGGACACCTGTCCCTCCTCAGTGGCTGGTCCTGGACACCTGTCCCTCCTCAGTGGCTGGTCCCGGACACCAGTCCCTCCTCAGTGGCTGGTCCCGGACACCTGTCCCTCCTCAGTGGCTGGTCCCGGACACCTGTCCCTCCTCAGTGGCTGGTCCCGGACACCTGTCCCTCCTCAGTGGCTGGATCTGAACACCTGTCCCTCCTCAGTGGCTGGTCCCGGACACCTGTCCCTCCTCAGTGGCTGGTCCCGGACACCTGTCCCTCCTCAGTGGCTGGATCTGAACACCTGTCCCTCCTCAGTGGCTGGTCCTGGACACCTGTCCCTCCTCAGTGGCTGGTCCTGGACACCTGTCCCTGCTCAATGGCTGGTCCCGGACACCTGTCCCTGCTCTGGTGGCGGCTGGAGGAGAGGCTGCCCGCCCACCCCACAGTCCCCTCATTTAGGAACTGCTTCCCCCTCCCCTCTGACCCTTTGGAGGGTAGGCACTGGGGCTGACCTTGAGCCTTTCCCCAGTCAGCTGGCCTCATCAGATCGAAGTCCAGTGGGGCAGGCGTTCCTGGCAGGAGTGCTGGGATCTGCCCGCCTCAACCCTTGGAGCAAAGCCTGGGCAGCAGTGCCTCCAGCCACAGGGTGCGAATCCATGTCTTTTTTCTGTGTACATGACTGAAACAGGTTGGGAAATGCCTGCTGTCGGCCATTTGGTCTGGACCCTCCGGCAGGGCAGGCGCTCACTGGGCAGGGCAGGCGCTCACTGGGCAGGGCAGGGCAGGGCAGGGCAGGAGCTCGCTGGGCAGGGCAGGGCAGGAGCTCGCTGGGCAGGGCAGGGCAGGCGCTCACTGGGCAGGGCAGGGCAGGGCAGGCGCTCACTGGGCAGGGCAGGGCAGGTGCTCACTGGGCAGGGCAGGGCAGGGCAGGCGCTCGCTGGGCAGGGCAGGGCAGGCGCTCACTGGGCAGGGCAGGGCAGGCGCTCGCTGGGCAGGGCAGGTGGTCTCAAGATCTGGGAGGTGGACCTTGATTCCAGGGCTGCACTAGTTGTGTCTGGCGCCTCCTTTTAAGAGGAAGTTCACAGTTGGTGGTAGGACCTGGAGAAGGAAAACCTCCCCTGACCCAAGGTGACTTCCTGAGCAGACCAGGTCATTGCCAAGTGTGGCCAGGGGACAGGAGCGTGGGCCTGAGCTCAGTGTAGCCGAGTGGGCGGAGGAAGCTCTCTCAACAGGCTCTGAAACCAGGCCAGGTCCCCTTTTTATCTTTGAAAACCACACTCCCCTCTGCACTCCATCCTGACTTAGAGGGTGGGGTGTGTCCGCAAGCATCCTGTAACCTCGACAACCTCCAGCCTCCCTCCCTCGCTCTTCCTCCCCAGCAGCGCCTGTTCCTTCTCCCCAGGAGAGCCCTGCCTGCCCTGCTTTCCCAGCGCATGTGGGGAGGTTGATGAACTAACAGGCACGGGGCGGCGGGGGGGGGGGGGGGGGGGGTGGGCGGGGGAGCAGGAGCATTCGAGACAGAGGGAAGACAAGCCTGGCGCGTCGGGCCAGTGGCTGGAATTAGATGTCCTTTGCTTGAGTTTGCCTTTCGGAGAAAGTGTTTCCCACTGTCTGTCTCCCGGCCGGGACACACTGTACCTCCCTCATCCGCCACGCCACGAGCACACGCGGCAGTTTGCCTCTGCGTTGCGCAGACGACCTCTTTCTTCAGGTCTCTGAACAGCCCGCCTCCCAACGTGAAGACAGCGCCCTGGTCGCTGGTCTCTGCACAGGCCGCAAGGGCGCTATGTAAGGCAGGTGGTTTCTCCCGAGCCGATGGACTGCAGGAACTTGGGGAGCCCACGGAGTGACAGATGCTCACTGGGGCTCCTTTGCCTCTGGTGCTGTCTGCTGTCTGCCTGCCTGCCTGCCTGCGTCGTCACCACATCCACGGTGCTTTGCTCATTTTCAGGGCCTGAAGAACCAGGCCCGGGTGAAGCTGAACATTGTGAGGTGCCCGCCGGTGACCACCGTGCTGATCCGGAGGCCGGACCTTCGCTACCAGCTGGGTTTCAGCGTCCAGAACGGAATTGTAAGTACAACTCCACTCCTTTTTCCAAAAGCCAAACGCAGATGTGACACAGTTTGGTATTTCAGTTTTAATTTTTAAAGCTGTCCATTCCCTGAAAGAACCCAGCAAGGAAGGGGATGAATGGGTGAAGGCAGGCTCGGCTTCCCCTTTGGACGGAGAATCTGTGCATTTCAACGTGAGAGAGAAGGGCCCTGCTCAGAGCCCTGGCCTCAGAGCTTGAGGCTCGGTGGCCAGGCAGGATGGCCTCCCAGCTGCTAACGCGAGGTAGCTTGGGACATACCAGCTCGGGCTTCCTTCCCCTCTAGCCTTGGGGACTGCCGCCTGTCCCCACCCTTGGCTGCTGCTGTCCCCGTGCCAGGGTGTGGAGTATTGAGGGAAGGGCACTTCAAAGCTGCTGGCGATTCCAGTTCATGGCTCAGGCTGAGAACCCCGCCCCATGTGCAGGGCTAATATGTGCTTTGCGCATATATATATATATATATATGTATGTGTATGTGTGTGTATATATATATATATATGTATGTGTATATATATATATATATATATATGTGTGTGTGTGTGTGTGTGTATATATATATATGTGTGTGTGTATATATATATATATATATATATATATATATATATGTATTTCAAAGAGGAAGGGAGAGACAGAAACAATGAGAGAGAGAGAGAGAGCCCACAACCCGGACATATGCCCTGACCAGGAATCCAACTGTGACCTCTTAGTTCATAGGTTGACGCTCAACCACTGAGCCACGCCAGCCGGGCTGTGCTTTGCCTTTTTAACCTCAGTTGGCACTCTGGGAATACAGAGTATTTGTATCCCTTGGATGTCGACCTTAAAATAATATTTCCTTTTCTCCTCGTGGTAAAACATACACCTTAAGTTGACCATTTAAACTATTTTGAAGCATAAAATTCAAGGGCATTAAGCAAGTGATATGGCCATCACCCTTTCTAGAACTTCTCTTCATTTCAGACAGAAACTCCCCTGCTCAGTGCCCCTCCCTCTGGCCCAGCTTGCCTTTCTGCTCTCATTGGCATTCTGGGTTTGGGTGGCCAATCTGTCCTCCGTAACCTCCTGATTTTCATCCTTCCAGATTAAAAAAATATGTTCTTTTTTCCTCCTTAAATTTCAGTTATTTCAAGTATGTTTTAAGGTTTGGAAATAGCCACTTGAAGATCCCCGTTGGAGGTGAAACGCCCAGCCCACGTAACCTGACCTCTGTACTGTGGAGCGCTGTTTCCTTTTCGGAGAGGAGCGCGGGTGGCTCCTTATCGGTTTAGTCTGACATCCTGTTTCTGTCTGTTTACACTCCCCTGTTTGCTTTGTTCCTATTTGAATAATATGAAAAGTTCAAATAGGATCAAAAGGTTCTTACTTAGTAGATGAGGGTCTGTCGGGCCTCATTCTCAGGTGAAGTGTGGTCTGCACCTAAACTTCTGACCAAGGGACCTGGTGGGCTGCAGGTCTTCACGTGCTCACAGAGCAGGAGGTGTGTTGTCGCGAGAGTCTCATCTGCGGAGGCTTTTATTTTATTTTCTTAGATATATTTTATTGATTTCAGAAAAGAAGGGAGAGGGAAAGAGAGATAGAAACATCAATGATGAGAGAGAATCACTGATCAGCTGCCTCCTGCACACCCCCTACTGGGGATCAAGTCCGGGTCCGCAGGCCGACACTCTATCCACTGAGCCAAACCGGCTAGGGCTGGCTGCGTAGGCTTTTAAATAGCGGCTCACCGTCTCAGTGAAAAGTCAGCTTTGTAAATTCAAAACATATTCTTCTGGGGAGATTCCGACTGTTTTGGGTGTGTGGTGGAGGTGGCTACCCCCTGCGGTGCCCAGCCCAGAACCCTCCAAACGAGGAAGTGCAGGCTCGCTTCCGCCAGCCCGCAGCCTCTGCCCTCCTGGACACAGCCCCACACCGCTGTCATTTCTGGGAGAAGGGAGTCTGATCCGGGCACTGAGCTGGGAAGGCGGAAGGAGCAGCTCCCCTCCAGCTGGCCGCACTCTGGAGCATGGAGTGGGGTTCCAGCCCCAGTTTGGCTCATGTCACTGTGACCCTAAAAAGTGCCTGCTAGCATTATATGTTTTGGCATTTGAGCCCCTGGTGATTGTGGGAAATGAAACTCACCTGAGTTACACAGGCTGACAGGTTGAAAACGCTGGCAGCTCAGTGACAGCCCCCAACTGCTCTTTACGGAGCCTCAGCTGGGATGAAAAGCAGGCAGGATCCCGAGTGTGTGAAACCCGTGACGTGCCACGTTCCCTGTGCAACGTGCACGAAGGAGCTGGCCATGTGGGCACACAGAACCTTGTTTCCTGTGAAAAGCAACAAGGAGATTGAAATGCACGAAGCCTACCCGTGGCAGCTTCTCGGAGATGAGAGGGTGAGAAGCAGGGCCTCCAGAAAGGACAGGCTCTGTCCCCTCCCAGCTCCCCGCCCACGAGGGGTAACCTGGCCTTTGACTCCGACAGATCTGCAGCCTCATGCGAGGGGGAATAGCCGAGAGGGGAGGCGTCCGCGTGGGGCATCGGATCATCGAGATCAACGGGCAGAGCGTGGTCGCCACCCCGCACGAGAAGATCGTCCACATCCTCTCCAATGCTGTGGGGGAGGTAGGCATGGGGGCCAGGGCTGGGGTCCTCTGATGCCTGGCGCCTCAGGCCGGCCCTGACCAAACCCGAGTGCTTAGCAGCCAGAGCAGTCTGTCTGTCTCAGACCAGATTGGAGAGTCAGTAATGAAAGAGGTCCAAGAACATCTTCCTGAGACAAGATCAAGTCCCCTGGAGGGTGATTTGCTCACTTTCCTTTTTTGTTAAAGTTCTATACAGTATCATAATTGAACATCTGTATGCATGACAAACTGATCACCTGAAAATCTAGTCACCATTCATCACCATGCAGTTGACCCCCTTCCCCTCTGGTAACCACCTCTCTGTCCTCCGAATCTAGGAGTTTGTTAGGACCGTGAGGGTATGGTACTAAGTGAAATGAGTCAAAAGGAGAGACACATAGCATGGACCTCCCTTCTGTGTGCAATGTGAAAGGAAACCAAGCAAAACCAAACCACCTCAACGCCTCCTGTTAGCTCCGATTTGTGCAGCTTCTCTCATCGGCTGCCCAACTCTTTCTCCCCAGCCAACCTCACCAAAGGTGCCTGGAAGGTTTAAGTCTTAGGTTCAAGTCTCAAGAACAGAGCAGATCTCCAGAGGGGAGTCCCTGGCAGGGGCTAGGCCCCATCAGAAGGGCTGTTCCCGGCTCATTTCCTGCACCACCCCAGCTGGCGGGCAGGGCAGCACCGGCAGGCGCTTACTTCCATTCTAAGAATTCTCTCCTTTTCTCACAAAGGCCTGATGAGAACAAAAGCACTTGACTGGGAAAATAAACCTGACCTGGTCTTCCTGGCTACCCTGTCCTCCTCCTCTCCCCCACCCACACCCCCCAGCTTTTTAGAAAGCCTGTGGATGCAACTCTTCCTGGAGGCAGGCTCCTGCTAGCAGTGGGCTTGGGAGGTATCTTCACACCCACCCATGGTGGGAGGTACCCCTCTCCCCCAGCCCTGGGCCCAAAGCCTCCACCCCTACTAACGTCTGCCTCTGCCCGCAGATTCACATGAAGACGATGCCGGCTGCCATGTACAGACTGCTGACGGCCCAGGAGCAGCCCGTGTACATCTGAGGCCGCGCCCACTGCCCGGCGCATGCATGGAGGACTCTCCTCGCTTGTGGTTGTGTTTCTCGTGCTGCATCTGTGTGCCCACTGAGACTTCCCCTCGTGCCCACATTCGGTCTCACACAGGAAGGAAGGCGTCCGTAAAGACTGCTCTCTGTGTCTCCTGTTTACTTTTTTTTAATACCAGGGAAGTTTTGTATGCACTCCCCTGAGGATGGAGAGCAGCCAGTATCCACCCAGGACTGGACTGTCCTGAGGGTCCTCGGGGGCCCAGGAGGGCTGACACCGCCCAAGGGGGAATGCTCCCTTCCCAAGAGGGGCCGTCTCTTCGAGGCACTCGGAGGGACGGCAGGAAGCTGACTCCGCAGTGCCTGCAAGCCCATCGCTGATCTCGGCTCTCCTCGAGTGCGTGTGTGGGAATACGGTGGTCACAGACCGGCCCACCACGGACATGGGGCACCACCCATCATTTCTGCCCAGAATTTCTGAGCCAACTTAAGGCCCCTTGTATAGTTCTAATTTCAACACAACTGTTTTCTAATAGGAGCCCCTCCCCCAAAGATATCACCACGTGTTGGCAATTCCTGGGACATCATAGCTTCTAGGTTGTCCTGAGGTTACACAGTTAGATGAACGTGGGCAGGTGCTGTCTGCCTCCATCCATGTCACCCACGTGTATGTACACACAGTCTCGCTTGCATATGTATCATCCTTCCCTCTTCCCCTCCACCCGGGAGGCACACGGAGCCCCTGGAGAACCCCCATTACCTCTGTGTGAGCCCCCCTCCCCTGGCTGGTGAGACCCCTGGGGCTGGTCAGCTCTGTCCTGGGAGAGATGCCCTTCTGTGGCTCAGTATTCTGGTGGCTCCCCTCGCACCCCCGCCCCACGCACACACTCACACACACAGGGAGCATGGGAAGGTGGGACTGCTCACCTGGAAGACGGGGATGCAGGTGCGTTCGTGTGACATTTCCTCCTCTGCTCAGGGCCACTAGGCAGGATGTGACCTGTGAACGGCCGGGAGAGCACATAAACCATAAAACTAAGGGGACAATCATGACCTCAAGCTATGCCCAAGTCCCCAGCGTGTTCCCGAAACTTCCCCTCGCTGCCTCGTGGGTCTGAGCGTTTGATCGCTGTGGAGGGTGACATGTTTTTTATCAGGTGCCTCATGTGTACGAGTCCCGTCTCAGTTCAGTGAAAATAGTTTAGTAATTTTATTCTGAGCCAGTTTTTACTTATTCTTTGGTCCAAAGAGCATTTTGTTTTCACGTGGACGGGGTGTGGCTTGTTTTTTGTTATGTTTTGTTCATGACCTCCGCAGAGACGGGGAAGAGAGAAACTAATATATTTTATAATATTAATATAGTCCCTGTTCTCTGCACATGGGATATTTATGTTGTGCTTGTGGAAGTGGGAATTTGGTGAGCACACGTTGGGTAGTATGTATTTATAGATCGAATGGGGAGGGGTTCCAGGGAGGGAGAAAAGCGAATATAAAGAGATGAGGAGCAGGAAATTTGGACCAGACAGCTGTGTCCCCTCTGTTCTCTGAGGATCTCTGTACTTTCCGAGTTTTCTGCCTCAAGTCAGGAAAGCCGAATGTTTCAAAGCCATCGGCCGCTGGTCCATCAGTGTGTGGTCAGCGAGCGCTGGGGAGGAGGGGCTGCGCTGTCCGGATGTCCTCTCTGGGGAGCCGGTGGGCAGCCAGGAACCCTGGGTCCAGGTTCCCACTTTCCAACTGTAGAGTATGTGGTACTATAATGAAATACTACAGAGTCATAAGTTCAGCGTTCCTCTGCCAGAGAGAGAGAGAGAGAGAGAGAGAGAGAGAGAGAGGTAAAACATGAATGCAGCGGCATTGGTGGCATTTCAGGCCTCGGGAGCCTGGGAAAGCCTCGGAGGGCTCGTGCCTGTCTGCCCCCAGGGTGACCACGGGCCGCCTGCCCAAGGCCTGTTCAGAAGCCGCCCAGATGGGCGGGACAGGAACTCGGCTAGCTTGTCCCTGTGCAGCCTCCCAGTAACCACAGTGCCGTGTCTTCCCCCAAAGAGGGAGGAGAGAGTCCTCTCCAGGCTACTGCACGGGAACCTAGGCCAGGGGCTGGGAAAGCCAACTTGATAAGCTGGCCTACCGGAGGGACATGCCCCGCCTATGAGGAGGATCGTTCCCCACCACCCTCCTTCCTGCCGGGAGTGGCCCCGCACACACAGCGAGCACATGTTTATGGAGCTTGGTACACGGTCACCCACTGGAGGGAGGAAGGGCAGTCCCTTTGGTTAACCAGGAGGCAGGACCTTACATGTTAGTAGCTCCGATTTTGAAAGCCCCGTGGGAAGTGGTGGTCAGTGTCCCCTGACATTCCAGTATGAATAGCTGTACATGTGAACATCTGGATACCCATGTGATGGGCAAGACCATGTACTGAGCATCCCAAACATGGCCTGGGCGCAGAGCTGCTCGGTGAGGCATGCTGATGACTCCCAGCTCCCCCCATTACCTCTGCCCCTGTGCTCCCTCCTGGTCCAGCCAGGATGCACCAGAACCCACCCCACTCACCTCAGATGCAACCATTTCAGGAGCCACCATCAGCCTCGGGTTCCCAAGTGGAGGGGGGAACCCCCGAGACTGATGCCTGGAGACCCCTCCCCTCACCGGAGCGGGCTCGGCGGGGCCTGGGGCCCCCAGGGGGCTGGACTCCGAGGCCCTGTAGATGGCTCTGCTACGTGAACATGGCCCATGCACACCGGCCTCTGAGGGTCCCAGAGTAACCTACTACCTCCCCCATGGCTCCCGTCACCCCCACGCCCCATCTGCACGCTGAGGACACCATCCACAAGCCAGGGGTGTGGCTGTCACCAATGTTTACAACCAAGGGCCACCTCCCCGCACACCTGTTCACTCTCCCACTCACATGACCCTTGTTTTGAGATTATTTGTCTGCTCCTTCCCTGGTTTGGCCGACCTACACACACACACATACACACACACCCTCAAGGCAGCGCAGAAGGACAGTGTGGGAAGGAGGTTTTGTGGACATACCCAGCACAGCCCCTCCAGGACGAACCTGTACTATTGTTCTGTAAAGAGGATAAAACAGAGCTTATTGTAAAGCAGTGGGAGAATATAGTATTGTATTTGTACCAATATCGTTCTTTGTATACACAGAACTTGATCTCTATATATAAATATAAATAAATATATAAATAAAGTATATATACACGTGAGCCTGGAATGTGGACACCGCACACCCACTGAATGTACTTCCTCCGACAGTCTGGTCACTGGGCCCCACCCGCCCTCCCCTCCTCCGTGGTGTGTTGGGGGTTGTGATGTATTTAATGTGTTCTCTTCCTTTATTTAACTGAACGCTAATGTCTGTAAGAGTTGCTGCAACAATAAACAGGAACTTCACCTCTTGACCCGACTGAGTGTCTTACTGCTTTGGGGGTGGGCGGGGCCCAGGTAGCAGGCAGATTTTGTCTTTTCCCCAACAGGCCCCCTCCCGCCCATCCTGTGGAGCCTGCTTGATGCCCCAGGCCCAGGCATTTTACTAAACGGGCGCATTCTGTGAAACCTACTTGGTTTTACACACGGTTTATCACCTGATACCAGTTATCCCAGTCTCCTCAGCTCCTCCTGTCACAGGAGAGAGGGGCCTCCGGGTCCCCAGGAGGAAGGGAAGCAGGCGGTAGTCACCTCCCCCAAGAAGTGGCCAGCGAGGGGAGGCGGCCCTGGTTAAGGGGCTGGTTGCAGGGGAACTGTGCCTGGAGGTTCTGAGGAATTGGGGAAGGTGCTGACGCTCCTGCAGGCCCTGTGGGAACTTGCTGTCATGACCCCAGTGCTGCTGGGCTTGCTGGGCACACCAGACCCCAACACAGAGTGTCCAGCCCTGTTCCAAAAGCAAAACGTCCTTGGAGCTTTTTCTCCCCGGCTTCCCCGTGAAGCCCAGTCAGCCCTGAGGGTCCCGCAGCTGGGGCTGCTGCTGTGAAATGTTCCCTGGCTAACAGCACATCTTAATGCTAACTACACAGGCCCTATGGAGTTGGCATTAAGATGAGTTAAAGCTGCCTCAAGTACTTTCATCCACCCCGCCAAGAAGACCTGAGAAAGGGCCTGGCAACTCCAGAGTTCGTTAGGAGTTTGTTAAGAAACTGACA
The DNA here is from genome assembly GCF_963455305.1 of Plecotus auritus. NCBI lineage: Eukaryota > Metazoa > Chordata > Mammalia > Chiroptera > Vespertilionidae > Plecotus > Plecotus auritus. Next base: position 140,520,521 of record NC_137776.1, on the reverse strand, counting down.
GAAGCAGAGTTTGGGGGGAGCAGCAGACAGTGGGCTTCTGCAGGGAAAGGGCACAGAGGCCGGATATATGCAGCCACGTGGCACAGGCTAACGGGCTGGTAGCCATGTGGTGCGGGCTTGTTAAGAGCCGTATAATCCAAGGCAGTAAGCAATGGGCCCACTAACCTACACAGGAACATTCCTTTCAGGTGATACACCCCCGCCCCTTCCTCGCCCCCTGGTGGTCAGCTTGCTTCATAAGATGGCAGCAGTCACACGAAGTACCAGGAATCATTTCCCCTAACTCCGCCCCCCCTGGCTCGCTCTTACAATCGCATGTGACCCCCTCTTCCACGATGCTCTCTGGGATGGAGGAACAGAGATGTCCCTTTTGTGACATCAGCTGTCCACACTATAGACCAGGGGTGGGGAACGTCCGGCCTGAGGGCCAGAGAAGGCCTGTGAAATCATGTGGTCTGGCCCTGCAAGCCATGAGGGGTGAGTTACTTAAATGCTTGCCCAAACATAGCAGGCTGGTGTTAAGTTGATAATTTTGTATGGCCCGAGAACAACGTTATAAATACCAAATGGCCCCTGGCAGGAAAGGTTCCCCACACCCGAGAAGGCCGAAACAGTAACATAAGCACCTGTGACCTGGGGGAAAGTAATCGCAAGGGGACAAAAGGAATAGGGAGAGGCCGTTTCCAGCAGGATGCCCAAGAGCCAACCCAATGGAGGACAGGACAAAGCCAGGTACTTAGCCACACACCCAGCGGGAGGGAATCGGAGCATATGAATGAGCCATTAAAGGAACAGGTTGCATTGAGGTCACCTGAAGACAACGCATGAACATCAAGAAGCTAGGTGCAGAGACATAGAAGCATCGAACAGACGGTCAACCCTCAGAGGCAAGGCAGGGGAGGGTGGGGGTGAAGGGGTAAGTGATCAACCAAAGGACTTGTATGCATGCACATAAGAATAACCCATGGACACAGACACTAGGGGGGTGAGGGCATGTGCTGGGAGCAACTGGGGAGAGGTCCGTGGGGGCGGGGGGCAGGAGACTTGGTAATACTTTAAACAATAAAGGATAAAACAGCAGCAGCAGCTAGGGGCAAACTAAAAGGTGTTTAGTTGGAACCTGTAGGGAGGTCTTTTAACATAATGCTGGTGGCCTCATCTCTGTGGGCAGCTGCTGCTGCTGCAGGCTTCTGAAAGGGAGGGGCGTACAGACATGTTGACCCGAGGGAACGGGCAACCGAGCCGACTGAAGGGTCCCTATGGGGGTACTGTGCCAGGTTAAGGTTGATACCGGTACCTCTAGGTATCTCTCTGGCTACCTGGAATGCATAGCGTGTCTTTAGAGGACCAGCTCCAGGGAGAACAGGAGACTAAGGAGGACTGAGGATGCCTCGCTCATGGCAAAAAAATACCCCAGCCAGCCAGCGGGCACCTTCCATATTAAAGTAATTACCCTGTGTCCGGGCATCAGTGACAATGGAGTCCAATATCAGGGCTCATTGTTCTGCAAGTGCCTGGGGCGTGATTGCATAATTACAAGAGGCTCCTCCTTCCCTACCTGTGGAGCCAGGGCTTCCCCAGGTGTGCCCAATTGTCATCGGCACAACAGGCCTATGGAGTTAGCATTCAGATGAGTTAAAGTGCCTCAAGGCCCTCATCTACCCAGCCAGGGAGCCTTTTCCTAACCGTTGTGTCTGCTGTTTCAGGGAAGTCATTTTCCCTTTCTATTCCTCCTGTAGCTGGAGGGTTACATGGCAAACAGAATCTCCACCCAGTGTCATTATCTGGTACCCATTGTTGGATGTCATGTCCCTGAAATGAGGTCCTGGACCTACGTGGCATGGGGTCCATCCTGGTACTCAATGTTAATAACCCTTTTGTAGTTGCCTTTTGATTTGCCCGTCTCCAAGGAGAAGCCTGTAACAGACAGTAGCTGTAGCTACACCGGTGAGAGCATATTCTGAGCCTTCCTAGTCGGCGAGGGGCCAATATAATTAATCTATTTGCCAATCTTTTACTGGGTTGTTGGCTTTATGCACATGCCCAGGTGAATGAGGCAGCTTTCTTAGTTGTAAACGGGCGCAAAGCTGGCCATCTTTATTGCTGCTAAAACATCACCGTACTTTCTAGGCACACCTGCTCCCTTTGCAATATTCCATCCTATTTCTGCCCCTCGATCCACTTTTCTGACGGGCCCAGGGGGCTAAATCTGCAGCTTGTGTTGGCACCAGCTGGGCCAAAGCACCTGCTTCCAGATTACTGGGAGCTGAAACTTCAGAATGGGCAGGGACCCGAAACCCAGGGAGATCCACTCCGGGGCCTGTGGTCTGTCCCAGATCTCTTCCCGGAGTTGCTGGCCCCACAAGGGTTTTCCCAATGGAGTCCACTCTTTTCATGTCTGGGAATAGGAGCTGCTGGTATTTTATCCACCACGACCCCAGCACCAGGCACGTCACCCACCAAACCACAGCAGGAAAGTTTACAGAACCCTGGGCCTGTACCTTGGTGGACTCGTTACCCATCCCCCGTCTCGGAGGTGACGGCATAAGGAACCGAGTCGTCACCTGTTCACATGATGTCATCAACTTAATGAGCTCCTTTCAGAGGTCAGGAAGGAGGAGTGACCCCCCCAGCCACCATCCGTGGCACCTGGAGGCGCTGTGGAAACAGCCTGGAGGGAGCATGAGGAAGTCCCCTCTAGTCTCCCCCAGGTTCCAGGTTCTTTGGGATCATCCCAGCTCCGTGGCTACTGCCCGTATCTGTGGCCGCTGTTAACTTTCTTCCTCCCAATTTTACAAAACGGCAGGCTTCTGTTTCTATGTCCGTAACTGGTTCCTCAACTTTCTCAGCTAAGTTAGTAGTCAAGAGGGAGGTGAAAAAAACATACATCCTTTTCCCCTTCTAGTTTCCTAACGTCCACCTTGAAAAGGCATTGGTTACCAGCCCAGCTGCCCTTAAAGCGCCGGCCTCCTGGAGTGTCCATCCCAGCCCTTCCTTGCACAGTGGGCCAGGGACACCCAGCAAACAAGCTCCAGCCCGGGGGCTTTCTGGGGCCCCACTCACACAGTGGGACAGCCCGGGGGCACTTTCCGGGGCCCCACACTCACACAGTGGGACAGCCCGGGGGCGCTTTCCGGGGCCCCACACTCACACAGTGAGACAGCCCAGGGCCGTGTTCCAGGGCCCCACACTCACACAGTGGGACGCAGGCATCCAGCACACGGGCCACCAGTCCCCATACGGAATCTCCCCCTCAGAGGCTTTTTTTCCCTTTCCCGTTTCTCCAGCCTCCTGGCTGGCTCCCCAACTGTGAAAATTTCCAGGGCCGGCCAGACACCCCAAAAGGAGGCTGACACCTCCAGAATCACATCAAGAATTTGTTAAGGGAACTTACCGACAGAAGCAGCGCCTGAGGCACCAAGGAGCCGGTGGATAAGCTCTGTGTGATCAAGGCAGTAAGTAGCTTAATGGCCACTTACCTAGGCCAGAACATTCATTTCAGGTGACACGGCCCCTCCTCGGGTGAGCGGGAGGCCTGCTGCTTCTAATACAGCGACAGTCACATCAAATACGGGAAATCATCCCGCCCAACAGCTGCTGAAAGCCCAGGAAGCAGAGCTTGCACCTCGAACCCCCGACCCCGCCCTTCCTTTGTCCCCTCTCACAGAAAGACCTCACCACACAGACGTCTGCTGTTGAGTGAAATGGGAAGAAAACACGTTTCACTGATGTGGGGAGAAGTCCCAACTTGGAGACTAACAGCCGGTCTCCACAGCACCTCACACGTGCGGGGCTGTTCCCGGATTAACTGGATTAACGCCCAGAGCCGCTCTAAGAGGTAGATGCCACTATTACGCCCATTTTATAGACGAGGAACTGAGGCACAGAGAGTTTAAGGACTTACTTACGTTTCCAAGTGCCCTGTTCCGTCACTGATGAACTCCGCATCATATTTTTCCTTCTTGTCTCTTACAGTGCTTTCCCCCAATTCTTACCTTTTGCAAACTGCAACCTCCTATTCATTCAAAGCCGCCCACCCCCAGGCTACACGGGCGGGACTTCGCTTTCCCACCCTCTCTGCACATGACCTTTGGAAAGGTCACAGGCCTCTCTTTGTCTGGGTCCTTCAGCCAATCCAGTGCGTTCATTAGGGGCTCAATATTGACAGTGAGTGACCCGCAGGCACTGGGTTTCCTCAAACCCTCGGCCCATCCTCCCAATGATCCACCCCTCAGGACACCGCTCTCTAAAAGGCATCCTTCTTCAAACCACCCCTTGCTGTCCCCAGCAGGTCTCACCAGCCGGCGAGCTCGAGAGGAGTCCACCTTCCTGGGCCCTCAGAGGGAAAGGTGAGGTGCCCTTGCCTCTCTCTCACTTGGCCGAGCCATGAGCCATTCGTTTCCACTCACCCGGCTAGGCCCTCAGCCACGTTTGCATAAGATGGTCACCAGTGACGAATGAATTTCATACAGGGGAGGGCTCGGGCTCCCCAACTTCACAAGTGGTTCTCTTGGGGTTCCCCTCCCTTGGCTTGCGGTAAGAGAACGGCTTCTCTTTCGTTACCCCATGGGGAGGAGGGGAAGTGAAGGGCTCCTTTCCTGAGGTCTACACTCCCCCAAAGGGCAGCACCCCTCTGTGGTCCTCCTATGTCACCAGGATGAAGAGGGATCGGTGGCTGGTGGCACATCTCAGCAGGCTCCCTGGGGTTTCGCTGCCCCTGTGGGAGATGACTGTCCCCTGTGGGTGGTGTCTGCCCCCTTGGGTGAAACCGCCCTCACCTAGGGGTGGCAGTGAGGTGAAAGATGTGGATGATGATAAGAACTCTGAGGCTGTGCTCATGTGTGCACACACACACAGGGGAGTTCATCACGCTCAGCTCACACTCATCACCTCCTCTGAGCGCCCATTGCTAAATCACCCATTTTCAATGAGGAACCAATTTGGCAGGCGCTAGGATTTGGCGCCCTCTGCTGGAATGACATAAGAAATGGCAAAGCCAGATAACCACCTAGAATCCCAGAAGGTGAGGCAGTGAGGGAGGAATCTTAGCCACCCATCTCGGGTCCTTTGTTTTCCAGTTAAGAAAAATAAAGTCCTAACAATGGTAGGAGTTGCCCAAAGCCATATAGTAAGCAGTCAGCCTGACTGCATATCACTCCACGATCAAAGCCAAACAGAGAAGGAAATGGAAGTGGAGAGGCGAGCGCTCAGCAGCTGCGGACTCGTTTCAGCTGAGAACGCACAGTCCCCAGGAGTGCAGCCTCCACTCCTGAATTGTGTCACAGCAAGGGCCTGGCACTGCTGGGCCGCTGGAAGTGGGCAAGTTAGCGAGTTTTGGTTCCCGTACTACGTCACTAGCGCTGAGGCATGGGGTAAATTACTTAATTTCCTCATTGCGCTCCAGTTTCCTCATCTGAAAAATGCGGGCAATAACAGTGCTGACCTCAGAGGCTGGCCCTGAACAGTGAAGGAGATAAAGGGGATTGGGACTTAGATCAGTGCCTGGCTGTGATGTCAGTGCCTGGCTGTGATGTCAGTGCTGTGGGTGTTAGCCATGATTATCTGAGGAGCATCTCGGTGGCCCGCATCCTCGTCAGGTGTCCCCATAGGGATACATACTCAGAGCGCCTGCTTGTTTGGAGGTGGCCAGGCGTCTCCACGGTCTGCCCGGGTTGGTTCTCCTGCTTTTCTCCAGCCCTGGCCCCGCGGCTGGGCCAACCTGTGATAGTCTATAGCAGGGGTCCTCATGCGGCCAGCCCAGGACATTTATCCGGCCCGCTGGGTGCCGCTGCCTGTCCTGCTTAGCAGCCGAATCGTCCCGGCCCGCAGTGCACATAGAATTTGTTCATAGTTTTTTGTTGTTGTTGTTGTTTTTTAAACTATAGTCGGGCCCTCCAACGGTCTGAGGGACAGTGAACTGGCCCCCTGTTTAAAAAGTTTGAGGACCCCTGGTCTATAGCCACCTGGTGGGCCATATGGGAACAGAGCAACTCATTCTCATTCAGATAAACCCCTGGATCCTAGAGGGCTGCCCTGGTCTAAATTCTCTCCCCCCGGGGCTGCTCGGGGCCTGTATTAGCCTCGTCTCTCTTTAGTAAAAGAGAAAATAGTCAACTGGCACCCCTCAGCTTATCCACAGTGGGTGAGGATGGGTGTGCAATAAAGCCTTCCCCTTCTGCTGCTTTGCTCAGATTTTTCAAAAGAAAATCTAAGGGGAAGAATCGGTAAAAAAATAGGGTAGGTGGACAGGACACATCAGCCGGGAGCCAGGAGGGGAGAAATGCGTCTCCACTGACCCCACCCCGAGTTCCTGACCCTTCCATCCAGTGGCTCTCACTGGGTTCCGGGGGTTAGAGGGTCACAACTAATCTGGTTCGGAGCTGGCCTGTTTCCTGGCTGGGATTCTCTACCTTGGACACCGGAAGCAAGGGGATGCCCGGGGAGCCCCAGCACAGCTCACCTGGTGACATGTTCACATCAGCCAGGCGTTGCCTTTTTAATGGGTGTTAGATATTGGTGCCAAAACCCCCTGAGCAGAAATGGCCAACGCTGCCCTTGGACTGGCGCTTCCCCAGCCAGAACCAGACCCGCCAGTCTACGAGGGTCCCGGGCACCATGTGGGAGCCAGCACACTCTCCCGGAGGAATCAGCACCAGTGACCCCATCCTCTCTTCTCCTGGAGGCCCAGCCTCAGTGGTCCACTGCCACCCCCAATCTCTAAGCCACAAATAGAGTTATGTTGTTCCTGAAAATGAAGAAACTAACAAAACATCATGTAGAAATAGAATTCTTAAAAATGGACTCTAAATCCACCAGGAGGACCAGCTCTCTATTGAGAGACGTCTAGCCACCAAATGCCTTTTACCGACCAAAGGCAAATCCGATGGTCTTTGGTGGCAAGTGGAACTTCCACTTCCTTTGGATTACGGCCATCTGGTCAGACAACAGCATTCCTTTAGCCTTAATCCTGTGCCAGGAGCTGGGAACACTACAATGAGCAATGACAAAACCCTGCCCTCCTGCAATTTCTATTCTAACAGAAGAGACAAAAAGCAAATAAGTAAATGGCAAGTTTCTATTAAGTCATGATGCATGCTGGGGAGAAAAATTAAGCAGAGAATATCAACAAACAGAACAAATCTAACATTACATTAAGAAAATAACACACCATGAATAAATGAGGTTTATTCAATAATGCAAGGCTGGTTCACTATTAGAAATCCATTAATAGCATAGTTGACTTTTAAAATCTAAGGGGGAAAATCATGATTATCTCTATTATGCTGAGAAAAATTCAATATCTCTTCACACACACACACACACACACACACAAACACAAACCCACAATAAACACACTCAAGAACTCAGGAACTCGGGTATACTTTTTAACATGCTAGAATATACAGTATATCATTTCATTCTAAGAAGCAGCATCAAAGGCATTTCTTCTATGTTCAAGAATAAAGCAAGGATGTCCACTAATTTTACTACTCTTTAACATTGTACTAGAGATATCAGCCAATGCAATTAGACAAGAGAAATCATGTCAAGTCATAAGAACTGGTGAATTACAATTCTGGAAGGACTCACAGTAAATGTTAGTTATTATTGTAATTTTTAAGTGACACATTTGTGTTTATGTCCCCATTCCTTAAGAGTTCCTATGGTGGGTTTCCTTTACCTTCCCATAGCCCCATGCTGCCACAGTCCAGGGAAGAGATTATGTTATGACAGAAGGCAGAAGACATAGCTCAGTGGTCGGCAGACTCGTTAGTCAACAGAGCCAAGTATCAACAGTACAACAGTGGAAATTTCTTTTGAGAGACAAATTTTTTAAACTTAAACTTCTTCTAATGCCACTTCTTCAAAATAGACTCGCCCAGGCCGTGGTATTTTGTGGAAGAGCCACACTCAAGGGGCCAAAGAGCCGCATGTGGCTCGCGAGTCGTGGTTTGCCGACCACTGACCTAGGTAAAGTCCTAGCATTCTGACATTTGCAGGTTGTGCGATCGTAGGCAAGTTGGTCTACCTCTCTGGACACTGAGCTCCTCATCTACGAAACAAGGAGACAGGCCTCCGTGCTTTATGATTATTGTTGAAAACCTCCACCAAGCAGATACGGTGCAGTGGGAGAGAGAGCTCCTACCAGAGCAAACGAATTCCAGCAACTCCCTCTGCTCGATCCTTTCCTGCCGGGCATGTCTCTCCACCCCCATCATGAAATGCTCCTTTTGGATCAGAATTTATGCACAGTATCTAAAGATGCTGGAAAAGCTGCCTACACCTGGGACCTACAGCCACTCTGCAAGAGAGGAACGATGATTCATTCTGAATTTTGGCCCTAGCCTAGGGCAAAACACGGGGAATCCTGCCAGCTGTTGCAATAAAGAGAGCATTTCTGCTGAGACGGTGACACGCCTGAGGCCCGGGACACAGTGCGGCAAGGGGTCCCCTTTCAGAAGAGACGTTGCTCAGATTCTGACAAAGACGCTCTCCTTGACCAAACTTGAGACTGGCCCTCTGAGTCCCTTTCTGACCAGGCCCTGTCCTTGATCTGCTCAGTCCGATTTTAGCAGGATTCCTACTGGGTCCTCTTAGTGAAGATCCCCCACCCTTGGTATCTGGTCACTTTTGTTAAGGAGCAAAATTCAACCAGGTAAATGTGAAGATCTAATTGGCTTTATTAAGTGACTCACGAATCGGGCAGCACCCATCTAGCAACAGAAGCGTGCTCCGAGGGGATGTACAAAATGAAAGGTTTCGATAGGCAGGAGGAGGACGGGACAAGAAACTGAAGAGTGGCAAGATCGCCTCATCTTAGGGGAAGGCGGGGTCTATCAGGCAGCTACCTCACTGGAGCATACCAGAAAATTTCACTCATTGGTTGAAAATTCCACTCCTGGGAGAGTCTGAAACTACAGTTAGGTTAGTTGCTAAGTTTTGGTTTGGCGACGTTGTTTAGCAACAGTGACTCTATTTTGGCCTGTTGTTTCTTTTTTTTAATACCTTCAATATCAGAGCAAAGTCTTCATCCCCCGACCCTTAGCCTGCCTTCAGCAAGAGTCTTGTGAGTTGGTGAAGCAAGAATCCCTCTAGCCCTGATGTCTCCTCTTAATTATTTGCCACCCACTGACCCCAGACCCTGCTTCTTGGCTATAAATCTTCACTTGACCTTGTTGCACTGAGTTGAACCTGCTCTCTCTTCCCTACTGCAAAACCCCACTGCAGGCCTTCCTTCTGGAGCAGTCTTCCTTACCATCTTGAACAGGTGTCATGCGTACTCTTCCTTTAACAATCCCCAAGGTGGGGGCCACCTGCTCCCACAAGCCCAGGTCTGCAGAGCTTCTCCTCGGGCATTCCCACCAGGGCCTGTTCCACAGCCAGGGGCGAGGGGATCCCTCAAACCAGCCCAGGCTCTTTGGTCTTCAAAGTTATCCAAGACAGGGTCTGGCTGCTCCTCCTGCTTGGGGCCTGGGAGCAGTTCAGCAGCAGAAAGAGAAATGGGACTTGGCATTTAATGTTTGTGCGGTTTTTGTCTGCTCCCCTCTCCCCGCTCAGCATTCTCTCCTCAGCATCTGGCCCTCCGCCTACTACTCCATAGCTCAATAAATAGCCGCTGAATGAGAGGATGAGGGTTCCTGCAGATACCGAGATGGAAGAATTGTGGTGCCTTTGGCCCCAGACCTGGCTTCCCTTGCAGAGGCCCCAGGGAGGAGAACCTGGTAAACAAAGATGCCCTTGTCCAGGCCCCTGGCCCCCCCTCCCCATCCCCCTCATTGTTCTGTCCTGCATCCTGCCGCCTGGGGGAGGTGGCCATGTGCTCCTTTGTTCTGCTTCCTGATTTCCTCTCCGCTGGGTGGAGGTGCAGCTGCCTCTTCCCCCTGCCTTTTTCCTAATCCCGAGGGACTCACCAGAAAAAGCCCGGACCTTCGCAGTGCGCGCTTCTCTGTGAGGGGAGCCGCGGGTGCAGAGGAAAGGGTGTCTGTCCGTCTGTCCCTGCTCCCTCTCCCAGTCCTCTTCTCAATGTCGCCAGGCCTAGCACACACAACGGGCTCCAGTGGACCTGGGACACTCAGGCTGGAGTAGGTCCCTGACCATCGGCACTCAGAGTGTGGGTCCCAGACCGGGCCAAGACCAAGTTCAGATTAGGACGGGGCTCTGCAATATTAACTTGATAGAATAGTTAGGCCTGTTGGATCTAATAATGTTTGAAGGGGGTTGAATGAAAAGACCTGGAGGAAACGTAAATGCATACGCATTGCTAAGTGAAAGGAGCCAGTCTGAAAGGGCGCACACTGCATGATGCTCACCACTACATGGCATTCTGGAACGTGCGATCCTACGGAGGCAGCAACCAGTTCAGTGGTTGCCAGGAGCGAGGGGGAAGGGGGAGGAATAGGTGGAGCACAGAGGACCTGGGGGGCAGAGAACTACTCTGTATGATACTACAAGGATGGATACATGTTACATATTTGTCCAAACCACTAGAATGTGCGGCACCCGGAGTGAACCCTAATGTAAACTTTGAGTGATAATGACCTCAATGCAGTTTATCAACTGTAACTAATGTATCACTCTGGTGGGGATGTTGATAGTTGGGGAGACCGTGCATGTGTGGGGGGTATATGGGAAATCTCTATGCTTTGTTTTGCTGTGAACTTAAAACTGCTCTAAAAAATAAAATCTCTTTAATAAAAGGAGGTTGCGTTTTACATATTTTTTATTACCAATATTTCATTTTCCTGGTAAATCAGTGCTATGCACTGAATGTTTATGTCCCCTTAAAATCCATATGTTAAAGCCTTAATCCCCAATGTGATGGTATCTGGCCCATGACACATACTGACCACCAGGGGGCAGATGCTCAGTGCAGGAGCGGAAACCACAGGCACGGAAACATGAAACAGACTGATGAACCACAGAGGGAAGGGGGAGGGAGGTGGAGGGAGGGTGGGAAGAGATTAACCAAAGATCTTATATGCATACCAGAGGCCTGGTGCACAGATTCGTGCACTGGTGGGGTCCCTCGGCCTGGCCTGTGGGGATCGGGCCGAAACCGGTTCTCTGACATCCCCCAGGGGGTCCCGGATTGCAAGAGGGCGTAGGCCAGGCTGAGGGACCCCACCAGTGCATGAATCCGTGCACCGGGCCTCTGGTTATATTATCATATATATTTTTTAATTTTAATATTCCTTAAAGTCTGAGAAGCAATACAGAAATTAGTTTCCTGACTTCACCAATACCTTCAGAGGCTGGAATTATGTGACCATTTCCCTGGCTGCAAGGTCGAATCTTCAAATCCTCCTGCTATGGCTCAGCCTTTAAGTTCTTTCCTCTTCTGGTTGTTGCTGGAAATTTCCCTTTCCTCAGGATGGCTGAGACCATCTCCATGACAGGCGCTCACCTGTCTCCCCTGAGCCTTCACAGCAGGTGGTGAGGTCTGTGTGGCAGCTGGAGGTGAGCTATAGGAGTTCAGAGGGAAGGTGGAAAGAGATGCAGCTGGGAAAAATGTCCTCCTGCAGTAAGAAAAAAACAGAAGCCTGGAAAGACCCAGCCTGGGCGGAGGAAGGCCAGTCCTTGTCTCTCAGCCCCAGGGGAGGAACGAATTGTTGGGCTGAGAATCCCTGGCTTGACCCTGAGACACTAGGTCAGGGGCAACTAAGCAGCCATAACGGAGAAAAGCAACCAGCCTGGCTACGTGGGTGGTCTCTGGGTGTCAGAGAGCCTGGGTGAGACGTGGGCTTGTAACACTGTAGACCCTCAGGAAGGACGGGGCTTACCTCAGGGAGTGGGCCAGCCCCCAGTGGGCAGCCATGGTGCTGACAGGGGGGACTTCTAAAGAAGTGGAGAGACTGTTCGCTTACGTGGGGAGTTCAGTATGTGAGGGTGAGGGGATGAGAACAAAGAGACTGTCATTCGGGGAAACCCCTGGGAACCTCCACAAACACAGCTCAGCCAGGGAGGTGGGCTGACCCCGGGCTGTTTGCAGGCCCCCAGTCCCCTCATTTGCACACCTGCCTCCACAATCCACTTTCCACCCCAGCTCAGTGCCTCCCAATAGTCCTTCCCTTTCCATTTCTCAGTCCCCTGACCTCATGCCAGTTCCCACTTTGCGAAGTTCATGGGCTTGGAGCCCAGGGTGTCTGTGCTTCCATGAGCCAAGCGCGAAGTCTTAGCAACCACTTTCTCTGAGACACAAGAAATGGCAAACAGCTACTATTTGGGAGGCCGAGAACCAGAGCGGTTTCTGGAGATGGGCTCCTGGGTGTGAAGGCCATCACTGCCACAGACCTTCTGAGTGACCTTGGGCACGTTACTGAGCCTCGTTTTCCTCGTCTGTGAAATGCGGACACTCACAGCTCCCCTCTCTCAGGCTGTTGTGAGGGTGAAATGAGACTGTGTAAAACCCCCAGCACAGGACCTGGAGCACAGGCATCCTTGTCCAGCTCCTCACCTCCTGGACCCCGTATCCTGACCTAAACGAGCCTCCACTACGCACGGTGATCTCTTGAGATGTAAATTAAATCTGTTACTCCTGTTGAAAACTCTCCCATGGAACCTCACTGTGAGCATAAAGCCCAGCCTGAGCTCCTCCTTCCTCTCCCCTCACTCAGGGCTGCTTCCACAGCAGCCTCTAGTGCTGGAGGCCTTTGCCTTGGCTGTTCCCTCTGCCTGGAACACCCTTCCCTGCCCCTCATAGTCAAGTCCAGTTTAAATGTCATTTCTGCAAAGAAGCCTTCTCCAACCGCCTCCTTCCTTCTTAGCACTAATGCCCAATCTATAAGCACTTTACTGATTTATTGCCCACGGTCCCACTACAAGGCAGCGCCATGAAGCCATTCGGCCAGGCGCCTGCTGAATGCATAAAGGACACATTGTTATGCACGGGGATCAGGTGCTTTGGAGATGAAACTGGCCTGGTGGCCTGCCCAAACCTGACCCCCACTGCTCCAGCATCTCCGTAAGGTAAGGTGTGGCCCCGTCCGCATACACAAACATTGCACACCGAGTCCAGGGTCCAAAGTAAACATTTTATTCTCAGTTCTGCTTTAGCCATCTCTAGTTTTGCAAGCATGAATAAATGGAATCAACAAGAATACGCCCCCCTAAATGTCTTTCATTACGATTTGTCACTGAAAAAGTTTCCTCTTTTTCCTAAAGAGAGTGATTGCAGGGCGATCTATGCAGGGACTTGATGATTAGAGCATGGGGGCTGATCATCCGTGCTTCATGCCAGCCCGGCTGGCGTGGCTCAGTGGTTGAACGTCGGCCTATGAACAAGGAGGTCATGGTTCGCTTCCCAGTCAGGGCACATGCCTGGGTTGCGGGCGATCCCCAGTGGGTGTGGTGCCAATTCCTCTCTCACGGAGCAGTGCGTGGCCGCAGAGTCTATCAACAGCAGCCCAGCAGACCTGCCCCCAGTGACAGGGCTGGACGAGGAAGAGAGCCACGAGATGGTGTGTGGGCAAAGGTTCATTAACCTACTTGGGGGCGGGGCCAGCAGGGGGGGAGAGGGATGCTGCCTTCACAGCCTCCAATCTGATGCATCCAACCCCAAACGAGCCTGGAAGAACCCTAGGCCAGCAGAAAGGTGAGCCGAAGCGAGGACAGGTGTCCTCTGAAGGGCCCCCCTTTTAGAGCAGTTCCCAGAGGAGGACCCCAATCCCCACCCTGGACACTGCATGGTGAGGAGGGGATCCTTCCTTCCTGCTCCTGAGGTTCACAGGACAGTCTCGCGAATGACGCCGATGAGGCTGTGTGGCCGCTCAGCCGCCCGCCGGGGCCTCCTCTCGACTCTTGGCCTCCCGGCCGCCACGAAGGTGCTCAGGTCCCCACAGCTCCACAGGTGCAGCACGCCGGGCTGTCTCCGCGAGGGCAGCAGGTGCGCCCTGAGGGGGCTGGGCTGCAAGGGGGCCATTATCTTTGGGAGAAGGAAGAGGATGGGGAGAGGTTAAGCTTCACCAGAGGTCCTGACTCTGCCTCCTACGTCCATCCATGTGATGTTTAGTTGCCTTGAGAAAGAAAAGAGGGCGTTCTCCCCAAGTGGAACCCACGTGGAATTCCAGAGAGACTTCACATAGTGCCTCTTTTCTAAAGTTTTAACACATTCCCCGAGTGTCCTATGGTTTCAAAGGTAGCCCTGCCTCACTTCCCTGACTCATCTATTGCAGTGTCTTGCTTTATACTGAACATTGCTCATCACTTTCCCCAATTTCGCTGTGGCCTCACTGGGGCCGGCACATCACAGGAAGGGACGGGAGCCTGTCAGAGACGTGGGTTCCCAGCTCCCCGCACATGTGAGTGAGGAGTGGGGCTCAAGCATCTGTACTTGCAACAAGAACCCAGGCGACACTAATGGACTCAAACATTTGGTAACTGTTATTTGGCATTGTGACCGGGTACTGAGCTTACAAAATGTCAACCAAAACCAATGATGCTTCCAATTGATCAAACAGCCCCTCAATAAACAACATAACAACTAATCCAGTTTATTTGTAAAAACTCTTAAGAATGGTTCTACTGCTAGATCTATTTTTGACCATGTGACACATACATAACTTTAAAGACATCATAATATGACTTATTTTGTAAAAATGCCAAAAACATGATAAATTCCTCACCCAACTGGGACGGATGAGGGGAGAGCTGTCCAGTACATGGAAGTCTGTTACACTGCACAGTCCCGTCTATGACCTACAATACTGTCAGCGCCCTGGGAGAAGCCCGGTGCTTTGTTACCATCTACATCACAGAACAATGATTGGGATGACGATTTGTTTAGTTTGTACCATTCAGAATTGTTTTTGACCCTCACCCAAGGACATGACTTTTTTTTATTGATTTTGAGAGAGACAGGTGAGAGAGAACATCGATTGGTTGCCTTCTGTATGGGGATTGAACCCACAACCTATGTATATGCCCTGACTAGGAATCAAACCCACAGCCTTCTGGTGCATAGGACAGCACTCCAACCAACTGAGCCATCCGGCCAGGGCCCATTCTGAGACTTTAAGGTCACTAAAAAGTGAATCCCCCAAAGAGATGAGAGATCAGATTTGCTAACACTCTATGATTCTGTCTGTCTTTAAGGCCTGTCCTTGTTTCCTGAGTAAGAAGAAAATTCCAACATTCATAGCTATCGACTGTTGTTACGTGTAAGTTACAAGTGGTTTTGAATCGGTGAAACTTAAAGTGGATCTAAAAATGCATTCTAATCATGTAGAGAAAGTGAAAATGTGCAAAAGCTGGGAAGGCTCCAGCAGATGGCCCAGGTCTACCGCAAGAGTCCCAGCACCTGAACTTTGATCCAGGCCCTGTGAATGTTGGTGGCGACAGCACCTGTTGTCTTTTACCCCCCAGTGACTTCCCAGCGAGCAAGACTGTGCAGAAGGTCCAGACCACCTGCGTGGCGGATGCTCCGGCTCTTACTGCACCAGAGCTCAGCAGCCTTTCAGTGACTCCAAACGCTCGCTCCTGTTTAGTGGGCTACTGAGGCTGCACAGAGGGAAGGAGGCGGGAAGTGACGTTTTGCATAGACCAGGGACTCCCGGACGTAAGTGTCTCCCCAACGTGGGATACTACCTAGAGCCTGACCCAGGGCCATGGGCCAACCACTCTTTCAGAAAGCAGACAAGAGGGTCCATGGCTCGTGCACCACTTCCTGTGAGGAATTGGATTGCTCTTGTGCTCCCCTGAGGGACTGGAGAGACTCTGGCTGTGGCTTCTGTTAGAAGCCACCGGGAGGTAGAAAGGGGGAACAGAAAGGACAGTGAGAAGGGGACCGGGTCAAACTGCCTTGAAATTTTACCCAGGATCCTGGTGCTGGTAATGACCTGAGAACTGTGACCAGGAAGTGTCTGCTGGACACTGGATGCATGCAGCCAGGTAACACCGCTGCCTTCGCCGCCACCCCACGCACCTGGAGCAGTGGAGTAAACGCCCCCAAGGTGACCGCTTTTAAAAAGAGGTGGGTAATCAAAGATGTGGCCCATCCCCAGTTCTCATCAGAAGGGAAGTTCCTTCATTCAGAAATACAGGTGCAGGACCACCTCGTGCAGCCCACCACTTCAACGTGAGAGACCTGACACCTAAGAGGATCAGTCACCCGCCCACTTGTATCTTTTCCCCGTGGCTCCACTCAGGGGATCGCCTTGTACGTTTTAACCCATGGAAAGAAAGGGTGTGTGTTCCACTCGGTCCTATCAGCTTGGATATCTTAACAAACATTTCACGGGAATGTGAACAGCTCCCAGAATCTTGCCCATATTAAAATTCAGGCATGTCCGTCATTGTCAAGGGGCTGAGAAAACATGCCGTATCCAGGGACACTTTCAACACAGGGAGCCAACTGCTGCAGGTGCCCCCCACTGCCCATGCCCCCTGCTTTTAGCCCCAAGCTGCACCCTTCACTTTTTCCAGGCGTCCAATCCCGGAAAAATGGTTCCCCTTCCTTTGGGCCAAGAAGGCTGGGGAAAGTCACCCCGCCTGAAAAGAAAGTGCTCCGGCTTCCTCTCCACTCCCCCACCCCCACCACCTCCGGACCACATTTCCCCTGATACAGCGACCGTGAACTTACCGTGCCTGGGACAGGAACTCGGAGAGCCCATTTTGGCTGCTGTGGAAATAAGTGATCTGACTCACACCGGATAATAAAATTAAAACTACCTGTTCTAGGAAGCTGGCACTCGTGATGGCCTCCTCCATGTGCTCCTCGTCGGACTTCAGAACCGATTTGATGTTTTCCACAAGTTCGTGGATGTCCGGCGTCATGGCGCAGGAGGACTGCTCCAGGAACCTGGCCACCAGCAGCTTGGTGTCGATGTATGACTTGTAATCTATTAGAGACTGCGGCCTGCACCTGGCGGCTCTGGGTCGCAAACCCCTCCTCAGGGTCACCGCGGCCAGATCCGGTCTCCCCTCCGTCTGGGTGGCAGCTTCACAGCTGAGCACGGGAGCGGCTATGGGCAGACAAACAGCACGGACCCATTGGCCATGCCCCTGCGAACACGCGCCTGCATGTGAAACAGCACGGACCGCTGAACGCAGCGTGGAAAGCACATGACAAATGCCAACAGCCATGCGCATCTTGCTTTTCATTTTGCAAAAGGAAAAAAACACACAAAACCAACAACTATGACATGAGCTTATTTCCTGATGTCGTTCCAACAGGATATGTCCCAACCCATTTTATTGTGCCACGGAAAACACTACCCCCACGGTAAAGACAGATGACTGAGAAGGGCATCCCGAATACAAACCACAGCGGAGCAGCAGCGTCATGAGGTGATGACCAATGTCTGGGGATGGGTGGGCAGGCAGACAAAGCGTGGCTGGCTGATGGAGAAACGTTCAAGGGGGAGGATGAAGGAGCCGCTGAGAGGCAGGGGCTAAGGAAAGACAAGACTCGTGGGATGAGGGGAAGGCTCTGTGCGCTTGGACTGTACCTTTGTCCTAAACATCCGCGAGGGCACTGTACTGACATGTTATCAGTGCTCCCACCAGGGCTGTAGGCAGCGCTACGGCTGACGATTACAGAAAGAGAAATCTAAGTGCGGGAAAACTAGGTCATTCCAGAAGTCAACAGTGGGCCTGGGAAACCCACCGCAGGCTCTCACTTCCACAACTACCCGCTTTAGCGCGAGTGGAAGGGTGCAGGACACGGCTGCACTGCAGGCGGGTGAAGTGGGATGCAGGCCTGGCTCTGCGTGTTCAGAAGCCGGCCAACAGCCTTCAGTGCACGCGGCCCTGGAGGTTTCAGTCTGCGAAGGCCTGCTAAGCAGAATCTGAGAGTCAATGAGGAAAGGAAGCAGCGGGTGGGAGAGCAGGTGGAGGGAGGGGAGCACCCTTGTCCTCTGGAGAACGTAGGCATGAGGATCTGCAAACAGCGGTGAGCAGCGGTCCTCCTGGGCTGCCACAGGCATGTCATGGAGTCGGGAACTCCCAGGAGCACTCCCTACAGACACTCAGGTGTGAGGACAGGGGCCACACCAGTCCCTTGAAGGCAACCTGGTCCCACAGGTAACCACGGGTCATCCTCACCCCTGCAGCACTGCAGCATGGGAAGGGATTCTGGAAAGACCTCTCTGAGCTGCGCAGACAGCAATGTTCCCATCGAAGCCGGCAGGTGACCAGCTCGAGTCCTCAGCTTGCCAGGTAGGGCAGAGACGGCAGTGAAGAAGGACCTGGGAGCAGAAGGCCTGGGAGCGGAGGGCCAGCTGCCTGCCTGCTGGGGTGGCAGAGGCGCTCAGTCCCAGGAGCGGGGGAAGGGGGGAGGGAAGGTGGCGGGCCTCTCAGTGAGACGAGAGGCGAGGAGTGCTTTCTGGTTCCCACACTGTCAGTGGAGACTGGGGCCAACAACACAGGCTGTCAGAGGGACAGAACTGGAATGAAGGGGTGATGCAGGCCCCGGAGAAGGCAGGAGAGCAGGAGAGCGAAGGCACTGGTGAGAACAGGTCACCGAGAGAAGCCGGTGTGCACAGGATTAGAGAAGGTTTTCATTTTCTTCCTTTCGCCCCTTTATTTTTTACAATTTTCTACACTGAAGACGTATTTGGAGATGTTCAGGTATTCATATATTCAAATAACATCTAGACACAAACTCAAAACAGAGAGGGAGGGGATGAAGTGTGAGTTTCACTCTAATCCAAAGTTCTTAAAACAAGATGGGATTTAAATAATGCAGTCCATTCGTACTCAGCAAAAAGATAACTAATATTAAGTTATAGAAGAGGGAATATAAACAAGACCTCCCTTGGACTTTTCCTTGAGAGAATGTGTATTCCCACATGATCGCGAGCACGTAGAGATCAGAAAGAGGTTGGCGTTATTTTCTTCATGTACCTACCACAGCATCATCTGCAACCAAATGCTTTGATGACAATGATTTAAAAGGAAAAACACCCTTGCCCGCCAGTGTGGCTCAGTGGTTGAGCATCAACCTAGGAACCAGGAGGCCAGGGTTCGATTCCCGGTCAGGGCACATGCCCCGATTGCGGGCTCGATCCCCAGTAGGGGCCATGTAGGAGGCCGTCGATCAATGATTCTCATCATTGATGTTTCCATCTCTCTCTCCCTCTCCCTTCCTCTCTGAAATCAATAAAAACATATTTTAAAAAACAAACAAAAATAAAATAAAAACACCCCACCAGGTTAAAAGATGGGGCAGATGTATATCCCTAATGTGCGTGCAGAGTATCTTATTTTCTCAAGGCATCTCTTGAACTGCAGGGCCCTGGGTGGCCGGAGCCACCTGCTTTCACGTGGCACCTGGAGGCAAGCAAGTGCTCTGCGGGAGCCTGGGGGACGGCCTCACCTCGCTCTGCAGAAGGATGGAACACAGGGTCGCTCTTCGACCTTGTCATCGTGGGCTGGAGGGCTCTCCGGCTTCTCCCGGGATGTGGCTGGTCTGAGTTGGCAACTGAAGTGGATGCACTTTCTTCTCCAGGTGTGTTAGGAATGTTCCCATCTAAGTATTTTTTTTAAGAGGAGAAACAAAAATTATTTTGCCAGCTGCAGCCCTCAAAAATTTGGGCAGGAAACACCTGGGAGCCCAAACCTGCTGGGGCAAGGGCCACACAGTTAACATTTGCTTAGGCGGCTGGCCCGAGAAGGTTTTATTTCCCGGCACCGTGGGAAGCGCTGCCTCTCCAAACCACCGCTCCAGACCTTAGACAAACAAAACCTTCACTTCCAAATAATGAAGCCCTGCCAAAATGTCAGTTTTTCCTAAAGGTGCTTAGTATCTTCTCCAGTGAAGCATCCTGGTGAGAGAGAGAATGTGCATTACCGCACAATTGCCTCGGCGTGGGAGAGCTCCGAGCCATCCCATACTTGCTGACCGTTCGGGACAGGCTTGTTGGGTGGAAAGTAATACCTGCACAGGTGAGGGGCTGCCCTCTGGGCTGCAGACCAAGTGCGGGCAGAGGGGTATCTGCAGGCTGGGCCGTGGAACTTCTGTTGAGCCAAGTTAAAGAACCAGTAGCCACTAAATGCATCAGTGAAACCACCCTGGAATTGGGTGACTTCTGCTCGGGGAAATAAAAATCACATCATTTGTGAGCCTAAGCTGTGGGCTGGGAAACTTTTTTTTAATTAGTGAAAGAATGGGAGAACATATTTGACAATGATACATCTGATAAGGGTTAATATCCAAAATATATAAGGAACTCATACAACTTAACAAAAGGAAGACAGCAATCCAATTAAAAAATGGGCAAAGGACCTTGACACTTCTTCAAAGGGGACATACAGAAGGCCAAGAGACATATGAAAACATGCTCCAAGTCACTGATCATCAGCGAAACGCAAATTAAAACGACAGTGAGATATCACCTCACACCTGTCAGAATGGCTACCATCAACAAATCAACAAATGACAAGTGCTGATGAGGATGTGGAGAAAAGGGAACCCTTGTACACTGCTGGTGGGAATGCAGACTGGTGCAGCCACTGTGGAAAACAGTATGGAGTTTCCTCAAAAAATTAAATATTGAACTGCAATTTGACCCAGTGATCTCACTTCTAGTTATTTAACCTAAGAAACCCAAAATACCAATCAGAAAGAATGTATGCACCTCTATATTCATAGCAGCAAAATTTACAATAGCTAAGATCTGGAAACAGCCCAAGTGCCCATCAGTACATGAGTGGATAAAAAACTGTGGTACATTTACACCATGGAACACTATGCAGCAGTAAAATAGAAGGGCCTCTTACCCTCTGAGACAGCATGGAGGGACCTGGAGAGCATTATGCTAAGCGAAATAAGCCAGTCAGAGAAAGACAAGTATTACATGATCTCAGTTATATGTGAATCTAATGAACAAAATAAATTGAAGAACAAAATAGATCCAGAGACATAGAAGCATGGAACAGACTGGAATCTCAGAGGGAAGAAGGGGTGGATGGGAAGAGATCAACCAAAGAAGTTGTATGCATATATCATAACCCATGGACACAGACAACAGGGAGGTAAATGCTTGGGGCAGGGGGCAGAGGTGGGCTAGAAGGGGTCAATGAAGGAAAAGGGGGACATATGAAATACTTTCAACAATAAAGATTTTTAAAAAGAAAAAAGAAGTGGAAGAATTACAAACATACTCAGGAGACAAAGCGCACTGTGTAGTTCTACAGAAGACAGAAGGTGAACAGGCAAAAACCCAACTCCAAATGGTGCTGCTGAAACCCGTATCTGTCTATAATGGCTAAAGGTTGATCCATTACTTATCACCATGTACAATTTCGTCCTAGTGGACAATTTTCTGGGACACTTAAAACCTCTCCAAAGAGAGAAAGCTGCAACAATGTCCCCTTAAATTACAAAGATAAATACAAACCGACTCTACTATTTAATGCAGGACTAGAGATCAAAATTCACTGCATGTGAAGGCAGCGCGACCTGAGCATGATCTCACAGCAAATCACCCTTGTAAGAAATGAAATGCTTTTTTTCTCTTCAAAACAGCTCATCTTATTTTAACAGAAGAAAAAAAAAATCTTAGGTTGGAAAACACAGGAATGCCAAATTAAACTGTAATGTATTTCATAGGTCCCTGAGAATAGTCTGGTAACTCCTACAGATTCTGCGGATATCTGTATTTCTGTTCAATGTTATCTCCCACTTGTAAGCCCTAAACGTTGATAGTAGTTTTGCACCTGCAAAGGCTGTTGCTCCAAGATTATCTGACCTCCAACAAAATACCACAGAGATCATTATTTTATCATGTTTTAACTTACTGCCTCACAGGTGTGGGCAGTGACCATGTGTGTATTACCTTGAGTCACTGGCACGCCGATCGGTTCCATGGGGCTGGTGGCGGCTTCTGATCCCTCTGATATTTGGAATGAAGACGTCTGCATCACAGGAAAAGAGAGGAATATTGGTTGATATTCAACTCAAGCATCATCTGGGCCCAGTGAGCTTAAAAAGATTTGCAGAGCAAACGGTCTCCCATTGCTCTCTGTACCCAACTAGGCTTTTCCTACTTGTGGTCAACATACCAAAGCGAACCTGCATGGACAGTACCTGCTCCCGCTCTGTCTCGTTCACCACAGCTTCGTACGGAGGCGGGGGGTCCAGAGGACAGAACACCTCCACGCCTTTGATTCTCGCTCCATATATATGCGGCAGTGGGATCACGTCGGGACCAACCATCCTAGGAAAAGCATGTTGGCATCAGGAAGCACGTTCTACAGACAGGCCAGCTGACCTGGGCGGCTCCCGCATGCTGGCCTTCGCCTCTAGATGCTTATCCTTAGGCAAGTGGCAACGCATCGTGTGCGATACCATCGTTCCTTTAAAACCCACTAGGCAAAAAGCAAACAATAATCCCTGAGACAGAAAGCAGATGAGCAGTTGCCAGGGGCTGGGGGGAAGGACGGAGTGGGGAGTGGCCGATGGATGGATATAGAACGCCTTGGAGGGGAAAAAAATGCTTTAGAACTAGATGGAGGTGATGGTTGCACGTGAATGTACTACATGCACTGGATTGTACATTTTCAAATGGTTAATGTCACCTCAATTAAAGACAAAATTAGGGACACAGAGAAACTCAATTATTTCTGACCTGACACCGTTCTTACCTGGGTTTCCCTAATGTCAGATTCGTGGAAGAAACTCACTACTTGTTAAATATATTTGAAAGGATAAATACATTTTTAAAATAAAGCAAACCACATCAGAGCTCAGAGACAAAGCAGCACACAGCAGAGGGAGCACAGAGTGCCCCTTCCTGAAGGTGGCCATTCACCAAACACCGACGGGGCGCTTGCTGCATGCCAGGCACGGTGCATGTTGTTCTGCGAGTGAGGGATCCTTGACAGCAGAAAACAAACACAAAAACCCACAAGATTTCCTGCCAGTGTCCACAGAAAATCACACACACACACACACACACACACACACACACACACACACCCCTACATAACAAAGAACCTACATTTTAAAATAATAGTTAAAAAACTGAACTACCAAGCAAAATAGAGGCAGACTCATAGACAGAGAACAGGCAGACAGCTCTTGTTGGGGGCGAGGGGGGGGGTGTGTCAGGGAGGGAGGATTGAGCAAAAGAGAATAAAAAAAAGAGAACTCAGGGACATGGACAACACTGTGGTGATGGCAGGGGTTACGGGTGGAGGTGGAAGAGGGGATAAATAGTGATGGGGAAAATATTAAAAAGAAAAAAGTTAATTAAAGTAAATAATAGTTAAAATATGTGGAATTTTGTACCTTTTAAAAAATATCTTTAAGTTGATTTCAGAAAGAAAGGGAGAGGGAGAGATAGAAACATCAATGATGAGAGAATCATTGGTTGGCTGCCTCCTGCACGCCCCACACTGGGGATCAAGCCCACAACCCAGGCATGTGCCCTGACTGGGAATCAAACCTTGACCTCCTGGTTCATAAGTCAACGCTCAACCACTGAGCCATGCCAGCCGAGCAGAAGTTTGTACCTTTTAATGAAACTCCCAATTATAAAGTAAGTCCTGGGGATGTAATGTACAGCATGGCGATTATAGTTAATAATACTGAATTGTATTTGAAAGTTGCTAAGACAGTAGGTCTTAAAAATTCTCAAGGATGCATCAGCTAACCAGACCTACTGTGGAGATGATTTGCAATATATTCATATGGCAAATCATTATGTCTCATACCTGAAATTGCATCCAATTTAAATTGTACCTCACTTTTTAAAAACACACAGAAGACCCCCAAAACCTATATTCAACCCATGGAGTATTGGAGGATGAAAAAATTAGGTAACAGCGAAGTTTAACGTCTGTTCTTGAAACGCAAACACGGACACACACACTGAAGGAGACGAGGAGAAGACGGGTCTGGAGCCACGAGCGCAGGGCACTGCTGTTTGGGAAAGGTGCTCTCTGGATGTGTGGCCGTTCCGTGGTATGCCCGGTGCCCATTTTCAAAAATGCGATGGGTGGAGGAAAAGAAGTTGAAAAAGATGTGATGTTCTTTATTCCTAACAGTGAAACTTCTGGAATTCTGGGATGTAGAAGAATGAGACTTCTGCAGCCTGAATTAAAATAAAATAAAATAAAACAAAGCAGAAAGCTCTCCCCTTTTTCCCTTGATCTTTGTTCGGAAGGAAGACTGCCATCCCTGCTTGACCCGAGAGGGAAGGGAGAAGGTTATATTCTGACACCGGATTGCATGGATAGGTACAGCTCAGTACACAGCACATACTATGTCTAAAGAGAGGCGCCAGCCTGGATGGCCTCTCCCAGGGGCATTGTGTGTGTGTGTGTGTGTGTGTGTGTGTGTGTGTGTGTGCCGGGGGGGGGGGGGGGGCTGGGAAAGTTACCAAGAAAGGGAGATTAGATTCTTCCTCCGAGCAGGACTTGCCCACGATTCCTCCCCAATGCTCCAATGCAGCTGAAGCTGTTCGACAGCTATA
The DNA here is from genome assembly GCF_963455305.1 of Plecotus auritus. NCBI lineage: Eukaryota > Metazoa > Chordata > Mammalia > Chiroptera > Vespertilionidae > Plecotus > Plecotus auritus. Next base: position 140,496,108 of record NC_137776.1, on the reverse strand, counting down.
AACGCCAAGTGACTCCAGCATCCAGAGCCTTCCGGGACCTGACTGCAGATGCTTTCCGGACCAATGCACACGGTGACCTGTTTACTCCATGAGCCCTGGGTACCCCTCCTGTCCTCTCCGCACGCCCTAACCCTAACCTCATGAGCCATCTTATAGCCCTTACAAACGTCTCCCCTCAGCCAACTCCGCAGCATTTCCTCACTGCTGGGCCCCGGCTTCGAAAGTGAACCCGTCTGTCTGTCTGTCAGCTCTGGTGGTCTTTGTTTTATATTCCCAGCCCAGTGGCTACCAATATAGTACATTCACAGAGAAGAAAGGGCTTCCATTTTAGACCCTAAACTACAGAAATTTCTTCAAGAAGAAAACTAACAGAGAAGAGGGGACGTACTTTATCTAAATTGACCAAAAAGACAACAACAACAACAACAACAAAACAAGAATGGCTTCTCTGGTTGTTATTAAAATGACCAGGAAAGCCTCATTTTGATGGGAGATGCTGCTATAGCTGATGCAGAAAGGAAGTCCCCTTCCTCTCAGGCAGCTTTTCCGCATTTATTTCCGTTTCCCTCTGTGGGTAAATAGGATGTTTGTGGGGAATGGGTCTGCTCTCTCCTGACAGGTTTCTTCCTGATCCTTCCTGGCTTTCACCGGGAGAGGTTTCCAAACCGTGGCTGGCCCAGGCCTCCCCTCTAGAAGTTCTGCTCTAATGGCCGGTGGCAGGGGAGGGGGGCAGGGGGGCCGTAGAGAGTGGGGGCGCGAGGCAGCTGCAGGCTGTCAGTGACCCCGGGCGGTTCCAATGCACAGCGGGACTGAGAACACCGCCAAAGGAACCGGTGCCTGGTGGCTGAAATGAAACCCTGTTATATCTGGGAAAGATGATCAGATTTTTACTAAGAATGAGTGTCTTTAGAAAACTGCTACCTGATAAGGCAGAGGTAAGATTAAGGCCTAAATGTTTCTTAAGAGCAAGGAACATGCCAAGAACATTTTAAACAGAGCAACTAACAGGGACAGAGCACAGTGGAAGCTTCTCATTTTTGGAAGCTTTTTTATGGCCATATTCTTGTAACAAGCCTCTCAGCAGCCCGTGGCCACGCAGGGGGATGAGGAGACTGAAGCTCGGAAATGGCAGAAGAGCCACCCAGGGTCACCCCTTCAGGAGACTCCAGAGCCTGGGCTCTTTCAAGTTCATCCCAGAGTCTCCAGGAAACCTTCTCTGCTTCGTGCTCCTGAGCCCCGAAGGTGAACAGGGAACCCAAACAGATCGTGCAGAACATGATCCTACCAATAGGCCTTGAGAACTCATCCGAGGGGGACACAGCAACTAATATGCCCTTGACCAAAGCCTGATTGGCCTCTGTGCACGGGGAAAGCTGCGGGTGCCCTTTTCCTGGGCACATGGTGGTAGCGTGGCTGCCCCTGGAGCGGGGAGCCAGGCAAGGGTACCCTGTCCAGCAGCTGAGCACTGGGTCAAACTGAGGGTGGGTTCGGAATCTCGTTAGGAAAGCAAATGGCCCAGCTGGTGTGGCTCAGTGGTTGAGTGTCGACCTATGAACCAGGAAGTCACGGTTCGATTCCCCATCAGGGCACATAGCCGGGTTGCAGACTCAATCTCCATTAGGGGGTGCACATGAGGCAGCCAGTCGATGATTTTCATCATTGATGTTTCTATCTCTCTCCTTCTCCCTTCCGGTCTCTGAAATCAATGAAAACATATATATATATTTTTTAAAAAAAGAAAACAAATAGGTGGGCTTTGTCTTCACTTTTAAGAAATGCCCAGGTCCACCTGCCTCTCACCCACTTCTTTAATGTTCTATAGCAGGTGACATCCCATGGTACAACCAGGTCCATGTTCACAAAACATAGGGTGTCACAAAAATGTATATGTACACTTTGAATAATTATAAAGTCAGTGTTTACTAAACTACATCTCCTTTTCAAAACTGAGACACTCATTCTTAGTACACATTTTTTGGGACACCCTGTAGTTTAGAGAGTCTCCTTTCTGACTCCTAGCTCCAGCCCATTTCTGAGAATGGGAACTCCCTGGGGTAGTGGCGATGGTGCACAGCCCCCGCCCGGACCGAGTGGCAAATTGATTCACTAAGTAGATAACCGGCGCTTGGACAGCAGCCGGGACTGCAATCGGGCCTCTGTTTATGACAGTAACTTGAGAAGCCCTTTCTCAAGGAGAGACCAATGCACGAAGCGGTTGTATTTATAGAAGTTAAATAAATAAACCTCTTTGGAGAGGTCACAATACCTAACAGGAAATGGGGAGCTTCTATTGTGTGAAAACACTTAACACAACTGGTTATGGAAATTTTTAAATAACATTCATAATATTTTACCTGCCTGCTTACAAGAAAAGTTACCAATTGGGGTTAAACATCTAGCATCTACAAAGGTGATTTATACTGAGAATCTAGCAAAGTTGATCAAACTTAAAAATATCTCGAAGAGAGTATGTATAGAGAGGTGAATAAATTTAGCCATTTTAAAAAAGAAAGTGGGTTGTACGCTGAGATGGTGGAATTTCAGAAATGGGAGCATCTGCCCATGGAGATGTGCTTTAGGGCTCCAGGTACATGGTTCAGGCCCAGCAGTGTCTTCTTCCTCACCAGCCTGTTTTTGCTTGAACACCCTCCCCCTACGTTCCTTCTAGAAAGTTCTGAATAGCAATGCCCTTGATGAGAAGCATGCCTGTCTTCTTCCATCCTACATTTGGCTAGGGGCTGTCTCAGGACTCAAAGGGACAAATCCAGAGATGCATGTATACCCTCCTCCAGGAGTGCAAATGCCCACCCTGCTAACCATGACTGTGAAGGAGCAGGGGAGAGGAAAGAGGAGGAGGGAGGGGAAAGGAGGGAAAGGAGGAGGGCTGCCCCACAGGCACAACTCCAAACCCAAGCCCACATGAGTCACTCTCCCTTTCTGCTACCACAGGAAACTAAATCTGTCTGCTGCCTCCTCTTGGGTCAACCAAGTGCTCACCCACGGCCTCAAGGGCCAAGGAAGTCTTCTTATTGAAGAGGGCTTTTCTCTCCCGAACCTTGAAACGCCAGGCAGTTACCCCTCCCATGAGTCCTCTGCACGCAGCCTGAGATTGGGCTAAGGCAGTGGTCGGCAAACTCATTAGTCAACAGAGCCAAGCATCAACAGTACAACGATTGAAATTTCTTTTGAGAGACAAATTTTTTTAAACTTAAACTTCTTCTAACGCCACGTCTTCAAAATAGACTCGCCCAGGCCGTGGTATTTTGTGGAAGAGCCACACTCAAGGGGCCAAAGAGCCGCATGTGGCTTGTGAGCTACGGTTTGGCAACCACTGGGCTAAGGTTTTAGCAAACGTGTCCTAACGTGCACAAAAAATATGGGTTTTGTGGCTGTCTCTATGGCCCCTATAATTCTGGGCTCATTTCCTAAGAGACTAAGGAGGCTGTCTTGGCCCCAGAAGCTTCAAGTGTTCAGTTCCTCGGGCCACCCCAGCCCATCCGACCCGCCAGCAGCCTCCCGCTCTGGCTCTGTGGTCATCTCTACCTCCACCTAGGTGGGTGGCCAGGTGGGGGGCCTGGAGGTGGGGTTTAGGTATAACTCTAACACAAGGAAGAGAGCATTAACAGCATCTGGCGGAAGCTCCCCCTGGCGACCTGTTCCAGGGTCACGTTTGGCTGCCCCAAGCACTAGAAAATGGATTCCCAAAAACCATGTCTGGCACCAAATTTGACAACCTTCCACCTGTACCTCTGAGATTAAAAATTAAAAATTCCTGGGCCTCTGAATATCAAGCTAAAGACACTCGTCTTACTGTAGAATTCAGAGTTTCTCTTTGGAAGCTTACATATGGTTTTGTTTATCCTCTAAGTTCAGCTTAAGATCACCTTGTCCAGGACGCCAACCCTGACCGGCTGACTCTTCCTTCAAGCTCCCTGTGGCCCACCCAGGGCAGGGTCCTCCTGGGTGCACGTAAGTTCTCCCCTCTGAGCACCACTTACTGGGTCCTAACCACACTCCCTCTGCAGGGCCTGGGCTGTGAGTTCCTCCATATGCAGAGGGGGTGGATCTCACTCATTGTGAATCTCAATAACTCAGCACAGTGATTAGTTAGTAAGCAACAGAATGGATTAAATGTTTGTTGAATGAATGAAGTCAATGAAGTCATTTCTTAGAGAGTTACAATTCCAGCACTTGGTAACAATCAGAGGAAGGATTACAGCATTTCATTCTTCAAATAATAATTCCTTAGAGTTAAGAAACAGATAATCAGCCCTAGCTGGTTTGGTTCAGTGGATAGAGGGTCGGTCTGTGGACCGAAGTTTCCCAGGTCAAGGGCACATACCTGGGCTGCAGGCTCCTCCCCAGCCCAGGCCCTGGTCGGGTTGCGTGCAAGAGGCAACCGAAGTGTTTCTCTCACATTGATATTTCTCTCTGTCTTTCCCTCTCTCTTCCACTCTCTCTAAAAATCAATGGAAAAATATCCTCGGGTGAGGATTTAAAAAGATATATATAAAATAAAATAAAGAAACAATCAAATTTGGAGCTAGAATTTGAAAACGACAGTAAGTCTAGCGTCTATTTTTTCTAGACCAGAGAGAAGTAATTAATAATTCATCATTTTTTAATGGCTGGGAAGAACTGCATGATTTGGGGACCTGCTGATGGTGTTATAATGAACATCAATTTGGCCTAACTGAGCACGTTTCCAGGGCAACGCAGCTCTCAATCATGTCAAATTACAGCCGTTATCTCCCTGGGTGTCAGTTTTCCTGGGAAGCTAATTGAAATTGAAAAAGTATATCCTTAGGTCAAGGTCTGACTTTTCTTTGGTTTCATGCAGTTTATCAAAGAGAGAGAGAGAGAGAGAGAGAGAGAGAGAGAGAGAGAGAGAGAGAGAGAGAGAGAGAAAGAAAGAAATTTTAAAATCCCCCCAAATAACACAACCTGTCCAGATTTAGGAGAAAAGTCCAGAGCTCCAGTCCTCCAAACTAAGAGCACCCCTCAGAGAACTGGGTGAGGTGGGGGCTTAGAAACCGACCTGCGGTTCATCCTGGGTGTGCACGAGTAAAATGTGGCGAAATAGGAAGGGGGAGGCACCGGTGGCACGAAGTCGTCGGGGTCTGGGATGCGTCCCTGCTCTTCCACTTCCTCGGCAGAAATCTGGGATTCATCCTAACGAAACAGCACCGCATTAGTCAGCAGCCTGCACCCCGGAGGCTCGGGGAGAGAAGCAATCCGCCCAGAAAAGTCCTGGGCCGGTTCCGCAGAATCACAGTTGGCGTTTCCACCTCGCAGGGACTTACGCTGCAGGACCTCCTGGCGGCAAAGATCTGGACGTAGCGAAGGGCGGCGGCCACCAAACAGACGGTGGTGGTCAGGGCGTTCAAGGCACACAGCGCAAAAAGGACTTTCTAGGACAAGGAAACAGAGACGCCACTGAGTACTTGAAAGCAGATGACCAGATGCAATATAAAAACTTGTAAAAAGAACGAATAACACTGCTGTCCCCATAATATAATTCTCATTAGAAAATTCATGTAAAGGAATTACCAGCCCCCCCAACCCCCAAAATGCTAGTGATGCCCAGCCAGGTGGCTCGGTTTGGTTGGAGCATTGTACACCCAAAACATCCTGGGTTCCATTTCCCAGTCAGGGCACATACCTAGGTTGTGGGTTTTATCTCCAGTAGGGATGGGTACAGAGGAAACTGATCAATGTTCCTCTCTCTCTTTCCTCTCTCTCTAAAATCAGTGAACATATCCTCAGGTGAGGCTTTTTTTAATGCTGGTAATTATTATGATTCACGCAATGGTGTGTACTTCTTAATTTAAAAACTTATCTTAGAAGCTTCCTGTCCCGGAAAGACCAGATACTACATGATTTCTCTCTGTAAGCAGCAGGGCACTGTCTGGAAACATTCCCTCCAAGAAAGCAGTGAGTTTCTCTTCTGAAGTTGGAGTTTCCAGTGACATCAATTCCCAGCCTCCCCCTCCCACAGCCTTGCGCCAGGATAGCTTGCTTCTGCATCTGTGGCCACTGATTCTATTTCAGGAGCTACTGGCAGAGCTGCCCAGGGCACACAACTAGGACAAGGGAGGGGGCAGGCCGCCCGAGTGTAAACAGGGCTTCTCTCCTCTAAACACACATCTCAGAATAGCAGCAAAGGAGATTCCAAGTTTCTGTTGCCACAGTCCTGGCTCCTTAGTGGGGCTTTCCCTAAGCTAAGTCCTGGCTCAGGAAGTTTGGGGGTGACTCAGCTACCAAAACTCCAGAAGCCAAAGAAAGAAGCCATTTTTACATCCTGCATAATCCAGAGAGCTGGCAGCTTCTTCCTCTGCTCAGAGATTCCTCCTCCCCCACAAATAAACTCAAAACAAAGGTCTAACTAAAGAAAGCCATGAGTGGTAGACTATCCAAAAGCTAGTACCTCCCAGCTCACCAACTGATCTTGTCACTCCCTGGGCTGATGGGCCTTAAGGCAGGACACCATTTTTATCCAATTCCCTAATAAAGGTTAATTTTGTATTTGTCTTCAACTGGGATCATTTGGTTTTAATCTCTTTTGCTTATTATAGTTGTTCCCTATTAAACAAGAGGTAAAGTGCTTGAATTTCTCCTGTGTCTTCTGGCCAATATCTCTCCTAAGTGTGTGTCCCAGAACGATAGCACTCAACAGCCCACAAGACTCACTTACACCTACCTAGGAGCATCAGAACAATGGCAAATGGGCAAGCAATTTAAAGGGTTTGCTAAAAGCTACATCATGTGCGTGTATGTGTGTATGTGTGTGTGTGTGTGTGTGTATGTGTATATATATATGTGTGTGTATATATATATACATATATATATACACACTCCTTTACATTTTTTTTACTATTTTATAATTCTTGAACACAAAGAAAGCCGTCCATACACAATGTAAGAGACACACAATAATATATGACTCTTTATGTGTTCAATTCTGTCTCTGAGTCACCGATGAGGGGTTGTTCACATCTGCTTTCAGCAGCATAACTATTTGAGGGAGGTAACAAGTAACTTTGCTTTTTTGGGGCTCTGTAGTGTTTTTATTGCTGGGATAAGGAATTCATTCAAAATACCTTAAGTAGAAGGTGAACCGCACTACAAGGCTGAACCGGGAAGAGTTTCAAGACATTTTCTTTGTCTGTGCATTTGGCTGGTTGAAATTCTTCACAACAGAAGCAAATCTTGCCTTCACCTAAGTCCACCTTAAAGGGGGAAAAGGCAGAATAATAATTTCATTATTAATAAAAAATACACAGGCTACACCATGGAGCACCAATTCTACAGAATGAGATAAGGCAGGGTTTAGGGTCAGGCAGAGTCTGTATCAGTCAGGACAGGCTTTGGTATGCTGTGCTAACAACCAGCCCCCAATTTCCAGTGGCTTAACCAAACAAGGTTATTTTTTGAACATGCCACATGTCCATTTAAGTCAGCAGGGGACTCTGCTCATCAAATTAACTTAGAGACCCAGGTTGATAGAGTATCTACCATCTCAGGATTAATCATTGCTATGCCAAAGAAATGGAGAACAGAAGATAAATTGCACATTGGCACTTAAAGTAGGGTTGTCAAATAAAATGCAAGACACCTAGTTAAATTTGAAAAAAATAATAGACCATTTTTTAGTATAAGTATGTCCCAAATATTGCATGAGACATGTTTACAGTATAAGCCAGTGGTCAGCAAACTCATTAGTCAACAGAGCCAAATATCAACAGTACAACGATTGAAATTTCTTTTGAGAGACAAATTTTTTAAACTTAAACTTCTTCTAAAGCCACTTCTTCAAAATAGACTTGCCCAGGCCGTGGTATTTTGTGGAAGAGCCACACTCAAGGGGCCAAAGAGCCGCATGTGGCTTGTGAGCCGCAGTTTGCCGACCACTGGTCTAAGTTAGCTGTTCGTTTTACATTCAAATTTAATTAATGTCCTGTCCTGTATTTTTATTTGCTAAATCTGGCAACCGTGGCATAAATCTTCCTCTTGGCGATGACACTCAACCCTTTACCTAATTTGTCCCCACTAAACTCCAAGAGGGCAAGGAAACTCAGTCTACCGTGTGCCTGTAACAAGCAGATGGTACATTTTGGTGAACAGTAGCTCTAAACCATCTGTACTTAAAGAGATCTCTTAGTTCACATCTTCAATGTTTTATTTATTTGAAGTGATAACTTCACTGATCAGAAAAAAAATTTTTTTTTCTTATTGAATGAAGATTTTTACCCTCTCTAGCCATAGTAATAAATTTCACGGTAGTTTTGAAAATTAGGAAAAAATTGACTAGGAAGCTAAAGGAAAAATTCCACTATTGGATTACACAGTTTTGGGGGGGTTTTTTGGTTTGGTTATAGTTTTTCTTTTTTTGCAAATTTATATACACACAAAATTTGCATACACAAATGTTAAGCGTACCATTTGAGGAATTTTGAGCAATGCATACACCTGTGTAACCCAAACCCTATCAACATGGAGAACATGACGATGAGAGTACGCCCCTTCCCCATCAATCCCTGCCCACACCCTTCTAAAGGCAACCAAGGTTTTGATTTTTTTCTACATAGATTAGTTTTGCCTCTTCCAGAACTCCATGGATTCCTTGTCCTTAAACTACATTGAAAGGATGTATTATTATATCAAACACTGATGCCCAGATTTTAACGTAAATGCTGCCTGTGATAAAAAGAATTACAACCAAAGTTACCTTGATGGACTCCATCATCTGTCCATTCATTCCCATTTGGTTTCTTTCCTTTCCTAGTTTGTCCACAGAGATGATCTCAGCAATGCTCTCACACCCAAGTCCACCCCCCCCCCCACACACACACACAGGCACTGAGCTGTCTGTATGTGAATTCTTCCATTCTCACATTGTTGAAGATGCATCCTAGATTCCTGCCTTCGAAGGGAAAACCACTGTGGCTATTCGGACAGGATTTCTCTAGGCTGGGTCTAGGTGGGTTGGAACTTTCCTTTCCTCTTGGGGATCGCTGGCTGTCTCTTGGCCCCTCTTCCATAATTAAATTCTGCAGGTAAATATTACTCTCAAAGGTCTTCCTCCTTTAAAGTCTCCAGCTGGGAGCTCCCTGTTTCAGTGCAGGCAGCACTGTTTAGTAGTAACAAACAGGCAGCTAACAGAGATGATACATTCTGTGTGTGTCTCCATTCTGCCCATGTACACAAGGCCCTCTCCTCCCCAAGCAGGACCCCAGCTCACTTTTTCCAACACGACACAGTATTTCTGTAATTCTCAAGATCATATCGAAGGATTATACCTCCCTCAGGTAAGACGAGATGTCATTTTATAAAGTCCTCCCTTCCCACAAGTCCATTCTTGATACAAGGCATTCCGTTAAGAGAGAAACCAGGCCTATATGGGCTACACACACGGCTGCATTATTCACACAACGCCCGACATTCAAATATACAGAAACCTTTGGGGTGAGCCAGTGTGGACGGCAAAATTTTCCAGATGTATGAAGGTTAATCCCTTTAAACAAGACTATTTGAAAGTTTAATCACTCTGCAAATAATGATGAATATCAATGACCATGCCCAGCTGGTACAAGAAACCCGCAGGCTCTGTGCAAAATAATTCTAGACAACTGTGCCTTCTGTATTCTGTGTTCTCCCTGGTCCTGATCCTTCACCTCCCCTCCTAATCCCATCTCTGCCCAAGGTTTCTAAAAACGTACCTTAACTTCTCCTCAATCTCTTTAACCTACCTCCACAAACCTGGTCAAGTCTCCCCAAGCCTAAGTGAACAACATCCATTCTTCAACCTTGACACTGGCTGTTAGATCTACTCCTTCCTCCCGCCATCAACCAGTACTGTGGTTCTCAACCCTCGCTGCACATCAGAATCTTCTGGGAAGCTGCCTAAAAAGTGGCGATGCATCTTTAGCAACTAAGGAACTGCCACCTAAAGTAAGGAGGAGATCTCACGTCAGTCCCAGGAGACTGGCAAAAAATGAAAGACACTTGTTGCTGGAGGAGGGTCACTGGAGAAATGTGAGCTGAAGCCCTTTATTACAGGAACTGCTATACATTTTAAATTAAAAGTATTTATTTAGGAAGTTTTTTTATGAAGTTAGACATACATTTATTTCACAACCCAGCAGTTCTACCTGTGTGTGTATATATATTTACTCAAGAGAAATAAAACCAGGCCCACAAAAAACATAACTATACAAAAATATTTTTGAAAAATTCAGAGATGGTACAGGTCCACGAGCTCTTATACTCAATTCTGAAACCTTAAAAGTTTCTGTTACAGCCGCTGTCCCAGATTCCACTGGGGTGCTACAGAATAAACAGTCTATATGTCACATTTATCTTCTAAAAATTGGGAAAACTCTGAAATCTGAAATACCCCTTGCCTCCCAAGGTTGTGGATAAAGGCCTGCTGACTTGTATTCTGATAATACCCATTTTTCCTCTTTATATGAGAGCAGATAAATACTGACAGTCAGTACCTAATCCACCAGTTAACTAACGATGCACTGAATTACTGGGGCTTGGGGTTCTGCTGGCTGGCCCCTGCCTAGAACAAAATAACTGACAGCCTGAGTAAAATAATTAGCAGACAGCTTCCTTTTACCAACTTCAGGTTTCACTTTAAGAGGCTGCCTGGTGCATCCATGCTGCCAGCTACACACTGGCACCCAATGTGAGCCAGACAGGCGGGGTCAGCCCGGTGCACAGTGGCGTTTCGGGACTGCTTACCAAATCACACCTGGGCACGCTGGACACGAACTGGGCCCCTTGGCAGCCCAGGATAAACCCAGCTAGATTTAAGAGGACACAGACCACAGAGAGCAGCACGAAGAGGTTGACCTGAAATGGCAAGAAAATAGGTAGTTAGAAAAAGATGGCAGCTAAATTCAGAGAGGGTTTTATCTAAATAAAACAAACTCACATTCTCTTCCTAGAGGAAGCATTTTTTTTAAAAGTCAGACCATGGTTTTAGTTTTAAAAACTCCCCCCCCCCCCCACACTTTTAGAATGTTTAAAATGTGCTCAGGAATGCCAGTGCATTTCAAATGTTCTCAATAATTTCATGTCCCTATTTCCGCCCCCCCCCCCCCCTTTTCAGATAAGGGAGTTCTGCCCCTATCTTTTATCTGTACAATGCAATAAGCAATAGTGATGTTCTCATGTTCTCCTTGAGCCGTTGTTATTTTCCTGAGTTTGCAGAATCAATGATAAGTAGACAAATGGAGAATTCTAGAATGTAAATGGAACCCAGGGAAATCAAGAAGCTCAGAGCCATTACTAGCCAGAAATTGCAGTAGACACGTGAAAATAAAGATGAGCCCTTTTTCAGTTCTGAGTGACACGGGCTGCGCCTCTCCTGATAAGATTGGAATTTCCCTCGGTTGCCCCTCAAACCCTTCGCCCAATCAGCAGTCAGACAGAGTGGCACCAGTAACCACTGCTGTATCTACCACAACATCAGAGGCTTTGAAAAGAAAGCACACCACTAATCTTCATGCCTAAGGCTCAGCAGCAGCAGATATAGAATGGGTGAGAGTCCATCACCCAACGCTAGACCCCAAACTCCATCATTAAAATCTTAAATCCAGCTCATCAAATGACTCCACTTAAACAGTCAACAGGCAAGCCCCAGACTGGGAGAAAATATATCATGCCTATGTTGAACAAAGAACCTTTTCCAGAATATACAAATTACTCCTCAGCTCAAAACAGAAAGGCAGACAACCCAAAGTAAAAATTGGGCAGGTGCTCTCTCTCCCAGGGGCATGCCTGCCCGTGCCTTCCCCTTCCCCTTCCCTTACCCCTCCCTGCCCCAGGCACGTTATCATTAGCTAAAACAAACAAACAAAACTGGGCAAAAGACTGGAACATGTATTTAACGTAAGAAGATAAAGGACTGGCCAATAAGAGCATGAAAATGTGTCAACATCATTAATGATCATGAATGCAAATTAAAACTATAATGGGATACCACTTTACACCAACAAGAATCCTATCTAATAAAAGAGTAATATGCAAATTGACCATCACTCCAAGACACAAGATGGCCGCCCCCATATGGACACAAGATGGCCACCACAAGATGGCTGGCAGGGAAGGGCAATTGTGGGCAGTTGGGGTGACCAGGCCGGCAGAGGAGGGCAGTTGGGGGAGACCAGGCCATCAAGGGAGGGCAGTTGGGGGGACCAGACCTGCAGGGGAGGGCAGTTGGGGGGACCAGGCCTGCAGGGGAGGGCAGTTAGGGGTGACCAAGCCATCAAGGGAGGGCAGTTGGGGGGGACCAGGCCTGCAGGGGAGGGCAGTTGTGGGGAGGCAGACCTGCAGGGGAGGGCAGTTGGGGGGGCAGACCTGCAGGGGAGAGCAGTTGGGGGGGCAGACCTGCAGGGGAGAGCAGTTGGGGGGGGACCAAGCCTGCAGGTAGGGCTGTTGGGGGGGGACCAGGCCTGTAGGGGAGGGCAGTTGGTGGGGGGACCAGGCCTGCAGGGGAGGGAAGTTGTGGGCAATCAGGCCACCAGAGAGGGCAGTTGGGGGGAACCAGGTCTGCAGGGGAGGGCAGTTGTGGGCAATCAGGCCAGCAGGGAGGGCAGTTAGGAGTGACCGGGCAGGCAGAGGAGGGCAGTTGTGGGGGGCCCAGGCCTGTAGGGGAGGGCAGTTAGGGGTGACCAGGCCAGCAGGGGAGGGCAGTTAGGGGTGACTAGGCCGGCAGGGGAGGGCAGTTAGGGGCAATCCGGCCGGCTGGGGAGCAGTTAGGCGTCAATCAGGCTGGCAGGGGAGTGGTTAGGGGGTGATCAGGCTGGCAGGCAGAAGCAGTTAGGGGCAATCAGTCAGAGTCAGGTGAGCGGTTGGGAGCCAGCAGTCCTGGATTGTGAGAGGGATGTCCGACTGCCCGTTTGGGCCCAATCACACCGGGATCAGGCCTAAACGGGCGGTCAGATATCCCTCAAGGGGTCCCAGATTGGAGAGGGTGAAGGCTGGGCTGAGGCCCCCCTCCCCGGAGCATGAATTTCGTGCACCAGGCCTCTAGTGGTTAAAATAAAAAAGATGGACAACAGTAAGTGTTGGTGAGAATGAGGAGTGCATCGACACTCAGACATCGCCTGTCTGGGTACAAAATGTACCACCACTTTAGAAAACTGTATTTCAATTGCTTAGAAATTAAATATAAATCTCCCATGCAGAGGAATTCCAAATAATTTATGGGGATACTCTACCCTCAACTCCCTACACCATAAATGTGGGCTGAAAAGGATCGAGAAGTAACTTTCCAGGGGGGAAACCTGACAAACACAGTATCAACCAGGTGACCAAGGTTAACATCACTAATACATCCTACTGATGGTATGCACCCTTCATATGATATGATGAAAATGGCGTTCTACCTCTGTGGTCTTCCTCCCCAACATTCATAATAACCTCCATCTGTTCATGAGAAAAACAGCCGACAATCTCAACTGAGGCACGTTCTACCAAGTGCCTGACAAGGACTCCTCAAAACAGTGGAGAACATCGAAATCAAGGAAAGTCTAAGAAACTTTCACAGACATGACAACGAAATGTAACAAGGTGTCCTGGGTGGGATCCTGGACAGAGAAAGGACGATAGGTATAAGCTAAGGAAAGCTGGAGAGTATATATTTTAGTTGATAATGACGTACCAATATTGGCTCATTAATTGTGACTAATGTACCTTTAGTTCATTCATTGTGTCAATACTAGAGAAAACTGAAAAAGGGGGGTCATCTGTAATACTCTCAACTGTAATGATTTAAAAAATAATAGGGGAGACTGGGTATGAGGATATAGAACCTCTCTGTACTATCTTTACAAAATTTCTGTAAATCTAAAACTATTCTAAAATACAATTTTAATTTTTAAAATTTCTGAATATATGTACCTACCATATGACCTGCAATTCCACTCCTAGAAATAGACCCAGAGAAATAAGTGCAACTGCCCACAAAAGGACTTACAGAAGCTATTTACAACACCTTTATTCATATTAGACCAAAAAAATAAAAGGAACTCAAATATCCAACAACAGGAGAATAGACAGTGGAATACTTCCAGCAATAACTTGAACCATGAGTATTTTATGATACTTATATATCAGGTAGCTTGATGCAAAAGGCATTTTGTTCTTCAAGTCAGTATTTGGAATTCAACTCAAATCTGACCTTTTGCAATTGTGCCTTCTGTTCATTCCAGATTTCAATTAAATGACCCTATAAAAAAAATATTTGTGAAAAAAAAATATTTGTGGAGCCTGAGGCTATCAAGAAGAAACAACATCTTCAATTTGCCTATTCCTACCTGCTAAAAGTTCCTCATAATCCCCATCACATAATAGCCTTAAATAATTATGCCTGTAACCGCTTGGTATTATTCAATGTCTTTTTTTTTTAATTTAATTTAATTTTTTTAATTGTTTGAAGTATTACAAATAGTAGTACATATGTCTCCTTTTTTTTTCCCCATTGACCTCCCCCCGGCTTCCCCTACCCCCCAGTACATGCCTTTACCTGCCCCCCACCCCCGCCAGTGTCTTGTATCCATTGGTTATGTTTATATGCATGCATACAAGTCCTTCGGTTGATCTCTTACAGTGCCCCCCGCAACCTCCCCTGCCTTCCCGCCGTAGTTTGATAGTCTGTTCAATGCTTCTTTGCCTCTGTATTTTTTCCCCATTTCTTTCCTTTAAAAAAATCTTGCCTCTGCAGACTAGAAATAAACATATAATAACAAAAAATGTTTGAGTCCCAATTTCAATGTCCAACAGTTCTGAGTCCCCGTTTCAATGTCAAACAGTTCCTTATGTGTACATGTCAGCAATGATATCTGGATGGTGGGCACATGGTGGCAATGCAGGTCCAACCCGCTCTGGTTTGGTCCTAGGCAACCTGCTGCGACGCACAGCTGCTGACTGCTAGCGTGGCAAGGCGTCGTCAGCGTCTTCCATCTCTGGACTGTTTCTCCTCTTGTCTTCGTGATTGGAGCAGACCTGTCAATTCCTCTCTGTTGCAGGAATCCACATGGTCTTAGAGTTGTTTTCAGCTGTGCCTCCTTTGCCAATTCGGGCTGGATTCCACTCGTTTCAGCTGCTCCCTCTATTTGCTCCGGGACAAGGCTCAGGACACGTCCGTCTATTCCGCCGCCATTTTGTCTCTCCCAATGTCTTTTTTGATACAATAAATAGGTTGACCTTTCCCACTGCCCAGCACTTTTATTTTGCTTATTTCCCTAGTGCTCCAAGCTCAAGATGCAACTAAAACTCAACTATGCATGTTTAAATTGTTCCAGTAATCACATAGAGTAGTTAAAAAATGAATAGCTTTAAAATGATGAGTTGAACATAAGCATTTAGTCCTACTAATTCCTGAAAGCACATTAAAATGGCAGTAAAAGAAAAATTTTAAATGCAGAAATACATAAAAACAAAGCAAATGGGGAAAGAGCAATAGCATTTTAGAAGCTAGAAAGCCATGGGCAAGTGCGAATTGACTCAGTCCTGAGAAAAGTGAATCACACAATAGCAATGAGGAAAGCCAAAACTTAATAGGATTTACTCCTCAGAATCTTCAAATGTTCTTACGGCTGCATATACTTCTGGAAAAGAAAGTAAACCTAAAAAGAGGACTGTTCAAGAGCCTAAGAAGCGATTAGAAAATGGTACAACCACTGTGAAAAACTATTAGCAGTTTCTAATGAAGTTAAACAGACACCATCCTATACTCAAGACAAATCAATGTATATGTCCACAAGAAGACACACAAGAATGTTTGCAGCAATGGATTCACACTAACCAAAACCTGGAAACAATGCAAAGGTCCCAAGAATAGGAGAATGGATGAACAGATTATGTATATTCATAAATGGAGTAAAACTCTGTGCTATGGCCTGAATGTTTGTATCCTATCCCCCATATATGTTGAAATCCTAACCCCCAAGATGATGGTATTAGGAGGTGGGGCCTTTGGGAGATTAATGGGATTAGTGGATGTGTGTGTGTGTGTGTGTGTGTGTGTGTGTTTCTATTTAAATATCAAAAGCTCATCAAATTCCTCATGAGGAAAAACTCAAAGGCTTTGAATTTTAAAAACTCATATTTTTTTTTTATTCTTGACACATTTTTTTAATTGATTGGAGAGGTCGGGGGCGGGGTGAGAGAGAGAATAGGGAAGAATGGGAGGGAGGGAGGGGAGATCTGAAACCTTGGCATATCAGGATGATGCTCTAACCCAGTGGTCGGCAAACCGCGGCTCGCGAGCCAGCCGCGGTTTGCCGCTCTGTTGACTAATGAGTTTGCCGACCCCTGCTCTAACCAACTGAGCTATCTGGACAACAGTGCGGTGATTGCCGGAGGGGGTAGGGGTGGAGGGAAGTGGGGGAGGGTAGAGGGTGAATAAATGGTGATGGACTGAGACTTGATGTGGGGTGGTGAAAGCACAATACAATGTACAGGTGATGTGTTGTAGACTGTGCACGTGAAACTTGTATAATTTTGTTAGCCAGTGTCACCCCAATAAATTCAATAAAAAATAAAAAAAAATACTGTTTCAGAATTATTTTCTTTCACAATGTCATTCATTTTTGTAATTTCCTAAGAAAATATCACTGGTACTCATTTAATCACTATGCCTTCCCTGCTTGCCCGCTCCCCCACCCCAATGCAGTCTTTCATACTGCTCAAAACAAATGTAAAACAATATACACTTTCTCCAGTGGGGCACAAAATTTGACCAAGGACCCTAACACATAGGTGGTCTTAAATAATACTGAATGAATGAATCCCACAATCACTCAGTGAACAAATGAAAGAAAAATCGATACTTTATGGTAAACACTACATGGGGGTGTCATGCGTTCTTACTAATATTCTGGAACATCTACAGGCAGGCCCTGAAAGGCAAGCACCGAATCCACTACCATTGCTTGTATGAAAATGGTTGCCACCTTTGCTCTGGTGGGAACTCACCACTTCCTGAGGAAGAAAGATGGGAAGGATTGTAGGGGGCAGCAGTGGGGCCGGGGGCGGGGGGAGGACAAAGCAGCCTGTCCTTAGAATTCAGGTTACACTTTCCCTTTAAAACAAGAACGCCGTGTGACCTGGCTGGCATTTTAACTTCTGTGTTTTTTGGAGACATAGAGTCCAAGCTCCAAACCACTGATTAGTCACTGATAAGACAAATGGATAAGACAAATTCCACAGAACCCATGACAGTTCATATAACTGCTTATTTGACTCTTAACATTTAAAATTTTAACCTCGGTTTGGGGAAGTATTTTAATACAAAGATGTAGAATCCTGAGCAAAGTTATCTGAATACAACACAATGACACTGAGGGGGGTGGGGAATGAGGACAGGACACCATACTCAGACTTTTCTGAAGTAGTTTAACAAAAATGAATGTTTCTGATTGACCCCCCAGCACCACGGAAACCAACAAAACATAGTAAATCACAGTCACTCAAAAGCCCAGACTCTGGCTGCTTGGAACCTGTTTTGGGAGCTCACACAGGCACTGACTTGGTTTGTCTGTGTGGCTTTAATCCTCAGATCCCAAGAGAACTTACTCCCGTTGACACCCCTGAAACGTCTTCCAGAAACTTGGCAGGCATATCACTAACATTCAGACTGCTTCTTGCCAGCAAGCCAAACACAGGCTCACGGCTGCGGACAGAACCAGCTGTCTCTCTTTCCTCTCAAAGATGCTAAGTGTCAGATTTACTCAGGTTGTGCTTGTCCTGAAGTTAAAGTGTTTAAAATATATTTCCAATTGCTTTTTCAATGGGAGAAGGCTTCTTCCCCACTCCACTAAATCTTCATCCGTTGGAGAACAGTTTCAAGATGAGTCACTAATTCTGGTGAAAATGTACAGGTCTCAGGGGTTACTTTCCCGTCTCCGTGCGTGTGAAAGGGGAATTCTGTCCTGCCAGGACTCTTCGCCCTGATCTCTTGCACCTCCCCCGTCTCCCAGGGCTCCCTTCCAGCTCATCGCCCCTCATTTCTTAGGAAAAGTGACTTTTCTCATGAGCTAAGCAATCGGGCGTAAGAAAAAAGGGGAGGTCCTTAGCATGTGCCTGGCTCTGTAATTCCCCAATACAGCTTAGCTCTGCCATCCCTAAATTAACAGGTTCTTGTCAGGAATGAGACTGCGACCAGGAGACTAACATCCGAATGAGAATCTCAAAAGAAATAATCAGAGGATGACATGACACATCAGATCTGCTATACAAATCAGGTGAAAGGGTCAGGAATGTGGTCCAGTATGGCCCTCAGGAATCAGCTGGCAGAAGTAAAGTTGGATTTGAAGATAAGGAAGAAAACAGAAAGTTAGGTTTAAACAAAACTGCTGACCTATGATTCTTGATACTCTACTCTCTTTACTCCATTATTCTTTTTTTCCTTTTCTTTGTACTTCTCTAATTTGTGTTCTGTTCTTGCTTCTGGCCTCTTCTCTGCTGTGGTTAGCTTCTCAAGACTCAGCAGGTTAAAGAGTCAGACCTTATGATTCCCCAACAATGAAGATCACAGCTCTTGAGAACAATCTCCGAATATGTCTGCCATGAAGTCCTTCCCTCTCTGTACTCGCAAGCTGTTCACATTGTATGTGAAGTCCAATACATACAATGGAATATTCTCCAGCCTTAAAAAGGAAGCACTGACACATACTACAATGGGAATGAACCTTGGGAACAGTATGCTAAATGAAATAAGCCAGACACAAAAGGATGATTATACTTATACTAGAGGCCTGGTGCACGGAATTCGTGCACTCGGGGGATAGGGGGTCCCTCAGCCTGGATTGTGAGAGGGCGCAGGCCAGGCTGAGGGACCCTACCAATGCACGATGCATGATCGGGGCCGGAGAGGGATGCGGGAGGTTGGCCCAAGGGGAGGGACTGCGTAAAGGCTCCAGGGCGTGTCTGGCCCGTCTTGCTCAGTCCTGATCAGCTGGACCCCAGCAGCAAGCTAACCTACTGGTCGGAGTGTCTGCCCCCTGGTGGTCAGTGCACATCATAGTGACTGGTCGACTGCCCCCTGGTGGTCAGTGCAAGTCATAGCTAGCGGTTGAATGGCCTTAGCATATCATTGGCATATTACGCTTTGATTGGTTGAACGGAGAACCGGACACTTAGCATATTAGGCTTTTATTATATAGGATGAGGTCAAATTTATAGAGACAGACAGTGGAATGGTGGTCAGTTGGGGAGGGGGAAAGGGAGTTATTGCTGAATGGGTACAGAGATTTTATTGGGGATTATTTAAAAAATGAATAGTGGTGATGGTTATACAGCATTGTGAATGCACATAATGCCACTGAACTGTACACTCAAAATGGTAAAAATGGTCATTTTTATTTTATGTGTATTTTATCAAAAAATTTAAAAATCGCCCTAACTGGTTTGGCTCAGTGGATAGAGCGTCGGCCTGTGGACTCAAGGGTCCCAGGTTTGATTCTGGTCAAGGGCATGTACCTTGGTTGCGGGCACATCCCCAGTAGGGGGTGTGCAGGAGGCAGCTGATCGATGTTTCTCTCTCATCAATGTTTCTAGCTCTCTATCCCTCTCCCTTCCTCTCTGTAAAAAATCAATAAAATATGTTTTAAAAAAATTTAAAAATCACACATAAAATTAAACAAAAAGGAAAAGAAAGGAAGGAAAAGAGATGAAGTCCAATTTCTGTTTCCCTTCCCCTTGATTCTAAGCTGGCTGTAGGAACTTGTTTGATCAACAGAAAGTGGTGCAAGTGACATTCTGGGACACACAAAGCTGGATTGTCAGAAGCCTGGGCCTCTGGGCCACCTGGAACACTCTTCTGAGACACTCCCTCTCAGATCCTAACCACCATGCTGGGGGCAATTACATGGACAGGTCACACGTTCATGTTTTAGTCAACAGCCCTTACTGAGCACTCAGACATGTGTTTTATGCATATTAAAATAGTTAAGGATGAAATGTTGTGAAGGCTGGGTTTTATTTCAAAACAACCCAATGGCAAGGGAAAAGAGAAATGGTTAGGGGTGTAGATGAGACAAAGCTGAACAACTGTTAATGATTATAGCAGCTGAGCAATGGGTACAAGGTGTTTGTGTGTTTCTCTGTGATTAGAAGTGCATTTGAAATTTACCATATCAAAAGCAGAAGGAAGAGGAGAAAATGGAAGAGAAGAAGGAAAGAAATGAGTAGGAAGAGGAGAAAGAGAAGAAGAGGAAAAGGAAAGGAGAGAGGGGAGAAGAAGAAATAAACCAATTTGACTTATCTCTTCATAAAAAAGAGGCAGGAAGAATATTTTAGAACACAAAAGACTAAAGACAAAATAATCAAAGGAAATGACTGAACCTTGACAGGACCCTAGGTTGTGTTTTTTTAATGGAACTAGATTACACAGGTGTATTCACTTTTTGATGATACATCAATCTGTACACATATGCATACAGAAATGCACACAAATCATACTTTAGTTAAAAAGCTTTTTGATTAAGAAAAAGTTATACAACATTTTAGAGTGACTGAGGAAATTTAAATAAGAGATGAATATTAAATGACATTAAGAAATTACTGATCATTTTCTTAGCTGTCATAATGTTATTATGTGAGATAGAAGAATGTCTTATTTTTAGGATAGAATGCCTCCTTAAGATTATACACCCTAGCCGGTTTGGCTCAGTGGATAGAGTGTCGGTCTGTGGACTGAAGGGTCCCAGGTTCAATTCCGGTCAAGGACATGTACCTTGGTTGCGGGCATATCCCCAGTAGGGGGTGTGCAGGAGGCAACTGATCGATGTTTCTCTCTCATTGATGTTTCAAACTCTCTATCCCTCTCCCTTCCTCTCTGTAAAAATATCAATAAAATATATTTAAAAAATAAAAAATAAAGTTTCTAAAAAGAAAAAGAATATAGAGGTAATGGTGGTTAAATGGAACTGTTGAAGACATTTTTATAGTTGTGATGCACAATGTAACTTAAATAAGCGCTTCTATCAAAGTATTCCTTCAGTGAAATGTGTACAGTTTACTGCCCATGATGAGCAAAAAATAAATATTTATCATTGGGCTTATTTGAATGATTAGAATGAGACCCAATGCCCATATCATAAGAGTTCAGTTATCTCCAGTGCCGGCTTCACCCTGTTAGAGTAAGTCACATGCTGGGAGTGTGAACATCAGGGGGTGGCTTATTATCCAGTCTATCTTACCCTTAATCTGTTCACAGATATTTATTTACTAATGATTTTTTTCATAAGAGTTATTTGACAGGAAAATGAAGTGTTTGCTCTTCATTTACTAAATATTTGTAAACTCGAGTTATTCAACAAAATAAAATTCCACTGTTTTAATGTTTCTGGGGGGGAAAAGAATATAGGGGGAAAGTACCATGAAATCTGAAACTCTGAAATACTTCAAATTAAAATCCCTTATTTATGTGTAGACATAGCAAATATGGCAAAATGTTAACAGCTACAGAATCCAAGTGGAAGGTATATGAGAATTCGCTGGGTTATTTGCTCAATATTCCTGTAAGTTTTAGACTTTTCCTGATAAAACATTGAAAAAATATTGAAGAGACTTTTTTCAGGTGCACAAGTAACAGAGTAGAAGCATTTGCCTACCAGCTCCTACTAGTGAACTTCTTTCTAAAATAGCTGGATAATCTGCCTGGAGGTGCAAAGTTCCCAGTGGAGTATTCATTACAGAGTCAAATCTTCTTTTTGGCAAAGCAGGGTCATCTGTCTGCTCCTCTCAAGCACACCCTGAGATAAAGCCTCGCCATCACTAAGGCCCATCAGCTGCACAGAGCTCCAGGCAGCCCTCCCTCACAGACGAGTCTGCTGTGGAAACAGACCCACACAAGCAAGGTAGTGATGAAGAGCATGGACTCTAGAGGCAGATCAACTGACACTGCACCCCAACACTTCCACTTCTAACTATGCAACCTTGGGGAAATTACTTAACCTCTCTGTGCCTCAGTTTCTTCAGAATGAGGACACTAGTAACACTTCATAGTCCAGTGGGCTAGTACATGCATCTCAGTTATGCGTTTTTTATTATTACAGACTACAAATATTACCAATCTAGTTCTTAAATCATAATTAGACCCCGCCCCACCACCCGCAGGAAGAAAACATAGATTACTCAGAAAGTATAAAAGGAAAAATATGTGTTTAACCTGTATCTTCAAAGAGATAAGGGAAATCACAGCATGCATAAAACAAGAATAGCTGCTATGTAAAAGATAATCAGAGATCCAAAAATAGTTCCGGAACATTAAAGGATATAATTATCAAACACTTCAATGGAATGGCAGAAGAAAAATTAAGAAAATACCTAGAATCCTATATAATAAAAGAGTAATATGCAAATTGACCGTCCCTCCGCTACACCCACCAGCCCATCAGGAGCGAGTATGCAAATTAATCCAACCAAGATGGCTGTGGCCACGGAGCGAGCAGGAGGCTTGGGTTTCCCTGGCAATGGAGGAAGCCAAGCTTCCTGCACACCCTGGCAAGCCCAGGCCTCTGCTCAAGGCTAAAAAGTTTCAATTATAGAAGATAAATAAATCCCAACAAAAATGGTTGCGGCCACAGAGCAAGCAGGAGGCTTGCGTTTCCCCGGCGATGGAGGAAGCCAAACTTCCTGGCTGGCCCTGGCCTCTGCTCAAGGCTACAAAGTTTCAAATATAGAAGATAAATAAATCCCAGATCCCAGGGCCTCTGCTTGGGTTGCCGGGGGGCGTGGCCAGCCTGCAAACCACCACAGGCCCCTCGCTCAGGCCACCCCATGCCCCAAGGGAACCCCCACCCTGATCCGGGACACCCTTCAGGGCAAACCAGCTGGCCCCACCCGTGCACCAGGCCTCTATCCCATCTAATAAAAGAGTAATATGCAAACTGACCATCACTCCAACACACAAGGTGGCTTCCCCAATGTGGTCAAAGATCCTGCCCCCATGTGGACACAAAATGGCCACCACAAGATGGCCAGCAGGGGAGGGCAGTTGGGAGGGATCAGGCCTGCAGGGGAGGGCAGTTAGGGGTGACCAGGCCTGCAGGGGAAGGCAGTTAGGGGCAATCAGGCTGGCAGGGGAGCAGTTAGGCATCAATCAGGCTGGCAGGGGAGTGGTTAGGGGGTGATCAGGCTGACAGGCAGAAACGGTTAGGGGCAATCAGGAAGGCAGGCAGGCGAGCAGTTGGGAGCCAGCAGTCCTGAATTGTGAGAGGGATGTCCGGCTGCCCCTTTAGGCCTGATCCCGGAAGGATTAGGATCGGACCTTAATGGGCAGCCGGACATCCCTCGAGGGGTCCCAGATTGGAGAGGGTGCAGGCTGGGCTGAGGGACACACACCCCCGTACACAAATTTCGTGCACCGGGCCTCTAGTATAAATATAAAAGACAAAGAAATAGAAAATATGAGACTTTGAAAAGTTAAGAACCAAAGAGCCTCAATTCATGAGGTCAAACATCTGATTAGATGTTCTACGAAAAGAAGAGCAGAGCAAATTGAGGGAAGGAATTAATCAAACAATTTTAAAAATTGCTCAGTGTGAAGAAACATGTCTTCAAAATAAAAGAAATCCAATACTGGATCAGGGACCTAGATATAAACTAATACAATAAAACTCATAGAAGAAAATATGAGGAAATTCTTCGTGACCTTGGCTTAGACCAGCCTTCTTAAAGATGGTAGTACAGCCACAATAAATAAATAAACAAACTGGATTTCATCAAAATTAAAAACTTTCGTGCTTCAAAGGACACCATCAAAAAAGTAAAAAGACAACCCACAGAATGAGAGACAATATTTACAAATAATTTATGTGACAAGGAACTTGTAATAAAAACACAAATAATCTAATTTAAAAATGAGCAAAGGATCTGACTAGACATTTCTCCAAAGAAGACATGCAAATGCCAATCAGCACATGAAAAGATGCTCAACATCAAATCAAAACCACAATGAGATACTGCTTACCACCCATACAGATGGCCATAGTAAAAAATACAGACAATAATAAGTGTTGACAAAGATGTGGAGAAAATTGAAACCCACACATGTTGTTGATGGGAATGTAAAATGACACAGCTGCTTTGGAAAACAGTTCCTCAAAATGTTAAACACAGAGTTACCATATGACTCAGCAATTCTTCTCCTAGGCATATTGCCAAGAGAAATTAAAACATGTCCATAAAAATACTTACACACTAATGCTCATTGCAGCATTATTGATAACAGCCGCAAAGTAGAAATAATGAACTGATGAGCAGATGAATAAAATGTGGTATATATCACTCAACAACAAAAAGGGGGGAAAGGGGAAAGTATTGATACATGCTGCAACATGGATAACCCTTTAAAATGGGGTGCTTAGAAAAACATGCTAACTGAGCCCTAGTCGGTTTGGCTCGGTGGATAGAGTGTTGGCCTGTGGACTGAAGGGTCCCAGGTTCGATTCTGGTCAGAGCACATGCCCGGATTGCAGGCTCAATCACCAGTTGGGGGCATGTAGTAGGCAGCCAATCAATGATTCTCTCTCATCATTGATGTTTCTCTCTCTCTCCCTCTCCCTTCCTCTCTGAAATCAATCCTATATAATAAAAGCCTAATATGCTAAGTGTCCGATTGTCCATTTAACCGTTCGACCAACTGTTTGACCAGTCACTATGACACGCACTGACCACCAGGGGCAAACACTCCAACCGGTAGGTTAGCTTGCTGCTGGGATCCAGCAGATCAAGACTGGGCGAGATGGGCCAGAAATGCCCTGGAGCCTTCCCATGGTCTCTCCCTGTCCCCAATCATGCAATGGTGGGGTTCCTCGGCCTGGCCTGTGCCCTCTCGCAATCCGGGACCCCTCGGGGGATGTCAGAGAGCTGGTTTCGGCCCAATCCCCACAGGCCAGGCCGAGGGACCTCACCGGTGCACGAATTGCACCGGGCCCTCCAGTAAAAATATATTTAAAAAACAAAACAAAACAAAACCATGCTAACTGAAAGAATCCAGTTACAAAGGGTCACATATTATATAATTTCATTTATTTGAAATACCCAGAATAGGCAAATTTATAAAGACAAACTGCATTAGTGGTTTCCTAGGACTGGGAGTATTGGGGGGAAATCAAGAGTGACTACTAATGGGTACAGGGTTTCTCTGGGAGGTGATGAAAAGTTCTACAATTGTTGGTGGTGACTTTGCATATGTCTGTGAAATACTAACAGCAATTGAACTGTACGCTTTAATTGGGTGCATGTTATGTATGGTATGTCAATGTTATCTCAATAGAGCTGTTAAAAAATTAGCAGCTAGATGATCTCTGAGATCTTTTTTGTCAGTAAGAAAAAGAGTCATTTAGAAACTCAAGGAAAAAATAAATAAATCTATATGTCAGAGTCATGGTCCGAAGCTGAGCCAAATTAAATGTGACATAATACTGAGCAGACGACAGAGAATAAGAAAAAACAATAGATTTGACTTGGCTGCTAAAAACTGTCCTTTGAGCAACAGGGCTTACGTTTCCTTCTCTCTAGGCCCGATGATTCTTCCTGGTGACACAGTAACTAATCTAGCTGATCTCCTGAACAGCAGGACTCATGGGGTCAACAGAAAACCACTTTGCTCTCTTCACCAATGTTCATCAAGCCCACTTTGTAGGGCTAGTTCTTCCTGAACCCTTAGATGAAGTTGGGGTTTGGGCCCGTGACTTCTCTGGTCAGTATCTGATACAAAGAGTCCTTCCTCACTGCAAGCAACAGAAAGTCTCATTTCAGCAATAACCATGTCCAGACCTGTGTCCCGGTCAAAACTTGCAACTTCATTTAAATTTCAGCTCTTCTTCTCATCAGGGAGCAAGCAAGCCTGCGTGGGGAAAGGCAAGGGAGCATTGCCGTCTTCTTGATTTCCCTACTTTCTGTGTCCACTTCTCCTGAGCCTGCTAGCCACAGCCCTGTCATTCGGGACTGGAAGGGATGAGGGGGAGGTCAGGGCACGATGGTAAACAAGGTAAGGGGCAGCGAGAGTTCACTTGAGTGTTCACCTCTAGCCTCGGCAAGTGTTAGGGCAGCGGTCGCCAACCTTTCGGACCTCACGGACCACCAGTGGTCCACCACAGACCACTGGTTGGCGACCGCTGGTTTAGAGGACTTGCTCCCGAATGGGGCTTCCCGTGGCTCCTCTGAGACACCCATTGTTGAGCCTGCAGTTCCCTTGGCTTTGGCATCAAGCTGAGCAGGCTGCGGTCTCCTCACTCCTCTAAGAGGCTCTCGGGAGCAGGATCTAAGCTTACGCAGGTCTGCTCTCTCTTGCATCTGTCAGTTGGAAGTATGCATCTTGGGCTTGGTCTGTGAAAGTACATTTATTTCCCAACTGCAGTCTTTAACTCTGAGGCCATGGGGCACTCCAACCAGACCTCTAAATCCCCCCAAGCATGCGCCTGACCTCAGCCCAGTCAGCCACCAAGGGACCGGTATCAGGTCATCCAAGCACCTCTCCCCCTGGGGAGACGGAACTCCAACGCCCCAGCAAGTCAGTAACTTCCTCAAAAACATTTGTCCCTTTAATCCCTAATGTGTTTATAGGCTGGGGGAAGAGATCAGCGAAGGGTTGCAAAACTGGTTTTCACCCAGAAGCTTTGCACGTCCTGCCTGGGCAGTCTAACGCACGCTAAAATGTGGGAGCTGCTGACATCTGTTACATGGCAGTCTCCGGTGAATCTGGAAATAAAGAATCCATTGCTAACCTCCTGGTGCAAGTGATGCTATTATTCGTTTTTTACTACTTTAGAAACAATTTATGGACGACGTTTGAATGGTATAACATAGTTTAAGAGCAAAATGTAAGCATTAAAACACTGCCAATATAAGGTAATGGTGTTACTGTGAAACATTGGGAAGTGGAACGGGGGAAAGAAATAAAGCGAAGTGCTGATTCCTTCACCTTATAAAAGAGACAGTCAAGATATACTTTACAAAGTTGATTTAAGAAATAGAAGTTTAGTCCTGGCCAGTGTTTCTCAGTGGTTAGAGCATCAGACCTCACACCGAAGGGTTGTGGTTCAATTCCTGGTCAAGGGCATGTACCTGGTGTACAGGTTCCATCCCCAACCCGGTCAGGGTGTATGGGGGAGGCAACCAATCAATGTGTCTCTCCCACATCGATGTTTTTCTCTCTCCCTCTCTCCCTCCCTTTCTTCCTTCCACTCTCTCTTAAAAAAAAAAAAATCAATGGAAAAAATATCCTGGGTGAGAATTAACAACAACAACAACAAAACATAAAAAAGAAATACAAGTTTATAATATTATTTAAAATCATAAAGTCATCAATAGGGGAAATCAAAATAATTTCCAAAAACCGGAGAGGAAGATAGGTGAGAGTGCTAAGTGTTACAGATCCCTCACTTTAGCAACATGGGGACAGCCACCAGGAGCACTAAAACTAGAAATGAGTTTAAATGGTTAACTTGGAGAGTATAATCAGGTTTGGATGCTGGAAGAAATGCACTAAGGTCTAATTATTATTTTTTAATATGTTTGTATTATTGATTTGAGAGAGAGCGAAAGGGAGAAGGAGACAGAAACATCGATGAGAGAGAAACCTTGATGAGCTGCCTCTGAGGATTAAGCACACAACCTGGGCATGTGCCCTGACCGGGAATCCAACCGGTGACCTCTTGGTGCATGGGGATGATGCTCAATCCACTGAGCCACACTAGCAGGGCTAATTGGTATTTTTAATAAAAGAAAAGGCTTATGAGCTTTTCTTTCTAAATAAAAATGTAATTTCCTCTTAAAAGGCATTTAGGAAATTATAAAATGTCACAATATTACTGTAATGTGTTTGATATATATAGTGTGTACATACTAGTATATGTATGCGCCATATGTTTAAAATATATACACAGTGTGTATTATATAAAAATATTTTATAGATATAGACATAAAACAAGTGGTGATTTATTTATTATGCCCCAAATCATACAACTAATAAAGGGGACCCCAATCAGAAGCAGGTCTTATTCAAATCTATATTCTTTCCCCTCAACATGTATAATACCTGCTAATACACAATGTCCATTTTTAAATTATTCCTTTCTCTTCAGTAAAGAGCACCACAAGGCAACCTTTTGGTGTCCTCATTGAGAAATGACAGCTAGAAAAGACCCAATTCCACCACCACCACAGCCCTGACACTTCCCCCACCCCAGCCTCTTCTACCCAACACTTTCCACCCAGTCAAGACTCACCATTAATGAATCTAACTTGAGAACCCATTGGATTTTTCATTCTTCAACTGAGTTACCATAAATAACCAAATGTTTAAAATGAATTTCCTTATTTTTGAAGTAGTTTTTTTTAACCTGTTATAAAAGTAACTCATGGAGGAAAAATATCACAGTCCTACAGTAGTCAGACTTCTTGATTATACTGTGAACAACAGAAACCAAGTTGTGCTATGTAAGCAGAAAAGGAATTTCTTGCAAGGCTATCAGGTAGCTCACAGAATCCACAGGAATCAGGATCAGAAGCTCAGGAAGGAGCCAAGGAAAGCTGGGTGCTGGGACCTCTACCAAGGTCACGTCCCTGGTGGCCAGCCTCGGACACTGGTTGCCTCTTTTCCCTAATGAATTCTCAGCTGCCTGACTATTGTGCATCAGTGGCTCCAGCTTCAGAGTCCTGGACAGGAAGTTCAGTGGTTGGAGGTCACGAGCAACCTGGCCGCCGGCATTTAGAAGTGTAAGCATCTGGCTTCAGCAGCGTCCACACCTGGAGGTGGGGCCCTGCCTCTCACCAGACTCACACAAAGGCAGATAGATCAACCCCAAGAAGAGAGCTCGGATACTGCAGATACCAATGGCCAAACCCAACTAACGCAAGAAACTGAAACAGCCTCCTCTTTAGACAACACATGTGCTCTCCAGGTATAAAGCAGGAAGGCAAAGTCTCCCTCCTTCCCATTCCCACTGCACTCAACAGAGGTGCCTACTAGAAACAGTTTCCTGTACGTACATCTTTTCAGAAATTTCCTGTGTAACTACAAAATGTATGTATAATCCCCCAGGTTTTTCACACACACACACACACACACACACACACACACACACACACGTACTATACATATTATTCTGCAACTTTTCACATGACAATGCATCTATTTTAAAATGTTCCCCCCATTGAAAACAGTTTCCCTTCTTGCTCCAAATCATTCATTCATGATTTGTGCAGTTTTCTCACAGTGTTATTCAGAACTTGATCACTACAATCTGTAGGGCCCTTCAGCGATCAGATATTCACATATTACCAGAGTGTATCTATAATGCACTTTGAAATACTTCAACACAGGGTGTGATATCATGTACATACTAGAGGCCTGGTGCACGAAATTCGTGCACGGGGGGTGGGGGGTTCCCTCAGCCCAGCCTGCACCCTCTCCAATCTGGGACCCCTCGAGGTATGTCCGACTGCCCATTTAAGCCCGATCCCGGTGGGATGGGGCCTAAACGGGCAGTTGGACATCCCTCTCACAATCCAGGACTGCTGGCTCCCAACTGCTCGCCTGCCTGCCTTCCTGATTGCCCCTAACCACTTCTGCCTGCCAGCCTGATCACCCCCTAACCACTCCCCTGCCAGCCTGATTGATGCCTAACTGCTCCCCTGCCAGCCTGTTTGCCCCTAACTGCCCTCCCCTGCAGGCCTGGTCACCCCTAACTGCCCTCTCCTGCAGGCCTTGTCCCCCCCCAACTGCTCTCCCCTGAAGGCCTGGGTCCCCCCCAACTGCCCTCCCCTGCAGGCCTGGTCCCTCCCAACTGCCCTCCCCTGCTGGCCTGATTGCCCCCAACTGCCCTCCCCTGCAGGCCTGGTCCCCCCCCCTAACTGCCCTCCCTTGCAGGCCTGGTCCCTCCCAACTGCCCTCCCCTGCTGGCCATCTTGTGTCCACATGGGGGCAGGATCTTTGACCACATGGGGGCAGCCATCTTGTGTGTTGGAGTGATGGTCAATCTGCATATTACACTTTTATTAGATAGGATAGAGGCCTGGTGCACGGGTGGGGGCCAGCTGGTTTGCCCTGAAGGGTGTCCCGGATCAGGGTGGGGGTTCCCTTGGGGCGTGGGGCGGCCTGGGTGAGGGGCCTGTGGTGGTTTGCAGGCTGGCCACGCCCCCTGGTGACCCAAGCGGAGGCCCTGGTATCTGGGGTTTATTTATCTTCTACAATTGAAACTTTGTAGCCTGGAGCAGAGCCAAGCCTTCTGCTCGCTCTGTGGCGGCAGCCATTTCTGTTGGGATTTATGTATCTTCTATAATTGAAACTTTGTAGCCTTAAGCAGAGGCCTGGGCCGGCCAGGGTGTGCAGAAAGCTTGGCTTCCTCCATCACCGGGGGCAACCCTAGCCTCCTGCTCCTTCCAGTTCCGTGGCTGCCACCATTTCTGTTTGCGTTTATGTATCTTCTATCATGAAACTTTGTAGCCTTAAGTGGAGGCCTAGGCCAGCAAGGGCAGGCGGAAAGCTTGGCTTCCTCCATTGCTGGGGAAACCCAAGCCTTCTTCCTGCTCTCTGTGGCGGTAGCCATCTTGGTTGGGTTTATTTGCATATTTGCTCCTGATTGGTTGGTGGGTGTGGCTTGTGGGCGTGGCTTGTGGGTGTAGCAGAGTGATGGTTAATTTGAATATTACTCTTTTATTATATAGGATAGGTTGGTCCAAGCAACATCCTCAGGACAATGAAGAACTCCCGTGCCAGGACAGTCCGCTAGCATTTATGAGAAACACTGTACCCAGAAGCTTCCTTCTTTATCTTGATCTCTCAACAACATCCAGGTGATTTTGCTAAGTTGGCATAGTGGAAATGAGTTGTCCAATTCATGAAATGATTAGTTTGCTTAATCAGCACAATGGATGCTTAATACGTGTTCTCTGTGAAGTTGGTGGTGAGAGCTAAAATCAACACAATTTCCTGTCCCTGCATTAATCAATTCTGGGACCGGCCATATACACTGAGTGGCCAGATGATTATGATCTCTGAACGCATAAAATCTGGCCACTCAGTGTGTGTGTGTGTGTGTGTGTGTGTGTGTGTGTGTGTGTGTATACACACACACATACACATATACATATACACATATATGTGTGTATATATATATACACATATATATACACACACATGTGTGTGTATATATGTGTGTATATATACATATATGTGTGTGTGTGTGTGTGTGTGTGTGTGTATACACACACACACATATATTAGAGGCCCAGCACATAAATTCATGCATGGGTAGGGTCTGGCCAGCCTGGCCAGGGGGAGGGGACATGGGTGGTTGGCCGGCCTGCCTGCTGGTGGAACTCCTGGTTGAGGGGACAATTTGTATATTAGCCTTTTATTATATAGGATATACACTGAGAAGCCAGATTATTATGCGTTCAGAGATCATAATAATCTGGCCACTCAGTTTATTTCTGACCTTATAGTAAACAATACTGAGAACAAGCAAAGAGAACTTAGCTACTTGCTCCAGGGAATACTTGCTCCACAAAGGTAAGACTGTGGACCAATAAAATAGTTTATTAAATCTAACAGCTTACTCACCAAATCTTGCTTCTATGCCTTCCCTTCCATTCGCCCACCAATCCAAAGCTCTTATCTCAGAGGCTCTGCCCAAACCCAGTAAGTTTCCCTATTTAGAAGGACTCACCTGAGGCTCTCTTTGACTCACCCTTACTCAGAACTACTAGCAAGGAAGTGTTCTCTCTTATAGCCGCAGGGTCAATAAACTTAGCTGTGCTTATTCGGCAGAATTTCAGGTTATCAGCCATGGTATTCAAGACAAATGGATGCAACAACAAAAAAAAACTACAAGTAAAAAATTGTTCATACTGTGTTCTGTAAACTCGATAAAAATCCCAGCTCTCTATCCTTTAAGCGTGCAAATCAGAGTGCATGAACAATTTTTTGTTTGTTGGCTAGTAAGAGTTTGCATATGTAGCAGAATTTGGCTTGAGACTCACTTTTATTGTAAACATCAACTTGGCGGGAAGGTATTTTCAAAGCTTTGGCAATTACCTGTTGCTACCAAACTAAACCTGCTGAGAGCATACCCAAATGGCTTAGGTAAGTTTGTAAGCAAGGTAATGCTCAGGCCTTAATTCTGCCCAGAGATGAACACACAAGTACTTCCTATTTCTGAGGGTTCCAGGTTCTTACCTAATGCATAGCAAGTTATCAAAGGACAGAAATGAAAGCTCCACTATTAATGGGCTAAACCCACTGAGGTCACAGGTAAGCCCAAACCAAGTTCAGGGTGCCTTCACGATGCCTAAGTGCATTTTTTGTTGCCATAGGTTAGTTAATGACACACCAAACTGACAGAGCTGCCCTCTTGGGGATTTAATCAGTGGATGATGAAAAATAAAGCATAATGTGCTTGCCAAGCCTTAGGTCCCATTTTACATTTACAGTTTCATGTGCATTCACATCTTTTGCTCCTCACTACAGTCCTGAAGGATGGGTGCATTCACATCTATATATATATATATATTAAAGCCTAAGCAACTGGCCGACCGGCTGGTAGGTATAACGCACACTGACCACCAGGGGGCAGACGCTCAACGCAGGAGCAGTCGAGTGACAGCAACTTTACAGAGTGTCATCTCACACTCTGGGACCCCTCGGGGGATGTTGGACTGCCAGTTTTGGCCTGATCCCTGCAGGCCAGGCCGAGGGACCCCGCACCTGGGGCGGCACCAGGGCTCGAAGGGCGTCTGCAGAGGTTGGCTCCAGGGTGTGTCTGACCCATCTCGCCCAGTCCTGCCCTGCCAGCCACCTTCTAATAAATTTCCTTTCAATGTGTACAAATCCGTGCACCGGGCCTCTAGTTATTCAAATAAGGAAACTCGATAATTTCCTTGGCCACTTGCTGATTGAAAGTGACAGGACTAAGACTCAAAACTGTTGTCTTGTTCTTTTCTGCCTCTGGCACTATTGAGTCAAAGATAAAATCCCAAAACTTTTGCCACTTTAGAACTTGAAGAAGAATTGGACACGTCACAAATAAGAAAATAACTAATTTAAATGACATTTTACACACACACACACACACACAATAGTTGGCCACAGAGAAATACCTACCAATTTACTAACAGAGGAGGTAATGGGATGGTAGGTTCGTTCTTTCTTTTTAAATATATTTTTATTGATTTCAGAGAGGAAGGGAGAGGGAGAGAGAGATAGAAACATCAATGATGAGAGAAAATCATTGATTGGCTGCCTCCTGCATGCCCTACACTGGGGCAGCCCCACACTGGGGATCGAGCCTGCAACCCAGGCATACGCCCTAACCAGGAATCAAACCATGATTTCCAGGTTCATAGGTCAATGCTCAACCACTGAGCCATGATGGCTGGGCAGGAATGGTAGGTTTCTAATAATAGTTCATCTATTTATGATTGGATAAACCAGTTAACTCCTGAGCTACTGGTCCCTTATCTATAAAATATAAATGATACCTATAAATCACACAAGAAATGTAAAAGAACCTAGTAAACTCTTAAGCATTATATACAGGCAAGAGGGTATTAATAATTCTGAAGAGTGAGAATAACCATCCATTTTTATGCCTTAAAAAAACCAATAGTAAAACAATCATAGTATTTCAGTTTATACACAGGGCACTTATAATGGCCTGTTAAAAATGCTCATCTAAAGTTAAAACATCATCCAGGTAACTAAAGAAGATTCTCTAAACCTGTAATATGCGAGCTAGAAGGACTCTTAAAAGATTTTTCTGATCTAAGCCCCTCATTTTACAGACAGAGAAATCATGAGAGTTCCCCCAAGGTCCCCCGATAATCAGTGGTAACATGTCAGCATTAGAATGAAAATGCGGGGTTCTTGGCCTCTCAAACCAGGGCTCATCCCAAATTACTGACAACCATGAGATATATTTGAAAGCACCAGGCTGCACTAAACCAGAGCTTCAGGGCCCATTTGATAAATGTGCATATTCCTAAACTGCACGTGGGTGTTCTGACCCCTCCTGTTCTCAATTACCATCAGGAATGGAAGAACCACCACCTACCTTACAACACAGCCCACCTATAACTATTTCTGACTCACTGTTGAGGCTAATTCCTTAACCTCTTTGGACCACGTGTGTGGGTGTTCCCCGACTCTCCCCTCAAGGAATAGTAAGATGAAAAGCACCCGAGTGGCTCAGGAGTTAACTGGATCCCCAAATGGCTTCGTGGAGCAGCCCACCTTGCCAGTCTAGCCCACTTGGACTGTTAGATGAGGGGTGGGGGCCATGTCTCTATATTTTACTTAAGCCATTTTTTAGTCTCTTTGGATAATGAGGCTCTACCCTAAATACTATATGTAATCTTGACGTTAGGAGAGAAACTGATACATAATATTTTTAAATAGCCAGTTCATTTACCTCTTCAATTCCCAGGCTTCACTGCAAATCAACAGGGCCCCCAGCTGAGAATAAACCACATATGTGACCCAAGAACATCACCAGGCAAGAACCTTCATTCTTGGTGCTAAAGAATACAGGTGTCCTTGTATCAGATTAAAAGTCCTATTCTTCCCATTGTTCCAAACAACAAGCAAAAAGTAACAATAGCTCAAATGACTAATTCCTAAGCAACCAAAATCATAGGCAGAATGCCTGGGCTTTCACAGTGGCAATTCTTGCCAAATGTGCCACCAAAGAAAAATATCTTATCAAGACAATTTCATTTTCTAACCGAGGTGCCTAGACAATACAAACACTGAGGTCTTTTCTTGCACTGAGCCTGTGATTTCTAAACATTTAATTAGAATAAAAAGGGAATAATATCTAGAAGAAATAAAAACATTTTTTTAAAAATGGAAAATATTTGCTCTTGATGGAAAATACACAACCAAGAATACTCTACATGCATGCACACACTACGCATGCATAAATGTATGCACATGCACAAACACCCTAGCTCAATCCCAGTCATATTAAGAAATAGCTACAAATATTTGCAGACTATTTTCCAACATTCTCATTTTTGTTCTGGACACAGGAGTATTTTATCATTATAAGGAAGAGAACCCAATGAATGAGAGCCACCAATTCTGAGTATCCATGAAAACTTGAGTTTGAAGGAACTAGGTCAAACTGACCCTCGTTTATTCAAAGGAGTATGAAACCTGAGGAACCACCGAAACAATTACAAAAGGGGGAGCACAAAGGTAAGTGGTTCTCAAAAGAAAGTAAGGATTCAAGTGTCCTCGACGGGTGTGCACCCAGCAACTCACACTGAGGACAGCTTGCCTCCCAAAGGGGCCTGAAA
Source organism: Plecotus auritus (assembly GCF_963455305.1). NCBI lineage: Eukaryota > Metazoa > Chordata > Mammalia > Chiroptera > Vespertilionidae > Plecotus > Plecotus auritus. The sequence continues at coordinate 140,460,780 of NC_137776.1, read as the reverse complement.
ACACCAACCAGCGCCCTCTGAACCTCCACCACCAACATACTCCCTACCACCCTGAAGGTAAAAGCGGAGGAATACAAAGCTGCAGAGAACAAAAGCAAGTGAGAGAAATGTAAGACAAAAGAAAAAGAGAAACTGAGAACTCACCTAGGACCTAAATTTCTCATTGACTCCCAAATTAACTCCAAGGCCAACAATAATGTGTATTGAGCACATTGATCTTGTGGATACAGGGTGAAGAAGATAGACAACACCTTTGTCCTCACAGAGCTATGTACTGGGGGAGACACACAGCCACTAGCGGCCGAACAGCACACAGGCTAATGACAGGCTGTGAGGCCAATATTCAGGGCTGGGACCTGGTGAGGGGCAGGGTGGTCAGGGAAGGTCTCTTTCAGGAAGTGATGCTGAGCTGCGCCCCACAACAAAAGAAGCCAGCCAGGCACACAGCTAGAGGAAGAAGTTCCCAGGCTTACGTAAGGCAGAATGGCTGCATTAGAGTCAGAGGTGCTCCTGTGGGCAGAGTGTGGGACACAAAGGGAAGAAGGGCTGAACTCTGACCAGCCACGCCCGGGTCTATGAGAACACAGATTAGGTGCCCACTGGCTTTTCTCATGGAGCACGGCCTCTCACACAAAACAACAACAACAAACAAACAAAAAACCATCGATTGGTGCATTCCCTAAACTCAGGGATGAGTGGGGATGGACAAAAACAAAAAGTATAGTATCGACAAAGGGGGTGGTGGTGGTAGAGCCACCCCTTGGTGTCTGTCACAAGATTATCCCATCTGTTCAGAACAGAAAACTTATACTCGGGAAAAATAAGTGATTTGCAGAGAGTTATACAGCCTTTTGGGGATGAGCTAGGACTCAAACAAGGCGTGTGTGACTGACATGTCCAGTTTCTTTCATTCTATCACACGATCTTTCATTTTTTTAACATAACAAAAGCATTTGGGACAGGTTATATGATATACTATTAAGATTCACGTGGACTGAGGAATTTTCCATTTATGATATTGACTAAGGCTCAGATGATCTATTGAAATCCTCAGAAAGTTTTCCTGGGTAGAATGCCTGTCAATTAATTTATCTTCTTTATAAATGTGTGCTAATTATCATTTCAAAACAATCTCTGCATGACCAACAGGCTCATAACTGATAGTAATACAGAAATATGACAGAATGCTACTTAGCAATTTCAAGGGATAGGCATTGTAGACTCTTCATATGTGAAAACAGTATTTACTGATATTAACTTAATAACTTACTATCTATATATACCTAAGCCTAAGCGACCAAGCGACTGGTCGACCGGTTGCACTGACCGGTTGTTGCTGTTCCCTGGTGGTCAGTGCGCTCCCACAGCCAACCTCCCACGGCCAGCCAACCTCCTGCAGTGCCCCCCCTACCAGCGGCTGGCCAGCATCCTGTGGCCCCTCCCCCCGGCTGGTCAACCGCCACATAGGCCTCGATCGCTGGCCAGGCCGAGGGACCCCACCTATGCATGAATTTGTGCACTGGGCTTCTAGTTAAACAGAAAAAGCAGAGCACAACATGGGATGTACAAACTGGTTACAACTTTGTGACCAAATTACATATACTTACGAAGAAAATTAGAAATAATGTTTTAAAATGTAATAAAGAGTCCTAGCTGGTTTGGCTCAGTGGATAGAGCATTGGCCCATGGACTGAAAGGTCACAGGTTTGATTCAGATCTAGGGCACACACCTCTGTGGGAGGCAACTAATCAATATGTCTCTCTCACATTGATTTTTCTCTCTCTCTCTGTCTCTCCCCGTCCACTCTCTCTAAAAATCAATGGAAAAATATTCTTGAGTGAGGATAAATAAATTAATTAATAAAATGTAATAAAGATACATGAGTATTAAGGTCATTTTTATTTAAAGTTGCTTAAGCTCATATAATAAATGTATAGGGCATCTTTCCAAAAGAAAACAATGTTAAAAATTAATGTATTTAAAGGAGAGCTTTCTTTTTTTGTTTACTCATTCTTTATTGTTGAAAGTATTATATATGTCCCCTTTTCCTCCCCCTTGATCCCCTCCAGCCCGTCCCCCATCCCAGCCCTTAGTGCCCCATTGTCTGTGTCCATAGGCCATACCTATATGCATACAAGGTCCTTGGTTGATTACCTCCCACCCACCCATCTTCCCCTACCTTCCCTCCAAGATTCCGTTCTCTGTTCTATGCTTCCATGTCTCTGGATCCACTCTGTTCATCAGATTATTTTATTACTTAGATAAAAGGAGGGCTTTCTTAATATCTATCTAGAACACATACTCATATTCTCTTCACCAGTTGGAATTTTTAAAGTATAAATAGCATTAGAGATTTTCTGATTTTAATTTAATTTAAATACCTGAGGTTTCTATTACTGAGTATTTCAATACTGACCCAATGGAAAAGATGATTCCTATAACCAAATATTAGTATATACATTGAACACCATCCAAAATTCTTCTGCAGAGATTGTAAACGTAGGGAGTTGTTGCTAAACAAGCCTCAGGCACTCGTAACATCTGCCACAGAACTCATCCAAAGCCTCGTTTTCGCCTATCCTGATGACATATTAAAATGCGGCCTTAGTAATTTACTCCTTCCAGAAATATTAGTTTCACTAAATGCAATAATTGATGGGCTGGTAAAATGTCGCCTAAATTGTCTTGTGGCCCTGAAAACTCTTTTTTTTTTAATCCTCACCTGGGGATATTTTTTTTTCCATTTTTTTTTTTTTTTTAAGAGCCAGTGGAAGGTAGGGGGAGAGACAGAGAAAAAGATCCATGTGAGAAAGACACATTGATTGGTTGCCTCCAGAACACGCCCCAACCAGGCCTGGGGATTGAGCCTGCAATGGAGGTATGTGCCCTTGACTAGAATCAAACCCATGACCCTTCAGTCCAAGGACCACTGCTCTAACCACTGAGATGAACCAGCTAGTGTGGCCTGAAAACTAATTTTTCAGGACCATCAACACAATATAGGAATCCATTTTTCTTTTTTAAAAATTTTATTAATTTGAGAGAGAGAGAGGGAGAGAACTTCCATTTGCTGTCCCACTTATTCATACACTCATCAGTTGACCCTTTCATGCATCCTGAATGGGAATCAAACCCAAAACTTTGGTGTATTGTGACAAGGCTCCAACCAACTGAGCCACCAGCCAGGGTACAATCTATTTTTCTGATGGTATTTTATATTGTGCTTCTTCTCCTTGTAGTATTTAAGAATCTAATTAGTTTTGTATTTATTACCCACACCTAGCAAGCACTGGTCTGTTCAAGATAAACTGTTAAGTATATACATAAAATGATGAGAAAATTATTTAACCCTATTTCAAACTGGATGGGAGGAAATTCTAAAATGAAATGTTATATAAAAAATTTTTTAGCCCTAACCGGTTTGGCTCAGTGGATAGGGCGTTGGCCTGTGGACTGAAAGGTCCCAGGTTTTGATTCCGGTCAAGGCCATGTACCTTGGTTGCAGGCACATCCCCAGTGGGGGGTGTGCAGGAGGCAGCTGATCGATGTTTCTCTCTCATTGATGTTTCTAACTCTCTTATCCCTCTCCCTTCTTCTCTGTAAAAAATCAATAAAATATATTTAAAAAAAAATTTTTTTTAAGTATACTTCAAATTGAATTTCCTAGACCTTGTATTTCATCCTTGAACATTGGCAACTTCATTAGTAACGGTTGGTTTTTTATAGTACTCCCTGAATCAGAAGGACACAGCAAATAAAAACAAAGAATAAATATTGGGAATGTACTAAATGCCACTAAATTATATACTTCAAAATGATTAATTTTATATTAAGTGAATTTTACCTCAATAATGAAAAATTTTAAAACTCACCAATATATGTCTATCTCTCTATATAAAAAAGCCTAAGCCAGTGGTCGGCAAACTGTGGCTCACGAGCCACATGCGGCTCTTTGGCCCCTTGAGTTTTTAGCAAAGGCCAGCTTAGGAGTACCCTAATTAAGTTATTAACAATGTACCTACCTATATAGTTTAAGTTTAAAAAATTTGCCTCTCAAAAGAAATTTCAATCGTTGTATTGTTGATATTTGGCTCTGTTGACTAATGAGTTTGCCGACCACTGGCCTAAGCGATCTTTACGACCAGACAACCGGCCGGTAGCTATGACGCACACTGACCACCAGGGGGCAGATGCTCAATGCCTCCTGGTGGTCAGTGTGCTCTCACAGCCAACTCCCATAGCCGGCCAACCTCCCACGGTCCCTCCCCTTGGCTGGCCAACCTCCCACTGTCCCTCCCCTCCGCCAGCCAGCCCCAATTGGCCCTGATCGCTGGCCAGGCCAAGGGACCCCACCTGTGTATGAATTTGTGCACCGGGCCTCTAGTCCTATATAATAAAACCCTAATATGCAAATCGACCAACTGGCAGAACAATCCGTCACTATGACACATACTGACCACCAAGGAGCAGACGCTCAATGAAGGAGCTGCCTCTTGGTGGTCAGTGCACTCCCACAGGGGGAGCGCCACTCAGCCAGAAGCTGGGCTTATGGCTGGCGAGCACAGCGATGGTGGCGGGATCCTCTCCTGCCTCCACTGCAGGCAGGTGGTAAAGAGCGAGGGATCCTGGACTGCAAGAGCCCTGGACTGCGAAAGGGATGTCTGACTGCTGGCTTAGGCAGGGATCGGGCCTAAGCTGGCAGGCCAACATCTCCCGAGGGGTCCCAGACTGCAAGAGGGTGCAGGCAGGCTGAGGGACCTCCCTGCCCCCCAGTGCATGAATTTCGTGCACTCGGCCTCTAGTATTATCATAAAAATATATTTGTGTGATAAAGAGAGAATATAGAAAATCTAAGTAACGAAATTCTTAGGTTGTCCAAGCAGAGCATTATAACAATAAAAAATTATGTATTTATGATTAATATTGAGATTTGCTTCAAAAGAATATGGAGGGTTGGGGGAATGGGTCAAGCTGAACAAGACTAGCTAGGAGTTAATATGCAATTATTAACGCTGGATTATTGGTACAGAGAATTTATTATATTATTCCCTCCAGTTTTATATCTGTTAAAAACATTCATATTAAATGTTTTTTAAAAATTATATCCTTACAGTAGGTCTAATCCTGAAACAAGAAAGAATTATTTAGTCTTGGATACATAAGGAACTTAAAGTCAATCAGAAAACTGGCAAAATACTTTACTGTTATGAGAACATGTGAGTTCTAATAATGTCCATCGTTAACTTATTTTTTGTTATTGTTAATCCTTACTGGACGATATTTTTTCCATTGCTTTTTAAAAAGAGTAGAAGGGAGGGAGGGGGAGGGAGGGAGAGGGGGAGAGAGAGAGAGAGAGAGAGAGAGAAACATTGATGTGAAAGAGGAAAGAGACACACAGATTGGTTGCCTCCCGCACATGCCTAGACAGACCAGAGCAAGGGATGAACCTGCAACCCAGGTGCATGCCCTTCACTAGGAATCACACCCGAGACCCTCTGTGCACAGGCAGAAATTAGGGCATCATTAACATCTTTTATGATGCACAAGGGAGCTTTAGCATTTCTTCAATGGTTTATTTAATAGACTTCATAAATAGCACCTTTTACAAAGGGTAAACATTTATAAGAACAGTACATACCAGGAGTATCATAGGCCGTTTCCAAGTTGTTAATCCTATGATTCCAGAGAGTATCACCTACAAAGATAAATAGTATCATAAATCTAGAAAAGGGACCAATTCCAATAAACTAATACCCAGTCTCTAAAAGTGTATATTTTTTTAAAATACTGACATTTCAAAGCCTCCTAACTCAAATATTTAATATTCCTGCTGATTATATGAGCCCTCATAGACCTCTTTGGACTATCCTTCACGCTCAAGGCCCTGAAGCTTTTTTATTGACGGTGTATTTTTTTCTTAAGGTCAATTAAAAACACAAACAAAAATTGGTCTGTCCTCTGGTTAGTGAAGGGATCAGTATTTCTGATCCAAGCTCCCTGCCCACAGTGGCACCTAATCTGTTGCCAGAGTCAGCCTCAAACGATGCCCATCTCACCGTAACCCTCTGTTCAGGTGGGTACCCATCTTTACAGAATAAGCAAACTCCTCTACATAGTCAACCAGGCCTTCAGGATCTTCCCCTGCCTAGCTCTCAAACACGGTTCCCATGTACCCTTGCCCCTTTCACCACACACCTTCCTTCCAGGCACATCTGTCATTCCTCAGACTGGCTCGGCTCTAGACATTCCCGGGTTTTGTGATTCTTTTTGCTGCAATGTCCTCTCCTCCCAACTCCCCTTCAAGCTGCCTGAGAACTCCTATGCATCCTGCAAGACCCCAACTAACAGTTACTTCCTCTGAGACGCTTTCACTAATCCCACCACCCCACACCCGGAAGCCCTCTACATATAATTTTTATTTTTCCGCAAAAACCTCTGTATTGCATCTCTGTCTTGCCTACTAACTGTGAATTCCTATCTTGTCTCTCTGAATCCCCTGCTCCTAGCACAGTGCCTGACACATGACTGGTGACTAATAAATGTTCCTGAGCATTTATTGCACAAAGAGGGGGGACTACAGTGAGAAAGAATCTCGTGTTATAAAATGACACTTCAATAAATAAAATAGAATCCTCAGTAAAGAGGAGCCAACATTTTGCAAAAATGTAAACTGGAAACCAACATCAGCCCTTTGAATAACACAGTTCACTAAACAGTTGGAAAAGAAGAGTCAAAGTAATTATTCACCCAGGGACATTCTGATGCCATTTGAGCACATTTACCTTTGTGCAATAAGGTGCATCGGCTGAATGCAGTCATGAGAGAATTTTCTTTCAAGTGCATTTTATACCCAAATCACTCAAACGCACCATTTCACAATTACTACAAATCAGGAAGGATTTGGCCATGTTGCTTCAAATTCAAAGCTCACAGGCCTGCTTGCAATATTCTCTAGTCTCCATTTACTGACTGGGAGCAACTCATTCCACAATATCAAACTAGCACAGGTCAAGTCTACCCACTAGAATCAAGGACCAAAAACCAAACATGGGCAGATAAGCAACAATTTCTTTGTATCCTGTCGATGTTCAAAGCTACTACCAGATGCCTGCCCACCAAGCACTATATCCTTGTAATCATCTTAAATCCAATAGCATATTTTCTCATTCTAAATTCTTTTTTTTATTTTTTAAAAAGTATTTTTTAATTGATTTTAGAGAGAGGAAGGATGAGGGAGAGATAAAAACATCAGTGATGAGAGAGAATCATTGATCAGCTGCCTTCTGCACACCCCCTACTGGGGATCAAGCCTGCAACCTGGGCATGTGCCCATGACCAGAATTGAACCCGAGACCCTTCAGTCCACAGGCTGACGCTTTATCCACTGAGCCAAACCAGCTAGGGCCTCTAAATTCTTAACTAGACACATATGGGTGATGTGTACATATACAAATGCACGGGGTATAATTTTTACCATAAAGAAATGGATCATGAAAGATACTTTTCCTCCTCTTCTTTTTCCCTCTCAATAAATATTTCATGGAAATTCTTCATGTTCACAGGAATAGCTCTCATTCATTTCCATTTAATGGCTACATAATATTCCTTTGTATGGCTGAACCTAATGTATTCAATAATTTCCATATTCATGAGTATCTACTCTATTTCCAGTGTTTTGCCCTCACAAACAATGCTGCAGCCAACATCCATGAACATATATCCTTAAAAACAGTGTTTTTTATTTCTGTTGGATTAAGTCCCAGGAGTAGGTTGCTAAGCTGGAAGGGAGATTATATATATAATAGCTCATGACAGATACAATTGTCATTTCAAATAAAGGATCTCTGGGACAAAAGAACTAAGCTATCTTTATTTCTTTTTTTTCCTTTTTTTTGGAAGGGGAAGGTTGCATATATGAGCAACAAACTAATTTTAAAACACAATTTTAAAAATATGTACAAAATGTACTTGACAAATAAGAAATATCAATCATCTAAAGATACCTAAGACCTCAGTAGGGAGACATATAAAGCTTATTAAGCAATAAGAAGACCTTAAATGAAGATCTTCTTAAATGAAGATTGAAATAAATAAAAATAAACATCACGTTCATGAATTGGAAGACGAAATGTTTAAAGATGCCATTTCCATTGGAACTGTTTTATAGCATCCACACACACCCGTGTGCAATCCCAGCATGATTTCTGTAAACCGCCTTTCTCGATAGGGAGGCTTTAAGGAACTGATGCATTCCAGTTGAACGTGGGAATTGTAGTGGCATCCCCCTCAGCCCTGAACCCTGCAACAAAGGCACACACTGACTTCTACTCAATTGTTCCCACGCTTCGAGCCCAATTAAGCCCTAAGACATTTGGGGAACCCTGTGAGTGGTGAGGTGGAGAGGGGAAACCGAGGAAGCAGGACTGGAATGGAGTAGAGAGTGCTGCAGTTGGGGATGAATCTTCTTAGGGCTCAAGACTTAGGGAATGAATGCTCACATTTCATCTAGGGGTGGTAGCAGAACTCATGAATGAGGAGAGGGGCTGAGGAAGGGAGAAAAGAAGGGGGCAGACTGCAAATTGATGCAGACACTAAGGAAAATAGTATGGATACTCCTAAAAAAACAACAACTAAAAACAGAGATACCATACAATCCAACAATTCCACTTCTGGGTACTGACCCGAAGAAAAAGAAAACACTAATTGGAAAAAGTATATGCCTTCCTATGTTCATTGCAGCACTATTTACAATAAACAAGATATGGAAGCAGTGAAGATGTCCATCGATAGATGAATGGATAAAGATGTGGTACACAGACCATTTGAGATCTTGCTTCTTGGCATGTCGTCAGTTTGGCCCAAATAAACTCTTATTTAAAAAAAGAAGAAAAAGATGATGTGGTACATATATATAATGAATATTACTTGGCAAAAAAAAGAATGGAATCTTTCCATCCGCAACAACGTAGATGGATCTAGACCAGCCGTGGGCAAACTACAGCCCGCGGGCTGGATCCGGCCCGTTCGGCTGTTCTATCCGGCCCGCAGAGCTGAAAGAGCGGAGGGTTCTCTTGCTCTCCCCTCCGTTCCTTCACCAGCAGCAGTGTTAACATGGCAACGTCGGGAAATACGGCCGCAGCTCCTTCTTCTGAGTGGGCGGATTTATATCCGCCCATTCAGTAGAAGGAACAACCTCTCAATCTTCCAGAGGCTCCTTGTAATGCCCGCGGACGCGTCCCCCGACATCACCCTGGGAATGCATAGACACGTTATCGTGGTGATGTAGGGAGACACGCCCCTGGAGAGCACAGTATCAGAGCATTAGCTAAAAAGGAGACCAACAACACTGTTCCCACTGAAGTTGATGTTTTAAAGACCAAAAACCTTTCAACCCAGTCTACACTGCCATCTACATCTACGTCCCGGGCATAATTTGGAAGTTGCACTAAAGAAAATGTTTAATTTACTGTTTACACATTTTGTTCTTTTCTATTTATTTTAGTTTTAAATTATTTTATTATATTTAAGTTTAATTTGAAAGGCTTTTGTACCTTTCCTTTCCTTTGTTAGGCAATTTTATTTTGCCTTTGCCATCTTCAATATAAGGTATGTTATTGTGCTATGATTCCTCCATTTTTTGAAGTTTCAAATTATAATAATTAGTGTTTACATTCTTCTTGTTAAAATGTTTGAAATGAATAAAACTATTGAAATAAAAAAAAAAAGACCGTACCCTTTTATGTAATGATGTTTACTTTGAATTTATATTAGTTCACACAAACACTCCATCTATGCTTTTGTTCCGGCCCTCTGGTCCAGTTTAAGAACCCATTGTGGCCCTCGAGTCAAAAAGTTTGCCCACCCCTGATCTAGAGGGCATTTTGCTAAGTGATATAAGTCAGATAGAGAAAGACGAATACCCTATGCCTTCACTTATGTGTGGAATCTTAAAAAACAAAACAAAACACTAAACAAATAACAAGTAAAACAAAACAAAAATAGATTCATAGAAACGCAGACCAATGGGATGGTTACCAGAGGGGAGGCGGCTAGGGAATGGGTGGAAAGGTCAAGGGGAATACAGCAGACATATTGTGATAAGTTTTCACAGTGAGAGATGATTATTAGAATTAGTGGCATGATTACAAGGTAACATATAAAAATGTTGAATCACTATATTGTACACCTAAAACTAATATAATAAATATAATATTGTACACCAACTATAATTAAATATTTTTTGAAGACTGGAAAGAAACACATTCAAAGATGTTTCAACTGGGACTATGGGTGTTTTAGATTCTCTCTGAATTTCCCAACATTTCTACAATAAACATATTTCACTTTTATTTAAAAAAAAAAGAAGGCAGAGTATGATTTACCTCTACCTCCCTCGGCAGCAGTGGTAGCTGGAGCTCCAGGAGGGAGTCAAGAAAATCCTTTAACAATGACCATCCATGGCACCCAACTATAATAATAAAATCGTAATATGCTAATTAGACCAGATGACCTTCCCGATGACCTTCCGGACGAAGCCGGGGCTATGAGGGAAGCCCGGGTCCTAGGTGCGGAGAAAAGCTGGTGCCAGCAGATGGGGGAAGGAAGGCCTACTCTTGCACAAATTTTGAGCATCGACCTCTAGTTACACAATAATACTATTACTTGTTTAATTGTGTTTTATGCTCACTGCAATCTCATGAGGTCTTAGATCTGTGAATAGTCACTCAAATACGTAAAGGGTCCTCAAGGCACTCAGTTATGGCAAGAGTCATGAATAAATGAGTGGATGATGAACAAATAAATAAAGGTAAAAAATAGGAGACAAGTGCCAAAACCGGTTTGGCTTAGTGGATAGAGCATCAGCCTGCGGACTGAAAGGTCCCAGGTTCGATTCCGGTCAAGGGCATGTACCTTGGTTGCGGGCACATCCCCAGTAGGAGGTGTGCAAGAGGCAGCTGATCGATGTTTCTCTCTCATTGATGTTTCTAGCTCTCTATCACTCTTCCTTCCTCTCTGTAAAAAATCAATAAAATATATTTTAAAAAAAAAATAGGAGACAAGCTTACTCAAAAATGACCATGGAAGCCTAAACCCATTATTCACTTCTGTGGTTCTTAAAAGAGTAAATCAACAGCAAAAGGCAACTCCATCAGCATTCTTTCCATGCAAGATGCAACTTGCTCTGAATGAACAGGCAAGAACCTATTTTCTGACATCAGATTATCTCTTTATTATTAGAGTGAGATTTATTACAATTTTGGTTTTACTCACTTGCAACCCATTCCTTTTAGCTTTTAGGAAAAAACAGATCTCTCTCTCTCTCTCTCTCTCTTTCTCTCTCTCTCTCTCTCTCTCTCTCTCTCTCTCTCTCTCTCTTCTCTCTCTCTCTCTCTCTTAATGATTTTTGCAAAGAAGGATTCTGAGATGCTCCAGACAGGAATCACTATTACCTGATACATATGGTTAATGTGTCTTAGTTTTTCAACTTAAAAATCAAATCATTAATATAAAAAGCATATAATTCTACTTTCCTATTTTTCTTTGTTAATCCACTAGCATGCAGTAGGGAAAAAATGTTCTGGATTGTTTATCAAAATTGTATATAAACACAGAGATAGAAAGAGCCATGTTGTTAATGTCCCATGCTTACCTTATAAATGAGCACACAATAATCAAACCTCTCATAACCTAACTTGTTATGACTTTTATACTGGCAATTTAAAAAAATGTGTATGTGTCATTCTTCCTTACCTGTCCAGCATCATTCATTAAAAAAATGAAGGAAGCCTGGCCACGGTGGCTCAGTGGTTGAGTGTCGACCTATGAACCAGGAGGTCTCAGTTCGATTCCTGGTAGGTCACATGCCCAGGTTGTGGCCTTGATCCCCAGTGGGGGGCGTGCAGGAAGCAGCCCATCAATGATTCTCTCTCATCATTGATGTGTCTATCTCTCCCTCTCCCTTCCTCTCTGAAATCAATAAAAATATATTTTTTAAAAAAGAAAAAATTAAGGAAGTACGCAACTGGATATTTTAATGTATATATGATGGTTACCAGAATGCCCCACAAAAACCTGGCCTGTTCATCTTAGTTTAATGAAATATTGCCTTGATGTTTAAAAAACATTGATAGAAATTCTAGTATATGCCAGGCCTGATGCCATGCCCAACAGGGAACCACTGTCCTAAATGTTTTCTAATTACACACTTACATAATCAATTTTGAGGTAAAAATCATCCCATTTTATACATGAGTAACTGGGGCTAAGAGGCTCAATAACTTTCTCAAAAACTTATTTTTTTTCCTTTGCTCAAAAAGTATAAATCTAACTCTGCTGTCTTGTAAAATAAAGGACTAAAGAAATAAAAAAAAAACTCATCAAAAATTATATTTAAAATGCTTCTTAACTATTAAAGTAGTATTTGATAGTTATGATTGAAAAAATGTATTTACCATTGTTTAGCCATTAGAGACTTCAGAACTTTTGCATTAATTTCTCCTTTAGATCATTCATTCGTTTTATGTTTTGTCATTTCAATTATTTTTTTAAGAAAACGTTAACCTTAAGATTCACCAATGACTGTTTCTTTAAAAAGAACTGGAATCTCACCCAAGAATCACAGACTCAAGGAATGGGTGACCATGAGTACAGGTCAATGATTCCAAGCAGGGAGACATGAATGTATGCAGACAGGAAAGGAAATTAGGGCTCCCAGAGAAAGATCAAAAACAATAACCAACTCCTTACCACTTGCCTAAAATATCTCCCAAGGATCAAATATGTCATCAGAGTTCAAAATTCTGTTTTTTGAAGGAGGAGATATAAACCAATGCAAATCTCTACTCTTTCATTAAATCTAACACAGTGTGGTAGGCTGTGTCTCCGCTAATCCCAGTGGGATCTAAAGTTAACTACATGCTCCCCCAAATCAGGTGCGTGGACAGCGTGGCCTGAGCATGGACATCGGGATCGTTTCTCTGCCACCCACATGGAGTCAAACTTCGGGTTGTTTTTAAAGTGGCTAATCTCTTAGCTTCATGAACTTTGGTAATAATAATAGATTGAGTCATTAACCAAGAATACCAGGAAGAAATGAAATGATCACAGGATGTTCAAAAACAATGAGTACATGAAAAACATTCCCTTCAACCTGCTGAAATTTGAAAAAGAGTCTTTATAGGAACTGTTCATTCTTTTTTTTGAAGAAGAAGAATTTTTTTTTTTAATCCTCATTTAAGGATATGCTTAGAGAGAGAAAGGTGGGGAGAGAGAGATAAAGATAGAGATAGAGAAACATCCATCAGTTGCATCTGTACATGCCCCAGTTCTATACGTGCCTAGACTGGGGTTCAAACCCACAATCCAGGCATGTGCCCTGACCAGAAATAGAACTGGCAACCCTTTGGTGCACAGGACAACACTCAACCTACTGAGCCACTCTATCAGGCTAATTCTTAAGTATATATTAAAATAGATAAAATATACCTTCAAGGTTCAGACAAGTGAAGGAAGCCTCAAAATCTCAAGCTCAATGTGAGAACACTTACAGAAGTGTACATGGAGCAAATACTCTTGAACTATGCCATGTTTAACAAAATAGACCTTTTAAATAAATATATTTGATTTAATTTTGTATCAAATATACAAGCAAAATTTTTACTAAAGCCAAAAGATTTTCCCATTGAGTTTGATACAGCAGATTATGGTACATAATGGTCATTCACAGGTTGAAATATGAGGATATCCTTCTACTGTGTTCCTACGTGGGTTTGAAGTAACCTTAGACTTAAGTTGGCACTGCTACCCAACTACCAAGTTTCACAGACCAACAAAACTTCTGAGTGATAAACAAAACGTGGCATATCCATATAATACAATCTCATTTGGCAATAAACAGGAATGAAGTTCTGATACATGTCACAACATGGATGAACCTTGAAAACATTATGTTAAGTGAAAGAAGCCAGTCACAAAGGTTCACATGTTGCATGATTCCCTTTATATTAAATGTCCAGAATAAGAAATCCAGAGAGACAGAACATGATTAATCCGCGGTTCTCTAGGAATAAGGATGTCAGGGGGAAATGGGGAATGACTACTAACAGGTTCCAGCTTTCTTTTTTTTTATTACTAATTTGAGAGAGAGAGACCAGTTCATTGTTCCACTTATTTATGCATTCATTAGTTGCTTCTTGAATGTGCCCTGACCAGAAATTGAACTGGCAACCTTGGCATATCGGGACGACACTCTAACCAACTGAGCTGCCAGGACAGGGTTTGTTTTTGGGATGATGAAAATTTTCTAAAATTGCGATGATGGTTGTACAATTCTGTGAATTTACTAAAAATCACTGAATTGCATACATTAAGCGGGTGAATCATATGGAATGTGAATTGTATCCCAATGAAGTTGTTAGTTAAAAAAAAAAACTTCTACAGTCTCTAAGTCATAAATTTTAAGCTTTCTATCATAAAAACCTTAGTTCAGCTCTCTTTAAATTAGTTACACTGTACTATTATGTCCCTTTCTTTTGAAAATATGTACAGAAGTATTTAATGGCTAAAATTATACCTGGGATTTGCCTTTAAGTAACCCAGTGGGTGTTAAGAAGGGGGAAAGGGTGTGGCCATATGTGGACAGCTACTGAAGCTGTGGGTGGTGGGTAAATGGAGACTCATTATACTATTTTCTCTATATTTGTTGAGATTTTAAAATCCTATCTAATAAAAGAGTAATACGCAAATTAACCATCACTCTGCTATACCCACTAGCCACGCCCACTAGCCAATCAGGAACGAGTATGCAAATTAACCTCAACCAAGATGGCTGCGGCCACAGAGAGAGCAGGAGGGAGGCTTGGGTTTCCTCGGCGATGGAGGAAGCCAAGCTTTCCGCACACCCTGCCTGGCCCAGGCCTCCGCTTAAGGCTACAAAGTTTCAATTATAGAAAATAAATAAATCCCAACAGAAATGGCTGCCACCACGGAGCAAGCAGAAGGCTTGGCTCCGCTCCAGGCTACAAAGTTTCAATTGTAGAAGATAAATAAACCCCAGATACCAGGGCCTCCACTTGGGTCACCTGGGGGTGTGGCCGGCCTGCAAACCACCACAGGCCCCTCGCCCAGGCTGCCCCACGCCCCAAGGGAACCCCACCTTGATCCAGGACACCCTTCAGGGCAAACCAGCTGGCCCCCACCCGTGCACCAGGCCTCTATCCTATCTAATAAAAGAGTAATATGCAGATTGACCATCACTCCAAAACACAAGATGGCTGCCCCCATGTGGTCAAATATCCTGCCCCCATGTGGACACAAGATGGCCACCACAAGATGGCCAGCAGGGGAGGGCAGTTGGGAGGGACCAGGCCTGCAAGGGAGGGCAGTTGGGGGCTATCAAGCCTGCAGGGGAGGGCAGTGAGGGGTGACCAGGCTGGCAGAGGAGGGAAATTGGGGGCAAACAGGCTGGCAGTGGAGCAGTCAGACATCAATCAGGCTGGCAGGGGAGTGGTTAGGGGGTGATCAGGCTGGCAGGCAGAAGTGGTTAGGGGCAATCAGGAAGGCAGGCAGGCAAGCAGTTGGGAGCCAGCAGTCCTGGATTGTGAGAGGGATGTCCGACTGCCCGTTTAGGCCTGATCCCACTGGGATCGGGTCTAAACGGGCAGTTGGACATCCTTCAAGGGGTCCCAGATTGGAGAGGGTGCAGGCTGGGCTGAGGGACACCCCCCCCCCCCCCAGTGCATGAATTTTGTGCACTGGGCCTCCAGTTTCATAATAAAAGATTAAAACTGAGAGAGGTTCTTAAGATTTCCTGGTCACTTCTAGTCTCTCTCTCTATTCTGTTTATGTTTTCTATTTTAAAATAAACACCTCTTAAAAATATTTACAGTTGAAACAATGCAATGTCTGAGATTTGCTTCAAAACAATATATAGTTAATCTGATAAATGGACTAGGAAGCACGATGGAGATAATTCCTCCCCTGCTTGGAAGACCCATCCCCCTGGAGTTATCAGAACACACAGACCCAGCAGCAGGGCCAGGAAGAGGCCCAGACCAAACAAGTGTAGGACCTGGGTGAGGATATATGATGGTTCATTGCATAGTGCTTGAATAACTATAAAATTTTCCATAATGCAGAGTTTAAAAAACACCACCACCTCTCTCACATACACAAATTCAAAAGGTATGCCACTGGTGAGGGTGAGACTTTTTTCCTAAAACTCCTAGAGTCACGGTACCCAATACTGTCCTCAGTATGCTGTTCCAGAGATGCAGTATCTGTTGGTTCCATTGTCATTTTGCAAATTCTGAGGTCAACCTCAGAAACAGGCCACACAAAATAAGAATAATGAATAGTTGCAAGTCTGTATGTAGAGTTGGGAGATAGGGGGTGGGAAACGTCCCTATAGAAGAGAATTTAGTTCCAAATAACTGATCCTTTCCCTGATCTGGTTTCCTGGGTCGTGGAGGCAAGGACATACCCAGCCAGCAGGCCCAGGGAAGAGCCTACCTCTTTAGGCTGATGGCCTTTTATATATATATATGTGTGTGTGTGTGTGTGTGTGTGTGTGTGTATATATATATATATATATATATATATATATATATATATATAATTTTTTTTCTTTATTGATTAAGGTATTACATATGAGTCCTTATTGCCCCAATGCTCCCGCCACCCCCCCCCCACTCATGCCCTCACCCCCCTGTTGTCTGTGTCCATTGGTTAGGCTTATATGCATGCATACAAGTCCTTTGGTTGATCTCTCCCCCTTACCCCCACCCTCCCCATCCCCTACCTTCCCTCTGAGGTTTGACGGTCTGATCGATGCTTCTCTGTCTCTGGATCTGTTTTTGTTCATCAGTTTATGTTATTCATTATATTCCATAAATGAGATCATGGCCTTTTTTTTTAAATACTTCATCAACTCCAACTGTGGTTTGGGTGACATCTAAGTACATTTACCTCTAGAATAATTCACAATAGCACACCTGATTTCGGGTTTTAATTTTAGAAGGGAAAAAATAGTTTCCAATAATCCTAAACTAGCTATCTTTGAGAGGACAAGCGATTATGATTTTACTAAGAGCAAATCCCTAAAGAAATGGATGCAAGTTTCATTTCTGGCCTATGGTATTTAGAGAAATGAAATGCACCCACCATTTGGCTGAATTTAGTCTGACACCTGGACTAAAAAGCATAATGGGCCTAATCCCTCCTCCTGGAGTTTAAAGAGCACTCAGCGAGGCGTGGGATACTTTTTACCTGATGCACAGACTGTGACCTCGTTACCACAGCATGGGCTGTGCCACATAAGATCGCCCAGCATCAAAGTATTTCAAAGGAGAGCAAACTGGCATCGGTTTAAGTATAAAATGTCAGGCCAGGCTCCAGGTACGCAAGGTTCTTAATGTCCTTTTCAAACAATTGTTTTGGGTTTAATGAGTTTCCCTATATTCTCAGAATTTGGTCTTGAATCTGAGTATGTGTGGACCTGCAAAAGGACAATTTCTATGCATTCGGAACACATATTCATGGCAGATCTTAGGCAAACTACAGGCACTGCCAGACTTTCACATTTAGTTCGTTCATAAAAGGGTCATTTACTTTAAAACACTCATCTTCCACAATCTTCCCATGAAGACCTGTTTCCAAGTCTCTCAACCCCAAGCAAAGCTCAAGAGGTCAGATGCCCTGCAAGCTGTGAAATTGCTATGAGGCAGGGAAGAATAGCCACCCAGTGTCCCCAGACTATGGAGGTGGCACCTTTGCCCCAGATCAGCCTTTCCCAAGAGGCAGGGCCAGGCCCCTGAGGGGGGCAGACATCTCCAACTCCTATGCCAGCTCCTGTGCTTTGACGAACTCATGCATAATGATGGTTCGGGCTCTGGAGAATTAAATTCTGCACAGCAGCCTATGTGGCTCCGGGAACCGAATGGGGGCTTAGGGCCTTCCTTTAATAAGCAGGTACAAGCACGAGTTTACACACCTTGTCATTACTTGTGCACTCATTCCCAGACACATTTCACATGTATCCGTGTCTTAAACGGGAACAAAATAAGTGACCTGCCTCAGTCATCCTGTTACTTCATCCACCCTACAAACACACCTACTATGTTCCAGGCAGGCACTGTTGATACATCAGTGAACAAAATGTCAAAATCCCTGCCCTCCTGGCACAGATGTTGTCCGCGAAGTCAACACTCTGTAGCCAAAGAAGTTTAACCATTTTCCTCTCACCTTCCTACCACCCACTCGCATCCTTCAAATTTCCCAAAGAGCTGGGAGTCCTTCAGCCTGCGGGGAATAGACACTGTCCAGGTACAACCCAATTCATCCCAGAACTCCACGTTCTTGTAGGCTTTTCCCCAAAAAAACTTCAACTCGCCTGCAAGAGGGCTGTGCTCCCCCACCTGCAGTCCTGGACAGGAACCATACAATTTCACTCATGTGTGGAATATAAAACAGAAAGCAAGCGACAAACAATCCTGGGACAGTGGAGGGAACCGGGCAGAGCCCCTGCATCCCTGGGTGGGCCCTGCGGAGGGAGAGGGGCGCGCGGCACTCACCGAGGAGCCGGCCCAGAACGGGCACGAGTTCTTCACCTGGGGGGAGCTGCTCAGCGACAGCGCCCCGAAGCTGAGTGCCACCATGCAGCACCCCAGGATCAGCTGCAGCAGCCCGAGCGACAGCAGTGGACGGCCGGGCAGCAGCGCGGAGCTCGGGGCGACGGCGGCGGCCCGGCGGGAGGAGAGCGCGGGCGGCACGGCCAGCACCCCCGCGGCGGTGGCCGAGCAGCGAGACCGCACCGGGGGCTGCAGCGCGGCCCGGGGCCAGCGTGGCCGCAAGGGAGGCAGCGGTGGCTCCTGGGCAGCGGTGGCCGTGGCGCCCGGGCCCCCGGCCTGCGGCCCGCCCGAGAGCCCGGCCACCGGGCAGCAGGAGCCGGGGAGCACCACGGGCAGGGACATGGGCAGGCGGGCGGGGAAGGGAGCAGCCCGTGGCTGCAGGGAGGCGTGCAGGACCGAGGAGCCGCGGGCGCCACGCACTGGGCACTGCGGGCCGGGCCGGGCCAAGGGGGAGGGAAGGAAATGCGCAGCCCAACCACTTGCTGCTGCCGCTCCGCTGCTGTGGCTGCCCTGCTGCTGCCCGGGCACCCGCCGGCCGCACCCACCTGCCACCAAGTGGGTCCGCCTCTGACCGGCCCTGGCAGTGCGCGCTCTCACGCTCACTCTCACCCCCCCACACACACAGCGCGCCCTGCACTGGGGCCGCGGGGCTGCTGCAACCTTTGGGTCGCAACCTCACTCTGGGTGCCTGCTCTCTGGGGTCCAAGTAAGGTGCTCAGCGCCGTTATTTTAAAACAGGTCCCTCGGGCTAGGAGAGTGCCACCAGGCAGCAGCCCAGACAGCGTGCACTGGAGCCTGTCCCCATCCGCAGAGGCGCAGTGGACCCTCGCCCTTTTCCGGTTCGTCCAAGAGAAGGATCCCGGCAACCTTTATGGGAAGGGAGTCCGGCTTTGAACTTTTCCCCACCAGGAGGTGAATGGCCGGAGGAGGACGGGGCTGGAGGTGACGTGGTGAGGAAGGACTAAGTAAGCAGGGCGAAGTCATCGCTGGCGTGGCTTCAACAGAACAAGACAGGAACCATGCAATTTCACTTGTGTGTGGAATATAAAGCAGAAAGCAAGAAACAACCAAACAAAACAAACGCATAGAAACAGACAGCGGTGTGGTGGTTACCAGAGGGGAAGGGGGTTGAGGGGAGGATGAAGAGAGGCAAGGGAGTCAAATATATGGTGATGGAAGGAGACCAGACTGCGTGGTTGAGCACACACTGCACTGTACAGATGATGTAGTATGGTATTGTTCACTTGAAACTTACCTACTGTAATTAACCAATGTCACCCCAACAAACTTAATTTAAAAAACATTATGGTAAGTAAAAGAAGCCAGTCACAAACCACGACATGTTATATAATTCCACCTATATGAAACCTCCAGAACAAACAAATCAATAGAGACAGAGAGTAATGATTGCTTATGGTTGGGAGGATGGGGAGATAAAAAGGGGGAAGGGTGATTGCTAAAGGGTGTAGGGTGCTTTTTGAGGTGATAAAATGTTCTAAAATTGACGGTGATGATTGCACAGCTCTGTGAATATATTAAACACCACTGAGCCCTAGATGGTTTGCTCAGTGGATAGCGCATTGCCTGCAGACTGAAGGGTCCGGGGTCCGATTCCCGGCGAGGGCACATACCTGGGTTGCAGGCTTCATCTGGCCCTGGTCAGGGTGTGTGTGGGAGGCAATCAATAGATTCACATCAATGTTTCTCTCTGTCTCTTCCCTTCCCTTCCACACTCTGTAAAAGTCAATGAAAAATAGCTCGGGTGAGGGTTAACAAAAATAAATAAATAAAAACCACTGAATTGGACTGAGATAGAATTCACTGTAAATGAGTGAATTATATCTCAATAAAGATACATGTGAATTATACCTCCATAAAGCCCTTAAAATAAAGTGAGGGAGAATGTGTGGGAGAACTGACCCACCCTTCATTAAAATGTAGGTGCAAGTCCAGGGAAATAATAGTTGTTAATGTATTGTTTTGTGGGACCCAGCTGGCAGCTTTCCTCAAGATCAAAGCCAAACTTCAAGGAAAAATGTCCACCAACTCTTCCCTTCCCTGTACTTCCTTTTCTACGCTTCCCAAACAAAGCCCTTACTGCTCAGGAGTGTAGGCTCTTTCACGCAGGTTCCCCTAGGCACCCTCAAACGAGCTCCTCAGTTCCTCCCACCCTTTCTCTGAAACCCAACCTGTCCGCTGATGCAGGAGGCTGTTCCCTTTTACAGTGGGAGCTGCTGCTGAATCGCCTTAAAGCATGTTCCCTGACAACCTGCCTCCAGTTCTTCCTGTCTAGAAAGAGAAGCATGTCTCCAAGTAAGGCACATTTAATATGGTGGCTTTGGAGCAGCTTTTCAAAGTGTGGCCATGGACCACAGAACCATTAGGGGAGAGTGTCAGAATGCAGGTTCACTGACTTCCCCCACACCCACCCCGACACTCTGGATAAGGGGCCTGGGAACCTGCATTTTAACGGCTTGCCCAAAATATTAATGGATGGAACCATTAGGACTCCAGAATTTTTATGTGGGACTTTGTATGTACGAGACAACGAAGGACAGCAAGTTAGCTGGAAGGGGAAGGCAGAGGATTTGGCTCAAAACCAAATTTGGATGTAAATATGCTGGGGGTAGGGGCTCTGCTGGTCCCCAGCCAGGCACTGCTATCCAGGTGATTTTTATGCACAGGGAGGATTTAGGCCACTGGATTCTAATGAAAAGAGCACCATATTAGGAGCCAGACATCCTGGGTTGTACCCCTTCTCCTCTGTGATCTTGATCCAGTTCCAAGCGTCTCTAGCCTCCAGGCTTCCTCTGTCAGGTGCCAGTTTATGATGCTTCATCTGCTTGAGGCTGGGCCATGTGATCAGCTGGAGTTCCCAAGGCCTGTGATTTTGAAGTTCAGCTATTCTCACTGCCATGGCTTCTCAGATGACCAGCAAGAGAGCAGGAACCAAGAAAAGTAGGTGAATTTGGGTGTGGAATCGTTAAACATGCAGACCCAAAATACCCAGGAGAAACCCAAAAACTGAGGCTGCAGGTTCCATGGTCTCACGGTTTCCCCTGAGGGGCTGTGTTGTATGAGGACTGTGTTGGGGATATGCAGTGGCAGCTTCAATTTTAACATTTCATTTTGCAGAGAAAGGACTGTGGACCTTTTTTATTTTTTAATCAAGAGAGAGAATGAAAGAAAGAAAGCAACCCTGAGCAGAGCTGGACAAACCACCCACTCCATTTTTCTGAAATGACAGTGCAGAGTGGTTGTTAAGGATATTTAAGGCAACTGGTCCCAAGATCGACTTATTTGTTAAACAGAAGGGCTGTAGCCCATACTTCTTTTCTCTCACTGTTGAAATTATATACTTACTATGTCTTATAATTCAAATCCCACAAAATACAATTCAAGTCAACTGCCCTATAAATTATTTCTGGCTTATGACTTTCTGGGAGCTGTATATCTTATAAGTAGGTGAGAGAGAGAGAGAGAGAGAGAGAGAGAGAGAGAGAGAGAGAGAGAGAGAAACTTGTAATATCAGAGCTCCCTGCAGGTTCAAGTTTCTGTAGAAGTCAAAGCTGTAATTCACCTTTGAGCAGAGACCATTCCTTTGTTCTGGGGCAATCGCTGGAACAGCCTTTTAGTTATGCAAATGTGAAGCCTAGACCCTTCGGAAACAATTATGTTTAGGAAAAAGCTGTAGAGGTTGTCTGCCTGGAGCAGGTGACTCAATAAGGGTTCTTGGTCTGGGGTGCTTGTCAGTCTTTCCAGATTTTATTTATATATATATATATATATATATATATATATATATATATATATATACACACATACACACACACACACACACACATATATATATTTAAATAAATCTTTATTGTTCAGATTATTACAGTTGTTCCTCTTTTTCCCCCATAGCTCCCCTCCACCAGTTTCCCACCCCACCCTCTGCCCTTACCCCCCACACTGTCCTCATCCATAGGTGTACGATTTTTGTCCAGTCTCTTCCCGCACGCCCCCCCCACCCCTTTCCCACTGAGAATTGTCAGTCCACTCCCTTTCTATGCCCCTGATTCTATATTATTCACCAGTTTATTCTGTTCGATTTTTTATTCACTTGATTTTTACCTTCACTTGTTGATAGATATGTATTTGTTGATCATAATTTTTATCTTTACCTTTTTCTTCTTCTTCCTCTTCTTAAAGAATACCTTTCAGCATTTCATATAATACTGGTTTGGCGGTGATGAACCCTTTAGCTTTTTCTTATCTGTGAAGCTCTTTATCTGACCTTCAATTCTGAATGATAGCTTTGCTGGGTAGAGTAATCTTGGTTGTAGGTTCTTGCTATTCATCACTTTGAATATTTCTTGCCACTCCCTTCTGGCCTGCATAGTTTCTGTTGAGAAATCAGCTGACAATCGAATGGGTGCTCCCTTGTAGGTAACTGTTTTTCTCTTGCTGCTTTTAATATTCTCTCTTTGTCTTTTGCTCTTGGCATTTTAATTATGATGTGTCTTGGTGTGGTCCTCTTTGGATTCCTTTTGTTTGGGGTTCTCTGCGCTTCCTGGACTTGTCTATTTCTTTCACCAGGTGGGGGAAGTTTTCTGTCATTATTTCTTTAAATAGGTTTTCAGTATCTTGCTCTCTCTCTTCTTCTGGCACCCCCATAATTCTGATGTTGGTACGCTTGAAGTTGTCCCAGAGGCTCCTTACACTATCTTCATATTTTTGGCTTCTTTTTTCTTTTTGCTTTTCCAGTTGGGTGTTTTTTGCTTCTTTGTATTTCAAATCTTTGACTTGATTCTTGTGATCCTCTAGTCTGCTGTTGGGTCTCTGTATATTATTTTTTATTTCAGTCAGTGTATGCTTAATTTCTAGTTGGTCCTTTTTCATATCCTTGAGGGTCTCGCTAAATTTAACAGCCTTTTCTAGAAAATTCTTGAAAAACCTTATAACCGTGGTTTTGAACTCCATATCCAGTCGTTTGCTTTCCTCCATTTCTTTCATTTGTGATCTGTTTCTTTGTCTCCACATTTTGGCTGCTTTCCTGAGTTGATAGAGTGGCTTTGTGTGCTAGGTGTCCTATAGGGCCCAGTGGGTCAGCCTCCCCAGTTACCTGAGGTGGACACTCTTGGTGCACCCCTTTGTGGGCTGTGTGCACAGTCTTGTTGTAGTTAAGCCTTGATTGTTGTTGGTATCACTGGGAGGAATTGATCTCCAGGCCAATTGGCTGTGAGGATCAGCTGTGTCTATGATGGAAGAACTTCTGTGCTGGAGACACCCTTATGAGACAAGACTTGCTTCAGTGGGGCTTTGGTGCTCACTGAGTCTGCCCCCTGAGTGTGTCCCTTATGGATCTGAGGAGTTGTAATCTGGATGGTCCCACTCTGACCCCTGGGTACACTGGCTCTTGGATCTCCAAGGAGGTGCTAATTTAGCCTCTGCCTGAGGCCACCCAGCAGGAGCTACGGAAAGATCTGCAGATTCCTCTTCTTTGTTTGGATTTTGGAGGTGCCCAGATGAGGACCAGCTGTGAAGCAATGCAAGCTGCTGCGGGGCCTTGGGCCTTCTTTTGGATGTTCTTGGTCTCACTGACTCAGCTGCAGTTTGTTAGGTAAGTTTAGAATTTAAAGGACCAGGCCATTCATATGCAAAAGCCTCTGTGCTCAGCTTGGATGGGGCGGAGTCTCAGGGTGGAGCAAACAGCAATGGCTTCCCGTCAGCCCTGCCCTAAGAGGCCCCTGGGTCTCAGTGTTCCGTGGTAATCGCTGCAAGCACCTCTGAGAGAAAGCCACTCTTGAGTTCCGCCCGCTGCCAGACAGTCCAGTTTCTCCCTGTATGAGTCTGGGTCCCCAGAGTCTCACCGGGAACTGGAGTTCAGAGTAGTCGGGAGCTTTTGTCTCCCTCCTGATTGAGAAAGCCAGCTGCGTACTCAGTTGCCAGCCCTCTCCGCACGTGCGCCTTCGTACCTCTGCCTTCTGCAGCTCCTGTGAGTCTCAGTGTGCTTTTCTCTTTCCTTCTAGTTGTAGAATTTCCACTCAGCCAGCCTTCCTGTGGTTCTGGATGATGTCCGTTTTGTCTTTTAGTTGTAGTTTTGAAATTGTTGTGCGAGGCAGCAGTTCAGGTGTTTACCTCTGCCACAATCTTGGTTTCTCCAGATATATTTAATAACAGCTCCCCAGAGGTTGGTGATGTCCTGGGAAGCTATGTCTCAGAGACCAATATACCATTCTGTGTGTGTGTGTGTGTATTGTTCTTTCCAGCAACTTTTCATGGAGAAGAGGTCCTCAAGCCCCCAAAGATAGTCAGAGGATGGGCAGTCCTGTCTATCAAGCTGAAGGAGAAACAATAAGGAGGAGCTTGGCCTGGGCTGGGGACAGCCCACATAGACTGAGTTGTAGATGCCCAATAGATTGGGTTTTTCAAGACTGACAAACTGTGGAAAAGGTACAGTTCACTGGATTTAAAAATGTCTTAGCCATTGATGTACTGAAGACCACAAAGCTACTGAGGGAGTGACAGGTGGATTCTGCCGCCCCCCACCCCACAAAAAGGAGAGGTCACAACTGCTGTCCTGCGACAGGTGGAGGTCCTTCCTGGGCCAGGAAATGACAAGTGAGGAAAGGGGAGCTTATGATGCAGGGAGTGGGGCAGCCCCATCCTTTCTCTGAGCCTCCTGCTAATACTAGCCGCTGGTTTTGACAGGCTGCTATCAGGCTTTCTGTACATTATTTCTAATACAACATCTCTATCAAGTGGATCCTTGACTTAACTGGGCCAGAAAAGAAGAGAAAGAAATGGAAGGAAAGTATTCATCTTTGTGCCTCTTGCACTCATAGTCTCTACTTACCTTTCGACAGTCCATAAGGATAAAAGAAAAATAAAGTTGATCTCCATGAGATGGTATGATATTAAATCACTCTCTCAGCTATGTGATGCCCCCAGATGGCTGCCCTTGGTAGCAGCTGTGAGTTCTGTGCATTTGAAAGCCTTTTACATAGTACTGCTCCCACTTCCTGGGATAATAAATTGGCATCCTGATATCTATAGGTCTTTTGTACCAGGTTCATCTTTACTTTGGCGCTTTTAAACATGCTGTTCCCTCTGTCAAGGACACTGTTCCATGTTTACTCCCTTGGTCCCCAACTCACATACAAACGTTTCCTGGGACACTCTCCTCCACCCTAAAGTGCTGATTGCAGCTCCTTCACTACAGAAAGTCACCTTCAACATCCCCACCAGCGGCCCCAGAGACTAGATGAGGTATCCATGCTTTGTGCTTCACATCAGTCTCTACTTCCCATCATAGTTTTTGCCACACGATTTTGTTATGATTTCTCATCTAGACATCTACATTCCTATCTGACTCTGCATGCAGGAGACACTCCATAAATGGTAGCTAGTGTTTTCTGTGGTGTGATCAAGACAGGATTTCTTTTGACACACTGGACTCCTGTTTCTGTTCATCCCTGGAAGTGATTGCTGCTGAGAGCATGTACTTCATTCTACCAAATAAAGCGCTGGCCGTGCATGCCCTCCTTGCCAGTTTGAATGAATGAATTCTCACTTGCTGTGTAATCTTAGACAAGTCACATCACTTCAATGAGCTTCCATATTTTCCATTAACGAGGGAAGGGATGGGGTGTTTAGGGAGGGGTTTAGAGTAGCTTATGTGCATGGTTCTTTCCAGTTCTAACATCAAATCTAAATGCCAGCATTTAGAAGTGCTCTCTTCTCAAGGTGCCTGGATCTCCTTTGAATAGGAATATCCTGATTATGAATCATCTCAATGGGAAAGCACAAAGATGTGTGCGTGTGCATGCGCGTGTGTGTGCGTGTGTGCGTGTGTGTGTGTGTGTGTGTGTGTGTGTGTGTGTGTGTGTAAATGAAGCTGAAAGAGAACCCAGGGCCCAAAACCCTGGTGTCAGGCTACCTGCCACCCGAATATCAGGTGTCCCGCTCACAGTGGCTACGTTATCTGTCAGCCTTGGGACTTGGCCCCAGAGACCAGGAGCTGTGCCCCTCTACAACCCAGAAGTTTTGTAGCTTAGGATGTGACTAGGAATGCGCTTTCCGTGACACACCTCCAAGGGGACTGATGTAACTAACAGCCAAACCATGTTTGCTGGGAGTGGGTGGGTGAGTGGAAATTGCGGCGGGGGGGGGGGGGCCTGCAGGGGGTAGTGATGTATGATTTTCAGTGTTCTTGGAAGTAGTGGATGGATGCAGTCTGGGAAAAACCTCTGAGGATCCTGGAGGCCACTAACCATGAGCCTTGTAAACAGAAACCCCAAGGTCAACATGAAGTGGAGGATTAGGCAGTGAAAAATGCTGAGTGTACTTGACCGGAGTTCAATCTGAACCAGTGCCAAAAACCAGTGGGCTATGGAGCAACCAACCATGCAGGATAACCAGAATCAGAGAGACTGAGAAGACAGATACTAGACAATTATATGTTTCATAATGTTTGTATTCATCCTTCAGGCACACTACCTCATATAATGCCACCAACAACCATGCCAAGTAGTTAATTTTTTTACTAATTTAAAGATGAAGAACACGATTTTGTTATGATTTCTCTTTTTGTTCAGAGATATAGAGCAACCTAAGGTTAAACTGCATAGCCAAAGGAAGAACCTAGGGCTTCTGACTTCTAATTCGGTTTCTTTCCCAGCACACCACAGCAACATTTTGCACAACGTTACTCATCATTCAGGAACACACAGGAAAGGGCCCTCAAATGACTGAAATAAAGAAGACATCTTCAATTTTGTCTGTCTGTCCCCATCCCTAGGAACTAACTACTCTTTGCCTTCTCCCAGCTATGTGGTCCCAGTTAGGACCGCTATCTTCTTCCCTGACTCCACCCCCTGTCTGGAGATTGGGCTTGAGGCAGGTGTCTGACCTTGGGGCCCTCTCAGCACCTCTTCTCTGGACCACAATTGCTTGGTCCGTGTCAATAGAATGACTTCATAATTGTGACTGCAAGTCAGACAAATTCGTGTGAGATGTCCAAATCAAAAATTAGGATACTTCCTAAAAAGATGTTTGATCAATTTCAGCATCTATTTCTCCAAGTGAAAGAAGCCAGTAGGAAAAGACCACATAGCATATGATTCCATTTATAGTAAATGTCCAGAAAAGGCCAATTTATCAAGACAGAACATAGACTAGTGATTGTTTAGGATTGGGGAAATAGGAGTACAGCTAAAGGGTATGGGGTTTCTTTTTGAAGTGATGAAAATATTCTAAAACTGACCACAGTGATGGTTGCACATATCTGTGAATATACTAAAAATTATTGAATAGTACGCTTTAAGTGGGTAAATTTTATAGTATGTGAACTATTTCTCAATAAAGCTGTTAAAAATTCATTTCTGACTTTTAAAACCTCTTAATAAAACAAATGACAATTTCTTAAGATTATATCTATCTCAAATCATTATCAAGATCATAGAAAATAACTTCATTACATTTAGGAATAAATTAAGAATATATGTGTTGTCCATTTGAAATGTCATTCTAGGCTTTCTAGCTAAGGAAAGATAAATATTTTAAAGAGAAAAATTATTATAATTTCAAATACATGACATAACTGGGGAAAAAAGTACAATAACCTTAAATAGCCAGAACATGAAAGAAAAAACGAATCTAATTCAAATCTCTTTAAAGTTAAATGAAAAAAACATATTTAAATACCACAGGCTCCCATCAGTTTCAAAGTGTATGGAAAAAAAAGATAATTTACGAACACTAAAATCAGACAAGTGCAAATCCAATCAAGTGACCAGCTCCAGTGGGACTTCTGGGTTTCAGAAGCAGGTAGAGACTCAACTTTTTTGATAAATTGAATCCAGCCATGGTCTACAAGAGCCATACTTCTTTTTTAAGTTTTCAAGTCATGTCACAGAAACCAAAAAACCAATCTCAACAAGACAATAGAGTCAGTGAGAAGAAATGTGCTGCGTGTTTGTAGCGCAGGTGTCACACCCAGGCTTAATTTCCAGTTTTAAGTGATGCCGTTAACCAAGATGGTACCATATCTCATCCAATTGAACTGAATTTAAGACAGCATTATTTTATGTATCACTAAGAAAGACTAACTGCTACCAATCAAGGTGCCATTAACTGTCAGATACAGCCCAGTTTCAGAGATGTTAAAATGTGGGGTGGGTTGGGGTGTGAGGAACACATCTTAGAACAGATGAAATTTACTTAGTAAATGAGCATCTTTTAATCCTGGACATATTTAGAGTTAAATATTCTGAACTCTTGTGAATTCTACTAGCATTCAGGTTATTAGTGAATAGCAGGTTTTAATTCTGGGAGGATTTAAAATTAAGTATTAAAAAATTTTTAAGGAGTTAAAACCATGTATTAATACTTCAGTGTTTAGAAAGACCCTGTAAATATTAGATATCCCATGTGTTTGTGATATTGAAAAAATTGTTGTATTAGAGTGAGAGCCTTCTAACTCCAGTTTAAAATACACATTTGAATAACTCAGACTTAGGGTACTGTGCTGAAATCCTACCAAGTTCAACACAGTATTGGAACACCTATGAGAACTTTAGCTTTCACTTATTTATAAGGTTAATATATTTATAAGAGTGAAATCCTCAGGAACATTTACTTGTTTGGTTAAGCATGTAAAATATTTAAGAAGCATATTAAGTATCTTAAATTGATAAACAATATTTGTAATGTTGAAGCAGTTTAATTGAGTTTTGAATAACCAAACAATATTTAAATATCCCTTAAAAAGTAATTGTAACAACTGCTAGATTTTAAATAGAATAAAAAGTCTGTAAGAACAAGAGCTATAATAAATTGAAAACAACTTGTTTAAACCAATAGTAAATTTCTGAAGAGTCTTTTCTGCAAATAAAACCCACCCTCAATGTGGATTAACAGTCCAGAGAGGCACATGATCCCAGGTAGCGTATCAGAAATCTTGCCTAGAATCTTTCAAACTGGAGATGGGAATAAAAGTCTCCCTGGTGTCCTAGCCGGCTTGGCTCAGTGGATAGAGCACCAGCCTGCAGACTGAAGGGTCCCAAGTTCAATTCCAGCCAAGGGCACATGCCTGGGTTACGGGCTCGATCCCCGGTGGGGGGCGTGCAGGAGGCAGCTGATAAATGATTCTCATCATTGATGTTTCTATCTCTCTCTCTCCTTCTCCATTCCTCTCTGAAATCAATAAAGAAAAAAAAAGTAAGTCTCTCTGGTGGTGAGAGCTTGGAGTCCAGGGTCTCGAGAGCTACCTGTAGTCTGGTCTTTGTCTATGCAGAGGAAACCAGCCTTCAGCCTGCATGGAAAGTGAAGCTTATGGGCAAAGAGAAAAGGAGGCAAGACCCAGAGGGGAGAGAGAGAGAGAGAGAGAGAGAGAGAGAGAGAGAGAGAGAGAGAGAGAGAGAATGTGTCCTGGTGGCCTTCAAATCCTAGTTGCAGCTGTTCCTCAGGTCCAGCTATACCTCAAGCTTCCTGCCATCAGGCTATTCAACAATTCCCTAATTACATGGGATACCTCAATCTTTCCGACAAACTCCATTTTTCTGACTGCTTTGATTTGGGATTCTGACTCTGTCAACACAAAGATTTCCATATTCTCAGGTACTCTGATAAATTCAGGTAAGACCTGTATAGTGGGGAAACACCAGCTTACAGAGGAAGAGTTGTGTCATAGTCAATATCACCAAGTTGTTAATAATGAACAGCCTTGGGAAATTCTATGATAAGAAAATGTATGTTTAAACTGCTTGACATTTATGGGATATTAAACTTACACAATACACAAAAATTAACTCATGAATACATGAGAGCTAAAACTATAAAATCCCTGAAAGAAAAAAAATAGGAGTATATCTTCATGAATTTGAGTTAGGTGACAGTTTCTTAGATATAACACCAAAAGTACATGCAACGATAGAAAAATAAATGAATTAGACTTCATCAAAATTAAAAACTTTTGTGCTTCAAAGGACACCA
Organism: Plecotus auritus; assembly: GCF_963455305.1. Classification (NCBI taxonomy): domain Eukaryota; kingdom Metazoa; phylum Chordata; class Mammalia; order Chiroptera; family Vespertilionidae; genus Plecotus; species Plecotus auritus. Next base: position 140,430,171 of record NC_137776.1, on the reverse strand, counting down.
TGTAGAAAATTCAAAAATTCACAGAATGGGAGAAAATTTTTGCAAATAATATGTCTGATAAAGGACTAATATGCTAAAGAACTCTTACAGATGAATAATAAAAATATAACTAACCCAATTTAAAAATGGGCAAAGAATCAAAATGGACATTTCTCCAAAGAAGATAAATAAATGGCCAATCAGTACCTGAAAAGATGTTCAACCTCATTAGTCACTAGGGGAAAATACCACAATGAGATATCACTTCACACCCACCAGGATGGCTAGAATGAAAAAGGTAGACAATCACAGTGTTGGAGGGAACGTGGGGAAATTAGTGCTCTCACACATGGCTGGTGGGAATACAGAATGGTGCAGCCCATGGAGCATTCAAAAATCATACGTTGCCCCACAAAACAAATCCTAACAAATTCAAGAAGACTGAAATCATATTAAGTATCTCTTTCAACCAAAATGATATGAACTGGGAATCAAAAACAGTAGGAAAGTCACAAATATGTGGAAATTAAACACACCCCTGAACAACCAATGAATCAAAGATGAAGTCAAAGGGGAAATAAAAAAGTAGCTGTGACAAATGAAAACAGAAAACTAGATATGCACACGCAAAAGAATGAAATTGGACCCTTATTTTATACCCTACCCAAAAAATTAATGCAAAATGGATTGAAGACTTAAATGTAAGACCTGAAACCATAAACCTACTAGAAGAAAACCTAAGGGAAAAGCTACTTCATATTGGTCTGGACCAGGAGTGGGCAAACTTTTTGACTCGAGGGCCACAATGGGTTCTTAAACTGGATCGGAGGGCCGGAACAAAAGCATGGATGGAGTGTTTGTGTGAACTAATATAAATTCAAAGTAAAGGAGCGGAGGGGAGAGCAAGAGAACCGGATAGAACAGCCGGATCCGGCCCGCGGGCCGTAGTTTGCCCACGGCTGGTCTGGACAATGATTTTTTTTTTTATATGTCACCAAAAGCAGATGTAACAAATGCAAGAATAGACAAATAGGGTTACATCTAACTAAAAAGCTTCTGCACAGCAAAGGAAACAACAGAACAAAAAGGCTACCTATGAAATGAGAGAAAATATTTGCAAACCAAATATCTGATAGGGAATTAATATCCAAAATATGTAAGGAATTCAGATAACTCAATAGTAAATAAACAAATAACCTGATTTTTAAGGGAGCAAAGGACTTGAATAGACATTTTTCAAAAGAAGATATACAAATGGCCAAGAGATATATGAAAAGGTGCTCATCATCACTGCTCACCAGAGAAATGCAAATCAAAACCACAATTGATATCACCTCATACTCGTTAGGATAGCTATTATCAAAAGAAAAAAGATAACAGTGTTGGCGAGGATGCGGAGAAAAAGGAACCCTTATACACTGCTGGTAGGAATGGAAATTAGTACAGCCTTTATGGGAAACAGTACGGAGGTTGCTCAAAAAAATTAAGAATAGTGCTACCATATGACCCAGCAATCCCTCTTCTGGGTATCTACCTGAAAATTTTGAAAACATTTCTTTGTAAAGATATATGAACCCCTATGTTCACTGCAGCATTATTTATGGTAACCAAGACATGGAAAGAACCTAAGTGTCCTTCAATAGTTGATTGAATAAAGAAGATGTGATATATAGCTATAGACATATATCACATCTATCTATAGATATAGATATATACAATGGAATACTACTCAACCATAAGAATGGATAAGATACTGACATTTGTGACAACATGAATGAATCTTGAGAGTATTATACTAAGTGAAATAAGTCAGATGGAAAAGAACAAGAGCCATATAATTTCATTCATATGTGGATATAAAACAGAAAACAACAAACGAACAAACAAAACTAGCAGACAAACTCACAGACACAGATAACAGTATGGTGGTTACCAGAGGGGAGCAGGGGTAGTGGGAGGATGGAGAAGGTAAAGGGGTTAAATATATGGTGACGGGAGACTGAACTTTGGGTGGTGGGAACACAATGCAATATACAGATGATGTATTATGGAACTGCATGCCTGAAACTTATATAGTGCCATTAACCAATGTCACCCCAATAAATTTAAGTTTTTTAAAAAAAAGGAAAGCTGTGAAAGAGGCACATGGATGGAATGTATATTATAGGTGCCACCCGATCTGGCATATAAAGAAGACAGAAAATAAATCATCCCCATCACCATCTCAATAATCCCATCCTCCTCTCTTTTATGTTAATCACTTGCCCTGGAAGAATCCCAGAGCTAATCAGTTAGCCAGGTTGCTCTTTCTTTTTTCTTTTTCTTTTTTTTAAAAAACATATATTTTATTGGTTTTTTACAGAGAGGAAGGGAGAGGGATAGAGAGAAACATCAATGAGAGAGAAACATCAATCAGCTGCCTCCTGCACACCCCCTCCTGGGGATGTGCCTGCAACCAAGGTACATGCCATTGACCGGAATCGAACCTGGACCCTTCAGTCCACAGACTAATGTTCTATGCACTGAGCCAAACCGGCTAGGGCTTTTTTCTTTTTTTTTAACAAAAAATTTCAAAGTGGGTTGTATTGCCCATCCTATTGTTTGCTCCTTCCATAGAAATGACAGAATGTTTAATCACAGTCTGCTCTAAATTCCACCACCACCACTAACAAAATGCACACACAGAATTCACTGTCAAAATATTTCCTTCCTTACAGCCTCCCTCTTCTTGAATTCTAAATGTCTATTTAAGAGAATTACCCAGATGCCTATTTGCTGAAAACGAGCTAGCGAGCAATCACCTCGCTTATCCAAAGAAGCCAAGCCCTGTTTGGTTTTTCCATTCCAAAAATAACATAGAAATTTTTAGAGACAGTCGCGTGGCAGGGAACCAAGAGTTGGAATGCGAAGCCTTCCTGTCTCTTGTGGAAGGCCTCTTGATCCTCAAGTAGTTACATTCCAACATCACAAGGAAGCTTAAGGGGCACATACAGTGAAGAGCGTGTTGGAGGCAGCCCCGGCATTCCGCTCCTGGGAGATACCAAGTTTGGTCATGCCCTGGAGAGGTCAGGGCGCCCTGCAAGGTGTGGCCACCACTGTAGTCTGTGAGGAGACCTGGAGAAAAATGAGGTCTTCCTCAAGTTCTTATTTGCTCTGTATGACCTCCTCAAACACCCACCTGGATGCCACCCACTTTCTCCTCACTTCTTAGAATTCAAGACAGTCCACTGTTGCTACTTCACCTAGTGGCAAAGATGCGCATCAATTTCTTCCATTCTCTTTCCCACCAGTCCTTGTTCCCCTTAAAAATGGAAAATGCACAGGTGGCATGCCTCCCTATTTTCTAACAGCACTTACCTAATTCCTCCTTGGGCAATCCTTCCCTCTTACCTAATCAACATTTTCCTTTCAGTGCCCCTTAACCTGGCACAGCGTATGCCCAATTATGTCATTAAAATCTCTCTCTCTCTCTCTCTCTCTCTCTCTCTCTCTCTCTCTCTCTCTCTCTCTCTCTCTCTTTCCTGCCCTCTCCCCACCTCACCCCCATTTGTGAATAAAAAATAAATCAAAGTAAAAACCCTTTCAACAAATGGTGATGGAGCAAACGAAGGCGGGGGGGGGGGGGGCACGGGAGGAACAGATCATTGACCTAAACTTCACACCTTATATAAAAATTAATTCAAAGTGGACCACAGACTTAAATGTACTATTGAAATTATAAATCTTTTAGAAAATCTTTGGACTCTAAGGTTAGGCAAAGTGTTATTAATTTTGACACCAATCATATACTATATATAAGGAGAAATTGAATCTCATCAATATTAAACTTTTGCTCTGTAAAAGTCCTGTGGAGAGAAGGAGAAGGCAGCTATGGACTGAGAAAAAAAATAGTAAATCATATGTTTGATAGAAGTTTAGTATCTAGAACAGGGGTGGGCAAACTTTTTGACTTGAGGGCCACAATGGGTTCTTAAACTGGACCGGAGGGCCGGAACAAAAGCATGGATGGAGTGTTTGTGTGAACTAATATAAATTCAAAGTAAAGGAGCGGAGGGGAGAGCAAGAGAACCCTCCATTCTTTCGGCTCCGCGGGTCGGACAGAAGAGCCGAATGGGCCGGATCCGGCCCACGGGCCGTAGCTTGCCCACAGCTGATCTAGAATATATAAAGAACCATCAAAACTCAAAAATAAGAAGACAACAATCCAATTAGAAAAAGGGCAAAAGTGACACTTGACTGAGGAGGACATATATGTGACCATAAACACATAAAAAGAAGTTCAGCCTAATTATGTCTCAGGGAAATGTAAATATCACTTCACAGCTATCAGAAGACTAACAAATAATAGTAACAACACCAAATCCTAGCAAGGATGCAGTTAACTGGATCACTTATCTATGACTGGTGAAAATGTAGAACAGTATGGCCACTATGGAAAACAGTTTGATAGTTTCTGGAAAAACTAAACATGCAACTATTGTGCAATCTAAGTACCTTCCCTGCCCTCCTCCCCCAACCACCCAACAGAAATGAAAGCATTTCTTCACACAAAATCCTACACATGAATGTTGTAGCAGTTTGTTATCTCCAAACTGGAAACCATCTGAATTTCCTTTAAATTAAACAAACATCTGTAAAATCAGCAATAAAAAGGAATGAACTATTGATACACACAACTTGAATGACTGTCCAGGAAATCATAGTGAGTGAAACAAGCTAATCTGTATGATTCTATTTATGTAGCATTCTTAAAATGATGAAAAATGGAAACAGAGGGAAGATTCGTGGTTGCCAGGGTTTGGGGGTGGGGAAGAGAGTAAGTGCAGTTACAAAAGGGTAACAAGAGAGACCCCTGTAGTAATGGAACTATTTTGTATCTTGGCTGTGGTGGTGGTCACCAGAGTCTATACGTGGGATAAAACTACATAGAATAAAATACACACACACAGTGTGCATGTAAAATAGTGGGATAAAATCTCAAGAAGGTATATCGATTGTATCAATGTCAATTTCTTGGTTGCGATCATGTACTATAGTTACACACGATGTTAGTATTGGGAGAATCCACCTAAAAGGTATATGAATTCTCTGTGTAATATTTCTTGTAACTGCATATACATCTTAATGATCTCAAACTTAATGTAAAAAAAAACATGAGCCTAATCATGGCTGATAAGCATAGTTCAGGGTTAAGGAAACACCTAGATTAATGAAAGGCCCTAAGTTTCTGAGGAAAAACCAGCCTCACTGGAGGGAAGCAGCGTGAGAAGAAATGTCCAGAATGACCTTTGCCCCATGGAGCAGAGCCCAGAGTTATCCTGTCTGGAAGTCCCTAGATTTTCACTTACAAATTACCTGCTTGAGAACAGGTCTAACAGTCGGTAACTCGTTCTGTCCTACCCATGGGAAGAGGAAATGGAGAAAACTGCTCTGGAAGGACAGGTGTCATCCCCACAAAGCCCAGGAGCCGAGGCTGCCTCTCCTTCCTTGGGCGGGTGGTTCTGTTCCGTCTTACCCGGGTTTCCTTAGCTCTGTCCCCTCACTTAGCTCCTCCAGCTCTGAGAACCTGCACAGCTCCACGTGCATCACTCTACACTGGAAGGAGGACTATCCCCAAGCTGGGCAGCTGGCCCCATACGCTCTCTCTGCCTCCCCATCTTCCACCCCAGAGGAATCAAGGTATCCACTGCTGATTTGAGAAGGAAAAGGTGGTCCATCTCTCAGCCAGAGAAGCAACCTACGCACAACTTCAAAGAATGTCCTATCAGTTATTTAATTCAGGCTCAGGCAATATAATTCAACCCATGTGAGCTTCAAGGTGATGATGCCCCTTTCTATGCGTTAACCTTCAGAAGTGGCAGGCTCAAGGAATGGGATGGAGAGTGGTGGAAGGATAGACAAAATGACCACAATATAAATTACTAGGAGGTGTTTTTACATCAGGGGAATGGATGGATTGGGAAGAAAGTGTCACGCTATCTTAGGAAATTAAGTCCCATATCAAAGAGGTGACACCAACAAGATGGCAGTCAAAGAAGTCTCAGTCCCCATTCCCCCAGCAAACAATGATTTAGCAGTTTTTGTATATGATTTAAGCTATCAATTTGGTAGTAACTATATTTTATGGAGGCTTCAGAATAACCACAAAGAAAAAAATCTATAACAGATACATGCATAAAAGACAAAGAGGAAATAATCAAAGCAAATCACTGCAAAAAATAATCAAATAATAAAGGAAGACAGCAAAAGAGGAAGAGAGGGGGAAAAAACAACTACAAAACAGATAGAAAACAATGAATAAAATGACATTAGTAAGTCTTCATCTATTAATAATTACTGGGTTTTTTAAATCCTCAGCTGAGAATATGTTTTTATTGATTTTTAGAAAGGAAGGGAGAGAGAAAGAGAGAGAAAAACATCAATCAGTTTCCTCCCATATGCACCCCAACTGGAGATCAAACGTGCAACCTAGGTATATTCCCTGACTGGGAATCCAACCCACAACCTTTTGGTGTACAAGATGACACTCGAACCAACTGAGCCACTCAGCCAGGGCTGTTAGTAATTATTTTTAGTGTAAATTAACTATACTCCCCAGTCAAAAGGAATGGAAGGGATGAATTAATTTTTTAAAAAGATTTAGTGATATACTGTCTACAAGATGCTCATTTTAGATTTAAGGACACACATAGGCTGAAAGTGAAGAGATGAAAAGATATTCCATGCAAATAGTAACCAAAAAAGCAGAGATGGCTACACTTATATCAGACAAAACAGACTTTTAAGTAAAAAATTGCCTCTAGAAACTATGTAGTTTATTATATAATGATAAAAAGGTCAATTCAGCAGGAAAATGAAACAATTATAAATACATACACACCCAACATTATAATTCCTAAATGTATAAAGCAAATATTGATAGATCTGACAGGAGAAATTGACAGCTATGGAAAGGTAAGTGTTGGCAAGAGTGTGAAGAAAAAGGAACCCTTGTAAACTGTTGATGGGAATGTAAATTGTTACTATGATTATGGAAAATACCATGGAGGTGCCTCAAAATATTAAAATAGAACTACTTTATGATACAGCAATCCTACTTCTGGGTATAGAGCTAAAGTAAATGAAATCAATATCTTGAAGATATAGCTACACTCCCATGTTCATTGAAACATCATTCACAATAGCCAAGATATGGAAACAACCTAAGTGTCTACTGACTGACGAATGAACACATACTGTATATGTATTATCCATACACTACATATATTCATATATATGTATGTATATGTATGTTATACATCTACACACAATGGGTATTATATATGTGTATACACACACACACACACACACACACACACACACACACACACACAATGGAATGTTATTCAGCCTTAAAAATGAAGGAAATCCTGCTTCTTGTAACATGATGAACCCAGAGGCTAACTCAAACATGTCAAACTCACGGCCATCAGGCTGCATGCCTTGTTTATTTGGTCCACGTTAGCCTTTGAGTTTGACATCCTTGGGCTAAGTAAAGTAAACCAGATACAAAAAGGCAACTACTGCATGGTCTCACTTAAACATAGACTCTAAAATAGTCAAATTCACAGCAGCGGAGAGTAGAATGATGGTTTCCAGGGGCTAACAGGAGGGAAAATGGGAAAAAGTTGGCCAAGGGGTATCATGTTTCATTACTGCAAGATGATTAAGTTCTAGAGATCTAACGTGCAGCAATGTGACTACAGTTAATAATACTGTCTTGTATACTTGAAATTTGCTAAGAGGAGAGATCTTAAGGGATGGGTGCATGCAGAGAGTTGAGGAAAGTCCTGCACACCTCCTTCTGACTACCCCATCCCTCCCTCCTGAAGGACAAAGGGCAGGTCTGCATATGCAAGTACTGCGGGAAGTGGGCTGAGAGGGGACCACACTCCTTGTGAGGGGACTCTAGGTGAGACTATCACATTTCCTGGTAGCCAGTTGTGTGTTCATCAATTAGACCCAATATCTGTTGTAGGGAGACAAAGCTCCCCTTTGTGACCCTCCTTCCAACTCCTGGAAGTCCCAAAGACAAGTTAATGCCTACTGATGAGTCTTCTCTGGGCTGGGCTATGTAAGATCCAGGAGAGGGGTCTTTTCAAGCAGATGATCCACACAGGTTGTCCCTGGCACTCAGAGAGCCTTTGCTTCAAGATCCTCCGAGTGACAGATGACGTCTGGTCATTCTCCTCCTGGCCCCTCAGAGCCCACATGAGACACACAGGATCAGGCCCATAAACACAGCACGTATGCAGGGCAGAACAAAATGCCCAAACTTGGCCCCACGCTGCACTTTTGTTGACAACTACTGATCCGTAAAACACTGATGAAACCAAAACTGAAAACGATTGTTTCTCGTCTGGATTTCACATGAAAATATTTTTGTTTCAATCCATGAAAGTGGTACGTGAAAAAATTGCTATAGTTTTTCACTCCCATAAATACATCTGCCCTCATCTCAGAATGCTTTTCTTCTATCACTTCCACTGCCAGGAAGATAACAAAGCCATTTAGAGCCTAGGCGAGGAAGTAGAATTGACCTTGGCACAAAAACCTTTTTGTCAAGTCAAAAGATATAGAGGCTGAGCATATTCTGGACAGTGTCTTTGAATATCTGGTGGACAGTAAGACCAGCACATTACAAGAGCTGCCAGCCCCTCAGCTCAGAGGGTTCAGAGCACAGTATGTGGGTGGGCCTGTGCCAACACGGTGTGCCAGAAAAAGAACCAGGTCACAAAAGCTAAATGTAATGCTTTTGATACCCAGGGGAAGGGTCCAGACAAGGAGTAGGTACGAGTTTCACAGACAAATCCCTGAGGTAATCAGATAGGTCTCGTTTGTTGTCTAATTTTTTTGTTAAACCCTCACCCGAGGGTATGCTTTTATTGACTTTCAGAGCGAAAGAAAGGAGACAGGGAGAAAGAGAAAAATATCTATATGAGAAACATTGATTGGTTGCCTCCTGTATGCACTCCAACCAGGGATCGAACTCACAACCCAGGCATGTGCCCTGACCATAATGGAACCATAACCTTTTCTTGGTGTACAGGATGACACTCCAATCAACTGAGCCACTGGGATGGGGCTGTTGTCTAATCTTTGTCAATAGTATTGCTATGGAAATAGCAGTCATTTGTTTGTTACACTATTTTCAGTCTACCTGATGGTCTAAAACATCGTCTTTCAATTGTCTGGCCATCAGAGAGCTATACACCTGGACTTCAGTCTTCTGGCCACGGCTGGAGAGTCCTTAATGGCATCTACTTCTGTGCCCCTCCTTTCTCACCTTGAATGGCATTCAGAAAAGAGCCCCTTGAAACGACCTATTGTTTTGGAAGGGTGATTGTGAGGACATTGTCTCTTACATTCCACAGGGCCTCCTGGGAATTGTAGGAAAGGAAGTTCCAGGAAAAGTGCTGCTCCTCCTGAATAGCAGGTTTATTTTTAACAATTGTGTGATTGTTATTGACAGCACTGCCCGCTTTGTTTTGACTGCCTCGAAGTTCAGAGTCAACATGTGTGGGCAAAGAGCATGGGACCCTGCAGCACCGCCGTGTATCTGAGTCATCCCTGTGCCAAGCTCTTTTCCTGCACCAGGCTGTCCTCACCCTGATGGTGCCACCATTTTTAATTAATCCTATTTTACTCTACACATCTCCGCAAGCCATTTTAAACACTCTGGGAGGAGAGCTATGGTATACATGAGTGAACAAACAAATTAGATGGGTAACTGACAGAAACAACTTGTTTTAAAATAGTTTTTCCTGTCTTTTTTGTAAACTTGCCTTGTCTGTCTTTAAATGGCCATGTTTACATCATCTGCCATTTGAGGTGTAGAATGTATCTTTAAATGACCACTGATATTTGTTACTTTGATAAATGTGTTCCCACTATTGGACTTCTTCCAAATAATGTGCCATAAAGAGCATCTACTGAATCCTGCGAGAGCATCCTGGGAGCATATCCAAGACAGTGCAGACTTCTAGAGAAAAATATCGGGAGCGCCACCACACCTGGCAGCCGTGAAAGTCAGCGAGCTGAGAAGAAGAACCCGGAGGTCTGAACTAACACATGTGACATGCAGAGAACAGGAGCTGGACACACTTCTCCTTCCCTTCCCACTGCCTCCTTACGCTGGCCACAGTCAATGACCCGCCCGCCTCCTCTGGCCTCGGGTTTCTCCTCAGAAGAATGAGGAGTTGCTTGGTGGTTAGGCCTGGTTATCGGGAGAGACAGGCAGGAGGAGCATGGAGCACTCTGAGTGGGCAGGGCTGGGACTGGGAGCAGTGAGAGGCAGGGTAGTGATGTGCTGCCCACGGTTGTTCTGACCGGCTCAGTGAGGCACATCAGCTCCTGACTCGGAAGCACAGGGACTTTGGGGGAAGAAGGTCTAGGCAAGAGTGGAAACCAGAGAATCTGTTTAAGGAAATGATGCTGTGTGTGAAGACGGAAAGGAATACCGCAGGTCTTAGAGATCAAGCAGTGTTTACCACACTCACATACACTTCGAGTTTTCCTCTCTCTCCTCTCTCCCCAGAACCATTTTTAAAAACTAGACATATCTTTCAAAATGTTTTTATTGTAGTAAACTATACATAACATAACACTTACCATTTTATCCATTTTTACGTGTACAACTCAGTGCCACTAAGCACATTCACATTGTTGGGCAACCACCTCCAGAGGTTTTCTTCTCTCCACCCATCAAACAAAACGCCATTCCCCTCCAGCCCCTGGCAACCACAAGTCTACTCTCTGTCTCTTTGAATCTGACTACTCTAGGTACCTCTAATAAGTAGAATCATACAATTTGGCCTTTTGTCTGTGGCTTATTTCACTTAGCGTAATGTTTTCAAGGTTCATCCATGTTATAGCATGTGTCAGAATTTCTTTCCTTTTGAAGGCTGAATAATAATATTCCATTGTATATATATGATATGGTTTGTGTATCCATTCAACCATGAATGGACATGTAGGTTGCTTTCTCTTTTTGGCTATTGTGAACGAGGCTGCTATGAACATGGTGTACAAACAGACCTTTGCCCTCCATTCTTCAAGAGCACACATCTAGAAGTAGATCTGCTGAACCATAGACATCTCTTTTTTTTTATTGTTTTTATTATGGAAGATTTCTAACATCCACGAAAGTGGACAGGACAGTGTAAATATCCCCAACTATTACTGACCCCTGGCCAACCTTGTTGCATCCAAAATCTCTACTCCCTTCACCAGTAGAGTACCTTAAAGTAAACCAAAGACACCAGGTTGTAATTCATAAATATTTCAGTCTACTTCTAGCAGAAATGATCTATATATTTCTTAGGGAGTAATGTACATTGTGAGCACCAAATTCTTAAACACCAATATGGATATTCACTGAACATTAAACATTATTTGGAACTTTGTTTAAAAGTGACAGCCTTTTAAAGAAATATATTTTGTTATAAAAACTTTTCAAACATACTACAAACTAGAGAAAACTGAACAATGACTCCCCGCCCCCCCACCATGTGCAGATCACCCAGCTTCAATGACTGTCACTTATTTTATTTTTGTAAATATGTTTTTATTGATTTCAGATAGGGAGAGGGAGAGAAAGATAGAAACATCAATGATGAGAGAGACTCATTGACCAGTTGCCTCCTGCACACCGCACTCTAGGAATTGAGCCTACAATCCAGACATATGCCCTGACCAGGAATCAAATCATGCCTCCTAGTTCTTAGGTCGATGCTCTACCACTGAGCCACGCCAGTTGGGCAGTAGTGCTCATTTTAAAAATCTACACATTAATCCTGGCTGGTGTGGTTCCGTTAGTTGGAGCATCATCCCATTCACTGAAGGGTCACTGCTTCCATTCCCAGTTAGGGCACAGGCCTTGTTCAAGGATCCCTGGTGGGGATAGAGAGGTGATCGACATTTCTCTCTCTCTCTCCCTCCCCCTGTCCCCTTCCTCTTTCTTTCTCTCTAAAGTCACTGAATATACCCTCAGATGAGGATTTATAAAAAAATCTAAGCATTACTTTATTCTGACTCTTTAGTCCTCTGGAGGAGAGAACCAGAATGAAATGGAGCTGACAGCAGAAAGAACCCTTTTAGTTCTGGAAAGGTTTATTATTCATCACTAACAGCACATACTTTAAAATGACTGAATCTTTGCGACAAATACTCATAAATATCAGTCTGAGTTCTCAGCCATAATGTGAATTGTGGTTTATCAGAGCTCACTTGTCTTTCCTGCCTGGCTTAATCTTGGTGACTTTCAGCTTTCCTAACTTAGATGGTTATTTATAAAAAGAACAAGTCGACACTTAAATAAAGGCAATGGCTAAGAAGTTAGTATTTCTCCTTTTATCTTAAGCACAGAAAATGTGTGGTCAAGAATTGATGCTGTACAGATGTCTAACTTTTTATTTAATGAGGTATTTGTATAATCTTAGAAACAGATGCACTTCCTGGTTATTGTTATAAATGATTGTATCACTAAGCCTTTGTTGCATAACAAATCACCTCCAAAATTTAGTGGCTTAAAACAACACCATCCAGATGGAAGGGTTTTCCCTATTAGGTATCCAAACTTATTGTCATTGATTCTAAGGATATTTTACCTTTGAAATTAGGCTGCGAGGTCTAACAATCCATGACATTGTGTGATTCCTCTTCACCAGGCAGCAGTCGGGACCTATTTATTGTTGCCTTTACAAAACTGAATTTGATCATGGCTATTCATATTATCATACTTCAGTTGAGTAGTGTCAATGTTGTATGCATGTGTTGAATTAAGCAATCTTTAAAAAGATTCCACTAACCCTAGCTGGTTTGACTCAGTGGTTAGAGTGCAGGCCCACAATCTGAAGGGTCATGGGTTTAAATTCCGGTCAAGGGCACATACCTTGGTTGCAGGCTAGATCCCCAGCCCCCAGTTGGGGCACATGCAGGAGGCAACCAATTGATGTGTCTGTCTCACATCAATGTTTCTCTCTGTAAAAATCAATGGAAAAAATATCCTCAGATGAGGGTTAACAACAACAACAAAAAGATGACACTATAATTCAGTATGGAAATGGGAAGTTACTATGTATATAGAAATTGCGTAAACAGACCAGTTGGGTAGAAAATTGATATTAGTGAAATAAATTTTCATTGTTGAAAAAAACGACCGAGATGAGAGAGAATTTCCTTGCAGAGCTGGGCTTCGTGAGACCTAAGAAAGGATTAGATGACACTCTGTTATATTTTGTAACTGAAATGCATAGAAGAGAATGGCCTATCACATACTAAGAAACTTGGCAAAAGTGTTGTTTTAAGCCACTAAATTTTGGGGTGTCAGAAGCTGGACCAAAAAAAAATCTTATAATCAATAGTTAAGCGTTCCCTTAAGAATTGCTGCATCCTCAAAGCTGCTGGTGGCCCACAGAAAACCTAAACTACCACTGGCTCAACAAGCTACGCGTTTGTTTCTCTGAGATATAGAAGAATTCCAGAGGAAGCCTGAAGGATTGGTAGACAGCATCACAAAGTTATCGGGGATACAGGTTTGTTTAATCTAGTATCCTACTGCTTTCTGCACCTGTTTCTTGTCTCAGGGTCTAATACAGTTGCTTCATATCCAGACATCCTGTCCATATTCCAGCTAGCTGGTTGGAGGAAGAAATGAAAAGGGGCCAAAGGCGAGTGTCAGCTGATTTTCTAGAGTTTCCCAAAAGTTGCCACACAAAACATAGTCACAGAGCCACTCCTAAGAAGCCATCCTTACTAGTTGCAAGGAATGCTAGTAAAATGTCTTTTTTATAGCTATGCACCCAATTAAAAATCAGAGGTTCCCCAGCCAGGTGGCTCAGTGGCTGAGTGTTGACCCATGAACCAAGAGGTCACCAGTTTGATTCCCAGTCAGGGTTTCCGGGCTTGATCCCCAGTAGGCGGTGTGCAAGAGGCAGCCCATTGATGATGTTTCTCATCAATATTCTTATCTCCCTACCTCTCTCTCTAAAAATCAACAGGAAGAAAATAATAAAAAATAAAAATCAGAGATTCCATTATTGAGGAAAAAGAGAAGAATGAATTTGGACAACTGGCAATCTACCCCATCAAAGTTTTCTAATTTATTGGTGTGAAACTGTTTATAGATTCTCTTTTTATTTTTAAAATCTCAATTGTGCAATTATTTTCACTATTTAATATTTTATATTTGTCTTTCATATTCTTTCTTGATCAGCCATGCCAGAAGTTTTCTTCATGTTTTTTTGTCAAAGTACCACTCTTTGGTACTGTTTCCAATTTTATTGATATATATTATTTTCTTTATTATTTCCTTTCATTTGCTTACTTTAGATTACTCTGTTATTCTTTTTCTGACTTCCAAATCCCCAGAGCCTGATTCCATCATTACTGGCAGGTGTGTGCATGGTATGTAGGAAGTATATTCCACGTGGGTCTGGGCATGAAAGAGCGGGTGTGAGCCAGGTGTTTGATCCAAGGATCGAGGTGAGGGGCCTGACCCAGAATACCTGGAAGAAGCTTGAGGAATGCTCCAAACCAGGCAAGAGCCCTGAGCAATTTGAGACTCTGTTCTGCAACGTTCTATCTCCAGCCCCTGTGGCTCTGGAGGGAGGATATGTAGTTAAAGGGAAGGAGGAGTCTGTAAAGTCTGGATTTTTAGGAGAGAAGCACCCCTCCCCAGCTGGCCACTCTCATCTACTTTTAGGCTCTGAACGGAAAGTTACCTGCGAGTCAGTATTGGGAACCCAGGGGGCACTTTGTGTGAACTCCTCTCTAAGGGGTAGCCCACAAGTCCCAGTAAAAGGAAGGGAGCAGAAGCTTCAGCCTCACTCTCCTCTCCTCCCTCTTCCTCAGGTCACCTCTCCCAACCCTGCTTCTCTCTCCTTCTCCCTTCCTTTGGTTAGCATTTCCCCTCCATTGCTAGAGCCTTTTCAGGCCATGGAGTCAGTAAGACACAATCTTACCAACATCCAACATCCAGTGCCTACGGTAACTCAATAAATTCACTCAGAGTATGTGCACCTATGCAATTAATTGTGCTGAATTAATTGAATTTCTAGTGGTGTCACCTCCAGGGACTGAATTTCTAGTGGTGTCACCTCCAGCTTTCAGTCCCCTTCCTGAGGAAACAGGATGAGTGAAGTCTCAAGGGTCCTATGCATAGAGCTCCCCAGAGGTTTGCAAACCTTGTTCCACCTTTGGAATGTCCCTATGTTGACAGCACAAGCCCTCACTTAGGACACTTGGAATGTAACCCTACTGGTCAAGCTGGGAACTCAATCTTTACTCTCACATCTTTGCAGACACCTAGCCCTATCCTTGGCCCCTTGTCCACACATGTTGCTGACGCCCTTTGAACACATCTTAAAACAAGGCCAACTTTGGTCTTTAAGTTTGTCAGAAAATTGAACTGTTTAAACTTAAGATCCCTATCTTGGGGCAGGATATTTTGACATACCTGGTGACTGTGTTTTACCTAGGATCCTTCCTTTGGCCCTCCTTCTTCTTGACTTTCTTTTAGGAATCTTGCAGGGAAATTCAACCAAACATTATTCTTATTTATCATGGTGGAGCCAACCATTGCTCCTTCCCAACACCATCACCTTTTTTTCTATTTCAACCTATAATTATTCAGAGTCTTGGAAGCACCTTAAAATATTCCTTTAGTGGCCTGTGTGCAATGTGGATGCCTGTGTTTTTCAAAAACAATCATATAAAAATTTCCAGTCCCACACTCTTCTAGAACCTTGCCTCTCTCTATCAAGAGGCAGATTCTAGTTAGTCTCCCCTTGAACCTGAGTAGGACTTACGCTGCTTCCATGAATAGACTTTGGTGGAAATAATGATGCACAACTTGCAAGGCAAGTTCACAGGAGACATCACTTCCTCCTGGCTCCCTCGCTGGGAGCACTTGCCTTTAGAACTCAGCTGACATGCTATAAGGAAGTCCAAACCAACTCTGACAGAGAAACCACATGGGAATGTTTGAGTGGAGAAGAACTGGGTCTCTGGTCAACAGCCAGAATCAGCTGCCAGACATGGGGGTGTAGGAGTCCTCAGAGGATTCCAGCCCCCAGCTTTCAAGACCTCCAGCGGAGGTCCCAGACCTCACGGAACAGAGACAAGCTGTCCCTGCTGCACCCTGGCAATATTCCTGGCCCCTGGAGTCCATGAGCATTACAAATGGCCATTTCTACCACTCAACTTTAAGGTAATTTGTTAGACAGCCATAGTAATGAGAACAGAAAACCAAGCACAAAATGTGAAACCTTGCAAGACCCCTTCATTACCTTGACACCTGCAGACTTCTACTCACCCTCACTGTGCCACAGAAGCAATGCGCTGAGAGTGGAGGAACAGCCACAGGAAGGGTTCTGCTGCCCGAGCCAGCTCAGCCAGGAGGGAAGCAAAGAAATGGGAAACAGGAAGGAGACGTGCACAGAAGCATAAGAATACTTGGGAATTGACTGCAGAGTGTACAGAGTGTAATTTGCCCAACACTGACCATTCCTAACCCTTATGTTCTATCTGCTGCAACTCGACTTTTGGCATTTTATAGCCCTCCCTGCTTTTTTTAAGAAAGAAGAAAAAGTATGTGGGGAATGAGGGTTTGAATCAGTACATCCCCCTAGGCCTTGTCATCTCTAGCTTTCCAGCTTCCTTCAAGGCCTCTCTCTCATTCATGCACATCTGCTCCTTATTGCTTAGCTTGCTAAAACCAGAATTGGGGGAATTTAATATCCAATAGTAGTGGCACCATCAGCAACCCTCACCCACATAATCTCAAATCAGCATAATTATTATCAATACTTTTCTAATTTTTGACATGACCAAACGATACAACCACACTTAATCTTATAAAGAGTGTAACTGCAAACCACTCCCAAGTAGTCTGCTGCTTTTTATTCATTTGTAGCTTATCTCACCCTGGGCTCCCCCAAGCAGGGCCCAAAACAAGGACCTGTGTGCAGGTGGTCAATGTGGGAAGTGATCCTATTCCTGGCTTGGGGTTCTTGGGTTCCCTAAGATAGAAATCAAGAAGAAACCCCAGAGAAATTTCCAGACTGATTTTTACGTTTGAGCACAAGGGTGGCAGCCCAGAGGAGAGGAAGGTCCTCTGCACCGGCTTGGGGGCTGGCCCTGCTTGGCCGCTTTAATAAGCTGGGGACAGAGTGGGCTTGCGTGAAAAAGGCGGGCTTTTGCAATTTTCCACATCAGGGTGGGGCGACTTCCTGTCCCAGCTGCACTGCCTGGTGACTGTGTTGCTGCCTTGTGCTGTGGGGACAAGATGGCAGACTGCTTGCTACTGCCACCCCACCAAGGTCGTATAGCCATCAAACCTGGGTCAGCTGTGCGGGCAGGGCAGCAGTTTCAACGTCGGCAATTAGAAGGGGGATAAAATCAGACACCTCTGCATTTTTTTTTAATATATTTTATTGATTTTCTACAGAGAGGAAGGGAGAGGGATAGAGAGCCAGAAACATCGATGAGAGAGAGACATCGATCAGCTGCCTCCTGCACACCCCCTACTGGGGATGTGCCCACAACCAAGGTACGTGCCCTTGACCGGAATCGAACCTGGGACCCTTCAGTCCGCAGGCCGACGCTCTATCCACTGAGCCAAACCGGTCAGGGCACCTCTGCATTTTTGAGGAGGGAGTGAAGGGTGATGGCATTTTTTCTATCAGCTTATCCAAATTTCCTTCTGACCCTCTGGTCTTAACTTGGCTTCCTGCCCACCTGGTATTTTCTGTTGCGGAGCCCACGCCCCTATGCTGTCTCGACCCAGGGAGCCAGAGAAGAGAGAAGGGGGACCTGGACGGCGGATAAACCAATACAAGGGAGCAGTTGAGGCTGCTACTCCAGACAGTGGAGCGTGATTCCATAGGACTTCCTGAGGGGCATGTGGAATTTCTCCCCTGTAGGAGGACACTGGCTAGTATTTGTTGGGCACTGAGAGGCTATGCATTTGCGAACACTCATTTAATCACCACCGCAGCACTGTGAGGCAGGTTTAAATACTCTTCCCCCCGACCCCCGCCGCCCATTTTACAGATGACAAAGCTGAGGCTTTAAAAACAAACTGCCCAAGGCTACCAAATTTTTGCCACTTTACAAAGCATCCATGGTGCAAAGAGGGCAGTGTCATTCGTTGCTCTCAGAAGCTCTTGGAAAATACAAAAATTTGCATTTGCTAAAAAAAAAAAAAAAAATGCAAAAATCCTTTTGGCCTCAAATCAAAAGCCTCTGAGGAAAAAGTCCCCAACTGTACAATAATGATCTGGCAAACTTAGACCCAGAGCTTCCAGCTGGAAGGCCGGCTGAGAAGGAACATTCTCAGGGACCTCTGATAAGCTTCTCCAGCCCATATAATGTGTGTGATTATGCGGCTGACAAGATTTCACAGACACACATGGAACAACAAAACCACAGACCAGTGGCAAACCTAGGCACAAAGAACAAAACTAAGTTTTAGGTCTTTAAGGAAGAATTGGCAGAGAATTGGGTTCCTCGTGGCCCCATTGCTGTCGCCTTCCTTCATCACTCAGGGTCCTATTCTTAGTTTGAGGTATCTCAGTTGTCACTGAGAAGAACTCTCAACTGGCTGAATAATTGCAGGGGCCCAGAATAGATCATGTGAAGCGGGCAGGCGGGAGCAAGCCAGCAGGCGCTGCTAAATTGTTAAGGGAAACTGGGTGGGTAGGAGGGAGGGTCTGAGTATTCCCTGAGGAACCCAGAAACGCCTGTAACAGGGCCTTCCCTTTTACTTAGGGAAAAGACCAGAATAGCTGGTCTTGTTGCAAGAACAATACTTTATGAAGGAGAAGCAAATTCAAAGTACAGAGTTGTTATAAGTTAAAAAAAAAAGTCTTTATTCCTTTTGCCAGATTAGAAAATTAGAAATAGCTTTGTTGTTGTCTTATACTTTTAAAATTAATACATTCTCATCTATATATATAAAAGCCTAAGCGACCACATGACCGAATGATCAATAGACTGGTCGCTATGATGCGCACCGACCACGAGGGGGCAGATGCTTAACGCAGGAGCTGCCCCGTGGTGGTCAGTGCGCTCCCACAGCCAACCTCCCACGGTGCCTCCCCCTGGCTGGCTGGCCCTGATTGGGACTGGGTGAGATGGCCCTGATTGGCTCCAATCACGGCCAGGCCGAGGGACCCCACCTGTGCACAAATTCATGCACTGGGCCTTTAGTAGTTTTACACAGATATTACAGATATCTAGAATTAAAATGCTGTTGTAGTTGAATGAGTGCTGTGCTGGGTATTGGGCTACCAGGTTTTAATTCCATCTTTTCCATTGATTGGCTATGTGACCTTGGAATTCTGTGAACTTGGGAGATCAAAAGCTCCTTATTTCCTCATTGCCTACATTGTTTTAAGGTTCCTTCAAGTTCTAAATGTTTTTTATTCTAAAGCTTAATATAAAAAGTAAAAGGATGTATACTGGCTCAGTAGATGAGAAGTTGAGAATGTGGGATTTATTCATACAATGGAATTCTACACAGAAAATAAACAAATAAGTAAATAATATATATATATATATATATATATATATATATATAGAGAGAGAGAGAGAGAGAGAGAGAGAGAGAGAGAGAGATAACATGTAAATTAGGCCAGGATGCCATAACAGTCACAACCAGCTCAGGAGGAGGGGCCAGGCACGGGCCTGGAGCCAGAGAGAACAACATGCAGGGGGGCCGGAGCAGAGACACAAACCTGCAGGGGATCCCGGCCCCCAACAACCACGCGGCTGCGGCATGCCAGCAGTCCTGCCTCTGCGTGGGAGCTGCAGAGGAAACACCTTTTCTGACCACTCATTGGCTAAGCTTGTGGTACACCACTTCCTTGGGTAATAAGAATCCAAGAAGGTGATCTAGGGTTTTTCCACCTCACTCCTGGAGGAAAAAATGAAGGTCTGCTGCTGGAGGGGCTCAGAAATGTCATATCCTGCCCTAGCTGGTTTTGCTCAGTGGATAAAGCCTCGGCCTGCAGACCGCAGGGTCCGGGTTCGATTTTGATCAAGGGCATGTAGCTAGGTTGCAGGCTCCTCCCTGGCCGGGGCCCAGGTCAGGGCTCATGCAAGAGGCAACCAATCGAAGTATGCCTCTCACATTGATATTTCTCTGTCTTTCCCTCTCTTCCACACTCCCTAAAAATCAATGGAAAAATATCCTCAGGTGAGGATAAAAAGAGAAAGAAATGTCATATTCTATGAAAGAGACATCTTGAAAATGCCTAAAGAAAGTTGACATTTTTTCGTGGTGAAGGGACTGGAGTCCATGTTGATGAAAACACCTTGACGGCTGCGGCGGCTGGCAGTGGCAGCAGCAGCAGCGTGATGGGGGTGGCACCTTCCCCAGATCAGCCCAGTTGCCTCCCACAGTGGATATCCCCTGAAGGTTCCTGGACTATGAAAGGGGGTAAGCTGGGCTGAGGGACACCCCCCCCCCAGTGCACGAATTTCATGCACCAGGCCTCTAGTTGTTTATATTTGAGTATAAAAAAGAAAAGTAAAAACCACCAGTAGTTCCATTATTTACTGTTTGGTGTTTTTCTGTACGTAACAACTGGGATTTGGTACACAGAACTTTCCCCTCTTACTCGTCTACAAGTTCCCCCAAACTGTCTTGGGGATACATTCTCCCACCCTAGTTCTCAGCCGGTTGGTTTAGAGATTGCCTCGCTCTCAGTTACATTGTTGGGTACTCAGTAGCTTGTACTAACCATATAGTCCATCGCCCTGGCCAAGGAATTTGGTTGGGGAATGGTCATGTGACCCAAGATAGTCCAATCAGACTAAAGTTTGTGTATTTTTCTGGGACACCAAAAGAAAGATGCTCTCTACTTGCTACCAGACATGAATAAGGAAACATAGCCCTAGGAACTGTTGACAGCCTTCTTGGAGCTATGAGAGAGAAAGCAACTTGATAAAATGCAAAAGAAAGTGACACCAGGCCCTGCCCAGCTGGCATGGCTCAGTGGTTGAGCATTGACCTATGAACCAGGTCACGGTTCGATTCCAAGTCAGGGCATATATTCGGGTTGTGGGCTCAATCTCCAGTAGCGGGTATCCAGGAGGCAGCCAATTGATGATTCTCTATCATCATTGATATTTCCATCTCTTTCTCCCTCTCCCTACCTCTCTCTAAAATCAATAAAAATATACACTGAGTGGCCAGATTATTATGATCTCTGAATGCATAATTATCTGGCCACTCAGTGTATTTGTATCTCAAATGGGTACCAAAAGTATTCTAGACTTTTGCTGGAGATCAACCACCTATTTGCCCTGAGCTTTCTATCAGCCAGTGCAAAGGGGAAAACTGATCAGGGGCATGATTTATAGTATCTTTGATATCAAATAAATGAGGTACTCAAGAGAAGTACACTGAGTGGCCAGATTATTATGCGTTCAGAGTTCATAATAATCTGGCCACTCAGTGTATATTTTTAAAAAGGTAAACATATTTTTAAGGGGGTTTTGATATATAATGCTATGCTGTCCTGCAGAAATTTATACCAATTTATACTCGAAGAACAAAACATAAGACCATAGGATCTTTGATATCAAATAAATGAGGTACTCAAGAGAAGTACACTGAGTGGCCAGATTATTATGCGTTCTTCACATCCTTCCCCAAGGATGAAAAGTCGTTTCTTGATGTTGTCTTATTTTTATGTCATTAGTCGAGTTAAATATTTTCTTTCTATATTTATTGGCTATTTGTATTGCTTTTTTAGGAAATCATATTCTTTGCCCATTTTTCTATTGGGCTTTCAGCTTTCCTCACTGATTTGAAGGGCAGGTTTGTCTTTTTTAAAGATTAGATTGTGGGTATTAACTACGCAATTATATTATATCAATATCAAGACATCTATATCTGAGCCTTCTAACATTCATTTAAAGTTAGAAAGTTCAGCTGCCATTCCTGATCCTTTCCTTGTTGGTGGGCTTCTCAGAGAGAAAAATGATGGCATCCCAGGATAAGAGAGACCAAGTGGCTGCAATTGAATTGCAAAGACATGGTGGGTGTGGCTTCAGTAATGGGCAGCAGAGTCATCAGGAATCAGCAGTCTGACCCACAGAGATCTTGGGCATGGGCTAGTTGATCATGGTGTCCCCAGAACTGATATAGATGGCTAGCCTTCAAATGTCTAATTTGATTTGTATAAGTCAAAAAGCTTTATGTTTGGTGAAGAGATGTCTGACTTAAATCATCGTAATGTCCCCTCAGCCCGATTTCTAGACATGAGACAGTTCACCCACCCAGAGCCGCTTGAATGAGGGGGAGTCTGGGCCTACTAAGGAGGGAACTTGCCACACCATCAGAAATTTATACCTCCCAGCCTTCCTCCAAGGGACCTGACGCCATTTACAGGTGATGGCAGATTGATTGGAAAAGGGGAAATAATCAGAATTTGTGGGGACTCCTAGTTATTGGCTTTGAACTGATAATACTTTCTGTAGATCCAAAATGCCGTGGTTGCCCACCAGTCAGAGAGGCCTTATTTAGGTCAAGTGATCATGGGGTTCCGGTCTATCTCCTGGTGTTCCCGAACTCACCTACAGTTATAGTTAATTCCCCATTTGGGGAATGCATAATTGGAACTCATCTAAGCAGCAACTGGAAGTCTCCCCAAAGGGCTGTATCTATCTATATCTACACATTTCTATCTACCTATCTATCAATCGATTGATCGATCTATCTTATTACTACTGCTTCTACTACTATAATTAATAATGAGAAAATATCAATCAAACAAGGCACTAATATAACAATAATAATAATAACACCTACCATCAGTTGAATACTACTTGACATCCAGGGGCTGGGGTGAGCTGTATGAGAATAACTGCTACATGGGTTCAGGTTTTTCTCTTAGGATAATGGAAATGTCTCAGAACTAGAGAGATGTGATGCTTGCCCAACATTATGAATGTACTAGATGCCACTGAACTGTACACTTTAAAATAGTTAATGGTTAATTTTACATTATGTGAATTTTACTTCAAATTTTAAAATAATGGTAAACTTTTTACAACTAGTTAAAAAAAAAAGGCAGAGGGACATATGTCATACTTTCAACAATAAAGAACTATAAAAAAAAAAAGAAAGGCTTACATTTGTTGTGCATCTATTATAGTTGACCCCTGAACAACATGTGTTTGAACTGCATGGGGCCACTCATGCTCGGATTTTTTCAAATATACAGTTGGCCCTCTGTATTCACAAGTTTTACATCTGCAGATTCAATCAACCATGATGGAAAAGGGTATGTAAATCTGTGGTTGGGAATTTGCAGATGCAGAAGACTATATCCATTTCTTTAAAAATATATTTTTTATTGATTTTAGAAAGGAAGGGAGAGGGAGAGAGAAATATCAATGATGAGAGAAACATTGACTGGCTCCCTCCTGCACACCCCACTCCCCACTGGGGATTGAACCTGCAACCCAGGCATGTGACCTGGCCAGGAATGGAACGATGACCTCCTGGTTCATAGGTCAATGCTCAACCACTAAGCCACACTGGTCCAGCTGCCTCCATCTGTGTATATATATATATATATATATATATATATATATATATATATATATATATAAATAAAAGCCAAAGCGACTGTTCGACCGTTTGACCAGTAGATATGACACGCACTGACCAGCAGGGGGCACTCAATGCACAGGCATGGAAACATGGAATAGACTGATGAATCCTAAAGGGGATGGGGGAGGAGGGGACAGGAAGAGATTGAATAAAGATCTTATATGCATACTAGAGGCCCGGTGCACGGATTCGTGCACCAGTGGGGTCCCTCAGCCTGGCCTGCAGGGATCAGGCCAAAACCAGCTCTCTGACATCCCCCAAGGGGTCCTGGATTGCGAGAGAACACAGGCCAGGCCGAGGGACCCCACCGGTGTACAAATCCGTGCACCGGGCCTCTAGTTTTATATAAGGACCTTAGCATCCTCAGATTTTTGTATCTGCTGGGGGTCCTGGAACCATTCCTGTGAGTACCAAGGGGTTATTGTAGTTAAATTTGGGGGGAGTGAAAAGTTATACGTGAATTTTTTACTGTGCATGGGGTTGGTGCCCCTAACCCCCAAGTTGTTCAAGGGTCAATTGTATAAGCCAGGCCCCATGATGAGTGCTCACCTACATTATAGCATGTGATCCTCACAATCAACCCTTTGAGATCTGTGCAGTTTTTAATCGTAGTTTATAGATGAGGAAGCTGAGGCAATAACAAAGAAGCTACATAATTAGCCCAAGGTCACATAATCAGGAGTTTTTAGAGAGAGATTCAAACACAGAAAGTCTGCTCAGGGACCACCATTCGCAATCCCCGTGCTATGTTAACTTATTGCCTTTAGAGGCATTCTACTCCCTATGCTCTGTCCAAGAAGAAAGAAGCTCACATGTACTGGTGGTTGGGTGGAGCTAATATTTTTGTAGTTCCTACTCTGGGTCAGTCACTTACATGGATTCCCCATTTAATTCTTACAACCACACTTTGCAGAAAGAACTACTGCTATGCCCATTTTACAGATGAGGAACCTGAGGCTTAGGAAGACCAGGAAACTTACTCAGGTCACAGGCCCAATGAGTAGACTGCAGGCAGATCAGCTGAGACTCCTGCCCTTGCTCTAAGCTGAGGATGGAGGTCACTAGCTCCATGGGAGCCTCTCAGGCTGTCTTTCACAGGACCCCTTCCCTTGCTTAGCTCAATCATCTGTGCAGCAAACAAGAAGGGATGTCTAGAGAGAAGGCACTCACCTCCCCTTCCAGGCCCACAGAATGAGCACTGCTATCCTTCCATGCGACCCCCTTTCTGCCCAGTTAGTCCAACTACAGAAGACTGCAGAGTTGGTTTCCTTTCCCCTCTGTCATGTGCATATCTACTGATGGCTAAGTATTGACTTATTTATGAGATGTTAATTAATTTAGGCCTGAAGGGGAATACAGGCACAGAGACAAGTCCTGCAGCTGGGCCTGAAACTATTATCAAATCTCCTGATGATGTACTAGACAATATTACCTCTTGAGAGAATTTTTCAGAATGCATTTCCCCAGACAGGGTCCACAATTCTGACCTCCCTAATAAAGATGGACTGCTGTTACGGGCATTGAGGTTCTTGGGTTTCCCAAGAGGGACCTGGAGAGAAAACCCCAGAGAAATTTTCAGATGGACTTTGAAGCTTATGTTCGAGCACAAGAGAGGCTGCCCAGAGGAGAGGAAGGTCCTCTGCACTAGCCGGGGCTGGCTCTGCTTGGCTGCTTTTATAAGCTGGGGTCAGAGTGGGCTTGCGTGAAAAAGGAGGGCTTTCAGAATTTTCCATTTCAGGGTGGGGCAACTTCCTTTCCCAGCTGCACTGCCTGGTGACTATGTTGCTGTCTGTGCTGTGGGGATAAGATGGCAGACTGCTCATTACTGCCACCCCACCAAGGTCATATAGCCATCAAACCTTGGTCAACTGTGTGTACAGGTCAGCAGTTTCAACATCAGCAATTAGAAGGGAGATAAACTACCTCTGCATTTTTGAGTAGGGAGTGGAGGGCTGGTGACATTTTTTTTGGTCAGTTTATCTCAACTTGGTTCTGACCACCTGGTCTTAACTTGACTTCCTGGCCACGAGGTATTTTCCATTCCTGGCCCATGTCCCTGTGCTGTCTTACAGTTGGCACTCGGAAATCCCATTGAGTCCTTATTCAGCTGAGCTTCAGGAGGTAATTTTCTAAGCAACAAAAATATACCTGCCACCCTTCCCCAAATATCTACTTCTTATTCCAACCCATTTAATTTGTAGTAGCCACAGAGCACAGGGCCTGACAGGGTGTTTCCCTCCAGGGCCAGCTGAAATTTCTGGCCCATCTGGCAGAGTAAGTTGCAAACCTGCAGGGAGTTGAGTTCCTTCTGCAGGTTCAGAACCCTGGCCCGCCTTGCAGCTGCGCGCATACTTGCACAGCTCTAGGGTCTGGAAGACGAATGGGGAAGCAGAGGAGAGGTGAGCAAGGGTCTCGAACTCAGTGCCTTCAGCCAGCATGAAGGCTGCGTTAGTGAATGAGGCTGGTAAGTGCTGTCTGTTTGGGGCAGCTGCTACCTAGCTCTAGCCTATGGTTGTCGTGCAAAGATGTGGGTCCAGAACTGCCAACTATACCATTTTTTAAAGAAAAGCACCAAATCTGAATGGGTATGTAAAATCTGCCTATTTTTAAATAAATAAGTGAAAATGTTATGGCCCGGTGCAGGTCAAACAAAACATATTTGTGAAATAGATTAGTTCCATGGGTTCTGGCAATTTGCAGACTCAGTTCTAAAGTGCTATTTTTTTTTTAATTTTTAAATAAAAAAGTATACAGCCCTAACTGGTTTGGCTCAGTGGATAGAGCATTGGCCTGCGGACTGAAGGGTCCCAGGTTCGATTCCAGTCAAGGGCATGTACCTTGGTTGCGGCCACATCCTCAGTAAGGGGTGTTCGGGAGGCAGCTGATGGATGTTTCTCTCTCATTGATGTTTCTCGCTCACTATCCTTCTCCCTTCTTCTCTGTAAAAAATCAATAAAATATATTTAAAAAATAAAAAAGTATACAAAATGATCAACCAACTATTTCGAGAGACCCAAAGAAGGAACTTTTAGATGAAAAGGAGGAAGACTGGACTTGAAGCAGAACACTTTGTTTTCAATCCAAACCACACTTGTGCTTCATTAGCTGAAGGATTTGAGCCAGCGGCATAACTAAGTTCTGGGTTACTAAGAAAAGCAGTGTTGGCACTCCTGCCAGCTTACCATGCAGTGCTGTTACGAAGAACAAAGCAGACGATCAGTTCAGAAAATTCTCATGCAAATAAAGGAACTTACAATGTACAAAGACAATAGGTCACATTTAGCACCCAGTGACTGTGTTTATCTGCACACAGACACAGTCAATACATATTTTTAATTGCCTTAGCTGGCCAGAATTCCTGCTGTAATCCAAATTTAGACAATTAATCTTTTTAACACACTACATAACAGTTCGTGTGACTATTAATCATAATAATTCACATGATGACTAATTAGTGCTAAAACTATTGATTAAAGTTTTCTGACTCAGGGTAATTTACATGGTAATGTGTCAATTTTGATCTGGTAGAGATGCATATATGCAAATAATTTTTATCTCATAGAAAAGATACCTACAAAGGTTATCTATCCTTTACTCTGCTGTAGATAATAACTAGTTTTGTACTTAACTTAGAATTTTTATTCTAATATCCTTAATTGCTTACATATACCTGGTTCCTCAAATGTTCTTTAAACAAGTCTTAACATCTTACTGGTTCTTTCATTAAGTAATGGGCTCCATAAAAGCTTTGACATGTGTTCCTTTTATGTTTGCATCAGAATCATAATTTTATCCTTTTGCAAATTATATTAGCCTGTCCTTTCCTAGCCAAACAAAGTTCTTAGCAGATTTCCTCAACTGGTTTTACTAATATTCTCCAGTTTATATCAGCGGTGTGTTGAAGTTTAAATTGGGCATGTCTTTTATCACTGCCCTGCTTTTGTGATAAAAGACAGACATTGCATTCCAATTCATTTCTCCATTCATTCCACTTTTACAACAACATTTTCTAAATATATGGGTAAGGCAGAGGTGGGTGGGTGGGTAGGGAGAGATTAATCAGGGAATTTATATGCACATACTTTATCGATTTTTAGAGAGAGAGAGGAAGGGAGAAGGAGAGAAAGAAGAGAAGAAGAGGGGAGAGGGAGAGAGAGGGAGTGGGGCGGCAGGGGGGGGGGCGAGTAGGGGAAAGAGAGGACAAGATTAATTTTTTGTTCCACTTATTTATGCATTCAATGGTTGCTTCTTGTATGTGCTCTGACTGAAAATCAAACCCATAACCTTGGCATATCAGGATGATGCTCTAACCAACTGAGCTACCAGGCCAGGGCCATAGTCTTTATTTTAATCTCACTTATTTCACTGAATATTATTTTTAAATATCAAATAGTTTATTTTATTGGGATTTCTCAACTATAATTCTTGAATCCCTTATTTTTGTTTTCTTTTTTAAGATTTTTCTACTTGTTAAAATTAAACTTACTCTTTATTTAAAATAAATTATAAGTATATAAATATGTAAATATATAAATGTATCATAAAATCTATACCTGTGTGTAAATATATGTAATTCTCCCTTCTTCTGATAGGTTGGTTCATTCATTCATTCATTCATTCACACTTCAACACTGGACAAGAAGTAGGGCTGCAGTGCTGGCCTATAAGGTAAAGGAGATGGGGTATTGTGATGGTTAATTTTATTGTCAAGTTGTCTAGGGCAGTAGTCGGCAAACTCATTAGTCAACAGAGCCAAACATCAACAGTACAACGATTGAAATTTCTTTTGAGAGCCAAATTCTTTAAACTTAAACTTCTTCTAACGCCACTTCTTCAAAATAGACTCGCCCAGGCCGTGGTATTTTGTGAAAGAGCCACACTCATGGGGCCAAAGAGCCACATGTGGCTCGCGAGCCGCAGTTTGCCGACCACGGGTCTAGGGGAAGCCACAGGGAGCACGTTATTTGGTCAAATTTTATTCTGGATGTTTCTACAGGGTGTGTTGGGGAATGAGGGTAACATCTGAATCAGTGAATTTGGAGTAAAGCAGATTGTCCTCCATATGTGGATGCGCCTTATCTAATCAGTGGGAAGCCTGCATCAGAACCTTCCCAGAGCAGAGCAGGAAGGATCCTGTGGGCAGGCAGCCCTCTGCACTCAGACTGCGGCTTCCCTGGGCCTCAGCCTGCAGGCCGACCTTGCAGATTTTGTATTTACCAAGCTCCAAAATCAAATGAGCCAATCAATTCCTTAACTCCCTCACCCACCCCCCCACCCCCGCCCCGGAAAGTCACTTGGGTTTCAGATTAAGTCACTGAGTAGGGGAAACATTTCTCTAGAGAACCCCACTTATATAGGCACGGAGGCTCCCCTCCCCTTCTCCCTGGGGATAATCCTCCGGTTCCTCTCACGTCTCTCCCAGCCCACGCTAGAGCAGATAGAGAAAAACCTCTCACCTTGGAGGCCTCGGTGGATGCAGAGCCCAATCACCATCAGTGTCAGGGCACCTCCGCCCTCATCCTCGGCCTTGCACCGCTGGGGGCTCCGTCCAGTCTTCCAGCTGCCCCTCTGTACTCTGCTTGAGGGAGGATGGCTAGGACACCTTCCTCCACCAACGCAGGCACGCATGCGCACACAGAGCTGCCCGACAAGCCTGAAGCCAATTGGTGAGCAAATAGCCCAGCCCCCCACGGCCTGGGTGGGAAACTCCGAGGCACGTGTTTTAGCCGGTTCACTTGCGTTTCTGGGCGGGCTTAAATGCCGTTTTCCCGTTGTGGAATCTCCTTGTACTTCCCAAACAAACGCCTTCCACTCAAAGCCTGGTCTTGGGGTCCGCTACCCAAAGGAAGACCTGCCCAGCTACCCCATTACTGCTGTTCATTCACCAAACAAAATCGGGGTTGAGTGAAACAGTAAACTGAGGGATGGGCGCCAAGTTGTGCACCGCTTCTCCAACTGGCGGAGACCGAGCGCGCTCGTGAAGTGTGGCTACTGCGCAGACTCCGGAAGCCTCGGAGCAGGGCAGGTGGGGGATGTGGCCCAGAGACCTGCGGGGAGTGCAAAACTTCAAGTGTCCTGTGTTCCGTCCTACAAATTCGTGTGAGGTTTACCTTATGTTGCACGATCTACCCTGTATTGCTACCCACCCCACCCCACCGCCAATCTGATTTTTCCGGGATGATGGATACAACCTTCCCTTGGGGCTTCATGCATGTCGTATTGTTACTTGGGAGGCCTTTGGCCCTGGATACTATGGAATTGATCTCTGGCTTAGGTTAGGCCGGACTGCAGAGTGGTGTTTCTACACTTGCAGCTTTGGGTGCTTTCTCCAGAACTTTTAATTTTTTAAAAATATATATATTTTTATCGATTTCAGAGAGGAAGGGAGAGGGTGAGATAGAAACACGATGAGAGAGAATCGTGGATGGGCTGCCTCTGGGGGTCAAGCCCACAACCTGCGCCTGTGTCCTGGCTGGCAATCTGACCGTGACCTCCTGGTTCATAGGTCGTCGCTCAACCACACCAGCCTCTCCGGAACTTTTACTGAGTGGCCCTTGGAATTGTGCTACTGCCCTGCGTGGAAGATCACAGTAAAAAAACGGACCTCCAAAATCATCCTTGCCAAGTGTCCGTGACTGCATGATGCAACCTAAGACCCCACGGAATAAAAATAATGAGGGATGGGAGGAAATGCTCGAACAACTTTCCCCTCAGGGACATTCTGAATCAAGTTGCATACCAGCCACGTCTTGTGCCCACAGTGGCCTCGAGAAAGCAGAGGAACCCTGACAGCGTGCATAGTGAACACTACCCTCACTCGTGGCTTTTCCTCATGCACCTAGCACCATTCCCCCCCGCCCCCACTTTTTAAAAATATTTTTATTGATTTCAGAGGGGAAGGGAAATGGATAGAAAAGTGCATGAGGGGAATCATCAATCAGCTGCCTCCTGCATGCTCCCACCGGGGATCTAGCCTGGGATCCAGCCTGAGATCTGGGTATGTGCCCTGACCAGGAATGGAACAGTGACCTCCTGGTTCATGGGGCCAAGGCTCAACCACTGAGCCACACCAGCTGGGCGCATCCTTTTTTTTTTTTTTTTTTTTTTTTCTTAATTCTACTCCACATACATTATAGGCAGCCTTCAATCCTTCCCAGAACAAAGCAAAATATGCATGAGAAAGGGGTGGGGCAGGCACTGGCTGTCCATAGGGCACACTAGAGGACATTCTGGAACACAGGCCTTTGCCTGTCTGCTCCACTGAAGGTATCATAAAAAGTGCTGAAGCCAGATGACAGCCCAGCTCCTGCTGAAAAGCCTCCCCCTCTCCTCCTGTCCCTGGGTGTGCAAAAGGGCTCTTTCCTGTAACTAAAGGGCATAAGCAAATTAAATCATCATGTATCTAGTGTATTTTTTTTTCTACCAAAGAGGTGGCTTTTATTTACTAAATAAGCAGATTTGAGTCAGTGCCGGGAGGACTTCTCAGAAATTTGAGGTACTGCACTAAGTGGTTTATGAATTATAGCACCCGTATTGATAGAGACACCATCAAGGCTGTATCTCTCACTCAGTTAGGAGTAAGCTGAATTTCTAACTCAAATAAACCACCAGCTGAACACCTTGGTGCCGTTAATATGATCAAGGACCCTTAATGGAATTGAGACTCTTTTCCTTTCCTAAATTCGTGTACTTTGGATCCATACAAGCCTAAATTCCTAGGCCGTCTTGCTTAAATTCTAAACATACAACATTTTAGCCTTTAAAGGGTGACTGTAAGAGTATAAACCGATGCAACTTTTCTAGGAAGCAATTGGCAATAAACATGAAGAACCTTAAACATGTTGCTATGTTTTTGTTTAGTTAATTCCACTTCTGAGAACCTACCTGCAGAAAGGGACTGAAATGCTGATCACTGATGTATAAAAATGGATTATATACAAAGAGGTATATTTCAGGTAAAAGAGGCAAAAACTGGAAACAATCCAAACAGCCAACAATAGCAGAACTGTCTACTTAGGAAGCAGTGACACAATGTATTACTTTAGTTATTAGCAATGATGTTTGCATGAGTTTTAACGACCTGAGAGAAATGTTCGTGACAGGATATTTAATAGAAAAGAACTGCAAACACAAATTATAACACAAATATACATACACACAGACATCCACAAATATACAACTGGAAGAAATGCACCAACATTAGCTGAGGGATGGGATTATGGGTAATTTTTATTTTGTTTTTATATGTCTCCATTTTCCAGTGTTCAGCAATGGGCATGTGCTCACTTTTATGATCATTAAGTTGCATTTAACAAAATGGGAATTAGTGCAGAAATCCACCATAAAGCAAGTTATTGATTGCAATGTCCTCCTTTTTATTAAATTACAAAACTGTTGTCAATACACACTTTTGGGGGGAAAATGTGTTTGTCTCAAGTATGTGCTTTTGTGGAGCACAAACAAAACATTTCTATACCATTTTCTTGGTCTTCAAGCCACTTAGCACTGGTAGCCAAACAACCAAAAATAGCTATTATATACAGTCAGAATTTATGGAAAATACTAAAAAAGACAGATGCCTCAAAAAGAGGACATGGTTCAGAGAAAACCACAGCTCTTAAACTGGCATAAAAATTTAGTTACAACGTTTTAGTCCTTTATGACTTTGCATAAAGCTTCAAAGGAAGAACATGTAAGACACTTCTCATCAAAGGCACTTAGCGTGTAATAAAATACTTCTTTGAATTTAGTTGGAGTCCAACAGTATTTTTATTCCTTTTTTTTTTTTCACATTCTGTCTCAGACTGAAACAGTCCTTGAATACAGCTATTAATGAAAATAGTTATCACTTCTTAATATACATGTTAAAAATACACACAATTAATACAGATTTTGGTCCACTGAAGCAGGGAACGGCATCAAACATAGTTTCTCTCTTAATTCTGAGCAAAAGCCACAAACTCCCCCAGACCCAGTCCCACAAATAGAGCCTTCACAGTTCTGAATCTGTGTGGGTTGTCCCCTGGGCTCCCCACGAGGAAGCGGGAGCTCGGGTTCTCCCCACATCTCCATGGTGCGTTTTAGCTGGACAGAACAATCCATGGCTCTGCAGGAGTGTTGCTCTGAGGTGGTGACATCAGGGTATAGCAGAGCCAATTTGCAGACATCTATAATTCCGTGTCCCGGTATCGGGAGGGCTGACCGTAGTAACCACGCTTTGAGTGTTCTGACAGCTGCTGGCGGTATTCTTCCTCCTCCACATCACTGCCGTAGCTTCCTCTGGCATCCTGGTAGAGTGCGGAAGGACTCTTCTGTGGTACCAGGGGTCTGAAACAAAAACAGTGGGAGGGTTAAAGGCACAGCAGGTAGTCACCCAAGGTAGATTGCTTACCTTGGGGCCACACTCTGAGCTGACAAACCAGGGGCACTCCTGGCCCCGCTGCAGGTTCCCAGAGTGGGGATGGGAGTAACAGGTAGGGAGGGAGGAAGCCATCTAGGTGCTCCTTGGCCTAATAATTCTCAGCTGGACCAGGGGGTGCCTTCCCCATCCCTAAGTTATTGGCCTCAAGTGCCACGGTTGGATTGGTAAAGAAATTTGCCCCTACTTTTCTTCTACTGCCAGGGGTGGGCAAACTTTTTGACTCGAGGGCCACAATGGGTTCTTAAACTGGACTGGAGGGCCGGAACAAAAGCATGGATGGAGTGTTTGTGTGAACTAATATAAACTCAAAGTAAAGGAGCGGAGGGGAGAGCAAGAGAACCGGATAGAACAGCCGGATCCGGCCCGCAGGCCGTAGTTTGCCCACGGCTGATCTAGACTCTAGCTTCCTGTCAGAACAGCCATAAGAAATGATTATATATATATGTATATATATATGTGTGTGTGTGTGTGTGTGTATATATATATATATATATATATATATTTTTTTTTTTTTTTGGCCTATTCTCGGAATCAGGAAATGATCCAGTGTCAAACCTCCATGGGAAGACACTGTTGGTAATTCCTAGTGTTTATGCAGCAATTTTTAAATGCAGCATCTTACCCACATCCAATTGATTGTCATCTTCCCTTCAGATCACAATTCAGCTAGGTGATGCAAAGGAATTAAGGAGCTTGGCTAACAGCCAGAAAACAGTAGCAACAAAACGGGGTAGGCCCCAGGAATTTTGCTCATGGGCTATCCTAACACAATTTAACATATCTGTGCTCCAATGTGTCAAGGGAAACTGACTTGAAATGCCAATGATTATGCTTTGTCAGAGAGTTTTAGCACACATGCAACATTACCATGAATAACTGACGGTGTAATCTGTACAATTAAATTTAGCTAAATAAATAGGGCAAATTGTTGATCAGGAGGGAAAA
Source organism: Plecotus auritus (assembly GCF_963455305.1). Taxonomy (NCBI): domain Eukaryota; kingdom Metazoa; phylum Chordata; class Mammalia; order Chiroptera; family Vespertilionidae; genus Plecotus; species Plecotus auritus. The sequence continues at coordinate 140,396,158 of NC_137776.1, read as the reverse complement.
CGTCTTCTAGGTACTTTGAAATGCAGGTGAAGAAAATTCTTCCCCAGGAGTCCAAGTCCCAGGTAAGCCCCTCTTGCAGACCTATACCTGCTGAGCAGCCCTTACCTTGTGAACTGGGGCGAGCCAGGCTCTGGCTTGTGGGTTTTGATTGGAACTGCATAAATATCAGGATGCTTCTGAGCAATTTCAATCTGTGGTGATTAAGAAAATAAAAAAAAAAAGAGGGAAAGAATGAATCACTAGACAATCAGCTTGCTAATTTCCTGCTGGTCCCATTTTTCCAATCCCACTTTAAGGAGAAGAGAAAAAGTAGAAGCAACCTCTGTTTCCATGCTTTTGTGTGATGCCTAATGGTACAAATAGGAAAAACGTTTTAGGCAATGAAATTCTACCACGTGCTACAACATGAATGAACCTTGAGGACATTATACTAAGTGAAATAAGCCAGTCACAAAAGGTTGATTATATGATTCCACTTAGATGAAGTTGCCAGTGTAGTTAAAATCACCGGGGGGGGGGGGGGGGAATAGAACGGTTACCAGGGGGGGATGGCAGTGTGTATGAAATGGGAAGTAACTGTTTAATAATATATACAGAGTTTCAGTTATGAAGGATGAAAAAGTTCTGGAGATGGATAATGGAGAGAGTTAACACAAGAACGTGAATGTACTTAATGTCAATGAACACTTAAAATGATTCAAATGGTAAATATTATGTTGTACAATTTATTTATTTTTAAAGAATAGTTTATTGATTTTTAAAAAGAGAGAGGAAAGGAGAGGGAAACATCAATGTGAAAAACATCAACTGGCCGCCCCCCCAACCCCCACACCAGGGAGACCACAACCCGGGCATGTGCCCCAACCTCAAATCGAACCAGGACGCTGCCCATCCAACGGAGCCACGCTGGCCAGGGCTTTGTTATGTGTGCATTCTATCACAATACAAGAAAAATGCTAAGAAGCCCCACTTTTGTGGCAGACTTAAATGATGAGAACGCTCACATCCACTGGGCTGAACATGCTCCACACACTTTTCCCTAAACTCTTCTTTAACTTTTGAAAGGTTATGTTTGCACATGGCACAAAAATACAAACAGTATCGCAAAGCACAATCTGTGGGCCTATCAATTTTAGAACCCGGAGTTCACCAGGTTTCTAAGGCAAATCTGGGAGCAAATGAAAGCTCAGATACCAAACAAACATAACAAATGTTTTAACAAAAAATAACTTCGGAGAGGCACTGCTTCTCTTGTCACACTTTCACTCTCCAGAGCCCAACATAAAGCTCTGAAATACAAAAAGCAGAATCTTATTCACCTACACCATTAGGTTTTCTTGATTAGAAGAAAAAGGGATGCACCGATAGTTGACAATTTGGAAATGACACACACCGAGGACGTGCCTTTAGTATCATGTATGCAAATATCCCCTTTATGTTTGTGCCGTGGAAAAAGGACTGAAGCATTTTATTGAAATGAAATTTACTTAAAATTCCTATTGTTGGCATGCTGAAGTAACCCAGTGGTTCAAAACAATTACCCTTGCATTCTGTGCTTCCTGGAGCTCTTGCATTCTCTGGAGTCTCGCCTTGTGATCCATCTTCTCAAATATTTTTACTTTGCCCAGGACAGACTTGGATGCGTTATCTTGCTCCTCGCTGCCCTCTCCTGCCTCCTCACTCTCTGGGGGAAGGACTGGAATGGAGGGCTTCAATATAGGCTTGCAGAAGGTAGGTTTTGCTGCAATAGGAGGAGGAGGACCCTTGGCAGATGCCCCGGGAATTTCGTTACCGGCAACAGCTGGAGGGGAGTTTGGCATGTATTCATAGGATCTGGAGTAGTCAAAGGAGTCTTCTCTCTTCTGGGTCCTGGCCTGCTGAGAGCAATGACATATTTTCACCTTAGGCTTTCATTTTATTGTCACATCGATATTAGTGATTTAATACACTCCATTTCCTGATCAGTTTCCATAGGCGGTCAACAAAGAATCAAATAGGGGAGGGCCAACAGCCATTGGCCGGGCATCCCGATCCCTTCCTCACTTCCTACAGAGGAGTATTGAGAGTTCTGCAAACCCGCTGGGAAGTGCTGGGCGCCCTGCACGTACTAGGGGTAGATCAGACTTAATGTCACTCAAGAGAAGATTGACATTTTGGAGAAGACCTCAGAACCAGTCAGACTTCAGGATCCAAGAGTGGATTCCTGAGTCCATGCCACACGGAGGTACATGCCCTGGCTCGAAGGTGAGGCCATGAATGAGACTGGCGTAGGGAGCAGGGAAGACATATCACGCTTGTGGCCACTTTCCCTTGATACTTGGATCCTAGATCTGCTTGTACGTTTTCATTGATATATCTTATGAGGTCATTAATTACTTCTGATAGCTCACACGATCATTTATTACTTTCTTCTCATCTAAACTATTGAGTGAAATAGACAAACGTCATTGGGTTATAAGGAAAAACCTATAGTCATAGCTTTGATTCGGAAAGAGATAAAGAATCATATGACATACACCCATGGGGTTCTTATGTTGATTTTTTTTTCCTGGATAATGTCTTACTTAAAAAATAAATTAAGCTGCCCTCATAATAAGAGGCATTGTAAATAATGGTGGTGGTGGTTTTCTTTAGCAAATCATCAGTAAGGATTTTAATGGTGAATCTGAATCAGATTGTGGACAGAAAACTCTAATTGGACAGAAAAAGAAAAACAGTCTGAGTTTGGTGATTCTGGGCAAGCAGTATTTGTCAAACCTTTCTCTTTCTCCATCAATTAAATAATTTAAAAATACTGTTTTAAAATTGTACATTCTCCTAAAACCTCCTTTCCCTCCTTCCTATCTTTTCTCCCTTCCCTAATTTTGGGGCTCACCCAACAGGCCAAAAGGCAGGTTCTAATAGAGAAATAGTGAGTTAAAAACACAATTCCACACCATCTTATTGTGTGTGCTCTTCCCTGGCAGGGAGCTCCAGGGATGTCTGTCTCCTCTTCCTTCCCATCCTGGGCTTCCCAGACACATACCTTGGGCGGCTCTGGTTTGAATGCCGGGGGTGGACTATTGTCCCTAAGTTGATCTCTGCTAGTAGCCCTCCTCGTCTGAGCTCGTGGCTCTGGGCTGGGCTTCCTTATGCTCTACAAGACACAAAGGTTCATTCACAGCAAGAACATCACAGCAGAGAGAAAAGAGCTCTCGTCTGCTCTGCTGGAGTTCCAAGCACTTGTGTGAGTTCAGAATTTGAGGTTCACACCTTCCATAAAAATCCCTCACTTGCATACGCTGAGACACTGACTCAGTGCTTCTGTACTGAAAGGGCAGAAACCAGGCATATTCCCATGAGCAAATGGTTGATACGTTTTTTTAACTAGATGTATCCAGTGTAGGAGTCTCCCCTTTAAAGTACAAAAAGTCTAAAATCTCTTTTGTCCCTTAAAGCTTTTAGCATTTTTAAGCATTAGCTATCTGTATCTATAGAGGGAGTTAATTTATTCTTTACAACTGGCCCAGTGTATATACTAATTTTTTTGTCATGGTAGGTTTTATCCCCCTATCCTTCACCTTAATTTTTGGTACTTCTATTTCATAAAGAATAAAATCATTCCCTGAAATGAGTGAAGTTGCTAACTGGCAGTCCATAGCCATCATTATCCAAAAATATGGATAATCTCATCTCCAAAGTCATTATCCCAATGTTCTCTGAGGTACAACTAATAACTGCTTTGGTCCTAATTCAGTGCCTAACGATGTGATTTCTAGGATCACTGAAGCTGTCTTTACTGGCCGGTGGATGCACAGTACATGTGATTGTGTTTTGATCATGAACTCAATTCAAAAATTGAAATACAGGAGAAGGAAACTGATGGGGAAACACTCAGGAGCTTTGGCAAGATCAGAAAGGTTAAAGGGAGGATGGAGAAGAAAAAGCAGGGATACATACCTAAGAGTACAGAGAGGCCTAATCAAAGGTTACAAGTAAATACAACAATATTGTCTTTTAAAAATAATGTTCCACCTGCAATTTGGACAGCCGGCCCACAAAGCTTTTCAGTTTGTCCATCATGTCTCCAAGGCCCCTTAGTTCCTGTCCTGCTTCCCCATGGACCACTATCACAACCATGCAGGCATTGCCTGGGAATGAGAGCCTCCCTACACGCCATCTGTTCCAACCCTTAGGAATACCTTCCACAGCACCCTGAATCAACGGTTGTCCAGAAGAATTCCAGTGAAACACCAGAACCTCCATTTCCTGCCCGTGGCCTCGCAGCCCGGGGCCTGCCTCGCCTCACCTCCTCATGCTGCACCGGCTCTGAGGAGCGGGTGATGGAAGACACCAGCGGCTCCTCAGCTGGCTCATCCAGCTCATTGTCAGTGTAGGCGCCTCCTTCGCCGTCGGTGTCTTCAAAGTCACTGATGAGGCGGCTGTCGCAACTCAGATAGTCCGCGCCCATGGCGGTTAAGTAGGACATGCGGTCTTCAGCGTCATCATCCAGCCCTTCCATCTAGAGGAATTTGTTTTGGAGGGTCAGTGGGTGTGACATGGCTCCTGGGAGTGGGGACTCAAGAAAACGCCCAAGGGCACAGCCAAGTGACTGAAACCTTGATGGGGTCTAGACGGGGAAGTCAACTTTATTCTCCTGAAATCACTTGGCTTGAAATGACTATGTTCGTTTTTGTGCAGGGACTCAAATTAGGAACCCTCCACCCTATCTATCTTTGCCACCATCCATCTTATACAGCGCTACTGAGTCATGCCTCCTCAGACTGCTGGCTTTGTCTTCCAGAATCGGGCTTCTCTTCAGCTTCTTCGGCTGGTACTTCTCTCCTAGTGATAAATGCCTTGTGCTACACACCTCTTCACGCAGCCACAAGATTATCAAATCCTTGAGGGCAGAACCTCTGTCCTGCTCAACTTGTTGTCACCACCACAGAGCCTTAGCGGACTGTACGCACTCAGGAGATGCTAGACACCCTGACTAAACGTGCAGCTCCCGAAGAGCAAGACTAGGGCTCAACAATCTCATGGGTAAATGGACTCATTTCCACAACGAAACTGTCCCTCTCGGCTACCTCAATTCAGCTGGACGACAGAAGACTATCCCCAAAGGCTCCTGGAACCACAGGAAATTCTATACTCCCTCTGCATCCTCCCTGCACAGAGCTGTGCATCAACATCGTCCACAGAGGAGAAGCTAGCCAATTTCAGAAGCCTACGCAAGTTTCCTAATGCTCTCTTCTCACCCACTCAAATGCCGAGGGCCTGTTATCTGCCAATCTTAAAGCAAATGATTCTACTTCCATTTGCTTTTCCTCTTCCTATTAATTTTTAAGCACCCCTCAACTTCATCTCACCTCCACTCTGAGCTTCCCCCATCCTTAGTAAGCTGTGGAGCTCAGCTCGAGATCTTGTAAGCTCTGATTAGTGTGCTTGGAATACAATACTAGTTACTACGTTAAAAGGAAAAGGGAAGTGAATGTAGGGTTGCATGTATCACGTTCTGCTTTTCTTCTAAAAGCCCCTTCACTTTATTACTTTTTAGGAGAATTTATAAAATTGCAAACTTGATTCGCACATATGTTGGCATCCCTTCAAATGGGCATGGCTTTACTACATTCACTACCCTCTTGAGAAAAGATTCAAAACACGGACTCTCACCTCGCAGCAGAATATCTATGCCACATACCTTTCCTTCAGAGACCCAAACTGCTTCTCCTTGCTGATGTTGAATTGTGTCCTTCAAGCTGCCAAACCAGCTATCGTTGGCTGCATTTAGGTCAATTGTTGCTATAGAGATGTACGCAAAAAGGTTTGCATCAATTTCCAAAGCAATATTTACTTAAAAACTTATCCAACATCATTCATACTCATTTCTGTCATATCGGAATTAAAACATTTGAGGAAGTTTGCACATATTTTAATGTTAAATCCCTTTAGTTGAGTTTACATTACAGATGGATGCTATAAACCTAAAAATAGATGAATTTCATATCAAACTATCTTTCAGAAAAGCTACCTTGAAAAATACGTTTTTAAAGAGTATATTTTCAGGAACAAAGAAAACACACCTAAAACAGATATAAAAGTACATATTTTAAAGACCATTACATAAACATGTATAATATAAAGAAGAAAACTGTACACTAGTGTGCTGTTGGATATCTCCAATAAAATACTAAAGGTAATACTTAAATGTATATCATTTTGATAGGCTTAAACATTTTAGAATAGGCAAACAGATTCACCAACCTCTACAGGTATACATTCAAGTAATATACATTTTCTATTCAGGACAAAATATATCTTACACAGTAGCACTTGCCATGGATTGACCACGCACTTTACAAATACCTGACATGGATTAGCTCATTTCATGCACACACAAACCTTGTGAGGTAGGTATGCTGTCACCCCCATGTTACAGGAGAGAAACTGAGGCACAATAATGAAACTAGCCCAAGGCCTCACACCGAATAAGTGAAGAAGTCTAGATACAAACTCAGAAGTTTGCTTTTAGAGCCTATGGCCTTAGCCAGTGCAAGACACAGCCCACCTAAAAACATGAATTCAGAGCACCAAGAGGAAATACCAGCCACAGGAAGCACATGCAAATCGTTCTTCAGCAATAGGTATTTATGGGCCCAATGGGCATAAACCAGAGAAGCACATTGGTCCCAAATAATAAACTAAGTTGGACCTAAACTGATCATACTACAGGGAAATTAGGATTTTTTTTCAAGCTACAAGGTCATAGCCTTTTCTTAGCACCCAAAAGAAAATTGGGGCTTGTTGGTAAAAGTTGTTTGGCACCCTGCTCCCTCTGTCCTGAGGTCTGCATTCCCAATAGACAGCCAAAAAAGCAGCATTAAGCAAATTCTGTAAGCAACTATGCTTCAAGCCTTCTTCCGGGTAACATATACCATTCTCTCATTTAAGAAGTTCTAGCACTGACCTTGGAAATTCCTGAGCGAGCTGGCAATTTACCTGGTCATTAATTATTTATAGCATTAGAATAAACTGATACATTGGACAACTCAAAAAATTAACCTTGATTCCTTGGACTTTTGCATCCTTATTATGGTACTTGGCCAACATTACTGTGCTCTTGGGTAAGACATGATACCGTAAGTACTACTTGATACAGAAGTAGGATTGCACACCCCAGAGACAAAATGTGAGACCTGCACTAAATGTATACATGCCTTTCTGAGCTTTAAGTTGGAGTTGTATGAAATGAGTACAGTCTGTATTGAAAACCTAGTTAAAAAGGACATTTATGCCCGGCCAGCTTGGCTCAGTGGTTGAGCACTGACCTATGAACCAGGAGGTCACATGCCCGGGCTGCAAGTTCCATCCCAATGCGGGGGCGTTAATGATCTGTGATTCTTTCTCATCATTGATGTTTCTACCTATCTCTCTCTCCCCCTCTCCCTTCCTCTCTGAAATCAATAAAAATATTTTTTTAAAAAAGACCATTTATGAAACACAATATATATTCATGACCCCTGATAAAATGAAAAAGGTCACAAAACCTTTTACTCAATTCACATTGAATCAAGTATGTGAAAAAAAAGGAAAAGAAAAAAAGACTTCACTGTAGCTGATTTCCTAAGCTCCAGATAAAGGTAGCATCCATCTCATGCACAGGACCTCTTTTTAATGGGTGTGTGCACAACTACGCCGCTACCTTTCCTTTCTTTTCTTTTTTTTAAAAAAAAATATATTTTATTGATTTTTTTACAGAGAAGAAGAGAGAGGAATAGAGAGTTAGAAACATCGATGAGAGAGAGACATCGATCAGCTGCCTCCTGCACGCTCCCTACTGGAGATGTGCCCGCAACCCAGGTACATGCCCTTGACCGGAATCGAACCTGGGACTCTTCAGTCCGCAGGCCGACGCTCTATTCACTGAGCCAAACCGGTTAGGGCTACCTTTCCTTTCTTTGGAATTAATACCTTTGGTTGACTGTTGGCTTTTGCTCATTATGTTTTTCAGATTCTTTGATTTCTAGCAGCATTAGTTAATTCTCGTTGCTCCCCACCTCTGGACCAGTACGTTCCTGTGAACCGGCTTAGTACATTTCTCAAACTCAAAAAAGTGAAACAGTGAAAGGCTCATCACTCAGCCTCTGTCTTGGCTGCGAGTCCTGGGATTCTGGGAGCATCCATGCCTAGCCCCAGCACGAGTGTGTTCATGACTCCCTCCCCAGCCAAGGAGGTTAGGAAGTGCCAAGAGCAACAGCAAAAAGTGACATGTAAGGCTGGGGGTGGGAGTTGGGGGAAGAAACAAGGGAATGACTGCTAATGGGTATGGGGTTTCCTTTGGGGATAATGAAAATATCCTAAAATTGATTGTGGTGATGGCTGTATAACTCTGACCCACTGAAGTTTTCATTCTAAATGAATGAATTGTAGGGTATGTAAATTAAATCTCACTTAAGCTATTCATGTGGCAGAGATTCCCTCTAAATGGACAAGCATCAACTGAGGTGCCCAGCCAGACGGCACAGCATCTTCCATCTGCGTCCTGTGCTCACCAATCTCTACAATCACCTGGGAAACCAAACACTGCCTGCTGCGATCCGGGCTTTCAGCTGGCGCAAGACCCACTTTTCCCCTCAAGCCTTTTCAATGACTACATAATGACACAGAACTATCTTTTTATAATATGTAACATTGAAAAACAATAAAGTAAGCATACAGTAATATTACTAATAATGATCAGTAGCATTTATTTAGTACTTCCAAAGTCCTAGGGCTGAACTGTACAAATGTGACATTAATGAAACCTGTGAAAGCTTATAAAAGCACCTAAATTGTAGAACGTTAAAAATCCCGCAATTTCACATGAAGGGTGGCCCTGCTAGGGTCTCTAAATCCACAATTCCATTTCAGTGGTCCACAAACCATGAACTGGGTGCTTTAGAAATTCCAAGAAAACATAATATTCAAACTTTGTTTTTAAAAATAACCTTTTTGACATATACATGCAAATGTATCTTACAATAATTTTTTTAATGGGGAGGGGGAAGGGACAGCCCAACATTTTAACTCATGTTGACACATTAATTTGCTTTTGGGCAAATCTCAGAATAAAGCTTCCCTTGTCATCTCCGCTTAACTGAGGAGTACCTTGAGTTTGCAAGGGCAGCCACTTTAACACTGTCATAGTACCACTCATCTGTGGGACAGGCTTTTCTTGTTACTTTCAACGAGGAAAAAGAAGGATATGAGCCTAATGACACTACAGGCAACATAACCCTTGATTTTGAAGGATATGTTAATCAAAGCAGCTCTACTATTCCTACTTATTAATTCATAAAAATGCCATAAATTTAAAATCATAAAAAGCCTCTGATTCTGGCCACAGCACACACAATCTAATCAGGCCGAGTGAGAATGGGTCACTTCCAAGTTCTAGATGAAACTAGATGTTCACAGTGTCTACGTTTCCATTCCAGCCTCTGACTTTAGTTACCCTAAGACCTTCAAATTCTTGATTAGCTTAGGCGAGAAATGGTTTGGTGTGCCAGAGGCAGTTCTAATTAAGTCACAGTTATGCCTTGCATACTTGCTGGCCTTCAGCACACAGAGCTGGAGACTGTGCAGACCCTACCTTCAATTTATCAGCGGGGCTGAATCAGGAGTTGTTAAACCCTCTACATGTGGTCTCCTCCAGATCCTCGATCAGACCCGTCCAGCTGTCGTGGCCTATGCTCCAAAGAGCAAATGATGCTGACTCCAAGGGAGAGAAAGGGAGTGCCCCAGAGCCACTGGCTCCTTCTTCTGCCCTGTCCTCCCCTTCATCAAGCCTCCTTCAGCCTGGTTCTTCCTCTACAACCCATTACATCCCTTCCTGGTATCTCATATCCTCACATGAAGCCCAAATTCAACTCTCTGAGGGCCCGAGCCATTCAATGGACTTAAGTTTGAGTGACAAGGAGGAGTGGAGGGCGAGATGAAGTAGACAGAGGCTGAGCATGTCACAATCACATGGGCCTCAATTAAATAGATGACCTGTTCAATGGAGGAACTGCACTAGGTGACCCCTTTCAACATTAGAAAAATAAGCCTGTGCTGTAACATGTATAGAATATTGGACACATATTCAGAGATGCTATAATTTCAGTCTGGGCTCAACCATATACTAAATATGTGACCTTGCAGAGTTGCCTGGCCTTTCTTATGGCCCAAAAAGGCAGGGCACAGGAAAGACTGAACCACTGTGAGCTGTCACTAATAATAAAAATAGTAATAATTATTATTGTTACATTATTACTACCAGTAGTAGCAGTAGTAAAGACGACAGAGAAAAGATTATGTATGAACTAGAGGCCCAATGCACGAAATTCGTACACTTGGGAGAGGGGTAAAGGGTCCCTCAGGCCGGCCTGCACCCTCTCACAGCCCAGGAGCCCTCGGGGGATGTCCAAATGATGGCTTAGGCCCGCTCCCTCCCGGGAGGTTCCCGCCACCGCCACTGCACTCTCTAGCCATGAGCCTAGCTTCTGGCTGAGTGGTGCTCCCCCTGTGGAAGTGCACCGATCACCAGGGGGCAGCTTCTGCACTGAGCATCTGCCCCCTGGTGGTCAGTGCATGTCATAGCGACCGGTCGTTCCACCAGTCGGTCGCTTTGATATTAGCTTTTTATTATATAGGATATATCAAAAGCACAAGCTCTACGACTCTACACTCCGGTTCATGATGGACCACTCCATCCTTTGCATTTAGCTAAATTACCTCTTGGGTACAGCATTTCACCACAGTGGTTAAGTCAGCCGTGGGCAAACTACAACCCGCAGGCCGGATCCAGCTGTTCTATTCGGTTCTCTTGCTCTCCCCTCCGCTCCTTTACTTTGAATTTATATTAGTTCACACAAACACTCCATCCATGCTTTTGTTCCGGCCCTCCGGTCCAGTTTAAGAACCCATTGTGGCCCTCGAGTCAAAAAGTTTGCCCACCCCTGGGTTAAGTAGTGCAGTTCACTCTTTAACAAGAAAAGCCAGTGACAGTAAAACAAGGGTCTAATGTGGGCATAGATTCAACCCCCCTCCCCTCACCCAGTGTCAGATATGCTGAATATGACATAGGTTGACAATGATTGGTACTGAACTCAAAAGAGCTATCATTATCCTAAGGATATTATATCCAGACAGTCTCCTCATGCAGCTCCAAAACTTTATGTAACCCTTTTAAACCCTTAATTATACCATGTTCACAGAACTAGTCATTTATAAAGGTAGTGCATATAATCAGTTACTAAAACATATCAGTCTTACATCATTTTACTTTCATGAGTAACAGAAGCAGTGGCCTTCATATCAAGAACTACAAAAAAAATACTCTATTATGGAAAATATAAACATATACAAAGGTAGAGAGAAAGTTTAACGAACTCTCATGTTTATGACCATTTTTCAAAATTACATATACAAATGCCATGAGTCTAATACACCTATTTTATAGGATTAGCTACTTTTCAAGGAGTCATGAGTAGTATATTTCAGATTACTATTCTCTATTACTATTCAGATTATTTTCTTATTGCTTTCATCCTTCAATGCTCTAATTCTCACTTTGGAGCAAAGAGACTACATTTTAAATTTCACTTACCTGTAAAAAGATGTGCACACGTTTTCTTAAGCTTGTTGGCTTGATCATATAGCTTTCGAGAACTTTTGTTGGATGTTGGATCCAACCTCTGTCTCATGGTTTTGACACCTTGTCTAGAGTCTGGGTTGAAAAAAATCACAATCGGGAACCACTGAGTGTAATTCAACAGGTCCACGGCCTTAGGAGTCACATCTAATAGGGCATGCTTATCCTGTTAGAAATGGGGAGACGTGTGTAAATGGCATGTAAAGTCATACAGCATCGAAGAGTTTGCCTTAATCAGTAAATGTGGCACCAATCAGGAAAACTTGTCAATTTAAATAATAAAGCAGAAGATGGTTCTCTTCACGTATGTCCACTTAATACTACCAATCTATTAGAATTTCTGAGGAAATGAGTTATTTGGTACAATGCTGAGAACTTTGGAAAAAAACACATCACAACCACAGAATATCACAAAGAAACATCTTGCATTTATACTCATTTTTTATCATTAACATTTAATGATTATTAAAAGACAGACTCCATTCTCAGAAAGACTGCTGCAAACTACTAGTATGACTTAGCTCTTTCTGATAACATGGCCTTCGGATTCATTTTCTCACCTGTTCGATAATCTGCCTCACGGTGTTTAACCGCACCACCCCGCTAGATTTCTCAGATCCTGCATCCTTCGGTTCCGATTCTGCAAAAGCAAAAACAAGGAGCTAAATAATTTTTTAGAAATCACTGGCAATCAAATACTCCAACCCAGCATCAGCAATGATGTGACATCAGACATAAGGTGCCACTTAATGAGAGGCAATGGAGGGACCCACATTGCTGTTAGGCCGAAATCTAATCAAGAGAAACAGTCCATAAGTGAGACAAGTGGCTTGGACTCTTCACAGTATCAATGTCACCAAATAATTTAGAAAAAAGGAGGCTAGAGAGACATAAAAATCAAATGTGTTTCAGGATCCTGGGTGGCATTTTTACTTTAAAAAAAAATAAGCCATGAAATACAAAACTGGAAAATTGAGAAAACCTGAAAAATAGACTACATACTAAATAACATCATTGAATCCATGTTAAATTTCTGGCTGTGACCATGGTAATGTTGTGTAGGAGGAGATAACGTCTTTATTCTTAAGAGAATCATAGAAATAAAAAGTATTATAATGTCTACAACTTCAACTTTCAAATTGTTCAGCAGAAATTTTAAGAAGTGTGTAAGTGGTGCCAATGGTGTGTAGGGGAGTGTATATGGCAAAATGTTAACTTGTGCCGGTGACTCCAGGTGATGTGTATGTGAGTGTTTATTACTTTTTCATTTTATTTTCTGTACATTAGATATTTTCGAATTAAAATTTGGTGAGAAAAAATATCATGGACAGACTTACTAGCAATTTGGAACAGGTCAGGTGACACACTTGCCAACTTTTCCATTGCTATATCTGCTATGGGGCCAAATAACACCACAGGTCTCTTGAAACCAGCTGAAATGAGACAAGAAAGGCAATGAAAACACATACACCTCCTTTGCTGTTAAAATAAGAAGCAAAAGTATTTTATAGGCTAGTGATAACGTCTCAACGAAAGAAACTGTATGTTACCCCACCCCAATTCAGCCAAGGTCTCCTCTAAAGAATATGCCTTCATTCCCCTACTATTGAAGAGAAACTTCAGTAGAGGTACTATGTAAGAACGGCTGAATGGCAGTATTAAACACTAACTGATGTGGATACGCTGCCATTTGTGAGTTTGTGCAGCTCGCCTCTTTGTCTTTTTTAGTGTTTGGATACAAGTCCAACTCTATAACCTGGCTCTGGTCTCAGTGATATAGATACGTCTGACCTCGACAGTTACAATCTGAAAATGAAAAAGGACGGGCTCCGAGCCCAGGCGGATCCCTTCCTAGCCCCGTGCGGCTTCCTCACCTTCTCGCAGCAAAACCCTCTCGTAGGCCGGGAACTTGGTGCTAACCGATACGGCAGCCGTGAGGTCTTCCCGGCTCTTCCTCAAGTTCTTCTTCACGCCCGATCTCTGGCCACGCATCCTCCAGAAGTCTGCCCTGTCCCCAGCGTTGTCTCTCTGGGCATTCTGGACGCTGGCCATTTGTTCAGCTCTGAGGGAAGAAACCATAGGAAGTAAATCTCTAGAGCCAGAAATGTGCGAATGTGCATACTATTCACCAAGTCTACTCAGCATTTCTGAAGAACCTGGGAAGATGCAGCTTGACAATGACGAGGTCTCGCAGGTGGGAAATGTGGGACTCTCTCTTCCTGATGGAGGTGGATAAAGGCTTGGTCCCCATGAAATCCACCAGAAGTAGCTGAGTAATGAGCACACTAAACGTGGCTCATTCTGACAGGCTGGTATACAGGCAACAGACCTGAAACCCTGGCCAAAACACGGGTGTCCTGCCTATTCTCCCCAGCATCAGCAAATCAGTAAGAGTCCCCTGGGGCTGAGGATGAGGGACATGCCCTGGACTGGGGCAACACATCTCTAGGGGTGTGCTGGTTTCCTACAGCCACTCGGCATCTGCTTGCATCCCATGTGAGGCAGTGGACATGCCTTAGGACATCGTTCAAAGCCACAAACCAGCTGGTGGCTATTTCACAGTTCTAGGCCACTCCTCAAAAACAGGAAGTAGAGGATGGGAGAGGATATGAGGACAAATTGTGAAGCCAAGTGCGGCTTCTTTTTGAGGAGGGCGGGACTGTGGTTTATTTGTGGGGGGACCATGAAAGAGGGGCGTGTGGGAGCGTGTGATCTCAGATACCTGCTTTTGTTGGGGATTAAGCCTTTCTCCAACTCGTTTCCGATCCTCACGGCCAGCCAGTGGCCCAGCTTGCCGTCATACAGGGTATCCACCACTCGGAAGATCTCCCCCCTGGTGAAGGCCAGGCTCTGTGGAGTTTCCTTCTCACATTCAAAGTGGCTTCTTATAAAAAACGAATCCCCTCTGCCACAAGCCAGAATCTCTCTGTACACTGAAAGGCAAAAGCATTGCTGTATGCTGCACTCTGCTTAGCGAGAGGTCTTTTCTTAAAGTTATCAGCTTCTCCTATTTCTGATCACCCCCTTTACCTTCTGTCCACTTAGCAAACTCAGTATATAGGCCCTATGGGAACCATGGCTCAAATAGGAAGAATAAAAACTATGCGCTACCTTGATGATTAACTTTATGTGTCAACTTGACTGGCCCACAGGATGCCCAGATATTTGGTCAAATATTATTCTGGGTGTTTTGGGAAGAGATTAATAAGTAAAGCAGACTGTACTCCCTGATATGGATGGGTCTCAGCCTATCAGTTGAAGGCTTGAATAGAACAAAAAGATGAACCCCTACTTAGAGAAAACGAAATCTTCCTGCATTCGAGTGGGACACCAGCTTTTTCCTGCCTTCACCCTCAGATAGAAACATCAGTTCCTTCTAGGTCTCAAACCTGCCAGCGTTTGGACTTGGACTAAAACTAAATGATCAGTTCTCTTGAGTCTCCAGCTTGCCATTCACTCTATAGATTTTGGGATTTGCCAGCCTATGTAATCGTTAGGCCAATTCTTTATAATCAATCAACCATCTCTCTCTCTCTCTCTCTCTCTCTCTCTCTCTCTCTCTCTCTCTCTCTCTGACACACACACACACACACACACACACACACACACACACACACACACCCCCTATTGGTTCTGTTTCTCTGGAGAGCACTGACCCCGCTGTCAATCAACCCTCTGAAGCAGACAGGAAAGACACTATCAACTCCCATTCTATAGGTGAAAACAATGAGACCTGGTAAGGTGAAGCAACATGTAGGACTGGTAAGAGTTAATGTGGGAGCTGACCAGTAGGTAGGGCTCTTTGCATCCATCATATGAAAGACTCAATAATAACTCTAGGCAGTAATTAAGGATGGATCACTGTTCAGAAAAGCAGTTATATATTCCAAACTGACAAAACAAGTGAAATTACTTCAGTGGGTGCATAGGAAACATTTCTATAGAAAGTTAAATGGTACCCAAATTGTCTCCAAAGATTAGGTGTTAGAATCCATTTCCATTTTTTAATACCCAAGTTTACCTCTTCTGGTCCCAAGACACTTCTCTCATCCTCCCCACAATCTCCCCCACCATGAAACACAAGAACAGACTTGCTCACCATCAGCTCGGCTCTGAGCTAAAATGGTCACCATTTCACCTTTGGGGATTTCTAACAAGTAGAGAACAGCATCTTCCCGAACCATCCCTCTGAAATCCTGTGTGTTCACCTGATGGGAAGGGCAAACAGGAAAAACAAAAACAAGAAAACAAGAAGTTGTTTATAAAAAGGTGCCGCCTTAGATTTTTATCTGGGCCTTTTCATCAGGGTCTTCCCAGAGCAAAACTCAGATGTAAAGAAGTCCTTAGTGCCCCTACTCAAGCCCTCCCAAAACCCTGCTATTGGCCTGGCCTGTGGGGGCATCACCACACCTTCCTGCCTCCCACACTGCCAACTGCCCCTGAGGAAGATGCATTCTATCCAAGACCTGCCAGGAGATCAGATTGGAACTTTTTGTGATTGTGTTTGTCTTTGAGTCTCCCACTGAGGTAGCCAGGGAGGTAATGATCATGAAAGAGGTAACTATAATGCAACAGGGATGGTGGGGTCTACGGCAAACAAGCATGCTGGCCGAGCTGAAGGCATTAACACTATTTTTAAATTAGTTCAAATAAAAGCCTGAAAATGAAAGTTCTGATCAATTCCGCCTTTCTCCTATAGCTTCTACCACCTAAAAGTCGTTTAATAGGAGTTTAGGAAATTGAAGAGCATTCGCCTTATATGGGAGGCAAATAGCCTAATATATAGGCTTATGTATTTAAACTTCTGACACACACTTATTTCTGGCAAGGAGACCACAACTGTAAGTAGCATTCGGAAGTTATAGAGCAAGTAAAATTGAAATGTGGGAGGGAAAGACATTTTGACATCTTTGTTTTGTACCTTTCAAACCACGTGACAAGAGAAAAATTACAAATAAATACAAAAATTATTTTAAAGTCCCTAATATTTTATTTTATTATTTTTTTTAAAATTATTTTTATTGATTTCAGACAGGAAGGGAGAGCGAGAGAGAGACAGAAACATCAGTGATGAGAGAGAATCATGGATCGGCTGCCTCCTGCACGCCCCGCTCTGGGGATGGAGCCCGCAACCTGGGCACATGCCCTGACCGGGAATTGAACCCTGACCTCCTGGTTCATAGGTCGACGCTCAACCACCGAGCCACGCCGGCCGGGCTAAAGTCCCTAATATTTTAATAATGTATGACAGAGGTAAAAAGTACAGAATTCCTATGAAATATGCTCTTCAGTCATTGAGGATTGTAGAATCCTTTAATCAAAGAGTACTACTTTGTTACTAAAAGCAGTTCATTCATTAATGTTAGACCGTATGATTTAATGAATGTTAGAATTTATAATCCAATGAAAACAGGCAGTAGACTAAAACTTACTTGGTACTTTTAAAATAAAATGATCTGCTAAAGCAATCACATTAACTTTTCCTTTGAAACAATATTTAGCACTTAAGACAACTGTCATTCTCATCTCTCCATCCCCCAATTAGGGATCAATGATTGCACTTTGTCACTGATGCTTTCTTATGCCATTTGTAGATCTACATCTGTGTCTATAAACGGCCACATGTATGTTTTTATATGAATGCATATGCTTCTATTTGTTTATTTAAATAAGAGGCACAAAGGCGTGGAGAAAGCCCTAAAGTCCCTCTGTCCATCTCTACGGCCATGTGAAACTGACCTTCCATTAAGCCAAAACACTTTTAATAGTCAAAATTTAAGCACACAGGGTAGCTACACTGTAAAATCCACATGGTTAATGAGCAAACTTAGAGGCGTTTTTTTCTCCTTTCCACCCCCTAAAAGTTTCTGAAAGGGAAATGACAACCCTACCAGACCAATAATAAGCAGAGAGACAGCCCGGCCTCGCCCCAGGCATGTCTGTTTCTGTTATTTACAAGCCACACACTCCGTGGGCCCCAGCACAGCCCACTCCTGTTTTCCTTCCACAGGTCAGGCTGTCACCTGACAAAAGAGAGAGCCGCACTTAAAACCCCTGTGATACAAAGAAGTGGCTGGCGTCTGTACATCGTGCACCACGTAGATTCAATGTCACCATGTGAACGAGTTCTGAAACAAATTAAAGTGAAAAAAACTGGGCAGCACCAACCGTTGACTCTTTGAAAGTTAGACTGTACAGTCCTCTCCAAGAAATACCCTCTTATTATCTATTTAGTAGCTTACAGGGTCTCCCGTGCCTGCTGGGAGCCCAAAGAGGAGTCTATATCAGCCTCAGCTCATGAGGGTGGAGCGGCCTCCCTGCCCAGCAGGCGAGGTCCACCTTGTTCACCCCTTTTGTGGTCCACAGAAAACTGATTCATAATCAGGAGCCAGGAAGCCAGTTCCCAGGGTTTCTTCCTTGTCGCCAAGTGAAAACAGGAAACAAGATACTTTCTTAGGTATAAACGTTGCATACCATAGCTTTTACCCATGGAAGTGACTCTCCCAGCTTCAGCAACTTACAGAGAGGTCAACCTGTCAAGTCCCTCTGTGAATTCCCTATTTTTTTTTCCCCCCATGGAAATTCAGAAAATCTATTTTCCCTGAATAAAAAATATTTTATCCTTGATCCTTCCTGAGCAAAAGCTTCCAAACTCCTACCTGGCTTCCGATGGCCCCAATACTAGTTAGGAAACACGTTTCCTCTCCTTTGGCATCGGCCCAGGAGTAAATTGGTATGAGCTGGCACTGGATGGGATTCTTATCAGTAGCCCTTGGTAAGTGATGTTTCCTAGGATCATGTGGCACCACAAGGTTCACTCAGGTACACTTAGTCTTCTAGGATCCTGACCAAAGCCAAAGAGGGTCTAGAATGTCACTGGACAACTTCAGCCAGGCTCACGATCAAGGTTTGCCCTTCATGTGCTCCAGAAATGAAAGCTCAACTACTGCAACGGGGCCAAGAGGCAAGAGGGCTGCCCGCTTGGTGCTCTGCGTCCTGCTCCCTCGGGAATTCCGCGTTTACACCCCTCTCCTCTGAGCCTAGATGCTCTTACCAGACCCCTGAGGAACTCCCACAAAAGAAATACAAGTTTACAGAAGCAAGAGTTCCAGGGAAGCCAGTTCCCTAGCATTCTGTATTTGTAACCATCGAGAGGTACTTGACATTCTTGAAGTTTATTCTGAAGTCACTGGGAAATACATTACACCTATCGCATAACATGTCCACGCTGCGTTGGTTATCATTTTTTAAAACCAAGAGATTATACAAACTCCTATAACAGTAACTTTAAAAGTACTAATATTTGATTAACCAAGGAACGTCCCCCTCCCCCCCCCCGGACGGCTTCAGATGTCAATAACACATTCAGTGGCAGCGACTTATTCTTTTCCAGTGGGTGAAGAAGGGACATGGACCTTCATGCTCTGTGCCAGGAACTCCGCTAGGTGCCTGTGTTATCTACGCTCATCTTCCAGGGTCCCTGCATGGCAGGTGTTCTTATCCCCACCGAACAGAGACAGAAACCCGAGTCTCAGAGGTTGAGCCAGGGTCACAGAACTAATGAGCGCCTGGGATGGGATTCAAATCAGACAATGTGGTGCCAACACCCACCTCTGTTCAATTACAGCACACTGCCTTGAGAGTGACAACCAGACAGGGGGGTCGATGGAAGACAAAATTACAGCCCGGCTAGCATGGCTCTCTGGTTGACTGTTGACCTATGAACCAGGTGGTCACGGTTCAAATCCCGGTCAGGTGAGGGCATATGTCTGGGCTGTGAGCTTGATCCCCAGGAGCAGGCGTGCAGGAGGCGGCTGATTAATGATTCTCTTCAATCATTGATATTTCTATCTCTCTCTCCCTGACCCTTCCTCTCGGAAATCAATAAATATATATTTTGAAAAATAAACCCAAATTAGCAAGATTGTCTTGTTGTTGTTAAACCTCACCCAAGGATATTTGTTGACTTTTTAGAGAGTGGAAGGGAGGGTAGAGACAAAGAGAGGGAAACATCAATATGACAGATATACATCGATTGGTTGCCTGCCACACTCGCCCCAACCAGGGCAAGGAGGTATGTCCCCTTGACCAGAATTGAACCTGGGACCCTTCAGTCCACAGTCCGACGCTCTATCCACTGAGCCAAACCAGCTAGGGCAGCAAGGTATTTTGAAAGATCTTCTTCCTAGGCTTTAGCTACAGTCTTGATTTATTGACTTATTTTGTTTTGTTTTGTTAATAAAGCTAATACAAATCTTTGCAAGGGTCTTGCACATTATAAATTCCCACCCAGGAGTGACTTTTGGGTTCCAGAACTGAGAAGACAAGACCCATTTCAGGGAAACTGAGACCTTGATGCTGGGCATCGACAAACCTGCAGCCGACCTATTTTCACAAGTGGGACCACTTCCCCCTCCCTTACGGAAGACCGCCAGAAACCCCACTCTTTCCCAGTAACTTCCAGACACAGGACTGGGCTTTCCTTACCTTCAGAATTTGGTCGCCTTCTAGAAGGCCTTCTTGGTCTGCCGAGGTCCCTTCTTGAATGCCGCCCACAAATATCCCAACGTCATTGCCACCAGCCAACCGCAGGCCCACGCTGTCCCCCTTCCTGAACCTCACCATCTTGGTATTGGGGCTTCAATGGTTTCAGTTTCAGAGAGGAAAAATGGAAGATTATTTTTGTAAAAGGGGACCAACATGAGCAAATGAGAGATTTAATTTCTTCTTTCTATAGAGCGATGTATAGTTTCATTTTTCTCCTAGCATGTGTAATTTTATTGGGACTGTAAGATGAATATAACAGGCCCACTTTACCAGTGTTGAAGTGGAAACATAGAATGTTTATGGGAGCTCACTCAAGATTAGAAAGCAAAAAAAGGGCAAGGTTAGGGTTAAAATCAAGGCCATACGAACTAATCAAGCCTGTTGCTGCGCCAGGGCTCCTGTCAAAAGGACACACATCCTGGGTTCAAGAAAGCCACCTCCTAATCCAGGAGCTGCTGCTCTTGAACCCTGAACATGATCAAATGCATAGCATGGCGTCCCGTCCCTCCCCCACCCTGGGATTCTCCTGTCTCTGCAGCCCAACAGAGGCACCTGGTAAGCAGCACGTCACCTGTCTGTTGTTACCCAGCTGCCAAACTCAAATATCCAGAATCACATTCTGGAGACGTGGCCAGGTAAGGACACAGCAGACCCAGCTAATGTCACCCACTTCACCCACTTCCACATTTCACTCTCCCACAAATGATTTCTCTTTCTCATGAACACTAGCAACAGGCGTTGGTTCAAGGTGGCTGATTACATGCAAAATCACCACCCGTCACTAAAAAAACGCCATTCATCTGGATTTCAGTTCAGGAGAAAGAGCTGTGTGGAAGAAGACAGGGAAAGAGAGACGGGAACACATACCCATAAATCGCTTCATCTTCAGGACTGGGACGAAGAAAAGTCCTCGGTAATGCTTTTGGTTGAGGAGCTGTGGGTTAGAAAGCACCTGTCATTATCGACTTGGACTAAAAGGAGTGTGTTTGTCTCAAAATATAAAGATCACAAAACCCACCAAAAATTCAAGTCTGTACCTTATGTTACATACGTGTCATCACATTAAAACACAAATGTAAGTCTTTTCAGTGAAGTGTAATTTTAAGATGGCAGGTGCCAATCGTTTCTAAGTAAGTGAGAAATGAACCTCTAAAATGCAAGGTGTCTCTTCCTTTTTGAGAATGATTTTTCAAGTAATTTTTCTCTCTCCTTCCAGCCTTTCTCTGGATTTACCGAGCAAAAACTTCTGAAAGGGACTATTTATTTATTTAAAATGAGCCTCACCCGCCCAGCTGGTGTGGCTCAGTTGTTGAGCATCAACCTATGAATCAGGAGATCATGGTGTGATTCCTGGTCAGGGCACATGCCCGGGTTGCAGGCTCAACCCCTGTGCAGGTGGCAGCCAATCAGTGATTCTCTCTCATCATTGATGTTTCTCTCTTTCTCTCCCTCTCCCCCTTCCTCTCTGAAATAAATAAAAATATATTTTAAAAAAATAAATAAAATGAGCCTTACCTGGGGCTTCCTCTTGGTGCTTGGGCTCCTGGCTGGTCTCTGTAGCAGCTGCAATATCCCCCGCGCACTTGAAGGGAGTGGGTGTGGAGCCCATCCGGGACCATCTGCTCTGGATGTCCTCCCTCGAACTTAAGCACACGGCACGTAAACATCTCATAATGTGACAGATTCACACATACCTTTGTGTGCACACTCACAGCGGCGTGTGTGAGGGAAAATACACATCACCTCACCTGGGCTTCTCCTTCAGCTTCTCATTTGAGGAATGATAATCATAGTCGGAATATGGCTGCCGTCTCTCCTCTGGGGAAAACGATCGATTTGACTCTATTTCCGAGATATCTGGTTTCAACAATAAGAAAAGACTTTGCCATGAAATATTTAAGACCTGTACCAGAAATTATCCCCGCTCTGGTTAGGAAACATGGGAAATGGAAGAGAGGCAGGCAGTAAATGTGCTATTAGTCTTCCCGAAGTGGAAAAAAAAAATCTGATAGTCGGATTATGAACTGCTTGTATATACATTTTTTACTAACATGTTCTGTCGGAAGGGGAGGGCATCTATAATGATAAAAGCGTAATATGCTAATTAGACCGGACGGCCAAACATCCGGCATTCCGGGGCTGCGAGGACTGAGGCAAGCCGCTACGGCTGCGAGGGCCAAGCCCCTTGCACAAATTTCGTGCATTCGGCCTCTAGTTAATTAATGAGGAGAAAGCCAAATAAAGAATTCTAGGTCCCTCTCTCATCACAAATTCTATCAAAGCTGCTACTGAAGACTCAAAATTCAATTACTGGGTCCCACGTATATGCTTCTCCAACATTCATGCACACACGAATCACCCGTGCTCTTGTTAGAATGCAGCTGTCCTGGGGTGAGGCCGGAGACCCTGCAAGAGATTCAAGCTCCCAGATACTGCCGAGGCTGCCGGTGGGGTGAGGACCACACTTTGAAAAGCAAGGCAATACACGCTAGGCTCCCAGCATGCTGGGATGACTTCTCTGCACTGCACTCATGCAGTAACAACGGCTTAGACGTTGGATATAACGGAAAATAAACTAAGTTCTAGACAGCAATTCTTTTCAAAATCAACATCCGTTTTAAAACTTGAGAACCTAATATTTTTTCTAAACTTTGCTACACAAAGGCAATGCGAGATGGTTCAGGAGGATATATCGTGATTACTTATGTTTATTGGTAATTGGTAGATGGTTCAAGTATTGTCCTGGGTATAATTCATATTTGAGAAATGAATATAATGCCTTAAAAGAAAAGCGGTGACATGGATTGCTAACTACTGAATACACAATGTAAGCCATTCTGATTCTTCATTACAGTGTCTACCAGTTTATGCTATCTTCCACATTATCTTCTCTTTGTTGGAAATATTAGCAGTCACTTTAAAAAAAACACATAGGAGCCCAGCTGGTGTGGCTCAGTGATTGAGTGTCAACCCATGAACCAGTCAGGGGCTCAATCCCCAGTGGGGGGCGTGCAGGAGGCAGCCTACCAATGACTGTCTCTCATCATTGATGTTTCTATCTCTCTCTCCCTCTCCCTTCCTCTCTGAAATCAATAAAAATATATTAAAAAAAATAAAAGAACACATGCAAGAACGAGCAATTTACAAATGTATGTGGTTAGTTCTTTGAACTTCTCGTACATACATGTTTTACTAACATGTTTTGTTTTCAGTGGCCAATCCGTGTCCACTGGGAGTTCACAAGTGCACCAGAATCTCGCATGGGAAACCCCATTTCCACAGACACTTTAATAAGGCAGTAACAACCAGACACCTCTCTTTTGGAATCGGAGCTTAACAGAGAGGCTTTCGTTGGCAACGGAACTTCCCGTGGGAAGGCTGGGCTAGGCAGAGGTGAGCATGCAGAAGCGACAGCCTCCCTTGCTTCCAGCCTCGCTCACAGCCTCTTTACCTTCTGAGTCACTGTCGTCCAACGCTGGGATGTGGATAAGCGTCTGCTTGCTGTCTCTCAGCACCACCAGCTGCAGTTTTCCTCTTGACTTTTCTATCAGTTTTCGAGCGTCCGTCAAAGACATGTTCTCGGTTACAGTGCCATTTATCTGTGTTTAAAAAGCACAGGAATGGTACATGCAATACAGCTATTCACGGCAAAAGAGAAAATGGACATTTTCTCCCACTAAAAATGTAAAAGACTTTGCTCATCTATTCAAACAGACCTGGGATTTGGGGGGGGGGGTGTATAAAAATGCATTATCCTTTAAATTAACGATAACCCTGCATGCCTGGGTCCCAAATACAGGCATGAGAGCGCTGTCGTGTACTTAAGTTACTCTGCTAATTTATTTAACTTCCAAGCTCAAGACGATGGTTTGGCTTACTACCGGAAGGTGTCTCCTGACCAGAGAGGTTTACAAAAACTATTAAATATTCAGCATTCATATACCACCAACT
This sequence comes from Plecotus auritus, assembly GCF_963455305.1. Classification (NCBI taxonomy): domain Eukaryota; kingdom Metazoa; phylum Chordata; class Mammalia; order Chiroptera; family Vespertilionidae; genus Plecotus; species Plecotus auritus. Next base: position 140,372,004 of record NC_137776.1, on the reverse strand, counting down.
CGCCCTCTCATCTTTCCTTCATTTAGGGAATAGGAGCTTAAACTTTAAACAAACAGGGAAGGGAAAAAAGTACTCAGTGATATATTTTTAAAAACTGCTATTAAACGATGACAGCGCTCCAAGTCTGGTTTTTCTGATAAAAATTATCTCACTGTGCTGCTCTTCCCAGCCTCTGTCCTACTACTGCGTCCCAGTGCGACCAAGTTCCACTGTGTTCGCACCTGAATGCGGAAACACAGACGAGGAGCCAAGCATGAAGCTGACCGTCCTCTACCCTGTTCACCCACCTTGAGGATGATGTCCCCTTCGTGCAGGTTGCCATCCTTGGTTGCCAGACCGGTGCTGGTCATCTCCTTTATGAAGATCTGACTCCCCAGCCGGAGACCATACTCTAGAAGACAGAAACAGAAACAGACACCGATTTCATCAACTTGCTCAGGAAACTTAGTCTGGTTTTCAGGACTATTTAAAAATACTGATGAAAATTAATTCTGAATGTGGGATATTCTGTAAGACAACTGGCCTGGAGTCATCAAAAGGAGTCAAGGTCGCCCTGGCCGGTGTGCCTTATTTGGTTGAGTGTTGTCCTTTGCTCCGAAAGGTCACGGGCTTGATTCCCAGTCAGGGCACATGTCCAGGTTGCGGGTTTGATCCCTGGTTGGGGTGCTAATGGGAGGCAACCAATCAATGTTTCTCTCTCACATCAATGTTTCTCTCTCTCTCCTTTTCCCTTCTTCTCTCTCTAAAAATCAATAAAATATATATTTTAAAAAGTCAATGTCATACCAAATAAAAGAGGCAGAGGGAATGTTCCAGATTAAGAGGCATAAAGACTAAATGCAATGCAAGACCTTCACGAGGATCCTTGATCCAATGTGGGGAAGAGGTGGTAGGGGGTGGGTTTCATTATTTTAGAGCAACTGCAAAATAAACTGTACTGTAATATATTAAAACAGATATTAATGTTAATGTGATAAAGGCATTACGGTTATGTAGGAGGATGTTCTTAGCCTCAGGGGATAGATACCTGCTGAAATATTTAAGGGTGAATTATTTGTATGTTGCCTGCAACTTAGTTTCAAGTGGTTCCAGAACACCACTGGGAGACAGGGGATAAGGGAGTGGGAAAGATGAGGGAGAGGGAAAAGGAGCAGGAGGGAGGGGGAAAAGGGAAGGAGAATGAGAACAAACGTGGCAAAATGTTAACAACTGTTAAATGTGTTAATGATGTTAAAACTAGGTGAAGACTATGTATGAGTATTCGCTATACAATGAACACTTTTCGAAATAAAATGTTGGGGAGATAAAAAACCATTCTGCTGGCAATGCAGTTGCCCACAGAAAGGCCTTCATCTGTAACAGCGTAGGTTGTGTGGGGTTTAGCACTGAAAACATTTCAGTGTGTGAAGAAAAGGGGTAAACAAACCAGGCAAAGCAATAAAGTATTTAACTAAAACAAGTATAGCTCTGAGGTTTTATGGACGTTGAATTTGCTCTCAAAAGAAAAAAAAAAAAAACAAAAAACACTGTACTTAGTACGGTTTTGCAATTCTTGTGGGTTGATGAATTAATGTCATTATAAATGGTTAGAAAAAGTCTATAGAATCCTTAAACCTCCTGAGACGCATATTCCTCAGAGATAGGCTGTTTAAGGCAAATTTCCAACCTGGACAGCACTAAGTTTTTCACTTTGCTTCCTTTTTTTCCCCTTTGGAAGGAGAACAATTAGAGAACAAGAGAAAAGACTTGTTACAAGGACTGTAAAAAGTCAGAAGCCAAAAACCAACGCAAGGAATATCACACCACGGGCTCTAGGGCCCCGTCCATTCACCTGCTTGTTTCCTCTCCCCTATGGAAACTTGAGTTCTAGCTCCACCACCCACTGGCTTCAAGGTGTGGGCAAGCTGCTTCCCCTCGGAGTTCCAGAATCCTCACCTAAACTGCAGGGGCTAGGAGCTTCCCTCGCTGCCCCACGGGGTTTTAGTGAACCCTGGATGTGACTTGTGCCAGTGCTCCAGGACGGAACGTGGGACCGGCAGCCTGGCACTGCCCACCTCGTGCCTGGGCGTGTTACCAGCGTTGGGCTCTTGGCTTCCCAAGACAGAATGTAAGAGGAAACCCTAAGAAATCGCCAGGCAGATTTTATTAAGCTTACGCTCAAGCACCAGCACAAGCTGAGGGAGACAACACAGAGGAAAGGAAGGTCCTCTCACCTGGCTCAGGGCCCGGCTCTGCTTAGGTGCTTCTATAAGCTGGGGACAAAGCGGGTTTGCACAAAACGATGGCTTTTAGAAAAAGGTGGGCTTGTGGAATGTTCCATGTCAGGGTAGGAAAAGCAAGTCGTTAGAAGAAAGAGAAAATTCTGCACTTTTTTTTTTTTTTGAGCTGGGAATGGAGGGGTGGTACATTCTTGTGGTCAGCTTATCTGGCCTTCCTTCTGGCCACCTGGCCATAACTTGGCTACCTTAGCCACTGGGTACTTTTCCATTCCTGAGGCCCAAGGTCCTGTGCTATCCTAGGCATACCAAAAACTTCTCTGAACTCTCAAATTCCAACATACCACACAGTGTTAGGTCCTGGCATAGAGGAAAAATGCAACCAAAATGCTATTGTTCTCTCCTGTGGTCTCATCAGTGTAAGCTGCACCAGGCTCATCAGGGGGGCTGGCTAACAGATTCCAGGTTCCCTCCCACCCCAGTGTTTCTGAGTCAGCGGCGGGGCCTGAGAATCTGCATTTCTAGCATGTGCCCAGGTGCTGCTTGTGCTGCTTTGAGAACCACTGGCCTTGTAATTAAAAGCCAGATCTCTGCAGCCTGTGCTAGTAGTTCAATGTGCAAGTCCATGAACTTTTCTGTGCCTCAGTTTTCTCGTCTATAAAATGAAGATGTCCTAACTCCTACGTGAGGTAGTGATGAGGATGGGATGAGCTACTCGGTGCGAAGCACATGCAGGTCAGTGCTCGGCACACAGCAAGTGCCATGGCAGAGCTAGCTGTTATTATCCGAGTGCTTTTCTTCACCAAGCTGTCATACCTTCATTTGCTTTGCTTTTTGTCAGAAGGACTCCGATGGGCTTGTCAGCGTCGCGGTCCTGCCGCCCTCTCGGCTCAGGGGTGGGGCTGCCCAAGCGGAGGTGCTCGCAGCTCCGGGACATCTTGTAGCGGGCATCAGGCTGCCCCCTGTGCCTGTACTCCACGTCCGGGCTGTAGGCCCGGTCGTAGGCCTGGTCAATGCTCCGGCCTCGCCCGTGGCTGCTATCTCGGCCTCGCCCATAGTCATGGTCCAGGCCCCGCTCCAGGCTCCGGCCACGGCTCCGGTCTCGGGCTCCATCATAGTAATCTTGGTCCAGGCCCCGCTCCAGGCTCCGGCCGCGGCTCCGGTCTCGGGCTCCATCATAGTCATCATGATCCAGGCCCCGCTCCAGGCTCCGGCCACGGCTCCGGTCTCGGGCTCGGCCATAGTCACCGTGGTCCAGGCCCCGCTCCAGGCTCCGGCCGCGGTCCCGCTCCTGGCTGCGTGGACGGTCGTGGGGATGCCCCCTCTCCAGGCTGTTCTCCCAGCTGTGCAGCCGGCTCCTCTCACTGTACCCGCTGCGGGCACTTCTCCGGTCAAACTCATCCACCACCTCGAAAGCCCGGTCTTCCTCGTTGAGCGGAAGGCCACCCTGCAGCGGGGCCAGCTGGACCTTCCGGGGCCTCTTGACCACCTGTTAACCAAAGCACAGAGGGGAGATAGGACAATCACAATTCAACGTAAGAGAATGTAACGGCTAAAAGCTCTGGTTCTCCTTCCAGTAAAACTGTGTCCCTAAGCCTCAGGTTCCTTATCTGGAAAACAGGGACAATAAAGACCTCATAGGGTCGAGAATCAAGTAAGACAATGAGTATAAAGGTCTCAACACAATGCCTGCAAAATCTGCTTCTACTCAGAGTGTGAAAAGTACCAAGGGACTCTAAGTCACTAAGTTACAAAAATGGAAATCCAGAAAGTGAGACAGTCTATGTACAACTGTCTAGATTCTTCTAAAAGTTAGTGTCATTAAAAGGGAGGGTGGGGGAGATTAGGGGAAGTGGTGGGAGAAAGAGGAATCCTTCAGGATTAAAAAGGACAAAAAAGACAAAGGTCAGGTGCAATGAATGAACTTTGATAGAATCCCAGGGGGAAGAAAAAAAAGTCTATCAAAGAAATCTTAGGATGTGGACTGGATATTAGATGATGTTACACAGTTGTTAATTTTCTTAGAGAGGACCATAGTGCAGTTATGTAGAGGAATGTCCTTATTTAGAAAAGACATATGCTGAAATAGAACTGAACTGCCATGTATGCAACTTCCCTTCAAATGGTTCACTAAAAATATGTATGTGTTTTTATACACAAATGGAGAAAAAAATAAGTAAATATGGCAGAATATTAACATGTAGAAGATATATGTGTTTATTACATTAATCTTTGGAGTTTTTGTTTGAAAAATTTCATAACATAAAGTTTAAAAAAATAAAATACCACATACCCAGTGCATCCCCTAGCACTGCCCTTACACTCACTATACTCGAAATTCTCGCTTTGTGTCAGGGCCCCGCTAGTGTGGGGCAGACCTGCTCCAGGGCCACGTGGCATCTGGCTCACTGTTGATTCTCAACCAATGTCTGCTACATGAATGAGAGAGCAAAGGAATGAATGCTACAGATGGCCACCTTCTCCTAAGAAACTTTAGTTTATGAAGATATAACATCTTGTTTGGGCCTTTACAAATGAGTTTTTGAGCTAAGATGTATTTTCTAAATGAATGCTCTTTTATCACTGTTCTCAATCTAGGCAATTCTCATGGAGAATAATTGTCTAACCTGACCCTGAAGGTAAAACTCACTCAGATGAAAGAATCATTGGTCATACGAAGTGAGGAGAAAGACGAGAAAGAGGCAGGGAGGCATTATTTACATACGCCTCTACCTCATCCACTACATCGCCCTCCTAAAGTACTGAGGATACAAGAGGTAGCGGCCCCTAGATTATGTAGGTATGTCAAGTGCCTAAAGGTAAGTGGTCATTTTCTTCTAGGCATAAAAACAAAATTCTACTGAGGCGAGAGGAAATAAACCCAGGACTTACAATGGCAGCGATCTTTCCACTTTTCCTCAGCTGCTGAACGGCGAATGAATGGAGTACCCCCTCCATGGGGGTGCCGTTAACCATGACCACCCTGTCATTTTCTCTGCAAACAAAAAATAAAAACGGGAGGTGAAAAACTCCCATTTATTCAGTCAATCTTTTACTTAGGAACAAACAGAGGCAGCAAATGGATGTGAAATACGGATTGAAGGGCTCAATGTCTGAGGACTCCCAAGGCTTCACCAGCCAAGTCAGTGTGAGCTCTCCCAAGGCAGGAACCCAGGAGTCATCAGCCCACTTTCGACTGTGTCTACCGAGAACAGTGGGGAGAAGGACCCAAACCACAGGGGCCCCCCAGGAGCCACCTGACAATGGCGAGGTCTGAGCACCAAGGGCCTCCTGCACCGGCCTCCTTACCCCGGTGCACACAGGGCTTCAGGAAGTCTACACAGACCCTCAAAGCTTTGTATCCACTTATGCTCTGGACGGGAAGAAGTCAAGAGCGTGCCTCAGAGTCATAAAGAAATTTTGAGGTCACAGAACCCTCTTACCTTTCTCTCACCCCAAAAATTATTGCAAAATTCTCCTCTCCTCTCTGAAACACTACAAACTTCGATAGGACCATGTGGAGACTTGGAATGCCAATAGAACCTACACTCTGGAGCTGTCTGGCCACGGCAGTCACGTGACTAACTTTCGCTTCTGCCCTGAGAAATGATGGTGAGGGGCTTGGAGATGCATTCTTTCAAACAGCGTTCTCTCTTCAGACCAGGAAAAGGGTGGCAGTTGGAAAAGTTGTGTTTTCATGGAGTAAATTTTCCCAGTTTCCACATTCCCTCTTACAAAGCAGACAAGCATTAAGCCAGAGTATCCTCATTAAATTCTTAATGAATGTAATTTAAAATAAGCAGTGTTGGGTATGCTTTGGCGGGGGGCGGTGGGGAAGCAATGCCAATCTTCTATTCCATGTTCAGACATGGTCCCTACGCCCAGGAATGACAGCGGTGATCGTTAGAACTACCTTCCTAAGGAACCACTGCTCTCCTCCCTCTATTTGGATGCTCCAAAGGACTGATGTGCTATGGCCTTAATTCTCACATAAATTCACATGTATGTATATGAAAGCACACACATACAGATATACATATATATAAATATATGCTTTTTTAATATTATTTTATAATGAACACCACCCACAGCATCTTGTCTGGGGCCGACCCAGTGGGCTGCAGGGGCTGGGGCGGGAAGGGCGGCCACTCACTGAAGCAGCCCGTCGGCGGGCCCACCGGGAAGCACGTCAGAAATGACGATGGACGTTTCTCCATTTTCAAAGTGGGGGTTGTCTCTGCCTCCGGACACTGCAATTCCAAATCCTCTTTTGGAATCCTGTTCATTGAAATGAAGAGAAAAACTTAAAAACAAACAAACAAAAACCTTTTCCGTAAGTGGCTTTCAGGATTTATTACAAGCACTCAATGAAGTCAAGGGCGACCCAATCACCAGACCCAGCTCAGGAAGGGCGGGCTCACAGAAACAAAATAAAGCGGCATCCTGGTTAGCTGACAGGTTTATAGCGGGAAATCCCTTATCTAAAAGAAACAGCCTCGTGAAGGCTGGGGACGATGGAGAGCACTGACTGGCGTTATCCCTAGAAGCTGGCAGGGGATGGGAAATAACACTTTCTGTCCGAATAGGGCCATGCTCGTTGCATAACCAATCCTACCTGTTCTCGAATCCCAGCCTGAGCTGGAACAGCTTCAGGCGCCACTGAATCCACGCTGAAACCGTATTTTGTAAAGAATACCTTTCACTCCCAAATTAGAGGAGCTGGTGGGTCCGTTTTAAATATAGGGTGAAAAATAAGTAAACGGATTTTAAAGATAAAGTCTGAAGATAAACTTAGATTTGAGGTCTTATGAGACAGCAAAGCCTTAAATTCTTTTCTACATCCACATAAAATGGGAATACAGATTCATTACCTCCATGGTCAAGAACTGTAACAGAGAGCCCAGATAACACAGAATCCTAATTCAGTTCAGTGTTCAGGAAAGCTAGGCCTCCGGGTATCATCCGGATGATATAGGTAGATATGACTATACCCCTAGAGCAGAGTTTGATTATGTGAAAATCTCCTCAGAGAATAAAAAATTTCCCCTCAAGAAAAGTTCCCACCTGGGGCCCACCATGGGGACAAACGTCTCCAACACAAAACGGGCTGGGCTGCCCACAGCTAACCACATGGCTCTGGGTATGGCAGCACCATCACCCGTGCCTGGTTTTACAGAGGCAGCACCATCCTTCAGACCAGGCCTGAGATGTCTCTCCCCTTTGCCAGACTGAAGGGGTATGTGAAATGCTGGTGGAAGGGCACAGGGAAGAGACAGAACTGAAAAAGGAGGCCTACGGGGGGAACGCCTCAACCGATGAAACCATGGTTACTGCCCCGGAAGTTTCAGACCTGAACACTGATCTGTGTGTGTTTTTCCTTACCTGGATTAGTTTAATACATATTTACTCAGAAACCAAAATTTCATTAAAGACAGAAGTTGAAGGAGGAAGACTCCATTTAAGGAACTGACCGTTCCCCTAAGAAGTGACAGAGACTGGAGGGATTCAGAGCAGGAGTAAGACCCTCAGGGCCCAGGAAAATCACAGCGATGCTGACCAAGGCGGCTTGATGGAATGAGACTTGGGGACCACGAGTGTAGCTCTAGTCCAGCTCAGCTGCACAGAAATCACTCACCCACTGTTGGGGCTACGCGTGTTTAGAGTGGGGTTAATGCTAACAGGCCTCCCTTGAAATCTGCTGTCAGAGTAAAAAGGAACGGAGCTAACATTTCTTAAGCTATGACTCCCTGCATTGGAAGCTGTTTGTATTACCTCATTTAATCAAGAGGAGCAAAACCTCTGAGATGACTTGTAAAACTAAGTAAATTGGCCTTCGCAGGTGTTGCTCCGTTGGTTGAGCATGTCCCATGCACCAAAAGGTTTCTGGTTTGATTCTGGGTCAGAGCACATGCCTGGGTTGAGGGCTCAATCCCCAGCAGGGGGCGTGCAGGAGGCAGCCAATCAATGTTTCTCTTTCTCCCTCCCTCCCTTCTTGTATCTAAAATCAATAGAAGTATTTAAATTGTTTAAAAATTAAGTAAAATATATTACTTCTACCTTCAATACCACTGGATGAGGGGATTTTTTTTTACATCTAATTAACTCAACACCTCTTAATACCGTAAGGAGTGAGAAAGGCAAACAGCCCATGTCTCCTGATGTTTTAAATTTAGTTTAGACTTCAAACTCACAGAAGGAGTTAAAAGTTTTCTATATATTACAATCAAAGTTAGTAGAGTTGCAGAGGCTACCTTAATGTCCTTAAACACTATAGGTTATTTCCATTCCTCCCCTCTTTTTCTCTATTTTTTCATAACCAGTTCTGTCTGGAAATAGATGAATGCACTAAATAACCTCTAGAATCTTCTATGTTATATAGACTTTAACCAAAACAATGTAATAGCATGCAAATCCTGGTTGATGCGGTAATTACTGCCAGCTATTCCCTACAATGCACTGTCCACCTGAAGGGGAAAACACTGTGTTCAGGGCAAAACAAGCAAGGCCTGCGATCTGTAAACACGGGAACGTGACTGTGGCCTGTACGGCACGTGCGGCACTCACCTTCTGCAGGGTCACAGTGTACTGCTCCCATATCACTTCCTCCATCCCTGGGGCCTGTGTACAACAAGCAAAACCAATTTGATTAGAACCTCAAACGTTTCAATGCTAGAAATGAAACCATAATTCAAAATAGCTCCATATAAAGAAGTTCAGCTTAGACTTTGAGTATACCAAAAGTTGGTGTGTTTGGGAACATTATGCTGCCTATTTGCAAACACTCTCTCCTGCAATGAAATGGCATTCTTAACAATCCTGGAAAACTACTGAAATACATAGTGAGATATATGCTCTAAAAAGAATAGAATATTCTATGTGGAGCCTTTTTATGATCACCACTCCAAAACACTGTCACTACAGAATACCTTAAAAAGAGAATTAGCCTGGCCAGCGTGGCTCAGCAGTTGAGTGATGACCCAGGAACCAAGAGGTCCTCGGTTCAATTCCTGGTCAGGACACATGCCTGGGTTGCGGGCTTGATCCCCAGTAGGGGACGTGCAGGAGGCAGACGATCGTTTATTTCTCTATCCCTCTCCTTCTAAAAAATCAGTGAAAACATATTTTTTAAAAAAGAGAGAATTAGATTGGAGGTACGGCAAAGGGTCTTTGTGCGTGCAGAGAGGAAGGGCGGCTGAGAGCCTGGCTGACTTTCTCTGGCGGAAGGGGGAAGGAAGCCCCCGACCGCACTGAACCCCAGTTCTGACTGCACTGAACCCCAGTCCTGGGAGAAACCCTGTGGACCCAGGCTCATACAGAGGGAGTCTGGACTGTCAGGTAGAGAGAAAGGCACCCGGAGACTCGGAGACCCGGGGGAGACCCGGGGGAGCCCCGGCGGGCAGGGGACTGGAGGTGTGTGCGCCAGTGTGCACAAAGGCTGCGGAGGTTGCCACAGGCTTTCCCTAGCAGAAGGGAGTAGGAAGCTTCTGATTGCACTGAACCCCAGTTCTGACTGCACTGAACTCCAGTTCCAGGCGAGCCCCTGGGGATCCACGCTTTTACGGAGGGAATCTGGACTCTCGGGCGGAGACTCGGGAGCCGGGGAAGGCAGAGGTCTGGACGCGCATGCATGCCAGTGCACACAAAGGCTGCAAGGTTGGCACAGGCTTTCCCTAGTGGAAGGGAGTCAGAAGCTCCTGACTGCACTGAGCCCCAGTTCTGACTGCACTGAACCCCAGTTCCAGGCGAGTCCCTGGGGACCCACGCTCTTGTGGGGGGAATCTGGACTCTCGGGCAGAGACTCGGGAGCCGGGGAAGGCAGAGGTCTGCAGGCGCACGCGCGCAAGGGCAAGGCTGACTGGAAGCCAAGACTGTCTGCTCCGCCCTGAGACTCCACCCATCCAAGCTGAGCACAGAGGCTATTGCAATTTGGCAAGTCTAATCCTATAAGGCTGTCTCTAGCACCGAACTTCTCCCAGCGTAGACACAGCTGATCCTTACAGCCAACTTGCCTGGAGGTCAATTCCTCCCAGTGATACCAACAACAATCAAGACTTAACTACAACAAGGCTGTACACACAGTCCACAAAGGGGTGCACCAAGAGTGTCCACCTCAGGTTAACTGGGGAGGCCGACCCACTGGGCCATATAGCAAACCTAGCACACAAATCTACCCTACCAACTCAGGGAAGCAGTGAAAATGCAGCGTCAAAGAAACAGATCACAAACGAAAGAAATGGAGGAAAACAAACGACTGGATATAGAATTCAAAACCACGGTTATAAGGCTTTTCAAGAATATCCTAGAAAAGGCCGATAAATATAACGAGACCCTCGAAGATATGAAAAAGGACCAACTAGAAATTAAACATACACTGACAGAAATAAAAAATATTATTCAGAGACCCAACAACAGACTAGAGGAACACAAGAATCAAGTCAAAGAATTGAAATACAAAGAAGCAAAAAACACTCAACCGAAAAAGCAAAAAGCAAAAAAAAATCCAAAAAGTTGAAGATAGTATAAGAAGACTCTGGGACAACTTTAAGCGTACCAACATCAGAATTATGGGGGTGCCAGAAGAAGAGAGTGAGCAAGATACTGAAAACCTATTTGAAGAAATAATGACCGAAAACTTCCCCCACCTGGTGAAAGAAATAGACTTACAAGTCCAGGAAGCGCACAGAACCCCAAACAAAAGGAATCCAAAGGGACCACACCAAGACACATCATAATTAAAATGCCAAGAGCAAAAGACAAAGAGAGAATATTAAAAGCAGCAAGAGAAAAAGTTAATTACCTACAAGGGAGCACCCATACGATTGTCAGCTGATTTCTCAACAGAAACTATGCAGGCCAGACGGGAGTGGCAAGAAATTTTCAAAGTGATGAATAGCAAGAACCTACAACCAAGATTACTCTACCCAGCAAAACTATCACTCAGAATTGAAGGTCAGATAAAGAGCTTCACAAATAAGAAAAACCTAAAGGAGTTCATCACCACCAAACCAGGATTACATGAAATGCTGAAGGGTATTCTTTAAGAAGAGGAGGAAGAAGAAAAAAGTAAAGAAAAAAATTATGAACAACAAATACATATCTATCAACAAGTGAACCTAAAAATCAAGTGAATTAAAAACCTGAGGAACAGAATAATCTGGTGAATATAATAGAATCAGGGGCATAGAAAGGGAGTGGACTGATAATTCTCAGGGGGAAAGGGGTAAGGGGGGGTTCAGGAAGAGACTGGACAAAAATCATACACCTATGGATGAGGACAGTGGGGGGGAAGTAAGGGCAGAAGGTGGGGTGGGAACCGGGTGGAGGGGAGCTGTGGGGGGAAAAAGGAGAAACAATTGTAATAATCTGAATAAAGATTTATTTTAAAAAAAGAGAGAATTAGATAGTTCCAATCAGCTATCTTTCATTCTTCTTTTTTTAAAATATATTTTTATTGATTTCAGATAGGAAGGGAGAGATAGAAACATCAATGATGAGAGGAAATCATGGATTGGCTGCCTCCTGCACACCCCCTACTGGGGATCGGGCCCACAATCTGAACATGTGCCCTTGATGGAATCGAACCTGGGACCCTTCAGTCTGCAGGCTGACGCTCTATCCACTGAGCCAAACCAGCCAGGGCTTGCTTTCCTTTTTAACCAGTCTCTGCTCTTCCTATCAAAGGCAATCTCCTAGGCAAGTTTTCTGCATTTTTATATGTAAAAGAATCTACGGTCTTATCACAAAAAGTGTTCAATTGTGTAATCTGTGAAATCCCTTTTTTCCATCAGTATTGCTGGATGTGAAAAATGAAAATGCCTGCCTGTACAGACCACTGGGGCTTCAGGTTGTAACAATATTCCAAAATAGATGTCTAGAAAAACCAGAAAATAGTGGGCATCGTTTAAAAAATAATAATAATGCCTTAGTACAGACTGCCTTGAAGGGAAATCCTTAAAGGCTAGAAATGCCAAGACAGCTCAAAGCTGGAGAGATAAGCCAGCCCTAAAGCAGGTGTTTGCTGGGAGCTGCTGGGAAGAGAGATAAATTGTAGGGTCCAAACAAGATGGAGATCAGATCGAAGTAGATGGATTAGGGGAAAAACCCAGGCAGAGGGAGATGGCATGGACACATCTCATCCTTGGTGCTGGCAGCTGATGGATGTTTCTCTCTCATCGATGTTTCTAACTCTCTATCCCTCACCCTTCCTCTCTGTAAAAAAAGAAAAAAAAAATCAATAAAATATATTTTTTTAAAAAGCACATACTACGCACAAGTGAAGACACTCATCCATGAATTGGGAGACAGATGTGAAGAAATTAACTGGGATGCAGCACCAAGTATTTGAAAAGTGAACACAGGACAAAGAGTGACAAAGGATCACAGTGTGTCTAATTATATATTCTGAAGGAGGTGATAAGAGTGGAGGAGAGATGCAATACCGGAAGAGATACTGACTTTTCCAGAATTGAGGATGTTTCAGGTTCAGAAAGCCCAGTGCATGGCAAGGAGGGCAAGTTTTTAAAAAGGAAAGAGCCCTGACTGGTGTGGCTCAATTGGTTAAGCATGGTCCCAGGCACTGAAAGGTTGCCAGTTCCATTCCTGGTCCACTAGGGGGCGTGCAGGAGACAGCCACTTGTTACGCTCTCACATAAATGTTTCTCCCTCCCTCTCCCTCTAAAAATCAGTAAGAAATAAAAGAAAAACCCTTTTAAACACATGGAACTATCACGTCAGAAAAAGATACAGTGACTTGAGAGCAGCTAGACAGAAGAGATTACTACTAAAAGAACAACACTTAGAATGACAGCCAACTTCTAAAGAGCAGTAATAGAAGCCTTAAGTCAGTACAGTTAAGATCTTTAAAACAATACCTGTTGATTAACAGAGCAGAAAAGAATTTTTTAAAAACACAAAAACTACCCATAGCTGGTTTGGCTCAGGAAAAACTAACCAATATCACGGCAATCACCCCACTAGGATTAAGCTATGCTATGGGGTTGAGTGTCCAAAAAGAGAGTGATATTTTGGTTAAATGAACCGACAGTGAAATGCGGGGGCACTGAAAAGAATTATTTAACTTCCATCCATCTGTTTAAAAGTTTCTTCATCATGATGACTATGTTTTCAATTAAAGAGAATTTTTCATTTTCTGGTCTGTCCATTGTTGGGAAGCAGTGGGAATACAAATTAATACAAAACTTCCAGGGGGCAAATTACCAATGCGTACCACAATGTAACATCTGCATATCCCTTGGCCAAACAATGCCACTTCTAGAAGTTTATTCTACAGAAATATTTGCACAAGTGCACAAAAACATACGTATAAACTTGTTTATATCTGATTATATTTTTTAAATAGGTAATCATAAAATATCCAACAATAGGAGAGCAGTTACATATATGTATACATAGAGCTCTATATTTAAATGTCTACTGTGGGGATCAAGATACAAAACATCCATGTTTCCATTCCTGTCTTCATATATATGCTTATAGGGAAAAGACTAGAAGAATAAATACCAAAAAAATGTTAAACTTCCCCCAAGAGCTGTGGAATGGCAAAAATATTTTTATATGAGCACATTACTTTTAGAATACATTTTTATTTTAAAAATAACAACAGCACACTCCCTTTCCAAAGTTTTAGATTTACATATTTTTTATTGCTTAGGCAAATAAATGAATTGCTATATATTTTTTTTAATGTTGCCCAAGTAGAATAAGCCTGGATTTTGAAATTCACTGTTCTTCCATAATGAGATTACACTGTCTTGATTTCTGTGCTGCCTGCAGGGGTGATTTAAATTAGATTTGCCCCAAATCTACTGGATGGAGGGAGTGATTAGTGGGGTAAAGGGGAGGTGGCAGAAGTGAAAAAAAAAAATTAGATTTGCCAGAGAGCGGGTTAATCCCCTACCACTACCAATAGGACTAAGTCAAATTCTTAATCAGACCTTACCAGGTGCCTAAAGGCCTCACCAGGTTTGATATGACTCTCATCAAATTGCAAGGGTCTTCTTCTTATTCAGGGTTAAGAAACTGTGGCATACGTGTTCACTACTTAAACATAATATTAAAAGAATATATGTTCTGTTAAACTAAGTGAAAAATTTTAAATCTTAAAGGTAAGGGAATTGGAGAAAAATAAATTTTAATACCTCCTTTGAGCATCAAGAATATACAGTAACTATGTGTGTGTATTTATTTAGTCTACAGAGCTGTGACCTTTTTGCAAAGGTCTCAGAAGAAACCCTTCATGCATTGAAAGCCTTCCTTCCTTCATTCCCTCACTCACTCGTTCATTCGAAAATATTTATTAGCAACCCCTAGCACCAAACAGGTGGTTCCTGGAACTTGAGATACATTGATGAGTAAAACAGTCAAAGCCCACGTGGAGTTTATCAACCAAGGTGTGCCCCAAAAGCAAATCACTGTCTCCCCTGCCTCTTCTCTACACAGGTTTACCTTTTCAGAAGCACACAGCGCCCCCCATAATCACACATATCCCTCAGAACACCAGCTCTGCACGCATCCCTGGGGGCAGGCTGCCAGCGTGCAGCAGCATAGCTGAGAGCTGAGCTCATGCCTTTCACATGGAACCCCGGGCCTTGGGTCCTCCCCACCCTGTGCTGGGCTGTGCACAGATCAGAGAACCTCTATCAATATTCAGAATGTCTGTGTGAATGCCAGGGGGCGGCTGTTTAGCATTAGGGCACTTTGCATGCAGGGCCATAGGGAAAGCACACATGTGTCAGAGATAAAGATATTCCATATTCCATGACGCAGTGAAATGGGTGAATGTGTGCACAAGGGTACACAACAGGGTATTCTTAGCAGCAATGCCCTCAATAGCCAACACCTAGAAACAAGCCAAGTATCAAC
The DNA here is from genome assembly GCF_963455305.1 of Plecotus auritus. NCBI lineage: Eukaryota > Metazoa > Chordata > Mammalia > Chiroptera > Vespertilionidae > Plecotus > Plecotus auritus. The sequence goes on along the minus strand of NC_137776.1, from coordinate 140,356,906 downwards.
CAAAAGCAGACAGGACATAAAAATCATGATCTATTATTAAAATGCAATGTTATACAGCAATGAAGACACACTAGAGCCACACATACTACAACACATGCATCTCACACATACCACTGAGTGAGAAACATCCTAGAAGAATTCGTCAAGTGTGAGATCATTATTCCCAACAATGTGAACACACTTAACTCTACTGTACTGAACTTGTAAGAATTTGGCTAAGACTGTAAATTTTAGGTTATGCATTTTTTATCACAATGGGGGGGGGGAGGAGAAGCCAACAAAACTAATCTTTTGTTTAGGGATATTTGTGAGTATGGATGTGTGTAGGGAATGAGAAAGATGAAATTCAGGATGCAATGGCTGAGGAACGAGGCACAGTGAGATAGGGAAGACTACCAAGGTCTGTGCTCTTCTTGGGGAAGGTTCATGGACACGCGTGATGAGCTCACGGGGATTTGCGTTATGATTATGCTTTTGATTTAGATATAGGATTCTTTTATGTGTACCAAATACTTCATGAGTTAGAAAATGGGGGAGCACATGAGTCAACATCACGGGCTACCTGATTCCTGGCGGAGACCCCTATACAAATATTGTGGGGTTTTTTAATCTTTATTGTTCAAAGTATTACATATGTCCCCTTTTCCCCCCACTGACCTCTTCTAGCCCACCCTGGCCCCCACCCCAGGCCTTTACCACCCTATTGTCCGTGTCCATGGGTTATGCATATATGCACACAAATATTCTCTAATGCAGCACAGATTTTGCAAGGTGAAAGAGCAGAAGAAAGGGTGATCATTTCTAATGAAGGAAGGGCAAGGCAGGAGGCAGAAGCAGTAACGTGAGAGGGTGTGTGAGGCATGGAAGGGAATGAAAGGTGGGGAACGAGGGTAGCTCTGGGGGCTGCAAGGTGCCGGAGACTCCAAGCATCCTTTTCACCCCAAGTCAACGTTCCAGCTGCCCGGGATCCGTGTGCTTGTCCCCACTTTTTTCTCGTCACTTTCATTTTTCATGAAAGTAGTATTAATAACAAGCCCCTCGATATTAGAAGGAATCATTTCTAAAGGGCATGGGAAGTTAAGAGAGCTCATTTTTCTACCATAAATAGAAAAGCTCTGTGTTAACAGTAAGGTATTTTCGTGAAAAAACAAAACAAAACAAAACAAAAAACAAAGAGAAAGAAACAAAGACAAATAGTTATTTGATTTGTTCTTTTAAAAATACCCTCCAGTTGTTATAAAGTTTCTTTCCTTTGGAAAAATCTTGGCCAAACAGGGAACATCCTGTATTTTATATAAAGAATATAGAAACATGTTAAACATCAACCAAAAGACAGATACCCAAAGTCTTCAGTGCCCTGTGTCCCCCTCAACAGCCAAACTGCTGCTTCCCAGTGATGGAGGCCAAAGCTCAAGGTAAAGATGAATTAAAATTGGCTCATAAGGGACATGCCTGACAAAAATCCCAAGCCACAAAAGTAACACTCCTACATGTTACAGTACTACCTTTGTCCAAACTACACAAAAAAGGACATGAGAAAACCCTTTTCTTCTCATTTAGAAGCCTAAGCGTAGAGTAAGAATATAGATTTCTGCAGAATAAGGAAGCAAAAAGCTCTTCCCAAAAAAACAAGACGTTCCGACACACCAACATCTTCCACGCGGCGGTCTATGAAGTTACCCCGGGAAGTACCACCGGCTCCCAGAGTCCCTGGGAAACAGCAGCCTTTGATTCATAAATCCCGGGGGCGGCCATCCGTTTCACAGAAGTCCGCTAAAAATGAGGCAAATAATTAAAAAGCCCACGACTGACTACCATCTGCATCTCCCAATTTGTTACGGAAAGCTGCCAGCAAGAATAAACCCACAGAGAAAGGTGGGAGGGATTTTGCTGCCCGCCCCCCCCCCTCGCCCCCCGCAACTCCTTCCTGAAAGGAAAGGTTGGGAAAGAAGGGGGGTGAGAGCTGGCAAAGAGAGACTCACATGGCCTTTCAACAGCCCCAGCTTTTTACCGGCCTGGAGCCACATCCTCTGCAGGACCTGAGCCGTCTTCATGGTCACTTTGGGGAGTGACCAGCCAGGCCACTGCCCACACTCCAGGCTGCGCGCCCACTGCCATCCCTGCACGTGGTTACGTAAGACCGATACAATAGTGGCCCACATTCCCAGCAAAGCCTCTGGTCATCTCACACAGTGACACCCAGACAGCAGGGATGCCAAACGCTCTGAAAAGCATCACTTGTGGGGGAGAAGGAAAGCAGCCTGGATGTGCCTCACTTTCACAGCTTCCCGTTCCTCCCTCTCGCCCATGCGAGGGACCTAGAGCATCAGAGTAAACATTCCTTCTAGACATACCAAGGAATTCCGGATCTAAGCAGAAACTAAGTAGGACATTGGAGAGCAATACTATAGAAAGGAATATTTGCAGAAGTATTTATTTATATTGACCCTCCTATAATCACACACACACACACACACACACACACACACACACACACACACACGGTGTAAGCTGGCTAGAAGCTGTGAACATTTCAGGTGAACTGAAATGCTAATGTTACACAGAAATTAAAAGGCATGAAGATCAATGTTTCACATCCTTGGAGATCATGAGGTCTGATGGCTATAGGAAGATAGGACTTGGGGAGTTGGTACAACTCAGAGCCAAGTCAAGGACAGAGTGCTCACTCGGCACTTTTCCCTCCAACCTTTCTGAAAATGTAACGGATAAAAGAAAAACAAAGGGCCTCCTGTCTGCTTCTTTGTCTTTACTACCTTAGGGCAGTGGTCAGCAAACTCATTAGTCAACAGAGCCAAATATCAACAGTACAACGACTGAAATTTCTTTTGGGAGCCGAAAACCGATTTGTGCGCATGGGCCACGAAATTTTAATCGCACTGTACGTGCGCGCCCACACGTGGTATTTTGTGGAAGAGCCACACTCAAGGGGCCAAAGAACCGCATGTGGCTCGCGAGCCGCAGTTTGCCAACCACTGCCTTAGGGGAAGGGAGGCGTCAGTGTTGGAAAGCACATTTTAGGTCTCTGAACACTGAGAAAAGATGTTAAGGGGCGCCTGGGGTTTGAGATCGAGGTGTGGGGTTTTGGAAGCATGGTCTCCGGGAACCGGTGATCATTCTCACTCCCGCATGTATGTCACTCCAGTGCACCTAAGCAGTTTGCCATGAGCAGTGTGCCATCCGGTTTTTGAGGTAGAGATGTGAATAAATTTGGACCCTAGAGCCCTAACCGGTGTGGCTCAGTGGATAGAGCGTCAGCCTGCAGACTGAAGGGTCCCAGGTTCGATTCCGGTCAAGGGCATGTACCTTGGTTGCGGGCACATCCCCAGTAGGGGGTGTGCAGGAGGCAGCTGATCGATGTTTCTCTCTCATCGATGTTTCTAACTCTCTATCCCTCTCCCTTCCTCTCTGTAAAAAAATCAATAAAATATATTTTAAAAAAAAAATTTGGACCCTAGAGGAAATAACCTGAACAGAGGCAATAATGCGAGTTTTAATGACATAAAGTCTGGGATGCAATCTCCATCTGTTCTGTCACTTAGCTGCGAGCCTTGGATGGCTATCTGTTGCCTTCTTTATAAAATGGGGATCGTACCACCTACACCTCAGAGGACCAAGTATTTATTTGGCAGCTGAAACAAGGCAACCTCTACCAAGTGTGCATGCCGAAGTACTAATTTACATGGGCACTCAAAATGTCTTCTCCTTCCCTTGGACTCTACAAGAGTGAGTTTGTTTTTTTAAAATACTTATTTTTTGTATTGATTTTTAGGGAGAAAGGAAGAGAGAGGGAGAGAGAGAAACACTGATGCAAGAGTGAAACATCGATAGGCTGCCTTCTGCATGCCCCCTACTGGGGATCAAGCCTGCAAACCGGGCATGTGCCCTGGCCAGGAATGGAACCAGTGACCTTTTGGTGCACAGGACAATGCCCAACTAACTGAGCCACATCGGCCAAGGCAAGAATAAGTTCTTCAAAAGTGCTGGAACAGAAGAACAGGATGGGAAATTAATGAAAGTTTGTTTCAAACCTTACACTGAAGAGCACAGAGAGTACAAAAGAACCCTACTGCCCTAGCCAGTTTGGCTCAGTGGATAGAGTGTCGGCCTGCGGTTCCGGGCAGCGGCACATACCTTGGTTGCAGGGTCCTCCCCGGCCTGGGCCCTGGTGCAGGAGGCAACCAATCGATGTGTCTATCTCACATCAATGTTTCTCTCTCTTTTTTCTCTCTCTTTTCCACTCCCCCTGAAAATCAATGGAAAAATATCCTTGGGTGAGGATTAACAACAACAAAACACACAAACACACAATAAAGGAACCCTACTGGAGGAGGATCTTGGAAACTGAGAGTGCCTAGGACTCAACGCCAGCTGTGCAGGTATAGGCTCAGCCCTGGGTGCCAGGTGCAGAGAATCCAGGTGGAGGAAAAGAGGGGTTGCTTAGGCAGCTCACTCCTACGCTCTGACAGTCCTCAGGAAATCACGTGAGCTTCCCTGGTGAGGAAATAAATACCTTTTCCCTTAAATTCATGCATACTGCCCAGAAGTCAAAGGCATTCTACAATGTAAGAATTCCAGGTTTCCAGCAGTCAGTTTCTTCCTGCACTATTTTTTTAATTGTGCTAAAAAAAAAACCCACAACATAAAATCACAACCATTCCTCAGCGTGCAGCTCAGTAGCATTAGATCCTTTCTCACTGTTGCACAATCTCCAGGACTCCCATCTTGCAAAACTGAAATTCTGTTCCCATTAACTCCCTGCTTCCCCCTCCTGGGAGCCCCAGGCAACCATTTCTATGAATTGGACTACTCTGGGTACCTCACGTAAGTGGGGGATCATAAAGTGTTTGTCTTTTTGTGTCTGGCTTATTTCATTTAGCACAATGTCAAGGTTCACCCTTGTAACATCTGTCAGAATTTCCTTCCTTTCTGGGGGGAATAATATTCCATTGTACGTAGAGACCACATTTTGTTTATCTATCATCTGCCGATGGAGACACCTGGGTTACTTTCACCTCTTGACTGTTGTGAAGAACGCTGCTATGAACATGGGTGTGCAGATACGCTACCACTCATTCTACAAATGTTTACCAAGTGCAATGTGCAAGGTCTGAGGATCAAATGAAGGTCAATCCATGTACAGCACAGCCCTCGGGAAGCTTGGCAAGAGTCAGCATCTCATCTGGTCAGAGTGGGTGGGGAGTGCAGGGTGTTCACGATGAGCAAAGGACATTGGGATGAGTTCTGAACAATGAACTCATTAGAGAGAGAGAGAGAGAGAGAGAGAGAGAGAGAGAGAGAGAGAGAGAGAACTCTCAGGGCCTAAAGAACAACACAGGGCCAAGACCCTGAGAAAGGCCAGAGAGAACGGCCATCCAAACCCCGCAACCTGTTCTGACCAGCAGTGAGTTGTTCAGATGGACATTTTGTGGTGGACAGCTGCCTCCTTGAGAAGATCTCAAGAATTTAAGGATTTATTTCTCAAAGATTCCTAACTTCCACATTCACACACATTTACTGAGCAGCAACCCACTGGCCCTGTGGATTGAAAGACAACACTGAATGCCACCCTAAGGCAGTCACAGCCCCGGCGGGAAGTGGGACCATAATCACAGCGCTGCACAACAACCGCGGACAAATAAATATACGAGGCTCGTTCATGCAACCAGCGTTCCTGGAACCTCTGGGATGTGTCAGATCCTGTTCTAGATTCTGGGGGGATAACAAGCCCAAATCCTTCCCTCACAGGGAGGAGTTTAAAGGAGGAAACAGACAGTAAACAAGTAAGCATATTATAATCTCAGGTAGCAGTAAGGGCCATGAGATGTGACACTGGAAAGAACTAATGATAAGAAACTCTGGACAGACCTCCAGAGAGAGGGAACAGCAGACGCAAAGGCCCTGAGGAGAAACAAGGTTATTATGTTCATGGAAAAAAAAGGGCCATGAGGGGCTGGAGGAAGGTGGGTGACGGGTAATGGCAAGGATCGCAACTGAAATCAATGGCATGGGTGGAAGTTATTCACTGGGGGTGGGTGGAGGGGTGTGCACCAGCCCCAGGGAAGGCCCACCCTCCCACTCAGGGCTCTACAGGAGCTCAGTGCTGGAGGGTGACTGACGTGTTGGGTGGGTGGACCTTCTAGGAAGAGGGAACAGAACGGTCATAGCCAGGAGGGATAACCTTCAGGACGCTGCACATACTCAGTGTGCCTGCGCAATCAAATGTTCAGCACACACATCCTCAGCATGGAGAGAGATGTCAAAATAACTTAATCTACAGTGTGGCAGTCTTAAAACACACCAGCCCTGGGAACAAGAGATAAGAAGGTTATGAGAGCTACAAAGACAGGAAGTCATTAAACACGCAGCAGAGCACCATACCGAGGACCCTATACAACTGCTCACAGGATGCCCACAAGCCTGTGAGTTAGCTACTGCTGGCCACAGTCTGGAACCCTGACAACAAAGGCTGGTGAGGGTGTGGAGCAAAAGGAACTCTCCTTCGTCGCTGGCGGGCATGGAAAACCATACAGCCACTTTGGAAAGCAGTTGGATGGGTTCTTACAAAACTACTAGTAAACCTGCTCTCACCACAGGACCCAGCAATTGTGCTCCTTGGTATTCACCCAAAGGGAACGAAAGTTCACGTCCACACAGAAACCTGCGCACGGATGTTTAGAGCAGCTTTATTCAGAATAGCCAGAACGTCGAAGCAACCAAGACGCCCTTCGGGAGGTGGAGAGATAAACGGCGGTACATCCAGACAATGGAACATTATTCAGAGTTGGAAAGAAATGAGCTATCAGGCCATGAAAAGACGTGGAGAACACTGAAATGCATGTGACCCAGTGAAAGGAGCCCATCTGAAAGAGCTGCACACTGTACGATTCCCACTCTGTAACCTCTGAAAAAGGCAAAACGACGAGACAATAAAGAGATCAGTGGCTGCCAGGGGCTAGAAGGTTGGAGGGAGGGAGAGCTAAGCAGGCAGGGCACGGAGGATTTTTAGGACAGTGAAAATACTCTGTACGATACCATAATGATGGGATGCATGTCATACATTTGTCCAAACCCACATAGAAGACCAAGAGTGAACTGTAAGGTAAACGATGGGCTTTCGGTGACAATGACATGTCAGTGTAGATTCATCAACTGTAATAGATGTACCGCTCTGGTGTGGGATCTTAATAATGGGGGAGGCTGTGCATGGGTGGGGCAGGGGGTATATGGGAAATCTCTGTATTCTTCCCTCGATCTTGCTGCAAACCTTAAACTGCTCTAGAAAAAAATAGTCTTAATTTAAAATACACGCACACATATGTATGGGATACATGTCATTATACATTATCCTATCCTACATAATAAAAGCCCAGGGACCGAACAGCGCAACGGCCAGAACGACCAGTCGACCAGTCGCTATGATGCACACTGACCACCAGTGGGCAGACGTTCAACGCAGAAGCCCCAGGCTCCTCCTCCTCACTCCCTGCCGCCTCCTCTGGATGCCCGCAGGCCATGCAGCAGCACCACCACTGGGCTCACAGAGCTGACCCTGGAGGCTGGGAGGTGGGTTCGTGGCTGCTGCGGGACTCAGGCCTATTCCGCTGCCTCTCAGGGCTATTGTCCCTGGGCCCAGCCCCAACCTGGTCCCTTGGAGAGGCGAGTGCCCCACAGAAGATGCCGGACCAGGGAGCAGCCGCTCAAAGGGCGGGTCCACAGCCCCTCGGCTGACCTGGATGAGCGGCACTCCCTCAGTGGACCTATCCCCACAGGCCACGCCCCCCACCAGTGCACGAATCCCGTGCACCGGGCCTCTAGTACATATATGAATGTGTGTGTGTCCTGAGATATTAAGAACTTGCACTTGGCCCCAAAGCACTAGGTGGCTAGTCACAATCTGAACCCAGCCCTGCCCTGCATGCGTCCAATTTTAACAAGCTATGAGGCAAAGAAGCATCAGCAGATAATTACATTATACTTAAGGCCTCTGTGTTCACAGTTCTGGTACACTGACCAGCACAGTATAATTATCATTTAAACAGACCTTATTTGTAATTGCAAAGGCATTAATAAGCCAAAAAGGAAGGTGCTAATTTGCCAACAGAGACACAGCCCTGTCTACTTTATGATTTTCAACCTGACTAAGCCTGCAAAACATTAAAACATAGCTTCAGTTTAAAAAAACAAACATACACACAACCACCACCCCATGACAGGCACCAAGATAGAGAAAATTATTAGCTGGCAAAAGGCAGGTTAGAAAAACAATGATTAGAGTCCGCGGGTGAGTCCTGCCAGCAGGGTTGGTCCTGTATGAGACACCCAAGGTAAACTGTCCCTCCCAGGCACAATGCTCCTGGCATTTATCAATGTGCCTGCTCCTTCCCCTGAGAGCCAGTAAGCCCACACACAGCATCCTGAGCCTCAAAGGCATGCCTTTCCTCTCAGGACTGGGGAATAAAGGCAGGACCATAAAGACCCTCACCTTTACGAACTGTATTGCCAACACCTGGGAGCTTGTTAGAAAAGCACAATCTCAAATCCTGCCTAGGATATACGGGTAAGAAGATGCACGCCCCCTCTACACACACCTCCCATCCCCAGGAGGGGGCATGCAGGAGGCAGCTGATCAATGATTCTCTCTCATCACTGATGTTTCTATCTCTCCCTCTCCCTTCCTCTTTGAAATCAATAAAAAAAATATTTTTTTAAAAAAAGAAAGATTGGGGGGCGGGGGGAGGGAGTGCCTGGAGGGGAGATTGTGAACTCTTTGTCGTTGATAAAAGTGAGCAAATGACAGTTTGAAAACATGAATATAAAAGACATTGTATATTGAACTATTCATCTATAGATATGATTAAAGAGTTTACAATTTATAGCTTCAAATGCATAAGTATTTGTTACATATTTAAAGCATCATAAACTTGATAATGGGACGTGTTCCTGTGTAGTGTGTTTAGCACATTGCGTGTCCACTGCATCTCCTGGAAATTGAGGGAGAAAAACAAAAGAATTCTCGGTGGTACTAGAACACAACACCATTAAGAGGAGGGGCAACAAAGACCAGAGGCAGGAAGGGGAAAGAAAGGTGGAATTTCCTGCATCCACCTCCCACCCAGATGACAAGCTATTAAAAATAATGAAAAAGCAAACCTACACGCTTTGCTAATGACTTTGACTTAATAATAAAACAGAGTAGCCGAAACCGGTTTGGCTCAGTGGATAGAGCGTCGGCCTGCGGACTGAAGGGTCCCGGGTTCGATTCCGGTCAGGGGCATGTACCTTGGTTGCGGGCGCATCCCCAGTGGGAGGTGTGCAGGAGGCAGCTGATCGATGTTTCTCTCTCATCGATGTTTCTAACTCTCTATCCCTCTCCCTTCCTCTCTGTAAAAAAATCAATAAAAAAATATTTAAAAAAAAAAAAAAAACAGAGTAGATGAAACTGAAAAGCAAGTTGCACAAAAACAGTCTCCTAAATTTTTTTCCTCATGACAAAATTTAAAGGAAAAAGAAGTTCAGATGTTTGAGATAGCTGTTTCCAAACTTAGAAAAAGAACTACTCATTCTTGATCTAGTATCTTGTTTACCATTAATACATAAACTGAGTTAAACTGACAGTCCATGAAAAAAATGTGTAGGACACACCCTTCTCCCAACTCAATTGTTTTCTTTTGCTGGTAACATGCAAAAAATCCATTTCTGCCTAGTGACATAAACTGTGGGCAGAAATTGTATGCAGTCTTAAAGCATAAAAAAAAGTTCCCAGCATTTCCCCTTTTTTTGAATATATATTTATCAGGAAATCAGCAAAGGCCACTGCACAATAAACAGACATAATCCACTAGGTGGCGCAATAATAAAAGGGGAGAGACTGTTTCCCTTCAAACTTTAAGAATTACAATAAAATCCCGCCATTATAGCTTTTATAAGAGGCCAAGTAAATGTGCAAATAGTGAAGGAGTGACGATGACTAAAAGGGAACAATTATACTTTTAGTTGTTGTTCCTTAACATTAAATGGAAACACAAAAGCATATTACAATCAATCAACACCCTACAGTGTTTCTGACCCTGCTATGGGCACCGTGGGATATTCAGAGGAATAACACTTTCCAATTGTTGATCTCTGGACCTAATTATAGGTGTGGAAGAACATCATTTTCCAGGAAAAAGTTACAAGAGTTAAAATTTCACGTGGAAAGCGGAATCCATCCATCAGTTCATTCAAGAAATATTTATTAAGCACCTCTTTCATACCAGGCTTTGTACCGAGCCCTGGAGACTCAAACAGTGAGGATAATACACACGGTCCTGCCTTCCCATGCATAAATCAAGGGGCCAGCAAGCAAGTGTAGAAAGAGGGGGGAGCCGGGGTCTCAGGAAGGATCTTGGCCTCATTAATGAGCAAAATAAGTAAAAAGTCTGAGGTAGGATCAGTGGATTTGTGTTTTTAGCAATTTGAGTCCAAACTGCTCATCTTACTAGGAAGCAGGGAAGAAATGTAAGCTAGGTGGCAGCCCTGGCAGGATACAGGAGCTGGGGAGGAGGCGAGGGAGACCTGGCACGGGTTCCCCGTGCAGCTGAGGCACGCTGCCCAGCCACGGGCTTAGGCATAGTCCAGATCTCCTACTGTGAGGAGAGAATGAAGAACTATCATTTCTAAGGCAGGCTTCAAAGGCACCTTTGCGGCACATTACTTACGGGTGGCCAGGAAACCCGTATCAGGGCACGTCACAAAAATTTACTAGGCATTCTGATAAGTGGGTGCACACCCAGATTAAGTCCAAGGACCAAGGGAACAAATTGCACCATCCAGAGTGTCCATCTGCCCGGGTCGGTATGGCTCAATTGATTGGGCGTGAACCCGTGCACTGAAAAGTCACCAGTTCAATTCCCAGTCATGCCTGGATTGTGGGCTCAACCCCCCGTAGGGGGCGTGTAGGAGGCAGCCAATCAATGCTTCACTCTCACATAGATGTTTCTCTCTCTCCCTCTCTCCCTTTCTCTCTCTCTAAAAAATCCTAAAAACAAAATGCACTCTGAAGCATACTTTCTTCACATTTTCACCGATGTTACTGCTTAGCCTGGAAGAAGTCTATACTCAGCACTTCCCAGCTGGCCCCTGTTATCAGTCTGTGACCTGCCTCAACTGAAACCAGAAGCAAACCAGCCCTTTGGCACACCCATCCAACCCCTTCTCTCTTTCTCTTTACCACAGCCAAGAGGGACCTCGGACAAGAGCATCCTTGTGAAGCCAGAATCTTTCACAGGTCAGCATCCTGACATGACTATTCCATGATGGCAAAAGAACATGCGAGAAATTCTAGGAGTTTTGAACCAGGGGCCAGCCAAAGTTTTCTTAAAGGGCCACATAGTTGATATATTTTAGCATTATATAGATACTGACATAACCATTTAAAATGTAACCATTAGCCCTAACTGGTTTGGCTCAGTGGATAAAGCGTCGGCCTGTGGACTGAAAGGTCCCAGGTTCGATTCCGGTCAAGGGCATGTACCTTGGTTGCGGGCACATCCCCAGTAGGGGGTGTGCAGGAGGCAGCTGATCGATGTTTCTCGCTCATAGATGTTTCTAACTTTCTATCCCTCTCCCTTCCTCTCTGCAAAAATATATTAAATAATTGAATGAATGAATAAAATATAACCATTATAAAATGTAAGAACAATTCTTAGTTAGTGGGCAGAAAAACAAACAAAAAGAACCAAACCAGCAGCTGGCTGTAGTTTGCCAATCCCTAGTTTCCACTTATGCAAAATTTAGTGGCAGATGACTGATGAGCAGGTGTCTGTTCACCCAGACCTGGTCCTTTCCTGCAAGGTGCTCACACTGGTGCCGAAGGAAGTGCACACACTTTCTGATTTTTGCTTTCCTTCCTCACTTCTACCTTCGACAAGCCTCAGGACTGTCCTGAGCAGCCAGTCTCCATTTGGGGATAATCCTGTTTTGTTTGCCTGTGTATTTCTTCTTCTTTTTAAACTAATAATGAGTAAGTTCTCGGCTCGTACATAATCCAAAAGTTAGGTCAATTCAAAGGGCACTACCCTTGGTTTTGGTAACAATGGAACTTCCCTGGGGATAGTTTACCTAATCTAAAATCTGAACTTGTCCACCATTTCCAAACACGTTCTGAGGGGGAAGCTGGCCTGAGATCAAAATCGTGCTTCAGATTTTCCTCAAAGTAGATAATTAAGTACATGTGTGAGTATTATCAACACACGTACTGGGCAAGTCTCTGCAAAGAAACGTGATGGACACAGAGGAGGGGAAACCTTGGCTCCTGACCTCCTGCTGTCTGGGCACCTCCCAGAAACACCACGAGGATGCAGCACCCACGGCCCAGGCAAACCTGCGTTGGAAGAAACTTGTTTGTAAGTTTCCACTACCCACCATGAAGTCCAACTCAATCCGATCGGAATTATATATCCTGCATCCGTCCTGGCTGAGCATACAACCAAGAATCGGCATTTCATACAGTGTCAGCCTTATCAGGCTGTCCGTGGGAGCACACCTACCTCATCCATGCCGGGTCCTGGGGGAGAAAGCCAGGCAGGAGGAGGTGAGGAAGAGACAAAAGCACCCCGAGCAGCATCTCAGGAAGGAACAGGGAAGAAATAACTTCTAGAGATTTCCTTGCTCTTTCTACCCCTTGGGCTGGTCGCTCTGGTTTCTGATGTTCTCCTACCCCACTCATCCACAGGCAAACACCTGGCATCCCATAATGGCTTGCTCCATCACCAAAATGTTCTGGCTCCAAAAGTCACCCCCACTTGTATCCCCATTCACAATTCTCACTTGCCCGGCTGGTGTGGCTCAGTGGTTGAGCATCATTTCGATTCCCGGTCAGGGCATGTGCCCGCATTGCAGGGCTCGGTCCCCAGTAGGGGACATGAAGGAGGCAGCCAATTGATCAATGATGTTTCTCTCTCATCTTTGTTTCTATCCCTCTCCCTTCCCCTCTCTCTAAAAAATCAATAAAAACATTTTTAAAAATTCCTACTCTATCAATGCACATGGTATCAGATACATATCAGAACAACCTGACTGTCCTATGTCACACGTAAGTGTGAGTGTCTGGTGGCCTAAACCTTTTAGAGGTGTTTCATATTTTAAAAGATGTACTTTGACCCTCAGGGAACTTGTGATGGAATTCTGACCTTTAACAGGCAAATTCCCAAACATAGCGTATCTACTAGTAAGATGCTCTTTCTAATTCCACAACCCATGTGCTTTGTAGCCATTCACCTAACCACTGCTTTTGTGGGGAGAGTTGATGGAATGACACAGTCATTTCTAACTGGAGACTGTGAACTTGAAAAAAGTAGACTTTCACTTGGTAAGACATATTCTTTTTTTTTTAATATATTTTATTGATATTTTACAGAGAGGAAGGGAGAGGGATAGAGAGCTAGAAACATCGATGAGAGAGAAACATCGATCAGCTGCCTCCTGCACACCTCCCACTGGGGATGTGCCCGCAACCAAGGTACATGCCCTTGACCGGAATCGAACCCGGGACCCTTCAGTCCGCAGGCCGACGCTCTATCCACTGAGCCAAACCGGTTTCGGCGGTAAGACATATTCTTAATGTTCTGTAATAAAACTGTGATTTTAGCTAGTTGTCTATGTAATCTACTTCCTCATAAGGCTGTCTTACTCATCTGATAAGAGTCTTTGGGGGCTCACACAGTGGTGGACACAAAGAGGTCACTAAAGAAGGACTCAATCTCTTAACATTGATATATTATTGTCACTCATGATTCCTGGGCAGGCAGCGGTGGGGGGGGGGGGGAAGGGGGGAGGGGATCCTTTACATGTTCAATGATAATATTTAAACTCCTAACAATCAACAGAGGGATGCTGTCTGTTAGGTCTCCCCCTATTTCTTCACGCATCTGATTCTGAAAAGCTGAGGCTGGCGCAACTGCAAAAACCTGCATGTTTCAAATGAGTCACATGGACCTTGACTCAGATTCCCTCCCAGTCACACAAGCTGTGTGATCTCGGGCAAGTTACTTTAACATTTCTGAGCCTCAGTGTCTTCCCCTATAAAAGCGAGTTTTAACACCTGCCCCCAATTGATTGAGACTGTTCAGCCAGACCTGTACCAAGGGTCTACCACGACATCAACCGCATGGCTTCCTTCCCTCACTTCACGAGAGAAAAGTGAAGTCTCAGGGCACAGAGCAAAACCAGCTGCATCTGCCTGTGCCCTGGGCTCCCTCATGAGCGGGCGTTTCACACAAACCTCAGGAGTCAGCTGGAGGGAGCCTGCCCTGACACACCCATAATATTTATAGAAAATAAGCACACAGCCCAGAGCTGTTTTACAATCCCCATCAATGCACATTTTCGATCTGTCAGTCCAATAATGCAAAGTTTTTCAGGTTCCAATAATCCCCAAGCCGCCTGCAAAGTGCTTTCTTGGGAGGCAGAGAAACTAGGAAGAAAGGGGAGAGAATGCACACCCATGCTGCCCACATTTCAGTCCTCTGGGGCCCACCTTCTCCTTTCGCCTTCCTTCACTTACTGAGCAACTATTCTCTGCCTAAGAATGCAAAGAGCCAGAGCTGCCCTCAACGTGAAACTGAGCCCCCCTCCCCACTCCAGGGAGAACCCAGGCCTCACTGAAAACTCACCACTTTTCCGAAAGGACAGACATGTGCAGGGAAGTTTATGTCTAACTGGGGTCATTTTGCGGAGTTCTCTGTCTCCAAGCATTCGTTTTGATGCAATTCATCCCAACCAAAAAGCTTATGTTGGCCCTAGCTGGTGTGGCTCAGTGGATAGAGCGTCGGCCTGCAGACTGAAGGGTCCCAGGTTCAATTCCGATCAAGGTCACATGCCTGGGTTGTAGGCTCGATCCCCAGTAGAGGATGTGCAGGAAGCAATGATCAATGATTCTGTTTCATCATTGACGTTTCTATCTTTCTCTCCCTTCTTCTCTAAAATCAATAAAAAAATATTTTTTTTAAAAAAAAGCTTATGTTGCTTCCCATAAAGGTAATGGGACTGTCCATGTAGCAGGCGACACATCGAGTCAATACACCCAAGAGGAAACAAACAAGAGACTGAGAGACACCACAGCGCCCCAGTTTTTATGACACTTCACTGCATAAATCATTATCCCAAATATAAAGCCCAAAGAACAAGTCTGGTGGAATGATATGCTACTGCGGTTTTTTCAGAACAGTTCATTGCTGGGATAGATTCCAATCAGGTCAACATTTATATTTAATCATCGAATCACTCTCAACAACTCAGAACAACAATGCAATTGTTGGCTGGCGCTTGCTACTAAGCCCAATGAGCTCTTCCCCCACCATGACATGGACATTCCCCTTTGTGCCTCTTCTATTAATAGGCCAGAGAGAGTCTCCGAGGCCATGCATGCTGGCTGCAAATATCCGTGGTCATAAATAGCAAAGGCATCGCCGATGTGTATTCTGGACAAAGTAAATCACAAACACAGAATTTTGATATTTAGCAGTGCTTCAACTAGTTTTTATTTTTAACCCAGCTCTGGTTCCCCACGTTTCATAGAGGAAAAGGCCCACAAAGAATTTTATCTTTGAAAAGTGGGTGACGAACCAATTCCCCCCGGTGAGCAAGTTTTCTGGGACCCAGATGGGTGGTGATGCAGTTTCTGCTGCCTTTCTCAATCCCCCAACTTTGGTGGAATATGAGTTCATGGCAGAACTTTACTTAGGCTTTAAAAAAAAACTTGTTTAAGGATATTATCAAATAGAAATAAAGGCTGTACTTCACAAAAATACACAAAGCGGCACCACGGTTCCTTCTCCAGGCTGTGACACCACCAGCTGTGACACTGGTAGACAGAGCGGACATCTATATGTAAAACCAATCATTTTTGTCGAAGGAGTGAATTAGGTCAATGCCCTTAAGAAGCTCCCCTTCAGCTCCACTTTCCACTCTCCAAACAGTGAAGCCCTTTGTCCATTGTATTAGCCACTGTGAACTGTTTGGACGTCCATTGTCAGCCCTAGCCGACTGGGTAAGTCTGGCGAAGAAGCGATCAAACAGGGGATTCTGTCAATATATTTCTAGCACATTCAAATTTAAGGAAGATTTTGCAAAGGCCCTGGCCTGCCAAACCAGTGGCTAAAACGAAGTTAATGATCATGCTTATCTGGGAACTTCAAATCCTTGCTTTCCTTATTGCTTTACATTTCTCTGCAAGGAGCCTTCAGAAATAACACTACAGATATAAGCCTAAAATAAAACATGGATCGATAAATCACTTGGTCCATCTGTTTCTAGCTAACCACCTTTTCAAAACCGTTACAGTAAGTAAGGTCCTTAAAAAGGTAACATTGGTCAGAGTTATGTGAATGAGAGATGAGTCAGACATTAGAAAAACTCAGTTCTTTCCACATGTGCTATCGCTATAGGGAGGATTTTGCCAAAATTGACTCAAGATTTTTAAATGTCTCAAGAGCAATACATTAAGTAACCAATGTCACCCCAATAAATTTAATAAAAATAAAAGAGCAATACATTATAGCTCATATTTCATAATATAAGCTGGGAAGAGGACAGCCACTGTTGCCCATGTTTTGGAGCATGCTGTCAGCACAAAATAATCCCCATTTCACTTGTCAAAAGATAAACTTAAAGACAGAGGGGGGAAAAGGAATATCCTCTTTAGCCCATCTATAAACCAGATTTATAGATCACCTTTTACTTACTCTGTTAAAAGCTAACAAGTCAGGATGACTTCAGAAAGAAAACACTCATTAAGTTTCATAAAGTTATACATCAAAGCAGCAGGTCTTAGAATTAAGTCACCTTTCAGTTTCTGCATTAATTTGGAGTCTTGCAAATTATAATTTCTCAAGCATACTCATAAAAAAAAGTCTCAAGAATCACAGAGTAGCCAGCCGGTGTGACTCAGTGGTTGAACATCGTCCTGTCACAGTTCAATTCCCAGTCAGGGCACATGCCTGGAGTGCAGGCTAGATCCCCAGGGGATGTGCAGGAGGCAGCTGATCAATGATTCTCTCTCATCATTGAAGTTTCTATCTCCCTCTCCTTTCCCCTCTCTCTCTAAAACCAATAAAAAACACATTTAAAAAATAAATTACAGAATGAAGGTTAAACATATCCCTAAGCCATGACCCAGCAATTCTACTCCTAGGAATTCACACAAAAGAACTATGTGCTTACTAGTAAGTCCATAAAACAAGGTGTAGGTGATGTTCATAGAAGCTTTATTCACAATAGGAAAAAAAAATAAATAAAGCTGACAATAAACCCACATACCTACCAACAAAAGAATGGCTAAACAGACTATGATAAATTCATATCAGTGGAATACTACTCAGCAATAAAACAGAACTGTGGAGCCACCTTACAACACAAATGAATCTCACAAAGGTCATGTGAGCAAAAGAAGCCACACACAAAATCTTGATTTCATGTACATGGATCAAGGTCAAGCAAAACTATTACTTGCAAGTGGGGTGCTAACAGTCGGAAAAGTGGCCGGAGAACCTTCTAGGGTGATGGAAAGTTCTTATTTTTGATCTAGGTGGTAACCACACAGGTGAATGCACTCATGTATAAACTCATCCATGTATAAACTCATCCAGCTCTGGAACTGGTGGCTGCACAACTTTATAAATGAATTAAATGCCACTAAATTGTAGACTTTAAAATGGTTGATTTCATGTTACATGTATTTTACCACAATAAAAAAAAATTACCAAGCTCTCCACTTGAGATTTGTGCATTTTACTGTATGAAAACTATACTTCAAGGAAACACCATAAAAATAATAATATAGAAAAAGCTTCAGGGTGAGTGAGCAGGCTCGGGAGAACAGACTCAGAACACCACTGTTTCCATGGGGGATTTTTTCCCAGTTTCAGACCAATTTTTTTAACCTCAGTTTTTGGGTTAAATTGAGTCAACCTTTCCTGCCTCTTTCTGCCTCTTGAGTAAAGACATCTGCAAACTGTGCGCCTAAGCAGTTATCAGTAGACTAAAAGTTTCTCCCGGACCTTTGATTAAAATCCGAATTTAGGTACTGCGAGAAAGAAGGCCACTGATAATCAAAATGAACTCAGAGCCTCTTCATTTCCATGTGTCGCCACTTGCCTGTTTTTAGACTCTAACAATAACAACACCAGACGGAAAAGCACAAATGCTTCCAGTTCCATTTCTGGAAAATGTCAATGGGTGTCTAAGAGGCCACAAATCTCTCTCCCCTCTTAAAACTCACCCAGACACTAAACAGGCCAGCCCAAGGTAGGCGAAGTACTCTGCATGGAGGCAGGCAGAAAAACTCAGGGGTGCCTGAAGGGATGCCGAGACCCAGAGGACAGTGAGTGAGTTTGTTTACACTAGTGAACAGGGAGGTCTCGCAAGAGTACCCAGTAGGCTCATCTTCAGCGCCTCTGTGAAGAACACATCAGAGAGGCCTTCCAGCTGCAGGCCTGCCTTACCGTCCACCCTCATGCCACAGCCATGGGGTCCCTGGGGGAGACATCCATGGAAAAGGAGAGGGTGCTGGAGTCTCCCAGTATGCCGCTTTTACTGGGAAGGGTGGAGGGGAAGAGGAAGGAGAAAATAAGGGTTTTGTTTGCTTGCCTGGGCTGCAGAGTAAGGAAAAGAATCCAGCACGCACTGGGCTGGTACATTATTTAAGCTGCAACTGAATAATAGATCCTTCCATCACTTCATGAGCTAAACAACTATAGCCACTCAGGTTCCCATTTTGTCTGTGAGACCAATACCTTTCAGAGAGAACACACTGGATCTCTTTTTATTTTATTTTATTTTTTAACAGTTTATTGACTTTTATTTTTTAAGAGAGAGAGGAAGAGAAGGGGGGGAGAGAGAGAGAGAAATACCAATGTGAAAGCATAACATCAATCGGCTGCCTCCTGCACACCAGCTACGAGGGATCAAGCCTGCAACCTGGGCATGTGCCCTGACCCAAGAGTGGAACCAGCAACATTTCAGTACAAAGAACAACACCCAACCAACTGAGCCACACGGGCCTCTTTTTAAAAGACAAAAAAAAAAAAAGAAAAGAAAAGAAACACAAAAGTTGTAACGGAGCCTGGGAACACTTTATGATGACAAGAGTTATTAGAAATTATTTAGAACTAGAGGTCTGGTGCATGAAATTCGTGCACGGGTAGGGTCCTTAGGCCTGGCCAGTGATCAGGGCCGATCTGCAGGGCGACCAGCAGGGCGATGGGAGGGTCCCCCCAGCTCACACCCACCTTGGCTGGCCTGGGGCCTGCGGGCTGGGGGCAGCCCCTGCATTGAGCGTCTGCCCCCTGGTGGTCAGTGCGTGTTATAGTGACTGGTCATTCTGCCGTTTGGTCGATTTGCATATTAGGCTATTATATAGGATGTTCTTTCTCCAGGCTTTACACCCAAACACTTAGAACCCTCAGAAACTTAAACACCGAAAAGACTTCAGAGACCATCAACCATAACAGCTCATTTCCCCACAAAGAGACTGAGAACTAGAATTGCTTACCTTGCTGAAATCACCCAGCTAATTAGTGGCAGAGCTGATATGCCCCCACAAAAACGGTCTGTATGTAATTCTACACCTTTTTTCCCTTACGAACTATCATCTCCTCACTGTAGAAATGCCAGGAATCCACTCTTCTAACTTCTCAATGCATCTTCAATTCTTACTAGTGTATGCAACAAGCCCTCCCCAAATCAAGGCAGTTCGAGGTGGTACTTAGTAATGTGCCTGCCTGTCTTCTGGGGTTTCCAAGATGACTCAGACCAGGGAGGGGTTCCCGGCCAACGGAAGTGACTGGCCCTGGCAGAGGTGATAAGAGCTCTAATAAATACTAGCATGTGCACACTAACCAATCACAGGCGAGAAGGCGGCTGATTCAGCCTGAGTGAAGAAGGGTTAGGGAGGAAAGGGATCCTAAGAATGAGCTCACCAGGAAGTTTCTTCTAAAGGACTGCTCTTTTCGAAACCAGAAATGGTTAGTTTTGCTAAATTAATTCCCTGGATTGGGAATGGGCTCCTGGTTTCTCACAGCACACATTCCCCTGCTCCACATCGTCAAGTTCATTCCACCCAGAGGCGCACTGCTATATAAGCATAAAAGACACCCCACAACCTCGAACGGGAAACACTTCCTTTCAGACTGTGATTACAAATGGTTCTCAATGAATGAAAACAGGCAGCTAAATTCGGAACTTTATTTCCTCCTGGGAAGAACAAAAGTCCTAGAAGATGCATGTAGTAGAAGAGTTCATTAATTCCTACTGATGACAAGAAAGCATTATTTCCCCTGCTCACCTTCCACTCAGGTACCTGCTGTATTCTCTCCTCTCTACCAAAGCTTTCTTTGTTACAATGGCAAAGATATAACTGGCTTTTAATCATTATCTATTCACTGCAGCTTAGTAACTGTTATTTTCCAACAACTATTCCAATAATTCTCTCCCACAATGTGTTATATACATTCCCTCCGAACACCTCTGATGTGTGACTAACAATATTGTCACATACTGTTAATAAATAGCTACAGTATATATTTAGTCCCATGTTTACACAGGGTATCTATCAGATGAGGCACACTATAATTAAAGTTTCAAAAGCCCATTTTTTTCTTGCAAACATAATGTTTATATTTCATGTGGATGATTCAAGTCCACAATAGAAATAGTAATCACCATATTAATGATTTCTAAATCTACGATTACATATGCACACAGTTTGTAAAGTTTAGTGAACATTTGTATTCTTTGCCATGATTTCTGGTATAATTTGAAATTTTTTGATTTATCCAGCTTCCTAAAATACAAACATGTATTTCAGTCATGAAGATGTACCAAGAATATGCTTTCTCCACCAGTACCATTCCTGCAACCCCAAATCTCACTGCTCTCCCCCCCTCTCCGCCACACACACACAAACAATATTGGGAGAAAAGAAACATAAATTAAAATTATAATCCATGAATATTATAATTAGGCTAAGAATTCAGTCTGAAAGTTACAATAAACATTACAAAAATGTATCTTCCTATGGTCTGCAACTTACAATGGTATGCAAGTGATGCAGGAAAGTTTGGTTATCTTTTTAAGGTTAAAGACCTGATTTAACTTTAACTACCTGGCAGAGGCACTAAACAAATATCTGTACTGATTTAAAATGACTAAAGTACAAGTTACTAATTGAAGGCTTAGGGTTTTTCAAAAATGGTGTGCGTGAACAAACACAAGCAGGGATTTTGGTGACGGAAACAAAGCATTTTCTATCCTGGTTTTATTTACCTACGTGAGCTTCACATCACTCATTTCTCTAGGTCAAAGCAGGATTACTTTGGTCCTATCTCAAGATTTCTAATTCCTATGACAATCCTTGCTAAAGCTTACTTCACAGACAAATGGAAACTACACTTTTCAAATTAAATGCATTTACACCTGGTAGAGACTAGCTCTCTCCATTCTTGGGCACTGATGGATGGCAAAGGAGATGCACTTGATAATAGGGTAACGTCCCTCAGGAGTGGCCTTTTCATTCTACCCTGTAAACGCCATACCAACAAACATTAAACACTGCTCACACAATGGCTTATAGGAAGAGGAGAAAGGAATGAGAATTGGGCAAGATGTTAAAGAGCTTCATAAAGTCTTCAATAACAGTAAGAGAGCTCCGTGGACAAGAGCAAGATGCACACGTTAAGACATAAAATCCATCAAATTCAACCTTCCTGGATTTCCTGGGCCATTCTGTGCCCAACTTTCCTGAAGGTGACGTCAAGGCATACCTAGCTCTCCATAAATGTCACAGTATTTCCCAAGTCTTAGATTTGAAGGACTATCTTCATGATTTCTGACTTAGTCTCATACCGCTCATCCTAATAATTTACTGTTTTTCTTAAACTGAACTGTTACTTAACACTTATTTTTGCCTCCTTGTAAGTAACCTAATCCATTCAATAAATTAATTAGGTAGCTGGCTTTATGTTTTTTTATTCTGAAAGTACAATATTCATGCACAGTAATGGAAAGACAGGGTATGTCCCTCTCAGCAAGTCTGTCTGTAAAGCACACTTTGGAAAACACAGTCCGGGGAGGACAGCAAAAGAGGCAGACAAAACGCTTAATCAAACTCTTAGGTATTTTTTTCCATATGCCAGTCCCTAGTCTCTCTGCTGAGCTCACAGGTCATCGAGGCTGATGAAGCTTTGGGTGCAATGCCTGGCTGGATGATGGAGGTGCCAATCGTTTAAGACCCAAAATGAAACTGGCACCTTCGCTGGGAGGTCTCTGCAGGCCTGTGGGGCTCTAGCAGTCAATCGCCAAGTTTAGCAGTCAGTCACCATGGGCTATTCTAAGCACATTTCCTAATCAAATTAAGAAAGTGGGAGCAGGCACTTTCCAACTCAGAGCTCCTCCGCCTGTCCTGCAACAATGTGGGCGGTGTCCAAGCTTCATCACTGCTTTCCTAGGTAGCCTTCCAGACTGGATCCAGCTTATCATCAACACTAGATGTTGGGACGGAGTACCTGGGAACTTTTCCCGTTGCTGTTGCACCGTCTTTTCAAAAATGCTTAATGGAAATACCACCCCAGACCCTCATAAATTTGCTAGCTATTTAGGTATCTACTAACAAGGGTCATGACAAAAATTCTTGTGGGGGTGAAGTAGGTCCGAAGTTGCTTTAGAGAGGATTTTTTAACCTTAAAAAAAAAAGCTCACGTAAACATTGAAGTTTTTAACCCATAAATACGTGTTAATTCTGACCTGAGTCTTTGTTTCTTAGCCTTACATACCCCTTGGATTGAGGATCAAGAAACTAACTCAGTAAAACACCCGAGAGAATCATTTTGCCCCACCCACCCAATTTTCCAGGAAAAATGCCTCTCAACACCAAGGCTGGCTGGCCCAAGGCCATCCTGGCCAGCAAATTTTTGACCCCCTGATAACTGCTTAGGGTCTAATTCATCAATGAGGCATGTTATAGGAAGTAAGCTCCCAACCTAGACAATTTAATCTCAAGCCACAACTCCTTACTGGGATTTGTTTCAGGGGTTAGGCAAAAAAAAAAAAAAAAAAAAGAAAAAAAAAATCCCAGATGGCTCACATTCTTGTTAGAAGTATGTTGAAAGTTTCAGCAGTGATTACTAACCCTTCCTACCTCTTCACCCACCCCAGGCACGCCTACACTTCATGCCACTCCCAAACCAAATCTGCATGACTTTTTTAAACTACAATTTCAAGAACGTATCTGCCTCCTAAGAAAACAAAAACAAAAACCAAACCAAACAAAAAAACCTTCAGGACAGAAAACCTTGCAAATTCAGAAGTCACTGTAGGAATGTTATCACCTCCCTTGCATTCCCAGGCACTTCTGCAGAAGATAAATGGTTGGCCTGTGACCTTTTGTCAATGTACAAAAAACTAGATCAAAAGTTAAACAAATGTAGGGAGAAGTCCTAGTAAACGCTATTCCCGGGGGGGGGGGGGGGGGGGTATAAAAATTCATTGGTCTTAAGCATATGAGTGCCTCAAAAATAGTAATATTTCCCTGTGTAGGGATTGGAGTGTTTACTGGGAAACTGGTTCACTTCAGGGATTTTTATGACTTCTCCTCCATCCCCTCACCCAACCCCCACTTAAAGTTCTCTTACTGGCATTCAAGGCCTTTCAAGAGAGTGTAAGCAACTCTTCCTCTTTCCCCTGGACACCCACGGGGCACCTCCTGTTTATACTTCTAGATCCCACATCCCTTATCAGCCCTGGAACCAACACGTACATAGAGGGAGCTCTTTATGGTTCGTATTACTAGCTGCCATTTACTTAGCACCCACTACATGCCAGGCCCCCTACAGTATTTCATCCAGTCCTCACTTAACCCCATGAGGTGGGGGCGTTATTAGCCCCATCTTTTTACACTGGCTTACGTTGTAAGGTATCTGTTCAAATGCCACCCTTTCTTCCCAGCCAGAATCCCTGAAGGGAACGCACACAGGACATCTCTCTGTCCTGCACACTCCCTGCCCCAGCCTCAGGTATCCCAGCAGCGTGGGCTGCAGAAACACAGTGCTCAATTTTCAGGTCTAACAGAGACACTTCGAGGCAGAATTTGAGTGTGGCTCATCCAGAAACCACCCGCGGTGATGAGCACAGGAGGTGCTCATGACGTTATTAGCTGCCCCGTCCAGGGAAAAAAAGTTACAGGCAGTATTTCCGAGAAGAAAATTCCCCTTCATCAATGTCTGGCAGCCGCTCTGGCAAAGCTCAAGAAACATATCCAAAGCCACTGCCGCCTTAGGAAACACCCACCCCTCACCTTCCCCAAAAGGAAAGCTGCAGCATTGGGTCCGTATTCCTCACTGGAACCCATCAGTCTTCGTTATTTGCATGCTTCCCCAACAAGAATGTGGTAGAGGTGCCCTCTTATCGTTTGTATTCCCCACACTTGAAGTGAAGTTGTTTGTGAACATGTATTAAATAAACAAATTTCATTCTCGTGGCACTTTGCTACAAATGCAATTACTCCTACTAACTTCTCACTTAAAACATGTCCTTTCCCAGGTGTGTATAGATGTTACCCACCCACGATCTCCTCTGAGAGGGGTCCTGACAAAGAGGACCCTGTTCTCCCAAAGTGACGGTCAGCGCACCCGGCACAGACCACCTACACACCTGGAGAAGAGGGCCTCTTTCCCTCTCTGCTGGGGTGCCCTGGGCAGAGGGAAGGGAGTGTGTGACCGGAGGGCAGTTTCTAGGATGGTAAGAATCAGCTGGGAACTGCAGGGAAACCACAGCCATTACTCAGGGCACACAGCTGCCACCGGAGAACTGAAGCTAAAATAGAGGTGGGAGGCATAGTCCATTACTAAGCTCTGGAGTATTCACTGTCAAAACCCTGATTATTTATAGCTTCAACTACTGTGTAAAAGCGGAAACCTGACAAATGAAGACATAGAAGAGAAGGAACTAATGACAGGTAAGATAATGCCAGAGTAGAAAGCACTGGGCGCTCCCTTGTTGTGGTTTCTTCTGAAGCTCCATCTCCATTCCCCGCTGAAAACAACTTTTACGTGTAGTGAGTGCAGAGGCAGCTGACTCAAAGGGAGAAATGAAGATCCTGGTTTCTAAAGAGTTGTCAGTCTGCCTCAAGCACACATATACCAGTAACTTTAATCAAATACAGAGTGTGGTTGAAACAGAGGGAAAACACAAAGCCACACAGCAGATGACAGACCGGCTCAAGAGATGCCTCCAAGGTAGCAGGGATCCCAGACAGAGTTCAAGACAGTCTCCCCTACTCAGTGACTTAATCTGAAACCCAAGTGATGAAGAGAAGAAGAGAAGAGAAGAGAAGAGAAGAGAAGAGAAGAGAAGAGAAGAGAAGAGAAGAGAAGAGAAGAGAAGAGAGAAGAGAGAAGAGAGAAGAGAGAAGAGAGAAGAGAGAAGAGAGAAGAGAAGAGAAGAGAAGAGAAGAGAAGAGAAAAGAGAAGAGAATCCAGGAGTCCAGGGGAAGAGAAGAATCCAGGAGTCCCGGAGGCCCCCTGCCTAGCCCCTGCCCTCAGCCCTCCTCAGAGTGGGAGGGAATCCCAGCTCCCACAGCACATCTGGGAAGCCCACCGTGCGCTCCCAGGTTCACTCTCGGCGACCCTTCTCCCCACCAATGAGCGCAAGAGGGCACTTACATGGTGCCAACATGACAGCTCCCTCCGGGGTGGAAACCCGCGATCTCCTCGCACCAGCATCTCGGGCGCGGGTCCCGCGTGGGCCCCGCTCCTCCTCCTTCTCCGCGCTGCGGGTCGGTCCTCCGACTTGTAGCCTGGGTGCCTGCCAGCGGGGACGCACCCCTTTGTCCCTCCTCCCGCGGCGCCGGCGTAGGTCCGCCCCCCGCCCGAGCGCAGCGCCTCTGTGTTGGCCAAGAGGCCCGGGAAACTCTCAAATGGGCCGCTACCACCCCCTGCGCGACCGGAGGGGAGGACTCACGGGCGCCCCGCCCCCAAGGCCCCCGCAGCAGGACGAGTCACGCGCGACGCCCGGCTAGGAGCCGGAGTCGGCGGCGGCAGCAAGGGGAGCCCGTGACCGTAGCGTCCCGCGCCCCCACGGCCGCACCACCACCCTCCCCCGACCGGCCCGATGGTTCGCTCCGCGGCGCACACTGGGGCCAGCAGGTCTCGCTCCAAGCGCGCGCGCCCGGGAAGCGCGGTGAGTTGTGAGCAGTGCTGCGGCTGTGAGTCGGTGGGCTGGCCTGCTAACCTTGGGATCGCGTGCGCATCCTGTACAAACACTTTTTGGAGAGGTTTGCGGAGCCTCTTCAATTCTCTTCCGATACGAAGAGCCGGGGAAACTCCAAAGTTTTCTGTCCAGCCTAGAGGCCTGCCTGGCCAGCTAACACATTTCTCTGCTCCACAACTGATTACCTGAATTCCAGGGGTAGAAGATGTTGGTGTTAAATAATAAAAATGATTTTGAGGACATGTCTTTTGAGGTTATCTCTTTGACACGTTTCCAACAACTCCAAATAAAGAGACAAACTCCCTCCCGTCATCAGCTTGTAGAAGGCTACCTACCAGTAGGTCACATATAACTAGTACTTAATGGCAGGCTTCATCTAATGCAACTCAGTACATTTACTCGTATGAGAGAACTCTATGGACAAAAAATCTGTGCAAGATAAAAAGCTTCCTTCCTTTAAGGGCATACAGATTACTTGGAGAATCAAAACAGGTACAATGATTACAAATATGACTTTGGATTTGAAATCCAAGGAAACCACCTTGGAAGAGGAAAAAACTGCAGCCCACCCTGCTCTTCTCTTAAATGGAAAAGCAAAACTCGACCTAGACTCACAAGCAGAAGGTAAAAGGTAAAAGGTCTGATCGGATACACACGTTGGGCTCGTTCCCAGAAAAGTTGCTTCACTTCCTGCCTAATGAAAACAAGTTTGGCAGTTTCCCTGGAAAAACAAGTCCGGCCGATGCCTCTCTGAAAGTGTCAGGCTCCTGGCCTCCTTTACAGTCAGTCGCTAAGTGCTTGCCTCTGAATAGAAAGCACAGTGAGTAACATTGCCCAGTTTCCTTCAGGTCTTCAGACTTAGAGGTTTCGGTTGTATTCCTGATGTAAGGTGTTACTCTCCCGATCTGAGCACCATTTAAAAAATGTTTCCCAAATTAGGTGGTGCTGACTCATAATAACAATGCCAGCCTTTGTGAACTGGTCACACCTTAGGGATGAGCTTACACCACCAGCATTTAAAAAGGAAGAAAGGAATCCAGAATGTGGCAATTACATCTGCCCAATTATTCCTTTTCTCTCTCTAGAGTTATGCCGTCCAAAATGATAACCACTTGGAACATGTGGATATTTAATATATTTAAATTAACTAAAATTAAAGGAAGTGAAAAACTCTGTTTCTGAATCACACTAAGTCACATTTCCAGTGCTCAGTCAGTGGCTGATGGCTACAATATACGACAGTGTAGATACAGAATATTCCTATGATCACAGAGAGTCCTAATGGACTACACTGCTCCACATGATGAAATACTCAGACAGCAGAAAGACCACTATTCTGGCACAATAAATAGTTCTGATTCAGATAATGGCTGAAAACACATGATTCAATCAATAGAGTAACATTGCTAGCAGCAGTAAAAAATCAATGTAACTCTTTGGAGAAGCAATTTACAGTCCATATGTTCCATATGTGGAGTTGCACATTTATTTGAACGCCACTCCTGGAATTGGTTTCTCCAAAGAACTTTTCTATCCAACAGGAAATTATTTAACGCCTTCTGTGAAGCCAGAACCTCCTGATAAAAGACTTATTAGGCTCTTACCTATGGGACCTCCATCTATTGTAGCAATCCTATCTAATAAAGAGGGAATATGCTAATTGACCATCACTCCGTCACAAAGATGGCTGCAGTTCCCATAAGCAGCCTTAACGAGCAATCAGCAGGAACCTGAGGCTATAGCCGCTATGCCCTCCCCCATCCCACAGGGCTTGACAGAGGACCTCAGGCCGTGTCCCCTACCCGGCAGGGCTTGACAGGGGATCTCAGGCCATACCCCCCCCCCCCCAGTGCCAGGCCAGGGGACCTGAGTCTACGCCCTCCCCCACCCAATGGGGCTTGACGGGGGACCTCAAGGTGCTCTTCCCATCCTGGTGCTGGGCTAGGGGACCTCAGGCTGCACCCCCCACCAGGTGGGGCTTGACAGGGGACCTCAGGCCGTGCCCCCCACACAGCAGGGCTTGACAGGGAACCTCAAGATGCACCCCCAGTGCTGGGTCGGGGGAACTCAGGCTGCGCCCCGCCCAGCAGGGCTTGACGGGGGACCTGAGGCTGTGCCCCCCTCCTGGCAGGGCTTGACGGGGGACCTCAGGTCATGCCCCCCCACCCAGCAGGGCTTGACAGGGGATCTCAGGCCATGTCCCCCACCTGGCGGGGCTTGACAGAGGACCTCAAGGCACACCCCCTGCCCCAGTCTGGGCTGGGGGACCTCAGGCCATGCCCCCCCCCAACCTGGCACCAGGCCAGGGGACCTGAGGCTATGCCCCCTGCCCAGCAGGGCTTGACAAGGGTGGGACAGGCCGGGTCTGGATCTAGCCCAATGGGGGGGGAGGGACAGCCGGGTCTGGGTCTCACACAATTTTGAGGTGCATGTGGGTGGGTGGGTACTTGACTCTGGGTCCCGTGGTGAGCCCCAGACTCTGACAGGAGGAAGGTTTTCATATACATTTTACTAATTTTCTTTCATCTCTGACACTTCTATTATAGAGAAAGGGCAAATAGCAATATTAAATTATTTCCTCTAATTAATCCCCTTTTAATGGGCACGAATTTCGTGCACCGGGTCACTAGTGAGTAAATAATAAAAAAAGGAAGGGAGGGAAGGAGGGAGGAACTGTTTAAGTTCTGAGATTCCTGGCTGACTCAGGGTGGTGTGAGGGCTTTCAGAAGAGGTTCCTCACCCACACTAAAGGGATGGGGATTAGAGAAGGCTTTCCAGAGATGGGGTTACTGACATAATGGGCAGGAATGAGTTTGTGAGACAAAAAGAGGGGGGAGAGCTTTCCAAATAAAGGGAATAAGTAGAGAATCAAGGAATGAAGAGACCACCCAGGCTGTGGTATTTTGTTACAGCAGCCTGTGCTAAGACTGCCTCTAAATCCAACCTTCTAGGATGAGCTGACCCTGCTACCTTCTCCACCCTCAACTCATCCTCCACTCTCCCAAGCTTACTTCCTGGAGCCACACTGGCCTTTCCTTGTGGCTGTTGCTTTTGAGACCTTGCCAAGCTCACTCCTGCCCCAGAGCCCTTGTTCAAGCTTCTCTGCCTGAACCGCAGAGCCAGCTCCTCCTTAGAGTTCTCTTTCCATCTAAAGTAGGAAGCACCCCCTTGAGGTGGCTACTAAAAAGCAATGCCCTCCGGAGAGAGCCAAGCTTAAGTTAAAGCAAAGAGGTCGAGTCCAGCTCAGTATTTTGCTGACTGTGAAACAAGTGTTTGAGAGCGTAGTGCTGTGGACGAAAAGGGGCCACATGCTAACCTGATGAGCTCAGGGAAGGCCTGCACGGCAGCCTTGCAAACTCAAGAGACCTAAAGTAACCACAAAGGATGGTCTGAAATTAAATTTTTTAAAACTAAATGTGGTTTCTGATGGGTAGTCATGCCCTAAACCAGTATCTTCCCTGACCAGTCATCAATCTTTACCTTAAACCTAGTCTATGTATTGTCTTGTTGCATCTACAATAACATATCACTGGAATGTCAAAGTATTGTCCTGCTCTGTGGAGACCTCAAATCCCCTCATTGTTACTGAGTTCATTGTTGACTAACTATCCTGTATCCACCTAAGTAAAAGAAGTGGGTGTCTATCATTTTACTTTTTACCCAATCCCAGAGGCTTCTCTTCCCCGCCGCCCTTTGCTTTCTCCCGCCTCCCTAATCATCTATCACCACTGATTTCATGTAACCCACTTACATCTCCTCTTCTGATTCTAATGTATAAAACAAGGTGAAAAACTGCCATTCTCTGGAGCACTATCTCAATCCATTGGGATTCTGCTTCCCGGCATTTGTCAAGTTTGGCTCAAATAAACGCACAAAAATTCTTCACAGGTTTGAATGTTTCTTACGTTAACAGTGCAAAGGTATGAAAAGATGGGGGTAGAGGGTGGTCTGCTTAGGATAAGAGAAGCCTGCAGAGGACTATAGCAGAAAGGGAGAGTATCCCAAACAATCAAATGAGCCTGTTATCCACAGCTCTCCCTTTTTAACTTTATTATTATTATTATTATTATTATTACTGGTGTAACACATTACATGGCTGCTATTATCACTATAATGAAAAGATGGTAGAGTAAATGCAAAAGTGATGAAAACAAAGCAGTCAGACTCACAGGGAGAGAAAGTTCTCAGTTCTCAATGGATGGTGCCTTCCATTCACCCTCTCCCTACTCGTGGCACAAAGACCAGCATCCTCCCCAGGGTGTTTCTAGGCATACGGTGGGTTTAGCTGGCCACAAAGTTGGGGTAAAAAAATTAGCTGTGCAATTCGGAGTCAGCAGTGGGCTTGATGGATTATGAGCCCTGGACTGCTGTGGGGCGTTCTGGTTGGAAGACGGCTGTTGTCTGGGCTGGCCTCGTGGTACCAGGCTGCCCACGTGCAGACTCTAAGGGGACTTATGAGGCTGGTCTGGGAGTGCTCAGGATGGCAGGCAGAGGTCAAGGTCAGCTTAGTCAGCCAGGGCTAAGGCAGAGCATGATTCAACTCTAAGCCTGGAGATCCCAGAAGCACCTTCTGGAGCACAGTCTGGCTAGACAGGCCCTGCTAGGGCAGTGGTCGGCAAACCGCGGCTCGCGAGCCACATGCAACTCGCGAGCCGCGGTTTGCCGCTCTGTTGACTAATGAGTTTGCCGACCACTGGACTAGACTTAATGTTACCGTGTAGTTGGAAGCTGTGAGGATTAGGCAATTGTGGCATATTGTGTGCAAAGAGGTAAAGGGTAGTATATGACAGTGGTCGGCAAACTCCTTAGTCAACAGAGCGGCAAACCGCGGCTCGCGAGCCACAGCCGTAGTTTGCCGACCACTGTGCTAGGGCAAGAGCTCCGCACAGAGCAGGGCTCCTCCCCTCCTGCAGGCTGCCCTGGGTCCTCAGAGCACTGGGCTTGTGTTTCCTCGGCTTTTACTATTTCACTGTTTACATTGCAGGCTATATGAAACCATACTCTTCCAGGGACAGGTGCCACTTCTTAACCCTGCATCCATAATAATAAAAGCGTAAATGCTAATTAGACTGGACGACCTTCCGGACAAAGCCAGGGCAGCAAGGGAAGCCCAGGTCCCAGGTGCCAGAGGGAAGCCAGTGCCAGCAGCCAGGGGAAGGAAGGCCTCCTCTTGCAAAAATTTCATGCATCTGGCCTCTAGTGAAGAAATAAAATGCTGATCAACAATGATCAAGTAAATGAATATTATGTGCCAAAAGCTTTCAAACACTCTTTTTTTAAAAACATATTTTTATTGATTTCAGAGATGAAATGGGGGAGAGGTAGAAACATCAATGATGAGAGAGAATCATTGATCAGCTACCTCCTACGCTCCCCTCACCAGGGACTGAGCCCGCAACCCAGGCATGTGCCCTGACCCGGAATCAAACCATGACCTCCTAGTTCATAGTTCGATGCTCAACCACTGAGCCGTGCCAGCCAGCTGGGCCAAACACTCATTTAGCTCAATTGATGTACTAACTAGTAAATCCTCACAGCGTCCCTGCATACTTGCCATTACTGCCCCCTTTAGAGATGAGGAAACCGCTGAAGAGAGGAAAAGCAGAGAGATCATCTCTGAGCAGGTGGGTGAGAATCCAAGCTGGGTTCTGTCAGATCCAAAGCCCATTCCCATCACTGCTCGCTGGTCCCCAGGTGCACTGCCTCCACCTACAGCAGGCGGGCTTTGTTGTCATCATTGTTCCCCTCTGGCTCCTTTTAACAGAACACAAGGGATTTTTGCTGACACAGCAACTGAATAGCGTTGCGGCCCCACGTCTTCAAAACCTGCTGTGCAACACTAAAAAGGTAAGTGCCACCAGTGCCATCTCACTCCAGCCCACGAGCTAGTGAATTAGAACCTTTGATTCAAACATAGTTCTGGTGACTAACTGGATTTCAGAGCTCCCCCTCCCTAAATAAGTACCTGTTAAAAAAACACATCAGTAAGTTAGCCTTTTCACCCAGTAAAAAGGCCCTCATGTCACAGGCCAGGGAGGGAATCTGAGGTGAGAGTGGCTCAGGGGACTGTCTGCATGAGGCACACAGGCCTTCCAGGGAAACCAGAGGGGCCTCTGGCAACACGTGAATTGCTTTAAAAAATTATCACCAGAATCGTCTAACCCTAAGAATGCAGTATCCCTGATGGACACAGATTAAAGTTGTTGAAGAGCCTCCTACATTTTCAAAGAAGTCTCAGACCTGAAAGGGGCCTTAGAAAAAGGCTGCAAACAGATAGTTTTCCAGGGCAGCCATGCAAATTAGCACAGCCTCTTAAAACAAAGGAAACTGGCCTGGCCTGGGCACTTCCAGGAGGCATTCAATAAAAATGGGAAATGTGGCTGCTAACATTTCTGTTCCTATAGCAGAGAGTCTAAATGCCTCTGATGATAAGAATCTCCTGACGCATCCAAGACCTATCCCCAGAGATTCTGATTCAGTCAGTCTGAAAAGGGCCTGGGGAATTGATATTTTTAGCATTCAGCCTCAGGTGAGTCTCATCGTGAGGGAGGTTTGGGAAATTCTGCTAAAGGGACAGTGTTGTTCTCTGATACAGGATGGAAGATTACCCTATGGAAGGAAGGTAAAACATGTTGAAGATCAGAAAAAAATTTTCTCTTTGCAAAATGTTGTCTTTGGTCTACAAAAAAAAAGGTCTAGTCCTCCGCTTCTTTTTATGTTTATTTACATATGTATTTGTAGGCAGATATAATCTGGATTTCAATCATTTTTATATAACTGATACTTGTTTATTTACCCAAACCATACAGTAGGTCATAAAAATGTAGCACCATGCAATTAAAATGTCACTATCCAGCCCTAGCTGGTGTTGCTCAGTGGATAGAGCATCTGCCTACGAACCAAAGGGTTCCAGGTTCAGTTTTGGTCAAGGGCACGTACCTTAGTTGCAGGCTCCTCCCCGGCCCAGGCCCTGATAAGGGCTCGTGCAGGAGGCAACCAATCGATGTGTTTCTCTCACATCGATGTTTCTCTCTGTCTTTTCCTCTCTCTTCCACTCTCCCTAAAAATTAATGGGAAAAATATCCTCAGGTGAGGATTAACCAAAAACAAACAAACAAACAAAAGTCACTATCCAGAGCAAACTACTGTTAAGTGACAGGAAGAGCATCCTTCCAGGTACCTACCTCTCTGACCAGGTAAGCATGTAGACATCGGATGCAACCTCTCACACCTGGGCTATGCCAGACATGCTTTTCTGCTACCTGTTATTCCACATAAGAATACCGCTTAACTATTTTTTTCATGGCGATATCATCATTTTTTATCTGCATAATATTCCTATTTGTATGAATATAGTGCTATAATCTGCTAAATAAATTCTTCTATTTAAAGTTATTTTTAAAACTGGTATAGAGGACAGGAGAAAAACCAAATGGATGAAACTCCTAAGGTTTATTTTGCAGTGATAATGAGGAAGCAAGTAGCTAGTGAGACTCAGGCAGAATTCATAAGATGTGTCTAGTGTTGATAGTAAGTTAGTAACCGTATGATGTGTTAAAAGATACTAATAAACAGAATAACTATTGTGTTAAATGCAGGTGAAAAGAATGAAACAAATAAGAATTATTAATAGAAGGGGATGGAAGGACAAAGTAAATCTTAAATAGTAATCATATTTCATAAAATATATTAATAAATTTAATAAATAACTTACTTATAATTATAGATATAATATAAAGTATTGTGTAACTTTGAATTTTTATTGTTAATAAGTATTTCCTATTTAATAAAATATTAACAATATGTAAAGGTCATCTCATATTAACTCTTGATTGACAGCTATGTCATCCCTAAATTGATCATCATTGGTGACATTCAATATGTCCAGTTCTAGCCTCAAGTATATTCTGTGCCGACACAGATAAAACACAGTTCACTGGTGAGCTACAGCTACTGGCCAGGCATTCTTGCTCTGCATTCCTCCGATAGAGCAAGCATGAGTTGGCTTCAGATACCTTCTATGTGCTGAGACCCTTGTTCAACCTCAACTCTGTTCTTTGGGACCATCATCTAGGAAAGCAGACACTGCGGGGAGAACAGGACGCATGGACAGTGTGAGCACAGGGTTCCACAAGTGTGGACCCTTTACCCTATTTGTATCCCAACCTAATTATGTTAATGTGTTCTAATCTCTTTCCCCTTAACTTCTTGCTGTGTGTTTTCAAGTTGAATAAACTGAATAAATCGTGTGAGCAGGACAGCTGACTCTGGTCTGAGCCTTTGTGTCCCATGATCTCTGGTAAAGCTTGCCTGGCGGTATTCTTAGCAAGACTGCATCAAGCTAATTTCCACCACGCCTAGAGCACTGAAGAGAAGCAAGCAGGCTGGCGAGCCACCATGAACCAAGTCAGGCTTACCGAAGGTGCATCAAATTCCTTGCTAACCTGGGACATGAGAATGACATTAACACAAGAGTGAAATCTTCCATTCAGTTTCAGGAATGTGTGGGGCATTCAGATTTTCCTGTCTCTAAAGTTATCTAAGTTTTTAAACAAACCAATCAAGGTTTATTTCCAGGAGATTTACAGCTCTCTGAGATTTACATTCTGTATAAAGTGTTTTTCTGTTATTTTTCAGAAGCGATCCTAGCTATTATTCCCAACGACACTTTAATTTTTACCTATCTTCTCTCTTCTTGATCTAGTTCTGCCTCTAGAACCATCCTCCAGTGGCTAAAATGTTTTGATTCTTGGGAAAGCGTCCCTCTTTCTTACTATATGTATTTTACTGAGCTGAAGCCATCAGAAGAGACAAATGTAACTTTAGCATACTATGAAACCTCTTTAAAAGTGGGGTGGTAGAGTTATTTTAGTAACCAAACAACATCTGAATTAAAAGTAATCTTATGCCGAGACCGGTTTGGCTCAGTGGATAGAGCGTCGGCTTGCGGACTGAAGGGTCCCGGGTTCGATTCCGGTCAAGGGCATGTGCCTTGGTTGCAGGCATGTCCCCAGTGGGAGGTGTGCAGGGGGCGGCTGATCGATGTTTCTCTCTCATCGATGTTTCTGGCTCTCTGTCCCTCTCCCTTCCTCTCTGTAAAATATCAATAAAAATATATTTAAAAAAAAAAAAAAAGTAATCTTATATATAATTACTAGAGGCCCGGTGCACGAAATTTGTGCATGGGGGTGTGTGTCCCTCAGCCCAGCCTGCACCCTCTCCAATCTGGGACCCCTCAAGGGATGCCCGACTGCCCGTTTAAGCCCGATCACGGCAGTCGGACATTCCTCTCACAATCCAGGACTGCTGGTTCCCAACTGCTCGCCTGCCTGCCTTCCTGATTGCCCCTAACTGCTTCTGCCTGCCAGCCTGATCACCCCCTAAACACTCCCCTGCCAGCCTGATTGATGCCTAACTGCTCCCCTGCCAGCCTGTTTTCCCCTAAATGCCCTCCCCTGCAGGCCTGGTCACCCATAACTGCCCTCCCCTGTAGGCCTTGTCCCCACCAACTGCTCTCCCCT
The DNA here is from genome assembly GCF_963455305.1 of Plecotus auritus. Taxonomy (NCBI): domain Eukaryota; kingdom Metazoa; phylum Chordata; class Mammalia; order Chiroptera; family Vespertilionidae; genus Plecotus; species Plecotus auritus. The sequence continues at coordinate 140,321,126 of NC_137776.1, read as the reverse complement.
GCAGGCCTGGGTCCCCCCCACCTTCCCTCCCCTGCAGGCCTGGTTGCCCCCAACTTCCCTCCTCTGCCGGCTTGGTCACCCCTAACTGCCCTGCCTTGCAGGCCTGGTCCCTCCCAACTGCCCTCCCCTGCTGGCCATCTTGTGGTGGCCATCTGGTGTCCACATGGGGGCAGGATCTTTGACCACATGGGGGCAGCCATCTTGTGTGTTTGAGTGATGGTCAATCTGCATATTACTCTTTTATTAGATAGGATAGAGGCCTGGTGCACGGGTGGGGGCCAGCTGGTTTGCCCTGAAGGGTGTCCCGGATCAGGGTGGGGTTCCCTTGGGGCGTGGGGCACCCTGGGCGAGGGGCCTGTGGTGGTTTGCAGGCTGGCCACGCCCCCTGGTGACCCAAGCGGAGGCCCTGGTATCTGGGGTTTATTTATCTTCTACAATTGAAACTATGTAGCCTTGAGCGGAGCCAAGCCTCCTGCTTGCTCCGTGGCGGCAGTCATTTCTGTTGGGATTTATGTATCTTCTATAATTGAAACTTTGTAGCCTTAAGCAGAGGCCTGGGCCGGCCAGGGTGTGCGGAAAGCTTGGCTTCCTCCATCACCGGGGGCAACCCTAGCCTCCTGCTCTTTCCAGCTCCGTGGCTGCCGCCATTTCTGTTTGGGTTTATGTATCTTCTATCATTGAAACTTTGTAGCCTTGAGTGGAGGCCTAGCCTTAAGCAGAGGCCTGGGCCGGCCAGGGTGTGCGGAAAGCTTGGCTTCTTCCATCGCAGAGGAAACCCAAGCCTCCCTCCTTCTCTCTGTGGCCATAGCCATCTTCGTTGGGTTTATTTGCATATTCGCTCCTGATTGGCTTGTGGGCGTGGCTTGCGGGTGTAGCGATTGTTAATTTGCATATTACTTTTATTAGATAGGATTTTATTTAAAATATCAATGATTATATTATAATACCAATATCAAATATTAATAATAGCCCAGCTAGTGTTGCTCAGTGCTTGAGCATCAACCTGTGAACCAGGAAGTCACAGTTTGATTCCTGGTCAGGGCACATGCCCAGGTTTCGGGCTAGATCCCCAGTGGGGGGTGTGCAGGAGGCAGCCAATCAGTGATTCCCTCTCATCATTGATGTTTCTATCCCTCTCTGAAATCAGTAAAAATATATTTTTTAAAAATATATTAATAATAATAATTACATTTTCAAAAACCCATAATTATTTCAAATATCAACGTAAGTATGATGAGGTGAGGAAATCCTGTCCAGGAAGTTTTATCTAATCTCACTATACAACTGGATTATCTCTACACAAGTCAAAAATTTGGCTGAATTGAAAACTGCTGTCACCAACCACTCAACTGATGGAAATGTGATACAGTACCAAAATCAGGGCTCCAATAATGACACCCCTCCCAACCAGAACCTAGTTGCAAATTCGTTACCTCAATTTCATCAGGTTACATAAAATAAGGTGCCCCCAGGCTTTCCCACACAACCACAGCACCAGGGGCTCACACAGGCTCAGCACTGTGACTGCTGATTGCAAATTAGATGGCAACTCCCAGCCAGGGAGGAGCTGGACACCGTGAAAATGTCCCCAGGCAGTGCAGGGCCACCCCACAGGGTACCTGACACCAGGTACTAACTAGACCCAGAAGTGGCTAGAATAGGCGGAGGAGAAGGTGTTGGAAAGAAGGGTAGGTGGTGGTAAGGAAAATAAGCAGGAAGAATTCTTTTAAGAAATGTGACTGTGAGGCCCTGGCTGGTGTGACTCAGTTGGTTGAAGGTCATCCCCTGCACTGAAAGGTCGCCGGGTAGATTCCAGGTCAGGGCACATACCTGGATTGTGGTTGCAATCCCTGGTTGAAGTGTGTGCAGAGGGCAACCGATGGAAGTTTCTCTCTCACTCTCACTCTCACTGTTTCTCTCTCTCTCTCTCACTGTCTCTCTCTCCCCTCTCCTTCTCTCTCTCTAAAAAACAAATAAGAACATATTTTTTAAAAAAAGAAAAACAGAAATGTGGCTGTGAAAGGTAAGAGAGCGAGCTCTGGGTTTGCAATCCCCTGGTCATCGTTTAATCCTTAGGTTCTGGATTGTATTCAACAAGCAGGAGTATAATTAACATTTTATGTTTCAGAAGCTAGCTTCTGAGTATTACTCATCTGTGTGCTACACTGAAAATGTCCAGACAGCTCAGATTTCCAGAGATAGGCCAGGTGGCCAGCACTTGTCTTACAGATTTCATGAGTAAGCCATGCACGCTAACTTTTGTTTGGAAAACATGTTAGACTATAACAAGAACACTCAAAAGTAAGAATAAACCCATCTTATTTTTATTTTTCTTTCATTTAAATGGTATACCAATTTCTCATGATGAACGTCTGCTGAAATTGCTAAAATGACAAAGTCTTTATAGACAAGTATTGGAAGCAATGCTTTTTTACTTTTAAATACTCAGAGAGGAAAAAATGGAATTATTGTGTGACAAAACCACTTGTCTAAAATCCCTAAGACTACAAATTAAGTGGCCTGAAATCCCTGAATGCTGAAATAATTCCAAGTAAATGTACCTGTAATACAAGTGTAAGGCTAACTCATTGTTTATGAACCTTTAGGCTGGTCTGAGAAGGAAATTAAGAATAGGACATCTACTAGTATACACAGCCTGTGTATTTACAGGAATTTTAACATTTTAATAGCAAAATAGCACTTCATCTTGAAAAATACAGCCCATTTCTTTCATGAATTTTAAGTGTTTCATAATTTCCCATGGCCTTCTTAAACAGGTAAGATAGAAAACTGTAATATAAGAGTATTTTACTCAGAAACTCAAGAACCTCAAACTAACAAGCTGGCTGCTTGGTACCCTATGTCCCTCCATCCACATCACTGCTTTTCCCAGGAACCAGGAGGAAACATAGCAGAAACAAAGAAAATGCTAGAAGCCAGGAAAGCACTGGATGAAAGAGCACAACTATGAAGTCAGACAGACCTGTGTTTCAACAAGTCCCAGCTCGGCTACTTTCTTGGGTTTAACCTGTGACATTGCCACTATTCGTCTGTTTGTGACCTATAAAAATGGCCGGTTTACATGGTTCAGCCTAAAGGCTGTGTGATTCGGGCAGCTTATCTAAACTCCCTAAGCTTCCATTTCTTCGTCTGTAAAATGGTGGTATGCGTAGTACTGTGACCCCTCAAAATTTTACATGTTGAAGTCCTAACCCCTGGGACCTCAGAATGTGACCTTATTTGGAGGTAGGTCTTTACAGAGGTCATCCAGTTGAAGTGGTGTCTTTAGGGTAGTCACTTCTCCAATGTGCCTGGTGTCTCTACACAAAGGAGAAATTCAGACACAGTGAGACACGCAGAGGGAAGACGGCCGTCTACACACCAAGGACAGAGGGCAGGAAAAGGTCCTCCCCTCCTAAGTCTCAGAAGGAACCAACCCTGCCACCAGCTTGATCTCCGACTTCCAGCCTCCAGAACAGAGACAATAAATGTCTATTGTTTAAGATACCGTTTTTTTTACTGCAGCCCTAGGAAACGAACACAAATGGGGATTATAGTTGGACCGACACCTTAGGAGGTGGGTATGGGGATTAAATGAAGACAATGCAGGTAAAACATCCACATAGCACCAACTATACTATCATAGCACCCAAACCATCGTAAAGCTCTCACTGTTCGGACTGCAGGTTGACACTTCACGTCGTACTGGAATTACAACAGAAGTCTCACCACTCTTCTTCCAGCCTCCTGCAGCCCCTCTAGGCCCTTTGATGTAGCCTCCGCGCTCGAGCTTCTTCTCCCCACTTGGCATACCTGGCCAACAACGTTTCATCCTCAAGTTTCCTCTCAGATATCACCTCCCACGGAGGCCCCCCTCACTTAGCCACTGCCTCAGCCTTCTGCTCACACGCCCTCACAGGGGTGAGTGCAGCCCTTTGCACACAGCAATGCAATTACTGATTCCAAACTAGACCCCCTGTCCCCCAGGACAAGCCTTCTAGGCCTCTGTATTTCCCTCAGGCAGTGCTGTGTGACTACTCATTGAATGTTGAGGAAGAATCTCTTCACCACAGGCAGGGAAACTGGCCACACCCATCGTGCCCAAACAAGCCCACGTTCTTAATCAGCGACCAGAAGTACTTTCCAGGTGGATGGTTCTAAAAGTGTGGTCCGGGACACCAGAAGTATCAGCCTGTTGGAGACTTGTTAGAAATGCAAATTCCTGGACCTAGCCCCAGGTTGACTGAAGCAGAACCTCTGGAGTTGGGACCCAAGAATCTGTTTTGTTAATAAGCCCTTCAGGTGGTTCTGATGCAGCTCAAGTTTCAGAACAACTGTTCTGGGTTTACCCAGTTCAGGAGGTGGGGCTTTGGCTGCTGGTGTGAGCTCCCCCGAGCACAGAATCACTATAGACTCAGGAGCCCCTAAGGGAGCAAGGACTGCAGAGGGGCCTTCGCTTACAACTCACTTTTCCTAAGCCCATACTATGGGGTGAGTTGGTAATAGCTCTAAGATACCTAAACTGCCTAACAATGAGAATCCGGGTCTAGGAAAGTGAGTCTCCGCCCGAATTCTTAACATCCTTTCTGAAAGCAAAGAGGTGAAGATGACTTTGCCGTGTCAGAAAAGTGATCACCAAAGCCCCTGGAAGTATCAGGCAACAAACACCAGGCAAACAGTGCTCTCCAGACTCCAAGATTGAAAAGGAGGGCAGAACAGGTAGCGGATGATGATCAGAAACCTCAGGTCAAAGGCAGGTTCTACAGGCACCTTCCTCGCCGCAGGCCAGACATTGCTAGTGGATCCCAACATTCTTGCTCAACACACTTGGCCTATGAATCCTTACTCTAGGCAGCCACTACCAGTTGATCAGAACTGGCCCTTGAGAAAAAGCTGTTTACTATCTGAGTTTAGGTGTTCAGTCTTCAAGCGCTGTAGAGTTCGTATGGAAACCAGCTGGTCTTCTAGGAATCTCACTGCATTTGGAAGTCAGGGGCTGTATGTACATCTTGAGGAAATCATTTAAAATCACCGAATCTCGGTTTCCTTATTTGCAAAAGAGAGCTAGGAATACCTTCCTCTCAGGGTTGTTCTGAGGATAAACAATAAGGGTGAAAGCCCCTTGCCTAGTGCCTGGCAAATGAAAGGCTCTTAATAAATACCTGCTGGATCTGAAACTAGAGCGATGTGGATGCTGTGGGGAAAATCCTCACCCCAAGCTTGCCAAGCAGCTGGAGGGGCACCCTTCAGTGCGCATGCATAGAAGAGCTTTGGAGTAAGGCACTGCCTTGGGAAACCAACTGATGCGGAAAGGTGTGTGGTTACAGGAAATCAGAACCAGGGAGGTATTTTGTTTAAGTCAGAAAAAGCCTTCCCTCCAACGATGTCAGCTTCAACCCCCCTTTGCCATATTCCATGCTGAACCTCCTACTCATTTGACTCGATCGATAGATCCTACCTAGAAATCTTTCAGGAAAACCATTTCTGGAGTCTAGGCAAGTATGTTTTCTTACATTGGAAGCTTTAAGAGCTCTATATAGGTCATCTCATAAAGAACCTCACCCCAGCCCCGTTGGGGCAGTGGAAACTGAGGACTTCCCCATTCTAGTGTCCCCATTTGGACAACTGGACTCTAAGCAAGGCCTTGATATGTGCCCAGTGCTCGCTATATGTGGACACATTTAGCTTCATGTTAACATTCCCTTTTTATAGATGAAGATGTGGGGCGCCAAGAAATAGAGACATGTGCCCGGGATAACACAATTAGAAGGCAGGAGTGCTGGGATTTGAACAGCTGTGTGCTATTCACACGCCTCTAAACTCCAGCACTGACGTGTACCTGGAATCCACCCCAGCAGAGGCTGGGAGCTTAAACAGACAGGAATGACAAAACAAGCGCATAAAAAAAAAAAATTCTAGCCCTAACCAGTTTGGCTCCGTGGATAGAGCGTTGGCCTGTGGACTCAAGGGTCCCAGGTTCGATTCTGGTCAAGGGCATGTACCTTGGTTGCGGGCACATACCGAGTGGGGAGTGTGCAGGAGGCAGCTGGTTGATGTTTCTCTCTCATCGATGTTTCTAACTCTCTAGCCCTCTCCCTTCCTCTCTAGAAAAAATCAATAAAATATATTAAAAAAAAAAATTCTAGCCCCATCCGAGCCAGCCATCATAGACTGGTCTATAATCAGGGGTTAAAGTATAACTAAGAATACATCCCAGCATCTGTCAAAATACAGTTTAATACCTTGTAAATCCCATTTAATTCATACTTAAAATTGAATCAGTAAATAGATAATACTCTTCATCTTCCACTAAAAGCATGTACATAATTAATCTTTAGAGGCCAGTCTTTTATATAATTCTTCTACCTCAAAGATAATGGGAGAAAGATGACCTGCCACAGACACCAAAACACCTTGCTAGGCATTTATCCTGAACCATGGGAGTTGAACTTACATGCTTTAGCCAGGAAGAACCTCAATTAACATATAGCCAAAGTTATACCTATCAATTCAGACCATAAGTGCAGACAAGATGTTTCTGTTTTTTTTTAGTAAATAGGATGTTAACATTGAAATTGGTGGCCTTGACTACCTCAAGGACATGAAATAATTTATATCAAACTTTGGTGGAGGAAAGCCAGTAATTAGGTTGATGAGAGACAAAGAAAGCAAGTACCGCCCTAGCCAGTTTGGCTCAGTGGATAGAGTGTCAGCCTGTGAGACTGAAGGGGCTCGGGTTTGATTCCAGCCAAGGGCACATGCCCAGATTTTGGCCTGAATCCCCAGTAAGGGGCATGCAGGAGGCAGCCAATCAATTATTCTCACTCATCATTGATGTTCTCTCTCTCTCTCTCTCTCTCTCTCTCTCTCTCTCTCTCTCTCTCCCTTCCTCTCTGAAATCAATAAAAATGTTTTGGGGGATTTTTTAAGAAGAAAGCAAGTACCTGGTGAAGCAGGCTGCGCACAGGCAGGAGTCTGTGTTTCGTGGAGCACCTGTGCCCGGAGGTACAGCTGGGGTGCCAGTCCCACTCACAAGGAGATGATAACAATGTGGTACTCTGTGCCCTGAAAAAGAGAGGGTTGTTAAAAACCCAGCATGGTCACTCCCAGCACGGTGAGATCTTGGGAAATGCAGCTAACTTCACCTACTATATGATTCACCCATTTATATTTGGCTTTTAAGTGGTACAACCATCACCACAATCCATTTTAAAACAGTTGTCACTCTTTCAAAAAAAGAAACCCCTTGGACATTACCCATCATCCTCTAATTCCATCTCCTCCTCACGTGCTAGACCTAGGCACCACCAGTCCAATTTTTATCCCTATAGATTTACCTCTTCTGGAGATTTCATACAAAACAACTCATACACTATGTGACCTTTTGTGACTGGCTTCTTTGACTTAGCATAGTATTTTCAAGTTTCATCCATGTTGTAACATGTACCAGAACTCCATTCCATTTTATGGCCAAATACAATTCTATTGTTTAGTTAGGTCATATTTCACTCATCTCTTCATCCGCTGGTGGACATTGGGGTTGTTTCCACTGTTTGGCTGTTGTGAACACAAGTATGTATGTGGACGTTTTAATTTTTCTCGGATCTATATCTAAGAACGGAATTGCTGCCCCTAATGTTTTCAGTCTTCAAAAATTGGAGGAAATCATCCTGGCTGGGTAGCTCAGTTAGTTAGAGCATCATGCCAATATACCAAGATTGCAGGTTCAATCCCCAGTCAGGAAGCAACTAACCCTATCTAATAAAAGAGTAATATGCAAATTAACCATTACTCCGCTACACCCACAAGCCATGCCCACAAGCCACGCTCATCAGCCAATCAGGAGCAAATATGCAAATAAACCCAACCAAGATGGCTATGGCCACAGAGAGAAGGAGGGAGGCTTGGGTTTCCCCGGCGATGGAGGAAGCCAAGCTTTCCGCCTGCCCTTGCCGGCCTAGGCCTCCACTCAAGGCTACAAAGTTTCAATGATAGAAGATACATAAACCCAAACAGAATCGAAGCTGGAAAAAGCAGGAGGCTAGGGTTGCCCCCGGCGATGGAGGAAGCCAAGCTTTCCGCACACCCTGGCCGGCCCAGGCCTCGCTTAAGGCTACAAAGTTTCAATTATAGAAGATACATAAATCCCAATAGAAATGGCTGCCGCCACGGAGCAAGCAGAAGGCTTGGCTCCACTCCAGGTTATAAAGTTTCAATTGTAGAAGATAAATAAACCCCAGATACCAGGGCCTCCACTTGGGTTGCCAGGGGGCGTGGCCGGCCTGCAAACCACTACAGGCCCCTCACCCAGGCCGCCCCACACACCAAGGGAACCCCCACCCTGATCCGGGACACCCTTCAGGGCAAACCAGCTGGCCCCAACCCGTGCACCACGCCTCTATCCTATCTAATAAAAGAGTAATATGCAGATTGACCATCACTCCAACACACAAGATGGCTGCCCCCATGTGGTCAAAGATCCTGCCCACAGGTGGACACAAGATGGCCACCACAAGATGGCCAGCAGGGGAGGGCAGTTAGGGGTGACCAAGCCTGCAGGGGAGGGCAGTTAGAGGTGACCAGGCCTGCAGGAGAGTGCAGTTAGGGGTTACCAAGCCTGCAGGGGAGGGCAGTTAGGGGAAAACAGGCTGGCAGGGGAGCAGTTAGGCAGGGGAATGGTTAGGGGGTGATCAGGCTGGCAGGCAGAAGTGGTTAGGGGCAATCAGGAAGGCAGGCAGGTGAGCAGTTAGGAGCCAGCAGTCCTAGATTGTGAGAGGGATGTCCGACTGCCGGGATCGGGCTTAAACGGGCAGTCGGGCATCCCTTGAGGGGTCCCAGATTGGAGAGGGTGCAGGCTGGGCTGAGGGACACACACCCCCGTGCACGAATTTCATGCACCGGGCCTCTAGTGAATGCATAAATAATTGGACCAACAAATTAGTTCCTCTCTCTCTCTCTCACTACTAAGTAAAAAAAAAAAAATTTAATTGGAGAAAATGACTACCCATGTAACATTTGGCATCATCAATCTACCTGAAGGTCATCCTGAAGGACAAGATCTTAAAAAATTTGAGATTAAAAACATAACTCAGCAGGTGGAAAAATATTAAGAGAAAACTTTTTTCTTAATGGTGGTAAAATACACTCAACATAAAATTTACCATTTTAAAGTATACAATAGAGAAAAGCATTTAAAACTAAATGGGAATTCATTTTCCACTGCATTTATAATACCGGCTCATCTTTATGTGCGTGGTTTGCCCACAAGTAGAAAAGATAGCAAGCACTTTTCCTTTTTTACCCCTTATCCTTAGAAAACCCAAGAAATAGCCCTTCCGGACATTTTTATTAATCCCGCATGTGCCTTTCAAACAGCACAAGGAAACATGCTCGCTTCGGGGCTGGGCCTGGGCCTGGGCCTGGACACAGGGCAGTCACAGAGAACTGCTCCAGTGGGAGGAAGAATGTGGCTTCTCACCAGTTCTGGACACACTCTTCTGTTTACCAGACAAAGTGAGACTGTGGCGTGTGTGCAAAACATTCCCTTCACAATGAAAAAGAAATAAAAGATAGTGTGGATTTTATTTGTACAGGCAGGGGACACATTTCCCTTCTCCAAGAATCAGCAGGAAATGTAGGCACTGGCTAAAACAAGGCCATCTGGACATCCTACGAAGCAAGCAACAGGATTAGAGCCTGCCCCATCCATGGTTTCTTTTATTATTTCCAAAGATAAATAAATAGCCAGCCAATCAAGATGGGCTTGGCTATGCTTTTGGCCTTAATATGAAATGTTTCTACAGGTATCAGCTCTAAAGAGAACTTGCTTCTTTTATTGAACTGGTTTGCCTTTCAATGAAATCCAGTTTCTGCACTTCTATGACACCCTCATTTTAACTTTCTTTCATAACATTCCTGAAGTTTTTGACCTGTGTAGGAACCACCAATAACAAGCAGCCATTTCTGATGTACACCATTATTGAGTAGGGCCACCTTTCATTAAGAGAAAACTTGGCAGGAAGAACTCAATTATATTCTTGGTTTGCAACAGTATTAACAAATATTTAAAATTATTTTCAGGTAACCTGAGTGAGAGCTAGAAAACTATAAAATGTTACAAGGAAAAGCCATAGGTGGCTCAGTATTTTTGTGTTTGGGTGTCAAGTTCTCTTTTATATCCATTTTTCTTCATTTGTGACTACATTAAAACTGAGTAAGCATAGGCAAATATTTGCTGAGCACCTACTATGTGCCAGGCGGTGGGGTAAATATGCACATGTTTACAAGTCCTCCAATCTGCATTTCAGTGACCTTGCAACATTCAGCCAATTGGTTGGTAGCTGGTGGTTTGGGCTTATCATGTGACTACACTGTTTGCAGAATAGAATGCCAAAGAGCACAGCCCTGTTAACAGCCAAGAAAAAGTACAAAAAGGAGGGAGTTGGTGCTGAATGAATTCCAGGACATTTTGAAAACTGAATCATGACCTGACTTCCAATTACGTTTTAAAATGCGAAAGCAGCTGCTTTTTTTATTTTTTTTTCCTTAGAAAACACATATTGGGCCCGGCCAGCGTGGCTCTGTGGTTGAGCATTGACCTATAAACCAGGAGGTCACGGTTCAATACTCGGTCAGGGCACATGCCCAGGTTGTGGGCTCGATCCCCAGTGTGGGGCATGCAGGACACAGCCAATCAATGATTCTCACTCATCACTGATGTTTCTATCTCTCTCTCCTTCTCCTCTCTGAAATCAATAAAAATATATTAAAAAAGAAAACACATATTGGAGTTTTATTCTCTCATAAGAGGAATTTATCTAAATAATTCATCAGAGGGTACCAACATTGCAGCTTCTCTTAGCGTATTTAAAATGTACAAACATTGATTCGTGAGCAATTTTTTGAAACACTTATTTGTCTAGTCAATTGCATATTTTTAATGCCTTACATTTTTAAATTTTATTTTATTGCTGAGAGTGTTATCAATGTCCCGCATGTTCCCCCCAGAACACTATGCAGTATTACAAGGACAGCAGGTCCTTGAGCAATACCATTTCTTTCACCCTGGTTTCATTATAACGTTGATTAAAAAATAAAATCAATTCCGTAGGGGCCACTTTTTGCTGGAGTTGCATGTTCTTACCGTGTCCACATGGGTTTTCTCAGGGACTCAGGTTTCCTTCCATTTCCTCCCACATCCCACAGGTATGCACCCAAGTTGAATGGCGTGTCCAATTGGGCCAGTCTGAGTGAGTGTGGGTGTGGGTGTGGGTGTGTGTATGTGGGTAGCCCTGCGATGTCCAAGGTGGTTCCCACCTTGCACCCTGAGCGGCTGAGATGGGCTCTGGTCACCAGGGACCCTGAACTAGAACCAGCAGTTTGGAAAGGAATTATCTTGTTTTTAGTAATCTCTCTTAAATGTCTGTATTGCTCACATTTATTTCTAAAATGTTTAAGATGAGATGTGTTTTGGGCCTTTATTTCGAAGTTTGGTGATGTTTCTGTGACCAGAAATATACCACAGGAACTTAACTCTTGTTTATATCAATTAGCCTATGGTAATATTGGTTTCATTATACATCGTTTCACTTAAAGTTGCAATTCCAAAAACCTATCCATGACATTAAGTGAGGACTTACTGCATATTGTAGTAATCAGAATACTTCTTGAAAAGAATGAAAGAGACAGAATTCTTGGGAGAAATAATGGCTTCCCTATTTAGTCTACCAGCCCAATAGAAATCACCAGTCAGAATGCTCATGGGCAGATTTCCCTCCACAGAAGCACAGCCAACCACCTGACTTCTCACCACTGCAGGGAGGGGACGTACTAGTTTTGGGACTCAGAGTCCTTAGGAAGATCAGAAAGTTCGAGGTCAAGAAAAAGCAAGTAGGCTATGATGAAAAGCACTTCTCTAGCTGCTTGCTCCTCCAAGTGTGGTTCATGGGCTGAACCACTAGCATCACTTGGACCATCCATTGGGCTCACCTGAGCTGGCAGCACCACCTGGAAGCTTATTAAAATGCAGACTCTCGGGCCCCGCCATGACTGCAAAAATAAAATCTGCACTTTAACAGAGTGATTCTTATGCACATTAAAGTTTGAGAAGTAAGACACTGAGGTGCTGCTGAAAGATTTAGAATTGATTAATAAAATGAAAGTAGAAGATAACCCATCCTTAGTGAAGGATAATAGTATGTCCAAAGGAAGGCTGTGTCAGGTGACAAGGGAGTCTGACAAAAAAATGGGGATCAACAACACAGTACTTTGTCCTTGTGTATTCAAAGTGTTACAGATACAAGACCTTGTTGTCTTGTGCCCAGTGCTGCTTCCATCAGACTTAAGGGAATGTCTGTTTAAGAAAAAAATAAAAGAACAGTCACCTTCCTTTAATATAAGGATTATGATGGAATGAATAATTTGACTTCTGTTTCACTTGTTTTGGGGAATGAGGAGAAGCAGAGCTGGTTCTACTGAAGGTACTTATTCCAGCTGCTGGAAAAGAAATAAATAGCCCTGGCCGGTATGGCTCGGTTAGTTGGAGCGCGTCCTATGCACTGAAAGGTCAAGAGTTCCATTCCCGGTCAAGGTACATGCCCAGGTTGCAGGCTCCATCCCTCATGGGGGTGCATGTGGGAGGCAGCCAACTGATGTTTCTCTCTCTCCCTTCCTTTCCTCTCTCTCTAAAAGCAATAAAAACATTAAAAAAAAAGAAATTAGGCCCTGACCGGTTTGGCTCAGTGGATAGAGCGTCGGCCTGCGGACTGAAGGGTCCCAGGTTCGATTCCGGTCAAGGGTATGTACCTTGGTTGCAGGCACATCCCCAGTAGGAGGTGTGCAAGAGGCAGCTGATCGATGTTTCTCTCCCATCGATGTTTCTAACTCTCTATCCCTCTTCCTTCCTCTCTGTAACAAATCAATAAAATATATTTTTTAAAAAAAGAAATTAGTAATAATTTGGCAATCAATTCACACATCTGAATCATGTGTTTGTGTAGGATGAATCCCTTCATGGATGATCTTGAGTCAGAAATTGAGAGCATCCAGTTGCTGTCTGAGGGCCACGCCCTTGATCATGACTCAAATGAGGCTGCGTTTCATACTTGTAAAATGTGAAGGCTAAATGAAAATTGAGGAATGGTAAATATACAGGCCACGTGTTGCAGCTCTCCAATCCTCCAATTATACATCCAGAACAAACATCCCTCAACAATTGCAATATTCCTTTCCTGCTAAGCCCGGACTTGACTTCGGGGTCCTCCCTAACTTGACTCTCTGAGCAGCCTACACATCAACTGGCTCTGGCGTGCCATATGAAACCAATTTACCTCCCGGACAAACATTCTTCCAGCTCTAATCGTCCATCATTCTCTGGCAAAGGTCCAGGGTTACAGTATGTCCAGTCTCTAGGGGCCACTTGAAGAATCAGTTTGATCATTACAACATGTTTTCCATACCCACCAGGAAAGAACATTAACCCACATGGACTCTCCTCAAGTCACCTCCATACATATAAACACTCCTTTTTACTTTTTAAGAGAACAGTAACATGATAATAACAACATACAATAAGTAATAAGAATAATGCTGTCTCAGGATTCCATTCTAAAGCATCCCTAAAATTTCAGAGAGAAATATCTCATTTATTTCTAATAAAAACTACCTTTGACAGATGGGAAGAAAATCTACCTCAATCACACATCTCAATAGCAGTACTAGTGACATCTGTGCTGGATAATTCTTTGTTGTGGGGGACTGGCCTGTCCATTTAAAATCTCTGGCCTCTACTTACTACATACTAGTAGCACCGCCCCCTGAGCTATAACAAAAATGTGCCCAGACATTGCCAAATGTCCCTGGGGGGCAAATCCTTCCACCACCACCATGCCCTACTTCCACCCCAATTGAGAACCTAAATAATTACAGTAATTTTCTTAGGGAACTGAGACTGTGTGATTTTTCTCCCGAGTTTTTATGCATTTTCTAAATCTTCCATAATAAATGTAATTCGTTCATATGATTTTTTTAAAGATAGTGACTTTCTACTTTTTAAAAAGAAATATTATCATGCCTTGGTCGGTGTGGTTCAGTTGGTTGAGCGTCGTACCTTGCAACGAAAGGTCTCAAGTCTCAAGTTGGATTCCTGGTCAGGGCACATGCTGATGTTGCTGGCTCAATCCTCAGCTTAGGTGCATGTGCCAGCCGGTCTCTCTCTCTCTCTCTCTCTCTCTCTCTCTCTCTCTCTCCCCCCCTCCCCCTTTTCCTCTCTCTCTAAAAAGCAATAAAAACATACTTGAAAGAAAGAAAGAAAGAAAGAAAGAAAGAAAGAAAGAAAGAAAGAAAGAAAGAAAGAAAGAAAGAAAAAGAAATGTTACACAGATTCCTTGAGTTGATCCTTGGGTGAGTTCTAATGTGTGGCTCATTCAGTTTTGAAAATTAGATCCATTCCCTAAAAATACCACCACACAGGCACGTTAAACTAAGTTTCTCATCAGGACATCAGGGGGAAAAGTAAGGACTGAGGCCTCTAACCATTCAGAAAAGAATGTCTACCCCTTCTTCAACAGGGAAAATCATGGGGGCTTCAGAAAAAGATGTGAAATAAAAACTGCTGTTTCAAGGAAAGTATTTGCCTGAAACATAGTCTGTACATACAAGAATTGCTATATTGCCAGACCATGGAAAAATTTTCAAAACCAGGAAATTAAAATATCTAGATGTAAAATTCTACTCTAGACTTCATCTTCTTGGCTGTTGCACCCGGAATTTCCTAGAGTATTATTACCATTAATTTCACTACTGACTATTTTTAAATCCGTATGGGAGGCCACATCCGCCAAGTTCTCAATGAAGAATTCAACATGTATTGCCCTTATGACAGAGATAACCCTTTTCTCCATCTAGGCCCCCAAGCACCCACCCAGCACCCTCTGGCCTCCCCTGCTTACCCGGGGTGCTGCCAAAGGTTCACGTGTCTTCTGCTCTCAGGTAGAAGTTCTCTTTTGTTAAGAGGGGTGATACCAACTGCTGCTTCCAGAATAGCCATGTATTTTTTGTACCTCATCTTCTCTCTCTCTCTCTCTCACTACTAGGTCTTGCAAATTTCACTCCCTGTTCAATGGAAGCAACTGAAGTAATCTGCAATACTGGGAGCGGGAAGCCGCTGTGCTTTTAGATGCTCGGTGATCCCCAGCCAGAACTATTACCCTCTCGGTGGGGGGTACGGGTGGGGTGCCAGGCTGAGGCCAAACCCCAGATAAATAATGAAGAGGCTCACTCAGATTTCTCTGCAACGTCAGTATTATATAAGGCTACAGAATTTTGAATAAAGCACTAATGAAAATGATTTGCAGGATGACCGTGGTTCTAAACACAGCAATCTACTACAGTACGCTCCCCAATTAATCCGCACATAAATCTTTGAGGCAGATAATCCTTCAAGTACTAATGGCGTAGGAGGTGACTTATCTCAAGGTCTGGTAATAATTGGTCCAAAAAGCCTGCGTGCCCCTGGGTGAACTAAAATCAGAAGCAGATTTGGCTCGTTCTACAGAAACCTCCAACAAGGCTGCACTCTGACAAATGAAGGAGGTCCAGTCGTCATGTAGCAATGCGTTTCTAAATGCTTGAGTCAATAGCAAAGATTAATTCATTGAGAATCAATTCTCTTTTGGATTGTTTTTTGTTTTAAATACCTCTAGCACCCAACATGGGTGAGCTCTGCTAGCATGAAAATACATTGTTGGAGACGTTCAGAAACTACCACCCCCTGCCCCCTTTTTTTGGTGTCTCCCCTCAGTTTTGAGGACCTTTATGGACAGCTTTCCGTGGGATAAAGTTGGATCGTCCATCATAGGGACCCACCTAGTGGATCATAGTACAACATGACCTAGACTGGGTCGACCAGTCTTCCCGGGGACAAAAATATGACATTCAAAGAAAAATGCCCTCTCATTGGAGTTGCTAACCAGGGCTGGTAGGAAGTTAGGGCTGTTGGTGGTCATGTTTCCCATCATGTAGAGAGGGCTTATCATTAGTAGTTGGAAAAAAACCCCAGCACCAAATGGCAACGTGACGTCATCGAATTTCTGGGTCCAGCTATACCTAAAGACCACTGTCATCCCAGGAGACCCCAGGTACCCTTTAATTAAGCTAATAAAGGGGCATTTGTGAAATTTAGTTTTAGTTGCATTTCTGTCACTCTGAAGGAGTTCTCACTTATACACCTCCCTCACCAACTTCTTCAAGCTTTTTCCCCCTATTTAATATGCTATAGGAGTTGTGCTGCTCCTTGTCTAAACACTCATGTATACAAAGGAATTAAAATAGAAGAGGGAGTCATTAGGTAGTAATTTTGATTAACTTAGATACCCACAATGAATAAGTTTTTCAGACCTGCCCCCAGGCTCCCAAATCTTTTTTTTTTTTTTTGATGTTTTTATGGATTTCAGAGAGAGGAAGGAAGAGGAAGAAAGGGATAAAACATCAATGATGACAAAGAATCACTGATCAGCTGCCTCCTGCACGCTACAGGCACGTGCCCTAACTGGGAATCCAACCGTGATCTCTTCGTTCATGGGTCAACACTCAACCACTGAGTCACACTGGCCGGGCCCAGCCCCCACATTCTTGAGCCTTCTTCTACAGATTCTCTCTTTCCTCAGTCGCAGCTTTCTTTTTTCCCCCATTGTTTTCTGTTACCCTGAATGACCTAAATCAGCGGTCTCCAAAGTGGGGAGCACATACCAACAATCTTTGGGGAGGGGGGTGAAAAGAAAATATTAAACCATCTATTTCCTTTTTGTCTCTCAACCATTAAAATTTTAGTTTGACCCAGCCAGCGTGGCTCAGTGCTTGAGCGTCGACCTATGAACCAGAGGTCAGGGTTGGATTCCCAGATTGCGTGCTCAGTCCCCAGGAGAGAGCATGCAGGAGGCAGCCGATCAATGACTCTCTCTCATCAATGATGTTTCTATAGTTTGAGGATTTATGCTTTTAAATATTAATATGTACTTTGAAAACTAATATATATTAAATTACATTAAGGTGTACCATTTATAAGTTAATATACTCATATACATGGTAGACTTCAGATTGGAGTGTATGAGCAAAAAATTTTACTAGTAAAGGGCCCTGTCCCGGTAGCTCAGTTGGTTAGAGCGTTATCCTGATACACCAAGGTTTCGGGTCTGATCCCAGGTTAGGGCACATACAAGAATCAACAAATTGATCTTTCTCTCTCTCTCTGAATCAATTTTTTTTAAAGTTTAAAGGTCAGTAAGTTAAATAACCCTTCAATTGCTCCCTAAGCCTCAATTTATCTTCTAACAACAAAAGACTAAGAGCTCCCACTTCACTTGGCCTAGTTGTACAAATAATCTGACCACAATAAAGTGGTGAAAACAAGGAACAAACCATTTGGATTTGGAATATTCCATTTCCATAGTATTCATGAATATTACTCCCACTGGTTGTTCTACAAACAATTAGTACCAGTTAGTCACAGGAATTCTTGGTTGGCTACAGCTGCCACGGCTGAAAAAAAACAACTCCAATACAGCCCTCATTTAATCATACAGGAAGATGTAATTAGAATTACACAACAGGCTTTGTTCTAACAAATTGTATTTCTAATGACGCATGATAAAAATTATACAACTCTCAAATAAGAAATGAAGCCTGAGCTAAAAAAAAAAAAATCCAGTTTAACTTGTTATCCATTGGAAGCTGTTTTACTACAGTGAAAGTGACACAATACTTTATAAATGGGGGGCATGTTTTAAAGTTCCATTTTCTATAGGAATGTTTTATGCATTTAACACACAACTCTTACAAAGTGATTCTTATCTATGATGATCTCATACAAAATTAAAATTGGGTCTTTCATAAGGAAAAGAATTCTGCCTTAGCAAATAACTAGAAAGAATCTGCTTTTCTCCCATAAATGAGATTGTTCAGTTTTCTAATTGATTTATGTATTCATTTTTTTAAATTGTCATCTTTGTAAGAACTCCTTCATAATAGTATATAAGGACAATACACAGGAAGAAAAGTCTTGTCAAAATACCCCATCCAGCCGAAACCGGTTTGGCTCAGTGGATAGAGCGTCGGCCTGCAGACTGAAAGGTCCCGGGTTCCATTCCGGTCAAGGGCATGTACCTTGGTTGCGGGCACATCCCCAGTGGGAGGTGTGCAGGAGGCAGCTGATCGGTGTTTCTCTCTCATCGATGTTTCTAGCTCTCTATCCCTCTCCCTTCCTCTCTGTGAAATATCAATAAAATATATTTTTTAAAAAAAATACCCCATCCAGATACGTCACTATATGGCAATCTCTTTATAATTCTAGATATTTCTTAGAAATGTGCATTGATTTGATTAATCCTAGAAATTCTTTACAACAGCAACTCTCTGATTAAAAATCACTTATCCTTTTTTTTTTTTCCAATGAATATACATGGCTCAAAATGTCTTTCTTGCCAGGATGCTCAAGATCTGTTTCTGAATCATTCAACTTGAACATAAAAATTCACAGGCCAGACTGACGTTCCCTTTGAATGGATTATTTCTACTTTATTTCTGCTGGAGAAACACAGTGGGCAACCTTCTCCTCTGGGTATTTTAACTGCTCTGGTGCTCTAGAAGTATAAAAATGGAAATGAACTAATGCCACAAACAGGCTGTTTTACAGGGTGTGGTCTGCTTTTCAGGGAGCTGGAAAAAGCCTTACTGAGAGTAGGAGAGTCAGGGAAGCAGCTCTTCCTCTTTTTCTTTTTTTAAGTTCTATTACAAATACCAGATGACTTTATGCAAGTCATTTCATTCCCCTGCTTAATATCGTCATGCATAATCTATATTTACATATTTGCTACTCTGGTGACCAATCAGAGCACTTAAAAAACAAACAGGTTACATTATGTAGAAGAATCATTAAAGAGTTCAAGAAGATTAGTTGTGGCTCTCCTGGATTCAAGCCCGTAGCCCAATCTACAGTCATCCTCAAAACGCACTCACTATTGGGTTTAAACTATTACCTTGAACTGCGTGCCACCAAATGTGACATTCCAAGCCTGTCCTCCCACAGAACACAACAGCTATCTGAAACAACCCACTGCCCAGCCGCCAGCAGCGGACGCCTCTCGCCTTCTCCTGTTTCTTGCGTCCTCCTCCTACTTCTCCTGGCATGAGACCTTGTAGCCACCCTCACCTGTTATGGTGGTGCCCAATCATACCAACTCCATGCATGACATAAGGAAAGATAAATGGAAGGCTTGATTTGAATCCTACTGCTGCTGCTTAAAACCTTGTGACTTTGAACAAGTTACTTGCCCCCTTCAGAAACTATTTCATCCTATGTACAACTGGAATAAGAACACATCACATGGGTGGTTTTAATAATAAAAGAGATGCTATATATGCATCAATGGATGTCATTTCCTCATCTCTTCCCTCCCTTCCTTCCACCTCTCCCACCTCTCCTTCTGTTCCCAATACTTCTTCAAGAATTCTTCCTCAATCCTCACTTCTCTACAGGCAAGAACAAGGTATACTTACAAACTTAACTCTCCTTTGCTGCTACAACTTCCTTCAACTCAGTAAAAGAACCAGACAAGTCCAAGGCTGAGTGGTTCTATAGGAAAAACAAAGACTGGGGAACAGACTGATTGAAGGGTATAGAGACCCAAGGGGCTAGAGAGTGACTGACAGAAACCTTTAAAAAGACGGGAACAAAGAATCTTGGGACTCAGTTCAGGTGGTACCCACCAACTGGCGAGATTCTCCCTTACAATTTTCCCAGATTTTTAATCTCTGTTACAGAATAATTAAAAGCAAAAATTATTACGAGCAACTATATGCCAACAGTTTGGACAATCTGGAAGAAATGAATAAATTCCTAGAAACATACAATATTCCCAAACTGAATTAAAAAAAAACAAAAAACAGAAAATCTGAACAGATTGATTACAACTAATAAAATTTAAGCCATAATCAAAACAATTCCAATAAACAAAAATCCTGGACCAGATGACTTCACAGGTGAATTTTAGCAAATATTCAAAGAATTAACATCTATCTTTCTCAAACTCGTCAAAGAAATCCAAGAGGAGGGAAGACTCCCAAGCTCATTTTACGAGGCCAACATTATTTTAATTCTAAATCCAGATAAAGACACTACAAAGTGAGAAAATTATAGGCCAATATCCCTGATGAACATCGATGCAAAAATCCTCATCAAAATGTTAGCAAACTGAATCCAACAATACATTAAAAAGATCATAGCCCATAAGTAACTCATCGATGAGAGAGAAACATTGATCAGCTGCCTCTTGGTGCATGGGTCGACGCTCAACCACAGAGCCACACGGACCAGACTGAAATCAGTTACATTTTTATACACCAATAATGAACTATCAGAAAGGGAAATTAAGAAAACAATTCCACCCTAGTTGGTTTGACTTTAGTAGATAGAGTGTCGGCCTGCAGACCGAAGAGTCCCGGGTTTGATTCTGGTCAAGAGCATGCACCCTGGTTGCAGGCTCCTTCCCAGCCCCGGCCCTGGTCAGGGCTCGTGCCAATCGATGCGTTTCTCTCACATCGATGTTTCTCTCTGTCTTTCCCTCTTGCTTCCAGAACTCTCTCTAAAAATCAATGGAAAACAGGTGAGGATTAAAAAAGAAGAAGAAAAATGAACATATTTGCCAACAATACATCTGGTAAGGGGTTAATATCCAAATTTATAAAGAACTCAAGCCCAGCTGGTGTGGCTCGGTGGATTGAGCATCATCCCATGGACCAAGAGGTCCCAGGTTCAATTCCTGGTCAAGGCACATGCCCAGGTTGTAGGCTCCATCTCCAGTAGGGGACGTGCAGGAGGCAGCTGATCGATGTTTCTCTCTCATCGATGTTTCTATCTCTCTCTCTCTCTCCCTTCCTCTCTGAAATCAATAAAAATATATTTTTTAAAAAAACAAAATTCATACAAAAAAACAAACAATCCAATTTAAAAATGGGCAAAAGACCTGAACAGACATTTCTCCAAAGAGGACATACAGATGGCCAATAGACTTATGAAAATATGCTTAACATCACTAATCATCAGAGAAATACAAATTAAAACTACATCACTTTACACCTGTCAACATGTCTATCATGAATAAATGCACAAATGACAAGTGTTGGCAAGAATGTGGAGAAAAGGGAACCCTCATGCATTGTTGGTGGGAATACAGATTAGGCAGTTACTGTGGAAAACAGTATGTAGGTCCTTCCAAAAATTAAAAACGGAACTACATTATGACCCAGCAAGTCCACTAATTCAAAAGAATATATGCACCCCTATGTTCATCACAACATTATTTACATATGGAAACAACCTAAATGTCCATCAATAGATAAAGGGATAAAGAAGAAGTGGTGCATTTATACACTGGAATATGATTTAGCCATTAAAAAAAAAATGAAATCTTGCCATTTGCAACAACATGGATGGCCCTAGGATATTATGCTAAGTGGAATAAGTCAGTCAGAGAAAGACAAATACCATATGATTTCACTTTTATGTGGATACTAAAGAAAAAACTAAAACAACCAAAACAGAAACAGACTCATAAATACAAACTGAGGTTGCCAGATGGGAAGGGGTTTGGGGGACTGGTGAAAAGGGTGAAGGCATTAAGTACAAATTAGTAGTTGCAGAATAGTCACGGGAAGGTAAAGTACACCATAGGAAATATAGTCAATAATATTATAATAACTGTATGGTGCCAGGTGGGTACTAAAATTATCGGGAGATCACTTTGTAAGTTATGTAACTGTCTAATAATCACTACGCTGTACACCTGAAACTAATATAAAATACTGAATATCACCCATAATTAAAAACTTAAATTTAAAAAAAAAAAAACGATGAGCTGTGATTGTGAGGATCTGGAAATCCACAGAAAGAGATGCAAAGACCTTGAAGAACAGCAGGAAGACCCACTCTTCTCAAAGCCCGATTCTGTCCCTTGAAAAAAGAGTGCATGATCATTGATTTAGAGTGTGGGAGGCTGGACAAAACCTTCCCCTTCTGAGAACAGAGGCTGCAGACCTGAGACAACGAATAACCGAAAGAGCAATGACAGCCGCACCAATTCAGGGAGAAGGCAACATGAATGGTCCCTTTTTACAAGGAGGAAACGAAGGCTCAGAGTTGGGAAACCTGCCCCAGATCATACAGCCCCTGAGCGTCAGAGTCAATATTCAAGCTACAATTCTGTTCTAGTGCCTTCCAGAGTGCGTGCTCCTGCATCTGATGACCCACACAGAGCATTTACTCCCTGATGCCTGGGCAGGGGGTGCTGCTTCCTCGGAGACAGGAGGTGTCATACCCCTGCCCTCAGACCTCCTCCCTCCTGGCTGCAGGCTTTCTCTTCTTTCTCCTCCTCCACTCTTTCTTTCTCCAGGAGGCCCTACCACTACCATCACCAAGCTGGCTTCCCACCAATGGGTCACTGTCCTTCTATCTTCTCCCTCATAGGCTGGGTTTTTCCCTCGACACCCCCATCCAGAAAATGAAAGTGAGTTACCTCCCGGAGTCCCTGAACTTCCTCATGACCCTAATGGTCAAGGTCCTGAAATGCCACAGGTTTTTAAGTCATTTTGTTTTACATTCTCCTATAAAATATTTCTAAATTATCTATATTTATTTTCAGTTTAAAAATTCTTCTTTATATAAGTGGTTCTATTTTTTCTCAAAGTACATCTTGATAGTATTATATATTTTAGGACACCTGTTACCATCATTTAGTTATTCTCATTCTATTATAAACTCTTTATAAAAATATATAGTAAATTTTAGCTTAATGAATCAGCCCACTATTCCCTCAACAATATATTTTTTGTGAGCAGTTCAGCCACCAGACACATTTGAAATAGCAAAACACTTCCCTCTGCCAATGGTTCAATACACTATAGTTAAAAGAAAGGTAAAGAGCCCTGACTGGTTTGGCTCAGTGGATAGAGCGTCGGCCTGCAGACTGAAAGGTCCCAGGTTCAACTCCAGTCAAGGGCATGTACCTTGGTTGCGGGCACATCCCCTGTGGGAGGTGTGCAGGAGGCAGCTGATTGATGTTTCTTTCCCATCGATGTTTCTAACTCTCTATCCCTCTCCCTTCCTCTCTGTAAAAAATCAATAAAATATATTTAAAAAAAAAAAAGAAAGGTAAAGAGAGTTTCTTGTTAGTCTCAATCAATTTTAACTGACTTCAAAAAATCATATTTTTACAGATCTGTCTCCCTCGGTATTCTTTGATGACCTAAATGGTAGGTATGATGTCATATTTATCTTTGTATATCTAGTGTCTCTCCTGGCTCAGGAACCAACATATAATAGACACCCAATAACATTAGGGTTTGCTTCGTAATTAAGTCAGCAAGGTGTAATGGGCTAAGCTCCTGCACTCCAGAATCAGACGCCTGCATCTGAATCCCAGCTTCACACTTACTTAGCTGTGTAACCTGGGCAAGGCTTTTAATCTCACTGGGGCCTCAGTCTCCTCATCAATAAACAGGGGATAATAATAGCACCTACTTGTTAAGGTTGTGGGAGAATCAAAATAACGAATATATGCAAAACCCCAGAGTTCCATGCTCCCACGTGGACCACTTTGACCTTCCAAGTGTCCACTTAGATCTCCTGTGGTCCTTGCCCTTTGGCAACTGAGGTATGGTAACCTTTGACCCACCTTTCTAGCCCCACCGGGAGGATTCCTGGTGTGGCTTCCCGCCTGACCAGTCCTTCCAGCCTCCGGAAGATAACCGCATGCTGCCCAGGGCATCGACATTTGGACCTCCCATGTCTCCCTGTTCCAGCTCCCCTTGCACCTGCTGCTGGACCAGACTGTCTTCCTTGAGTCACTTCTCAGTATCTAATTATATGTTTGTGTTTCCCTGTTTAGCACCTATCTTCTTCTCTGGACTGTAAGCTCTGTTCTGAAGGCAGAGACCTATTCTGCTGACATTGCATCCATTTCTTGTTGACTTTTCTTTCTAGTCTAACCTAACACTCATCCATTCCTCCCCTCCCTGGACAACCACTGAGCTCCTTCCTATCAAACACCCTGACTGACACTGGACATACAAATAATACAAACCATCTCTGCCCAAGAGAATCACCCAGTCTAATGGAGTGACAACTAACTGCAACCCAGCATAGAGATGTGAGTGACTGTGGAACAGGAATGTGACAAAGGAGAGAGAGGACAATTCGGGGTGACGATCTTAGCATGGAAAAGCCTTCACAGAGGAGGCACTTGAGTTAGGTCTCAATAATATGAGTAAACATTTCCTAGGCTGACAAAGGGATCTGAGGCCTCTCAGGAAGAGGGAAAAGTATTGTCAAGACCCAAAAAAGCAAAAACAGCGAACAGTGTTCTCGGACCAGTAAGCAGAGCGAGCTGGCAGGAAGGCAGTGCAGGGCTGGAGGGAGGCAGGGATGCCCTATGTCATTGGGCTCTGCACAGAGCCAGGGTATGGCAGATGCCGTTCCCTCTGGCTAACACACCCTTCCTAAATGTCACCAAACCATTATTTAGTGAACATGCCCACTGTGCCAGCCACTGAGGTAAGTGTTCTACATGCATTACCCTCTTTAGTTCTCACATTAACCTTAAGAAATGGATGTAAATTCTCCATTTTCAGATGAGAAAACTCAGGCACCAAGTGACTAAGTTATTCTGCCTGGGGCCACACAGGTAGCAAGTAGTGGAGGTATGATTCCTACCCAGGTTACAAAATTCATGCCTGCTCACACCTACTAAGCCTGGTGCCCTGTGGCCCTTAGCATGCCCTCATCACAGTGAAATGTAATTGCCTCTTTGCTTATTTGTCTCCCTGGAGAACGTGGGTCTCGTGAGGGCAGAGACTTTGCTCTGCTCACCACTGCATCCCTAGCACCTGGCACGGTGCCTGGCAGAGTACAGGCATCCACAGTGCATGAATGCATGAATGAGCAGGGCTGTGAACTCTGCCGATGTGTACTCTCACCCTTCTTCTCTGTCCCTGTAGTAAAGGGATGCCACCCATCCTGAAACCAAGATCTATCTGAGTGCTAAACCCAAGGCATGTCTGTCCTCTCCAGCTTTGGTCAGAGGGAAGAAAACAGAAGCAACAGCCTCACTTCCTATCCCATTCCCCATCCCCATCTGTGTACAAAAAAAAAAAAAAAAAAAAAAAAATTAACATCCTTTGAAAGGCCTGCTTACAAGGTTGGCTGGCATCTGGGAATTTGGATTTGGAGAAGGTCCCCGCCATTCCCAGGACCGGTAAGTGTGGCTCACTGACCCTAAACTATTTGCACAAATAATATAGTTTATGATAAACCTGCTTTCGTTCTGGGAGTCTGAACTTTTGTAACATACTATGCAGAGGATTCCAAAGTAGTAAGTCCCCAGAACAAACCCTAGGCACTGAGTCTTCATGAGCTTCCCTGGTTGACAGCATTTCACACACACTGTCATAACTCGCTGCTGTTGGAATTAAGCATGCTCTATAGGGCTCCACGGGGGGAGGACGCTGGGAGCTTGCGCCAGGTCTCCTCGGATTTCATTCCGTGTGCTTTTCCCTTTGCTGACTTCACCGTGACAATCACAGTGGTGAGTACAAACTTCAGGTGTGAACTTCGTGTGATTCCTGCAGGTCCCCCTAGAGAATCATCGAAACTGGGGGTGGTGTTAGGGCTCCCAGACACTGTGTCTCCACAGAAGCAGGATGCTGAAATACTTCTTGTCTGTCCAGTCCTGTCCAATAACCAGAGACTCACTCCCAGGGCCTGGAGGGGCCAGGCAGGAATGGAAAAGTGTACAACCGGCTGAGAGGGATTGGGGACAACAGGAGAGTCTAAAGTAGCCAGCCACAGCCCGGCCGGTGTGGCTCAGTGGTTGAGAGTCGACCCATGAACCAAGAGGTCACTAGTTTGATTCCCAGTGGGTCAGGGCACATGCCTGGGTTGTGGGCTCCAAACCCAGCAGGGGGTCCACATGCATGATGTTTCTCTCTCATCGATGTTTCTATCTCTTTATCCCTCTCCCTTCCTCTCTGAAATAAAAAAAATAAAAAATAAAATAAAATAAAAACATATTTAAAGTAAGCAGTGGCTCCTCAGCTCCTGACACCAGCAAGTCCCAGGCAGAGCCGGGCAATCAGTTTACAACCACAGGTATTAAACCCTTTCCCTCTGCTAATAACAGGTGCCCCCAAAGGATAACAGAGAACACCCAGGGACAGGCTTTGCCCTTTCTCCAAAACCCAGAGAAATGCCTTACATCCTCAGATACAATGGGGATTCCTTTGAAACAGAATATACAATAAAATGTGGGGATGTTTGCCCCAACTTTGTGAAACCACAGCAAGAGTGAAATAAGTTTCAGAGGTCCCAACAGCAGTGGGCCACCGCCCTTCTTGGATTTCTTTTCTGTAGCAAACCTGACCTTCATAACTGTCAGCACCCACTCTCAGAATCGGCTTATACAAGTTATGCTAAGGAGACTAGACACGGGGCAGCACAGATATTAAAGCTATTAAGCCAGGCAGGCATCCGCGGGAGAAGAGGAAAACTAAAACTCAGCAGTCACTGCTGCTTCTGGCTTCTGGTCTACAAAGCTCGGCTTGGCTCCAGGTTGGTGATGATTAGCAGTGACAGGCAAGAGGAGCAGAGTGGTCCAGTCAGGGCTCTAGGACTGTGGCCTCTGGACTATCCTAGGAAGGAAAGTCCACACGTGACCCCTTGGCCCCAAACTGCACATCCCAGAACCTGGTAATGTGAGCTCCGTGAGGGATGGGACGGGGAAGCCTGCACAGCTAGCAAACTGAAATAAATCTCAAAAGAGCAATGGACTCAATTTACATATTTAGTATTCTTCTGAAGCACTGGAACTAGGGAATCTATTCAAAACTGATTTCTTCTTTATCTAGTCTTTTCCTTAGAAAAGAATTTTTAAAAATCAAAAAGAATGGCCTAATAAATAAGCACATGAAAATATGTTCAACATCAGTAGCCATCAGAGAAGTCTGACTCAAAACCACTTCACACCAACTAGGATGGCTAAAATAAAAACAGACAGTAAGTATTGATGAGCATGTGGAGAAATTGGACTGTAAACTGGTGCAGCCACTTTGGTAAACAGTCTGGCAGTTCCTGAAAATGTTAAATATAGAGTCATCATGTGGTTTCCACTTGTAGGCATGTACCCAAAAGAAATGAAAACATATGTCCACATAGCTTGTACATGAATGTTCACACAAGGGTCAATCATAATAGCCAAAAAATAGAAACAACCCAAATGTCCATTAAGAGATGAATTAAAAAAAATGTGTATATATATGCAATGGAATATTATTTGATTGAAAAAAAGAATAAAGCACAGATACATGCAACAATATAAACTTTGAAAACATTATGTTAAGTTAAAGAAGCCAGACATACAGAACTACATGTTGTATAATTCCATTTATAGTAAACTAGAGGCCCAGTGCACGAAATTGGTGCACTCCGGGGGCGGGGAGGGGGGTACCTCACAGCCCAGATTGCGAGAGGGCACAGGCCAGGCCAAGGGACCCACTGGTACACAATCAGGGTCAGGAAGGGACATGGGAGATTGGCCAGCTGGGGAGGGACCACGGGAGGGCTCCAGGGAGTATCTGGCCCGTCTCACTCAGTCCTGATTGACCCCAGCAGCAAGCTAATCTACTGGTTGGAGCATCTGCCCTCTGGTGGTCACTGCACGTCATAGAGAGCGGTTGAGTGGCCTTAGCATATCATTAGCATATTACACTTTGATTGGTTGAACAGCCGACCAGATGACCGGACACTTAGCACATTAGGCTTTTATTATATAGGATGTCCAGGATAGGCAAATCTATAGACAGAAAGTAGATTAGTGGTTGCTTAGGGTGGGGGAAGGAGGAAATAGGGATTTGCCAGCCAAATGGTGGAAGGGGTTCATAGAGGAGTTCTGTCTTTTTAGGACA
This sequence comes from Plecotus auritus, assembly GCF_963455305.1. NCBI lineage: Eukaryota > Metazoa > Chordata > Mammalia > Chiroptera > Vespertilionidae > Plecotus > Plecotus auritus. The sequence continues at coordinate 140,293,121 of NC_137776.1, read as the reverse complement.
ATAAAGATGTCCTAAAATTGATTGTGGTAATGACTGCACAACTGTGTAACTATGCTCAAAACCAATACGTTATACAATTTAAATAGGTAAATTGCATGGTATGTGAATTACATCTCAATACAATTGTGTGTTTCTAGTTTTGTTTTTCTAATCCTCACACGAGGATATTTTTCCATTGATTTTTAGAGAGAGTGGAAGGGAGTGGGAGAGACAGAGAGAAACACTGATGTGAGAGAGACACATCAACTGGTTGCCTCCCATACCAACCTAGGTTTGTGCCCTTAACCAGAATCGAAACCGGGACCCTTCAGTCTACGGACCAACATTCTAAACACTGAGCCAAACCAGTAAGGCCAAATGTGTGTTTCTTTAAATGGCCTAAATCTAGAAGAGAATTGCAAACAAATTCAGTTAACTAAAAAGTGTTAGGAACCTCAAATTGGGAGTTTTTCTGTCTCCTTTGCACTGTAAATTTCCCCCAAATGATGATAAAGATAGCTTTTACTATCACTTAACAATTTATAAGCACTTTTACAAATAAGGTCCTTTTGAGCCCTTGATATAATCTTAGAGGAAGATAATTATCTTCCCCTAATTTTATACTCCGGGATGCGGTAGCTCCACATTTATGAGGTTTACTCCCTCTCTCAGTTGGCTGGTCAGGGTAGATGTCAGTTCTTCCTGTGCCCTTGCTCCTACACTGCGTAGCATCTCGGGGCGCCACATAGCGACTATCAAGCCAATATGCAGAGATGGCAGAGCCAACCAATCACAATGCGGAGAACGCCTTATTTTTCTAGGAGACGGACATTTATGCTACATTCAAGCCAAGTATAATCTAACTGATCACTCGTCAGAGGTCTTGTGGTAACAGGGAAAGAACCCTTTGTTCTTTTGGAATTTCAGTTTTGGTTCACCTTCTTATGTGCCTCAGGGCCTAGTGCATGAAGTATCTGATGTTCCAAAAGATATTAATGAATACATATATTCTCAGGCATCCATCAGCAGGCAGACTTAATCTTCTACATGGAACAACCATGGAAAGAACCATGGTCTAAAGTAGGAAGACGCAGGTTGGCTTCAGTTTTCTCATCTGTAAAATGAGGGGGGAGAGAAATACTTCTCCCACTGCCCTTGTAAAGATTTAATGAGAATATATCTGAAAATACTCGATTCACAATAGGCACTCAACAAATGTTCGTGGGTGCTAAAATGAAATAGTCTGATACCTTGATCTCTCCTATGGAGACCAGGGGGTTCTTCTGGGTATTCTAAACCTCAGATCTCGAGAACGGTGTTGACTGGATTTGCCAAACCTGAAACAATAACTACCTAATTTTAAGGAAGACTTCATTATTAATTTTATTTCAGGTTTAATATAAAAGTGTGTTCTCTTGTATCTCCAGATTAATTTTCCACTATCTTAGTTGAGTGTGTATGAATGAGTGTGTATTTTTCACCAAATGAAACACTGAACGAGATTGCTATTTCGGAAGAAAACATAGTGGACGAGGGGAAATCTTTTCTCTTTTGCCTTACTAGAATGAAAAGGAAATAACAATCCGAAATTCTGGGAATGCAAGAATCTCCCGAAGTGGGAGAATTTTCTGCCCAAGTCTTGCCTATTTGAATGATCTTCATTCATCGTTCAAAGGGACTTTTCAATCAAAGGAAACTAAGTTCCTTCCTACAAGCTGATAGGCTCACTGTGAAGCAAGTCGTACTACAAGAAAAGTCAAGGGTCTTAGAGAAAAGAAATCTGGGAACAATGTGAAGAATCTGCCACTATTTGGCTATTTATTAGATCTTTCCAATATCCCTGGATAGCTTGTGTATTCCAAACCGCATTCCTGATCTGTAACAATGACTCTCTTGGATCCTAAAACCAACCATCTTTATTAGTTCACCCAGTCACATTCATGGTCTCACCAAAAAGCATGTCCTCAAACCACAAGCTGGACAATTTTAAGCAGATGCAAGCAGATGACTTTCACTATTACAAGGTTTTTCTAATTTATACAAATATTTTTTTGGAACTAGAAATAATGCGGTTGGACCATTAGACTAATTTACCATTAAAGCAGAAACAAAATAGTCTGGGGGATTTTAGACAATTATTTCAAATCTTTCTGAAGTCTTGCTATCCCTCCTCCTATATACCAAGTAACAACTTTTTTTCTTAAGGTTTATTCTGACAAATTTTCAAAAATGAGTTTTATTATTTAAAAAAACAACACACTAAACCCAATATAAACAGGCCATCGAAAATAAAGCCAATTAAAAGCAGAGATAGATGTTACTACGCATCTACGCTTAGCTAATTAGTGCAGTTTGAACCCTGGGTTGCTCCAGTCCTTTCCAGCCAAACCAAAAAGGAAACCCTCATGGTCAGGGCTGTCACTATTAAAAGCACATGCACTCTAAGAATCTGGAACCAGCTGCCTTGCCCAGGCCAGTGATGTAAGGATCGCCAAATGTTTGCTTATATTCCCTGTGAACATGATTTTACTTTTGCTTTACATTCCTAATCAACCTTTTCTGTACCCTACGAAAAAATATTAGCAGTCTCCAGAAGCTCAGGGGCTGGGGAGAAGTGGGCATGGGGTGTTGTTTAACCGGGACAGAGTTTCTCCTTGTCTTGATGGAAAAGTTCTGAAAACGGACAGTGGTGATAGTTGCTCAACATTGTGAATGTACTGAGTGCCACTGAACTGTACACTTCAAAATGGTTAAAATGGTAAATTTTATGTTGTGTGTATTTTATCCTAATACTACCAGAAAAAGAATAAAAATATTGAGAAACAAAAAAACTCACAAGCTAGTATGCTAACTACAGGTCCAAATACTGCAAGAGCCTGGCGGGCTGTGACCCGCCAACTGAAATGTGTTTGTCCTGGTCTGGCAACAAGGTTCAAATGCAGGATTGGATGAAAATCACTTCCTTACCCCGGACAGAAAACTTAAGACTGGTGCTTCTGAAACATTAGCAAGCTAACGATCCCGTATGCATCTTGACTCAGCAGGTCAGGGTGGGACCTCAGAGCATGTATTTTAGCAGGTCCCCAGATGATGCCGCTGCTGGGCTGCGGACCTCACTGGAAGCAGCGCGTCCCAGGAATGCCAACTTATCAGTCTAAATCTAGAACCAGGTCCTCTCACAAGGACACACAGAGGGGCTGATCTTTCAAGCCAATTGGTTCAAGACTTAGCTTACCAACCAATCACCGTTCGTAAAAATGCGTTCGGAAACTTGGATAGAGGGCCTGACTGTGAAGAGGGCCCCCAAGAGTCCCCACCCCCCCACCTCGGGGACTAGGAAGCAGCTACAGGCGATAAGTGACTGCAGAGAGACACAGCTCCGCAGAAGCCCTCCAGCCGACTTCAAAACAGTCTTGAAAATGCCCTTCCCCAGCTCGAAGAATGACTGGAATTCAGTGGCCTTTATCCAACATTAAGACTTCCAACTCCGTGTGGACTGAGTTCCCTATAGCAGAACCTTTCAATGCACCCCTAGAAAACGGACAACGCCCAGCGTGTTGACAAACTCGGCCCCTCCCTTACAAATGAGTCAGAAAGTACAAATAAACAAATAAGTAAATGAAACAGTTTCTCCAAAGTTCTGCGGGACAGGGGCAACAGACCCCCGCTCGGCCGGCGGCGCGGGTCCGCGAGGCGGCCGGGGCTGCAATGGGACTCCCAGGTGCGCAGTTTCCAAGCCCCGCAGGCTGGCAGCTCAGGCGGCCTTACCAGCTTCCAACTAACCCTGGGCCCGCGTAAATCCAAGGCACCAGCTCCTGCCCCTTCCAGATAATATCGCAAAGGCTGGCAGAGCCAACAGAAACTCAGAGGCCTTTTAAACGTGTTCAAGAGAAGCTCAACAGGAAGTGAGACCGCTCCCATCCCTTGGAGGAGATGGCGCGAGGCCAGGTCGGAAAAAGAAAGTGGCCCCCAGGTACCTGTAGTTGCCTCAGGTACGTGCTCAAGCCCACTTGCAAACGGCTCCCCCAGACAAACCCTATAATACGCCGTCGTCCCCCGGGGGCATGGGGAAGCAAATGTCAGCCAGGCATCCCCCAGAAAGAAAAAAAAAAAAATCAATCCTCAATAGAGAAGAGCTCAAGGAAATGGGAGTGGGGAGGGGACGGACGGGCATGAACTCGCATTTACTCGCGCTGCCCCTTACCTCCGTCCACACGACGGATCAAGAGTGCAAGCACCCCGCCACACCCCGCAAATCCCTCCTTTACCAAAGTTGGGGCAGGAGGAAGGTCCCCCAGCGTCGCCAGAGCCCGGGCTGCGGCGCCTGGCGCAGTTCTTTTCCCGCTGCGCGGCGGGCGGCACCGGGAGGCGCTGCGGGCGCTCCGGGCCGGGGAAGGAGAGGGAGGAGGGCGCAGTACTCGCCTGTAGGCGGGTGGCGTCCGCGGTCAGCAGAGTCGGGCGCAGGCTGCGGGTGGCTCCGGTCTGCGCTTGGGCGCGCTCCCACGCGGCGCCGGCTGCTGGGCCGCTGTCCCCTGCTTCCCGCGCGCGTCGCTGGTGGCGCCTCTCCCGAGCCGGGGAGCGGGAGGCTGCCCGGGAATGGGCGGGCGCAGTTGGCCTCCGCGGCCGCTCCTGTGTATTATTGTGACTCAAGCTATTTCCTGTTTGGAGCTTTGAGAGAAATAAAAATATATATCCAAGTTGGGGGGCAGAGCGAGTTGGTCAGCGGCTAGCCAGAGAGCGGCGGCTCAGAGGGGACGAGGGTGGGCAGCGGCTGTCACCTGCTTCCTCGAGACACGGAGGGAGGAGACGCAGGTTGTTTTTTTTGTGTGTGTGTGTGTGTTTTTTTTTGCAGCGTTACTTTGGGGTGTCTGGAAGGACGGGGTTGCGGGGCTCCCACACGCCACCAAGTGGTGGGGCAGGGGCCGAGGCTGCAAAGATCGCCTAGTCACTCCAGACAGCGCAACGCACTGCCCTACCTCTTTCCTTCTCTGCAAAACTGCACTGAGTTTTCTTCCCGCCCAGGGCAAGCGGAATGCGCTGTACTTCTTTCTTAATTCGTGCCCAGGTCGGCTTTCTAACCCTCTGCAGGATTGTGCTTTTGGAAGAGGGTAGCTCCGGCCACTGCGTGTGTGTGTGTGTGTGTGTGTGTGTGTGTGCGTGTGTGTGTGTGTGTGTGTGTGTGTGTGTGTGTGTGTGGTGGCACTGGGGTCTTCGTTTTGTTGGCTGGGGTGGGTGGGAAGCAGGTTAATGAGGTCGGTGGAAAGTTAACTTTTGTGATCAGCTTCCGTTCCCCTCCCCCACCAGCCTCACCCTTAGCCAGGATCACAGGGTCTGAGGCCCCAATCCGGAAATACCGGTTCCTCCCGCTGGGACAATAGGTGAGGGCGGGAGCGCTAACCCCAGAGTCCGCTTAGTCACAACCGGAATCCCTGCCCAGCCGAGAGCAGAATCTTCCTAGTGTCCAAGCCTGCCCCTGGCAAGCAGGTGCTCCTTTCACTTCATCTTGTTTAAAATCCTGGGGCGGTGCCCTGGCCGGTGCACCAAAAGGTTGCTAGTTCCGGTGAGGATACAAGTCCAGGTTGCCGGCTGGTCCCGGGTGTGGGGCATATGAGGTTCCCTCTCCCTCTCCCCCTCCCCCTACTGAATTGTATGCTTAAAAAGTGGCTAAAATGGTCAATTTTATGTGATGTATATTTTACCACAATAACAAAAATTCCTGCGAAGGTCATGCCCTCTCATTCATTCCAGAAGGGCAAAATCTCCTTCCCTCTCCCTACAGGAACCTTTGCCAGAACTAAGGGAATGAATAACAGTGCTTCTGAGAAGACTCAGGTTCATTTACCTGAAACTTCTGGAGGTACCTATCAACAAATTATTCCATGAAATGGTAGATCGAGCCTAGAAGACAGTACAGTTTTTTAAAAGATGAAGAGTGGTTTGTCAGAAACAAAGTGCTAGCAAGATGCATAAAGGTGTATGCCACCTTTCACCTAAGAAAGCAGGAACATACATGTGTTTGCTTTTTTTTTTTTTAATGAAAGGGTAAATAAATGGCTACCTATTTGAGAGAGAGGGAAAAGGTGGAAAGCACAGGCATAGAAGCTAGAGTTCTCCGACTATAACTTGTTTTGTAGATTTGACTTTGGAATGATTATATTTTATATAATTCTGAAAAAATTAAATCAAACATTTAAAAAGCAAAATGCAACAAGTGAATGCAGTTACCAATTTGGTCGCTTACCCATGTAAAGGGAAATTATGTCAGGTGACTTTAAAACACAAGTATTTGACTACATCCCTTAGGTATGTACCCTAAAGATGAAGAGAATGTTTTTTAAAAAATACAACAAAAAACAGACTGCTTTTCAGCAATTATAATGTTAGTAATAAGTAATTATGTTATAATGTCCTTAAGAATTAACATTTTTCAGTATAAAAGAGATAAATATAAAAATCACAGAAGTTAAGCAATATTAAATTGGAATTGGAATTATCATTTAGAACTCATGATATGTTTTTCTTGAAAAAAGATTCCAAGATCTGTTTACTCAAAATGCCCATCAAACAATGAGCAACCTGGTAGGTGGTCACTGCTACAAGTTCTACCTGACCTCTGTCCAGCTTCATGCAGGAATGACCCAAAAGAGCCTGATCTCCTGCCTCCCACACCCAGTGCTTCTCTGTTAATGCCAATGTGGGGATCCATAGAAACTTAGGTGCCCCTATAGCACCACCCTGAAGTGTCTGTGAATTAATGATTCATGTGCTAACCTACCAGTGGGGGGGTGGGGGTGGGGGAGAGAAGCTCATAAAGATTCCTCCCTTTTCCCCCAAGATGAACTATCCTGAGACTCAGCCCCTATCACTTCTCAGAAATCAAATCACAGGAATCTGCCAATCAGGTGCCTGAAGCAGCAGCTTACCGGCTGAGGCTCCCTTGGATTGGTTCTCTCTGCTTCCCAGTACCTCACCTCTTTCCCTAGGGCCATGCTTCTCAATAAAGCCTCAAGGCTCTGCTTCCCTGGAAACGCAAGCTAAGACCTGAACAAATCATATCTCGGCATAACTAGTTGGTGAGAAACTTATTCTAGCCAATAAATAAGGGGGTGATAAAATTAGAATATCGGCATCTTCCAAAACCCTCATACAACAATTGAGCAAAGCGGAAAAGATCACCAGACATTATAGGAACTATTGAAATAGAAAAATGTGTTAAATAACACTGCTACCCGGGTATCATCAACAAAATCCAGAACTAAAAAAGACAAATAATCCACTTTCTTCAACAAGCAGCAATGCATTAAAAATGATGGGGAGTGGGGAGAGGACCTATAGATTCAAACATTTAAGTAATGTCAGTGAAATACAACGTGTAATCCTTGTTTCGGTCCTGATTCAAACCAACCAATCCCTTAAAAAAAAATGATAAGGTATTTGGGGAAACTTGATATTCCCTAACTTAGTAAAAACTTAGGAAAAGTTAAAAGATGTATTAATCCATGCCACTGATTTAATCTAATATGGAGTTGATGTTACTACTTACATGTGTTTGGGTGGCATATTTATTTTATGTACAGGGTGGGGCAAAAGTAGGTTTACATTTATTCATATGGAAATCAACACAATAATTAATTAATTAATAATAAAGAATAAACTGTGTTTCTCATACTCACAACTATAAACCTACTTTTGCCCCACCTTATGTTTACATATGTTTGTATGCATACACCCACAAAATAAACCAACCATCCGTTTAATCTTTCTGTGTGAGAAAGGAACGTTTCAAAGAAGGCTTGGTTTGGGGTTTTCTTTGAATGTGTTCACGTAGGAAGGAAGGGACTCTGGCTGGCATCGCTGGTATCTGACATTATCTTTGTTTTTCCCACCCACCCTTTTCGTTCTGGGTACATGCTGTATGTATTCCTTCGTGCTGTCCTGTAACCAGCAACACAGCATTTTCAGTAACTAATAAACATTTCCATTCTGAAGACTAAACATTTCAGAATCCGCTCAGAGAACTAAAAAGAGACGCCTCCACGGGCCGCAGGGGCACTGCTGTGAAAAATGGGGCAAGAACTCTGAGTTCTGACTTAGAGCCCAGCGGAGGTTCCTCCCTGCCACTGGCACCACGGCAGTCCCATAGAAACCACCTTCCCTTCCCCGGAGACAAAGCCCTATTCTGCTGCCTCTGTGACAGCCACTCTTGTATTCTGTGTCCTGAGGTTCTGAAACTGATACGGTGCTTTGCCTGCAGACTGGACAGACAAGATGGGGAAAGGGTCAAATCACAGTCTAAAGTGGGGCACTTGCCTTGGTAAGACAGGTGTTTTCTTTACTGGTAATAGGTGCACCACAGAGTCTCAGAAAGAGCCTTATTTCTAGTCTAGACTTTGCTACCTGCTGCCTGTGTGGTTCTTGAATTTTACAGTTAACTTCTCTGAGTCTCAACTTCAGTCTCCTCACTCTCTGACCCAGCTGTTGTTGTTGGTGGAAATGGGATGTCCACTGGTGGAAATGGGGGATCGCTTTCCCCACTGAATACTGGAGGTTGGGTCCTTATGATATCTCCAGAAAAAGAATTTTCTGAGACTCGCGTGGGAGGATGAGTGGTCTTTATTTGCATGGAATTACATCCCTGGTTTGCAAAGTCCCATTTCCCTTAATCCAGTCCTGGAAAATGTGCAGCTGGGGATTCAGCAGAGCTAAAAGCAAAGCCAGAGTCCTAAGTGTCTGTTCCATGGGGGAGCTGGGTCCAGTACAGCATTAGGCTAGTCACAGTCCATCAATCCATTGTGTGGGGCCCACATGACTGTGGGCCATGTGGGCAGAATACAGGGAGGTGAGAACTGGCTCCCTGAAACAAGTGTCCCAAGAGAGAGAGACTCCTTCCCCACACCTACTCTGGCCAATGACCTGTTCCCAGGTGTGACTGATAGTAAAGTACCTTCCCCATGTCATTCAGACCTTAGTGGGCAGTCATTTATTCTTCCTTTGTCAGTCCCTTCCCCCAGGATCTGTAGGGAATAGACCTGGAAAGTGATAAACTGCAGCTTCCTGGCACAAATGGCATGCTTATATTATCTGGCCTTCCCTTGCTCCTTTCCTGTTATTAATAACTGGGTTTTTTATAATGGTATCACAGCAACTCTATTTCTAAGTATCCATCTCCCCTCCCCCAATCCTCACACAAGTACTGAAAGAAATATGCTCAAGAATTCCCCTCTGTTTAAATAGAAAAAAAAATTTAATTAATTGACATAAAAAGAATGGCTGAATAAACAATGGTGCCACCATACAATGTGCTAACTGTATTTTGGTCCTGCCACACAATAATCAATAAAACATCACCAGTGTTTCTAACGATGCCACATGTTTCCAAATCCTAACCCTCCCCCATATTTGTGTTGAGATTATCACTACCTTAAATTATGCAGTCATTTTTTTTTTAAAGTTTTACCAAAATATACAGTCTTTCTAAAACAATATATTGTTTGGAGTTGCTTCTTTTGAGCTTTGTAGAAATAGACTCACACTGTATGTAGTTTTCTGCAACCAGCTCTTTTCATTACAAATTAGATTTCTCAGATTTATTCAGGTAATGTTGAGTATAGCTATATGTCACCCAATTTTACTACTATGTAATATCCCCTTTCCATGCTTGATTCACAGTTTTCCTTTGGATAAAAAGATGCCCACCCTCTAGGCAGACATTACTTTCTTGGCGAACATTAGAGAAAATATGTCAGATCATTGGAAGATCAGAATTTGTAGACAACAGGAATGATTCTCGTTTCCCCTCACCCAAGAAATACATTTACCATCCCATGTCCTTTGGGGGTTTTTGACTTCTAAGTATGTTTTAAGTTGTTCGCTGTACTAGTCTTTCCACTATTTTGTATGTTTGAAATTTTTCTATATAAAAGTAAGGAGGGGCCTGGCCGGTGTGGGCTCAGTGGTTGAGCAGTGACCCAGGAACCAAGAGGTCACTGGTTCAATTCCCAGGCCTCCATCCCCGGGTGTGCAGGAGGCAGTCGGTGATTCACTCTCATCATTGATATTTCTATCTCTCTCTCCCTCTCCCTCTCCCTTCGTCTCTCTCTAAAAATCAATAAAAACATATTTTTTTAAAAAATAGTATGGGGGGCCGAAACCAGTTTGGCTCAGTGGATAGAGCGTCAGCCTGCGGACTGAGGGGTCCCAGGTTCGATTCCGGTCAAGGGCACATGCCTTGGTTGCGGGCACATCCCCAGTAGGAGGTGTGCAGGAGGCAGCTGATCGATGTTTCTCTCTCATGGATGTTTCTAACTCTCTATCCCTCTCCCTTCCTCTCTGTAAAATATCAATAAAATATATTTTTTAAAAAATAGTATGGGGTATTGCATTAAAATGACATCTGGATGTCTTTTTGGCTTTGTTTGATTTGGGGGGGTCACAGCTTTTTAAGGTATATTTGACTGACTGAGGAATGCTCTCCATCAGTTAAAAACAGTAAGCTATTCTACATGAACCAATGTGTAAAATCCTCGAAGACATGTTGCTAAGGAAAAAGACAAGTTGCAGGACAATACATATTGTGTGAACCTGCTTATACATTAAATACACACACATATTGGCAACTGAGTAGAAACGGTGCTGGAAGGATGCACAGCATCTTGGCAGCGGTGCTTAACTAAAAGGTGAGTGGGGAAAGGCTATGATTTAGAGGCATGGGGAACAGTGGAGAAGACAGACCTGCACTTTTTGGGTACTGTTTTGAATTTCATTGAAAGCAGAAGTAAAAGAAATGCATGGGGTGGACTAGAAGATCTGCCAGGTATTATCCGGTTGACACTTGCAGTGGTCCTAATGGGATGGAGGACATCTGTCTCGATGGGGACTGGGTGAGAGGTCTTGGTCCCGGTGCCCTGGTACTCCCTGAAGATTGAATGGGGACAGCTGCAGCTCTCAGGAACAGGCTGGCTGTGAGTGCACCGGGCACGTGACTGCTGAGAGCTCCTAAAACACTCCTTACCCTGGCCTCATCCCTCGTCACATCCATCCGTTGGAGATCCCCCAATAAGCATGCTAATCAATAAGGGATTCTTCCACTTAAATCCCAGGTCCCTCCTCCGGGGTGCCAAGGCAGGCAGCAGCCCCACCTTCTCCCCAAGCAGAAATGGGACAGGTAAGCACCTCACCTGTAGCTACCACTCACAACGTGAGAAGAAGGACAAGAGGAGTAGCCAAAGATGATTCCTTCTCCTTGTTCAGCAATCACTGGGATAATTAATTTGTTCCCCTTTACAAGCTTTATAGCCCCTCTGCTTTGGCGTGATACCTTAATTCGTGCCATTTGTAACTTCCTGTGTAGAGCCAAGGGCTACCTCTAAATTCATTGCTTCTGTGGCCAAAGCTTTGGAAGTCTTGCTAAGAATCTATCAGTTCAAGTAGGTAGCACACTGCCTGCTTTATGGCACTCAACAGCATTACTTATGTGGACTTTGACAAACAGCTCATAAAGAAATAGTACTTTGTGTTGATCACTTGTTAACAGTCCAAAGATCATTGTAGTTTTAGTCAAGCCTCTGGTGAACATTAATTTTAAACACCATGAATAGTATGCTTTCCCTGGACCTGGGATTGCCTGTGAATTTCCAGGGAGAAAGATGGAGATAGAAATATATGTATGGATAGAGATAAAGTCATTGTACAACTTTGAAGAAAACAGGGATATGACTACTTAGAGTGCTTAATGTGAAAATAATTTTTTCATTATGATTCTTACAAAGTTCTACACAATAAATTAATAGTTCTGTAATACTAATAATTACAACTAATATTGTATAGACCAAGATGTAGAAATTAGAAGCTGAGATACAGTTGAATTACACCTATGCTTATTATTCGCTGGGTAATTAATAGTGGGGAGACATGACCAAAATAACGGGCTTACATTTAATGGGTAGGTATTTGGCATATATGCCTGTGGCACTAAACTGAGGTTGTACAAACATGCTCATTGATTAGAGATTCTTCCACTTAAATCAATAGCAACAATTTAAAAACACAACCAAAAACAGGATAGGTGAGGGTGTGGTGGAATTGCTGCATCGGTATTGCCATTGTAAATTGCTCCTGCCTTTTAAAATGCATTTTCATAAAATGCATCAAAACTTGTAGAAAATGACCAAATCATTTGACCCTGTCATTTTGCTCTGGGGCTCCCATCTTAAGACAATAGCACAAATGCAGAGAAAAATAAATGCCCAAAATTTTTCATCAACACATTATTCACAAGAGAAAAAAAAAAAAGGAAAACAATGAAAATATCCCACAATTAAGGGAAAGTTAAGTAAATTAAGTCATATTCATTAAAAGGAACATCATGTGGGCATATTCATGTTAACTCTGAAGTATATAGCAATATTTATTCAGCCAACAAATATTTATTGAGCCAGCATTACTATATCATGCTAAGCACAGGTAATACAATGATAAACCAAAAAAATGGAGATTTTTGCCTTCATAGAGCTTTTGTATAACACTTATAGTGTAATATTTGTATAAATGACAAAATAAAAAATTCACATGCTTTGTTTATCACTGCAAAAATGAAATGCATAGACAAACTAAATTTTATCTGGAGTAGTAATAGCACAGATTGATCCCCACCCCCATTCTTCATCATTTTACAGACTGCATTCAGTATTTGTTTAATTGATTTTATTTTTTTTTTAAATAAATCTTTATTCAGATTATTACAATTATTTCTCCTTTTTCCCCCCATAGCTCCCCTCCACCCCTTTCCCACCCCACCTTCTGCCCTTACCTCCCCCCCACTGTCCTCATCCAAAGGTGTATGATTTTTGTCCAGTCTCTTCATGAACCCCCCATACCCCTTTCCCCCTGAGAATTATCAGTCCACTCCCTTTCTATGCCCCTGATTCTATTATATTCACCAGATTATTCTGCTCCTCAGGTTTTTAATTCACTTGATTTTTAGGTTTGCTTGTTGATAGATATGTATTTGTTGTTCATAATTTTTCTCTTTACTTTTTTCTTCTTCCTCTTCTTTAAGAATACCTTTCAGCATTTCATATAATACTGGTTTGGTGGTGATGAACTCCTTCAGCTTTTTCTTATCTGTGAAGCTCTTTATCTGCCCTTCAATTCTGAATGATAGCTTTGCTGGGTAGAGTAATCTTGGTTGTAGGTTCTTGCTATTCATCACATTGAAAATTTCTTGCCACTCCCATCTGGCCTGCATAGTTTCTGTTGAGAAGTCAGCTGACAGTCGTATGGGTGCTCCCTTGTAGGTAATTAACTGTTTTTCTCTTGCTGCTTTTAATATTCTCTCTTTGTCTTTTGCTCTTGGCATTTTAATTATGATGTGTCTTGGTGTGGTCCTCTTTGGATTCCTTTTGTTTGGGGTTCTGTGGGCTTCCTGGACTTGTAAGTCTATTTCTTTCACCAGGTGGGGGAAGTTTTCGGTCATTATTTCTTCAAATAGGTTTTCAGTATCTTGCTCTCTCTCTTCTTCTGGCACCCCCATAATTCTGATGTTGGTACGCTTGAAGTTGTCCCAGAGTCTTCTTACATTATCTTCAACTTTTTGGATTTTTTTTTTTGCTTTTTGCTTTTTCGGTTGAGTGTTTTTTGCTTCTTTGTATTTCACTTCTTTGACTTGATTCTTGTGTTCCTCTATTCTGTTTCTGGGTCTCTGTATAATATTTTTTATTTCAGTCAGTGTATGTTTAATTTCTAGTTGGTCCTTTTTCATATCTTCGAGGGTCTCGTTATATTTATCGGCCTTTTCTAGGATATTCTTAAAAAGTCTTATAACGGTGGTTTTGAATTCTATATCCAGTCGTTTGTTTTCCTCCATTTCTTTCGTTTGTGATCTGATTCTTTGACCCCGCATTTTTACTGATTCCCTGAGTTGGTAAGGTAGATATTTGTGCTAGGTTTCCAATATGGCCCAGTGGGTCTGCTTCCCCAGTTAACCTGAGGTGGACACTCTTGGTGCACCCCTTTGTGGACTGTGTGTACAGCCTTGTTGTAATTAAGTCTTTATTGTTGTTGGTATCACTGGGAAGAATTGACCTCCGGGTCAGTTGGCTGTAAGGATCAGCTGTGTTTATGCTGGGAGAAGCCGGGTGCTGGAGACAGCCCTATAGGATTAGACTTGCCAAACTGCAATAGCCTCTGTGCTCAGCTTGGATGGGGTGGAGCCTCAGTCTTGGCTTCCTGTCAGCCCCGCCCCTGCGCACACGTGTGCTTTCAGTCCTCCGCCTTCCCCAGCTCGAGTCTCCACCTGAGAGTCCAGACTCCCCCCACAAGAGCGTGGGTCCCCAGGGGCTCGTCTGGAACCGGGGTTCACTGCAGTCAGAACTGGGGCTCAGTGCAGTCAGAATCCTCTGACTCCCCTCCACTAGGGAAAGCCTGTGGCAACCCCCGCAGCCTTTGTGCGCACCAGCGCGTACGAGCGTGCGCACTTTTAGTCCTCCGCCTTCCCCGGCTCCCGAGTCTCCGCCCGAGAGTCCAGACTCCCCCCACAAGAGCGTGGGTCCCCAGGGGCTCGCCTGGAACTGGGGTTCAGTGCAGTCAGAACTGGGGTTCAGTGCGGTCGGAGGCTTCCTTCCCCCTTCCGCCAGAGAAAGTCAGCCAGGCTCTCAGCCGCCCTTCCTCTCTGCGCGCACAAAGCCCCTTTGCCGTACCTCCAATTCTCTGTGAGCTTTTCTCCTTCCTTCTAGTTGTAGAATTTTCACTCAGCCTGCTTTCCTGTGGTTCTGGATGGTGTCCGTTCTGTCTTTTAGTTGTAGTTTTGAAATTGTTGTGCTAGGCAGTAGTTTAGGTGTTTACCTATGCCGCCATCTTGGTTTCTCTGTTTAATTGATTTTAGACAGAGAGGAAGGGGAGAGAGATTTTATTTATGCATTCATTGGTTGCTTCTTGTATGTGCCCTGACTAGGAATTGAACTCACAACCCTGTAGTATTGGGATAATGCTTTAACCAACCAACTGAGCTATCCAGCCAGGGCTGATTCACTATTATTTTAAATTGAAAATATTATTCAACATACATTGCTGGTGGGAATGTAAAATGATACATACATTCTGGAAAACAGTTTATTTCTTTTTAAGAATACTACTAAAATAAACATGCAAGTACCATATAACCCAGAAATTCACTCTTGGTAATTTATTCCAAACAACTGGAAATTTATGTTTATAGAGAAACCTGTACATGAATGTTCATACAGCTTTATTCATAATAGCCAAAAAGTAGAAACAATCCAGATTCGATCCCCAGTCAAGGCTTGTACAGAAGGCAACTGATTGAGACTTCTTTTGCACATCAATGTCCCTCTCTCTCTCTCTCTCTCCCTCCCTCCCTCCCTCCTTCCTCTCTTTCTCCTTCTCCCTATCCCTCTCTCCCTTCTTCTCTCTGTAAAAATAAATAAAAACATCCTTCAGTGAGGATTAAAAAAGAATTTCTATTGTTAGCTGAAAAGGCAGAATACTGAGTAGTCTATATAGGAGAGCTACAGCTCTGCAAGCAGATGAACAGGGTCTGAAATAAATTTGTGCAAAAAGGAAAGTATTATGAAAAGCAGTAGGATCTGAGCAAACGCATTTTTCTTTTCAACAAATTCTTGTTAATGCTGCTGTTGGTTCAAGGGCTTGTAGCCATGTGTACTTTTAAAGGAGACGTGGGGGAGTCTCTTCTGCCAAGCCCAAGGACTCTGGAGAGAGGCCCGTGGTACAGGGGAAAGAGCATGGGCGCTGGAGGCCCACAGACCTGGTGACTGAGGTGAGCTTGCTGATCTACTTGAACCTGTTTTCCCTTTTAAAAATGAGGATAATATTACCTGCCTCATAGATCATTGTTAGTGTTCGAAATTATACACCTATTTACACAGAGAAAAAAAAATCTAGAAGGATACTGTATCAGGATTATGATCAGCTACAAAGAACAGAATCTCAACCACAGTGGCCAAACAAGGTAAGCCTTCATTTTATTTCATATCACAAATATTTGGAGGCAGACAGTCCAGTTTTCGTATAACAGCTCCAAGATTAAAGCAGGAGACATGGCTTTTCCAGTGTTTCCCCCCTACCAGTTCTGCCTGTGTGTTTCTTGTTTCTTTTTAAAATAATTTTGATTGATTTCAGAGATGAAGGGAGAGAGAAATAGAAACATCAGTGATGAGAGAGAATCATCGGTCAGCTGCCTCCTGCATGCCCCACATCAGGGATTGAGCCCGCAACCTGGGCATATGCCCTGACCAGGAATCAGACTGCCACCGCCTGGTTCACAGGTCGACGCTCAACCACTGTGCCACGCCGGGCCTGCCTGTGGTTTTGATTCTCGCAGATCCAACATGGTCCCTCCACCTGGAGGCATCTAGTGGATAGTGTAGGCAAAAGCCCGCGCCAGCTGAATCTGCCTGTGAATTTCCTCTAAGCTTTTCTGTTTACATTAGTCAAAAATTACACACTCAACATATACCCTCACACGTATTCTAGCTTCTAAACTCTTCGCAGATAGAGTTTACAACTGGCAAAGTGACACATAATATATGCTCAACAAATACATATTGAATTGAAAAATTGAATTGTCTCCTCATCAAGGTATGACTTCCTATATGAGTAACTCAAAAGTAAAATATTAATTTCTTGACTTGATATGACTAAATGCTCCTGTCAAGAAAGTGCTGTATGTTGCTTCACTGTTAAACACCCACCGTGAGGAAAAGACAAAAGCAACTTCTTACCTGGCTCCCAAGTCATCCTAGGAGCCACGTTGTCTGGTTTGCTTTGCCTTGCAGTTGCTAATCTGAAACCCAGGAGACAGAAGCCAGGGGCAGTCCAGTGTGTGGCCTCTTCGCAGAGCATGGTCCAGGTACTGCCCCGGAGATGGAGCAGCCGCAGGTGCCAGGTTAAAATTTCCACAAGAACTGTGTCTCGGGGGTGGGCCTGACAACGGTTAGGCAGCCGTGAGTGTGAGAAACCGTATCAAGAGCTGAAGCGTCACTAAAATAAGGAGCTCAGTTAATTAGCCTCACCTATGGCTCCCAAGGCAACAAGGCAACAATCCCCTTAGGATCCTGGGTAATGAGATCCTTTCAAACTCACTTGGGAGATATTGTTTGTCTGTGGTCTGCACCTGCCTTGCTGGATATGATGCATAGGGTTTTTACCTTCTGGGGAGCCAGGTAAAAGCATCCAGCAAATAAATGCACATTAGTTCTTATGTGTTTTCAGGTCCCACTGATATACACTAAATATCCCCCAACAAAGTTCCTCCTGTTACAGATCCGCCCACTGTGTGTGCAAGGAGGTGATGCTAAGCAATTCATTCCTGCTCAGCTCCATACTCTTGATTCATAGCATCATAGTTGCTCATGAGATTGGTTCAAGCAATAGCCTGCTTTTTGGAGGTTATTTAGGTCCATGATTCCTTAGCCGTATTCTGGAATTTCAGAATTTTGTCTCTAAAACCAAAAGCTTGGTGCTTAAACTAATTTGGCAGCAAGATCTGACCTGAACTGATGATGTAAGTGCATTTATGGTCCTTCCTTATTCTACTTGGTACAAATAAGCATACATTTCACTGGGGATATATCCATGGATTTAATTATGGGAGACCTCCCTAGACTCTGCTGGAAGCATTACATCAGGCTTAAGTATATATGCCATATTTCTGAAAGAAAGAAAAAAAAAGTCAGAGTTCCAAAACATCTGGCCCAAGGATGTCGGGTAAAGGCCTGTGGCCCTGTAAAATTAAACCGCAGGGAGAGGAGCAGTGATTGATGGGTTGGTTATTCAGCATGTCAAATTGTACTCGGAGCACCATGACAAACTGTAGAGGCTCTGCTTTCCCTGCCCAAACATACAATATATCTCACCCTAACTACTGCATGCTGGACCAGCCTCGCAGACATTTTTGCAGACTCATTATACCTTCCCCTTCCCTCCCTCCCCAATTCTTACACTAGGAACTCTCACTGGCTCTGCCTATACAGACAAGGCAGAACAACTCCACGTCCTCTTCCTGCTTTTCATATCGTAAGAAAACAGGCATCCACCTAAGGCAAACAACGCCAGTTTCTCTGCAAGTTTCCAGGGAAGGCAAATGAGAAGAACACCTACAAAGAGAACACCTTTCCCCGGTTGTGCATTGCCTAATTTCCCTTACATAGGACTTGGTTTTGTGACTGCAATAGGTGTTACCACAGCAAGATCACTTTTCAAATATCCAAAATAAGTCAGGAGCATGATTGGGATCTTTCATTGAGCAGGAGTCACGTGCAAACTGCAGGCACATGAAGGTTTCATGGAGGATAAAGTTATTAGAGTGGATGAATGGATTAAGGTCTAAAGGTATTTCTTTTGCCCTCATAGAGGAGATAGTATGGATATTTCCTTGTTGTCCTCTGTCCCCAGAACAATGGAATGTACTTAATAAATATATGACTAATTGCTCCTCTCAGGGGGAAACACATACCAACAGGCCAAAGGGCATTCCAAAGAAAACTCAGGAGTCCTTCCCTATATCTGACAGAAGAGAGTCCTATAACTCAAAAAGGAAACTCAGTAGACTTCACAGCCTCAAAAATTTGCATTCACAACCACCATGTACTCTTTGGTGCAGGATCGCGGGACAGATAAAAATCCTCGCCAGAATTAAGACCATGTGCTTAGCCCTAAATGGTCAGGGCACATGCCTGTGTTTCAGGCTTGATTCCCAGTAGGAGGTGTGCAGTAAGCAGCCAATCAATGATTCTCTTTCATCTTTTATGTTTCTATCTTTTCTCTCCCTCTCCTTTCCTCTCTGTAATCAATAAAAATATATATATTTTAAAAAGAGTTCCACCCAAACAAATTCTTGAGATGGATGGTGGTCATGGTCATACAACAGGAATGTACGTAATGCTATTGAATTGTACACTTAAAAATTTTGTGTTGTGTGTATTTCACCATAATAATAATTTTTAAAAAGAGCAAGAGCTGCACCCAGGATTCTCCACCCTTCTCACTTGCTTTCTTTTCCTTCTTAGCACTTATCAATCCCAGATACTGTAGATTCATACGCCTACTGCCTGCATCCCCCCAGAAGAAAGGCCACACCGGGAGAGCGGGTGTTTCCTTTGTTCTCTCCACTCTTACATTTGCGACGCCCAGAACAGTGTCTGGTGCGCTGTAAATACTCCTAACGATTTTCTGAAGGGATGAATGGAAGCAAGCAAGTAAGCTAGGTCTCCAGCTAGTATTCATTCCCACCTGTAATTCCTCTCCATCTAACCCACTTCATCCTAACCATTGACCCTGGAGTTATCTGGGTTACCTTTTTAAGACATGGATCTGATATCATTCCCATACTCCACAGAATGTTACATACATAGATTATGAGTAATAACTTCCTGATTTCTCGGCATGCCAAAGTCTCATATAAGACTTAATATAACAATCATAAACCAACACCATGAGTAACAGCAACAACAACAGATTCCTCCAAGTAGCCGTGGCTTTTTTTCTTTTAATCCTCACCTGAGAATATGTTTTATTGATTTTAGAGAGGAAGGGAGAAAGAGAAAGAAACATCGACCAGTTGCCTCCCATACACACTGGGGATCAAACCCACAACCTAGGTATGTGCCCTGACTGGGAATTGAACCCGCAACCTTTTCTGGTGTGAGGGATGATGCTCCAGCCAACTGAGCCACCCGGCCAGGGCAGTAGCCGTGGCTTTTTACATACTGTATGAGATCCACAGTCTTCCTCTGCTCAGATCCCTCCCTCATCCAGAAGGCCCCCACTCTCCCCACAGCTCACCTGCTCAGGAATGCCTTTATCCTCCACCCTCTCCACCAGCTGCTAGCTATTGTACTCATCCCTCAGGCCTTCTCCTCCAATCTTCCCCTGAATCAAAAGCTATTGCTGCCCTCGCCGGTTTGGCTCAGTAGTTAGAGCGTCAGCCTGTGGACTGAAGGGTCCTAGGTTCGATTCTGGTTGAGGGTACATACCTCGGTTTCAGGCTGGATCCCCAGCCCTAGTGGGGCTCATGTGGGAGGCAACCAATCCATGTGTCTCTCTCACATCAATGTTTCTCTCTCTCTCTGTCTCTCCCTCTCCCTTCCTCTTTCTCTAAAAATCAATGGGAAAATATGCTCCGGTGAGGATTAACAAACAAAGAAACAAACAAACAAAAGCTATTGCTAATTTGCTTGCGCTCCTCCGGTACTTTACTTTAAGCCTCCATTCCAGCACTATTTGGAGTTTTAGGTCATAGTCATGTAAGCCTCTGCCTCTCTTCCCAACTGTCAGCGTTGAGAGGAGTGTGGTGGTGTCGGAATTCCTTGTTAGGTGTGCCTCCAGGACATCACACTCAACACGTTTAGACACTGTCTGTTGTTTCTCAGCTCTCGGTGTGGGTGCTGGCGGCGGTCATGCCAGAACACAGCGGTGCCAACTGTGACTTCATGGCAGGTGCCCGTGGACAGAGAGAGGAGAGGTCCCGTGTGGTCCTCCTGACTGAGTCGTAGGCATGGGGAGTTCCTGAGGGAGGCGACCAGGCAGGTGTTTACTGTGTGTCCTCACCTGGAAAGAGGGCCCTGGTAACTGGGTCCGGAAAGTGGGGAAGGTGGAGTCTTGTCGGTGTTTGCCTTTGAGTCGGTGTGGAGAGAGAAATCAGTTTTGACCCCAGGCGGCCCCCTGGTCCGGTCCACCTCACCACAGGCATCTGTCTGCCATGGAAGGATCCTAGCAGTGGCCGGTGGGGGATTAGATGGAGATAAAGCAGAGGCTCCATGTGCCAGCTGCACTTTCTCACGCACAGACCTGGCTGATTTCTAGATTATGAAGGAGCAACCAAGAGTTCCGGTGGAGCTCTTTTCAATAGCGTCGTTAACAGCCTCTCTAATACAGTAGCTTCTGAAAGAAATATTTCCTTAAATTAGTATAAGTTACTTGAGAATTATCACAGCAAAATTAAAAACAAAACAAAAATAACAACAAAAACAATAGTCTAAAACAATATACTTCTATTTCTCTAAGTTTAGCTTTCCTGAATCCAATGGGGATAGCCTACTCATCTTTCCCTTCCCAGTCCTCCCCGCTGAGCAGGAAGAAATGCAGGTCGGTGACAGGTATGACGAATCAATGACCGGGAGAACTGGGTTTTGTCCTAGCTTTGCCTGTGACTGGTTGTGTAACTTCAGCTCACCTCTCTGGGCCTCAACTTTTTTATTTAGAAAATAAGATTTGGACAAGAACAGAATAAAACACCCATGTTAATAGACGCAATAGGTGCTCCCCAAAAGGGTTCTTCACCCAGATATCTGGGAAATTCTGAACTAGACAGGCTTCTCCACTGAAGGGTTTTTCAGGTGTGTGCACTGTAACTTTTCAAGAGGGGGAGAGGGAGAGCTGTGTGTCCCAGATTTCCCTGGCCACAGAATTCCTTTATTCCCGTAGAACCCGTGGGGCTCACGTGGGAAGATGCTGGGGTGGAGAACCTCTCAGCTCACTTACAGAGCACCCCTTCCCCTTCCCAGCCTGGCCACACTGCGCCTTCTCTGGCTGTGTTCTACTTTGCTCCACGCATACCCCTTCTGGTCCCGGTGGCTCGGCTCCTCGTGACCATCTTCCCTGAACAAACAGAAGAACCTGGTCCTCTTCATTTCTCTGAAAATCGGGATCCATCATTAATTGTCAAAACATAGAACTTATATGACTAATTGAAAAAAACACAAGCAATACAGGAAAGTACAAGCGAAGAAAATGAAAATATGCCCCTTTTCTTACTGTTCAGAAGTAACTCTAAGAGAGAACTAATTATCAAAGGACTCTACAATTGGCAATATTTTGTTTGCTTGTTTATTTATTTATTGCTTCGATTACAGATGTATATGGCAAAAGTTATAGAAACG
Organism: Plecotus auritus; assembly: GCF_963455305.1. Lineage (NCBI taxonomy): Eukaryota > Metazoa > Chordata > Mammalia > Chiroptera > Vespertilionidae > Plecotus > Plecotus auritus. Next base: position 140,271,228 of record NC_137776.1, on the reverse strand, counting down.
GAAACTTTAGTACTCCTGTATTTCTAAAACGTTGAGTCAAGACCAAGTAATTAGAGTTATTGTGTTATTTAGGTGGAGGGAGTTGTTACGGGTTGAATTGTGTCCTCCCTCAAAAATGTGTTGAAGTCCTAACCTTAGTACCTCAGAATATGAACTTATTTGGAAATACTGTCATTGCAGAGATAATTAATAGAATTCAGATGAGTCCTATCAGAATAGGAGGGTAAGCTCCTAATCCAATATGACTGGTGTCCTTATAAGAAAATGGCCACGTAGAGACGAAGAGAATGAGAGGGAAGAAAACCATGTTATTAATGGAGAAATGCCTGGATGGTCTTCTCTGTTGCTAGTGGGAGTGGGGTCCTTACGATATCACAAGAAAAATAATTTTCTGATACATGCATGGGACGACACGTGATTTTTATTTGAGTGGAATTACATCCCTGAGTTTCCAAAGCTGCATTTCCCTTAATCCAGTCCTGGGAGATGTGCAGCCAGGGATTCAGTAGAGCTTGACTCAAAGCCAGTGTCCAAAGTTTCCGTTCCGCCGGGGGAGCGGGGTCTGGTTTAGCATCAGGCTAGTTGCAGTCCATCAGTCCATTGTGTGGGGTCCCCAGGGCCGTGAGCCACGTGGACGAGTGCAGGAGCTCGTGACCCCCAACAAGCCATGAGCCAAGAGACTAAGCATGCAAGAGGCAAGAGCACATGAACCAAGAGGCAAGAACGCAAAGAGCAAACTCCTTGGTTTAGAAGATTAAATGTCTCAGATCCTCTGATGCTTGCAGTGGCCACGCCTACTTTGGGCTCATGTGGGAGGCAACCAATCCATGTGTCTCTCTCACATCAATGTTTCTCTCTCTCTCTGTCTCTCCCTCTCCCTTCCTCTAACGATTTTCTGTGTTTACTGTGTGTCCTCACCTGGAAAGAGGGCCCTCATAGAGGAGATAGTATGGATATTTCCTGTTCCCAGCTGTGACTGACAAAGTGCCTTCCCTCACCCAGACTTTACTGGGCATGCGTCTGTTCTTTCCCTGTCTAGTCCCTCCCCGCATCGATCTGCAGAGAATGGGCTGGTGGTACCCTGGAGAGTGTTACAAGGCAGCTTCCTGGCAAAGCTGCACAAATAACTATATTTGGCCTTTCCTTTGCTGCTTTCCAGTTGACTAATAACTGGGTTAATTACAACTGTATCAGTGTGACAATGGAGGTCCAGGTTCGAGGGGTGCAGCTACAAGCCAAGGAATGACACCATAGCCAAGAGCAAGGCATGGAGCAGATTCGCCCCTAGAATCATCTAAAGAGCACCTTGCTCCAGACAGTGTAGTCACTTGGGCCTAGAAATGGGAAAAAACCTGGTGGCCAGGAAGCCAAGTGAAGACCAGGTGGCCAGAAGGAACATGGGTTAAACTGACCTAAACATGTCATCAGCTCTCCACTCCCTGCTAAAAAAAAAAAAAAAAAAAAAAAAAAAAAAAAAAAAAAATTATCTCCTTTCTAATAACTTTGGACACTGGCTTTGCGTCAAGCTCTACTGAATCCCTGGCTGCACATCTCCCAGGACTGGATTAAGGGAAATGCAGCTTTGGAAACTCAGGGATGTAATTCCACTCAAATAAAAATCACGTGTCGTCCCATGCATGTATCAGAAAATTTATCTCCTTGCTTTTTGTACCCTGACATGAAAAATTCCACACGCCTGTCTTTTTCAAAGAGCCCGCCTTTGTCTTTTTCAAAGAGCCTGCCTTTTTAAGCAAGCTAGCTTTGTCCCCAGCTTAAAAAGCAGCCAGCAGAGCTAGCCCCCAGCCAGTTCAGAGGCACTTCCTTGACTCCCTGGTGCTCAAGCATCTATACTAATAAAAGCCTTGGGGATGATCGGCCAGCAGGGGAGGGTAGTTGAGGGCAATCAGGCCAGCAGAGGAGCAGTTAGGTGTCAAGCAGGCCAGCAAGGGAGCAGTTAGGGGGCAATCAGGCAGGCAGGCGAGTGGTTAGGAGCCAGCAGTCCTGGATTGTGAGAGCGATGTCCGACTTCAGGTTTAGGCCCGATCCCTGTGGGATCGGGCCTAAACCTGAAGTCGGACATCCCCCAAGGGGTCCCAGATTGGAGAAGGTGCAGGCTGGGCTTGAGGGACACCCTGCCCAGTGCACAAATTTTGTGCACCGGCCTCTAGTACGTGTAATAAAATCTGAAAAATTATCTGGGGTTTATTCTCAACTTCTATCTCGGGGAACCCAAGAATCCCAATGCCAGTAACAAGAGGGTGAGTGAAATCACTAGATCGATGGGGCACCAGGCCGGATACCTCCCACTCCCAACCAGGTGTCAAGCCATGAAAAGGCTGCAACAGGAATCCCCCTTCCTAACTCTGCTGCCTAGCTCATTGTCTACCGTTCCATTCCTCCTACCCGCCACTTGCTTAGGACCAGAGGAGCTATATAAAATGCACAGCGACTAGGTAGAATGATCTCCAGAGTATATTGTACAGGAAAACAAACACACAAACCCGAGATGCAGAACCGTTTATACACTGTACTACCTTTTACAATTCAAAAAGCCCTCTTACACATTCTTGTATAAATACAAGATCGTCTCTGTAGGCCTATAGTACACACTCTTGTCACAGTACATTTTATTCGTTTACTTTCCATTTTTTGTATACTTTTCTACTTCTTCCAGGAGACCATGACTTCCTTGAGGGAAAGGAATGTGTTTGTTCACCTTTGTATCCTAGCATGTGGCTTGGATCAAGTAGGAAATCATAAAAGTCAGTTGAATAAATGAGAAATAAAGGCAAAAACACTGCCCTTAACAGTTTCCTTGTCTCAGTTAAATTTACTAAGCCAATTTTTTAAAACATTAACAAAGATCCATCAAGGGTGTATGTCACTTCCTACCTCTTTAAAGTTTTGTGTGTTTTTTTTTTAATCAGGAAGAGCCAGAGGCAAAAAAAAAAAAAAAAAAAAAGTCATGAAATCACACACACACACACACACACACACACACAAACATCTAATTAGAAGGACCAAAACAAAACCAATTTACAAGCCCTAGCTCATCATCTCACTAGCTATGTGTGCTGATCCTATAATTTATGGCTACTAAACACTGTTATTTTCCTTCTCTGGGCATTAGGCAACTCAGAAAAGGGTTCCAGAAACATTTCAACACGACTGACACTCATGATTACGAATATTATTAATACTGTTTATTTTATTTTAATGGCCTGTCTTCTAACTCGTGTATCCGATCTTAGAGAAGAATGTATTTGTAGGATTGCAGCCAAACACAGCCCTGAAGGCTTTCTACAGGGAGTCCCCTGCCTTCCCAGTATTGACCTGCTTCCCAGAGCCCCTGGGAATCTCCCCTCCTTTTCAAGCTGCCCTAGCAAATTCCTGTTCGGTCAGGTCTCGCAGTCACTGACACAACCCTAGAGCCCAAAGAGAAGTGGCCGCCTGCCCAGCCTCCCACCTCTGGGGTTTTTCTGGATCCCAGTGCCAGTCTCAGGGGAAGTGAAAAGAGGATGAGGGGCGAGGCAGGGATATTAGTAAAGCCTAGTTCCAACTTCCTCCGTCTCCTCCCTGCTGGACCACTTCCTTTCCCCAGAGGAGGCTAGTGGCTCCAGGAAATATTGCCCTCATCACCCCCTACTCCCTCCGAGCAGGAAGAAAGCAACGGATCGATTCTCCTCCTTTTTGCACACACCCTCTTCCTTGGTTTCCAAATAACCTCAGCTTCTCCAAGGCCATTGATTTCCCTCCTGCTGCAGGGTTCAGATTTTAGTAAACAAGAGAACCTACTGGGGACTTAGTCAAAGATGTAGATTTCTGTTCTGCCCCTGGAGTTTTCATTTTTCTGGATATCTTGCTTTTTTTTTTTTTTTTTTTTTTTTACCTTGGGCGTGGAATGATTTAGGCAAAACTTACTTAAACACTGGTGAAAAAATCCTGAGAGTGCCCTGGTCGGTTTTGCTCAGTGGTTGGAGCTTTGGCTTGCAGACCTAAGGGTCACGAGTTCGGTTTCTGGTCCAGGACATATTCCTGGTCAAGGGCACATACCTCGGTTGCAGATTCCCTAGCTCCTGCAACCAATGGATGTGTCTTTCTCATGTAGATGTTTCTCTCTCTTGCCCTTCCTCCTTCCTCCCTCCCTTACACACTCTCTAGAAGTCAATGAAGTAAATATCCTCGGGTGAGAATTAAAAAAAAACATTCCTGGGAGAAGAAAAGGCTGCCAGACCGGGAGCCGGAGTTGCCTCCTGAGTCACACAGTGCTCACAAACTACGAAGATGAGGAGGGTGAGCTGTGAAGGGACAAGGCTGTGTCTGGAAAGGTGTTCACTGCGATGTTTTTATGGTGTCCTGCAATCTTTCAGCTTTCCCCTTGTTCTTTTCTAAAACCACTGAAAGACCCCTCCTGCTGCTCTGGCTTTTCAAAGCCTGAGCCTACTGAGGCAGGAGACCCTTATCAGAATCAAGGTCAGGACACAAAGCAGGCTGGAGCCCTTCCCCACCCAGATGCCCCAGCCCAGAGCAGGTGGCCAGACTCATTTTCCTGTTCCCTACTTCCTTCGCCCAGGGCTGGGCACACATCAGGTTAGGACAGTGGTCGGCAAACTGCGGCTCGCGAGCCACATGCGGCTCTTTGGCTTCTTGAGTGTGGCTCTTCCACAAAATACCACGGCCTGGGCGAGTCTGTTTTGAAGAAGTGGCGTTAGAAGTTAAGTTTAAAAAATTTGGCTCTCAAAAGAAATTTCAATCTTTGTACTGTTGATATTTGGCTCTGTTGACTAATGAGTTTGCAGACCACTGGTAGGATAAAGGCGTGGCATCCTTGGAGAAGCCCATTATTTTGTAGCTAGCGTGTCCAGGGGACATGTGAATGAGAAGGCTCTTCTCTCCTCCCCTCCAGCCCCTGTGCCCTACAGAAGGGTGCCTTTGGGTTTCAAAGGACTGGCTACTAGATCTGGAGGAAGCAGTGATGCACTTATTGGATGAAAGGACCACAAGGCCCTTAAAAGGGGAGAAAAAAAATGAGAAGTTCAGATGGGGAGAGGGTTCTTGATGACAGCTAGGAGGTGCTTTGAGGGGCCCATGAGGGTCTGGAATTGGAGTCTTAGGCCAATTCTAGAAATTCAGGAAATCAGGGTGGGATTTGGGGGTCGCTAGTGGGATAGCATAGTGGTGTTCAGAACAAGCCACCCCAAAGATGTGCCTCAGTGATATGCAGATCGTTTGAGCTAAAAGGCAACTTTAGCTACAGGCTCAAAAGAAACTTCTGCCTCTCCTTTAACTACCTAGAATAGTGGTCGGCAAACTCATTAGTCAACAGAGCCAAATATCAACAGTACAACGATTGAAATTTCTTTTGAGAGCCAAATTTTTTAAACTTAAACTTCTTCTAACGCCACTTCTTCAAAATAGACTCGCCTAGGCCATGGTATTTTGTGGAAGAGCCACACTCAAGGGGCCAAAGAGCCGCATGTGGCTCGCAAGCCTCTGTTTGCTGACCACAGACCTAGAAGAACTAATGGGGCAATAAGCTATTCTCACAGATAACTTCTTTGACCTATCAATAAGGGAGGGCAAACTTCTGTTTACTAAATAAATATCTGTTCTTAACTCCCTGCAATGACCCTTTGAAGACCCCAGGTGCATTACCTCATCCCTAGCTCAGGAAGTCTTATATACCTCCACCTCTTTTCTGCCTCTGAGCCTCCCCTACCTGTGGGGTCCCTGACTCTCTTAGGTATGTGGGGTTCCCATACATATAGGGGTGGGCAAAAGTAGGTTCAAAACACTGTTTATTGTTTTATTATTTATTAATTATTGTATTATGTGCTTGTATCACAACTGTAAACCTACTTTTGTGTACCCTGTATGCATGGAATGTGTTTATTTTCTTTTGCTAATCTGTCTCATGTTTATTTGATTATTAAACCAGCCAGAGAACCTTCAGGATAGAGGAAAGTTTGTTTCTCCCCCACATTCCCAAAGTTTATATATATATCAGGACCCCTGATGGTTATAGAGGCAGAGCACAGAGGATTGTTAGAGCAGAGAAACTACTCTGTATACTATTGTAGGGGAGGAAAGACGTTCCCTCTCCATTCCTGGGTTGATGGCTGGATCCCTGAAATACACTGACAATAGCAGGCAGATGAACAGGAGAGAAAGTTATTAGTCTTTAGTATCATGTGCATGTGTGACCACTGAGCGGAGGAGACCTCAGTTCTTGTCTTCTTGAAGGAAAGATTTCAATCAAGAGACTGTAGAAAAGCAAGCAAGGGTTTATTGGCTTGGCAAAAGCACACTTAGGACAGTGAAACAAAGAAGGGCGTAGAAGAAGCAACAAGTGGTCGGCAAATGGCAGCTTGCGAGCCGCGGTTTGCCGCTCTGTTGACTAATGAGTTTGCCGACCACTGGGATAGGGGCTTAATCACAAGGAACAACAACAACCTGTAATTATTGGAATCGAGAGTCTAGGTCAGTGGTCGGCAAACTCATAGGTCAACAGAGCGGCAAACCGACCCCTGGGTTAGGCTGGCTGCTTTGGCTCACTGGGAAGTCAGAGAAAAGGGGGCCTTGGAGGCAGGGTCAGGGAGTTAGCCCGGATGAACTGCCACTGCCCACTGCCCCCCCTAGTTGCAAATCTTGTGGGGTCTCTTAGAGCCGTGCTCGGCAAACTGCGGCTCGCGAGCCACATGTGGCTCTTTGGCCCCTTGAGTGTGGCTCTTCCACAAAATACCATGGCCTGGGCAAGTCTAATTTGAAGAAGTGACATTAGAAGAAGTTTAAGTTTAAAAAATTTGGCTCTCAAAAGAAATTTCAATCGTGTACTGTTGATATTTGGCTCTGTTGACTAATGAGTTTGCCAACCACTGTCTTAGAGGTTAGGGGATAAGTGCCTGTGGGGGGAGGGGAGGGAGAATGGAATCGCACGGATGTGCTCCCCGGAGGGAGAGAGCTTGCTCTGGGAACTTCATTTTCCAGGGTTTTAAAGGCTGGGTGTTGAGGGGCGATCTTAGGGGAGAATCAATAGAATATTAACCAGCTTTATGCTAATGTGCCAAAATGAGGTTTATTCTCTTAATTTATCTGCCGTGGGTGTGGCTGGCACTGATTGGATTTCTGTATCTGTCTCCCTGAGTAGGGTGATTGAAGGTAGTTACCCTCTGGTTGGGGAGGAGAAGCAAACCATTTGCTCTTAAGTGTCCGTGGTTTCAGGAAGATAGGATTTACTAGGTGGCTGCAAACTGCTGTTTAACTGTCTGTCTCAGTTTCCCTATTCCGCTTGTCCTGGAACTTTCCTAGCTTCTTACTATTCTGTAACACATGCGGACATTCAGGGAAAAAGTGAGTTTCCCAAAAGGCAGGGAGATTTGTGAGCTTATATAGCATCTTCATCAGGGAAGAAGATGGGGACTTAGGCTACTTAGAGGAGAGTAAATGATTTTTATGAAAGATGAATGGGCTCTTGGAAGGGCAGATGGGAGACATAATACTTTATGAAGAAAGTCTTTGGGAGCCAATTTTCCTGCCAGGTACAGGTGTTTTCCTCAGCAGTTTAAAGAAATCTTCAGTAAATAGGTCAGTGAATCTGTTCTGGTTTATTGGCTTAAGGTCTGATTCTGATTTTTTATCTTTATAAGAATGGAAACTGTTTCTTTATTTTATCACAAAGTTTGTACTCTCTTACCAATCTCTCCCTGTTTACCCCTCCCCTTCCAGTGGTTGGCAAACTGCGGCTCGCGAGCCACATGCAGCTTGCGACCTGTGGTTTGCCGCTCTGTTGACTAATGAGTTTGCCGACCACTGCGTAAGGCTTTACCCTTACCCAGAAGTTTTGACTTCAGGTTAAAGACATTAGTACATTTTTAAAATGTTTTTTAAGTGTTTTTCCCTAAGGCAGTGGTCGGCAAACTCATTAGTCAACAGAGTGGCAAACCGCGGGTCGCAAGCTGCATGTGGCTCGCGAGCCGCAGTTTGCCGGCCACTGCCCTAGGGCCTAGGCCCTGGCAACCACACTTTTACTGTATTGAATTTTTTTAAAGTTATATTTATTTATTTTTAGATTTATTATATATGTGATACCATGTAATATTTATCTTTCTCTGTCTGGCTCATTTCACTTAACATAATGCCCTACAGGTTTACCTATGTTGTTGCAAATGACAGGATCTCTTTCTTTTTATTAAGGCTGAATAGTATTTATATATACAGGCAGTCCTCGGGTTACGTTGGACTCGACGTATGTCGTTTCGTGGTTACGTCGCCAGCTTCTATTTATTTATTAAAAAAAAAAAGTTCCATCATTTCGACATATGTACATCTGTGCTTTATGTTTTTTATTATTTATTTAACACAAGTAAAGGTCAGGAATTCCTTTTTTTTTTTTTTTACTGTTTCACTTCATTTCTGCTGTGTGTGCTCCATGTGAGTGACGTAGGTGCTTATGTAGGTGGGTTCTGACTTCCGGCGAAAATCGCGTTGCGTTGCGCCGTAGGAACGGATCTCCGACGTAACCTGAGGACTGCCTGTATGCCACATTTTCTTTATCTAGTTACCCATCAGTGTTTAGGTTGTTTCTACACTTTGGCTATTGTAAATAATGCTGAATAAACATGGGGTACAGATATCTCTCCGAGATAATGGTTTCATTTTCGCTCCTTCCTTCCTTCCTTCCATTTTCTTTAGATATATATCCAGAAGTGAAATTGCTGGATCATAAGGCAGTTCCATTTTTAATTTTTTAAGGAATCCCCGTACTGATTTCCATAGTGGCTGTACCAATTTATATTCCCACCAACAATGCATGAGGGTTCCCTTTTCTCCACATTCTTGCCAACACTTGTTTTTTCCCATCGTTTTGATGATAGCCATTCTAACAGATGTGAGGTGATACCTCCTTGTGGCTTTGATTTGTATTTCCTTGATGATTAATGATATTGAGTACCTTTTCATGTACCTTTTGGACAAATGTCTTTTTGGAAAAATGTCTATGTAGGTCTGCTGCTTTTAATTGGGTTATTGATTTGCTATTGAATTGTATGAGTTCCTTATATATTTTGTATATTAACCCATTCGATAGGTGGTTTGCAAATAATTTCTTCAATTTCGCATCTTGCTTTTAATTTTGTTGCTGATTTATTTTGCTGTGCAGGAGCTTTTTAGTTTGATGTAGTTCCACTTGTTTATTTTTGCTTTTGTTGCCTTTGCTTTGATGTGAATTCCAAAACTCAAAGTTATTGCCAAAAGAGATATCAAGAAGCTTAGCCACTTTTTTCTAGAAGTCTTATAATTTCAGGTCTTAGGTTCACGTCCTTAATTCATGTTGAGTTGATTTTTGTACATGGTGTAAGATAGGGGCCCTGCCGAAACCGGTTTGGCTCAGTGGATAGAGCGTCGGCCTGCGGACTGAAAGGTCCTGGGTTCGATTCCGGTCAAGGGCATGTACCTTGGTTGCGGGCACATCCCCAGTAGGAGGTGTGCAGGAGGCAGCTGATCGATGTTTCTCTCTCATCGATGTTTCTAACTCTCTATCCTTCTCCCTTCCTCTCTGTAAAATATCAATAAAATATATTAAAAAAAAAAAAAGATAGGGGCCCAGTTTCCTATTGTGTAATCACTGAGTGTTTGTCATACATGGCCTTTGTTGAGTTACATTCCCTCTATACCCACTTCGGCTCTTTGTCATAAATTAATTGATCATATAGGTGTGGTTTTATTTCTGGGCTCTCAATTCTGTTCCATTAATCTATATGTCTATTTTATGCCAACACCATGATGTTTTGACATAGCTTTGTAGTGTGGTTTAAAATCAGGAAGTGTGAGGCCTCCAGCTTTGTTTTTCTTTCTTGAGATTGCTTTGCTACTTGGGGTCTTTTGTGGTTCCATACAAATTTTAGGATTGCTTCTCTTTCTGTGAAAAATGCCATTGCAATTTTGGTAGGGATTGCGGTTGATCTGTAGATCACTTTGGGGTAGCATGAACATTTTAACAATATTAATTCTTCCAATTCATGGGCACGGAATAGCTATCCATTTATTTGCATCTTCAATTTCTTTCATCAGTGTCTTATAGTTCTCAGTGTACAGGTCTCTTACTTCCTTGGTTAAAGTTATTCCTGAGTATTTTATTCTTTTGGATGCTATTGTAGATGGGATTGTTTTTTTAATTGGTCTTTTGGATAGTTCAGTGTATAGAAATACAACAGAGTTTTGAATATTGATTTTATGTCCTGCAGCTTTAATGAATTCATTTATAAGTTCTAACAGTTTTGGGTAGAGTCTTTAGGGTTTTCTGTATATAATCTCATGTCATTTGCACAGTGACAGTTTAACTTCTTCCTTTCTGATTTGGATACATTTTATTTCTTTTTCTTGCCTAATTCCTCTGGCGAGGACTCCTAATACTATGTTGAATAAAAGTGGCAAAAGTGAGCATCATTGTCTTGCTCCTGGTCTTAGAGGAAAGGTTCTTAGTGTTTCACTGTTGGATATGATGTTTGCTGTGCATTTGTCATTATGTTGAAGTACATTCCCTCTCTAACCACTTTGTCAGGAGGTGAAGTACATTCTCTCTCTTAAATAATGCATCCAGAGAAGATGGACCATGTGAGCGCAGGCTCTGTTTCTGCAGCAGACATAAGGATATAAATGATCTCAGGTTTACATATTCCAAAGGGGCCATTAATTGGGATCCTTAGAATGTCATGGCTAATGAAGTCAAACAAAGCATCTTAAGGCATTACTTACTCTAACATAGCTATACAAAGTAAGGCTATCATAAAGTCATAGTTTTGAACAGCAGGGTAAATTTACATGAAATGTCATACCTGTGCCTCTCCTTCCCGTCTGGTATGTAGGTGTTTTCATTTGCCAAAGATAAATCCATGCCAAGAATCAACTGGACACAACCTAAAACTTTAATCTTAGTGCATTCCTTGCGGGTGGGGAACCAGCTTTCCTTGGCAACCTTGTGTAAACCATCTGCACAAATGTCACATTTATAAACATGGTTTTGCTTTAAAGGTGGCAATGGGGTTATTAGGATTTGGGAGCAGGTATAGCTTGAGAAACTTACTGTAAACCTGCTATTTAATACAAACGGTCAAACTTAAATTTGGCCCAATTGTTTCTAGAAGCTATGCAGAAGAGGGAGTGCAAACCAGCACTGCAGGGAGCACGAGAGATTGTTCTATGGAGACAGAATCCATCCCCAAGGTCTCAAAATGAGCATTTTGACTACGTTTGGGGTGAGAAGAGGATGTCATAAATAATACTTCATGGGAAAAATCCACATTTGAATATGAAATTAAGCTGCACATATGATAACAATATTTTTCATGTACCGAGTGTTTTGCATGTGGGCCCAGGCACTGCAAATTAGACATCTCCATTGTACAAGTAAGAAAACTGAGGCTAGTGTCAATAAGCAAGTGAGAGTTTGGATTAACCTTCTAAAATTCTGATAAAAAAACCTCAGGTTCTCTTTTCTATACCCCAGTTCTTCTCTGTATCTTCAGAGAGAGATTTATAAGTCATTCTAGATAGTTTATTTTCCAGTGGTTAAAGGTATATTCACTCAGGAAGCTAAAGGAAACTGAAAGCTTTCTAAAATTATATTACACATGCCCGGTGGTGTGGTTCAATGGTTGAATATCGACCTATGAACCAGGAGGTCAAGGTTTGATTCCTGGTCAGGGCACATGCCCGGGTTGCAGGCTCAATCCCCAGTGTGGGGCATGCAGGAGGCAGCCGATCAATGATTCTCTCTCATCATTGATGTTTCTCTCTCTCTCCCTTTCTCTCTGAAATCAGTAAAAATATATTTAAAAAAATAAAATTGTATTACACATTTTCTTGCCTTCGTTGTTATACTGAATGCTTACAACATTTTCCGGAAAACTCATTCTTTGCATGGTTGGCACAGTAACTATGATGGTCTAAGGGGGCAGGAGGGAAGCTACTGGCGCCCCATTGCGGTGCTTTTCCTTTGCTGTTCAGAACAGGATTTTATTTGCCCCCTGGTGGCCGTTCTTGTGCTTGCAGCCCTTTCACTGACTTCATGGGACTCTCCCAGGGCCTTAGAAACTAAATCATCAAACCAGTTAGAATTGTGTGTGAAGTAACAGTAAATAGGCCTGAAAGGCTGGCCCATAAGGAAAGCATAGAGAGCACCGATTCCCTAACTTCCCTTTTCATGTTAGGGCACCTGATTAATACCTCTTAAGTTTTATGTTGTGTCCAGATAGATGAATGCGCTTTTAACTGAGTTCCAAGTGAGGTACAATGAAACTTTCATTAAAATAAGACTAAAACACACACACACACCACACGATTTTCAAAAAATGTTTTTTAATTGATTTGAGAGAGAGAGGAAGGGAGAGGGATAGAGATAGAAACACTGATCGGTTGCCTCCTGTACCCTTCTTATTGGGGATCCCGCCCAAAACCCAAACATGTGCCCTCACCTGGAATCAGACTGGTGACCTCTTGGTTCATGGGTCAACACCAAATCACTGAGCAACACCAGCCAGGCCACAAATGATTTTATATTCTCATTGATTCTAACCTACCACACTCAAAATTTCCACCAAACTAAACAATAATGTTCTTTCTGAAAAAAGAAAATTTTAATACCCATTGAACATTTGTTTACAGTGCTTTATTTATTTATTTAATATATTTTTATTGATTTCAGAGAGGAAGGGAGAGGGAGAGATAGAAACAATGATGAGAATCATTGATCTGCTGCCTCCTGCACACCCCCTACTGGGGATCGAGCCCACAACCTGGGCATATGCCCTTGACTGGAATCGAACCCTGGACCTCTCAGTCTGTAGGCTGATGCTCTATCCACTGAGCCAAACTGGCTAGGGCTGTTTCCATTGTTTTATTAATAAATCTTTCTTTAGTAAGAAAATAATGGATATAACTTTAGATGAGTTTTAATGTTCCTGAAAGTATCAAAATGAGGTCATATGGTGTTGCAGGCCGTCTTAGTCCATTCAAGCTGCTATGACAGAACACTATAAACTGGATGTTTACAAGCAACATAATTTATTTCTCACAGTTGTGGAGGTTGGGAAGTCTGAGATAAAGGTCCCAGCAGACTCAGTGTCTGGTTCACAGGCTGCTGTGTCCCGTGATGGTAGAAAGGGTGAGGGAGCTCTCTGCGGTTTCTTTGATAAGGGGACTGATTCCATTCATGAGGGCTCACCCCGTAAGACCTAATCACCTCCAAAAGGCCCCACCTCCTAATACCATCACTTTGGGGATTAGGATTCAACATATGAATTTTAGGGGAACAAAAACATTCAGTCTATAGCATATTAGCACAGTAAGGGCACAATAAAGGTTATTATTTGAACATGAATTCAGTGGACATTCAAGTAATTCTAATAATCATATATTTTATTCTAAAGCTTAAAAAAAATGGTTCCTGTCATCCCCTCGCCTAGCAGAGGTAATTAAGCTAGCCTGTTAAGTTGCCCGATAGGAAGCTGGCTGTCTGAACTGGGAATCCACTATACTCTATCTAACCCAATTGTCTCATCTAACACACAGGAAAACAGAGGTCCAGCCAGTACGTGAATCTTGCCAGAGACAAACAGCACTTTGGGCTGAGCCAAGTGTAAGCCAGGTTTCTTTGCATTAACACAAACATCTCTCTCATTTGGGTGGCCCTTCCCCATTTACAAAGAGCCTCCTCGGCTCCCTTTCCTCATTTATTATACATCTGTGAGCTTATGGAGAAGCCTTTCCCCCCTCTTGACTTTGGGAGACTTTTTGCATTCTCAGGCCTGTGCTGCAGCAGTTGATTCTATACTGACCCTAAAATTAAAAAAAAAAAAAAGATTAAAAAAATACATACACTCAAACATATTTAAATATGTGTATGTGCATATACAGGGTGTCCCAAAAAATGTATACACACTTTAACAGCTGATAGCCTCAGTTGATGCTTCTTTCTTTTCAGATTTAACCCACTGGGATCAATAATTATTCAAAGTGTGTATGCATTTTTTGGGACACCCTGTATATGTGTGTATGGGAGAAACAGCACCATATCTCCGAGATACCCCTTGCAGGCTACATACACCCTGGCAGACACAAAGCACAAAGAGAGAATGGTCTTTGGTTTGAGAATTCCCGAGTTGCCACTGACACTTCAATAGTAACAGGCTTAAGTGTCTATGTTTTCAAGAGGCGTGGGAACACTTAGAGGCCCTCTTTAATGAGTCTCATTTTGAGACAATGGTGAGTTTAGCCAGTCACTCTTCATGCAGTTTTTCACCAAGTCCTTCAAAGAACAAATAGTGAAGCCAATTCATTTCTCCTCTCAGAATTTTTCCTTATTATTATTTTTCTTTGTTGCAAGGTTAAATATATAGGCATGGGTATATAGGCATTGTAAAGATAGAGGGTATCATGTGAGGGAGGGAATCAGACAATAAGTCCAAAAACGCTATAGAAGTTAATCATCCAAAGTCAGAGGTAGGGTGGGAGGGTGACCTATTCTTTTTCCAGAGCTGTTACCCACAATGCAACTGCCCTCAAAAGCAGGACTGGAACAAACCAGACATTCGGCTGCAGAAGGAAGCTGGGTCTTGGCTTTGGAGCTTCCACTGTCCTTCCAACGGGGCTGGGCATCAAGTGTCTTTTCCAGAATAGGCCAGAGAAGATAAGTCCAGTTTGGTTTTGAAGGCTTTCGTCATCTCCGCGGCCAGCAGCTCATGGAGGGACACGCCGTCGTGGGAGTACACCCAGTTTTTCCCAGTCCAGTCGTAGCGCTTGGGGCCACTACAAGACAAAACACACACAGCTCATCCCCAGGACGACGCTTTAGAAGAAACACTGATTCCGCAGAGGTTGCCACCAAAAAACTGACTGGAGTGAAGCTCTAGAAAGTGATGTTTAATGAGGCATATATTTGACTTCTTGTCTCAGGGTCTTCCTGTTTAAGAATAGTTACACAGCCCTGCCAGTGTGGCTCAGTGGTTGAGCATCGACCTATGGACTTAGGAGGTCACAGTTCGATTCCCCGTTGGGGCACAGGCCCGGATTGTGAGCTCGATCCCAAGTAGGGGGTGTACAGGAGGCAGCCCACTGATGTTTCTCTCTCTCTCTCTCTCTCTCTCTCTCTCTCTCTCTCTCTCTCTTCCTTTACCTCCCTCTCTCAAATCACTAACAGTATATTTATAAAAAAAAAGAAAGAAAGAAAGAAAGAAAGAAAGAAAATGTCTGCTTGGCAGATTTTCTCTCCAGATTTCTATCATGAATTACAGATTAAAAAAAATAGTACAACTTGGAATTTCCAGGAATTTATTATCCAGAAGTATATGCTTCTAAACATGGCGGGGGTAGGATCATGTTGCTGGTATGTGTGTCCAAGTACGATACGGACTTTTCAGTTTCCAGACACAACAAAGAGTTCTTTTAGTGGAGCCATCACCGTGGCTTCTGGTGCCCTGCCCAATGTTTCAAAGCCACAGATCCCCAGAGCTGATGGCTGGACTTGCGCGGATCCACCCAGTTTCTCATACTGGTTCCTCTGAAGATGAAGGATAAGAATGTACAGCCCTCATGCATGGCCACGGTTAGGGCTGAGACCACTGTTTGAGGCCAAAGAGAACAGGCTAATTGGCCCACACAGGGTGAAACCCCTCAACTTCAAATGAGCATAGGCTAAAAAAGCAATCAATTTGTGATTAAGGGCCTTACCAGAAATGACAGTGATTTCTGGAGTCATTTTTGTTGAATTATAACGTACTCCCTAGATGTGGTTGGGATGAGGGGGGCATAATGTTTTATTAAACCAACAGTATATTAACTGCCTAAAACTGAGATCAAGGTTGGGGCAGGTGACAAGTTAAATTTTTAAAAAATGCAAACGCCATCAGGCTTTCAAAGAATTCTATGTCTAGTTATACCTGAGCCTTTCCCAATTCACAGTCAGTATGTTCTCTTTGGAAGTGTTAATGAATGACCCAAAGGTTGGCCTACGAGCTTTCAGTGGACGTTTCTCTTTTACTTTCTTATAACCACTTCAACTGCAGCCAGGAGGAGGAGGAACCCGCTCTCCCTGCATGTTCTCAGGCTTTGCGATGCAGCACAGGCCATCTCAACACAACCTTTTAGCCCACTAGACTGAAAGCACATCAATGGAAAAGGCAGCAGGAATTAAATGCCTGGAATAGCGGTGTAAAACACTCTCCCAACCCCACAGAGCACATAGCTCAACTCTGCAAATGGGATTCAACTAACCTTTAACTGAGATGCTCAAAACAAACCAGAGGTCAAACTTTAACTTGCTTTGAAGACAAAGTACAGCTTGTTCAGATGCTGCAATATCAAAAGTGGCTTTTTAAAAAGCAGGGCAATGATTTAATAGAGAAAAACTGTCCAGGCCGGGTTCTGACAAGTGACAAATGTTTCACTTCAGATCTTGTTCACAACCCAATATCCACTTACAGCAGCCAAATGATCAACAGACAGAAGTCACATAACCAGAGTAAACTTTCCTCCTGAGAAGGAGGCATGCTGTCAGACTTCAGGAAAGGTTCGCTTACACAGACTCTGAAGCAGGAAGGGGGGCACCCACTTCAGTGGTCCCCAACAAGCTGAACAACGAGAGACTTTGACTTCGGAACATACCTGGATGGCGAAGATAACCAGATTTGCTTGTTCGGGGTCTGCTTGTTGATCACGTAGGTCCCTAGATCTCCACCCAGTTTAATTGTTAAAACACCACTCTAGGGGATCGGGTGCACAAAATCGTGAGGAAAAAAGGAAAAAGTTATCACTTCATCATAATTGCTTCGTTTTTTGTTATATCCCAACACTTTGCATTCATATAAGGATGGAATATAGAAATGTCTTTGGTGTTTAGAAATAGGAAGAAGGTCATGCAGAAAGAACATTGCTCTCAGAATCAGACCATGATGACTCATAACACTTCTGTCTCACAGTGCCTTCCCTCCTTCCCCGTGAGTTCAGCAAGGCGAAAGTAATCCTTCTTCCCCTCTAGAGAGGAGGAAACGGAGGCACACAGGGCTGAGTGGCCTGTCTGAGGTATTACAGCTGCAGCACAGAAGATCCGCATGCCCATCTCTGCCTAGTTTGCTCCACCGCCAGCGGAACATGCTAAAGGGCATTAAAAACCTCAGACACCAGCTCTCTTGGTGTACCACGGTGGCCCAAGCCTGAGATAGGATAGGCTCATTACCAAAAAAAGGAAACCAGGCAAGAAAGAAGGAAGGAACTGAACCATCCACTTTGCTCGTCTTGGCCCCGACGCTGCTAGGAGAAGGCAGACACTCCAGACGAGAGTTTTTATTTCCAGACTCTTCCCAGGCATCTCTTCAGCTTCTCAGATGCGCCTTCCCAGCTTTATTTTCCTCTACAACAGCCCTGAATTCTTCAAAAGACCAGTTGGTCCAACTTTGCTCAATAAATGCTCATTTAAATTTGAAAATACTCTTTCAACAAAGAGCCCGTCAGTCCCAAGGCCTGAGGTCTCTTTAGAACTCCCTGGATAGTAAAGAAACAGCTACACCGCCAGCTCCCTTTCCTGGAGCTGGGGGGCTGGGGAGCCTCTCGCTGTTCCCCATCCCTGAACAACCTGCAGAGACCCACAGCGTCCTTTCCCTGGGCCTTACAGAGCCCCTGTCCAAACCAGGGGCCCCGAATGGTACTTACATTTTGTGTTTGGTTCACACACACACAGAGCTATAAAAAGGATGGAGAAAGTACCAGGAATAACCTAATTGATGGGCCTGGATGGGAGGATGCTATTGGGTTACTTTTAAATAACTTTTTTTTTTCTGATTAAAAAGAAGCAGAGAAATTATAGGGACGTTGGGAAAATAAATCATGTGAATGTGAACGTGCCCCCTACCCTCCGCTACTTGAAGCATCTTGTGAGCAGATCTGTCTGTTCATCCTAGCATCTTCAGTGTCTAGAACACCCATTCTTCATGCAAAATACTGGATGGATACAAAATACATTTGTGGATGAATGAATGAGGGAGCAGAAGCGGTGGATAACCAGGTACTGTGATATGTGATAACTTGTGTCAAAGTTAAGGGCCAAGTTATGCAAGGCAGAAAGTCTCAACACGCACCACCCCCACCTCCTTCCTGTTCATTGTGTGTCATTAGATTTCCCCCCTCTACGGAGCTTGAAGCTATTTCGGAAGGAAAGTGCGAGAGCAGGAAGGAAATGAGCTGCCTTACTGGTTCTCCAGGAGTTCGTACTGCGTTTGGAACTGTCTGCAATAGACCAGATGAAGAGGCCTGCTTCGCTCTTTATTGCTATTCCTGAGGTAGCCCTCTGCGTCTATTCTGGGAATGTGGACAGATTTAAAGGCGGCGGCGTGTGTGAGAGAGTTAGAGACATTTCACTAGTAGCAGCTGCTGAAATACAGGCACCAGTTAATCAGAACAGACCCCGGCCACAGCTGGCAAGGCTCATTCATTCCTGCCCGTCAATAGCAGCTCTACACAAGTGGAAGCAAACATAGCCATTTCTGTTGTCACCAACTGACTTATGGAAATAGACACATATGGGGTAGCACATTAAGTTAGGGGATTTCTAGTATATGTGGCTTTCCACACTCCTAAAACAGACACTGACTTCCCACTGAGGACTAAGAATAATGACTATGAAGCAAGTATCCATAACCTGAGACCCAGAGGTGGTTTTCAAGGGATCTGCAAACGGCCCCCACCCTGAAGCTGAAGCTGCACAGATGGGTGTGTGGAGAAGCTTTTCTCAGGAGAGGGTCTAGAGCAGAAAGATTCTTACTGATTCTGACCTCCAAAGGTTAAGAAACCCGTGCTCTATAGCAGTAATAGGTCAGCAACTTAGTGCATGAAGGAACAGGGCAACAAGCAAATTCTCTCTCTCTCTCTCTTTTAAAGAACGAATGCATTCTTGGGTGTATCTGGATTACTGTTTTCATTTGCCAACTTGGCCAGCAGCAAGTTGGCAAAATATCTATAAATGCTGAGTAGCATCAATGAAAGTGTGTTTTGGAGAGGAACGTGGGCCCCATTTAGTTTACACAGTGAGTCAACATTATTACGTGGCAATGTTCCTCCCGGCGTTGGGGTCCCGAGAATGGACAGTGTCCCTCTGCCAGGAAGTCAGTCCCATCATGGGAGCTGATGTGCAAACAGACAATTAGAGCACAGGGTGATCGTGCCCCACAGTCACCCTCAGAGTGCTGGGCAAGGGAGGACCAGTCTGCCTGGAGCAGCTGGAGGGCTTCACACCCAACGGGACCCTGGAGCGGTTCAGAACAGGCCTCCCCAACATGTGCCACTTTGGCATGTGGATTATTTTGAGTGCAAGGCAATGGAGACCCTGCGGCCCCAAGAGAAACATTTACCTCTCCCTTAAGGGATTTATATTTGGGGCCTTGACCATAATAAAAGTTATTACCAGAAATAACTTTTTATGGCGTATTTATATGACAGGGCAAACTTCTAATAACAAAACATTTGCTCTTTTTATTGTTCTGCAATGACCTTCCTCCCCTCTGAAGCCCCATGGCGCCGTACCTCATTCTCAGCTCAGGATGCCATACATACCTCATTTTAACTGAGGTCCCTGAACCTCTCATGTATATGGGGTTTCTGACTCTAATATGTGGGGTTCCCCTGTGTCCGTATGTAATTAAATTTGGTTATTTCCCCCTGTTAATCTGTCTTATGTAGATTTATTAGAGCAGTTGAAAGAACCCAGGAGCGTAGAGTAAAATTTCTTTTCCCCAGAGCCCTGAGGGCAGGAGAGACTGTATTCCAAGAAAGCTCAAGGAGCAGAGTTAGAGGTGTTCTGCTGTCTACACTCCACCTGACAAGCTCAGGGAGGCCTGCGTGGCGGCCTTACAACCCAGAGACCTAGAGCAGCCACAAAGGAGGGTCTGAAATGAAAACGTCCTAACTAAAGGCAGTTTATGGCAGGCAGTCATGTCCTAGGCCAGAATCTTCCCTGACAAAAGTCAATCTTTACCTTAATTAAGCCTGTTGTCTTTTTGCATCCGCGATAACATACTTTTGGAATGTCTAAGTGATTTCCTTTTTCTGGACCCCTCAAAGATTAGATACTGCACCAGAGCAGAGGTCACAAAGCCCCATTGTCATCGAGTTAATTATTGACTGTTAACTACCCTGTACCCATCCCCATCCGTGTAAAAGAAGTATGTGTCTATTTTATGTTAATCCTCACCTGAGGATACTTTTCCCATTGATTGTCTTTTTAGAGAGCGTGGAAGGGGAAGAGGAGGAGGAGAGGGAGGGAGAAGGAGAGAGAGAGGGAGGGAGAAGGAGAGAGAGAGAGAGTGAGAGAGAGAGACATCGACTGGTTGCTTCCTGCACACGCTTGGACTGGCTGGGGATTGAGCCTGCAACTGCGAGTTACATGCCCTTGACCAGAATCGAACCTGAAAATCTTCAGTCATCGGGCCAATAATGCTCTAACCATAGAGCCAAACTGGCCAGGGCTATCATTTTACTTTTTATCCAATTCCAGAAGTTTTCCCACGTTGCCTTCGCCTGCCTCCCTAATCTATCACCAATGGATTTCATGTAACCCACTTACGTCCTCTCTGTCCCCCTTTGATCATAATCTATAAAGCAGGGTGCAGAACTGCCATTTTTCCAGAGCATTTTCTCAACCTGTTGAGATTTTGCTTCCCGGCCATTGTTGTCAATTTGGCTCAAAAAACTCACAAAAATTCTCGAAAGGTTTGAATGCTTCTTACATTGACATGTCTTATATGTGAAATATGTAAGTTAGCACCTGAAGGATTCTAATCAGGAATCACACCTCAGGATAGTTAGCATTTCAAAGTATTTAATGAGAAGTCTAAATTACAGAGGCAGCTACTATATGTCTTCAGCAAATAATTTGCTAGGAATAATTTTATGCTGGTGAATCGAATGGTACTCAAGGCATATGGACTGGCTGGAAAAACAGACAGGTGCGTCTTCCCTTGCAGGAATGCGCTACAGCAGTGGTCGGCAAACTGCGGCTCGCGAGCCACATGCGGCTCTTTGGCCCCTTGAGTTTTTAGCAAAGGCCAGCTTAGGAGGACCCGAATTAAGTTAATAACAATGTACCTACCTATATAGTTTAAGTTTAAAAAATTTGGCTCTCAAAAGAAATTTCAATCGTTGTACTGTTGATATTTGGCTTTGTTGACTAATGAGTTTGCCGACCCCTGGGCTATAGGATCTGGAAAGCTCAGCAGCTGAATCACTGTTCAGGGAGACACTGGAGGGAGGACTCAGTGAGGTCCTGTGATCCACCACTGAGCAGAAGCTTTTGTTGCTGGACTCAGTGAGGTTGGCAGGATCCAGCTGCTGGAATACTGGCACAGCTGCTTCTAATAAAACATTTATGCAAAGTATTTGGGTCAAGGTGGGGCTTCAGCAATCCTATAAGAATAGGTGGTGTAACTGTTTTTGTGACCTGTTAATAAATGCTTGCCTGTGTGGCAGAGTTTAGCCCGAGACTTGATTTTCCTTTAGCTACAGCCCTTGGTAGCTAGGAGAAGGGGGCCTGTAACTTCCCTGGCTCGAACCATCCCTCTGAGGCTATCTGCATAGGCACTTCTAAAACCCTGCCTGGAAGCTGCGGCATGCTCTGCTGCCAGTAACCATTAAAACTGCCTGGAAGGCATTCATTCCTGTCTTGCCCATTGTCTCTATTTTTTACCAAGTCCCTGCTGTCCTTACAACCAGACTTTGCTGCCTGCTCCTATTGGTGCATGGGATGATGCTCAACCTGCTGAGCCACACCGGTCAGGCTGCTTGCTCCCTCTGAGGGAGTCCCTTCTCTATCCAGAGCTCCAACAGCCATATCCAACAGTATTTCTATCACTTTAGCCTGACAGCTGGGTGTCCTAAATAATTCCACGGTTTAATCCAACATGCACACTTCATGACATTTCCCGATATTAATTAAGTGCTGTCAAGAGGATTAACCTCTGCAGGGGATTTTCTCCCAATGGCAAAACAGAACTGCTCCCAAAGGCCTAAGCAATACAGTAATTCTAAATCCAAAGGCTGACAACTGCTAAGGTCTGCCACCTGGTGGCCAGTCGGTTTAGACCAGCACTCCCTTGGCTTCCAGGATCTGGGGCTCAAGTTTCATTCAGTCCAGAAGTTCTGGCCTAAGCTGTGTATTACAGTCAACTGGGGAGGGGATTTAAAAACTTTAAAACCACAATGCCTTGTCTGGGCTGCACCCCGTATCCGTTAAATAAAACCTCCTAGGGCCCTAGCTGGTTTGGCTCAGTGGATAGAGCATCGGCCTGCAGACTGAAGAGTCCCGGGTTCGATTCCCATCAAGGGCACATGCCCAGTTGTGGGCTTGATCCCCAGTAGCAGGCATGCAGGAGGCAGCTGATCAATGATTCTCTCTCATCATTGATGTTTCTATCTCTCTCTCCCTCTCCGTTCCTATCCGAAATCAATAAAAATATATTAAAAAAATAAAAAAAACTTTTAGGGATGGGACCCAAGGATGTACATTAGAATTTCAGTTGAGCTTTTAAAATGCTTCCTATGAATGCACCCTGACCTACTGTATCAGAATCTCCCAGGAGTGGGGCCCCTGTCAGTGTAGTCAGAATATTTCTCAGCAATATCTTATCCTACCTAAAACTAGTGGTCTTGTTCAGTGTTCCACACGCCTGCCTGATGAGACAAACACATGCTGGGTCCCTTTCTGATTTATCTTTATGGGTCTCGAATGAAGCTTCAGAATCTGTATTTTTCAGCAAAAATGAGGATCAAAGAAGATGAGTGACACACCCAAGGTGACAAGCCTGTGGAGCAGGGCTGGAACGTGAACCCTAGCCTTTTGATCTCACCCTTAACCATGTGCTGTTGGATGCTTCCCTCTGCTGGAGGGGAATCCTTTATGTTAGTGAGCTAAAGTTCTTAGGGAGGAAACAGGGAAATGAAAGTAAGTGAAGAGGTACCCCAAAGGAGACGTCATAGTCTTCACATGTGTAAGGTTTGTCTGCAAGGTCTTCAAAAAACTCTGCCAAGGAGTCCAGGGTCTCCTCGGCCAGTCTTTCATAGGTGGTCTCATCCAAGGAGCTGCAGGGAAACAAAAACCACCAAAAAATACGATCACCAAACCGCTCCGTTTTACTAACATCAAATCACCACATTTATTTTTCATTTAGATTTATAAAATCGATGGAAAGTAGCTAACGCGTACAGAGTGAAAATTTAAACAGCCCTGGCCAGTGTTGCTTAGTAGTTAAGAGTGTCGGCCCACACACTGAAAGGTCTTCAGGTTCAAGGGCATGTATCTGGGTTGCAGCTTCGATACCCTGTCCCAGTTGGGGCAACCAATTAATGTGTCTCTCTCGCATCGATGTTTCTCTCCCTCTCTCTCTTTCCCCCTCCCTCCTTCCCTCCCACTCCCTCTAAAAGCCAATGGGAAAAAATATCCTTGGGTGAGGATCAACAAAAATAAAATAAAATAAAATAAATAAAATAAAAAGTATGAAGGGCTAACAGAAAAGTAAGCTTTTCTTCCCAAACAGGCAGCCTCATCCCCAGAGTCAACTATGATGACAGCCTCTTCTGTATCCTTCTAAAAATGTTATATTCTTTTCCATATACAAATGAAGTACATTATAGTTTTCATTAATACGTCTTGGAAATTGTCCCATATTAGCACATATGGACTTTCATAGTATTTTATTTTATTCTAGAGGCCCGATGCACGAAATTTGTGCAAGAGTAGGTCTTCCTTCCCCCAGCTGCTGGCACCGGCTTCCCTCTGGCACCCAGGACCCAGGCTTCCCTCGCAGCCCTGGCTTCGCCCGGAAGGTCGTTCAGAAGGACGTCCGGTCTAATTAGCATATTACGCTTTTATTATTATAGATTATTTACTCAACCTATCCCCTTCAGCAGGACGATGAGGTTTCCATTGCTTTTAAAATTAAAATTTATGCCCAGCAAACCACAAAGTGGGGTAAAGTATATGCATTGCACACATCTGAAAAAGGACTTATATCTGGAATGTATAAAGAACTCTTACCAATCAATAAGAAAAAGAAAACCCAATAGAAAAATGGGTTAAATACTTGAACAGATTTCATTCAATAAAAAGACCTCCAGTGGCCAATGAACATATGAACAAGTGTAAAACTTGATTAGTCTTCAGGAAAATTTTAAAAATTGCTATAAGATACCTCCAGAATGGTTAAAATGAAAGAGACAGATAATGTCAAGAGTTGGCCAGGAAGTGAAGCAAGCAGAGCTTTCATTTACTGCTGATGGGCCAGTAAATGGGACAATCAGTTTGGAAAACTATGGGGCAGTATCCACTAAAGTGAATATAGACAAATGCCATTCGTTCCACACTCGGGTATATACCCAACAGCAATGCATACCAAGCAGAAACAGACTCATAGATATAAGAACAAGGTGATGGTTGCCAAAGTGGCGGGGGTGGGGGAGGGGCAGAATAGGTGAAGGGAATGAAGAGGTACAAACTTCCAGTTATAAAATAAATACGTTATGGGGATGTAATGTACAGCACAGGGAATGCAGTTAGTAATGTTGTAATAACTTCGTAGGGTGACAGATGGTTACTGGATTATTGAGGTGATCATTTCCTAAGGTATGTAAATGTTGAATCACTATGTTGTACACTTGAGATTAATATAATATTGTATATTATACTTTATAATAAAACTATACTGTACTGTACTATACTATACTTTTTAAAATATTTTATTATATTAATAAAGAGAGAGGGAGAGAGATATAGAAGCATCAATGATGAGAGAGAATCATCAGTTGGCTCTCTTCTACGCCTACAGGGGATCGAGGCCGCAGCCCGGGCATGTGCCCCTGACTGGAATCGAACCTGGGACCCTTCAGTCCCCAGGTCAACGCTCTATCCACTGAGTCAAACCGGCCAGGGCTATACTATACTTTAATAATAATAAAAAAATGCATACCTAGGTTCACCAAAAGGTATGCACTATATTAGAATGTTCATAGCAGAAGTACCCTATAGCCCCAGACTGCGCACTGCCCAAGTACCCATAGGTAATACAGATATATCGTGGTATATTCATGCAATGGAATACTATATAGCAAAACAGAAATCCTTATAAATATAACAATATGGACAAATCTCACAAACATAATGGTGACTGAAAGAAGCCACACACAAACATATTTATATTTAATGATACAGTTCATATAAAGTAAACAACCAGGCAAAATTAATCCAGGCTATTGGAAATCAGAATGGTAGTTACTCTGGGGCAGGGAGGGGTTAATAACTAGAAATGAGCAGGAGGCGTGTTTTTAGGGGCTGGTAACATTCTACTTCCTGAGCTATTTTTGAGTTACATGCTATGTTCATTTTTTAAAAATTTATCAAGCTATATACTTAAAACTTGGAGACACTCTTATTTTTCAATTTTAAGAAACTGCTGTAAATCCATAGAGACAGAAAGTAGATTAGTGGTTGTCAGGGGCTTGGAGAAGGGGGAATGGGGAGAGTTTATTAATGGGTATGCTGTTTCTTTGTGGAATGATAAAAATGTTCTGGAGTTCGTGGTGAAAGTTGCACAACCTGTGAATATTCTCAAAACTACAAAACGGTACATTTTTTAAAGGGTAAATTTCATGGTATGTGAATTGTAACTATAAAAACACTGCCCTGATAAAACTTCTTGTATGAGCGTTGGTGCCTCTGTGAGGAAATACATGTAGGCTACAAGGCGTGTCCCAGACAACGCCATCGTCTGAGTTTCCAGGAGGCCTAAGGTAAGACACCAGTGGCTGTTAAATAATTCATGCAAGACAGAAAGAGCTGCCATATGACCACCCACCCCCCGCCTCAAGGGTAAGATGTGGGGAAGGTTACAGGACTGATGAGGAGATGGTAAGGGGCTCTTCCTTAGAGAGTGGTGGGCCTGGTTGGGTGTGTTGGAGAGAACCTGGAGCAGAGGTTGACATGTGTCCTGAGGAGTGTGGGAACATAAAGACGCAGCTGACTCAGGCGTAAAGTTCAAAGGCAAGAGCTTGGCAGGTGCTACCTGACAGCAGCCAGTGGGGCCACAGCGGGAGTGGGCTGTCCTCTTACTCACAGCAGAACCAAGGTGTGCTTCCCAGAAGCCAGAAGTAGACCCTGAAGAAGGGAACTGCACTTGGAGACCCGCTGCAGGGACAAGGGGACAGCAGCAGAGACTCTGTGCAGGGAGGAGCTGGAAAGGGTGCCAACAAAGCAAAAGCCTAACGAAGGCAGCTCGCAGCACTGGCTCGGAGGCTGTGTGGAGGGGCCAACGCACACGGATACAGCAGGCCGCGCGCTCTCGAGGTCCTGTGCACCTGCTGCCTGCTCCCAACACCTGTAGTTGTGGGGATGGTTAGAATGTTCCTGTGTACGGGAGGCTCCTTGCTGTTAGTTGGTGCGACATGGAAAAGGTGAACCTGGAGAGAACTGGCACAGCTGCAGGTCGGCGGGATGAAACTAAGCATTGGGGGATTACAGGCTGCACGCAGACGGAAGAGCCAAAGGAAGAAATTTGGATGTGGCTACTGGCTGCAGGACTGACTCAGGGTAAAGAGATCAGAAGCCTACTAGGTTTTTGAGAAAAATGCTGTTATCAGAGGAAAATGAGTCTGGCCTACAAGAGCCCGCGGAAGCCTTAAAGACATGAGGGCCTTTGAAAGCCCAAGTGCTACCAGCAGGAAGTGGGCAGCAAAGGCTGCCTGACCCCAAGCAGGACACGCTCCCCACTGCCTGCTCCCCTGTGGCCAAGGAGGATATTCCGGGGTGGCAGAACTGGGGTTTCATGGAGGAACATCCCCCTCTGCCAGATGTACCAGTGTTGCCTAGGGGGACTCCGTCACTACCACAGGCCAGGGACATGTCTCTTTTCTGAATGGGAGTTGTGGTAGTCGTTATCTTGCCCTGCTGTGTGTGTGTGTGTGTGTGTGTGTGTGTGTGTGTGTGTGTGTGTGTGTAAGTCAGAGATGCCACTCCTAGACCTGAGAGAGAGGCCTGTACAGCACCTGGACATCTTGACCTTTGAGGCAGATGAGTGACCACAGGGGCTGCGGCTGCAGCCGTGGGGCTGGAGGCAGTGTGTGTGGAGGGTGGAAGGAGGTCCGTGCAGGCATCAGTGGAAGAGGGTAGACTGGAGCTTTCCACCAGAGCCCATCGCCTCCTTCCTCCAGGGCACCCACAAGACCGCATTTCCCAGCCTTCCCTGCAGCTAGGTGGGGCCATGTGACCAAGTCCTTCCCACTGAAATGTGAGTGAGGGTCCAGTGCCACTTCCAGGCCTTCCATGCTCTTGCCGCTTTCTGTGGAATAGACCTGGACAGGGCGGCCTGGCCTTGGCCACGCAGAGCACAGTGAAGTACTACCCTAACTACTAAGACATCAGAGAGAATAATAACAAAACTCTGGGAACAACCTAAATGTCCAACATTAGGGGATGGGGTCAATGAATTATGGTACATTCATAAAATGTAATACTTCATGAAAAATAACACGGCAGATAGTGATGTGGAGAGATGTATGAGCGTGATGCTGCTGAGGGAGAAAACGGGTTCTGTATGGGATGGTCCAGGTAAGAGAAAAGGGAAAAAAGGTTAATAGAAGTGTGTGTATGTGTAGTATATATGTTGGTTTGTGTGTTGGGGAGAGAAAGGGGGGGGAGGGGGAGAGAGAGAGAGAGAAAGAGAGAGAGAGATATCTGATGAGGAAGATGTGTTTATCTTACCCTGAGTTGCCCAAACTTCCTGTTGTCCTCAAGTTCATCAAACAGACATTCTGCATTTTGACATTGAGAATCTGGTTGAGGCAGTAGAAGCTCAAACCCTAAAGCCAAAGTTAAGAAGAACATTACCATTTCTCAGTATATTACAGTCCATTCGTGAATGTTTAAATATCACCACTTCTACATTGGAGAGTAACCATGTTAGAGTTTTCCAGGTGTATTTCTCAGGACTTTTCACTTTCTTTTAATGTATTACAATGAGTCTCTCTCTGAGCCTGTGCTATCCAGTATGGTAGCCACGAGCCACATGCAGCATTTAAATGTAATTTTATTGCAACAAAAATAAAATGTAAAAAGTCAGTCCTTTTGTGGCATGGGCCACATTTCGAGTGTCCTGCGGTCTCACGTGGCTGTGGTCCATGGTCACAGGAAGATCTACTGGGCAGCGCTGCTCACACCCTGAGGCATCAGTGACACTCCTAGCACTTGACTAAAACAAGCAACAAGGAACAGCACGAGGCAGAAGTCACTGCCGCCCAGAAGAGGTTCTGACTGCAGACAGATCTGATTAATTAAATGATCTGCAGGAGACAATGGGGCCTGTTGAATTTCTTTCACTACGTAACTGCTGAGCATCCAGCGAGTCTGCGTTATGTCCAACCCTACTGACCAGCTGGCCAGTGGAGAAAATAACGGGAATGGGTGGAGAGACCTACCCCAGGGCAGGAGGGCAGGGACCTGTGAAGGGAGAGAAAAGTGGGGCAGCCCGAGTGGAGATGGCACAGGGAGAACCTCCACTGGACTTCATCCTGGGGGCGGGGGGCACCGAAGGGCTATAAGAGGTTGGTGATAATATTTGCATTCTCCAAAGGCCACTCTGGTTACCACTAAGAGAAGGGGTCAGAGGCTGCCAGTTATGGCTCGTGAGCCATCATGCCCTTGGCTAGAAAGAAGGCAGAGGGCACGGGCTGAGAGGTGAACCGAGGAGGAGGACAAGGGGGTGCGGAGCGCAGGCGACTTGTTTAAAAGGGTTGGCTCTGAAGGAGCAGTCAGAGTAGCCGTGACAACCGCAGTTACAGCCACAGCCCATCCTACGCTGGTCACTGACGCCGGGCACTGCTCTGTCTGCACAGACCCGGCCCCGCTCAGCCCGCCGCCCGCGCGGTTTCCGCGCGAGTCGGGCGGCGCGCGTGCGCAGAGCGTCGCCGGCGTGCGCGTCTCTGCGTCGGCGCGCGGCCCGGGCGGCGGCCGAGCGGGTACTCACCGCCTGGCGGGGCGCGCAGGCCGCAGCGGTTCCGGCGCGCAGGTATCGGCGGCCGCAGAGTGCGATGCTCCTCGCCGGCCGCAGGGTCCCAGCTCGGGTCTGGACCGAGCCCCGGAGCGCCGAGCGGGACAGGAGTCCGGCAGCCCAGCGGGGTCCAAGCGTCCACATGCTCCCGGCGATCTGCGCCGCTCCGCCCTCCCGCCGGGGACGCCGCGGCGACCCCTAGTGGCCGCGGGTTCAGGCGCCGCGGCTCAGCGCTGCGCTCACGGGCTCCTACGTGGGCTCTGTCAAAGGGTCAGAGGTTAGACCTCGGGAAGAACTTCCCAGCGTTGCACTTCTCGTGTATTTAACAAAAACGGAGAGACCTTCTTGGACAACATAATGAACGAGTGACTAAGGCTCCTGAGCGCGGAGACCTTAGCCTAGTGACCCTTTGCTGCAGACAATCTAGCCAGGAGGGATGTGGGAGCTGCAGTCTTGCTGGGAACTGGGCAGGGTGCAGGTCTGAAAGCTACTTGGCGGCCGGTATAGGTTACAGACATGGGCTGCCTGGTTTAAATCCGGACCCTGCACCCTTGCTAGCTGTGGGACCAGTGTGCACGTAATTAACCTCTGTGCTTCATCTGTAAAATGGGGTTTATAAAAGTTTCTACTGCATAGGGTTGTAAGGATAAATTGAATTAATCTCTGCGATGTTTTTGTTGCACAGGCCCTGGACCCTAACCAGTGCACAATATTAAGTTGTTAATGCATTTTAAAAGAAATTTTTATTTAAGTTGTATATTGCAAAAGAATATAAATTCCCGGTCTTTAAAAGGATGTAGTTTTGGGGGGGATTCTCACTCTGGGGACCAGTCATCATATTTTGAGGAAGTCCAAACTACCCAAGCAGAGAGATGACATAGGAACTGAGGCCTCCAGCCAACTGCCAGCATCAACCACTAGACATGTGAGCGAACTGGTCTCCAGGTGAGTCCAGCCCCAGCCTTAGAGTCTCACAGCTGAGGCCACAGACGCCATGGAACACAGACAAACTGCCCCTGCTGTGTCCTGCCTGGATTCCAGACCCCAAGGATTTTTGAGCATAAGAGATGTTGGCTTGAGTTTCAGCCGGACCTGTATGTGTTTGGGGAATCTGTTACACAGCCATAGCAACAGGAACACAAGGCTGCCTCCCCCTCCTCCTCCCCCTCCTCCCCCTCCCCCCTCCTCCCCCTCCCCTCCCCCTCCTCCTCCTCCCCCCTCCCCCTTCTCCTCCTCCTCCTCCTCCTCCTGTAACTCCAATGTCAGATAAGATGTCCTCCAGTCAAGTCTTTCCTTCAACCAACCCCTCTATCTCCACAAATTTGTCTTAGGCACCCTCTGTGTTTCTGCAGCTTATAAGGAAATTGTAAGGGTTTTTGTTTGTTTTTAAGCATGTTTTTTATTGATTTCAGAGAGAAAGGAGAGAGAGATAAATATCAATGATGAGAGAGAATTATTGATCAGCTGCCTTCTGCACCCTTCCCGCTGGGGGTCAAGCCTACAATCTTGGTTCATAGTTCGATGCTCAACCACTTAGCCACACCAGCCAGGCTCTGTTGTTTGTGTTTTACCTGTTGACTCAATGTCTCCCACACTAGAATATAAGCTCCGGGTCTATCCTGTTCACCATTGTATCCCCAGTGCTCGACATGGTGCTGGGAGATAGCAGGTGCTCAGTAACTATTTGCCAAATGAGTGGATCAATACCCCTGCTCTGTGACCTGCTAGATAAACTTTATCTGTAGAACGGGGATAATAGTGGTACCTACCACATAGTGTTGAAAGAATTAAGTAAAATACTGTCTAATTTTTATGGTAATAATATCTGGCACATAGTAAGACCTCTAAACAATTATTACTTACTAGGGGCTCAGTGCACGAATCTGTGCACCTTGAAAGGAACTGTGGGCCACGAGGCTGAGGTGGGCACAGGGGTGGGTCTTGGCCCATCCTCTGCACCCCTGCCTGGCCCCTCCCACTGTGGCCCCGGCAGCCCTGCTCCCGCTGCCACGGCTCCCATCTGCTGATGGCGCCGGCCCCACTTGCACCCGCTGACAGTGCAGAGCAATTGGGGCCGGCACCAGCAGTGGGTGCAAGAGGTGGCTGCGGGCCCCTATGATCGCCCCTTAGGAGCAGGGGGAGGTGGAGAAGCCCTCAGGGGCTATCGGGCCAGCATCTGAGGCTCTCGCACCTGCTAATGGCGCTGAATGATCGGGTGTGAGTGGGGCCAGAGCCGGCAGCAGGTGCAAGCGGCGGCTCCGGCATAGGCAGTGGGTGAGAGTGCCAGGCAGGACCGTGGCACGTGGGAGCAAAAAATTTTCAGTAACCACCAGAGGCTCCCTGATGACAGTGACCAGCACCCAGCGCCCAGCCTTGGTCTGGTGCCCCCGCTCACCTGATCCACCATCCCACCGCAGCCAATGCCTACCATGTTCCACACGTGCCCCCTGGTGGTCAGCACACGTCACAGTGACCAGTTGTTTGGTTGTTCCACCGTTTGGTCTATTTGCATATTAGGATTTTATATATATAGATTCTCTTCTCTTTCTCTGTCCCTGAGGTCTAGGCTTAACTCTGACCCTGCTTGGGCAAACTTGGGCTAATCACTGACACTCTCGGGCTGTCAGAGTTTATTCAGTCAAGTATTTATTGACTTAATAAACATTATTGGTTCTAATGCTGGAGATGTGGTGATGAACAAAATAAACACAAATCTGTGCTCTCAGGGAATTTACATTCTAAGATCTCTAGTGGCCTAGGTACTTTCTCCTAAATTCTTTGTCATGCAGGAGCTAGAATTATCTGGCCGAGTTTTGATTAGATGAGGGAATGAGAATGGCCAAGCCTGACAACTTGGTCTGGTCATCAGCTTAATTTAATCTAGCTCCAGCAGGTTTCTAAAATTATATGGCAGATAGCCTCCAACTGTGCATGTTTATTGGATACAGCACAATGTCCAATGGTGTCACTGCAGTTCTTCCGTCTGAGAGCACATTGAGGTTTGAAGAGTTATATGACATCTAGAAGAGCCTTCTCCTAAAGGGTCTTGGGGAGGGTTGGGGGGAAGAGAGCAGCACAGGTGGTGGCAGCATCCAAGGAGCCCCACTTTGGTCTAGCATTTCTTCTCATTTCCCGCAGCAAACCTTAAAGTGTCCCTCTTGTTGGAAAATGAAGCCAAAGTTGTTGTAGAAATGCATTCTTTTGGGGCCAAAAGAAAGTGTTGTATACTTGTGTGAGGGGGTGGCAAAGCAATTGCTAATACAATTCTCGCTGACCTGCACCTAATTTCAGATGAAGAAATGGAGGTTCAGAGAATTTAAATGATGTGCCCATGATCAAAATGGGACTAGAACCCAGGCCTCCTGATTTCTAGTCCTGTGCTCTTACCCTGCAGTCTTAAGAAACAATACTTTCCCTAGTTTCAGTAGATCAGTCCCAGGGAAGAGCTCTGATTGGCTCTGTGATCATATGCCCACCCCTTGGCGCAATCACTATTGCTAAGGGGTAACATGATTGGTCAGTCCGGTGGAGGGGAGGGAGGTGGGGCATATTACCAGATGAAGGAAGATGGTAAAACTTGCCAGGATACCAAAAATGAGTACTATCCCCAGTTCATCATAGATGATGAAAACTTAAGTCTCCAAATTCTCATTCTGTCATGGCCTTGGGCTTCAGCTCAGTGCTCTAACTCAGAGCCCATCACTTAACTTCCTGCCAGGAGGTGACTTCAGCTCTGGGGAAAAGCAAGCCCATTATATTTGCTTGGATTGATTGATACGAGAAATTGCTGGGGATGTTCTTCTCTGACATTTGCTAAGGGCAAATTTTTCTATAATGAGAGATGAGAATTGCAGTGTGTCCCAGGAGACTGATTGGGGGACCAGAATATAAGTCCCAGCTCTGGAATGTAATTTGATAACATGATCTTGACCTTAATATAGATTAAGTTAAGAAGATAGTGAAATTAATTGATCAATAATTACAAAATGTTTTTGACAACAAACAGGAAATGGGCATTATTTAAATACTGTGCTAATTATTGAACTTTCAGTGGCCAGAAAAAAAAGGAGGCTTGGATCTATTTGCTGAGAAAGGTTCCCTACAGGGTCCCTTGGGGCCATGTGTGATTGGGTTTGATCCTTGATTTGACAGATTAAGAAAGCTTCAGGCAAAGGACTCTCACTGGTTGAGAGGACAAGAGAAAAAAAGCATGTATCTGACATTGCCCTTTAGAGAGTAATTTTGCTTGTTGAATTGGTGTTAATATGCCAGTAGCCCTCATGCAAACAGCCTGCTATAGTAAAAACAGGTAGACTTTGTGGACTCTGACAGAAGTATTTGCAAAGCACAATTTTCAAAAAGTTAACAACATACTTCTCATACAAATATATGCTGAGCATGTGTCAAAGATTAATTACAGACATGTTATGGATTGAATTGTGCTTCCCCTCAAATTCATATGATGAAATCATAACCTCAGGTAGTACTTCAGAATGTGACTGTATTTGGAGATAGAGGTCTTAAAGAGGTAATTAAGGTTAAATGGGGTCATAAAGCTGGGACCCTAATCCGACATAACTGGTGTCCTTATAAAAAGAGGAAGAGACATGAAGGGTACATGTGCACAGAGAAAAGACAACATGTAGAGGCAGCAACAGGGCGGCCAACTCTAGCCAAGGAGACAGGCCTCAGAGGAGACCAACCCTACTGACACAATGATCATGGACTTCCAGCCTCCAGAACTGTGAGAAAACAAATTTCTGTTGTTTAAGCCACCCAGTCTGCAATATTTTGTTATGGTTGTCCTAGGAAAATATAAGAGGGAATCAGAAGAAAGCAAAGCTGGTATCAAAGAGGATGGAAGAGACTTATTTATCTAGTTGGTGATAATGAGAATCCTGGAATAAGATCGCTGTTAGATACACAACTGGTTAGTGTCCTTCAGGTCTATATAACTATAACCTTCTTAGACAAGAATCACCAGTTTTCTACAAGTTGACATTCTTGAGGCCTAATTAATAGCAGGTAATAAGTCAAACATAGTCCCATTGTCCTAGAACATAGTTTCTCAACAGTAGCACTATTGACTTCGTGTACTGGACAATTTTTAAAAAAAATTTTTTTTATTGATTTCAGAGAGGAAGGGAGAAGAGAGAGATATGGAAACATCAATGATAAGAGATAATTATTAATCGGCTGCCTCTTGCACACCTGACACTGTGGACCGAACCCATAACCTGGGCATGTGCCCTGACTGGGAATCAAACTGTGACCTCCTGGTTCATAGGTCGACACTCAATCCCTGGGCCACTTTTTTTTTTTTATAGTAAGGTTTTTGGTTTTTTTAAATCTTCACCTGAGAATTTTTGCTTATTTGTTTATTTTTGGAGAGTGAGGAAAGGAGAGGGAAACATTGATGTGAGAGAGAAACATCCATTGGTTGCCTCCCATAAGCGCCCCGACCAGGATCAAACCCACAACCTAGGTATGTGCCCTGAGAATTGAACCTGCAACCTCTGGCATACAGTGTGGTGATCCAACCATCTGAGCCACCCAACCATAGAGGCCAGGGCTGCTGCTGAACGTCTTAATGTATGTGACAGCCCCCACAACAAAGAATTAAGATGCCCTGGACAATCTTAATTCTTTGTTGTGGGGGCTGTCACATACATTAAGACGTTCAGCAGCAGCCCTGGCCTCTATCCACTAGATGGCAGCAGCATCTGTTCCCCCACTCAGTTTGACAATTACTGGTAGAAAGGCTTCCTGATGTTGCCACATGCCATTTGAGGATGGGGCTGGGGGATTGCCCCCAGTTAAGAACTACTTTTGTAGTATATTTGAATTAAATACCCAAAGTCATATTTTCGCCTTATTCCCAAGCTTTATTTAAGTGTTGTTAATGGTGTTCAAATCACTGCTCTGCCCCTTGCTGTGTGTCCTTGGTCTACTTTTTAACCCGAGTTTCAGTTTTTTCATCTGTTAAACCAAGCAAATACACTTTTACTCCAGGGGTTTGCCTGGGGATTAAGTGAAACTATATGTGCAAAACACAGATAATAGCAAACTCAAGTAGTCACACACTGGTCTCATGGTTGGCCGTGCACCTGTGGCCTGGGAGGATCATAGACATCGGGGCTGTGCTTCAGGGGACTACTGGCTGGTTCCGATCAATGAGAAGCCAGGTCCCTGCAGCTGATCTGGGCACCTCCCCTCCCCACTACCAACAGGGCAGAGTGGTGGTCTTTATAAAGTTAGGTGAAGACAGGAAGGCAGGGTTACCCTTCCTTTACCTTTGGCCATCACATTGTGCCAGCTTTCTTCTCTCCCTCACCTGATGCCGTTGTCAACCCGTTACACTGCTTTCTGCTAGGACCCAGGGCCCACCTGACTTCTCTCCTCTGCCCTAGGCAATCACAAGTGCCAGGGTGTAGGGTTGGGGCTTCCATATCAAAGTGTAACTGGCATCTTTGTTGCTATCCTTCTACTGCTGATTTTCAGAGGAGAGCTTGTTGATCAACTGAATTGAATTTATATGCGTGTTGTTAAAATTCTTTATGCCTCAGTAGGGGTTAAGGGGAAAGGAGCTGCTGTGGTCTCTGGACCTCTCCCCTGAAGGAGACAATGGGATTACCTAGGAAAGCACTTTAAGACCAGCCTAGACCCCTCCCTGGGAGTCCATTGTCCATCAGGGGGTGCCTGTGTGTGTGTGTGTGTGGGGGGGGGGGGCTGGGGGGGGAGGCTAGGACTGGGGAAGGGGTTTCATTGTTGTTGTTTTTAAGCTTCTAAATGAGCAGCAGTTTGCTTTCTATTGAGGAGGGGGGTTGGTTCAGAGCTGGTTCAGCCTAAGGTGGTACAGCCCTCTGCTGTCCATGGGACAATCGCTCCCCATTCTTGCTCATGAGAACCCAGCTGAGGCAGCGTGGGCTGAAGCTCTGGACTGGACCTCCCGCAGAGTGAAGGGAGCCTGCCTTTGGACAGGGGAGAATCGTGTCAGAGCATTCCCCTGGGCCTGGGCTGCAGGCTCCTCAGCTCCCCTTCACCCAGCAGGGCTGGGCTTGCCCGAGTAAAAGTTGTGTGAACTAGTATGAACTATTCATTATGGGAAACTACGTGGACTGTTCGTGACCTCTTCTGTGTGGATTGTGACTCGTCAGTGATGCTACATGCTGCACGGTGCAGTAGGGAGGCCCTGGAAGAGGGGTGCACCGGACAAGGGCAGGGGAACCTGTCCTAGACCCATCAGCACCATTTGCTCACCATGGATAAGAAGGCCCTTAATCTTCCTGGATTTCAGTTTCTTCATGAACAGAGTGGGGCATAAAAATGCTGTCCTGCCCTGACCGGTTTGGCTCAGTGGATAGAGCGTCGGCCTGTGGGACTAAAGGGTCCCAGGTTCGATTCCGATCAAGGGCATGTACTTTGGTTGCGGGCACATCCCCAGTAGGGGGCGTGTAGGAGGCAGTTGATCAATGTTTCCCTCTCATCGATGTTTCTAACTCTCTATCCCTCTCCCTTCCTCTCTGTAAAAAATCAATAAAATATATTTTAAAAAATGCTGTCCTGTTTTCCTCATAGATTGTGAGAATCAAGTACAATAATTTTTTTAAAAAAAGTGGTGGTGGTACTTAAAGAGCTACAATATTCTGAGTGGGAACTCTGGCGAGTTTCTTACAGAAATACTGCAGCTGGGTGGGTCGTTGTTTATCATTTAACAAACACTTAATGAAGCCCTACTTTGTGCCAGGCTCCGATCTAGGTGCTGATGATACAACAGAGAACAAAACAGGCAACAACAACAAAAAACATCCTTCTTACATTCTGTTGTGGGGAGACTGAGGATCAACAAAATAAGTTAAATAATGTTAGTTGTTCACAGGTGGCATGGAGAAAAATAAAGCAAGGAAGAGGGAAAGTGTAGTAGCCAGCCCCAAATGGCCTCACCCCTGGGAGTCACACCCTTGTGTAGTCTCCTTTCACAGTATACCAGGGTTGGTCTGTGATCAACAGATGTGGCAGAAGTGATGGCATGTCACATCTGAGATTAGGCTTCCTTCTAAGGCTCTTTCATAACTGAAACTAGACCCTGTACCCATTGAACAGCAGCTCTCCCTTTCCCCCTTCCCCCAGCCCCTGGCAGCCACCATTCTATTTCTAAGAGTTTGACTATGTTAGAGGGGTCATATAAAGGGAATCATGCTGTATTTGTCCTCCTGTGACTGATTTATTAAACTTAGCATAAATCCCTTTAGGTACACCATGTTGTCACATACAGCAGGATTTCCTTCTTTTAAAAGGCTGAATAGTGTTCCATTGTGTTTATATACATTTTCTTTCTTTATCTGTCAGTGGATGTTTAGGTTGTTTCCATATCTTGGCTATTGTGACTAATGCTGCAATAAACATGGAAGTGCAGATATCTTTTCAAGATCCTGATTTCCATTTTTTTTGGTATATGTCCGGAAGTGGGGTTGCTGGATCATGTGGAAATGCTTTTAATTTTTAAGGTAGCTCTGTACTGTTTTTCATAGAGGCTGTATCATTTTGCATTTCATCAGTAGTGCACAAGGGTTCCCTTTTCTCTATATCCTCATCAACATTTGTTATTTTTTTTACTTTTTGATAATAGCCATCCTAACAGGTTTGAGGTGATATTTCATGCTGGTTTTGATTTGCATTTCCCTGATGATTAGTTGAGTATCTTTTCACATATCTATTGGCTGTCTGTATGTCTTTTTTTGAGAAATGTCTATTCAAATTTTGCCTATTTTTAAATTGGGTTGTTGTCTTTTTGCTATTGAGTTGTAGGAGTTTCTTAGATATTAACATTTTGGATAATAGCCCTTAGCAGACATATGATTTGCAAATATTTTCTCCCATTGCATAGGTTGTCTTTTCATTCCATTGATTGTTTCCTTTGCTGTGCAGAAGCTTTTTAGTTTGATGTAGCTCCATTGGTCTGTTTTTCCTTTTGTTGTTGTGCTTTTTAGTGTCATAATCAAGAAGCCATTGCCAGGACCAATGTTATGAAGCTTTCTCCTGTGTTTTCTTCTAGAAGTTTAATTTCAGGTCTCGTATATGTCTTTAATTAATTTTGAGTTGATTTTTGTGAGGCAAGAGAGCATAAAAGCATTTACAAAAGCCACATAAGTGCTCTGATGGGGTAATTACAGGGTGCAATAGGAGCACATAGGAGTAGCCCAATCCCTAGCTGGGGAGGTGGTGAGGGCATGAGTCCATGAGACCTGAGACATGAGGAGGTCAGGGAGGGGGAGGGAGGGAGAGGAGAGCAGGCCGAGGGGACTGTATGCACAGACCCAGAGGTTAGGTGAGGAAGGTACCAATGCCGGGCAGGCTTCCAAAGGGGCTTCTCAAATGGAATCAAGCTCAGCTGAATTGGTCACCAGCTCCCTGGGGAACAAGGCTGCACTCCACCCCTAAGGTTGCAGTCTTCCTTTTTTCTTTTCTTTTCCTCTCCAGGTTAGGCATTCCTACATACACCTCACAGCTCAAGTTCCGCTCAGCTCCCTCTGTCCCTTATAGTTAGTACAAAGTTTTCAACCTTCCTGCATTTCCTTAATTCTGGAAC
Source organism: Plecotus auritus (assembly GCF_963455305.1). Taxonomy (NCBI): domain Eukaryota; kingdom Metazoa; phylum Chordata; class Mammalia; order Chiroptera; family Vespertilionidae; genus Plecotus; species Plecotus auritus. The sequence continues at coordinate 140,232,570 of NC_137776.1, read as the reverse complement.
TCCCTCTCTGGTGCCATTGTGTGCCCACTGTTTTAAATACAGTTTTCTTTTGTATTAGAGAGCCATCTAATTATTAAGATAATTAGAGGTGGGGCTCTCCCTTCTCAGCAGTTTTGCTCTGTAGGCTCTGAGGCATTTTTGTGCTCCTGTTGGAAAACAGATTTAAACCAAGGGCACACATCTCAATGCTGCAGGGGCCAGGCAGGTCCTGGAAGTGAGTGGCAGGCCCTATGGACACATGCCCTCTTGGACTGCCTTTCCCTTCCCTACCTCTGCTGGAGACACAGTGATAAGCACGCGTGTTTCACTGCTCTTCACACGGATGTGGAAAACCCACAATGCAAGCAGGATGATAAGCAGCAACTGTCATTGGCCCTGTGCTGTGGTGATAGTGCGAAGGGTGGGGCAAATGGTGGAATGCAGAGAAAATGCTGATATCCGGTGTGATTGCAACCCAGCACAGTTGAATAGTGAGAATGCAGGCCTACAGTTCACAGATATTCCAACAGAAGCCTGAAATCTGCATGACTAGGGGGTATTTGAAATTGACTAATTTTTAATTATTAGAAAATAATTTCACATTTTAAATATGCTGTACAGGCTACTGTAATGCACGTCACACAAAATATATTTATGACTCATTCAGAGGTTCTAAAAACCATGGCTGCACAGTAGGATCACCTGGGGAGCTTTTAAAAGTCCAAGTCACACCACTGGCCAATTAAATCAGAATCTTGGGAGGCAGGAGTCATCAGCATGTTTTTTAATGTTTCAGGTGATTCCAACGTGCAGTTAAGATTGAGAACGACTGGGCTTGGTGAGCATCCGTTTGTGATCTCTGAGTTAATAGGCCGTGTTTTGGCAGAGGATGTGGCGAGTGCTTTGCTGCACCGGAGGGCTTCTCCACTGTTAATTGGCACGTGTGCTGTATCACAGATACCAAGTGTCCTGGATGGGACCTCCGAAGGAAAACCTCAAGTTCTCTTCTGTTTCTCTGGAGAACCCCATTTCCTTGTCATGCAATGTGGGTTGTATGGTGATGGGAGAAGGCGTCACTGAAAAACTCACGTGCTGTTTTACCTTAAATGGTTGCAAAAGGTCCTTACATCATGTACACTATCTGGATCTAGCATGTTATCCTGCATACGATTTCTTATTGTCACCTGGCTACACTGCCTTTATGTTCTGTGACAGTGACGAGGCATCATACATGTGCAGTCACATTGCAACCATGAGACCATGCCCAGTTGGTAGGCGCACAAGACATTATGTTCAAGGTCCCAGAAGGACCGAGTATGACAGGCCTTATCAGATCCAACCACTGTGTGCAAGTAAATGACAGTGTCTGACATTCTTTCCCCACCTTTAGAGGGTGGTGTGTCCCATAGTTCTGTCCTTGACTCTGTTGTTTCTCTTGGATCACGTACTCTGGCTGGAATTCTCATAGCTCTTAAATCTGAGCCACCAGTTCTTGTTTCTGAGTTCCAAACCCACATTTCCACATGAATACCTTAGGGGAAACATGGACTCAGTGTGATCCATCCTGAATTCTTTATTGTTTTCCATAAATTTGTTACTCTCTCTGTTTGCTTTGTTTTAAAAATGGAATTTACTAGAAGGAAAATCAAAGAAGAATTTAAAAAACCAGGGCTCAGAAGCATAGAAGCCTCGGAATCTTGTTGGTTAACAACCTCAAAAACATGGGCTGTTTAAGATTCGGCTTTTGGATGGCTCATTTGTAGATTCCTCCAGTCCCCATGTGTTCCTGCTTCGATTCAGGTTCCTAGAGGAGATAAACTGATTGGCCTCCCTTGGGTCATGTGTCCGCCCTGACTTTGACTCAGGTGGTGGTGAGGGTCCTGTGATTGGAAACCCCACCAGAATCAGGTATAATGGGATGGGAGCCGTCTTCAGAGTGCGGTTACAGAGAAGCGGGAGCACTTCCAAACTAGGGGAAAGATTTCATAAAAATTGTCCCTTTTTTAATGAGTCAAGTATTATACAAGTAGCACCTCAGTGAGTGCATTTGGGAAAAATCAAACAATGAAGAACGTTGAACACTACCTGACTCCTCCCTACTCTCATCCCCAGAGGTAAGCACTACCGAGTTATGATGTATATTTATAGGTCTTTTGTTGTGTGCTTTTAGGTATATATGTAGCTATATATGTAAAAATATATGTACAGGTAGATAAATTAATATAACTAATTTTCTTTTCACATGAATATGACTTTCTGCCTTCACTTAATTTACAGGTCTTTACCATTCTAAAACTCACAGTTCTACCTCATTGCTATTTTATTTTATTTTTTGGTTAATTCTCACCCAAGAATATTTTTCCCATTGAATTTTCAGAGAGAGTAGAAGGAAGAGAGGGAGGAAAAGAGGGGGGGAGGAGGTGAGGAGAGAAGGAGACATTGATTGTTGCCTCCCAAACGCGCCCTGACTGGGGCCTGGGATCAAATCTGCAATCTAGGTATGTGCCCTGACCAGGAATCGAACCCACAACCTTTTGGTGCAAAGGACAGTGTTCCAGCCAACCGAGCCACGTGGCCAGGGCCCTCATTGCTATTTTAATAAGAAAAGTAATTCATGGTCAACAGTAAGCAGTTCAGAAGTTTATAAAATGAAAAGTAAAAATTTCCCTTCCTAGAATCCACATTTCCCTAAACCCCTAGTGCTATCCCCTGGAGGTGACTACTGTTACCAGCTTCTTATGTATCCAAAGAAATTCTCCCAGGTAAACAAGTGGGGCCTACTTCTAGGACTGCTTCCTTTTTGTATCCTGACAATATTCCAATGCTGATTATTTTGTGTGTTAACTCATGCCTACAAATGTTATAGCACAGTGGTTGGCAAACTGCGGTTTGCCGCTCTGTTGACTAATGAGTTTGCCGACCACTGACCTAGACTCTCGATTCCAATAATTACAGGCTGTTGTTGATCCTTGTGATTAAGCCCCTATCCCAGTGGTCAGCAAACTCATTAGTCAACAGAGCGGCAAACCGCGGCTCGCAAGCCGCAGTTTGCCGACCACTGTAATATAGCAAAATCAGCAGTATCAAGAGATGGATGATCGCCAACATTTTTGTTAATAAATGTGATTCTTTATATTACTGTTAATGAACCTTTTCTCCATCTTTTAAAATTCCTGACTCCCATCATATAATTCTCTTTCATATAACAGAGGCCATGCCAGTTTTTAAAATCAACATTTTATAGATATACTTGCTATTTATGAATTTGACATAGAAGCCTGATGTTCAAAGATGTTCTTCACTGTTCTGCTAGTAGGAAGGGGATAAACTAGAAGCTGGTTTGTAAAATTCAGTTCTGATCAGTATCTCTCTCTGGACCAGAACAGACAGTGTTCCGCAGGGAGACAGACATTGGCAAGTATTTTTTGTTTGAATTGTGATAAGCTTTCTCTTTCCCATAGTAGACTATTTTGTAGATAGAGAGGAAGTTAGAATTGAATGATATACAGGCACACCTTGTTTTATTGAGCTTTGATTTATTGTGCTTCACAGATACTACTATTTTTTACAAATTGAAGGCAAGACCCTCCACCAGCAATGATTACATATTGCTTCATTGCGATGTCTGGAACTGAACCCACAATACCTCCAAGGTAGGCCTTTAAGCCTTCTTACACTAATAGCTACTGAGAAACAGCTACGCAGAGTAAAAAGGAGCATCGGCTGGCGTGACTGCTGGGGAGCAGTTTCGGGGAGCAGGGGGATCTTGATCGCCTTCTGAAGGGCGCGGGGTGGGGGGAGGGAAGCAGGGCTTACTCTCACCTCTTTTGGCTCCAGGTCAAGCTCCAGGAGGACCTTGTGGACACATTGTGTCCTGCTACGTAATCTTTTCCAATCAGATAAAAGGGGTCATCTGCATGTAAAGGGGTCCCCCATTCTCTTGGGCATGCTAAGGATTCCCCTGCTCCCCAGACTGTGAAGAAGAGCAAAATGGAAAATGGAGAGAAATAAGAGTGTGATTATTCTGTGTTGGTTCTGGGACAACTAAATATTTGATGTTCTGACCTGTAAAGAAAGCATTAAGATATTTCTAGATTGCTATGCTCTTCCAGACCCCGGTACTTCCTCTAATTGAACTGAGGGACTAATGCTATATGAGCTGTTAAGTATTGGCACATGGCTGCTTAAAACAAACAGTCCTACTTCCAAGGCTCGGGACTACTGCTAAGAGGTTAACTTAGAAGCAATTGCTTTTTGTGCTTCAATTCTATTGAATAATCTTGAGGTAAGAAATGGGCAGAATTTTAGCTGATTTACTGTGATGAAAGCAAAGAGGGACTCTCTAAGGTTATTCTGTGGAGAAGACTTAGAATTCCCATCTTCCAGGGAACTGCCTTGACCCAAAACAGAAAGGCAATCAACCTCTGCTATGTTCTTCTTGAGGGAACGTGTTTGTTTCCTTTTGATGGAAGTTGGGCCCCCTTTGTCATCAACCCTAGGTCTTTTCTCCTTCCTCTTCCCCTCCGAACCGACCCTCTCTGCATATATCAATCCCCACACACTGGCCCAAGAGTAAACCTTAAGTTCAGAACCATGCCTTGTACCGGCAGACACTTGCTTGAGCAGCATTTGCTGAATTGACTATAAAGAATTCACAACCACAGTAGAAACCTTCCAATCAGAAATTCCTCTTCCTTTTGTTTGGTTTCAGCCTGCGGGGCTGGGGAAAGGCTGCTGTGTTTACTTGCAATAGCTAAATGTGATGTGGCCAGGGTGGGTAATCAGAACCGTGGGTGTGCAAAACTGTCAAACTTAAAGGGCAAGATGAAGAGAAAATGGAGAACTAATGGATGTCTGTTGCTATGTGTTTGCTAAGTGGGACACAATTGATTATACAGAACAACTGGGGAGGGCAAGTCCGAATTCACACTGTGAGCAGAAGTGCATGCTGGCTTTCTTCTTATGGTGGGTGTTGTGGGCTGAGGGAGTGATGGAGGGACCATTGCTTATACACTCTGACTTAAAAAAATGGTATTTAAAAAAAAATCATTGCCAAAACCGGTTTGGCTCAGTGGATAGAGCATCAGCCTGCGGACTGAAGGGTCCCAGGTTCGATTCCGGTCAAGGGCATGTAACTTGGTTGCGGGCACATCCCCAGTAGGAGGTGTGCAAGAGGCAGCTGATCGATGTTTCTCTCTCATCGATGTTTCTAGCTCTCTATCCCTCTTCCTTCCTCTCTGTAAAAAATCAATAAAATATATTTTTTAAAAAAATCATTGATAGTACAAACAAGCTGAAAATCAAGATCGACCATATTTTGGGTCATGAAACCAGTCCTAGTACATGTAAAAGGATTTAGGTCATGCAAAACATATTCTCTGATCACAGTGGAATTAAATTAGAAAGAAATAACAGGAAAATTCTTGAAAAATCCCCAAATGTTTGGAAACTAAAAATATACTTTTAAATAACCCATAGATCAAAGACAAATTGAAAAGGGAACTTGGAAAATATTTTGAACTGAATGAAAATGAAAGCGCATGTCAAGTTTGTGCCACTGAAACAATACACAGGAGGAAGTTTATAGCACTAAATGCCTATATTAGAAAAGAAGAAAATTTTCAAATCAATGGCCTCAATTTCCACCTTAAGAACTGAAAAGAAGAGCACATTAAACCCAAAGTAAACAGAGAAAGAAAATACGTTTTTTAAAATGAGATGTAATTGACAAATAACATGGTATTAATGTTAGGTATACAACATAATGATTTGATATATATGTATATGTTGTGAATTGATTATCCCTGAAAGTTTTGGTACCATCTATCACCTCATATAGATACAATTTTTTTCTTGTGATAAGAACTTTTAAGATTTACTTTCTTAGCTACATTCAAATATACAATACAGTGTCGTTAACTAATGACCATGCTGTACTTTACAGCCCCAGGACCTATTTATCTTATGGGATAGTTTGTACCTTTAGACCAGCGGTTGCCAACCTTTCGGACCTCACGGACCACCAGTTGGCGACCACTGCGCCAAAGGTTTCCTTAAACCAGCGTTCGCCAACCTTTCGGACCTCAAGGACCACCAGTGGTCCGTGGACCACCGGTTGGCGACCGCTGCTTTAGACCATCACCCATTCACTCATCACCCCCTCTCCTCCCCACCCTTCACCTGACACCCTGCCTCTGGCAAGCACTAATCTGTTCTCTGAATCAATGAGAAACCTATTTTTTTTAGAGACCACATATAATTAAGAACATACAGTATTTGTCTTTCTCTGTCTGGCTTATTTCACTTAGTATAATGCCCTCAAGGTTCACCCATGTTGTTGCAAATGGCATGATTTCATTCTTCTTTATGGATGAATAATGTTCCTGTGTGTGTATGTGCGTGTGTATCAATTAAAACTATCCATTCATCTGTCAGTAGACACTTAGGTTGTTTCTATGTCTTGGCTATTGTAAATAATGCTGCATTGACCATGGGGTGCAGATATATTTTGAAATAGTGATTTTGTTTCCTTTGGATAAATACCTAGAAGTGGAATTGCTGGATTATATGGTAGTTCTATTTTTAATTTTGAAAGGAAACTCCATACTGTTTTCATATTGGCTGTACCAGTTTACAATCCCACTGACAGTGCACAAGGGTTTCCTTTACTCACATCCTCGCCAACAGTTGTTATATCTTGCCTTTTTGAAAATAGCCTTTCTGACAGGTATGGGGTGATATCTCATTGTGGCTTTGATTTTTATTTCTCTGATGAGGAGTGATTTTGAGCACCTTTTCATCTACCTATTGGCCATTTGGATGTCTTCTTTGGAAAAATGTCTATTCAGTTCCTGTGCCCATTATTATTATTTTATTTTTCAATCAGTTTACTTTCAGTATTATTTTGTGTTGCTTTCAGGTGTACAGCATAGAGATTAGACAAACATATATTTTTCGAAGTGTTCCCCACCCCGATGTTTCCAGTACTCACCTGGCACCATACATAGTTATCGCAATATTATTGACTGTGTTCCCCACGCTGTACTCTACATCCCTGTGACTGTTGTATAACTACCAATTTGTACTTCTTAATCCTTCCACATCTTTCACCCAGTCTCCCTCTGGTAACCACCAGTTGGCTCTCTGTGTCTATGAGTTTGTTTCAATTTTGTCTGCTTATTTTGTTTTTTAGATTCCATGTATAAGAGAAATCATATGGTATTCTTTCTCTGATTTATTTCATTTAGCATAATACCCTTTAGGTACATCCATGCTATCACAAATGATATTCTTTTTTATGGTCAAGCAATATCCCATTGTATAAATGTATCATCACTTTTTTTTTTTTTAATCACTCATCTATTGGTGGGCACTTGGGTTGCTTACAGGTCTTAGCTATTGTAAATACTGCTGCAGTGAACACAGCGATACATATATTCTTTTGAATTAGTGTTTTGGGTTTCTTTGGATAAATCCCCAGAAGTGGAATTGCAAGGTCAAAAGGCAGTTCCATTTTAAGTTTTTTGAGGGAACTCCACACTGTTGTTTTCCACAGTGGCTGTACCAATCTGCATTCCCACCAACAGTGCACAAGGGTTCCCCTTTCTCCACATCCTCGCCAATACTTGTCATTTGTGAATTTATTTATCTATTTTTTCTCTTTTTATTATATTGACTTTTTAAAATTTTTTTATAGGTAATTCTTTTTAAAAAATATATTTTATTGATTTTTTACAGAGAGGAAGGGAGAGGGATAGAGAGTTAGAAACATCGATGAGAGAGAAACTTCAATCAGCTGCCTCCTGCACACCCCCTACTGGGGATGTGCCGGCAACCAAGGTACATGCCCTTGACTGGAATCGAACCTGGGACCCTTCAGTCCACAGGCCAACGCTCTATCCACTGAGCCAAACCAGCTAGGGCTATATTGACTTTTTTAAAAAAATTACTTTTTATTTTTCAATTACAGTTGACATACAATATTATATTAGTTTCAGGTGTATACCCCAGTGATTACTAAGTGATCATCCTCATAAATCTCTATGTGGGTTTATTATTTTTATTATTTTTTTAATATACTTTATTGATTTTTTGCAGAGAGGAAGGGAGAAGGATAGAGAGTCAGAAACATTGATGAGAGAGAAACATCAATCAGCTGCCTCCTGCACACCTCCTACTGGGGATGTGCCCGCAACCAATGTACATGCCCTTGACCGGAATCGAACCTGGGACCTTTCAGTCTGCAGGCTGATGCTCTATCCACTGAGCCAAACAGGTTAGAGCTCTATGTGGGTTTATTGATGATAGTCATTCTGACAGGTGTGAGGTGATAGCTCATTGTGATTTTAATGTGCATTTCTCTGACAATTAGTGGACTTAATGCAATTTATTGTTTTCTGGCTGTTTGCATTTCTTTTGTTCCTTTCTTCTCTTGTTCTCTTTGTGATTTGACGATTTTCTGCAGTGGTACTCTTAGATTCCTTTCTCTTTCTCTTTTGTCTATCTACTATGGGTTTTTCCTTTGTGGTTATCATGGGGTTTACATAAATGTCTTAAGAGTTATAATAATTTATTTTAAGCTGAATGTTTTAAAAGTAACCAGTTAAAAAAATACTTAAATACAGTAAAACTGAATTTTATTCTTTTGGTGAACAGTTCTATGAGTTTTAACACCTATGTAGTTTTGTATAACTACCACCACAATCAGGGTACAGAATAGTTCCATCACCCCCCAAATTCCCTCATGCTGCCCCTTTGTAGTCAAACCTTCTCCAACCTAACCCTTGGCAATCATTGCCCTGTTCTCTAACCCCATCATTTTGTCTTTTCAAGAATTTTACCTAATAAAAGAGAAACATGCAAATTAACCATCACTCTGCTATGCCCACAGCCAATCAGAGTGAGTATGCAAATTAACCCAACAAATATGGAAGTTAATTTGCATATGCAGGTATGGAGTGGAGCGGAGTGAAGCCTGCTATGAGGGGGAGGGGGGCGGCAGAGGGAGCTACTGTAGTGGTGCTTCAGACAGAAGTGAGGACTTGCCGGCTCCAGACAGCCAGGGAGCGGGGACTTGTCGGCTCCTGGTGGCTGGGAGTGAAGCCAGGGGAAGGAAAGCCTATTGCACGAATATTGACCACAGGAGTCTACTTTTTTATAACTGAGCCATTGTTGCTGGGGCTATCCTATCTAATAAAAGAGTAATATGCAAATTAACCATCACTCCGCTACACCCACAAGCCTTGCCCACCAGCCAATCAGGAGCGAATATGCAAATAAACCCAACCAAGATGGCTACGGCTACAGAGAGCAGGAGGGAGGCTTGGGTTTTCCCGTCAATAGAGGAAGACAAGCTTTCCACTTGCCCTTGCCGGCCTAGGCCTCCACTCAAAGCTACAAAGTTTCAGCCGAAACCGGTTTGGCTCAGTGGATAGAGCATCAGCCTGCGGACTGAAGGGTCCTGGGTTCGATTCCGGTCAAGGGCATGTACCTTGGTTGCGGGCACATCTCCAGTGGGAGGTGTGCAGGGGGCAGCTGATCAATGTTTCTCTCTCATTGATGTTTCTAACTCTCTATCCCTCTCCCTTCCTCTCTGTAAAAAATCAATAAAATATATTTGAAAAAAAAAAAAAAAGCTACAAAGTTTCAATGATAGAAGATACATAAACCCAAACAGAAATGGCAGCAGCCATGGAGCTGGAAAGAGCAGGAGGCTAGGGTTGCCCCCGGTGATGAAGGAAGCCAAGCTTTCCGCACACCCTGGCCGGCCCAGGCCTCCGCTTAAGGCTACAAAGTTTCAATTATAGAAGATACATAAATCCCAACAGAAATGACTGCCGCCACCGAGCAAGCAGAAGGCTTGGCTCCGCTCCAGGCTACATAGTTTCAATTGCAGAAGGTAAATAAACCCCAGATACCAGGGCCTCCGCTTGGGTCACCAGGGGGCATGGCCGGCCTGCAAACCACCACAGGCCCCTCACCCAGGGTGCCCCACACCCCAAGGGAACCCCCACCCTGATCCGGGACACCCTTCAGGGCAAACCAGCTGGCCCCCACCCGTGCACCAGGCCTCTATCCTATCTAATAAAAGAGTAATATGCAGATTGACCATCACTCCAACACACAAGATGGCTGCCCCCATGTGGTCAAAGATCCTGCCCCCATGTGGACACAAGATAGCCACCACAAGATGGCCAGCAGGGGAGGGCAGTTGGGAGGGACCAGGCCTGCAAGGGAGGGCAGTTGGGGGTGATCAAACCTGCTGGGGAGGGCAGTTAGGGGTGACCAAGCCGGCAGAGGAGGGAAGTTGGGGGCAACCAGGCCTGCAGGGAAAGGCAGTTGGGAGGGACCCAGGCCTGCAGGGGAGAGCAGTTGGGGGGGACAAGGCCTGCAGAGGAGGGCAGTTAGGGGTGACCAGGCCTGCAGGGGAGGGCAGTTAGGGGTGACCAGGCCTGCAGGGGAGGGCAGTTAGGGGAAAATAGGCTGGCAGGGGAGCAGTTAGGCATCAATTAGGCTGGCAGGGGAGTGGTTAGGGGGTGATCAGGCTGGTAGGCAGAAGCAGTTAGGGGCAATCAGGAAGGCAGGCAGGCGAGCAGTTGGGAGCTAGCAGTCCTGGATTGTGAGAGGGATGTCTGACTGCCCGTTTAAGCCCGATCCCACCAGCTTAAATGGGCAGTCAGACATCCCTCGAGGGGTCCCAGATTGGAGAGGGTGCAGGCAGGGCTGAGGGACACACACCCCTGTGCATGAATTTCATGCACCGGGCCTCTAGTACCATATAAATTGGTTCATACAGTAAGGGACTTGTAGAGTGTGGTTTCACCACAATGCCTTTTAGATTCACCCATATTTTTGAGTGTATCTGTAGTTCTTTCCTTTTTATTGCTGTACATCATTTTATTGTAGGAATGGACCACAGTTTGTTTACCCATTCATCCACTGTGGGACATTTGGGTTGTTTTCAGTTTTTGTTGATAGTTAATAAAGCTGCTGTAAGCATCCTTGTACAAGTTTTTATGCAAACATACATTTTCAAATCTCTAGAATAAATATCAGTAGTGGAATTGCTTAGTCATATGGTAAGAATGAGTTTAACTTTGTAAAGAAGTGACATTATTCCGGAGTGGCTAAGCCATTTCACCTTGCTGGGAAGTATGAGAGTTAGAGTTGTTTTACATTCTCACAAGCACTTTGTATTGTCAGTTTTAAAAAATTTAGCACGCTGGCTGGTGTGGCTCAGTTGGATGGTTGCAGATTTGATCCCCCGTAGGGACTGTGCAGGAGGCAGCCAATTGATGTTCTGCTCTGACATCACATTGAAATTTATCTTTCTCTCTCAAAATTAATAGAAATGTTTTTTTAAAAATCAGCTATTTTAATATATGTAATAGTGGTATACCATTATCGTTTTACTTTGCATTTCCCTAATGACTAATGATGTTGAACATCTTTTCTTGTGCTTCTTTGAGATCTATATATTTTCTTTGAAGTGTCTGTTTAATTATTTTGCCCATTTCTTTTTCAGTTTTAATGAGCTTTTTGGGGAAATAATTTTACATTAACAGAAAAATGTTCAAAGATAGAACGGAGTCCCTGTACACCTCTTCCCTAGTTTCTCTGAATGTTAACATCTTATATAATTGTGGTAAATTTGTTAAAACTAAGAGATGAACTTTTGTATAACACTGTTAACTAAATTCCAGACTTTTTTAGATTTTAGTTTTTCTGCTAATATAATTTTTTTCCTGTTCCATAATAAAATCCAGAATACCTAGAGTTAAAATTTTCTTCCCTCATTGTATAAATCTCTTGGGTATCTTCATCTTCTTGGAGATGCTGTACCCAGAGCCATTCTGCTGCAACATGGCCTGCCTGATTTCTAGAACTCTTCCATAGTTGCTGTCTTGAGATCTCCCTTTACCTTCATCCTGGGGACCCCCTCCCCCACCCTCTTGGGTTGAATTTCTTGTGTTCTGGATCCTATGGCTTTCTCTTTCATGCCTTTGTTTTCCTTAGCTTACCCTCTCTTTTCAGTAAAACACATCTTTTTGGAGCTTCCAGAGAAAGGGAAGATGAAAAGTGATTTTTGTATAGGTAACTATTCTACCCTCATATTCAATTAATCTTCCTGGGTGTGATTGTTAATGTTCATATCAACTTGGCTAGGGTAGAGTATCTAGTTTTTTTGCTTATTTTTTTGTTTATCCTCAAGAAATAATGTATTTTTAGCATAATATCTCTTTATTGTTTAAAGTATTACATACTAGTATGTCTCCTTTTTCCCTGATTGAACCGTGCCCCCCCCCCCCCACTCTTTCACCTCAGGACAAGCCCCCACCACCCCAGTGTCTGTGTCCATTGGTTATGCTAATATGCATGCATGCAAGTTCTTTGGTTGATCTCTTACCTGCCCGCCCTCCTGCCCTCTCTCTGAGGTTGGATGGTCTGTTCAGTGTTTCTTAGTCTCTGGATCTCTTTTTGTTCTTCAGTTTTTGTTGTTCATTATATCCCATATATGAGTGAGATCATGTGATATTTCTCATTCTCCAACTGGCTTATTTCGCTTAGCATAATGCTTTTCAGGTCCATCCATGCTGCTGCAAATGGTAGAAATTCCTTCTTTTTACAGCAGCGTGGTATTCCATTGTGTAGATGTACCCCAGTTTTCTAATCCACTCATCTGCTGATGGGCACTTAGGCTGTTTCCAAATCTTAGCTATTGTAAATTGTGCTGCTATGAACATAGGGGTGCATGTATCCTTTCTGATTGGTGTTTCTAGTTTCTTGGGATATATTCCTAGAAGTGGGATCACTGGGTCAATTGGGAGCTACATTTTTAATTTTTTGAGGAAACTCCATACTGTTTTCACAGTGGCTGCGCCAGTCTGCATTCCCACCAGCAGTGAAGGAGAGTTCCTTTTTCTCCACATCCTCTCCAGCACTTGTTTGTTGATTTGTTGATGACAGCTATTCTGACAGGTGTGAGATGGTACCTCATTGTCATTTTGATTTGCATCTCCGGATAATTAGTGACTTTGAGCATGTTTTTATATGTCTCTTGGCCTTCTGTATGTCCTCTTTAGAAAAGTGTCTATTGAGGTCCACTGCCCATTTTTTGATTGGATTGTTTATCTTCCTTTTGTTAAGTTGTATGAGTTCTCTGTAAATGTTGGAGATTAAACCCTTATTGGAGACAACATTGGCAAATACGTTCTCCCAGGCAGTGGGCTTTCTTCTTGTTTTATTGATGGTTTCTTTTGCTGTGCAGAAGCTTTTTAATTTGATGTAGTCCCATTTGTTTATTTTCTCCTTAGTTTCCATTGCCCTAGGGGCAGTATCAGTAAAGATATTGCTATGACATATATCTGCTATTTTGCTGCCTATGAATTCTTCTAAGATTTTTATGGTTTCCCATCTTACATTTAAGTCCTTTATCCATTTTGAGTTTGTTTTTGTGTATGGTGTAAGTTGGTGGTCTAGTTTCATTTTTTTGCATTATCTGTCCAATTTTCCCAGCACCATTTATTGAAGAGACTATCTTGACTCCATTGTATGCTCTTGGCTCCTTTGTCAAATGTTAATTGAACATAATGGGTTGGGTCGACTTCTGGGTTCTCTCTTCTGTTCCATTAGTCTATATGTCCGTTCTTATGGCAGTATCAGGCAGTTTTGTAAACAGTGGCTTTGTAATACAGCTTTTTTTTTTTTAATTAAGGTATTATATGTGTACATATCTTACCATTGCCCCCCCCACCCCACTCCCATACATGACCTCACCCCCCAATGTTTTGCATCCGTTGGTTACTCTTATATGCATGCATATAAGTCCTTCAGTTGATCTCTTATTTCCCCCACCCCTCCCTAACCTTACCGCTGTAATTTGACAGTCTGTTTGATGCTTTACTGCCTCTGTATCTATCTTTTTGTTCATCAGTTTATAATGTTTTTCATTATCCCTAAATGAGTGAGATCATGTGGTATTTTTTCTTTCATTGACTGGCTTATTTCACTTAGCATAATGTTCTCTAATTCCATCCAGGTGTCTACAAATGGTAGTAATTCCTTCTTTTTTATGGCAGCATAGTATTCCATTGTGTAGATGTACCATAGTTTTCTGATCCAGTCATCTGCTGACGGGCACCTAGGCTGTTTCCAAATCTTAGCTATTGTAAATTGTGCTGCTATGAACATAGGGGTGCATATATCCTTTCTGATTGGTGTTTCTAGTTTCCTAGGATATATTCCTAGGAGTGGGATTACTGGGTCAAATGGGAGTTCCATTTTCAGTTTTTTGAGGAAACTCCATACTGTTCTCCACAGTGGCTGCACCAGTCTGCATTCCCACCAGCAGTGCACGAGGGTTCCTTTTTCTCCGCATCCTCGCCAACACTTGTTGTTTGTTGATTTGTTGATGATAGCCATTCTGACAGGTGTGAGATGGTATCGCATTGTCGTTTTGATTTGCATCTCTCGGATAATTAGTGATTTTGAGCATGTTTTCATGTGTCTCTTGTCCTTCCTTCTGTCTTCTTTGAAAAGATTCTATTTAGGTCCGTTGCCCATTTTTTTATTGGATCATTTATCTTTCATTTATTAAGTTGTATAAGCTGCCTGTAGATGTTGGAGATTAAACCTTTATCAGTGATACCATTTGCAAATACGTTCTCCCATACAGTGGGGTTTCTTGTTGTTTTGTTGATGGTTTCATTTGCTGTGCAAAAGCTTTTTATTTTGATGTAGTCCCATTTGTTTATTTTCTCTTTGGCTTCCGTTGCCCTAGGGGCAGTATCAGTGAAAAAGTTCTTTCGGCATATGTCTGAGATTTTGCTGTCTGTGGATTCCTCTAGTATTTTGATGGTTTCCCGTCTTATATTTAAGTCCTGTATCCATTTTGAGTTTATTTTTGTGTATGGTGTAAGTTGGTGATCTAGTTTCATTTTTTTGCATGTATCTGTCCAATTTTCCCAACACCATTTATTGAAGAGACTGTCTTGACTCCATTGTATGTTCATGCCTCCTTTGTCAAATATTAATTGCGCATAGTGGTTTGGGTCGATATCTGGATTCTCTATTCTATTCCATTGATCTATATGTCTGTTCTTGTGCCAGTACCAGGCTGTTTTGAGGACAGTGGCTTTGTAATACAGCTTGAAATCTGGTATTGAGATCCCTCCTACTTTATTCTTCTTTCTCAGGATTGCTGTGGCTATTCGGGGTCTTTTTTTATTCCAGATGAATTTTTGGAGAGTTCTTTCTAGGTCTGTGAAATATGCCGTTGGTATTTTAATGGGGAGTGCATTGACTCTATAGATTGCTTTGGGTAGTATGGACATTTTAATGATGTTGATTCTACCAATCCATGAACATGGTATGTTCTTCCATCTGTTTACATCTTCCTATATCTCTTTTTTCAGTGTCCTGTAGTTTTCCGCATATAGGTCTTTTACCTCCTTGGTTAGGTTTATTCCTAAGTATCTTAATTTTTTTGGTGCGATGGTAAATGGGATTGCTTTTTTAGTCTCTCTTTCTGTAAGTTCTCTATTGGTGTATAGAAATGCCATAGATTTCTTGGCGTTAATTTTGTATCCTGCTACATTGCTGAATTCATTTATTAAGTCTGTTAGTTTTTTGATGGAGTCTTTTGGTTTTTTTATGTACAATATCATGCCATCTGCAAATAAGGACAGCTTTACTTCTTCTTTTCCAATTTGGATGTCTTTTATTTCTTCTTCTTGTCTAATTGCAATGGCTAATACTTCCAGTACTATGTCAAACAGGAGTGGTGAGAGTGGGCATCCTTGTCTTGTTCCTGTTCTTAGGGGAAATGGTTTTAGTTTTTGCCCATTGAGTATGATGTTGGCTGTGGGTTTATCATATATAGCTTTTATTATGTTGAGTTATGATCCTTCTATTCCCACGTTGTTGAGAGTTTTTATCAAGAAAGGGTGTTGGATTTTGTCAAATGCTTTTTCTGCATCAATTGATATGACTATGTGATTTTTATCTCTCAATTTGTTTATGTGATGTATCACGTTTATTGATTTGCGAATATTGTACCATCCTTGCATTCCTGGGATAAATCCTACTTGGTCATGGTGTATGATCTTTCAGATGTACTGCTGGATCCGATTTGCTAGAATTTTGTTGAGGATTTTGGCATCTACGTTCATGAGGGATATTGCCCTGTAATTCTCTTTCATTGTGTTGTCTTTATCTGGTTTTGGTATTAGGGTGATGCTGGCTTCATAGAAGGAGCTTGGAAGTGTTCCTTCCTCTTGAATTTTTTTGGAATAGTCTGAGGAGGATAGGTTTTAGTTCTTCCTTGAATGTTTGGTAAAACTCTCCTGTGAAGCCGTCTGGCCCCGGGCTTTTGTTTGCCGGAAGCTCTTAGATGACTGCTTCAATTTCTTCCATAGTTACTGGCATATTGAGCTGTTTAGATTCTTCCTGATTGAGTTTTGGAAGGTTATATTTTTCTAGGAATATGTCCATTTCCTCTAGGTTGTCCAGTTTGTTGGAATAGAGTAGTTCGTAGTATTTTTTAACAATCCTTTGTATTTCGGCGTGATCTGTTGTTATTTCACCTCTTTAATTTCTGATTTTGTTTATTTGGGTCCTCTCTCTTTGCTTCTTGGTGAGCCTGGCTAGAGTTTCATCAAACTTGTTTATCCTTTCAAAGAACCAGCTCTTGGTTTTGTCGATCTTTTGTATTGTTTCTTTGGTCTCTATGTCGTTTTCTCTGCCCTGATCTTTATTATTTCCTTCCTTCTGCTTACACTGGGCTTTTCTTGTTGCTCTTTTTCTAACTCTTTGAGTTGTAGGGTTAGGTAATTTATTACCATTGTTTCTTGTTTTTTGCAATAGGCTTTTAGAGCTATGAACTTCCCTCTCAAGACTGCTTTCACTGTGTCCCATAGATTTTGGATTGTAGTGTTTTCATTGTCATTTGTTGTCATGATATTTTTTATTTCTTCCTTGATCTCTCTGGTAACCCAGTCATTGTTTAATAGCATGCTGTTTAGCCTCCATGTGTTTGATTTCTTTGGGTTGTTTTTATTGTAGTTTATTTCCAGTTTTATGCCACTGTGGTCTGAGAAGATGCTTGATATGATTTCTATCTTCTTGAATTTGAAGAGACTTTGCCTATGTCCCAACATATGGTCTGTCTTTGATAATGACCCATGTGCACTTGAGAAGAATGTATATTCTGTGGCTTTGGGGTGAAATGTTCTGAAGATGTCAATTAATTCCATCTGGTCTAGTGAGTCATTTAGGATTGATGTTTCTTTGCTGATTTTATGTTTAGAGGATTTGTCCAATGGTGATAGTGGGTTATTAAAGTCTCCTACTATGATTTTATTGCTGTCAATCTCTCCCTTGATATCCTCCAGGAGTTTTTTTTATGTATTTGGGTGCTTCTGTATTGGGTGCATATATGTTTACCAGAGTTATTTCTTCTTGTTGGATTGCTCCCTTTAGTATTATGAAATGGCCTTCCTTATCTCTTGTTATGTCCTTCACTTTGAGATCTAATTTGTCAGATATAAGTATTGCTACCCAAGCTTTTTTTTCAACTCCATTTGCCTGGAAAACCTTTTTCTATCCCTTCACCCTCAGTCTGTGTGCGTCTTTTTTTCTGAGGTGGGTTTCTTGTAGACAGCAGATATATGGGTCATGTTTTCTTATCCAATCCGTTACCCTATGTCTTTTGATTGGGGCATTTAATCCATTTACATTTAAAGTTATTATTGATAGATACTTATTTGTCGCCATTTTTATTCTTTACCCCTGTGATCCTTCTTCGCTTCCTATTTCTTTTCTTTTTTTTACAGCAGACCCTTTAGCATTTCTTGCATTGCTGGTTTGGTGGTAATAAATTCCCTTAGTCCTTTTTTGTCTGTGAAGCTCCTGATTTCACCTTCAATTTTGATTGATAGCCTTGCTGGGTACAGTATTCTTGGATTCAGACCCTTCCTTTGCATGACTTTGTATATTTCATTCCATTCCCTTCTGGCCTGATGAGTTTCTGTTGAGAAATCAGTTGCTAGTCTGATGGGGGTTCCTTTGTATGTAACTTTCTGTCTCTCTCTTGCCGCTTTTAAGATTCTTACTTTGTCGTTGGTGTTTGCCAATTTAATTATAATGTTCCTTGGCGTCTGTGTTTTGGGGTGCATTTTGCTTGGGACTCTATGAGCTTCTTGGATTTGTGTGGGTTTTCTCTTCCCTTTATCAGGGAAATTTTCTGTCATTATTTCTTCAAATAGGTTTTCTATTCCTTGCTCAGCTTCCTTTCCTTCTGGAACCCCTATTTTGCGGATGTTGTTTTGTTTCGTGTTGTCCCAAAGTTCCCTTAGGCTCTCCTCCTGCCTTTTAATTTTTTTTTCTAGAAGTTGCTCTACTTGGGTATTTTTCCCATCTTGTCTTCTAGCTCACTGATGCGGTCCTCTGCTTCTTCTAGTCTACTCTTGATGCTTTCTATTGAGTTCTTTACAGCAGCGATGTCATTTTTCATTTCTTCTTGTTTCTTCTTCATTTCCTCTTGGTTCTTGCTCATATTGTCGAATTTGTCTTCCAATCTTTTCAGCCACCTTATGACCATTTCTCTGAATTCTTTTTCTAGAAGGTTGCTTGCCTCCATTTCGTTTACTTCCTTTTCTGGTGATGCCTGCTTTTCTTTCATATGTGGGCTGTTTCTTTGTCTCCCCAGGGTCTCTCTTCTTTGGGTGTCTGGTTATGTAGTTCTCTCTCTCCTTATCCCAGGCGAAATCTGACCTTTCCATTGTGGAGTGTAGAGCTCCTTTGAATCCGCGTGTTTGCACCAATTGGGGAGCGGTGTTCTGGGGCTCGCAGCTGTTTTGTGGGTGCCGCAGTTGTTGATTCTCAGGCTTCCGATAAGCTCCACTCTTGGGCTCCGGCGCCCGGATCCCGCAGCGTCATGGTCACCACCTTTCAGACGTGACAGCCAGCAGGCAGAGCAGGAGCACCACGGGCCTGGCCACCTCGGCCTCCACCGACCACTCGGACAGAGCTGCGTTCAGGGTTGTGGGCGGCCTCGCCTGCCTCTTTGTCCTGTAATACAGCTTGATATCTGGTATTGTGATCCCTCCAACTTCGTTCTTCTTTCTCAGGATTGCTGTGGCTATTCGGGGTCTTTTTTTATTCCAGATAAATTTTTGGAGAGTTTGTTCTAGGCCTGTGAAATATTCCATTGGTATCTTAATGGGGATTGCATTGAATCTATAGATTACTTTGGGTAGTATGGACATTTTAATGATGTAGATTCTACCAATCCATGAACACGGTATATTCTTCCATTTGTTTATGTTTTCCTGTATCTCTTTTTTCAATGTCCTGTAATTTTCTGAGTATAGGTCTTTTACCTCCTTAGTTAAGTTTAGTCCTAGGTATCTTAATTTTTTTGTTGCAATGATAAAATACATTGTTTTTTACTTTCTCTTTCTGTGAGTTCATTATTGGTGTGTAAAAAAGCCATAGATTTCTGGGTGTTAATTTTGTATCCTGCCACATTGCTGAATTTATTTATTTTTATTTTTTTTTTACATTTTCAGTGTTTATTATCTTTGTTTTGAATATACATTTTAACTATAAGTTTGTGTAATTTAATTTTTTGTTTTCTTTTTGTTTTTTTTTCCAGTTCATGTTTGTTCTTCTTTTTTTTTTTATTGTCCAAAGTTTTACATATGTCTCCTTTTCCCCCAATTGATCCCCCTCCCCCCTCCGCCCAGCCATTCCCACCCTGGGCAAGCCCCTACCGCCCAAGTGTCTGTGTCCTGGTTATGCTAATATGCATGCATACAAGTCCTTTGGTTGCTCTCTGATCCCCTCTCCCCTACCATTTGTCTCTAGATAGATCTATTCTTGTTCACCAAATTATGTTGATCATTATATCCCACATATGAGTGAGATCATGTCATATTTATCTTTCTCCGACTGGCTTATTTCACTTAGCATAATGTTCTCCAGTTCCATCCATGTTGTTGAAAATGTTAGAAATTCCTTCTTTTATATAGTGATATAGTATTCCATTGTGTAGATGTACCAGTTTTTTAATCCCCTCATCTGCTGATGGGCACTTAGGCTGTTTCCAAATCTTAGCTATTGTAAATTGTGCTGCTATGAACATAGGGGTGCATATATCCTTTCTGATTGGTGTTTCTGGTTTCTTGGGATATAGTCCTAGGAGTGGGATTACTAGGTCAAATGGGAGTTCTATTTTTAACTTTTTGAGGAAACTCCATACTGTCTTCGACAGTAGTTGCACCAGTCTGCATTTACACCAGCAGTGCAGAAGGGTTCCTTTTCTCTACATCCTCACCAGCACTTATCGTTGGTTGATTTGTTGATGATAGCCATTCTGACAGGTGTGAGATGGTACCTTGTTGTTATGCGAATTCATTTATTAAGTCTAGGAGTTTTTTGATGGAGTCTTTGGAGTTTTCTATGTACAATATCATGTCATCTGTGAATAATGACAGTTTTACTTCATTTCCAATTTGGATGCCTTTTATTTCTTCTTCTTGTACTTCCAGTACTATGTCGAACTGGAGTGGTGAGAGTGCAGCTATTCCTGTTCTTACGGGAAATGGTTTTACTTTTTGCTCATTGAGTATGATGTTTGCTGTAGGTTTGTCATATATGCTCTTATCGTGTTGAGATATGTTCCCTCTAATTCCACTTTGGTGAGAGTTTTGCTACTGTTGAGAGTTGGTGAGAGTTTTGCTACTAATTTTGCTACTGTTAATGAATCGTAATGTAAATATCTGTGTGTTCCGATGGTCTCAGAACTCACACAGCAACATTGTCACCCTGTCTTGTTCCTGTTCTTATGGGAAATGGTTTTAGTTTTTGCTCATTGAGTATGATGTTTGCTGTAGGTTTGTCATATATGCTCTTATCGTGTTGAGATATGTTCCCTCTAATTCCACTTTGGTGAGAGTTTTTATCAAAAATGGGTGTTGGGCCCTAACCGGTTTGGCTCAGTGGATAGAGTGTCGGCCTGGAGACTGAAAGGTCCCAGGTTTTATTCCGGTCAAGGGCATGTACCTTGGTTGCGGGCACATCCCCAGTAGGAGGTGTGCATGAGGCAGCTGATCGATGTTTCTCTTTCATCGATGTTTCTAACTCTCTATCCCTCTCCCTTCCTCTCTGTAAAAAAATCAATAAAATATATTTAAAAAAATGGGTGTTGGATTTTGTCGAATGCTTTTCCTGCATTTGTTGATATGATTTTGTGATTTTTGTCTTTTAATTTGTTTATGTGATGTATCACGTTTATTGATTTGCAAATATTGTACCAGCCTTGCATCCCTGGAATAAATCCCACTTGATCATGATATATGATTTTTTTCAATATAGTGCTGGATACGATTTGCTAATATTTTGTTGAGGATTTTAGCATCTATGTTCAGAGGGATATTGGCCTGTAATTCTTTCTTTGTAGTATCTTTATCTGGTTTTGGAATTAGGATAATGCTAGTCTCATAAAAGGAGTTTGGAAGTGTTCCTTCCTCTTGGATTTTCTGAAATACTTTGAGGAGTAGAGGTGTTAGTTCCTCATTGAATGTTTGGTAAATGGCCCCTGTGAAGCCGTCTGGACCAGGGCTTTTGTTTGGTGGGAGTTTTTTGATTACTGCTTCTATTTCATCAGTTGTTATTGGCCTATTCAGGTTTTTGATTCTTCCTGATTCAGTTTGGAAGATTGTATTTTTCTATTTCATCCACATTGTCCAGCTTGTTGGCATATAGTTGTTCATAGTATTTTCTTACAATCCTTTGTATTTCTTTGGTGTCAGTGGTTACACCTCCACTTTTGCTTCTCATTTTATTTATTTGGGCCCTCTCTCTGTTTTTTGATGAGTCTGGCTAATGGTTTATCAATTTTTTTTATCCTTTCAAAGAACCAGCTCTTGGTTTCATTGATTTTTTAATATATTTTTTTAGTCTCTATGTTATTTATTTCTGCTCTAATCTTTATTATTTCCTTCTATTTACTCTGAGCTTTTCTTGTTGTTCTCTTTCTAGTTCTTTTAAGTTGTAGGGTTAAATAGTTTATTGCTGATTTTTCATGTTTTTTTGAGGTATGCCTGTAGTGCTATGAACTCCCCTCTCAGGACTACTTTTGCTGTGTCCCAGAGATTTTGGGTTGTTGTGTGTTCATTTTCATTTGTGTCCAGGAAGTTTTTGATTTCTTTCTTGATCTCATTGGTAACCCATTCATTGTTTAATAACATGCTATTTAGCCTCCATGTATTTGAATGTTTTTGGGTGTTTTTACTATAGTTGATTTCTAATTTCATTCCACTGTGATCTGAGAAGATGCTTGATATGATTTCAGTCTTCTTGAACTTGTAGAGACTTGTTTTGTGTCCTAACATGTGGTCTGTCTTTGTGAATGATTCATGTGTACTTGAGAAGAATATATATGTTCTATAAATGCCAATTAAATCCATCTGTTCCAGTGTGTCCTTTAGAGTCTCTGTTTCCTTGTTAAGTTTTTGTCTGGAAGATCTATCCAGTGAAGTCAGAGGGGTGTTAAAGTCCCCTACTGTGACTGTATTGTTGTCGATCTCTCCTTTAAAGTCCTCTAGAAGTATTTTTATATATTTAGGTGCTCCTATGTTGGGTGCATATATGTTTACCAGGATTATATCCTCTTGTTGGATCCATCACTATAGTATTATGTAGTGAGTGACCTTTGTTGTCTCTTGTGATAACCCTTCATTTTATTTATTATTTTTTCAAATTTTATTTTATTGTTTAAAGTATTATAAATAGTAGTACACATGTCTCCTTTGTCTTTTTTTCCCCATTGACCTTCCCCTGGCCTTCCCTACCCTCTGGCACATGCCCTCACCCCCCACCCCCAGCAGTGTCTTGTGTCCATTGGTTATGCTTATATGCATGCATACAAGTCCTTTGGTTGATCTCTTACCTCCCCTGCCCCAACCCTCCCAGTGTTCCCGCTGTGGTTTGACAGTCTGTTTGATGCTTCTCTGCCTCTGTATTTGTTTTTCCTCATCAGTTTATAATGTTCTTTCTTATCCATAAATGAGATCATGAGGTATTTTTCTTTCACTGACTGGCTTATTTCACTTAGCATAATGCTCTCCAGTTCCATCCATGCTGTTGCAAATGGTAAGAGTTCCTTCTTTTTTACAGCAGCATAGTTTTCCATTGTGTAGATGTACCACAGTTTTCTAATCCACTCATCTGATGATGGGCACTTAGGCTGTTTCCAAATCTTAGCTATTGTAAATTGTGCTGCTATGAACATAGGGGTGCATACATCCTTTCTGATTGGTGTTTCTGGTTTCTTGGGATATATTCCTAGGAGTGGGATTGCTGGGTCAAATGGCAATTCCATTTTTAATTTTTTGAGGAAACGCCATACTGTTTCATAGTGGCTGCACCAGTCTGCATTCCCACCAGCAGTGAAGGAGGGTTCATTTTTCTCCGCATCCTCTCCAGCACTTGTCGTTTGTTGATTTGTTGATGATAGCCATTCTGACAGGTGTGAGATGGTACCTCATTGTTGTTTTGATTTGCATCTCTCAGATGATTAGTGACTTTGAGCATGTTTTCATATGTCTCTTGGCTTTCTGAATGTCCTCTTTCAAAAAGTGTCTATTGAGGTCTGTTGCCCATTTTTTGATTGGATTTTTTATCTTCCTTTTGTTAAGTTGTATGAGTTCCCTGTAAATGTTGGAGATTAAACCCTTATTGGAGATAACATTGGCAAATATGTTCTCCCATGCAGTGGGCTTTCTTCTTGTTTTATTGATGATTTCTTTTGCTGTGCAGAAGCTTTTTAATTTGATGTAGTCCCATTTGTTTATTTTCTCCTTAGTTTCCATTGCCCTAGGAGCTGTATCGGTAAAGATATTGCTATGACAAATATCTGCTATTTTGCTGCCTATGGTTTCTTCTAAGATTTTTATGGTTTCCCTTCTTATGTTTAAGTCCTTTATCCATTTTCAGTTTATTTTTGTGTATGGTGTAAGTTGGTGGTCTAGTTTCATTTTTTTTTTTTTGCAAGTATCTGTCCAGTTATCCCAACACCATTTATTGAAGAGACTGTCTTGACTCCATTGTATGTTCATGCCTCCTTTATCAAATATTAATTGAGCATACTGGCTTGTGTCAATTTCTGGGTTCTCTGTTCTGTTCCACTGGTCTATATGTCTATTCTTGTGCCAGTACCAGGCAGTTTTGAGAACAGTGGTTTTGTAGTATAGCTTGATATCTGGTATTGTGATCCCTCCAACATTGTTCTTCTTTCTCAAGATTGCTGTGGCTATTCGGGGTCTTTTTTTATTCCAAATGAATTTTTGGAAAATTTGTTCTAGGTTTTTGAAGTATGCCATTGGTATTTTAATGGGGATTGCATTGAATTTATAGATTGCTTTGGGTAGTATGGACATTTCAATGATGTTGCTTCTACCAATCCATGAACATAGTATATTCTTCCATTTGTTCATGTCTTCTTCTATCTCTTTTTTTAGCGTCCTGAAATTCTCTGAGTACAGGGCCTTTGTCTCCTTGGTTAAGTTTATTACTAGGTATCTTAATTTTTTTGTTGCAATGGTAAGTGGGATTGCTTTTTAAATTTCTCTTTCTGTGAGTTCATTATTGGTGTATAGGAAAGCCGTAGATTTCTGGGTGTTAATTTTGTATCCTGCTACATTGCCGAATTCATTTATTAAGTCTAATAGTTTTTTGATGGAGTCTTTGGGGTTTTCTATGCACAATATTATGTCATCTGCAAATAAGGAGAGTTTTACTTCTTCTTTTCCAATTTGGATGCCTTTTATTTCTTCTTGTTGTCTGATCGCAATGGCTAGTACTTCCAGTACTATGTCGAACAGGAGTGGTGATAGTGGTCATTCCTGTCTTGTTCCTGTTCTGGGGGAAATGGTTTTAGTTTTTGCCCATTGAGTATAATGTTAGCTTTGGGTTTGTCATATAAGGCTTTTATTATGTTGAGGTATGATCCTTCCATTCCCACCTTGCTGAGAGTTTTTATCAAGAAAGGGTGTTGGATTTTGTCAAATACCTTTTCTGCATCAATGGATATGATTATATGGTTTTTATCTGTCAGTTGTTTACGTGGTTTATCACTTTTATTGCTTTGTGGATATTGTACCATCCTTGCATCACTGACATAAATCCTACTTGGTCATGGTGTATGATCTTTCTAATGTAATGCTGGATTCTATTTGCTAGAATTTTGTTGAGGATTTTAGTGTCTATGTTCATTAGGGATACTGGCCTGTAATTCTCTTTTTTTGTGGTGTCTTTATCTGGTTTTGGGATTAGGGTAATGCTGGCTTCGTAGAAAGAGCTTGGAAGTGTTTCTTCCTCTTGAATTTTTTTGAATAGTCTGAGAAAGATAGGTTTTATTTCTTCTTTGAATGTTTGATAGAACTCCCCTGTGAGGCCATCTGTTCCAGGGCTTTTGTTTGTTGGAAATTTTTATTTTTGTTATTTTCATTTTTTTAATTTAATAAATCTTTATTGTTCAGATTATTACAATTGTTCCTTTTTTCCCCCATAGCTCCCCTCCACCTGGTTCCCACCCCACCCTCTGCCCTTACCCGCCCCCCGCCCTGCACTGTCCTCATCCATAGGTGTATGATTTTTGTCCAGTCTCTTCCTGCACCCTCCACACCCCTTCCCCCCCGAGAATTGTCAGTCCACTCCCTTTCTATGCCCCTGATTCTATTATGTTCACCACTTTATTCTGTTCATCAGATTTTTTATTCACTTGATTTTTAGATTCACTTGTTGGTAGATATGTATTCATTGTTCATACTTTTTATCTTTACCTTTTTCTTCTTCTTCCTCTTCTTTTTTTTTTTAATATTTTATTGATTTTTTTACAGAGAGGAAGGAAGAGGGATAGAGAGTTAGAAACATCGATGAGAGAGAAACATCGATCAGCCGCCTCCTGCACGCCCCCCACTGGGGATGTGCCCGCAACCAAGGCACATGCCCTTGACTGGAATCGAACCTGGGACCCTTGAGTCCGCAGGCTGACGCTCTATCCACTGAGCCAAACCGGTTTTGGCTTTCTTCCTCTTCTTAAAGAATACCTTTCAGCATTTCATATAATACTGGTTTGATGGTGTTGAACTGCCTTAGTTTTTTCTTATCTGTGAAGCTCTTTATCTGCCCTTCAATTCTGAATGATAGATTTGCGGGGTAGAGTAATCTTGGTTGTCGGTTCTTGCTATTCATCACTTTGAATATTTCTTGCCACTCCCGTCTGGCCTGCATAGTTTCTGTTCAGAAATCAGCTGACAATCGGGTGCTCCCTTATAGGTAACTGTTTTTCTCTTGCTGCTTTTAATATTCTCTCTTTGTCTTTTGCTCTTGGCATTTTAATTATGATGTGTCTTGGTGTGGTCCTCTTTGGATTCCTTTTGTTTGGGGTTCTCTGCGCTTCCTGGACTTGTAAGTCCATTTCTTTTCTTTTTTTAAAATATATTTTATTGATTTTTTACAGAGAGGAAGAGAGAGGGATAGAGAGTTAGAAACATTGATGAGAGAGAGACATTGATCAGCTGCCTCCTGTATGCCCCCTACTGGGGATGTGCCTGCAACCCAGGTACATGCCCTTGACCGGAATCGAACCTGGGACCCTTCAGTCCGCAGGCTGATGCTCTATCCACTGAGCCAAACTGGTTAGGGCTGTAAGTCGATTTCTTTCACCAGGTGGGGGAAGTTTTCTGTCATTATTTCTTCAAATAGGTTTTCAGTATCTTGCTCTCTCTCTTCTTCTGGCACCCCCATATTTCGGATGTTGGTACGCTTAAAGTTGTCCCAGAGGCTCCTTACACTATCTTCATATTTTTGGATTATTTTTTTTTTTTTTTTGCTTTTCCAGTTGGGTGTTTTATGCTTCTTTGTATTTCAAATCTTTGACTTGATTCTTGCGATCCTCTAGCCTGCTGTTGGATCTCTGTATATTATTTTTTATTTCAGTCAGTTTATGCTTAATTTCTAGTTGGTCCTTTTTCATATCCTCAAGGGTCTCGCTAAATTTATCAGCCTTTTCTAGAAAATTCTTGAAAAACCTTATAACTGTGGTTTTGAACTCTATATCCGGTCATTCGCTTTCCTTCATTTCTTTCATTTGTGATCTGTTTCTTTGTCTCTGCATTTTGGTTGTTTCCCTGAGTTGATAGAGTGGCTTTGTGTGCTAGGTGTCCTATAGGGCCCAGTGGCTCAGCCTCCCCAGTAACCAGAGGTGGACACTCTTGGTGCACCCCTTTGTGGGCTGTGTGCACAGTCTTGTTGTAGTTAAGCCTTGATTGTTGTTGGTATCACTGGGAGGAATTGACCTCCAGGCCAATTGGCTGTGAGGATCAGCTGTGTCTATGATGGGAGAACTTCTGTGCTGGAGACACCCTTATGAGACAAGACTTGCAAAAGCCTCTGTGTTCAGCTTGGATGGGGCGGAGTCTCAGGGTGGAGCAGACAGCATTGGTTTCCTGTCAGCCCTGCCCTATGAGGCCCCTGGGTCTCAGTGTCCCTTGGTAATTGCTGCAAGCACCTCTGAGAGAAAGCCGCTCTCAAGTTCTGCCCATTGCCAGACAGTCTAGTTTCTCCCCGAATGAGTCTGGGTCCCCAGAGTCTCGCCAGGAACTGGAGTTCATTGCAGTTGGGAGCTTTTGTCTCCCTCCCGCTTGAGAAAGCCAGCTGCGTACTAAGTTGCCTGCCCTCTCCGCGCGCGTCTCGGTACCTCTGCCTCCTGCAGCTCCTCTGAGTCTCAGTGTGCTTTTCTCTTTCCTTCTAGTTGTAGAATTTCCACTCAGCCAGCCTTCCTGTGGTTCTGGATGATGTCCGTTTTGTCTTTTAGTTGTAGTTTTGAAATTGTTGTGCGAGGCAGCAGTTTAGGTGTTTACTTATGCCGCCATCTTGGTTTCTCCCTTGTTGGAAATTTTTAAATTACTGCTTCAATTCTTCCATAGTTATCAGCCTATTCAGATTTTTTGATTCCTTCTGGTTGAGTTTTGGAAGGGTATTTTTCTAGGAATATGTTCATTTCTTCTAGGTTGACCAGTTTGTTGGAATAGAGTTGCTCATAGTATTTTTTAATGATTTTTGTATTTCTGTGGGGTGTGTTGTTATTTCACCTCTTTCATTTTCCTTTTTTTTTTCTGGGAAATTATTATTTTTTTATTGTCTAAAATTTTACATATGTCTCCTTTTTCCCCAATTGAATGCCCCCCAGCCATTCCCACCCCAGGCAAGCCCCCACCGCCTCAGTGTCTGTGTCCATTGGTTATGCTAATATGCATGCATACAAGTCCTTTGGTTGCTCTCTAACTCCCTTTCCCCTACCATTTGTCTCTGTATCTATTCTTGTTCATCAAATTATGTTGATCATTATATCCCACATACGAGTGAGATCATGTCATATTTATCTTTCTCCGACTGGCTTATTTCGCTTAGCATAATGTTCTCCAGTTCCATCCATGTTGTTGCAAATGTTAAAAGTTCCTTCTTTTTTATAGCGGCATAGTATTCCATTGTGGGATGTACCACAGTTTTTTAATCCACTCATCTGCTGATGGGCACTTAGGCTGTTTCCAAATCTTAGCTATTGTAAATTGTGCTGCTATGAACATAGGGGTGCATATATCCTTTCTGATTGGTGTTTCTGGTTTCTTGGGATATATTCCTAGGAGTGGGATTACAGGGTCAAATAGGAGTTCCATTTTTAACTTTTTTGAGGAAATGCCATACTGTCTTCCATAGTCGTTGCATTAGTCTGCATTTTCACCAGCAGTGCAGGAGGGTTCCTTTTCTCCACATCCTCGCCAGCACTTGTCATTTGTTGATTTGTTGATGATAGCCATTCTGACAGGTGTGAGATGGTATCTCGTTGTTTTGATTTGCATCTCTCGGATGATTAGTAACTTTGAGAATGTTTTCATTTGTCACTCGGCCTTCTCTATGTCGTCTTTCAAAAAGTGTCTATTTACATCCCTTGACCATTTTTTTGCTTTGATCGTTTATCTTCCTTTTGTTAAGTTGTATGAGTTCTCTGTAAATTTTGGAGATTAAGCCCTTATCGGAAATATCATTGGCAAATATGTTCTCCCAAGCAGTGGGCTTTCTTGTTGTTTTGTTGATGGTTTCTTTTGCTGTGCAAAAGCTTTTTATTTTGATGTAGTCCCATTTGTTTATTTTCTCCTTAGTCTCCATTGCCCTAGGAGTGGTGTCTATAAAGATATTGCTGCAACATATGTCTGCTATTTTGCTGCCTATTGAGTCTTGTAGGATTTTTATGGTTTCCCGTCTTACATTCAAATCCTTTAGTCATTTTGAGTTTGTGTATGGTGTAAGTTGGTGATCTAGTTTCATTTTTTTTTGCATGTATCTGTCCAAATTTCCCAGCACCATTTATTGAAGAGACTGTCTTGACTCCATTGTTTGCTCTTGCCTCCTTTGTTAAATATTAATTGAGCATACTGGCTTGTGTCGATATCTGGGTTCTCTGTTCTGTTCCATTGGTCTATATGTCTGTTCTTGTGCCAGTACCAGGCAGTTTTGAGAACTGTGGCTTGGTACTATAGCTTGATATCTGGTATTGTGCTCCCCCCAACTTTGTTCTTCTTTCTCAGGATTGCTGTGGCTATTCAGGGCCTTTTTTTTATTCCCAATGAATTTTTGGAGTTTTTTCTAGATCTTTGAAATATGCTGTTGGTATTTTAATGGGGATTGCATTGAATTTATAGATTTCTTTGGGTAGTATGGACATTTTAATGATGTTGCTTCTACCAATCCATGAATATGGTATGTTCTTCCATTTGTTCATGTCTTCCTCTATCTCTTTTTTCAATGTCCTGATGTTTTCCAAGTACAGGTCTTTTACGTCCTTAGTTAAATTTATTCCTAGTTATCTTAATTTTTTTGGTGCATTGGTAAATGGGATTTTTTTTTTCCGTTTCTCTTTCTGTGAGTTCATTATTGGTGTATAAAAAGGCCATAGATTTCTGGGTGTTAATTTTGTATCCTGCTACATTGCCAAATTCATTTATTAAGCCTAGTAGTTTTTGATGGAGTCTTTGGGATTGTCTGTGTACAATATCATGTCATCTGCGAAAAAGGAGAGTTTTACTTCTTCTTTTCCAATTTGGATACTGTTTATTTCTTCTTCTTGTCTGATTACAATGGCTAGTACTTCCAGTACTATGTCGAGCAGGCGTGGTGATAGTTGGCATCCTTGTCTTGTTCCTGTTCTTAGGGGAAATGAGTTTAGTTTTTGCCCATTGAGTATGATGTTGGCTGTAGGTTTGTCATATAAGGCTTTTATTATCTTGAGGTATGATCCCTCTATACCCACTTTGCTGAATGTTTTTATCAAGAAAGGGTATTGGATTTTGTCAAATGCTTTTTCTGCATCGATGATATGATTATGTGATTTTTGTCTCTCAGTTTATTTATGTGATGTATCACATTTATTGATTTGCGGATATTGTACCATCCTTGCATCCCCAGAATAAATCCCACTTGGTCATGGTGTATGATCTTTCTAATGTAATGCTGAATCTGATTTGCTAGAATTTTGTTGAGGATTTTAGCATCTATGTTCATGAAGTATATTGGCCTGTAATTCTCTTTTTTTGTGGTGTCTTTATCTGGTTTTGGGATTAGGGTAATGCTGGCTTCATAGAAAGAGCTTGGAAGTGTTTCTTCCTCTTGAATTTTTTTGAATAGTCTGAGGAGGATAGGTTTTAGTTCTTATTTGAATGCTTGATAGAACTCCCCTGTAAAGCCATCTGGACCAGGGCTTTTGTTTGCTGGTGGATTTTTTATCGCTGCTTCAATTTCTTATGTAGTTGTTGGCCTATTCAGGTTTTTTGATTCTTCTTGGTTGAGTTTTGGGAGCTTTTGTTTTTCTAAGAATGTGTCCATTTCATCTAGGTTGTCCATTTTGTTGGAATATAGTTGTTCATAGTATTTTTTTCATAATAATTTGTATTTCTGTGGGATTGGTTGTTACTTCACCTCTTTCATTTCTGATTTTGTTATTTGGGTCCTCTCTCTTTGCTTCTTGGTGAGCCTGGCTAGAGTTTCATCAAACTTGTTTATCCTTTCAAAGAACCAGCTCTTGGTTTTGTTGATCTTTTGTATTGTTTCTTTGGTCTCTATGTCGTTTTCTCTGCCCTGATCTTTATTATTTCCTTCCTTCTGCTTACACTGGGCTTTTCTTGTTGCTCTTTTTCTAACTATTTGAGTTGTAGGGTTAGGTAATTTATTACCATTGTTTCTTGTTTTTTGCAATAGGCTTTTAGAGCTATGAACTTCCCTCTCAAGACTGCTTTCGCTGTGTCCCATAGATTTTGGATTGTTGTGTTTTCATTGTCGTTTGTTGCTATGATGTTTTTTATTTCTTCTTTGATCTCTCTGGTAACACAGACATTGTTTAATAGCATGCTCTTTAGTCTCCATGTGTTTGATTTTTTTGGATTGTTTTTATTGTAGTTGATTTCCAGTTTTATGCCACTGTGATCTGAGAAGATGCTTGATATGATTTCTATCTTCTTGAATTTGAAGAGACTTTGCCTGTGACCCAATATATGGTCTAGCTTGGATAATGACCCATGTGCACGTGAGAAGAATGTATATTCTATGGCTTTGGGGTGAAATGTTCTGAAGATGTCAATTAATTCCATCTGGTCTAGTGAGTCATTTAGGATTGATGTTTCTTTGCTGATTATTTGTTTAGAGGATTTGTCCAATGGTGATAGTGGGTTATTAAAGTCTCCTACTATGATTGTATTGCTGTCAATCTCTCCCTTGATATCTTCCATGAGTTTTTTTTTTTTTATATATATTTGGGTACTCCTGTATTGGATGCATATATGTTTACCAGAGTTATATCTTCTTGTTGAATTGCTCCCTTTAGTATTATGAAGTGGCCTTCCTTATCTCATTATGGCCTTCACTTTGAGGTCTAATTTGTCAGATATAAGTATTGCTACCCCAGCTTTTTTTTTTTTTAATTTCCATTCGCCTGAAAAACCTTTTTCCATACCCTCACCATCAGTCTGTGTGAGTCCTTTGTTCTGAGGTGGGTTTCCTGTAGACAGCAGATATATGGGTCATGTTTTCTTATTCACTCAGCTACCCTATGTCTTTTGTTTGGGGCATTTAATCCATTTACATTCAAAGTTATTATTGAAAGGTACTTGTTTGTTGCCATTTTTATTCTTTTTTTAAATTAATTTCTTTATTGATTAAGGTATCACGTATTTGTCCTCATTCCCCCATTCCCATCCCAAACCCCTCCCCACACATGCCCCCACCCCCCTGTTGTCTGTGATGACTGGTTAGGCTTAAATGCATGCATACAAGTCCTTTGGTTGATCTCTCCCCCTTACCCCCAGCCTCCCCTGCCTTTCCTCTGAGGTTTGACAGCCTGATTGATTCTTCCCTGTCTCCAGGTCTGTTTTTGTTCATCAGTTTATGTTGTTCATTATTTCCCCTAGATGAATGAGATCATGTGATACTAGAAATACACTTATAAGAACCAAAAGCCATTTTTATTCTTTATGCCTGTGTTCCTTCTTCCCTTCATATTTCTTCTTTTTACAGCAGACCCTTTAGCATTTCTTGCATTGCTGGTTTGGTGGTAATAAACTCCCTCTGTCCTTTTTTGTCTGTGAAGCTCCTGATTTCACCTCCAATTTTGATTGATAGCTTTGTTGGGTACAGTATTCTTGGATTCAGACCCTTCCTTTGCATGATTTTGTATATTTCATTCCATTCCCTTCTGGCCTGATGTGTTTCTGTTGAGAAATCAGTTGCTAGTCTGATGGGGGATCCTTTGTAGGTAACTTTCTGTCTCTCTCTGGCAGTCTTTAAAATTCTTACTTTGTTGTTGGTGTTTGCCAATTTAATTATAATGTGTCTTGGTATCGGTCTTTTGGGTTCATCTTGTTTGGGACTCTGTGAGTTTCTTGGATTTGTGTGAGGTTTCTTTCCCCTATATCAGGGAACTTTTCTGTCATTATTTCTTCAAATAGATTTTCTAATCCTTGCTCAGTTTCCTCTCCTTCTGGTACACCTATTATGCGGATGTTGTTTCATTTCGTGTTGTCCCAAAGTTCCCTTAGGCTTTCCTCCTGGTTTTTAATTTTTTCTCCAGTTGCTGTTCAGTTTGGACTTTTTTCTCTACCTTATCTTCTAACTCACTAATTCAGTCCTCTGCTGCTTCTAGTCTACTGTTGAAACCTTCCATGGTGTTTTTTATTGTAGCTATATCATTTTTGATTTCTTCCTGATTTTTGCATAGGTTGTTGATTTTTCTCTTCCATCTGGTGTAAGAACTGTATGGCCATTACTCAGAATTCTTTTTCTGTCATGTTGCATGCCTCCATTTTACTTATTTCCTTTCTTGGCGATTCCTCTTTTCTTCCCTCTTGGGATTATTTCGTTGTCTCCCCACTCTAACTATCCCAGAAGGTTCAAACACCAAGTTGCAGAGGCCTGGGCCATGTGCAGTGGGAGCTTCGCACCACCCAAGTGTCACTGAAGAGCTCCGACACCAAGATGTGTGGCTGCCGTGGGTTGGTGGGAGCCATGCCTGCCCAGGATCAGAGTCACCAGTGCTCAGTGCAGCCTCATGCATGCACCTAGAATCAGGAACCCTGCCTGTGCCATGCTGATAAAGAGACCCTGCTGGTGTGTGCCAAAAATCAGAGTCCCCTAATGCATGCCAGGAGTCAGAGTCCCCCTCTGTCCGCACTGAGAATCGAGTATCAGAATCTCTGTTGCTTGGTGCAGCCTTGCACTGAGAATCAGGGTCCCTATGTGTGCATGTGCCGAGAGTTGGAGTCACTGGCTCTTAGTGTGTGTGTACTAGGAATCAGGGATCCCAGGCGTGTGTGATGAGAAACAGAGTCAAGTCTCTGGTGCTTAGTGCTGCCTCACACAGAAATTAGGGTCCCTGGTCTGCTTGGGGGGCCGTGTTGCACAGCCACCCTGTGTTGGCAGGAGGTCCACTCCTGCGCTGCGAAAAACAGACTTCCATGTGCGCTTGCCTAGAATCAAAGTCAGGTGGCACTGCCGCCCTGTGTGGGCATGGGGTCTGGTCTCGTGCTTGCACTCTGTGGAAAGCAGATTCCCAGTGTCTGCGTGCCCAGGCTCAAATTCGGGCAGCGGAGCCGGAGCCACCCTGTGTGGGTGTGGGGTCTGGTTTTGCCGGAAGCAGATTCCTAGTGTTCGCGCACCCAGGCTCAAATTCAGGCATCGGAGCCGGAGCCACCCGGTGTGGGCATGGGGTCTGGTCTCTTTGGGAAATAGATACCCAGTGTCTGCACGCCCAGGCTCAAATTCGGCAGTGGAGCCGGAGCTGCCCTGTGTGGACGTGGAGTCTGGTCGCGCACTTGCGCCGGGCGGGAAGCAGATTCCCAGTGTCGGCATGCCCAGGCTCAAATTTGGACAGCGGAGCCAGAGCCGCCCTGTTTGGGCAGGAGGCCTGCTTGCGCAGGGCAGGACCAGCAGTTCCTATGGCTCTGCAGCGAGCCTGTGGGGAGGAGGATGGGCTCTGTGACTCACAGAAATC
The DNA here is from genome assembly GCF_963455305.1 of Plecotus auritus. Classification (NCBI taxonomy): domain Eukaryota; kingdom Metazoa; phylum Chordata; class Mammalia; order Chiroptera; family Vespertilionidae; genus Plecotus; species Plecotus auritus. Next base: position 140,197,991 of record NC_137776.1, on the reverse strand, counting down.
TGCGGCCTGGATGTCTGGATTCTTGGTGTCTGTGGATCTGCAGCTGTGGTCGCAGGTCTTTGTCCCTAGTGGCTGTAGGTTCCCAGTTTGCATCTGGGACCAGATTGCGTGGTGGTAAGGCTAGGATCCTAGTCTCAAGCAGTTCTGTTTTTCAAGATGGCGTGGTCTCTGTGCCCACGCTGGCTGCCCCTGGAGTGTCCAAGGTGGCAGCAGGGTTTCGCCGTCTAAGACTGCTCATTTGGGCAGCTCCTTAGAAGACCTGCAGGATCTAACTGTCCCTAGCTCACACGCACACACACCACACATGTCCACACACTCCTCTGTTGCTCCCTCATTCTTTCACACACTCTCCCTCCCTACCTTCTTGCCAGTTGCCATCCTCAGAATCCCAACCTTCATTTTAAAGTCTATTTTGTTGGATATGAGTATTGCTACTGCAGGTTTTTTTCTTCTTTTCCATTTGCATGGAAACATTTTTTCCATCCCTCCACTCTCATCCTGTGTGTGTCTTTTGTGTTGAGGTGGGTCTCTTGTAGACAGCATATAGTAGGGTCATATTTTTGTATCCATTCAGCTACCTTATGCCTTTTGATTTGAGCATTTAGTCCAGTTACATTTAGGGTTATTATTGATAGGTACTTATTTATTGCCATTATATTTCTTAATGGCTCGGTTTCTCTCTGCTTCTTCTCATTACAGCAATCCCTTTAGCATTTCAAAAGTTAATACCATGTTTGTTTACAAGAATCGGCTCGCTTTAACGTAAAGATTTTACCCTGAACATCTTACTCATTAGGAATGTCTTTCTGCAGCCTTGGTCATTTTGCTTTCTCATGTCCCCCCCGCCCCCTCCACCCTTGGGACATTCATGAGATGGTGTAGGTATATTCATTGTTTAAAATATTCATTGCTTCTCTCTGTTGAGTCCACTCTTATGTGAGAAGTATTCTTTTCACTCCTTTGACATTGGACTTGTCTCTGTCATTTGCTTTGGCCAGTGGAATGTGAGTATTGTAAACAGCATTTAAGCTGAAGTTTTTTTATGGGCTCCCATTGCTTGGTTACACTATCACTTTTTTTTTCTTCTGCCATAAAAGTGACATGTTCTAGATAGGGACTGCTCTCGATCCCCATCCAGAGGTTTTGGGATTATTTGTTACCATAGCATAACAGTAAACGGTGGCTAATACACCAGGACACTGGGGAAAATCTCCTGAACAAGTTGAGCAGAACCTGCTATTGTCTTCCCAGGGCCAGAGAATTTTCTGTCCATTTTCATCTGCCATGAGAGTTCGTTTATTTAGGGTTCTGGAATATCTAAAAATGAGAAGCATCTAAGTTATTTCTTCTTAATTAATAGAAATACACAGGCCATATGCCCTAACCGGTTTGGCTCAGTGGATAGAGCGTCGGCCTGCGGACTGAAGGGTCCCAGGTTCGATTCCGGTCAAGGGCATGTACCTGGGTTGCGGGCACATCCCCAGTAGGGGGCGTGCAGGAGGCAGCTGATCGATGTCTCTCTCTCATCGATGTTTCTAACTCTCTATCCCTCTCTCTTCCTCTCTGTAAAAAATCAATAAAATATATTAAAAAAAAATTAAAAAAAAAAAAAAGAAATACACAGGCCATAAACCATTGGAATTACTGTACTACCACAATTGAGAACAAAATATTTTATTTTTCTCAATAAAACTATAGTTTACAATAGTATTTACTAAATAAATTATATAATTTCTCTTTTACAAGCAATAAACTAAATCACAAATATTTCAAAGACAACGTGTATGTACACGACATAAGGCCTTTTATAAATAGCTCTGCTTTTCTCATTTCACTAGTAAACAGTGAAAACATCTTTATAGAGGCTAGTTATCTATAAAGTATATGCAGACCTATTATGCTGATCTTTAGATAAAACCAATTTAAACATTTAATGACATGGGCTGTGATTATAATTTTGCAAAAAGAGCAGGATTTATACTTTATATACCATTTTGCACAGATGAGTTTTTAAAAATATATATAAGCAGATTACATGTGTTGCTTATGTATAATCACTGGATGCATGCAAAATGAAATAATGCAAGTATCAATAGGAAAATAGCACTTTCAAGTCCAAAAAAGTGATTGGCAATGGTATAGAAAGCAGCTTAAATATAGTTCATGCAGTTCTTCACAGTTCGGCAAGCAACAGCAAATGATAGAAGAGTGTGGTATTTTTCACATCACATCTGCTGATCAGCCCATGGACCAAGGCTCCCCTGACATCTCGCAGACTCCTAAGTCCAGTTGATTGTTACTCTGTGTCGTGGGGCTCAGCCAAGTTCCTTTGGGAAATCTGGAGTGGAGGAACTTCTCTCCTACCACTGTGTTCATGTCTCATCCATCTGCTTAGGTGGTCACCATTTGCACTTACTGGGGGGGAAAGAAAGAAAGCAGCTGTAAGACTTAGTTTTGGTGTTGATTGATAACTGCTCCTTATGAGTAGGAACACAGGTCCATTATTTCTCCCAGTGACTTGTGCCTGGGAAATGTGCGAGTCAAAGTCGGGGGTGCATGAGGCTGGGATTCTGCAATGATGAGCATAACAGATGCATCTCTGGTGGATCCGCAATATGTTATTGACACCAAGGTTTATCAAGTCTCTACTAAATCACAGCCCAGTGCTAAGAGACTCAGAAGGAAGCAGCACCACATAAGACAACGGTCGCCAACCTTTCGGACCTCACAGACCACCAGTGGTCCACGGACCACCAGTTGGCGACGGCTGGAAGACACACTCCTGCCCTCCAGGTGCACAGGGCTTGGAATGTGCTGTGGTATATCAGGTCTGAAGCCAATCAGAACAACTTGAACATTGTCTTGAACTCATGAATGCTGTGTTCATTTTCAAACACTGTTCCTGTGGCCAGGGAGTGAAGATATATCCAGTAAATACTTATCCTAATATGATAATCATTTAAAATCAGAGGCAGCTAATTTAACCAGTGACAGTTACACTAAGCTGCATATGGGGAAGCAGTCTCATGCTCAGTCTTTAGAGATAGACACAGTGGGCTAAATGTATTGATTTCCTAATTATTACAGCTATAGAACATTATGCTAGTTAACTTTCTTTGCACCTTATTTTGTTTTATCTGTAAAATGGCGGTAAAAAACAACAACCCCACTGTATAGAATAGATGTGAGGGATAAACTTTTCTATGGAGAGGTAGTGTGTATGGGTACACATATATACAAACATGAGTACACATAAATACAAAAATACAATATACAAAAATCATAATACATATCACTTAACACAGTGCCCGGCATATGCTAATGCTCCCAAAATAATAGTTAAGAAGGTTCGAGCTGGATCACGGAGATTGTGTGGCCTAACACCTTCATTTGGAGGCTGAAAAAACTTCAGTAAAAAGTTTGAAATGACTCCAAAAATTGTTAGAAAAGAAACTATGTCAAGTAAAGATGATTGTACTTATTTATTTATTTTTTAAATATATGTTTTTATTGATTTCAGAGAGAGGAGGGGAGAGGGAAAAGATAAAAACATCAATGATGAGAGAGGATCATTGATCGGCTGTCTCCTGCACCTCCTCTACTGGGGATAGAGCCCGCAACCGGGCATTTGCCTTGACCAGGAATTGAACCATGACTTCCTGGTTCATCGGTTGATCCTCAACCACTAAGCCACACCAGCTGGCCAAGAGGATTCTATTTAAAAACCAGTATTTTATTGTGGAATTTGAGCCTATTGTTAGTTGTAATTTTTCTTAACTTACCACTTTGTGTAATAATTTAGACTGTACCCTCTTATTAATGTTAGAGAGGTTTCCCTGCTTAGATGTACAATATGCTCAAACTGTTACTCAGAAATCGTCTTTCAGAAATAGCTTGAGTGGTTGGTGTTGTGAGCTAGAGCAGTGGGCAAATGGGAATTGCCTACATGCTCGGGACAGATGTTAAGGTGGACTTTACTTAGGCTCAATGTGATAACTTTGATGTGTGGTACATATCAATCGGTGATATAAAATGATAAGGTCTTACTAGTTAGATTTGAGCCCTGCTTTCTTAAAACCAAAAAAGAAAAGCAGTGAGTAGTTTTGCTCTACTGGCCCTATAGATGACAGCTGGAGTTCTGTGTCTGGTTTCTAATGCCAGATTCTGAGAGGGACATGTATCAATCTGAGTCATGTGTGAGAAAATCCACCCGTGAAGGGCTCCAAACTGAGGCCTGTATGGAAATGGCTGGAGACCTGGGCTTTTTGGTCTAGAAAATAGGAGTCATAGAGATGGGGCATGATAGTTGTCTGAATATGTGAAGGCTAGCCATGGGCAGAAAGGGTTAGGCACGAGGTTAGTCAGTCCCAGGACACCTGAAAGAGTGACATTGTCATCAATATTGGCACAGATGGCTGTGATCCTGGGGGCGGGGGGGGGGGGTTGGAATATCAGAATGTGTACAGTGAGTGGAGTGGTAAGGCTTCACCCCTCCCCGTCTCCCCCCATCAAGCATCCTCATATCCTCCCCCAGCACATGGGCCCAATGCGCCATCTGCTGTGACTCAATGGGTGAGGCTAAGTGAGTCCAAGGCCAGAACCGGGACAAATGTGTGGAAGCCAGTTTTGCTTCAACCTGGAAGTGCTCTCTAACCAGAGTAAAGAAATGAGTGGTCACTGGAGGGGAGGGGCAGTTGCTGTCACGGGGGGTGAGGCTGAGGCCACTGGCCGCTGGGTAGAGCTGAAGCAGAGAGGTGTGTGTCCTAAACACGGCACCCAGAAGGCACTCTATATGTGGTGGCCAGCAGAGCAGACTCGCCAGTCATGGCGGAGCTGTGTCAGATAATCACAAAGTTCCATTTCAACCACAAGATTCTATCAAATACTATTTGTAATTTTTAAATATTTTATATTTATTATTTTTATTTAAATATAGTTGGTATACAATATTAGTTTATTTCTCACTCCACACCTCTTTCAGTCTTTTCTCTGACACATATACCCCTCAGCCTACTGTTTAAAAATTCTATTTAGCCAATAGGATTCCCTAAACCTGGAATGTGATGTGAGGGAATCTCAGGGCAGAGCTGAAAGGAGGGACAACTTCACGACAGATTGGCCGAGATGCTCAGCACTAAACAGTCCACGAAGTCTCTCATTCTGAAACTCTTAACCTCAGGGGTGCTATTCTTTTTTTAACTACATCTACTTCAGGGTTCAGCCCATGGGCCCCCCAAAGCAGGATCTTTTCCTTTCTGGAGTCCAGGAGCCTCCTCATTTTGAAGTTGAAGTTCCTTCCCAAAGTACCCCCGAGTAGAGCATTTTTCTCCAGGCTTTTGTAGGCAGTAAGTCTGTTATCTATATCCTGTTCCTATAGCAAGCCTGCTTCCATCAGCAAGTCCTGAGTTCTGCTTCCCCCAGCCCTGCACTGTTTCCTTTCTGTTGTATGTTGTTCTTATTCTTTTGGCCGATGTTCCTTCTGTTGCTACGAGAGCACGACTCCTGCCTCAACATCACTTCAGTCCAAACGCAGCACCACCACACGGCCATGTGAAAGCGTCACGGTGCCTCCCCGTGGCTCTGCAGTCTGTCCTCCTCTGGGCCACTAGACTCCCTGCATTCGAAGTTCAGGGATTTCTGAGAAAGCAGCCACCACTGGGCTGTGGGAAGTCCTGAGTCATTTTTCTTTTATGTAAGGTTCTATGTTTCTGTTTGATTATATTCATAGATCTACCTCAGATTTGGGGATTACTTCCCAAGGCACAATCACTCGGGGACAGATTGGGGTGGGGATTTCTCTGTCCAATAGCAGGAGGAATCCAAAGCTCATCATTTTCTTGGGAGGTAAAACGACTACCTGTGCTAGTGTAGAAATCAGGACACGGTGTATGAATGGAGTTGATCTCACCGCCAAAGGATCTGATAGATGGAGGGAACTTAGAGAAGCTTGGGTCAAAATTTCCTACCTTTGCACTTAAAAAAATCAGACTCGGAATCAGATGAAATTACTCTTTTCCAGGGGCCAGGGACTGTGGGCCTTTAACTAACAATCCTTGAGGCAGGACGTGGGACTTGGAATGTCCTTGAAGGGCACACAGTTCAGATGAAGACGACCATGTTGTCCCCGATCTGGGAGAATGTTTGTTGAAGTCTGAGGTGCTAGCAGCACATGGAGTGCCAGGCCTCCTGCCAGCCTCCAAGTGCCCCAGCAGAGTGTTCCCTGCCGACCAGCAGAGAGACCCAGGAAAAGAGCTGGCACTCCTCTTGGACATTTCATGGGATAGACTTAGGATTACGGCCTCTCGTCTCAAAACCGTTAGTGCAGCCCCAGTATCTCAACATGATTCCCTGCCTGACTGACTTGTTTTCCAAAGACCCAAGGGAAGCCTGAGGGCATCAGTGATTTATATCAGCTCACGATTCTACAGCGGACTTCCCGGCTAATTGTAAACCCAAAGGGTTACCTTACTATCTCATACATCATATAGCCCTGGGCTGCAACCGAATCCACTCTGACCCCTGCTTCTGCTGCATTAGGAGAATGTTGTGGGGAGGAATATGGGCCTGGTTTCATTCAAACAGGAGCACTGGCTTCTCTCTCACGTACATAGAAGGAAAGCATGAGATGCCAGCAGCTCCCAGGCATGGTCTCGAGAGGAGGAACTAGATACAGTGGTGGGCAAACTTTTTGACTCGAGGGCCACAATGGGTTCTTAAACTGGACCGGAGGGCCGGAACAAAAGCATGGATGGAGTGTTTGTGTGAACTAATATAAATTCAAAGTAAAGGAGCGGAGGGGAGAGCAAGAGAACCCTCCGCTCTTTCGGCTCCGTGGGCCGGATAGAACAGCCGAACGGGCCGGATCCGGCCCGCGGGCCGTAGTTTGCCCATGGCTGATAGAAGCTTCTCCCTCTCAGTACTTTTTTTTTCTGAATAAATAACTAACCAGGCCCGACCCTGCTTAGCTTCCGAGATCAGACGAGATCAGGCGCGTTCAGGGTGGTATGGCCGTAGACCCTCTCAGTACTTTTAACCATTAGGGGTTGAATAGTGTCTCCCCAAATTGCATATGTTGAAATTCTAATCCCAAGTATCTCAGAATATGACATTGCTTGGAGATAGGGTCTTTATAGAGATAAGTTAAAGTAAGATAATTAGGGTGGTCCCTAATCCAGTATGACTGTGTCCTTATATGAAGAGGAAATTTGGACAGGAGACAGACACACCAGAGGGAAGACAATGTGAAAACACAGGGAGAAGATAGACATCTACATGCCAAGGAGAGAACCCGGAACAGATCCTTCCCTCACAGCCTCCCAAGGAACCGACCCTGCTTGGACTTCTGGCCTCCAGAACTGTGAGATGATAAACTTATATTGTTTAAGCCAGCCAGTTTGTGGGACTTTTGTTATGGCAGCCCTAAGAAACCAATACGGTAGCTATTACTGAAATTTAGAAAGTTTTTTAAAAAAGAAATAAGGCTCTACATATATTTGAATTTTATTATACTCAATCCCATCCCTATAGGGGGTTACTTAAAAAGGTAAAGGTACAGTCTCCTAGAAACTGAGCAGCTGTAAGGGACGACCTATCGAAGACTGAACGTGAAGAAAAGGCTTTTTCCAACTTGTATTTGTTGATACTTCGTTAAAGTTGCTGCCTAAGCAGTAGAAAAGAGCAGTTCCTATGCTGAATCCCCAAACTGCCAGCGAGCCCTTTCAAAGAGGCTCAGGTGGACTGGGCCTGCATGGATGGAGAAAGGCACCCTTCCACCCTAGGGGAGATAAGCACCTTTAGTTTTGTGCCTGACTGTAACAGCAGCCTCCAGTCCAACTTGAAAGGAGGAAGATGCTGGGCTGTCAGAGGGAGCTGCCTCTCCATGCGAAGGACATGCCCCTGGCTACGATAAAAGGCGTGGAGTAGAAACAGTCCATTGAGTGACACACTCACTCTTAATTAAGCTTCCCTTCAAGGACTTCAATCACGTAGCCGCCTTGGTCAGAGGGGCCTTCCTACCAGTAGGTGGCAGTAGGCCTGCAGGAATCAGGAACACATTCGCAAGTCCAGTTCATAAGCTTGAGTGTGGTAGGAGCCTACTGTTCACCTGGGAATCAAGTGTCTTTTTTCTCTCTAATGTAAAGCAAAGCTATTGGCTGACCTTAGGAGGGGAGCCTGGGGGAGTGACAGCTCTGCCTTACATGTAGCACAGAGGAATGACAGGATGCTCAGAGCTGCATCTCAGCCCTGGGTGTGTGGGGAGCTTTTAAAATGCCAATGCCCTGGTTCACTTCAGGGGTTTTATTTCTACATACTATATGCACCCAACAGGTAACTGTACTTGCTAACACATTCATTTACCTGGCACCTTTTTGTGAGATTCCAAAATAATTTGGAAACATCTAACGAACCTTCCAGTGACTCAGCCAGGGAGATGAAACGTGAGTGGGGAATGGGGCCATGCATGGCAAAGACCAGTTCACAGGCCCCTGGGGAAGGCAGTACAGTTGGTTGAATAGTATCCCCTGAAAATTCGTGTCTACCCGGAACCCTGGAATGTGACCTTCTTTGGCAGTAAGGTCTTTGCAGATGTAATTATATCCACAAGCTATGATGAGGTCACATTGGGTTAGAGTGGGCTCTTAATCCAACAACTGGGGTCCTCATGAGTGTCGGGGAAGAAGGCCATGAAGATGGAGGCAGAGGTTAGTGCTGCGAGCCCAAGGCTGCCCAGGAACACGTGGAGCCACCAGCAGCTGGAGAAGCAAGGAGGGAGCCTCTCCGAGCCTTCAGAGGAATATGGCGCTGCCAACACCTTGACCTAGAACTTCTGGGCTGCAGAACTGTGAGACAACAGATTCCCACTGTTTAAGCTTCCAGGCTGAAGTTCTTTGTTATGGCAGCCCTGGCAAGGTAACAAGGCACAGACAAACCAAAGGCTAACCCCTCATCCCCACTCCGAGTCCTCATTCTGTTCATCACACTCAGGGAGGCCTTTTATTAAGTGCTCAGTGTTTTATGCATTCTCCCATCTAGCACATTTCCCAGTCCTCCACAGATCCAGGAGAGTGAAAGGGATGAATGATGACAGCCCTATTCACTAGGTCAGTGGTCGGCAAACTCATTAGTCAACAGAGCCAAATATCAACAGTACAACGATTGAAATTTCTTTTGAGAGCCGAAAACCGACTTCTGCACATGGGCCATGAAGTTTCAATCGCACTGTACGTGCACGCCCGCACGTGGTATTTTGTGGAAGAGCCACACTCAAGGGGCCAAAGAGCCACATGTGGTTCGCGAGCCACAGTTTGCCGACCACTGCACTATGTCATAGGTATGATTTAAACTTGCTTTTTCTAAAATTCACACTGGTTCCTAATCTGGTTCCTTCTGAGTTTGCTATTTGTTTCTTGCAGGCTCAGGGTCTGGTAAACCCCAAGTTCATACCATTAGAGACTGTTATTCTTCAAACACTCTTTTCCAAGAGTTTGAAAGGCTCAGGAGACTAGCAAACACTGACTTTCTATGACAAGAGAGTGGAGGAAAATAGAAAGAGGCTGAGAAGCAATAGGGAGAGTTTGGAGGCAGCAGGCAAGGGGAGAGGGCAGTGTAGGGGGACAGGGAACAGAAATGATGGGCTACCTGTGAGAGGCCTGGATGTGATAGGACACCCAGGCAAGCTGAAGGAGGAGGAAACCAAGCTGGCCTGTGAGGCCACAACTCACTGTAAAGCAAAGACAGAACACAACAAAACTGCCGTAGCCTCGCAGGCTGTCATTCAATTGCTAACTGTGGGCCTAAACTGAACAGCCAGTGTGCCTTTAAACTCCAACTCCAGTTCCTGGAATCCTCCAGTTCCCTAAGCGAATCCAGTAGTTTAATACTGTTTGTTGAAAGTAAAATCCTCCTGGTACCCTCCTAATCTAGCCTGACAGGTTGCCTCATTATTTTGAAGCTTGCATCTCTCGTTTCAGTACAGGAATCACTTCTAGGTGCCATGGGGCTCAGGCTGTGGGATTCTTTTTTCTTTCTTTCAGGACTTCCAACTACTTAAGGGAGGGGACCAAGCATTTCTGGAGATTTTAAAAAAAGGGCCCTATTTTGGCCTTTCTGAAATCTCCTCATTTCTCAGCAAGTGGTCAGATAGTGGAAGGAAGGGTCATTTTGGTTAAATGCCCTCCAATCCAAAGGCAGTGTTTTCCTCTTCCTACTTTGCTCTCACTAAAATCTACCAAAAACCTCAGCAGCATTTTTGTTTTTGTTTTTGTGTCAGAGGGGAATCTTGTTCTCTGCTGAGAAGCAATAGAATTGTCACTGTCTCAAATGAACACCCCTTGCAGCAGCCAACACCAGTCAGATAAGGAGGGATGAAAGACACCTGCTACTTCACGTATATGCCATTCACCGCAACGCCAACCGAGTCCAATTCAGAAGTGCCATTTCTCTTGTCAGAAAGTTCCACTGAATTTTCTAAGACACCCTGACCTGATTTAAAATGTTTTCCTTCTTTTTCTCATACATAACAGGAGAAGCTGTTAATTCAATCATTTTCACTTCTCTGCCACCCTTGTCCCATGATCAAAGAGTGCTATTAACCACCCTAAGGACACATTCAGTAATCAAGCCACCCAGCAGCGGCACATCAGAGCACCATCTCCAACACCAGTATGCCTAAAAAATGGCTCAGCTCTCTCTTCTCCTTTGCCCATAGCTATCTTTGCACTTCAAATAGCCGTTTTGCAGACACATACCTGAATGAAACTACATATTACTGAGAGGATGATAATATGTAAAAAGAAAGGGCATATCCTCAGGACTAAATAATAGAGGCAAGAAAATCACTCTTGAGTAGCAGCCATCTTTCAATTACCCATATTTAAAAAGTGGTCCTGTCTCTCGCTTACCTATCCATCCCCAGCTAGCCACCCACAACATTTTTCTGCTGCGATGACTTTTAGTTGTTCCTCTTCCCATTAACACCAAATTGCATTCTACACCAGGCAACGAAGCTGCCTTAGTAACCGAAATAACAGCTACCGCGACCATGTCAGTGCCTTAGAATGTCGGACTATTCAAACAGTGGAATCTAGCTCTCCTACTAAGACCCCACGATTGCCCATTTTAAGTCAGTAGAGCCTGTTCATCTCTACTGTGTTCTTTTAAATACCCTAATCTATGTCATCAACTCAAAATTCAATGGAAAACACATCTCTGGTTCTGGGATAAAATCATCTTCTGAAACACCTCCCTTGATTTGAATATTTGCAAATGATTCAGATAGCCTGAAACTCCAGAGCATCGATTTTCAACCTTTTTCATCTCATGGCATGGCATACATAAACCAAGTACTAAAATTCTGTAGCACACCAAAAAAAAAAAAAAAAAAAAAAAAAGATTTTTTGTCAATCTGACCAAATATAGGTATAATTTTCATTCACACAGGACAGCTATTATGTTGGCTGTTGTCATTTTTTTATTTGACAATCTAAGGGAAAGAGGTCAGTGCCCCTGACCAAATAGTCAGGTATTACATGTTTTAAACATCCTTGAAGTGCACAGTTGAAAATCGCTGGTGTAGAGTATGAAGGTGAATGGCCTTTTCAGAGCAGTGCAGATAGCTAGGGACATGGAGCCTGAACCAAATGTTTTAATAAAGACAGTGGAATAATGAGCTGTCTTACAAGGTACCCTATCCTTTTAATTTTGTGTCAAATCACAGGAAAAAGCAGGATAGCTGGCCTAATTTACATACACATATGTGGTGCGATCCTTAAAAGAAATTTCAGATGTTATCTGGTGTGCATAAGTCATTTGCATTTAAATGATATGTTTTTAAAGGGGTATAAGCAGTATTATCCATTAGTACAAATAATAGCAGCAGGGGAGGTCACAAGTACCCAGAGAGAAATGCTGTATCTTAAAGGAGGAGAAACATTACAAGAGAAATCTGACTGCGTTTGGTTACAACACGGAACACAGTGTCACCACAGAAGCCTCCAAGTGCTGTTCAGGTAAAGAGAGCTCTGATTAAGAATTCAAATTAGGTCAAGAGGCAGGAGAGACAAAGGTGTAGGCAAGACTGTTTCCCTTCACATGCTTTTCCTTTCCGTTCTCTTTCATAGTCTTGAGGCAAATAAGAATACTGAAGGGAGGGTACTGGGCTGTATATTTTCAGATCTGGAAGAGCATACAAAATCCTATCTAATAAAGAGGGAATATGTAAATTGACCATCACACTGTCACAAAGATGGAGGCGCCCAGTCCCCTCAGCCCCACTGGAGTCCCCCAGTCCTTTCAGCCCAGCCAGGGGGGCGGCAGCCACACGGAGCGGCTGGACCCGCCCTCAGCCCCCCAGCCGCCCAGGGCCGACCGAGGCTCAGGTAACTAGGGCCGGCTGAGGCTTGCGCTGCCGGCAGTGTGATTGGGGCGTCGCCTTCCCCTGATCGCCAGGTTGCCTTCCGCCCCTGAGGGCTCCCAGACTGTGAGAGGGGGCAGGCCGGGCTGAGGGACCCCCCACTCCAGTGCATGAATTTTCATGCACCGGGCCTCTAGTAAAAAATAAATCTCCAGCAGGAAAACATACCCTAGAGTTATAAGGTAATGGTGCAGAACTTTCTAGATATGTTGCCATTAAACTTAAGTTTAACCATTGTGAAAGTTTATGGTAGAATATGTGAAACAGTGGAATTTGGAGCAACGACTATATCTACTCTGGACAAGCCTAGTCTGCAACACCTTGTAATTTAGAGTAAGTCACAGATGGTCAGAGCTGGAAGGGGTCTTAGCGATGATTTAATGATCCATTTTATAGATGAGAAAACTGAGGCCCCCATAGAGTGATTGGTTAATTCAAGGTCAATGATGACTGAGAGGCAGAGACAGGCATAGAATGCAGATGTCTATTTGTAATTAATTCACGTCCCATTTGGTTCTGCAACAGGTGAAGGGACTAATTTGAAGGACTAGAACAACTGTAGGGGCTACCATTTCTGAGGATCCATGAGGTCCAACTCTTTTCCTATTAATACTGAGGTGTTATTTGCCTTTTCATTCTCACTCCCTGTCACGGGTGTACATGTGAAGTACAATGATATGCCATTCTGCAACAGACTAACGTAGAAACATATGAGAGGCCAGCTTCTGTTAAGTCACCCATTAGGGATTGCAAAAATGTAATATAATGCCACTCTCCTCACTAAATTTATTTTGTTCTGGATTACATAGTTATTTTCATAAACATTGAATAGAGTTATTTTAAATGAATTAACGTAAATAATTTCTCATCTTAATTTTTAAAAATTTACCTTTATTGTTCAGAGTATTATCAGTTTAATTTTTAACTATGGACTTACATACAGAAAAACTCTTGGGTTCCTCAATAACTTTTAAGAGTATAAAGGGGTCCTGAGATCAGAAGGTTTAAGAATGACTATACTAGGACCATAAAAAATGGCAAGGAAACAGCGATGAAAGTGGAATTGTACAAACCCATTCCAACATAAAACCTCCACTCTGTCCCTTTTTGGCTCCATTTCTCACTTTTAGAAGCATGACTGAACGTGATGGCTGTGGGACTGTGACAATCATCAGTAACAAGCACAGCGATTGGGTGCTGCATGGTTCCACGTGTAGGTAGGGCTGGATTGGACTGTCCGCTCTGCCATCTACCAGCTCACAGAGCGGATCAGGTGCTTCGGTCTCCTTATCTGCATGAATGGAGACACGTATAACACCCACCTTCATGAAAGAGCTACTGTAAGAAGAGCACCAGGACAGTGCCTGGCCGAGGTCACATGCTTAGTTTGGCTATGATGATTATTCAAAATCCTCTGCTCTCCCAACAATATCAAACTGTTTCCCTTACACCATTCTTCTTGAACATTCTCATTCTGTATTGAAATTTAAAAAGAATCAATGCTTATTAACCCAAGTTGTCTCTGTATCCTCTACATTGTTTGTGCTATGTTACCTTGTTGTCTGACTTTGGATGCGCCTTTTAACTTCTCTAGGTCTAATTTGCATCTTGCAAAGGAAGCATAATTCCTATTCCAGGCAGCAGTTAAGTGTGTGGCTCGGGGCTAGTGTTTACTGGTTTGAATGCCAGTCTCATTGCTTACTGGCTGCATAACCAGGACAAATTGCATCATCTCCATGTGCCTTAATTTCCTTATCTGTGAAAAGTAGAAGATGGTAACCACATCTGCCTCATGGGGTTGTTGTGAGGATTAAATAAGTTATTAAGTATTTAGAACAGTGTCAGGCATGTAGGAATCACTCAAAAATGTTTCACAGCTTATTGTTATTAGCTACAAAATAAGATGAGGCTAGATCAGTTTTCCTCCAACCTTGGGGAGAAGAATTTCCACTATCTTGTTACTCTCTCCATATGCTGACGCCCCCTCCCTTCCCTTTCCTGTCCTCCAGTGCTTCTGAACCACCACAGAAGCTGGGCTGGGATAACTGGTCAGCAGACCACACCAGCCAGCTAACCACCACCACCTTCTCTTTCAGTTCCCAACCCCCATGATTCCTTTTTATCTACTTGATCCTCAAATGCTCTCACTACAATCAGTGATGGATACCGCAGCTTTCCTCTGTGGCTTCTGAGGCAAGTGTCACCCTTTGCTGAAATGCTTTGCTTTCAATATCAAAGACATAAAACAAGAAAATGAGACACTAATAAAACCAGATAAGAAGCAGTGTTCTCATAAACGAAACTGATAGTTACCAAGTGGAACACAATGCTTAATAAGACAGCTTTTCTACCAGAGGACTAAGGGATAACGGATTAGGAACTGGTACGGCAATGCCATTTAACCACCTTGTGATCGTACATCCCACTCAGCAGTATCACACTCCCTCGGTTGGTGCACATCTGGTTTTTGTAAAGATCCACACAAGTGGCATGAGTCCTCAGCTCATGAAGATGAAGTTTCACATGGTCTTTCATTTCTGCTTTCTTGGTTTCTACTTTCAGATGTAACAAAACTTAGCATGAGACCAAAAAAGTACTGTATATATATTTTTTTCCTATTTAATTTCTTACCTTCTTGGTTATGGAGAGGAACCAACTCTTCTGTGAAGATTTTGCAATATACACATATCTTACTTTTTAAAAATGTGAAGAGGAGCATTGCTTAGTGGGAAAAAATTCTGTTTGCCACAACTAGGATATGCAGGGGTTGTAAAAAAATTCTTCCATAACATTTTTATCTGGGGAGGGAGCTTCTGTTTTATATAGCGGGTCTTCACGGAAAACCTCTCTGAGAAGGAGATGTTTGGGCTGAGACCTGGAGGAAGTGAGGGAATAAGCATGGGACAGCTGAGATGGTGTGCAGACAGAAGTAATACGTGCAAAGGTCCTGAGGCAAAAACATGCTTGGTCTGTGAGAGGATCATGAAGGAGGCCAGTGTGGCTGGAACAGCACTGGTGAGGAGGATAGAGGCGGGGACGGAGGTCAGAGAGGCGGCAGAGACCAGACTGGATAGGGCCTTGAGGACTGTGGAGTTTACTCCAGGAGAGAGAGGGAGACACTAGAGGGCTTTGGACCGAGGAGTACAATTTTGGATGATTGAAGTCCTGCAGAGTACACTTGGGAAACGCAGTGCCACATTGGGGGATATGGAGAAGCATAAAATGAGGTGTGGAGATGTGCTACTACGAGACAGTGGTGTCAGTTCCGACGTCGAGCTTGCACACTAACAGTGATGTGGTGTACAGGCTCAGGCTTGGCGAAACGTTAAAAAGCAGAAAATTCTAAATCATTTCCCCATCCCATGAGATTTGGTGCAGGTGTATAAGGACGTGGAGAATGAGCATGAGATATACTTTCCAGGGAAAATGCTCACTCTCCTCTTTTACAGTCTAGAGTAGCGTCCTAGGCCTCATCTAACAATCCAATTACGCCTGTAGAGACAGCCTGAGGGACAGTAAAGGGTGTCCACACACATGGTGAGTCATGATTCTCCAAGCAGCCTGTGAGGTGGGCAGGGCAGGCGTTATTTCTCTTCTTTGGCAAATAAGGACACATGGCCCGAGAGGTCCCTGCCCAGATCACACAGCTACTTGGTGACTACTGAGGGAGGGAGGGAAAGAGGGAGCCAAGATTCTGGGTGCTGAATTCAGGTTCTTCCCACAACCTCCCTTGGTGCCTCTCAGGGCACCAAGTTTTCAAGGCAGTCTTCCTCAAATGAAGATTCATACACAAGGCAATACAGTTGAGTCAAAGACGACATTACTTGGGGAACAACATCGAGGAGCCACACTTCACTCGGCATTAAGGCATCTGCCCTTTTATTACACCTGGTGATTTAGTATCTTACCCTAGATATTCTTTCGTGTAATGTTCTACGTGAATGGTGGGAAAACATGGCTTGTAAAAAGATGCACCATTTGTAGAAGTGACAGGGTGCCACTATTTCTTTGTACACCCAAGCATGCCTGGTCTTACAGAACTTGTTCCGTGTAAACCATGACCTGTATCCATTTGTAAACCCGAAGGGAAGGGGAAGAAACTAGAAATTACTTACTAAATAAACATCGAGCACGGAGGCATTATCGTCCTGCATTTCCAGAGCATTTGGCTCAGAAGTCAAGTAGATGGCCCCCTCTTCCGAGGTAAATGTTGAACTGGAAGGTAACCCTTTACTGGAGAAATAAAGAAGAGTAATGATGAGCGTGTGACCTACAGAACAAAATACAAGGACATTTCCAAAATTGTAGTTGAGCAGGCTAGGAAAGGTTTTAGGGATACAACATTTTTTTGAGAGTTTGAAGGAAATATGGTTACACCTGAGATCTGCTCACTTGAGTTTAAATAATTTGGTTTGACTTATAGTGAATTTTCTATCTCCTTCAGTATATGAAACATTTCTTCACATTTCTGAGAGGTGATCTGTGGGTCCTAGGCCTTGTCAGGAGAATTACTGTGACTCTCCAGGACCACTGTCATCTTTGACTTTGAATAGTTGGTTCTCGATGCTTACATTCCCCTCTCACAGTATTACTCATGCTTTGCTAGTTTATAGAAGACTAGAGGCCCAGTGCACGAAATTCGTGCACTCGGGGAGGGGGGGTGTCTCTCAGCCCGGACTTCACCCTCTCGCAGTCTAGGAGCCCTTAGGGGATGTCCGACTAATGGCTTAGGCCCATCCCCATAGGCTCGCACCACCACTGCTGCGCTAGCCAGCCATGAGCCCGGCTTCTGGCTGAGCAGCGCTCCCCCTGTGGGAGCACACTGACCACCAGGGGACAGCTCTTGCATTGAGCATCTGCCCCATGGTGGTCAGTGCATGTCATAGTGACCAGTCGTTCTGCTGTCTGGTCAATTTGCATATTAGCCTTTTATTACATAGCATAACCTTGTGCATAGTAGGCATCGATGATTTCTTTCTATTGTTTTTTTCCTTTCTTTTTCTTTTTGGCAAGAAAGGTTTAACTACAGCCATGGTTCTCAAACTTCAGTGTGCATCAGAAGCCCCTGGAGGCTGATTAAAACCCACTTTCCCGGGCCCCACCCTCCAGAGTTTCTGACTCAGTGCGAGCCCATGGGTTTGTGTGTCTAACAAGCTCCCAGGTGATGCTCATGCTGCTAGTCCTAGGCCTACACTGTGAGTGGCAACGAATTACATAAACACATAAATGAATCATATAAATACTGAGCGTGTGCTTTGTGAGGGTAGCTTAAATGTACCCTTAGTAACAACAAAAGCCCAAGTCATATTGAAGAGTCATTTATGAAGGGCAACCACCTTGTTTTGTCATGATACCAGTGCTCCCTGTTTAGGTAATTGGTCCATTTTCATAGTATTTAAATTGGGGATTAATTTAAGGGCTCAGAAATGCACAATCTTTCTCCCACTGAAATAAAAGTTAGTTGTGTTTTTAACCTGTGGAAATTTGCCATGTGGTGGTTTTGCAGGAACAAAATATCTGCAGACAATGGTGGAAGAGTGTGATATTGATTTTAGAGGAGCTGGGAGAAGGGGAGCTAACTTGGCAGTGGGCTGTGGCTTTCCCTGGGCAGTAAGTAGGGCTGAGAGCAGGAGTGTAGGAGACTGGCTTCCTCTCTCACCTTCCCCGTTACCAGGGCCTGTTCCCTTCTAGGCTCCGCTCAGAGCTCGCCCCTCCTGAAAACCCCCATCTAAAGCCATCCTCTGAGTTGCTTGTCTGAGCTTCCCAGGTGGATGCGATATATTGAAGACATTGTATTCCCCTGCCCTTTCCTATTCTATTTCTGTACGTATCTATCTAGTAGTTGAAGATATGTGAAATAGTTAGAAATCCTAACCTTTACAATATCAAAAATTCTTTTGAAAAGAATTGTGTGATCTTAATAAATCATGTTCAGCCTGGCCGGCATGGCTCAGTGGTTGAGCGGCAGCCTATGAATCAGCAGGTCACGGTTCGATTCAGGGCACATATATCTTAAAGAAAGAAATCATGTTCATTTGAATTATAAAGAAAATGATAAGAATACAGACCATTGCTAAGAGGAAGTGAAGGGAGGAATCTTCCATAAGTCTTCCAATTGATGGTATTTGAGAATGTGGGAATCAAAGAACTAAAACCACTTCACTTTTAGCTTGATACATTTTCTCCTAAATTCTGGACACAGTATAAGAAGGTCTCTCTTTTTTAAAAAAATCTTTATTGATTTCAGAGAGGAAGGGAGAGGGAGAGAGAGAGATAGAAACATCAATATGAAAGAGAATCATTGATTGGTTGGTTGCCTCCCGCACGTTCACACTGGGGATCAGCCTGCTACCCGGGCATCTGCCCTGACCCGGTATCGAACCGTGACCTCCTGATTCATAGGTTGAAGCTCAAGCACTGAGTCACGCTTGTCAGGCTAGAAGTTCTCTTGCTGATCAAAAACCCAGGATGGGTTTACAATATGGGAAACAGAGTCTGTTCCAATTGATTTTTAAAGAGCAGGATGAATGTGGCTTTTCCTTATCTAGCTGTTGATTTTATGTTATAAACCTTCACAGATTTCTTGGGTTAAGTAAACCACCAGTTTTCAAGGGCTGCTATTTTGAGAGGCACTGTGTAGCAATAAACATGACCCAGGTTATTTCTTGGATCAAAACAACGATGCAGTTATGGACTTTATTTGACTTTTGCCTTTCGGCTGTTAAGATGCCATTCACTACTCCTGTGGGTACAAAATGATCCTGCTGGTTAAGCCTTATGAGAAAGATAAATTATTTACCTACTTAAACCTCAAAACTAAAAACAAGGTGGTCAGAAAATATGTAATTGTGGTGTGCCGCTGGGTTTTTATTTCTATTTTTTAGGGGGGGGGCATTTGAGTTTATATATAATTAAATAAACCTCCAATGGATCTTGGGTTATTTTGTAAACATATATTTGGTGATATTCAAAATTAAATTTTCCCCTTCTTGTCTGAGTGTTTAGTTATTTTATCAATATCCCTCCTAAGATTAAGGGGATTACTGAGATTATTCTAGAAGAGCTTTTCTTTTTAAAATTATTATTATTATTTCTAAACTTTATTGATTTTTTACAGAGAGGAAAGGAGAGGGATAGAGAATTAGAAACATCGAGAGAGAAATCAGCTGCCTCCTGTACACCCCCTACTGGGGATATGCCAGCAACCAAGGTACATGCCCTTGACGGGAATCGAACCTGGGACCCTTCAGTCTGCAGGCCGACGCTCTATCCACTGAGCCAAACCGGTCAGGGCTTAAAATTATTTAAATGGCATTACTTGTAGTCTAAAATATAGTCAAAAGTAATCCTCTTTCTACTGACCTCTTGTGATCCAGAGATCCACCTCTCCAGAAGCAAACCCAGTTTGCAAATATTTTTCAATCTAATATTTATCTTTTATTTTTGGAAACTAGGAGTAAGCTACTAGCCTGTTTAAGACAAAATTAAAATATAAAAGAAACCTAGAGTACTGAGATTTAATAGATACATTTACAAATTATTTTAGTTAAAATTCAATATGATTACAGAAAAAAGAAATACCCAATTTCCTCAGTATCACATCGTCAAAATTTGATAAAATCTAATAGGCATATTTAAAAAAACACCACTTTGCTATTTACACTGTTTTCCACGTGTATTAGAATAGTTTCCTATCTTAGTAAGTAGAATATTCTAAGCATTAAGTTTGGGGGACAAAAATGTGACTCACAGGAACTTGTATCAGATTATTTAGAGAACTCATAATTCAACAATGAAAAGGTAAATAACCCACTTTAGAAATAGGTAAAGGATCTGAACAGACGTTTCTCCAAAGAAGATATACAAATAGTAAGCACATGAAAAGATGCTCAACATCACTTCTTATCAAGGGAATGCAAATCAAAACCACTATGAGATAGCACTTTGTACCCACTAGGATGGCTGTAATAAAAAAGACAAGTGTTGGAAAGAATGTGAGAAATTGGAGACCTCCCGAATTGCTGATAAGAATGTAAAATGATGCAGCTACTTTGGAAAACAATTTCACGAGTCCGTAAACCATTTGAGCCAGCAATTTTATTCCAAGGTATATATCCAATAAAGATGAAAGAGATTTTTTGAGGTTGAATTATTGCTAAATTAAGAAATAGGGAATTCCCACAAAAACGCAGTTTCCCACCACTTTTTATGAGAAACCAGAACAGCTGGCAACTCTGAGTAGCAATGAGGTTGTGGCTGCTCCCTTTAAACGGGCATGTCCCCTCCAGTTCTCTAGGGTCCCCACTACTCTCCTGCATTATACAGGGCCTATTCTACTTTGCATCACCTCTGTCTGGCCCCTCTGTGTACCTCTCAGCCCACCACCTGTACCTCACAGATGAGGAAGCTGAGGCCCAGGAAGGTGCAGTGGCTTGCCCTGGGTCACACTGAATACAAATTTGCCAAAACCAAGGCAGCTAAGGCAGTGTGCTTAGAAACTTGAAAATAATCATATAAATCAGCAAAAACAAGTGCCGTATACGATGCTTGATGTGAACTTGGTGATTTTGTTGTCTTGAGAGGAGTAAAGATGGGCAGAAAGGGTTGAGAAAAAATAAGTAGGTAGAATATGCTTTACAAAGCAGCATCTTTTGTAGTTATAATGTCTTTATTATGTTAAATTATAAACTGGGTGTTCTATAAACAAATGAAATTCAATGATCACAGTTTGAAACTTCGCATATTATTTATTGTTTTGTACTTACAAGATATATATGTTTCAGTACAGATTTTCTTTTTAAAAATTTATTGGGGTAACATTGTTTTAAGTGTATGATTTTATTATATATCATATATTGCATTATGTGCTCACCACCGAAAGTGTAGTCTCCTTCCATCACCCCTTTACCATCTTCATCCTCCTCTCACCCCATTTCCCCCTGGTAACCATCATAGTATTGTCTGTGTCTATGAGTTTGTGTGTTTTGTTTGTTTGTTCTTTCTGTTTTATATACCACATATGAGTGCGGGGTTCTTGTCCTTTTCCATCTGACTTGTTTCACTTATCATGATGCTCTCAAAGACCCATCCATGTTGTCGTAATATGGCAATATGCCATCATTTTTTATGGCCGAGTAGTATTCCACTCTATGCATGTACCACAACTTCTTCATCCAGTCATCTGCCAAAGGACACTTAGGTTGTTTCTATGTCTATTGTGAATAATGTTGCACTGAACATAGTGGTACATATAAGTGTTTTCAAAATTTTGGGGTAGATACCCAGAAAAGGGTTTGCTGGGTCATATCGTAGCTCTATTCTTTTTTTTTTTTTTTTTAATTTTGGTAGCTCTATTCTTAATATTTTTGAGGAATATCCATATTGTTTCCATAGTGGCTACACCAATTTATATTCCTGCCAGCAGTGTACCAGTTTCTAATTTCTCCAACACTTCTTGATAGTATCTTTCTAACAGGTGTGAGGTGGTAGTACCTCGTGGTTTTGATTTGCATTTACCTTACAGCCAGTTAAGTATCTTTTTATATATTTGTTGGCAATTTGTATGTCTTCTGTCTGTATGTCTATTTTTAGGTCCTTTGCCCATTTTAAATTGGATTGTTTGTTTTTGAGTTGTATTAGTTCTTTATAGATTTTGGATATTAGCTCCTTATTGGAGGTACCATTTGAAAATATCTTCTCCCATTTATTTGGTTGCCTTTTTGTTTTGCTGATGGTTTCTTTTGCTGTGTAGAAACTTTTTAGTTTGATATAGTCCCATTTACTTTTGTTTTTACTTCCCTTGCCTTTGGGGTCAAGTTCACAAATATCCCTTCAACACCAAGGTTCATAAGGTTAGTACCTATATATCCTTCTTTGTATTTTATTATTTTAGGTCTTATTATCAAGTCTGTAATCCATTTTGAGTTAATTTTTGTGTACAGTGTTAGAGAACAATTTAGTTTCATTCTTTTGCATGTGACTTTGCAATTGTTCCAACACCATTTATTGAAAAGCTTTCCTTTCCCTGTTGTATGTTTGTGGCTCCTTTGTAAAAAATTAGTTGCCCATATATGTGTTTCTGGGCTGTCAATTCTGTTCCATTGGTCTATGTGTGTATTTTTTTTGCCAATATAATACTGTTTTGATTATTGTAGTTTTGTAATATAATTTGAAGTCAGGGAATGTGATACCTCCAGAAAGCAAGATATTCTTGTTCCTCAAAAATTAAAAATAGAATTACCATATGATCCAGCAATCCCATTTCTGGATAGGTATGTCAAAGAATTGAAAGCAGACTCTCATATATTTGCTCACCTAGTGTTTTAGACTGAATTGCTTCTGTCCCATCACCCCCAAATTCATATGTTGAAGTCCTAACCTCTAGTACCTCAGAATGTGCCTGTATTTGGTGATAAGGTCTTTAAATAGGTAATTAAGGTTACATGAGATCATTGGGGTGGTCTATAATCCAATATGACTGGTGTCCTTATAAAAAGAGGAAATTAGGACAAAGCCACACAGAGAGAAGACTCTGTGAAGACAGCCATCTACAAGCTAAGGAGAGAGGTCTCACAAGAAATCAACTCTGCTGATACCTTGATTTTGGACTTCTAGCCTCCAGAACTGTGAGAAAATAAGTGTCTGTTGTTTAGGCCACTTAATCTGTGGTGCTTTGTTATGGCAGCCTTAGCAAACTAATACACCCATATTCACAGTAGCCAATAGGTGTAAGCAATGCAAGTGTCAATTTATGGATGAATGGATAAACAAAAATATGGTATTACATTTCATGGAATATTATTTAGTCTTAAAAAAGGGAGAATATTACATTAAGTGACAGAAGCCTGTCATAAGAAGATAAATATTGTATAATTCCATTTATATGCAGGACCTAGAGTGGTCAAATTCATAGAGACAGGAAGTCGAAAAGGGTGGATGGGAACTGGGGAATAGAGAGTGGTTAATAGGTATAAAGTTTGTGTTTTGCAAAATGAAAAGAGTTCTGGCAATTATTTGTACAACACTGTCATTGTACTTGACATTACTGAATTGTGCACTTATAATGGCTTAGATGGTAAATTTTATACTATGTGTATTTTACCATAATTATTGGTAGATCCTCCCAATTATACAAAGCAACATTTTAAAATAACAAATATCTAATATTTAACAAGAACAAAGCTATTTAAGCTTCTACTAGTTTCTTAAACAAGATGACATATATGAAAAAACTCTGTAAAATAGCCCTATGTAATTAGGCATTTATATAGTAAAGTCCCAGTAAGTATATTCTGAATAATCTGACTTATTAACCCGAGTGAAAGTTACATAACCATTTCATTAATCTCCATATTCATTATCCTCATTATTCAGTATGAACTGCGTGAGATCGGAGCACAGAACTGGCATGTCACTTCCCTAAAAATCTTAGATTAGGTACTGTCTGCCACCTGAGAAAGGATAAGGGTACATTTTCAGGAAACAGACACCTGAGCTGATAACACATGACAGGCAGAGCATGAACTTTGGAATCAAATCATTTACCTTTGAGTTCTAGCTCTTCTACTTAATGTGTGTGATATTGGGTGCATTTCTTAACCCTTCTGAGTTCTAGTTTCCCACATGTAAAATGATACCATGGAATGTGCAGGGTTCTGGAATGATTAGTGATAATGAACATATGACACAAACATCCACATAGGTGCTAAGATGTAGCAGAGATCAAAATAAAAAAAATCTTTGCCTCATGGAATTTACATAGTATTGAGGAAGACAATGAGATAAATACTTAAAATATATAGTTATGTTGCACCAATATATAGTTATGTTGCTCCAAAGTGCTAAGGAGAAAAATAAAACATGGGAAAGAGACAGAAGTGAGTGAGTGGCTTAGTCAAACTCTCCTTGTTTGATCATGGGAATTTGCAGGATCTCAGACTTGAGTCAGACACTAGGAAGCACATAGATGTCCCTTACACTACAAAGTATGTGACTCAGGCAAGCCCCTTTAGCTGGGCTGGGTCAGGTGCCCCCACTCCCTGTTGATCTCTCTAAAGTTCACATTCTGACAACTCTTGGTTTCTCTAACAACTTTTAAAGGCTGCAGGTGGGTGGTCAGCTAATGACTGCAGAACTGGTTTTGACCACTTCCTTTGAAAGTCCTGTGGTCTCACACCTTGCTGTTGGTTTGGGCCTCAGCAGAAACTGATAGCAAAAATATTTCATTTTAACAATGTTATGTTACTTTTAGCAGAGATTAGTAGAGGTTATACACACTCTTGAAGATAAAGGTGCATTTTTTCCTAATCAAGAAACCTTCACGCAGGGCATAAAGTGTTATTTGGGTTTAGGAACCTTTATACTTAAATGTGAATGTTCATTGCTACTTAAGAAGTTAGTGAAATGTAAGTATTAATAGAGTAGGGAGATAATACAAGAATAAACCATCCAACCCCAATAAATACATCCAGAACCTTCCTTGATGATATCCCAGGTAATAAGATGTGTTCTGAAAAGGATTTTCACTTAAATGTCTGCTACTGATCAATTCCATATTTGCTTTTTTCAGTTCTGGCATTGGAAAATATTCCTACTATTGTGCTGTTTTCTTACTGTACTGTTGGCTTCCTGGGCACAAGCCTATTTGGAATCAATTTCTAATTTCTCTGGCTGAGAGTTCCCCAGATTCCATTTTAGGGGTAACTTGTAAGTGAGGACATTTCTCTTGGGGAGGAATGCCCTCAAAACCCAGAGGCCCTGCCCTTCTTTAGCCTCCTTGTAGCTTGGGAAGATCCACTTCTTGAAGTGTGTAAAAGACGAGACTTGAAAAGTCTGGCTGTCTGCCTAGGGTTCTGCACCACCAAGTTTTGCCACCGTTTCCTCAGTTCAGACTGTCTGGAGGCTAATTGCACCTAATGTGCAACAAAGCACTCAGGAAACGTAGTCTACCAGTTCGGTTCTTCCCTTGCAAATGCAGAGGAGCGGCCAGTCCTCTCAGCTGCTCTGTGCTCTGCAGTCTGCACGGTGCAGGCTTGTCACAGGAAAGAGGGACAGGAGGGGGTACTTCACATCCTCCTAGCACTCTCTCCGGGAGCAGACATTAATGGTCCTCTGATGCCACACAGGCCTCTCTGTCATTTACAAAAATGCTCCTTTCTGTTCCCAGCAACGTTAGTTTAGCTTCACTGAAGAGCATTAGCCCGGCTGGACTGCTGGAAACAGTCATCAATAATGTTACAGCTAGGAACACTCATTTCTGTTTGCAGACCTAACGAGTGCTTTATAGCTAATTCGCATGGGGCGTTTGCTCAGAGAACATGGGTACAGTCCACAGTTTTTTCTATTTTAAAAGTCATCATAATATATCATGTGATACAGAAGACTTACGATGACATTAATAACCTCCTGCCCCTGCTCCTTTTGTGACCTTTCCTTTTAGCTCTTCTGGTGGTTCCCTTCATAACTTTTTCTCCCCATTATAATAATATACTTTATTTTAAAAAATTTTTATTTTTTAAGTTGAATTTATTGGGGTGACATTGGTTAATAAAATTATATAGGTTTTAGGTGTACAATTCTATAATACATCATCAGTATATTGTATTATGTGTTCACCACCCCAAGTCAAGTCTCTTTCCATCACCATTTTTCCTCCCTTTACTTTTTTCTACCTCCCCTCAGCCCCCTTTTCTCTGGTAATCACCATACTGATGTCTGTGTCTATCAGTTTTTGTTCTTGTTTTGGCTTTTGTTCTTGTTTTGGCTTAATCTCTTCTCTCCCAGACCCCCAACCGGTCTTCCCCGACAGCTGTCAGTCTGTTCTCTGTATATATGAGTCTGTTTCTATTTTGTTTGTGCATTTATTTTGTTCATTACATTCCACATATAAGTGAAATCATATAGTGCTTGTCTTTTTTCTGATTGCTTATTTCACATAGCATAATACCCCTCAGGTCCATCCATCTGTCACAAAAGGTAAGATTTCCTTCTTTTTTACTGCCGAGTAGTATTTCACTGTGTAAATGTACCACAGCTTTTTTTTTATCTACTCATCTACTGATGGGCTCTTGGGCTGCTTCCAAATCTTGGCTATTATAAATAACGCTGCAATGAATATAGGGGTGCATATATTTCTTTGAATTAGTGTTTTGGGTTTCTTTGTATATATATTCACAGAAGTGGAATTGCTGGGTCACGAGGCAGTTCCATTTTTAATTTTTTGAGGTACTGCTTTTCACAGGGGCTGCACCAATCTGCATTCCCACTAACAGTGTATGAGGGTTCCTTTTTCTCCACATCCTCGCCAACACCTGTTAATTTGTTGATGATGGTCATTCTGACAGGTGTGTGGTGATACCTCATTGTGGTTTTAATTTGAATTTCTTTGATGATTAGTGATGTTGAGCATCTTTGCATATGTATATTGGCCATCTGTATGTTCTCTTTGGAAAAGTGTCTATTCAGGTTCTCTGCCAATTTTTTAATTGGATTGTTTCTTTGATGTTGAGTTTTTAAAGGTCTTTATAAAATTTGTATATTAATTCCTTATCAGATGTATCATTGGCAAATATGTTCTCCCATTCAGGGGGTTCCCTTTTCATTTTATTGATGGTTTCTTTCACTGTGCAAAAACATTTTAGTTTTATATAGTCCCATTTGTTTATTTTTTTTGTTTCCCTAGCTAGAGGAGATATATCAGAAAAAATACTGCAGTGAGAAATGTCTGAGATTTTACAGTTTTGAGCCTAATATTTAAGTTTTTAATCCATTTTACGTTTATTCTTATGTATGGTGTAAGAAGTTTTTTTTTGCACATATCTGTCCCATTTTCCCAACACCATTTGTTGAGTAGATTGTCTTTACCCCATTGTATGTTCTTGCCTCCTTTGTCAAATATTTTTTAAATAAATCTTTATTTTCAGATTATTACAATTGTTCCTCTTTTTTCCCCCATAGCTCCCCTCCACCCTCTGCCCTTACCCCCCCGCACTGTCCTCATCCATAGGTATACGATTTTTGTCCAGTCTCTTCCCGCACCCCCCACACCCCTTTCCCCCCAAGAATTGTCAGTCCACTCCCTTTCTATGCCCCTGATTCTATTATATTCACCAGGATATTCTGTTCATCAGATTTTTTATTCACTTGATTTTTAGGTTCACTTGTTGATAGATATGTATTTGTTGTTCATAATTTTTATCTTTACCTTTTTCTTTTTCTTCCTCTTCTTAAAGAATACCTTTCAGCATTTCATATAATACTGGTTTGGCGGTGATGAACTACTTTAGCTTTTTCTTATCTGTGAAGCTCTTTATCTGCCCTTCAATTCTGAATGATAGCTTTGCTGGGTAGAGTAATCTTGGTTGTAGGTTCTTGCTATACATCACTTTGAATATTTCTTGCCACTCCCGTCTGGCCTGCATAGTTTCTGTTGAGAAATCAGCTGACAGTCGTATGGGTGCTCCCTTGTAGGTAATTAACTGTTTTTCTCTTGCTGCTTTTAATATTCTCTCTTTGTCTTTTGCTCTTGGCATTTTAATTATGTCTTGGTGTGGTCCTCTTTGGATTCCTTTTGTTTGGAGTTCTGTGCGCTTCCTGGACTTGTAAGTCTATTTGTTTCACCAGGTGGGGGAAGTTTTCTGTCATTATTTCTTCAAATAGGTTTTCAGTATCTTTCTCTCTTCTTCTGGCACCCCCATAATTTGGATGTTGGTACGCTTGAAGTTGTCCCAGAGTCTCCTTATACTATATTCATATTTTTGGATTTTTTTTTCTTTTTGCTTTTCCAGTTGGGTGTTTTTTGCTTCTTTGTATTTCAAATCTTTGACTTGATTCTTGCGATCCTCTAGTCGGCTGTTGGATCTCTGTATATTATTTTTTTATTTCAGTCAGTGTATGCTTAATTTCTAGTTGGTCCTTTTTCATATCCTCAAGGGTCTCGCTAATTTATCGGCCTTTTCTAGAAAATTCTTGAAAAACCTTATAACCGTGGTTTTGAACTCTATATCCAGTAGTTTGCTTTCCTCCATTTCTTTCATTTGTGACCTGTTTCTTTGTCTCCGCATTTTGGTTGCTTCCCTGAGTTGATAGAGTGGCTTTGTGTGCTAGGTGTCCTATAGGGCCCAGTGGCTCAGCCTCCCCAGTTACCTGAGGTGGACACTCTTGGTGCATCCCTTTGTGGGCTGTGTGCACAGTCTTGTTGTAGTTAAGCCTTGATTGTTGTTGGTATCACTGGGAGGAATTGACCTCCAGGCCAATTGGCTGTGAGGATCAGCTGTGTCTACGATGGGAGAACTTCTGTGCTGGATACACCCTTATGGGACAAGACTTGTTTCGGTGGGGCTTTGGTGCTCACTGAGTCTGCCTCCTGAGTGTGTCCCTTATGGATCTGAGCAATTGAAATCTGGATGGTCCCACTTTGACCACTGGATACACTAGCTCTTGGATCTCTAAGGAGGTGCTAATTTAGCCACCCAGCAGGAGGTATTGAGAGATCTGCAGATTCCTCTTCTTTGTTTGGATTTTGAAGGTGCCCAGATGAGGCCCAGCTGTGAAGCAATGCAAGCTGCTGCGGGGCCTTGGGCCTTCTTTTGGATGTTCTGGGTCTCACTGACTCAGCTGCAGTTTATTAGGTTAGTTTAGATTTCAAAGGACCAGGCCATTCATATGCAAAAACCTCTGCGCTCAGCTTGGATGGGGCATAGTCTCAGGGTGGAGCAAATAGCAATGCCTTCCCATCAGCCCTGCCCTAAGAGGCTGCTGGGTCTCAGTGTCCCGTGGTAATTGCTACAAGCACCTCTGAGAGAAAGCCGCCCTCAAGTTCTGCCCGCTGCCAGACAGTCCAGTTTCTCCCCGTATGAGTCTGGGTCCCCAGAGTCTCAACCGGAACTGGAGTTCAGAGCAGTCGGGAGCTTTTGTCTCCCTCCCGATTGAGAAAGCCGGCCATGTACTCAGTTGCCCGCCCTCTCCGCGCGCACGCCTCTGTAACTCTGCCTTCCGCAGCTCCTGTAAGTCTCAGTGTGCTTTTCTCTTTCCTTCTAGTTGTAGAATTTCCACTCAGCCAGCCTTCCTGTGGTTCTGGATTATGTCCGTTTTGTCTTGTAGTTTTGAAATTGCTGTGCAAGGCAGCAGTTTAGGTGTTTACCTATGCCGCCATCTTGGTTTCTCCCTTTGTCAAATATTAATCGACCATAAAGGCATGGTTTTATTTCTGGGCTCTCTATCCTGTTGCATATGTCCATTTTTATGCCGGTATCATGGTGGTGTGATTACTATGGCCTTGTAGTATAGTTTGATACTAGGTAGCATGATTCCTCCAACTTTGTTCTTTCTCAAGATTGCTATGCTTATTTGGGGCCCTTTTTTGTTCCATATAAATTTGGGGGTATTTGTTCTAGTTCTGTGAAATACACCATTGATATTTTGATAGGAATTATGTTGAATCTATAGTTTGCTTTGGCTACTATGGATATTTTAATGATGTTGCTAATATATGTGTTTATTTCTTAGCCCTCAATTCTGTTCCATTGCTCTGTGTGTCTATTTTTTGCCAATATCATACTGTTTTGATTATTGTAGATTTCAAATACAGTTTAAAGTCAGGGAATGTGATATCTCCAGAAAGCAAGATATTCTTTTCCTCAAAAAATTAAAAATAGAATTATCATATGATCTGCAATCCCATTTCTGGGTAGGTATGCCAAAGAATTGAAAGCAGACTCTCAGATATTTGCTCACCTAATGTTTTGGACTGAATTTCATCTCTCCCCTCACCCCACACCCAGATTTATATGTTGAAGACCTAACCTCTAGTACCTCAGAATGTGCCTGTATTAGTAATAAGGTATTTAAATAGGTAATTAAGGTTACATGAAATAATTGTGGTGGGCTGTAACCCAATATGACTGGTGTCCTTATAAAAAGAGGAAATTAGGACAAAGACATATAGAGAAAAGACGGCCATCTTCACACAATCTACAATCTAAGGAGAAAGGCCTCATAAGAAACCAATTCTGCTGACACCTTGATCTTGGACTTTGAGCTTCCAGAACTCAGAAAATAAATTTCTGTTGTTTAGGCCACTTAATCTGTGGGAGCTGGGAGAAGGTGAGGTGCCAGTCAGGCTCAGGGAATGTCACTGACACTCCCTGAGTCTGCCCAGACCTCTACACTCTGGCAGCTAACTTCTCAGCAGGATGCAAGCTCTGTAGGGTGGGTTGACAGAGAGTCCGGAGGGTGGGGCTATTGCTTTCTCCCAGGCTGCTGCCATATGGAGGGGAGTGCTCCACCTCAGAAGATGGTGTCTACAGTGTGGAAGAGAGCCTCAGCATCTGTCCTCACACCTGCCCTCCCTGAGTGTCCAGGGTGAGTGGCTGCAGATGCGATTTTGTGCATCGGGCCTTTAAGAGGGCGCCTGTGTCTCTAGAGGTCTCCCGTCTCTCCCTGCCAGATAATTCCCACTTATTCTCACAGCCAGATGTTAGGTGAGCATCTCTTCCTGGCTCTGGGCTGGGAAGCACAACTTGAGGTTGAAAGTTCTTGGGGGGAACTTTCGGAGCTGAGATATCCCTCTGGAACCGCAGCCACCACCTGGGTAAGCAGGGCCAGCATTTTTCTCGTCTCCATCCTTCTACCAATCTCAATGTAGCTTCTTCAGTAAATCCTTGGTTATAAGACTTCTGATCAGCTATTCTTCAGTTATTCAGGTTGATTGTTCTATCTATACTTCAGTTGTAATTCCAGTTTGTCCAGGGAGAGGTGAGTGTAACATCCACCTCCTCATTATCTTCCCTTCCTATCTTTTGATGAACCTCAACCTCAGGCAGCATCTATTGATCCCATCTGAAGGACACTGACCCTCCTACTCTGCACTTCCTCCTGACATTTGCTATTTATATGTTATTTTGTTACTATGAATAATATACTAAATTACCTTTTTATTCCATTAACCACACATTACATCTGTTCTTTGCCCCTGCATTTCTCTTACTTTGTATTAGATACGCTTAAAATATTTTTTATCTTTACTTTGTCATGGCTATTACTATTTATATGGTATTTTGAAGTTATAACCAAATTTTTTTCTGCTTTATCCTTGGATTGGCTTTAAAATTAGAAAATTGATATGTACAGTTTATTATGACTAAGTAAAATACTGTTTCATGCCTGGCCAGCCGTTAGTTAGGGTCACATCTCCTTCTCTGGGTGCACAGTAAAATGATCCTGTATCAAGGTTAAACAGAATCTCTCTCTTTTTTTAAACTTTTGCTTAAGTCCAGAGAGTGTCTGGACTAAGAGAAGGGGCCTGGATACAAGCCTGCTCCTCTGGTTATTAGTTGTAACACTGGGCCAGTCATGAAAGTGAGCTCCTGGTTCCTCATCTTTATATATAAAAGGCTAATATGCTAAGTGTCCCTCCACCTGTCCAACCGGTTTCTATGACGCACACTGACCACGGCAGGAGCTGCTGTGATGCGCACTGGCCATTTACAGAGAAATGGTAGTGCAGACCTGGTGCCAACAAAGCAACACTCGGTTTCCCCCAAGCGAGACACAGGTCCCGCCACCACCCTGGAGCGACACCCCACCAAATCACAGCTGATGCTGCCATGGTGCA
Source organism: Plecotus auritus (assembly GCF_963455305.1). Taxonomy (NCBI): domain Eukaryota; kingdom Metazoa; phylum Chordata; class Mammalia; order Chiroptera; family Vespertilionidae; genus Plecotus; species Plecotus auritus. Next base: position 140,165,967 of record NC_137776.1, on the reverse strand, counting down.
AAATGCCGCCCACAGTTCAGTCCAACCCGGAAATGGTGGCTGTGGGTGTCAGGTAATGATGTCACATAGCAATGCCTGGCTTCCTCTCCCTAGCCATGACTAGCCTCCTTGCAGTTTCTTTAGCCCAGGAACACCACTTGGTTTATAGCCAGGTGCACATATTTTACACTTTAATCAAATGTCTGCGAAGCGTTTTCCCATGCCTCATCTCATTTGATCCTCACAGAAGTTCTGGAGTAGGTAGGTAGGAGACTCAGTGGAATCCTATTTTCTTTTCATTAGCCAGAAAAATGGAGATTTAGAAAGTTTAGAAACTTGACCCGACTGAAAAGAAGAAATGGTGGACCTTGAAAATGACTTCAGGTTTTCTCACTGTGCAGAATATAGTCAAACACTGCTGTAGTTAAATATTTTAGCCTTTGTTCTCCCTGAGTGATCTACAATAATGATCTGCTTCGTGTTGATATTTACTGCTGTGTTGCTGACAATGACCTGAAAGAGAAGTTGGGGTGCTTCACGGGGCTGGAAAAAGCTTAGCTAAATCAGAAAGCAGGTCTAATTAAGCAAGTTTATTCTATATACTAGTATACTAGAGGCCCGGTGCACGAAATTCATGCACTTGGGCAAGGGGGTCCGTCAGCCTGGCCTGTGCTCTCTCGCATTCCGGGACCTCTCGCTCCTTACCGCCCACCTGCAACAGAGGCGGGGGAGGCTCCTGCCACTGCAATTGCCAGCCATGTGCCCGGCTTCTGGCTGAGTGGTGCTCCCCCTGTGGGAGCGCACTGATCACCAGGGGGCAGCTCCTGCATTGAGCGTCTGCCCCCTGGTGGCCAGTGCACATCATAGCGACTGGTTGTTCGCTAGTTGTTCCACCGTTCGGTCGATTCACAGATTAGGGTTTTATTATCCTATATAATAAAAGGGTAATATGCGAATTGACCAAACGGCGGAACAAGCGGTCACTATTACGCACGCTGACCACCATGGGGCAGATGCTCGACACTGGAGCTGCCCCCTGGTGATCAGTGTGCTCCCACAGGGGGAGCACCACTCAGCCATAAGCTGGCTGATGGCTGGCAAGTGCAGCGGCCCGCCTCCATGGCAGTGCTAAGGATGCCCGACTGTCGGACATCCCCCGAGGGCTTCCAGATGCAAAAGGGCATAGGCTGGGCTGAGAAACCCCCTGCCCCGAGTGCACGAATGTTGTGCACTGGGCCTCTAGTATAGGTTAAGAGGCTAAGTTGACTTGCGATGTGCGATACATATAAAGTTCTCACTGGCACCAATCGCACGTGTGTGTTTCAATCTGTCATTGTTGATCGTGAATTTGGTTGACACTTCTATTATAAAAGGGCAAATATGACACTTCTATTATAAAAGGGCGAATAGCAATATTAAAATATTTCTTCTAATTAATTTCCTTTCAATGTGCACGGATCCGTGCACCGGGCCACTAGTGTGTAAATAAAAATGACTGTCCCCATCCCGCCCACCTCACAGGGCCAACAAGAGGACCAAGTCAGATATGGGAAATGAAAGGAAGGCCAACAGAGGGTAATGCTGTTCTGTATAAACAGGAGTTATCACTGTGACTTTTATCTCTGGGTCTCTGCCCCCCCCCACCTTTTTTTTGGGTACGAGACAGAGGGAGCTTTGATGAGGTCTGCTTGCATAGACAGATTTATCATGATTTTGGAAAGAATTCCATTTCTGCTCTTCTAAATTTAGCTACCAGAACATTAACTGATAACAAATGTGGACAGGAAGACTCTACCTGCAGAGAAAACCCACAAATACAATCTGATCTCAGTGAAATACTGTACACACTTGTTCAGCCCTAGAGCCACCTCCTGCTTAAGGGAGGGCACATTCCAACATGACTCGGGCATTTCAGATGTGGCGGTCAACCCAACACCGTGTGCTCCTCTCAGAAAAGCCCTCTGGCTTGGGGGGTGGTGGCTGCTCTAGGCTGTGGAATGCTGAGGCTGGGGTTCTTGTGTGTAGCCAATCTCATGCCCCCGCCAGCATGGACCGAGATCTCCTTCATGCTGAGCTCCTTGCTGAGTGTACACGGAAGTCTCCAAGACTCCCCAGTGCAGACCTAGAGATGTGGGAAGTCCTTGGCCATGGTCACTGTGTCCAGACTGCTTTGCCGCCCACCTTCCTAACCCACCATGCTGAACAGGAGGCTTTCGGAGGCTGTTTCTTTGTCTTTTCAGCCGTGAACACAGCTGCTGCTCTTCCACGCTCTCCCACATTTGCTGATTTTAGACAAGGGGCCCTTCTGTTTCAAACAAAGGCAGGTGGAGCATAGGCTCGCTCTGGTGAGGACAGACGGCCGTCACCTGGGTTTGTCTTGGATTTAACAGTGTGCTGCCAGGTCTGTTAGTGAAACCAGATCGCAGTAGTATTTCTTCTAGTTTTAAGTGTCTTTCCGGAGAAACAACAGCCTTCCTCATGGTGCTCCAGAGACCATCAGACCAGACTGGTCCCAGAGACTTGCGAAGGCACTGGTAGCAGCTACGTAACCCTAATCTGACCTCAGGAACACTGTGGGACCATGGACCTGAGGTAGCATAGACGCTACTCTTACCACCTGGAGCCCCTTAAGAAGGGAGGGGACTTTCAATAAAGAAGCTCTGGTGCAGGGACCACGTCTGGACACACACAGGACTGGTAATCAAACTGCCAGACTAGAATGTCTTTATTCTCACTTGCCCCTCCCACTTCCCTAACCTTAGATGGCTTAGCTCTAAGACTACCCAATCAGACCCCTGGATTAGAATTAATAATTATGTACAACCTCTCCTTACCCTCACCTCTTAAAATTGACCTCAAGCCTTTGTTCCAGGAAAACTACTTTGAGCTTCGTCTCCTCCTTTGGGTGGCCTGACGAGAAAATCTCTCTCCCTGACAGACCTGCTGCCTCAGACTTTTGGCTTCTCTGTAAGCAGTGGGCAGAGAGGGACAGTCGTTCTTCTTTACACATGAGGAACCAGGAGCTCACTTTCATGACTTGCCCGTGTTACCACTAATAACCGCTGAAGCAAGGCTTGTGTCTAGGCCTCTGCTCTTAGTCCAGACACTCCCTGCCTCAGACTTTCGGCTTCTCTGTAAGCCTTGGTTCTCTGTAAGCCTTGGTTCTGTTTCGTTCTGGGGCAGGAAGCAACTGAGATCCCACTACCAGCAGGCTTAGAACTAAACAGAGAAACGTGGGGAGGGCCCTCCCTATAAGGCAAGTATGTATATGTGGGTAGTGGCTGGAGGGAGAAACCTTTTCAAAAAGGAATCCTCATCCAGGTTCAGGGACCCTTTTCACCAAATATCTTTATAAGGTGTTTTTTTTTCAACACCCACCCAAACATTTAAAGCTACTAGTCATCATCGACTGTGACGACTGTATGATATTATTTCATTTAATCAATAAAGATAGCACTGGTAGATTGCATCTCGTCCTGTTTATTTTGTACATGTGAGTACTAAGGCTAACTTGCATAACTACAGTTAATAAATGGTGGCACCTGGGTTTGAACCCAAGTCTGACTCTGGAGCCATGTAAACGTATTGCTTCAAGCTATCGGATCACTGCAGAGATGTAGCCCTTTGCTGTATTCCTTTTTAATTTATTGATTGATGGATTTTAAAAAGAGAAACATCAACTTGTTGTTCTACTTCTTTATGCCTTCATTGGTGGATTCTTATATGTGCCCTGACTGCGGATCAAACCCCACAACCTTGGCGAATCAGGATGACGCTCTACTCAACTGAGTTACCCCGCCAAGGCCATTTGCTTTATTTCTAAGATAGCCCCAGCAACAATAGCTCAGTTATAAAAAAGTAGACTCCTGTGGTCAAGGTGGAGTAGGTCAACTCTGTGCTTGCTTCCTCCCACAACCACATCAAAATTACAACTAAATCATAGAACAAGCATCATTGAGAATTGCCTGAAGACTAGCTGAATGGAGTCCCTATAACTAAAGATATAAAAAGAAGCCACAGTGAGACTGGTAGAAGGGGTAGAGAAGTGACAATTAAGAATCCAGAGGGATATCTCAGCTGTGGTGGGGCTGGGGTCTCAGCATCACAGCCAGCTCCCTAGCTTGGGCACCAGTAGCAGGAAGAGGAATCCCCATAACTTCTGGCTGTGAAAACCAGTGGGGACTATATCCTAATGAAGTGGAGGGCTGCGGAATCATGGGTATTCCCCTTGGGCCCACACATAGACTCTCACTCTGGGCTCCAGCTCGAAGAGCACCAGGGACATATGGGGAGAAACTGAACTAACAGGACTCAGGGTCAGGGTTGGAAAGGAAGGGGTTAAGGCCGTACTCTCTGGGGACTGAAGCGCTGGCAGGCACCATTGCTCCTTTATTGAGCCCTCTCCCCTCCCAACTGACAGGTGCAGGTAAGCACCAAATCTGAATTCTTCATTAACTTGGCTAACACCATTTACCCAGGCCAGGTGCATACCTGAGACCCCACCCAACTCTCATGTGAGGCTCAAACCACTCTCAGCCGCTTTTCCACACAAGCGACCAGCCTTGGCTCATGCTGCAGAATTTCCTAAAATATCTCAGAGGTTCTCGAACACCAGACAAGCAGTGGCTGGCCTGAGCATGCCCTGTACCTCTTGCTAAGTGGTCCCAAGCCAGCTTCAAGTGACGACTGGTCTCAACTTGCATTGTAACTCCCATCAGATGGCCCCAAGCCTGGTATAAGCTGCAACCAGCATTGGTTTGGAATGTAGCTTCAACTAAGCAGCCACAAGCCCAGCACAGTGGAGGACGGCTTCAGTTCACAACATAGCCTCTCCCAAGCACCTCCAAGCCCAACACAAGTGGCAACCCACTGCAGATAACTTAGTAGCTCCCACCAATGGCCCCAATCTGGGCACAAACAGTGGCTGACCTCGGTCTTCCCCGGAGCCCTCATAAGAGGCTGCAGAACCAGCATACCTGGTGGCTGGCTTCAGGCCCCATGCTGTGTATAACCCAACCAGCTCACCTCATAGGACACTTGCTACATAAGACACTCTGCCAACCCTGGGAGACATAGCAGATGTACATACTACATAGAAACAAACAAAGAGAAACAGCCAAAATGAGGAAACAAAGTAACATGTCCCAAATTAACGAAAAGAACAAAAGCCCTAAAAATAACTAAACAAAATGGAGACAAGCAATCTACCAGATACAGAGTTCAAAACACTGGTTATAAGGATGCTGAATGAACTTAGGGGAAACATAGATGATCTCAATGAGAACTTCAACAAAGATATAGAAGTCATAAAAAACACACCCAGTAGAAAGAAAGAATACTATAATAAAAATGAAGATCAGGGAGGAGAAAATACCTAATCAGAACAGCAAAAAAAAAAAAAAAAAAAAAAAAAAAAAAAAAAAAATTTAAAATTAATAGTAATAATTACAAAAATGAGGATAGTTTAAGGGACCTCTGGGACAACACCAAGCATACCAACAATCACATCATAGGGGTACCAGAAGGAAAAAAGAGATAGCAAGGGATTGAAAACTATTCGAAGAAATAATGCCTGAAAACTTTCCTAACCTGGCAAAGGAAATAGACATACAAATCCAGGAAGCACAGACAGTCCCAAACATGATGAACCCAAAGAGGCCCATACAAAAGCACATCGTAATTAAATGAAGAAGATATTTGCCAATGATACATCTGGTAAGGGGTTAATAGCCACAATATATAAAGAATTAATATAACAACTCCAAATCAAACAATCCAATTAAAAAATGGGCAAAGAACCTAAATAGACATTTCTCCCAAGATGGCCAATAGACATATGAAAAGATGCATAGTATCACTAATCATTAGGGAAATGCAAATTAAAACCACAATGAGATATCACCTCACACCTATTAGAATGGCTATCAACAACATATCAACAAATAACAAATGTTGTCAAGGATGTGAAGGAAAGGAAACCCTTGTGTACTATTGGTAGGGATAAATTGATGCAGCCACTATGGAAAACAGTACGGAGGTCCCTCAAAAATTTAAAAATAAAATTACCATGTGACCCAGCAATTCCACTGCTGGGTATTTATCTGAAAAAAATCTAAAATACTAATAAAGATTCATGCACCCCTATGTTCACTGCAGAATTATTTACAATAGTTAAGATACAGAAGCAACTTAAGTGTCCATCAATAGATAAATGAATAAAGAAGAGTTGGTACATATATACAATGGAATATTACTTGGCCAAAAAAAAAAAATGGAATCTTGCCTTTTGCAACAACAAGAATAGATGTACCTAGAGGATGTTGTGCCAAGTGAAATAAGTCAAAAAGAGAACGACAAATACCATATGATTTCACTTGTATGTGGAATCTGAAAAACAAAATAAATGAACAAACACAGAAACAAACTCAGAGATACAGAGCAAACAAATGGTTGCCTCATGGAGAGGATTAGGGGTTTGGATGACAGAGATGAAGGAATTAAGAATAAATTGCTAGTTATAAAAATAGTCATGGGGTGTAAAGTACAGCATAGGGATTATAGTCAATAATATTGTAATAACTATGTATGGTGTCAGATGGGTACTAGACACTGGAGTGAACACTGTCTAATATACACATGAAACTAATATAATTCATATGAAGAGTATTTAAAATATTTTTAAAATATATTTTTATTGATTTCAGAGAGGAAGAGAGAGGGCGAGAGAGAATCATTGATGGGCTGCCTTCTGCTCACCCTCCACTGGGGATCGAGCCTGCCACCCAGGCATGTTCCCTTGACTGGAATCAAACCTGGGACCCTTCAGTCCACAGGCCGATGCTCTATCCACTGAGCAACCCAGCTCGGGTTAAAAATATTTTTTTAATTAAGTAGATAAAAGCAGATTTATCTGGCTAAGAGGAGCAGAAATAAATATTAATGAATAGTAAGAGAAACTTGGATATACCTCATATGCAAAAATTAATTTGAGATGGATCTTAGACAAAATATGAAAGCTATAACGATAAGTTTCTAGAAGAAACCAAAGGAGAATGTGTCCATGACCAAGGGAGTCATGAGTAGGAAGGGGCAGAAAGGAATTTTCTGGTGTGAGGGGGTGGTTCTTTATTTTGATCTGGGTGATGGTAACTGGAGTGTACACATTTGTCAACATTCATGGAACTATACATTTAAGATTTGTGCATTTCCCTGTATGTAAATATTTCAATAATGAACTGTCAGCATCAAAAACAGTACCTGCTTTTCTACCCGCAAAACTTCCAATCGTCTATTCAAACATATACAGAGTGCCTGCTTTGTCCCAGGTACTGTGCTAAAAGGAAAAAAAACAGTTCAGACATGGCTGGGTCACTGAATTTAGGGGCTTTCAACAGTATTAGGGAGATGGATAATGACTGTTAAAAAGTAGCCGATAGCTACATATATCATTGTTATAAAATACAAAGATGCAAGAAAAATCCACCCAGAGCAAAACAAACAAAAACACCTTGACAATCATAGGAGTTTCTATTGGACTTCACAATACTGAATGGCCCTGCCCCCTTTGAAAACCTGCTTGCTCGATCACACCTGGCAGAACCCAACATTAGAATTAGTTTTCTTCCCTGAGCTCTTGTCCATGGAGTTGAGAGAGAATGTATTTAAGTAGGTCTCAGAGTCAAGGCTTGTGGGGATAAAACATCCTAATATGAGCAGGCCACAAAAGATCCCCAGGTAAGTGGCATGCACTGCAAACCCTAACTGTACTCGAGCTAGGGGTCCCATGGCCGCCAGGACTGGGAAGGAAAAGCGTGGCGGGTGGAACGAGGGGCAGGGTAGCTGATTCTGGCACTGACTAGGCATCGTTAGCTGAATGTGCTGAGATTGGGGAAGCAATTTCACCTCCCCGAGCCCATTTCCTCCCCTGTAAACATCAGGACTTTGAATTGGATGAGGTCCTTCCAGCTTCCAAAAGCTTTGATTCTTAGCCTAGTTGTCCTCCTTTCAACTTTCTCAGAAAACCAAGGTTTGAGCTCAGAGGAGCCTATCAGAAATACAGTATGCTGCCATGGAAAAGCCCTTTGCTGTGTAAACAAATGAAATCACTCAGGGCTTAGGAGAAAATGAACAAAGAATTCTCGGCCGCAGCTCTATTATCCCCTACATGGCACCTCAGTGCGGTAACTCCACGGACCGTGGTTTGCAGTCAGCTACTCTGCAGTCTCTTTACACTCACTTGCTATCAGAACTGAAAAATCCAGAAGGACAAATTTATTCAGACGGACGGTGCTATAGGTTGAATTGTGTCCTCCCCTAAAATTTCTGTGCTGGAGTCTTTGCCTCCCCCCTCACCCCCCCCCCCCCCCACATACACACTTCAGCATGTAGCCTTGGGAAAGGGGTCGTGGCCGATGTAAGTAGTTCACAGGAGGTGTACTCAGATAGGGAGGGCTCTAATCTGACTGGCGTCCTTATAACGAAGGGAAATTGACACACACACATATACACAGGCAGAATGCTATGTGAGGCGGAAATGGAGATGAAGCTTCTGTAAATCTGGGGATGCCAGAGACTGCTAGCAAACCACTCGAGGGAGGCCACAGGCATGGAACAGACTCCCTCAGAGCTCTCAGCAGGAAGCAATGGTGCCAACATCCTGGACTCCCCGCCCCCAGAGCTGAGACAATCAAGTTCTGTTGTTTAAGCCACTGGTGTGTGGCATTTGGTTCTGGCAGCCCTAGCCAACGGCACAGGTGGTACAGATGCACCAAGGAAAACCTGGCCTTGGCTAACAGGCTGGCTCGCTAACTTTCGCCCCCTTTCCTCACCCATGATGCAGGAAATTTATACTTTGGGTACCTGAAAGGGAACACCATTCCACTGCTTTGCTAAACACTGCCTTTTCTGTCTTTAAAGAGGAAGGCCCTTTCCCAATAAAATCCACCCAATATTTGTTGGGCTGCTATGATTTACCAGGAATCTCTAGGCAGTGCTTGTGCCTGGACTTGGAGACTTTGCTCGGGTCCTCCTCCTATGACTGTGCTAAGGCGGCACGGGGCTGCAATGCCCACCCTCAGCATAAAAGTGGCATCCTTTAGTCAAACCCAAACCACTACCAAGTCTGCAGAAGCTGCTGGGAGAGAACAACATGAGAAGATTTAAAAGGCAGCCTCGCTCCACAGATGTACACTGTAATTATAACTGCTCGGGGCTACCGGGAAACCACAAGCAGAATTGAGTGTTCCTGTGCTTGCTGGCTTCAGAGGGGGACAGAATGACAGGAAGGTTTCACATACACGGCTAGGTCTGACCCGAATAATCAGAAAGTGTCACAGGAACTATGGGTCCCTGCTGGAGAGGTGAGCACCCTGTCCTGAGTCATTAGGAACCGAAGCAGTTTAGGGAGAGGGAAATCGGACAGAGCCCCAGTGCGCAAAGAATGGGAGGCACCTGGCCGAGATGCTGTGGGAGGAACACAGTACTGGCGCCTCTGAGAAGAACTGGGACTTATTCTGGTTTTTAAATCATAGCTCAGCTTTAATAATCTCTGGTAGTGACCCTTTAATTTTTAATTTTATCTTTTTATAAACCTATATAGGCTTTTCTTTTTAATAACAAAGGGAATTACATTTTTGCAAAGCTTTGTAGATTTTTTTTTTTTTAATCCTCACCCAAGGACATGCTTAGAGACAGGAGGGGCGGGGGAGGGGAGAGAGAGAGCAACATCGATCAGTTAACCTTCCAGGACTGGGAATTGAATTGGCAACTTTTCGCTGCACAAGGCGATGCTCAACCAACTGAGCCATTCCGGCCAGGCCAAATCTATATAGTTTGATTAAGACGAAAACTGGCAGTGTGGTATAAAGTTTACATTTAAAGTTTTCACAGAAACCCTAACACATGCCTGGAAAGATTTCACAATGGAGTGCTAGTTGCTGGTCTAGATGATGTCAAGAACTGATGGATCTCATGATTCAAGATAGAATTATGGGTATTAGCTAATCCTTAAGGATTAAAAAATAAATTTTTGTTTGTGTTTTAAAGTAAACTACTGATCAACTATGAAAGTGTAATCTTCTCCTGAGACAAGGGCTTTCGAAATAATCTAGCTCACGAAGCGATTCGATGAACTTGAGAGAGAGTGGCTGAACCCTGCCATGGATGGTTTCAGAGTTCACAGTTCAAAAAAAAAAACACAGAGAGGCTCTGAGAGTCTCCACCCTAACATCAAGGGCCTTTCTCTTCACTCTCACACCTCCTATGCCACCCTCTCCCCTTCCCCCAATACCTCAGCCAGTGGCATGGATGGACAAGCCAATATTTATAACTTGATCACTGAAAAAGGATCTTCTTGTCAATTTCAAGAATTAGCACTTCTATGACATCTGCCTATGCATAAACTCCAGTAAAAACCTTCCCCTCAACCAGTTTCCATTCCAAAAGTGGCAAAAACTAGTAATAGCCAGTAATAGCCAAAACGACATAAGTGTTATGCTGTGAAAATGCAGAGTTGACACTATTGGGGAGAGGCTGTGGGCTGTGGAGATGCTCTCTCCCACCCCCATTCTGCCTGTTTTGTCCTCCATGGAAGGCCCCTTGCTTTTCTCATCAAAGTGCGGAATGGGTTGCCTTGAAATGCATATCCTCCTCCAGCTCCCCTGGGATGGTGTGCCGACTGTACGGCATGGAACGGCTCTAAGGCTGGGGCTGCTGTGGGGCACAGGAACTGTACTGGCTCTCCAAGGACATCTCAAGCCACCTCTATGGTGTTAAGACAAGTAGAACTCCTTCCCTCCCACTGGAAACCCACAGGCAGAGGTGACAGGGGCTGGACCAGGAGAGTTCATTCTTGTGTATTAGAGTCACCAAGGGCCCAGGAAATGGCATTTTACAACTTGCTGTTTCTGAAGCAGTTGGTTCTAGAGCTTATACTTTAAGGAATACTAGCTTACAGACACAGAAAGAAAGATACTACATGGTCTCACTTATATGTGGAATCTAACAAATTGGACTACATAGAAGCAGAGAGTAGAACAGTGGTTACCAGGAGCAAGGAGGTGGGAAATGGAGATATTGGTCCAGGGGACAAAGTTGCAGTTCCGTAGGATGAAGTATGGAGGTCCCACGTACTGCACCTGAGTTAATACTGCTGTGCTGTGTACAGGACATCTGCTGAGAGTAGATTTCAGGTGCTCCCACCACACGCACAAAAAATGCTTGTACAGTTTTCTATCTCTCCCTCCCTCTTCCTTCCTCTCTGAAACCAATAAATACATATATGTAAAAAAATGGTTGTACAAACTTCCAGTTATAAGTAAATCTTGGGGATGTAATGTACAACATGGTGGCTACCGTTAACAAAGTTGCAAAGACAGTAGACGTTAAATAAAAACAAAAACATAAAAATCCAAAACTGAACCAACCAAGCAAAAACAGAACACAAAACACAGTCCCTACCTTCAAGAGTCCAGTGAAGGAAAGAAACAAGCTAACTTCTAGTAAATAAAACCAAACTCTTGGTCTCCACAACACACAAAATATAGCTACTACGTGAAGAGACGAGTATGCCAGTTAGCTTGACTACAGTAATCATTTCACTTTGTACAGCAAATCACCACGTCCACCTTAAATATATACAATTTTATTTCAAAATACATAAAAAATAGTTCTGGGTGAGAACAGTTTATAATCACTCATGCAAAATAAGAACTGGAATTACAAAAAGTCCCAAATATATTGAGCATAATAAAACCTTGATGAGTGGCATTATGTCTTATTTCCTACATAATCTTTTTGAAGAAGTTTGTCATAGACATTCACAATTAATGTATCAGGTTGTCATAAATAAATACTAAAATCTAAGGCAAAAGAAGAGAAGGGAAGAAATACTGGCTTAGAAGAACGGTAAGGCAGTGAGGAGTGCAGACCCGAGGTGACGACCATGCTTGTGTGCAAGACTGAGGCCGGGGACTGGAAGGATCCATCCTGGAAGGCCTGGGCGGAGGCCCCGTCACTGCCCAAAGCCCTGCCTGCGCCTGGGTTCCGTGCTGGCTCTGTGCTGCAGCTGGCGTGGAGGGCGCCGGGACGGGTGGACAGGCCGCTCCAGGGGCAGCACCTGGCTGAGGGTGAGGAGCTGTGAGTACCACTGACTGTCCCGGGGTCAGATCTGTGCCACACTTACTAACCGCCACCTTCCAGAAAGCATACATAAATAAACCAGCATGTAATTAATTACTCACCTTGCAACACACGGCACCTGCGATTTTACACTGTTCATATACCTGCCTTTTTACTGTACTACTGTGCTTAGCAATCTACAATAATAAAAGCATTATATGCTAATTAGACTGGACGACCTTCTGGATGAAGCTGTGGTGGGGGCCGAGCCCCTTGCATGAATTTTGTGCATCGGGCCTTTAGTTGGTAAATAAAAACATTACGTTTAAAACCTGTCACTGAAATCGTATACCCACTCCCGAGAAGTCTAAATTATCCATTTTTGGAATCCGACTGGAGCTGTAGTTATTTTGGGTAAGGCCCGTCTTTCATGTGCGTGTCTAAATCCTACTTACATGAACTCTCTCAACGGCAAGTAGTAAAAATGCTCTCAGTATTTACCACTTAGAGTCCTGCACAGCCTTTCCTTAGATGAAGTGGTTCTCTTACTCTGAGCTGATTTAGGAAGCGGCACCGGAAAGCTATAGTTCTCCTCCGGTTCCCCCTCTAACCAGTGGTGCTGAGCCGCGACATGGGCAGTTGTCCATCTCTCTGAGCTTATTTTTTATCCATATACGAGTGATAAAAATCACTCTTTTTATCTACCTCGAGGTGGCTGTTAATAATTTATATGCACGTTGTCTACCACACTCCTGCTCTCGGAAAGAACCTGATAAAGATCCTCTTCCCACATAAGCTGGAGGGAGGTGCCGGATTTACCTTCCTCATCGTCTCCTTGTCTCTAGCAATTTAAGAGCAGTTGTGAGGATTCAGTGAGGTGCCTCCTATACACTCTGTCATTTGTGTTCAATACATTTTGGCTATTATCAGGGAAGATTTTTATAATAAAGAAACAGATACTTTATGGACTTCAGTGGCACAAATGTACTGGTAAAAGTTTAACAGACTTTTGGGAAAAATATGTGTGTGTATAATGTTCTTCTAAGCCACTATTTCTTTCCTCCTTTTCTTTCGTCTTAGATTTTAGTATTTATTTATGACAACCTGATACATTAGTTTTGAATGTCTATGACAAATTTCTCCAAAAAGGTTATAAATTTTACTGACAAAAAATGTGTAGCACACTTTACAAATAATAAAACATGCAATAGTCTACTGTAACTTCCATATAATAAACTGATTGTCACAGAATAATACTCTTGCTGATTTTTGTAGGAATTTTGCATCCATACCCAACCTAAATTTGTAATTGAATGCATAGTTCTAACACAGTGTTTGTTGAGACTTTACATTAATAAGATAAAAATGAAATGGGAGACATTTGTCAGAACTTCACACATTTGTCACTAACATGAGCTAATTCTTTGTTTTTTTTTTTTTTTTTTTTAGAGTATATTTTTATTTTTATTTTTTTTTTTATTTATTTTTTTTTTGTTTTTGTTTTTTTTTTTTCAAATTTTTATTGAGGTATTATATGTGTACATATCTTACCATTGCCCCCCACCCCCACCCCACTCCCATACATGCCCTCACCCCCCAATGTTTTACATCCGTTGGTTACTCTCATATACATGCATACAAGTCCTTCAGTTGATCTCTTATTTCCCCCACCTCTCCCTAACCTTACCACTGTAATTTGACAGTCTGTTTGATGCTTTACTGCCTCTGTAACTATCTTTTTGTTCATCAGTTTATAATGTTTTTCATTATCCCCAAATGAGTGGGATCATGTGGTATTTTTCCTTCATTGACTGGCTTATTTCACTTAGCATAATGTTCTCTAATTCCATCCAAGTGCCTACAAATGGTAGTAATTCCTTCTTTTTTACGGCAGCATAGTATTCCATTGTGTAGATGTACCATAGTTTTCTGATCCAGTCATCTGCTGATGGGCACCTAGGCTGTTTCCAAATCTTAGCTATTGTAAATTGTGCTGCTATGAACACAGGGGTGCATATATCCTTTCTGATTGGTGTTTCTGGTTTCTTAGGATATATTCCTAGGAGTGGGATTACTGGGTCAAATGGGAGTTCCATTTTCAGTTTTTTGAGGAAACTCCATACTGTTCTCCACAGTGGCTGCACCAGTCTGCATTCCCACCAGCAGTGCACGAGGGTTCCTTTTTCTCCGCATCCTCGCCAACACTTGTCGTTTGTTGATTTGTTGATGATAGCCATTCTGACAGGTGTGAGATGGTATCGCATTGTTGTTTTGATTTGCATCTCTCGGATAATTAGTGACTTTGAGCATGTTTTCATGTGTCTCTTGGCCTTCCTTCTGTCTTCTTTCGAAAAGCTTCTATTTAGGTCCGTTGCCCATTTTTTTATTGGATCATTTATCTTCCTTTTATTAAGTTGTATAAGCTGCCTGTAGATGTTGGAAATTAAACCTTTATCAGTGATACCATTTGCAAATATGTTCTCCCATACAGTGGGGTTTCTTGTTGTTTTGTTGATGGTTTCTTTTGCTGTGCAAAAGCTTTTTATTTTGATGTAGTCCCATTTGTTTATTTTCTGTTTGGCTTCCATTGCCCTAGGGGCAGTATCACTGAAAAAGTTCTTTTGGCAAATGTCTGAGATTTTGCTGCCTGTGGATTCCTCTAGTATTTTTATGGTTTCCCGTCTTATATTTAAGTCCTGTACCCATTTTGAGTTTATTTTTGTGTATGGTGTAAGTTGGTGATCTAGTTTCATTTTTTTGCATGTATCTGTCCAATTTTCCCAACACCATTTATTAAAGAGACTGTCTTGACTCCATTGTATGCTCATGCCTCCTTTGTCAAATATTAATTGAGCATAGTGGATTGGGTCGATATCTGGGTTCTCTATTCTGTTCCATTGATCTATATGTCTGTTCTTGTGCCAGTACCAGGCTGTTTTGATGACAGTGGCTTTGTAATACAGCTTGAAATCTGGTATTGAGATCCCTCCTACTTTATTCTTCTTTCTCAGGATTGCTGTGGCTATTCGGGGTCTTTTTTTATTCCAGATGAATTTTTGGAGAGTTCTTTCTAGGTCTGTGAAATACGCCGTTGGTATTTTAATGGGGAGTGCATTGAATCTATAGATTGCTTTGGGTAGTATGGACATTTTAATGATGTTGATTCTACCAATCCATGAACATGGTATGTTCTTCCATCTGTTTACATCTTCCTCTATCTCTTTTTTCAGTGTCCTGTAGTTTTCCGCATATAGGTCTTTTACCTCCTTGGTTAGGTTTATTCCTAAGTATCTTAATTTTTTTGGTGCGATGGAAAATGGGATTGCTTTTTTAGTCTCTCTTTCTGTAAGTTCATTGTTGGTGTATAGAAATGCCATAGATTTCTTGGTGTTAATTTTGTATCCTGCTACATTGCCGAATTCATTTATTAAGTCTGTTAGTTTTTTGATGGAGTCTTTCGGGTTTTTTATGTACAATATCATGTCATCTGCAAATAAGGACAGCTTTACTTCTTCTTTTCCAATTTGGATGCCTTTTATTTCTTCTTCTTGTCTAATTGCAGTGGCTAATACTTCCAGTACTATGTCAAACAGGAGTGGTGAGAGTGGGCATCCCTGTCTTGTTCCTGTTCTTAGGGGAAATGGTTTTAGTTTTTGCCCATTGAGTATGATGTTAGCTGTGGGTTTATCATATATAGCTTTTATGATGTTGAGGTATGATCCTTCTATTCCCACCTTGTTGAGAGTTTTTATCAAGAAAGGGTGTTGGATTTTGTCAAATGCTTTTTCTGCATCAATTGATATGACTATGTGATTTTTATCTCTCAATTTGTTTATGTGATGTATCACATTTATTGATTTGCGGATATTGAACCATCCTTGCATTCCTGGGATAAACCCTACTTGGTCATGGTGTATGATCTTTCTGATGTACTGCTGGATCCTATTTGCTAGAATTTTGTTGAGGATTTTGGCATCTACATTCATGAGGGATATTGGCCTGTAATTCTCTTTCATTGTGTTGTCTTTATCTGGTTTTGGTATTAGGGTGATGCTGGCTTCATAGAAGGAGCTTGGAAGTGTTCCTTCCTCTTGAATTTTTTGGAATAGTCTGAGGAGGATAGGTTTTAGTTCTTCCTTGAATGTTTGGTAGAACTCTCCAGTGAAGCCGTCTGGCCCCGGGCTTTTGTTTGCCGGAAGCTCTTTGATGACTGCTTCAATTTCTTCCATAGTTACTGGCATGTTGAGCTGTTTAGATTCTTCCTGATTGAGTTTTGGAAGGTTATATTTTTCTAGGAATATGTCCATTTCCTCCAGGTTGTCCAGTTTGTTGGAATAGAGTTGTTCGTAGTATTTTTTAACAATCCTTTGTATTTCGGCGGGATCTGTTGTTATTTCACCTCTTTCATTTCTGATCTTGTTTATTTGGGTCCTCTCCCTTTGCTTCTTGGTGAGCCTGGCTAGAGGTTCATCAATCTTGTTTATCCTTTCAAAGAACCAGCTCTTGGTTTTGTTGATCTTTTGTATTGTTTCTTTGGTCTCTATGTCGTTTATCTGTGCTCTGATCTTTATTATTTCCTTCCTTCTGCTTACACTGGGCTTTTCTTGTTGCTCTTTTTCTAACTCTTTGAGTTGTTGGGTTAGGTAATTTATTACCCCTGTTTCTTGTTTTTTGCAGTAGGCTTGTAGAGCTATGAACTTCCCTCTCAAGACTGCTTTCGCTGTGTCCCATAGATTTTGGATTGTAGTGTTTTCATTGTCATTTGTTGTCATGATGTTTTTTATTTCTTCTTTGATCTCTCTGGTAACCCAGTCATGGTTTAATAGCATGCTGTTTAGTCTCCATGTGTTTGATTTCTTTGGGTTGTTTTTATTGTAGTTGATTTCCAGTTTTATGCCACTGTGGTCTGAGAAGATGCTTGATATGATTTCTATCTTCTTGAATTTGAAGAGACTTTGCCTATGTCCCAACATATGGTCTATCTTTGAAAATGACCCATGTGCGCTTGAGAAGAATGTATATTCTGTGGCTTTGGGGTGAAATGTTCTGAAGATGTCAATTAATTCCATCTGGTCTAGTGAGTCATTTAGGATTGATGTTTCTTTGCTGATGTTTTGTTTAGAGGATTTGTCCAATGGTGATAGTGGGGTATTAAAGTCTCCTACTATGATTGTATTGCTGTCAATGTCTCCCTTGATATCTTCCAGGAGTTTTTTTATGTATTTGGGTGCTCCTGTATTGGGTGCATATATGTTTACCAGAGTTATTTCTTCTTGTTGGATTGCTCCCTTTAGTATTATGAAATGGCCTTCCTTATCTCTTGTTATGTCCTTCAGTTTGAGATCTAATTTGTCAGAAATAAGTATTGCTACCCCAGCTTTTTTTTCAGTTCCATTTGCCTGGAAAACCTTTTTCCATCCCTTCACCCTCAGTCTGTGTGCGTCTTTTTTTCTGAGGTGGGTTTCTTGTAGACAGCAGATATATGGGTCGTGTTTTCTTATCCAATCTGTTACCCTATGTCTTTTGATTGGGGCATTTAATCCATTTACATTTAAAGTTATTATTGATAGGTACTTATTTGTCGCCATTCCTATTCTTTACCCCTGTGTTACTTCTTTGCTTCCTGTTTCTTTCTTTCTTTCTTTCTTTCTTTCTTTTTTTTTTTTTTTTTACAGTAGACCCTTTAGCATTTCTTGCATTGCTGGTTTGGTGGTAATAAATTCCCTTAGTCCTTTTTTGTCTGTGAAGCTCCTGATTTCACCTTCAATTTTGATTGACAGCCTTGCTGGGTACAGTATTCTTGGATTCAGCCCCTTCCTTTGCATGACTTTGTATATTTCATTCCATTCCCTTCTGGCCTGATGAGTTTCTGTTGAGAAATCAGTTGCTAGTCTGATGGGGGTTCCTTTGTATGTAACTTTCTGTCTCTCTCTTGCTGCTTTTAAGATTCTTACTTTGTCGTTGGTGTTTGCCAATTTAATTATAATGTGCCTTGGCGTCGGTCTTTTGGGGTTCATTTTGCTTGGGACTCTGTGAGCTTCTTGGATTTGTGTGGGTTTTTTCTTCCCTATATCTGGGAAATTTTCTGTCATTATTTCTTCAAAGAGGTTTTCTATTCCTTGCTCAGCTTCCTTTCCTTCTGGAACCCCTATTATGCGGATGTTGTTTTTTTTCGCGTTGTCCCAAAGTTCCCTTAGACTCTCCTCCTGCCTTTTAATTTTTTTTTCTAGAAGTTGCTTTTCTTGGGTATTTTTTTCCATCTTGTCTTCTAGCTCACTGATGCGGTCCTCTGCTTCTTCTAGTCTACTCTTGATGCTTTCTATTGAGTTCTTTACAGCAGCGATGTCATTTTTCATTTCTTCTTGGTTCTTCTTCATTTCCTCTTGGTTCTTGCTCATATTGTCGAATTTGTCTTCCATTCTTTTCAGCCACCTTATGACCATTTCTCTGAATTCTTTTTCTGGAAGGTTGCTTGCCTCCATTTCGTTTACTTCCTTTTCTGGTGATGCCTGCTTTTCTTTCATATGCGGGCTGCTTCTTTGTCTCCCCATGGTCTCTCTTCTCTGGGTGTCTGGTTATGTAGTTTTCTCTCTCCTGGGTTGATTTAAAGGCACAAAATACAGCACTACCAGGTACAACTCACAAGGCACTGAACAGGAATGTATTCACGATATTAATAACCTCCAATAAAGGTGACCACCAGAGAAAGGCAAATTAGGTGATAGAAGAGAAAGAAGAAGAGGAAAAAAGAAAGAAAGAAAAAAAAAGAAAAAAGGAGTGTGAAAATGAAATTGGGAAAAGGGAAAGTAAAGAGAAAAAAAAAAAAGTAAGAGAGACAAGAAATTGACTAAGAGAGAAAGGGGAACAGACTATATATATTGGGGATAAAACTCCAATAGAACAATCACTAATCCCAGCAAATGCCAGCAACAAGTGCCTGGGGATTAGTACAAACTACAACACCAATTAATATGGAGTGAGGCAAGGGAAAGCTGAAGCACAAAACAAACAAAAAAATAAATAAAAGAAGAATAAGCAAAACAATCTCACAAAAAAAGCATAAAAATTGGATATAATCTACATTCAAGCAAACAACAGCAAAAGGACAGAGATAAGGACAAGTTTATGGATAACTCAGTCAGCGAAGGGAAAGGTGTATGTGGACTTGGAGCAGGGGATTGGAGATTAGATATGTAAGTAGGGTGAAATTTTAACAAGGGGTAAACAGAAAGAATAGGGAAAATCTAAAGCAGTAAAAGGGTAAGACAAACAGGACACTGAAAAGGGGGAGGTTAGGAAGAGAGTGATGGCCTAAAGGTAGAGTTGAGGTAGAGTAAAACGATGCTAAAGGAAAGATAAAAAATAGAATGTAGAACCCTAATCCCAAAATAAAATGAAGAGAAAATAAAATGACACTTTAAAAAAAAAAAAAAAAAGATAAAATAGCAGTAGTAATAATACGGATTGAAAATAAAAATGTAATCATTAAAAAGGTAAAATCAAGTGATGAAAAAAGAAAAAAAAGTTTCTTGATTAAAAGATGCAAAAAATGAAAATTTAAAAAAAATAAAAAAATAAAAAAAATAAAAGGTAAAAATAAAATGTGGAGTAGTGAAGGTCATTCACTTCCTCTGTTTTTCTGTTTGGCACGCCTGTTTCTCAGTCCAGGCAGTATTGCAGTTCCCTGCGATCCACTGCTCTTCGGTGTTGTAAGCCAGTCCTGATTTTAAGCAGGCGGTGTGTCTTAATTTCTCGTATTCCTTTATTTTTGATTACACAAGAGTCAATTTGTGATTCAGCCCCTGGGTGGCAGTGTTTCTGGATTGACTTCCGGGTCTATCTATGGCCTCTCTAGGCAGTGTTAGAGCCTTCTTTCCCTGTGGCACTCGCCAGGGGCCTGTGGGAGTGGGCTGCCTCAGAGCTGGCTCTCTGATGGTCACTCCCCGCTCCGATCCCCAGGTTCCAGAAAAACAACCTTCCCCTGCAGTCTCCCAGGGTGTCCCCAACTGGGTGATCCTATGTATTGGGCTTAGTAATCAGATGCAAGGATTTGAAGAGGAAAAAGCCCAAGTGTGCGTACTCCGGGACTCCGCGTAAGCCCAGGCACCCAGGGAGCGCACGGGCTGCGCGTAAGTCTGGACTGCCTGAAATTCTTAGGGTGTCCCTGCACTTCAGATCAAAATGGGTTGCTTTTTAGAGTGCCCTTCTCTTAGCAGCTCTGAGGACCCCTTTCCACAGTCACAGATCACGCCAGCCCCTACAGCCACGGATTTTTCTAGGCACAGACTTCCCTGGTCCTCCAGCTCCCGCAAAACGCGCGTTCCTCTCTCCCGCCGGGACCAGAGACCTCACCTTATCCCAGGCGAAATCTGACCTTTCCGTGGTGGAGTGTAGAGCTCCTCTGAACCCGTGTGCTTGCGCCAGTTGGGGAGCGTTGTTCTGGGGCTCGCAGCTGTTCCTGGGGTGCCGCCGTTGTGGATTCTCAGGCTTCAGATAAGCTCCACTTTCCGGATCAAGATGGCGCAGACTCCGCGTCCAAGCCCGCAGCTCCGGGAGGGGACCCAGCCGCAGTTCGTGCTGCCAGGTCAGGGGAACCCCGTTCAGCAGTCCCCCACCTCCTTCTGGAATTCAGCTGTCTCCCAACCAGCCAACAAACACTCCTTGCGCGACCCTCAGCTGTTCTTTCTTTCTGCTCCGGGACAAGGCTCGGAACACGTCTGTCTATTCCGCCGCCATTATTCCCTCTCTAAATCTGAGCTAATTCTTTGAATAATGGGAAAATAATTTTCAAATCCTGGAGAAATACTTCTTCAATTTTTGGTGCTATTGACAATGTGGCATCTATACATGCAACACAAGTTTAAGTTTAAAAAAATAGACAACCACAAAACAATATATCTAGCCTGCTGTGGAATAAGTACTTCTTCAATCTATCAGAGTGACATCGCTGAATGAGGAGCTGGTAAGAAATGCACAGTAGCATACTGTTATACAGTACTAGTGACCTGGTGCAAGAAATTTGTGCGGGGGGGGGGGGTGGTGGTGGGGGGAGTGTTCCCTCAACCCAGCCTGCACCCTCTCCAATCAGACATCCCTCTCGCAATCTGCGACTGCTGGCTCCTAACCACTCACCTGCCTGCTGGCCTGAATTCCTAACTGCTCTCCCCTGCTGGCCTGATCCCCCTAACTGCTCTCCCCTGCCAGCCTGATTGCCCCTAACCACCTCTGCCTCAGCCCCGCCACCATGGCTTTGTCCGAAAGGACGTCCAGAAAGTTGTCTGGAAGTAGTTCGATCTAATTAGCATATTACCCTTTTATTAGTATAGATATCCATGACACACATCCAATGTACATAAACAACCTCAAGAGCAAAGATTAGCAGAATTGCAGTAAAATAATTAGGAAGGGATCACTTTTTTAGTATTACCTTTAAAAATATATGTCATTTAGTTGTAAGTTATGTAATTTAATTTTGAATAAGGCCATGCTTAACATCTGGCTCACAAAATTGACAGCTAACTCTCAGGAGCCAGGAGAAGCAAGCTCCAGCACACCACTCCACAAAGGCAAAAGGCAAACCTTAGGGGCCATTTATTGCATAATGATTACCAAACACCTGTGGTAACCACCAAAGCTTAGGCCAGTCCTGTTACAAGTACATAATGAAAAGCATCTAAAAGACCTGGTGGCATAGTGCCTGGTCTTGACCACCTAGAGTTAACTCCAGCTTAATTCTAGGTGGCACAGAGTTCCAGTGAAAAACAATGTGAAGGAAAACAAATGCTCCTTTAAACAATTCTAGACTTCACCAGTCAATGATTTTAGAAAGTCAGCATCATCCTTTACAATATTTCAGAAAAGATCAATGGAAAGGTCACTGGATTCAGAGTTAAAGGACCTCGATTCTGGTCTTGATTCTGCTAACTACCTGAGTGATGTTGGAATAAGTAATGTCACTTTTATGCACCTTAGTTTCCTAATTTCTAAAGTAAAAGTGTTGGGCCCTAGCTGGTTAGGCTCAGTGGCTAGAGTGTCAGCCTGCAGACCGAAGGGTCTCAGGTTCGATCCCAGTTAAGGGCATGTACCTTGGTTGCAGGCTCCTCCTGGCCTGGGCCCTGGTCAGGGTGCGTGCAGAAGACAACCAATCGATGTGTTTCTCTCACATCAATATTTCTCTCTGTTTTTTCCTCTTCTACTCTCTCTAAAAATCAATGGAGAAATATCCTCAGGTGAGGATAAAAAATAAAAAGATAAGAAATAAAGGTGTTGGGCGAAATAATGGCCAGTTTTTAAAAAAATGAGGAAATCAACCTCTATAATCAAAAGGATATCATGTCCCATAATGAATTAAAAACAAATACATCTTCAGTGTTACTCCCCTGATAAGTCTATTAAGACCCTCTTACAGATTTTCAAAGTCACACTCCCCTTTGTTCTTCTGAACAAATGTATATTTGAGTTTCTTCTAAATGTGTCTTCCCTTCTGAAGCTTGTTTACTTGTGAGAACAAGGCACTCTTTTCCGGTGGATCATAAAGCAATTCCCGGAAGGGACTGGGGTGGGAAGCATAGGATATATTCAGGTACAAAAGATAACTTTTAATGTTGATGTGTTAGGAAGATAGGGTGTGGTGATCCCAGCCCTGTCCTGGTGAGTGGTTCTACCCTCTGGCAGTGTGGTTCTTATAAATGGCTAAGTCTTGTTTTAAAATTCTGAGTGTGTGGTCTTTTTTTTTTCAACACTGTTCAGTTTTTAAAAATCTACAGTTTTAAGCCTATTGTGCCTGTGATCAAACAATGACAGTAATTACCACCCCTAGATACAGTAAAGGCTACTCCTAAACGAGGCATTGAGCCTGGGACTTTACAAATATTGTCTTTTACAATTTTCGCAGCCCATTGAGGTCGGTATTACCACCTGAAGCAAATGAGGTCCTGAGAAGCTGAGTACTGTGCTCAAAGACGCAGGTTTGGCGGGAATGTAAGTGTATACGTCCCTCACACTGCCCACCACTACACGTAACAGCCCAGCGTGGCCCAGGTGAGACTGCTGCCTGCTGTGGTTCGGAATGAGGAAGAGAGCCTGGACAGCCTGGACAGACTCAGTGCCTGATTTCACTGTTAGCAGCTCTCATGAGACACAGCTGGGAGCTGGGGTGCCTATTCTGAAGTGGCCAATGTGACACTTTACCAAGCAAAGCTTTATTGTTAACACATATAAACAACAACAACAACAACCCAAGCCAGTAAGGCTTGCCCAACATACTGCGCAACCCAATAGGGATTTCCAAGCGAAGATCAATACTATACCAGCAGAACAGACTGAAATATCGTTTGTGAGAAAGGCATGGGGAAGACCTGTGCATGCTATGTAGATTGCACAACTGTGCGAAAATACAACTAACTCTAATTAAGCAATTATCAGAACGCGCTCTCAATCAGCTATTAATGTGACCCAGATTTAAGCATCAAAAACAATTCTACACTAATGCTAAGCATTGGCAAGGATGTGATGCAACTAGAGTAGTTACATATCACGGGAGGCAGTTTAACTTGAAAACTGTATGACCACATGCGTACCTTTTGACCAAGCAATTATAATCCTAGGTATATATCTCATAGAAATGCATTCCTATGATTCCAAAGTCTTGTATGACAGTGTCCTTTGGAGCTCTATATAGTAGCCTTAAACCAGAAACAACTCAAATATCCACCCTATATAATAAAGAGGTAATATGCAAATTGACACTCACGCCCTCATATCACAAGATGGCCACCCCATGTCATCACAAGATGGCCGCCCCCAATTGTTACAAGATGGCTACCACAAGATGGCTGCCCCCACATTGTCACAAGATGGCCGGCGGGGGAGGGCATTTGGGGGTGACCAGGCCTGCAGCAGAGGGCAGTTGTGGGCAACCAGGTCTGCAGGGGAGGGCAGTTGGGGGTGATCAGGCCGGCAGGGGAGCAGTTAGGTGTCAATCATGCTGGCAGGGGAGCGGTTAGGCATCAATCAGGCCAGCAGGGGAGCAGTTAGGGGGCAATCAGGCAGGCAGGCAGGTGAGTTTTTAGGAGCCAGCAGTCCTGGATTATGTGAGGGATGTCTGACTGCCGGTTTAGGCCCGATCCCAAACCTCAGTTGGACATCCCCCAAGGGGTCCCAGATTGGAGAGGGTGCAGGTTGGGCTGAGGGACACCCCCCTTCCCCCCAGTGCATGAATTTCATGCCCTGGGCCTCTAGTTATCTATAAAATATATAAACAAATATTGGTATAATCACATAGTAGATACTATTCAGCAATGAGAATTAATAAATATAGCAACATGGATGAAACCACAAACCATCATATTGAGCAAGGAAGCTAGATACAAAAAGAGTACAAACTGTATGATTCTGTTTATATAATGTTCAGAACCAGGCAAAACTAATCTACAATATTGGAAGTCAGGAGGTGGGGACATATGGGAAAGAGGAGGCCAGTACTCATTGCAGAGCCTTGCGAGGGTTTACAACAACAACAACTGCAGCTCTATGAGATAGGGATTGTTAATCCCACTTTAATAGATGAGGAAAGGGACTTCTAGAGGGGTTATGGAAACACATCCAAGGTTTACTTATCTATAACTAGAGGCCCAGTGTACGAAATTCATGCATGGGAGTGTGTCTCTAAGCCCAGCCTGCACCTTCTCCAATCTGGGACCCCTCAAGGGATGTCTGACTGCCCATTTAGGCCTGACCCCAGTAGGATTGGGCCTAAACGGGCAGTCAGACATCCCTCTCACAATACAGGACTGCTGGGTCCCCACTGCTCGCCTGCCTGCCTTCCTGATTGCCCCTAACCGCTTCTGCCTGCCAGCCTGATCACCCCCTAACCACTCCCCTGCCAGCCTGATTGATGCCTAACTGCTCCCCTGCCAGCCTGTTTGCCCCTAACTGCCCTCCCCTGCCAGCCTGGTTACCCCTAACTGCCCTCCCCTGCAGGACTAGTCACCCCTAACTGCCCTCCCCTGCATGCCTGGTCCCCCCACCCCAACTGCTCTCTCCTGCAGGCCTGGTCCCCCCCCAACTGCCCTTCCCTGCAGGCCCGGTTGCCCCCAACTTCCCTCCTCTGCTGGCCTGCAGGCTTGATCACCCCCAACTGCCCTCCCTTGCAGTCCTTGTCCCTCCCAACTGCCCTCCCCTGCTGGCCATCTTGTGGTGGCCATCTTGTGTCCACATGGGGCAGCCATCTTTGACCCCAGGGGGGCAGCCATCTTGTGTGTTGGAGTGATGGTCA
Organism: Plecotus auritus; assembly: GCF_963455305.1. NCBI lineage: Eukaryota > Metazoa > Chordata > Mammalia > Chiroptera > Vespertilionidae > Plecotus > Plecotus auritus. Next base: position 140,140,595 of record NC_137776.1, on the reverse strand, counting down.
ATTTGCATATTACTCTCTTATTAGATAGGATAGAGGCCTGGTGCATGGGTGGGGGCCAGCTGGTTTGCCCTGAAGGGTGTCCCAGATCAGGGTGGGGGTTCCCTTGGGGCGTGGGGCGGCCTGGGCGAGGGGCCTGTGGTGGTTTGCAGGCCAGCCATGCCCCCTGGTGACCCAAGCGGAGGCCCTGGTATCTGGGATTTATTTATCTTCTATAATTGAAACTTTGTAGTCTTGAGCGGAGCCAAGCCTCCTGCTTGCTCTGTGGCCGCAGCCATTTTTTGTGGGGATTTATTTATCTTTTATAATTGAAACTTTGTAGCTTTGAGTGGAGGCCTGGGCCAGCCAGGGTGTGCGGAAAGCTTGGCTTCCTCCATTGCCAGGAAAACCCAAGCCTCCTGCTCTCTCTGTGGACGCAGCCATCTTGGTTGGGTTAATTTGCATACTTGCTCCTGATTGGCTGGTGGGCGTGGCTTGTGGGTGTAGCAGAGTGATGGTTAATTCACATATTACTCTTTTATTAGATAGGATAATAAAAGCATAATATGCTAATTAGACCAGACGTCCTTCTAGATGACCTTCCGGATGAAGCTGAGGCTGCAAGGGAAGCCTGGGTTCCGCCAAAGGGAAGCCGGTGTCAGCAGCTGGGGGAAGGAAAGCCTACTCTTGCACGAATTTTGTGCATCGGGCCTCTAGTTTATATATAAGTGGCTTTAGCCAGAGTTTTAAGCAGATCCAAGTCTTCTCATTCCTGTCTTCACACTGTTAATATTAAATACAGTGGACTTCTCTTTTTGCCCACTCAGCACTCTTGATTTGTTGGTAGGAGCTGCCTACTCAGCCTTTGGAGAATGAGGCTACCCTGGTTCCATGTGGTGCTGTTGGGGATACACAACACAGTACCTCATCCCAAAGGGTGAGCTGTTGACCCAACCACTGCCCATCAGACTCTCTGAGGGATATGAATCATGGGTAGTGTGATAAATGATGGACAAAGAGTGTAGGAACTCAGTAATAAGATCAGTAGCAGCCAGATGTGAGGCTGTCCATGAGCCTGAGATCCTTTGAATTCAAGCTCAGTGAAAGCAAGAGCGTGATAGACTCCCCCGACTCCTATATCCTCACCCCGTGACACAGTGCTGGGAACATGGTGGAAGCTCAGGAAATGTTGTTCAATGAATAAATAAATCAATCCACTGAGGGGCTACATTTTATATTCTCCCCTTGGCTTGACAGCTTAGCCTTTTTTTCAGATTATGTAAACTAACTGCTATTTTTCTAGTGATTTCCTTTGAAATGCCAGTTTCTCTTGCTTGCAAGCAGAGAACACTATCTGATACCTATTATTTCCACAGAGTTGTTACATGTGCCATACTATTTGAGGACACACCCTTGAGGACTTCTTTTCCTACAACAATACACTACCCATTATTCTCACCCAAAGGAAGGAAGGAGAAAGAGAACTCCTCAGTTGTAATAGCAAGGAACTATATAATCTCTTAGGCGAATTCATTAAGTGGCATGAGGTCTCCATGAAAAAAACCCACCTACAATATGTGGGGAAGTCGTTTATTGGTATACTGTACTTGATTCATCCTAAACCCAGACCAATTTCCATGTTTACCCAGGGAAAGTCATGCAAATGAAACCAATGCAAGAGGCATATGAGTTCACAGGAAATGTTAACATTTTCTCAGGAAGGGATGGGCTGATTGTTTCTGAGAAAAGATATTAAGATATAAAAATCAATAGGGTGCCCAGAACCAATTTCAGAGAAATCATAGGCTTTCTTGCTTGACTTTCAACTCCTTGAAGGGGAAAAGGCTGGAGTTGATATAAAAAGAGCACACTGGACTAATTATGGTGACAACTGTTGCCAAGCCAATAGTCTATGAATAACGTTTCATAAATCTGCAGCATCTGGGACATGGTCCTACAACACACACCTTTCCCTCAGGATATACACAGCCTGGTTTTTTAGATTTGAGACAGAGAAATTACAGCTGTCTGTTTGTCCAATATGGGCAGCTACATACAAGCAGGAAACTTTTCCTTACCCTTGACACATATGCATGAAAAACTTGTTTCACACTAATCACAGCTAAGGCTACCTACAAAAAGACCCATACTGACAAATTAGATCTCAAAGTGAAGGACATAACAAGAGATAAGGAAGGCCACTTCATAATACTAAAGATAGCAATCCAACAAAAAGAAATAACTCTGGTAAATATATATGCACCCAATACAGGAGCACCCAAATACATAAAAAAAACTCCTGGAGGATATCAAAGGAGAAACTGACAGCAATACAATCATAGTAGGAGACTTTAATACTCTACTATCACCATTGGACAAATTCTCTAAACAAAAAATCAGCAAAGAAACATCAATCCTAAATGACTCACTAGACCAGATGGAATTAATTGACATCTTCAGAACATTTCACCCCAAAGCCACAGAATATACATTCTTCTCAAGTGCAAATGGGTCATTTTCAAAGATAGACCATATGTTGGGACATAGGCAAAGTCTCTTCAAATTCAAGAAGATAGAAATCATATCAAGCATCTTCTCAGACCACAGTGGCAAAAAACTGGAAATCAACTACAATAAAAACAATCCAAAGAAATCAAACACATGGAGACTAAACAGCATGCTATTAAACAATGACTGGGTTACCAGAGAGATCAAGAAAGAAATAAAAAACATCATGGCAACAAATGACAATGAAAACACTACAATCCAAAATCTATGGGACACAGAGAAAGCAGTCTTGAGAGGGAAGTTCATAGCTCTACAAGCATACTGCAAAAAACAAGAAACAATGGTAATAAATTACCTAACCCTACAACTCAAAGAGTTAGAAAAAGAGCAACAAGAAAAGCCCGTGTAAGCAGAAGGAAGGAAATAATAAAGATCAGAGCAGAGATAAACGACATAGAGACCAAAGAAACAATACAAAAGATCAACAAAACCAAGAGCTGGTTCTTTGAAAGGATAAACAAGATTGATGAACCTCTAGCCAGGCTCACCAAGAAGCAAAGAGAGAGGACCCAAATAAACAAAATCGGAAATGAAAGAGGTGAAATAACAACAGATCCCGCCGAAATACAAAGGATTGTTAAAAAATACTATGAACAACTCTATTCCAACAAACTGGACAACCTGGAGGAAATGGACATATTCCTAGAAAAATATAACCTTCCAAAACTCAATCAGGAGGAATCTAAACAGCTCAATATGCCAGTAACTATGAAAGAAATTGAAGCAGTCATCAAAAAGCTTCCGGCAAACAAAAGCCCGGGGCCAGATGGCTTCACAGGAGAGTTTTACCAAACATTCAAGGAAGAACTAAAACTTATCCTCCTCAGACTATTCCAAAAAATTCAAGAGGAAGGAACACTTCCAAGCTCCTTCTATGAAGCCAGCATCACCCTAATACCAAAACCAGATAAAGACAACACAATGAAAGAGAATTACAGGCCAATATCCCTCATGAACATAGATGCCAAAATCCTCAACAAAATTCTAGCAAATCGGATCCAGCAGTACATCAGAAAGATCATACACCATGACCAAGTAGGATTTATCCCAGGAATACAAGGATGGTACAATATTCGCAAATCAATAAACATGATACATCACATAAACAAACTGAGAGATAAAAATCACATAGTCATATCAATTGATGCAGAAAAAGCATTTGACAAAATCCAACATCCTTTCTTGATAAAAACTCTCAGCAAGGTGGGAATAGAAGGATCATACCTCAACATAATAAAAGCTATATATGATAAACCCACAGCTAACATCATACTCAATGGGCAAAAACTAAAACCATTTTCCCTAAGAACAGGACCAAGACAGGGATGCCCACTCTCACCACTCCTGTTTGACATAGTGCTGGAAGTATTAGCCATTGCAATTAGACAAGAAGAAATAAAAGGCATCCAAATTGGAAAAGAAGAAGTAAAGCTGTCCTTATTTGCAGATGACATGAAATTGTACATAAAAAACCCAAAAGTCTCCATCAAAAAATTATTAAGACTTAATAAATGAATGTGGCAATGTAGCAGGATACAAAATTAATGCCAAGAAATCTATGGCATTTCTATACACCAATAGTGAACTTACAGAAAGAGAGACTAAAAAAGCAATCCCATTTACCATCACACCAAAAAAATTAATATACCTAGGAATAAACTTAACCAAGGAGGTAAAAGATCTATACGCGGAAAACTACAGGACACTGAAAAAAGAGATACAGGAAGACGTAAAGAAATGGAAGAACATACCATGTTCATGAATTGGTAGAATCAACATCATTAAAATGTCCATACTACCCAAAGCAATCTATAGATTCAAAGCACTCCCCATTAAAATACCAACGGCATATTTCACAGACCTAGAAAGAACTCTCCAAAAATTCATCTGGAATAAAAAAAGACCCTGAATACCCACAGCAATCCTGAGAAAGAAGAATAAAGTAGGAGGGATCTCAATACCAGATTTCAAGCTGTATTACAAAGCCACTGTCCTCAAAACAGCCTGGTACTGGCACAAGAACAGACATACAGATCAATGGAATAGAATAGAGAATCCAGATATCGACCCAAACCACTATGTGCAATTAATATTTGACAAAGGAGGCATGAACATACAATGGAGTCAAGACAGTCTCTTCAATAAATGGTGTTGGGAAAATTGGACAGATACATGCAAAAAAATGAAACTAAACCACCAACTTACACCATACACAAAAATAAACTCAAAATGGATACAGGACTTAAACATAAGACAGGAAACCATAATAATACTAGAGGAATCCATAGGCAGCAAAATCTCAGACATATGCCGAAAGAACTTCTTCACTGATACTGCCCCTAGGGCAATGGAAGCCAAAGAGAAAATAAACAAATGGGACTACATCAAAATAAAAAGCTTTTGTACAGCAAAAGAAACCATCAACAAAACAACAAGAAACCCCACTGTATGGGAGAACATATTTGCAAATGTTATCACTGATAAAGGTTTAATCTTCAACATCTACAGGCAGCTTATACAACTTAATAAAAGGAAGATAAATGATCCAATAAAAAAATGGGCAACGGACCTAAATAGAATTTTTTCGAAAGAAGACAGAAGGAAGGCCAAGAGACACATGAATACATGCTCAAAGTCACTAATTATCTGAGAGATGCAAATCAAAATAACAATGCGATACCATCTCACACCTGTCAGAATGGCTATCATCAACAAATCAACAAACGACAAGTGTTGGCGAGGATGCGGAGAAAAAGGAACCCTCGTGCACTGCTGGTGGGAATGCAGACTGGTGCAGCCACTGTGGAGAACAGTATGGAGTTTCCTCAAAAAACTGAAAATGGAACTCGCATTTGACCCAGTAATCCCACTCCTAGGAATATATCCTAAGAAACTAGAAACACCAATCAGAAAGGATATATGCACCCCTATGTTCATAGCAGCACAATTTACAATAGCTAAGATTTGGAAACAGCCTAGGTGCCCGTCAGCAGATGACTGGATCAGAAAACTATGGTACATCTACACAATGGAATACTATGCTGCCATAAAAAAGAAGGAATTATTACCTGGATGGAATTGGAGAACATTATGCTAAGTGAAATAAGCCAGTCAATGAAAGTAAAATACCACATGATCTCACTCATTTGGGGATAATGAAAAACATTATAAACTGATGAACAAAAAGATAGACACAGAGGCAGTAAAGCATCAAACAGACTGTCAAATTACAGTGGGAAGGTTAGGGAGAGGTCGGGGAAATAAGAGATCAACTGAAGGACTTATATGCATGCATATAAGAGTAACCAACGGATGCAAAACATTGGGGGGTGAGGGCAAGTATGGGAATGGGGTTGGGGGGGCAATGGTAAGATATGTACACATATAATACCTTAATAAAAAAAAAGTTTGCCATCTCCAAGTTTTACTAACCATTCACTATAAGCAGAATCCTCTAATCTCTTATTTAAGAGACAACTGTCTGAAACATCCCCAAACACTACAGTACTTTAAACTCGTTTGTACTAAGGCTGATCACATAGCACGTGGCACAACACTGAGACACTGTTGAAAATCCCCTCCGAGAAGGAAAACTTTCCCACCAAATGCAACATTCAGATTCATAATTTCTCTTAGTAATCTATCTATGGCATTTATAGCATGACTGGATGCCATGGTGCATTCATCAATAATGATGAATAGTTGGTCTTCAGACGTATTTTGTCAACGATGCTTTCTTTCAGCTTCAGAATGTCAAAACAAGCAAATTCCCGATCGACAATGACAGATTGAAAACAAACGGTGTGCGATTGGCGTAAGAGCTTTATATATACTGCGCATGTGCGAGTCAAAGTTTATCTTTAAATTGCCAGTACACGTCATATGTACTGGCTGGCCGGTAGGTCAGTTAGACAGTTGGATGGACAGTCAGTCACTTAGCCTTTTATATATATAGATAAGAATTCTTGGATATTTATTTGTTCTTTGGAGAACTGTTCAATGCTGTGCTATTTTATTGCTCAAATTGTTCCAGCTTCGGTTACTGAGAGCTCTTTCAGTTGGCCCCTATGCCTTCTGACCTATTCCTTTTTTTCTTTTCTTTTCTTTTTGAAGACCAATTACTTTTTTTTTTCTTAATAGAGAAGGATAGATATCTGTATTTTTGGATGGCTTGTGGATGGAAACAGTGAAGAACTAGGTTGAACCTTCTAATCTTTAGTAAATACAGAGCTCTGGTATCATTTTACAGTTAATCCAAAGGATTAAGATTGACCTCATTTACTTCGTCATTCATTTATTGGATAAACTTTATATGCCTCCAGTGTGTTAGAGGATTGAAACTGTGTTAGTTTTCTTAAGCCACTCCTAGTTCATGATGTATATTCAGGCTAAAAGGCTAGGTCTTTCAGAATAAGGATGTCCATCGGAGGTGGTGATGGTGAAATAAACTCTGTTGGAACATTAGCCTTTTCCAGGGATACCCTCTGCTTCCCATCTTCACCTCATACTTTCAAATTAAATTGCAGCTTTACAATAACTGATGGGGCCAGTACACTAGTTAGAACCAGCTTCTAGGTTGCAGGTCCAGGGGTAAGGTAGGACGAATGCAGAATTATTCATTCTTGGGGACCCAGGTACCCTCTGATCCTGCTTGTTGGGTACAGTGCCCAGCAGGGAGTATGTCTATAAAAATGTTTGAAGGGCTACTGTATTTAAAAAAAAAAAGGGATATTTTAGTATATGTTATATTCTAGGCATTGTACTTGATAGTGATATACATTTTACTCATCGTATCCTCACAATAACCTTACTGTCTTGTGTATAAGAGGTTAAGTCATGGAGCTGGTGAATGGCAGAGTGGCATTCTGATGCAAAAGACTGTATGTAGGTTACCTGTGTAAAGTGGACCTCATGGTTAAATAATCTTACAGTTTCCTCAAAGGAAGCCCATTATGCCAAGTGTGTGCAGGGCAAGCTTCAGGTCTATTTAAGGGCACACGCTTGCTGGTTTGGTTTCACTCCTTTATAAGGAAGGAAAGAGAGGGGTTATACATGTGCCACAGATTTCTTCTCCTCCCAGGAGGCTCTGTATTTTTTGTGACCAAACACTCAAGAACTGCAGGAGTCAAAGGAAACCTGAAGGCATTCTAGTTAGAAATGCCACGTGATGTTTCTCTGTCTCCTACAGCAGTCTTCCCAGATGGCTGTTCAGTTCCAGTGAGAGGCTTAGCATTTCAGAGGTAGCCTATTTCTTCCTTAACCACGCCGTTTAACTCTTCCTTCTATGGAACAATCAACTCTTTGTAACCTCCATGCCAGGGTTTAGACTCCCCTGCTGGGAAAAAAGCTCGCAGCCTGCTTCCACACGCCAGCCCCAGCAGCTCCCTGGACTGACGTGGAGTCAGGTTAGTACTGGGTCAGTGACTGTGTATTCTGTGGAAACCTCAGGGGAGTACCCTTCACAGCAAGGCAGCCACAGAACTGAGATGCCAATTTACTCAAAATTCCATTTATCCACACGTACTTCTGTCCTGAGCTAGCTGAGATCGGATGTTTACTTGGGGATGAATAAATATTAGCTCTTCACTTCCCTTAGGCCCTTTACTTCTTTTAATGATATCATAATCATCCTTCTGAAACTCTTAAGAGACATTTCTGCCCACTGTGGCCACCCTCTGTGGGTGAGGGTGGGACCACATACAGTTCTAAGTGTCTATCAGATTCAAAGTTCAAAACAAACAAGTCAAGGAAACCTTGGACCTGCCTGAATATAAAGCAGTCTTGAAGGAGAATGATGACTTACTGGCAAAAGAGAAGGAAGTGTAAAGGCTGCCACTGGGGAAGAAAATGCTACTGATTTCATTTCCTTCTGATATGAATAGCAGGTGCTCAGATGCACTGAGCTGAAAACCAAGTGAGATAGGGAGAAAAATAAGTAGTTCCACCCACTGCCAGGGGCTGAGAAACAGGAGACATCTTTTCATTCAAGTTCTTTTCCTGTGCGGATCAGATCTCAAGTTTTAATTTAATTTGGCTTGAAGACTCTGACCCAGCGAAAGCTACTGTCAGAGCAGGAAGAAAGCACATGGAAACCGCCATCACCAGAGACGGCCCACAATGGGAAGCGCGCAGTCTAAGGAGCTACTGTCTGCAGGGTAATAGCTCTATGGTTTCACTCCAGGAATGCAGAGTCGTAGGCAATGGCTATATAATGAATGGTCACCAGCTGCTCTCATTGTAAAAGTCCCTGAGCAGGGGAAGTGTGAGTCCCTGTAATCGCTGAACCAAAGTAAACTAATATTAGAAGAAACATCTACAGTATCTCCCCTCAGAAATGGTCACAGCGCTGCCTTCATGGGCATGTGGCCCTCAGAGGGGGCCATGCTGTGTTTCATGCTCTGCTTTTGCCATCTTGAAAATGTTCATACATTTGAAACAAGGGGCTCATGTTGTTATTTTGCACAGAATCCCACAGAGGATAGAGCCAGTCCAGAATGGTTGTGATGCTTTGGAAAGGTTAACAATGTTGCATAATAATCTAAATCAAATGTAAGTTCCTTTTATCAATGTAGTGAGATGAAGGTCCTTTCTAAAAGGGAAAGAGAGGTGGCATTTTAGGGTGATAGACAGAACCATAAGGTTTTAGAGACGGTGATAATCCTCGAGATCATGGTTACTAACCAGCAGAATTTGGCCCAAGGTTGTATGACATTGAAATGGTTAGTTGGAGGGGGAGACTACTTAGAATTTTCTTCAAGTTGTCTATACGACACAACTTGTGCTGTTGGCTATGAATGTTCCCCTCTCTTAGTTTTTCACATGATAAGCATTTTAAAAAATGTTAACTGGCTTTTCCCAAGTTCATGTGCCCACAGGGCCGGGCCGGACTCCAGGTCTTTTCTTGCAGCCAGGGCGTGAGGGCACAGTATGAACTGGGGTGGCCGGAGTTGTGTCAGGACAGGCGTTAAAAAAGTTTCTCCCCCTTTCCTGGGGAATCTAATCAACCCAAGAAGAAAGACAAAGATACTGATATCAGCGGTTCCCCCAACTAAACAGCTCAGCCAGTTCCCCCTGCAGTGAAAACCACAGATGATAAGCCTCAGCCACACACTTGAAGATTCTAATCTTCTTGTTAAGTGTCCTACTTTGTGTGTTTGCAATAGTTTTATTAAAACATTATACAGATACCACACAACTGGCCCATTTAAAGTGGACAAGGTAATGGTTTTCAGTCTATGAGGAGTTGTATAACTATCGCCACAACTATTTTAGAACAATTGTATCACTCCAAGAAGAAAACTCATCCTGAGCAGTCACTCTCCATTTCCCCAGCTCTCCCAGTGCTAGGTAACGCCTAGTCCACCTTCTGTCTGTACAGATTTGTAGTGGCACACTTAAAAAATAAAAGTTTTTTTTTTTTTAAATTGATTTTAGAGACATAAAGAAGAGGGAGAGAGAAACATTAATGAGAGAGCACCATTGATTGGCTGCCTCTTGCAGGCCCCTACTGGGGATCAAGCCCATAACCCAGGCATGTGCCCTGGCTGGGAATTAAACCAGCGACCTCTCGGGGCATGGGATGATGCTCAACCAAGTGAGCACACCGGCCAGGCTGCAGTGGTACATTTGTAAGTGTGAACGGACAACCAAGGGTCACCAGAAACCTGAGAAAAGTCACAGCGGTAAAAGATAGAGACAGAAATACACAAGAAAGCTAACTGGAGGGAAACTTCCTGTGCTGGGAGAAGAAAATGCCCAAAGCCCACATCTCAACTATCAATTATACCTCAGATAAGTTAGTGTAACTATGAAATAATGATACTTAAAAAAATAAGAGGTCTTAGCAAGTAAAAATATAATAGAAGTGACTCAATAACAAGGTTCTGTGAAAATACAAGGAAATTTCACCACAAAATGGAGCAAAGACACAAAGAGATGGGAGACAGAATAAAACAACAGAAATATGGAAGACAGTCTAGCAGTTCCAATTTTCAAGGGAGGATATACAGAGAGAGAGAGAGAAGAGAGAAAACAGAGGCAAGAAATCATCAAGAAAATATTTTAGACTAAAAACAAACAAAAAAGGAAAAATAAAAGGATAATTTCCTAGACCCAAAGGACATGAGCGTGCGGACTGAAAAGGCGCACGGAGTATACTTTACAAGGGATGAAAATATGACCCACTCCAAGGCACTTTATCAGGAAAAGAGAAAATCTTTAAACTTTCAGACAGTGGACAAGGGGGCAAAGGGAGGAATATATGTGGAGGATTAGGGTGCAGAATGGCTTTGAACTTCTCAACAGCAACCTGGAGAGCTGACGGCAATGGAATAATGCCTTTAAAAACCTAAAGCAGAGATTTTCAACCTTTTTTTGTCTCATGTCACACATAAACGAATTACCAATTACTAAATATAACTAAAAAATGTTATCTTTTTTGCCAATCTGACCAAAAATAGGTATGTTTTTCATTGATTTACAAAAACATAATAGTAATTTTCTACCATTTTTGCTCGAAAGTGACTTTAAAAAAATTCTTCTATACTTGTACAGAAGAATTTCTGGTACCAAGAATGAATCAATCAGATGCAACCTTATTATGTGATGCACAGGACCAATAAGATGCAACTCTATAAGTGGCCTGACTAAATAGTCAGGTATTGCATGTTTTAAAAATTCTTGTGGCACACCGGTTGAAAATCACTGACCTAAAGAAACCATTTCCAAAATAAAATTCTATATCATGCCAAACTATTACGTACGAGTGAGCTTAGCAAAAAGACATTTCAGACAGGCAGATGTCAAAAATTTATTTCCCATGAATCCTTTGCTAAAAAAAATACTGGAGGGCGTGTTCCACAGAAACAAGGAAACAAGAAGAGGAAGATGTGAGAACTATGAAGCAGGGGAGCCAACACCAGAAACAAAGGGACTCCCCAGAGCAAAGGGGAGAAAGTTCCCCGATGACAGCTGTGCACCACAGACAGCAGACTGGACCGGGCCACGCTGGGGAGCAGGTCTGAGGTGGCTGACAGGACATTGGTGTACAATATCTGATGCAACTGAACCCATCAACGTTGGTGAAAAGCTTGAGATTCAATTAGTAAGAAGTACGTAGACAGCTAGCATAGCAAAACATCATTTCGGGAAAAATACCAGGAAAAGGAATGATACCTTGCAATAGGGCACATTTGTGAACATTGTTTATGACACAATAAGGTAGGTAACAACCTAACCTGAATTACAATGCAACTCCACTAGTAGGATAGAGGGAATGAGAAGGTTAGTGAGAGACAGGCGTGATAAAAGGGAGCTATATTATCCTCTTCCAAAGTGAGAACAAAAAACCCCAGGAAGTAGTGTTTCGTTTAGAGATGATGGGGAGTTTGCCATCCCCCAAAATGCCTCTTGGGAATATTGATCATTTAAGCTGATTATTTTTAAGGCCTAGAACGCTACAGTTTAATTTGAACTAGGTGTGGCAGAGAGGACTTTAGATCAAAGTTTCTTCTGTGTCCCATTGTCTCTAGATGGCCCAGCAAACATTTGCTTACTCAACATTAACTGTTTTCGTCTATCCATGAGTTGCCTTACTTCCCTTTGAAATCCCAGGTTCCTACACCCTCCCTAATCCAAAAATCACATATATACCTCATTTTGCCTTACTGGCTTTGGAATTCCTCATGCTTATGTGACTTCCTTGTGTGCACATCTTAAAACTTGACTTTCTCCTGTTAATTGTCTTAAGTCATTTTAATTATTCAGCCAGCCAGAAGAACCAAGAAGGGAAGAGGGGAATTCCCCTCCCTCACAAGAAGAAATAGCCACAAAGTCAGATAAAAAGGTGAAAATGATTACCTTTGGTGGAGAGGAAATGGGGGAGGGAGTGAATGGGATATATTTTTATTAAATTAGATCTTGGATAAAAATAAAACCAAACATGAAAAGAAGCATGAAGAGAACATTTGGTGCCATAGAAATGTATGATATAATTTAAAGTGGCATTTACACTGCAATTACAATAATATAATGAACCATACAGAGCCTAAATGGGGTTTACAGAGGCAATAACAATTCTATCAAGTGATGGGATTAAGAATAACTACTTTCTTTTCCAAATTTCCTACAGTGTAAAGTTCCTATATAGCTTTCATAATCAGAAAATGAATTCACAAAGCTAAAAAAGTCTATTCCTTAGCATAGACTGAAAATTGGTTCAGAATTATTTCTGTTTTTCAAATACAAGGTTTCAAATTATAAAGGAAGATTCTGGGTGGCTGTGTTTTCTTTCTTATTCTTTTTTTCCTTCCAACTCAGCATTGGGAATATTATGATCCAATCTTCTAAAACTTATCAATTAATCAAAGGTAATGATTATGTTTTAATTTCTCCTCTCAGTGCCATGAATCTCTGATATGGTTTTTGCAACACAATAAAAATAATACTTTGCTCTGCCAAGTCTGAGGAAGTGAGAAAAAAATATCTCCAAATATCCAAAGTTAATACTGCTTGAACAAAGTAAAGTCATCCTTTTAAAAGATGTGGTGCGAGACATTTGTTTTATGATAACTTTCATTCTAATGTTTAAGAAATGAAACAAAATGAACTCTGTAGTCAGTTCTTGAGACACCGCAAGCAACATTCCTAGGAACTCATCAGATTTAAAAATAATTAAAAATATTCGTGCCTTTTCATTGCCAATGTAACACATGATGAAAAATCTGCAAACTACTGAACAGGAGAAAAAGCAAAAAAAAAAAAAAAAATCATTCTTAGTTCTATAACTCAAAGCTGCAAAATCATAAATGCTGCTTGTCTTGTCTCTGAATGAAAACAAATAGAAAAAACTTAAATTTCTTTGATATTTGCATAAATCTTTGTTTTTTAATCTGTAGGATGCTCTGTTTCAAACCCACTCCAACAGAGGAGGCGTTTAGTTTCAGGAGTAAGTGATCACGTGGGTGATATTTTGATGGAAACAGTCTAAACAATTACTTCAGAAGCTGAACAATCTGTCTCATTTTAAAAAAGTCCTGGCTTCTCCCTTACAGCCTGTGTTTGGCACTACCACTGGTGCCTGCACGACCACCACAGGGCTCTGTCTTTGCTAATAGAAACCCCAATTTTTAGTTTAGGTAGAGGGTGGAGACCAGTAGTGTCAGTGCAGGTAGGTCTCTTCCCAGCCTCCTTTGCAAAAAGAGGTGGTCATGAGATCTGGTGGGGCCGGACTAGGAAAGCTTCCCCAGGTCCCCTGTAAACTGGGTAAAAAACCAAATTGTTGTAACACCCTCCTTTGTTTTCCTGGTTCTTTTTGTTTTCTTCTGGCATAAATTCCTGGAGCGAGGACATGATGTGTGAGGCTGTGGCAGCACCTCGTGACCATGTGGCAATCAATGCAGAGAAGCAAAACCACAAAGTAGAGAGGGTAGCAAAGCAGGAAGAGGGACAGAGCCTGGATCGCTGGGACTGTCACTGGGCAGCTGTATGCACCCTGCGCTGCACAGTTCTGAACTTTATGTGAAGTAAATGACCAACATCCTTCATTACATCAGGCCAGCACTGCGCAACCGTTTTTAATACCGTGCCATTCATATAGGACATGGTATCAGGGGAACACGGAGGAGACTGCTGGCACCTGAGGTGAATAACCGTGGTGGCTTCAGCGGCCCCAGGCCCCACTCAGTACCCTGAAGACTGAGGGGATAAACATCTCTGCTCATCTCTTTGGGGCTCACCAGTGGGTCTCACCATCCTGGCTGGACAGTTCAAGCTCTTGTCTACTAACGGGTTTTCTGTTACTTGGGCTGAAGCATTTCCAGTACTGGGCTCACTTCTACTTTTCCATACAAAGTGATGAGATATTGTTCTTTCTCTAGCAACCTATTGATATGGAGGAAACTCTGACATAAGCCTAAATCACATCATGTGAGTTCACTGACTGGACTATTTGCTATTTGTGTTCTTTTTTGTCAGTTATGGGGCCACTTCCAAACTGACTAAGGTTACATTGTATCAGATTAAAAAATGGGAATGCTTTCAACTGATACATTTGAGACTACATTCATAATGGTTGAAGAATTATAGATTTCAGAGGGAAATATTTCAGTAGTGTCGAGTTCATTTTATGGGTCAAGTAGTGTTTTTTATACAATCTTAGGTTTGGGTACACAATGGCCTTGGTCAGTGGTCAGCAAAGTCATTAGTCAACAGAGCCAAATATCAACAGTACGACGATTGAAATTTCTTTTGCGAGCCAAATTTTTTAAACTTAAACTTCTTCTAACGCCACTTCCTCAAAATAGACTCGCCCAGGCTGTGGTATTTTGTGGAAGAGCCACACTCAAGGGGCCAAAGAGCCGCATGTGGCTCACGAGCCGCAGTTTGCCGACCACGGGCCTTGGTACTAATGGACTGTTTTATGTGACTGTTATGTATGTTTCTTTTTAAGTCCCTTTTACTCATTCCACCAGTGCTTACCTCATAGGGTTGACAAATGCATTCAATAAAATAAATCTGTAGAGTGCTCAGCAGACTAAATGGTATAGCATAGGTATCCATTACATGCTCTTAGGGTTATTATCACAAACAAAAAAATGAGAAAATTGTGCATTAACTAATGGTAGCTATAACTTACCCGTTTTCAAAAAATTACCTCCTATATTTAGTCAGAGGCTTCAAAAATATTAGGTAAGTGCTATGAAAATGTGAAGCTCTCACCACCCCCTAGAATTCATGTAATTATTTCCATCTGAGGCCACCTCCCAGGTGACCTGCCTTTCTGTCTTGGCAAAGAGGTGGCATCTCCAGTTACATCGGAGAGCTGTGCTCTTCAACAAAAATATCCAGTTCCGTAGCTCTTCAGAAATCCCACTGAGAGGGCTCTATGTGGGAGCCCCTTGTTTATAAAAAACTGTTTCTATGTCACCGAGGCAAGGAAATCAATTTTAAACCTGTCTCAACCACAGACTGACACGTGGGATTGAATGACAATCAGCTGGGGGACTCTGCTAGCTCATGGTGCCTGGGGTGCTGAGCCCGGGCGCATCAGTCTGCACTTGAAAAGTTAAATGTGTGCCTGGTATTATAAAAACTGGGATGTGTTACAATGGCTAGAAGCAAGTGATCAATACACTCTTCCTGGAATTAAACTTTTTTAGTAAAATAGCATTTCACTTTTCCGGGATCCTTTCTTAGTTCAACCAAGCTTAAGTACTTCCAACATTGCATCTGGCTGATGGAGAAACCTCTTCTGAGCACTTATTGTGCCAAAGACAGTGGCAGATACCATGAGGGTGTGCAGCTGTTGCCCTTTGCCCTCTCCTCCTTTGCTGCGGGCATCACCACAGCTCTGGGCCAGTCATCTTTCCTGACTCTGTTCTCCTAACTCACTTTGCATAGGTCTTTCATTGAACTGAACAGCAGTAGCCTTCTATTGTATCTATTAATACAAACAGTATAATTTCTCAAGAAAATATTTTCCATATTTGCTATCCTGTCTAGCGTGCCCTGTGCTGAGAAGGCCTTCCCCACATGTTTGGGGATATTGGATTGAAGTGTCAGTATGTGTAACCGCTATATTAACAGATATGATAAGGATCCCAGCCCAAGAACAGATACGCAGCAGTATCTATTCGTAGGATTTAGATCTGCCTGGTGGGTAGGCCCAGTCCAAGTCTATTTGCTGAGGAATGAGCAAAGTCTGTGAAAGCAAATGAATCGAATCATGTCTAGTTCATGTAGCAGGCTAACCCAAGGACTCAGGTTTGATCCCAGGGTGAGAGACACAGAGAAAGTCATAGAGGGGAAGGGGGGAGGGAGAGTACAAACAGACAAAAACCAGGAGAGCTATTTCCTCAAAGTCTATAAAACATCAAACACAAGTAATATTGTTTTGGGGCCCCTCTAACAAGTAAGGGTGCTCTTCGCCATGTGCCATGGCTCTGGGCCTCGGGGCCTCTGCTGTGGATGGCTAAAGGCCTGGACCTTCCAGGCCTGGTGGGAGACTGCAGTGCCTGCTGAGGGACGAGGGAGGAATGATGGCTCTCAGTGGGATTGGACTTCTTGTGATCACCCAGTAGACACCTCCGGGGACTCAAGGTACATTTGTAGGGTACGTGATAGGGGACTCAGCATCTGCCTCAGTAAATGGAAAAGTGGATTTTGGTATCTGACTGTAACCCCATTTGTTCTCACATGTTGGTGGGACCTGGTACAACTCCAGTTACATGCAAAGTTAAAAAGGTGCAAAAGTTAAATGCAGTATAACTTAGCTACTGTTGTGTTATCAACATTTCCCATGCACCTTGCCCTTCCATAGGGTTTGTCTGTGGAGCATGAATGTGTTGGGAAGTACTCAGATGCTTTCTGATTTTCTGATTCCTAATGAGAAACCAATCTAAATAAAAATACAAAAAAAGGGCTCTTCACAAAATAGCCTTTGAAACTCATCACACCCTACTGGGACCACACTCACTGTGGATGAATCCATTATTTATGATACTGTCTATTTGGAAAGAGGTGGCCCTGACCAAGGAATTAGGAAATGTAGGTCTTAGTTCCTGTTCTGCTATTAAGTTATGTTGCAACCTCAGCATCCTCACTCAGCAACTCTCTGGTCCTCTCTCTTAAAAAAAACCAATATATATTTATTATAAAATAATAATATATATTTATTATAAAATAATATATATATTATATATATATAATCTTATTTAAGAGAGGAATGGAGAGGGAGAGAGAGATAGAAACATCAGTGATGAGAGAGAATCATTGATCGGCTGCCTCCTGCATGCCTCACACTGGGGATCGAGCTGGCAACCCAGGCATGTGCCCTGACCGGGAATTGAACCATGACCTCCTGGTTTATAGGTCAAAGCTCAACCACTGAGTCACGATGGCCAGGCTGGTCCTCTCTTAATTTATGGACAAAGAAGCAGAGGCGGATGGGGCACATCCCATCTAATTGTAGTCACCTCTAACCCCTCTGAAACTACAATAAAAGGTTTAAAAAGACATAAACCTACAAAAAGGGCAGGAGATGGGAGAGGCTAACAGATACAACATTTGGGAGCACACGCACAGGTAGTAACTGACTTAACAAACCCAAGAGAACGGAATCCTAAGCCGCCGCTGGGGGGAAGTGAAGGGACACATTGCCAGGCAAAAACGCTGCCCAATTCCAACGGAGACAGAAAGCTTTTTAAAATTCTCTCTGATGAGGCTATAGAACAGAGGATGTCTGGACCCAGGGACACCAGCAGCACTCGAGGGAAAAGAAAGTGATGCAGTGAATGTCTGCATACTAATGCTGAGACATCCACCCTCTTTCCTGCCCCAGGTTCCAGAAGGCCAGCAGCCAGCCTCTCCCCTCCAGCTGGAAGTTGGAAGCCTCTCCTATAGGGAATCTGACCAGGTCAACAGCAAAGACTGGGAGATACTAACACTGGCTCCACCTCAGATAACCTCTCAGTGAAGCTTGGTCAACTCAAATGCTTATAGTCAGTGTTTTAGCCTCCCATTCAAACACTTGGTAGAGCATCAAGTAAGAATTTCCAGAAATTTGAGGAAAACCTTCTATATGAAAGACGTTGACCAAAACTGACAGAAAGAGGCAACTTGTATGTAAATTGAGACCAAAAGGGGGCTGGGGGGAAGAAAACGAAAAATTCAATGCTGATATCCTCAGAGAGAAAAAGAGAAGAAATTATAACCATCATATAAAGAAAGATTGATGAAAAAAGGACACTTCAGTGAACAAAAAAGAATTATAAAATATGTCAACAGCAATGGAAAACTTGGTGGAAGGATTAGGAGATAAAGTGGAGAAATTTAGAAAATAGGATAGAAAGACAAATAGATGGAGACGAAGGGAGGAAAGTAAATTGGCGGACAGACACAGGAGATCGTACAGGCATAAAAGAAATGGTAGAAAGAAGAAAATAGGGGAGGAAAAAATAGTCAAGAAATTTCAAACTCAAAACATGAATGTACAGAATGAAAAGGCCCGCTGAGTGGCCCACACAATGGCTGAAAATAGATTTATTCCATAGCGTATCATCATGAAACATTGAGACAGGAGGGGGAAGCTGAAGAGATTATAAGCTTCTGGAAAAAATACAGGCCATACACAGAATTTCAGGAATTGGAACAGCACTGGATTTCTTAATGGTAACCAGAAACTAGGATAATAGAGCAAAGACTTCACAATTTAGAAAAATAATTACAGTTCAGAATATAGAGTTGTATATCAGCTAACCCCATGGTCGGCAAACTGTGGCTCAAGAGCCACATGTGGCTCTTTGGCCCCTTGAGTGTGGCTCTTCCACAAAATACCACGGCCTGGGCGAGTCTATTTTGAAGAAGTGGCGTTAGAAGAAGTTTAAGTTTAAAAAATTTGGCTCTGTTGACTAATGAGTTTGCTGACCACTGAGCTAACCTATCAAGTGTTAGGGTTAGAATAGGCTTGTTTAGACATGCAAGACCTTGAATATTTTGTCCTCCCTGAATATTTTTCTTAGGAAGATACTGGAGGATGTGCTGCACCAAAATGAGGGAGCAAACCAAAAAAAAGGAAAATACAGGGTATGAAACAGGGAAATCCATGCAGACAAGGAGTTATTATGATCCCAGGATGGTGGAGAAGGGAGACCCCAAGGTAACTTGTACTTCGGGCCTGAGAGGGCAGTCAGTGCAGACTGGAGCAGGTCAGAGGCTTTGGGGGACACTCATGCCAGACAATGAAATTAGCAGGACCTCCTGGCCAGCATGGCTCAATGATTGAGCTTTGACCTGTGAACCAGGAGGTCACAGTTTGATTCCCAGTCAGGGCACATGCCCAGGTTCCAGGCTCAATCGCCAGTGTGTGGTGTACAGGAGGCAGCTGATCAATGATTCTCTGTCATCATTGATGTTCCTATCTCTCTCTCCCTCTTCCTTCATCTGTGAAATCAATAAAAATATATTTTAAAAAAAGAAGCAGGACTCGATGCATCTAAACAGTTTGAGAAGCAATTAAAACAACTAGTACTAGAGAGTCTGGGCTTCCATTAAGGACAGATACATAGAAAACTAAGCAAACACAAGAATGAGATGATTATTTATTACAGAGAAAACAAAGATACAGAAAAGGAAAATCAAACATAGTATTCACACAGTCATAATAAAACATGCGATATGTAAGCACAATCATGATGTAACTATACTGGGAGACTGGAAGGGTGAGGAAGGGAGGGGATAGATGGGGAAGGGTGCATGCGGTGGTGAATGTGGAGTGGGGAAAAGACAACTAAGTCTTAATCTTCTACAGGGGGAAGTTATTAGGTAACGCCCACACCCAAAACAGCAAGAAACAGCCAAATGCGCATGCTATTAAAGAGATATGAAATTAACTGCCAAATGAATCAGCTAAAAGAGTTGATGGTGATAACATCTAGAGACAGTAAAGTCCTTAAAGGGAGGCAAATAAGGACCTGCTCTTTTTTAAAAAAAATGTTTTTATTGATTTCAGAGAGGAAGGGAGAAGGAGAGAGAGATAGAAATATCAATGATGAGAGAGAATCATTGATCGGCTGCCTCCTGCAGGCCCCACACTGGGGATCCAACCCGGGCATGTGCTCCAACCGGGAATCGAACCACAACCTCCTGGTTCATAGTCGACATTCAACCACTGAGCCATGCTGGCCAGGCAGGACCTGACCTTTTTCCTAAAAAACTTTATACAGCTATTTGACTGTTAAACTTGACATACAGAATTTTGATACAAAAAATAAAAAATAAAAGGGCTGGATGACAAGATGTCAAAAGGACCCTTCCATTTCCCTAGCGCCACGATTGTTTGAGGACAAGCTGTGCTACCGGGAATGGGAAAACATCAGGAGGGTGGGCAGGAAAAAGGCAAAGAAGTGAAAACTTGATCCACGTCACAAATTAGCTTTGCCCTGGCCTTGGAATGCCTGCTTTCTCTCTTCTCATGACTCAGTGGCGGCAAAGAAGGGCAGTAACGGCAGTTGGGATGACTGGGCACCAACCCAGATGCACTCACATATGAACAAAAGATAAAACACCTCTCCCAGACCACGCACTTCAGCACTCAGAAGCACCCCTGCAGTGTGAGGAGAAACAAGGAGAGAAAAGACAGAGAAATGCTCACATATGCTTTCTCCAAGTGGCCACCGGGATGACCTTTACCTTTCAGCCAACTCCTTTGTTGAGAAAACAAGTCTGGTTGTTTTAAAGTTCTTGTGTGACCTTCCGATCACTAATTTTTAATATGGCTGGCCAGAAAAATCAGGAGCTCCTTTATGTCATTATATATTTCCTCTTTTATTACTTTATCCTTGAAAGCAGGCTATAAATAAATACATTTTAGATTAATATTATTCTGACTTGAGATTTTTATCATCGCCCCCCAGTTCCCTCATGTCACCTACCCAATTCTCCTGACCCCCAGACGATAATGAGCTAAAAGCAAAAGGCTGGTTGTGTTTAGTCTGCCTGTCTGGGGCTGGGGCTGTTAGTTTCTCTGAAATTAATGAGTCCTCAACACAGGTTTACTGTGGACTTCCAAGGTGGAATTCTTTCCCCCAAAGATCAGCAAGTCATCTAGATGACAAGGAGAGAATTTCACAGGTAATAGAGGATCAAACAGGTGATGTGGGAATCAACTTTCTTCTAGCCTTGGAAGAAATTGTTTGCTATTCTTGGTGTATATTTGCGGTTTATAAGAGAAGCAAAAGGAAACGGGATTCTGGCAGAGCCTCGCCCTACAGGGTGCCAGGGATGGAGGAGGAATGGCGGGTGCTGTTAAAGCGAGCCTGGAAGAGGTTCACCCATCACGACGCTCAGGCCTGGAAGTCACCTCCGCTCTGTATGCGAGAGAGGCGATGGCTCAGAAGGCAAGTGGGAATGCAATGGGTGGGCTGAAAGGGGGCACCTCAGAGGCCACAGCAGCTGAAGGAGCTGAAGTGAAGCAGACAAGCCCGAGGTGCTGCCCTGGGTGGGGCTGTGGGGCCACTCAGGCGGGAGCAGGATACCAGCTTGTATCAGACCCGCTTAACCAAAGTGTAGAACTAGCTATTGAGTGTGATGTGGACAAATAGAAAGGACAGAGAGAAGTGGTTAGGATAGAGAGGGCGACTTCCAGGGGCCTGGAAGGACCAAATAAACTTCTAAGCAGAACAAGAGTCAGCAAAACGCATGCGATTCTAAAGAAAAGGGCTTTGGCCACTCAGTCAGGATCTCTGCAGACTCAGGTCAAGAATAGCTGCTGAGCTGAAATGCCGTTTGGTCTAAGGTCAGAGGGGCTGGGCTGAGAAGCAGGTTTGGGGCATATGCCCCACAAGTGTTGCGGTATGTATTCCCCACAGGGGGTGCTAACCTAAAATACCTTCAGGGCAAGGGCACTTTGTTTAGGACACGTCCCGGTCAAACTGAGATATGAGAGGAGACTGAGGTCCCCTCTCCTCACGATAATCTGGAAACCCGTCCATTTTGCTGTGGTTTTGCATCTCAGGTATTACATGCCTGTCCTTTTAATTCCTTGAATGACTCCACCGGTGTTTCAGCTGAACCACAAGGCAAAGAAATAGTTCCAGTCCTCAGCCAATATAGAGAAGGAGAGAAGTACACTGAAAGAACTTTATTTCTTAAACTCTAGTGAGCATAAGTCCTGAGGAGGTAGTGATGCTTGGGAAGCATTTCTCTAGAGAATCAACGAAGGAAGGCAGAGGACCAGGGAGGGTCTGCAGAGACATACCCACCACCAGCGAGCCCTTCTCCCAGACATGTGGTAACACTAGTGGCCGAAGGCATGGGAAATAAAGAAGTAGTTGTTTGTTTGTTTGTTTTGGTCTTAGAATTAAGAGGCAGAAAATGGATAAAAGAGGTTATTTTTGTTAAGTTAGGATATCCAAAGGCTGGCCAACACTTGCCACCCCCCCCACCCCCATAAATCTTAATAATGCACAAAAAGCACCTAGAAATATTACCATGTACCAATTCATCAAAAAACAAGCATTCTTTGAATTAATGTTGAATCCTAAATTGTTCTTCATAAAATGTCAGATATCTGAAAAATTCACTTCAATTTTCTGCCTATGCCGAAACATATGGGGGATAATTTGAAAAACTAATCCTATATAATAAAAGGCTAATATGCAAATCGACTGAACAGCGGAACAACTGATCGCTATGACGTGCACTGACCACCAGGGAGCAGATGCTCCACACAGGAGCTGCCCCCTGGTCATCAGTGCGCTCCCACAGGGGGAGCTCTGCTCAGCCAAGAGCCGGCTCGGACTGGTGAGTGCAGCTGCAGTGGTGGGAGCCTCTCCTGCCTCCACAGAGCTGTGCTAAGGACGCTGCGGGGAGTGGACCTAAGCCGGTAAGCGGACATCCCCTGAGGGGTCATGGACTGCGAGAGGGAACAGGCTGGGCTGAGGGACCCTGCCTCCAGTGCACGAATGTCATGCACCGGGCCTGTAGTAACTTCAGAATTCTATAATTTGTAAAAAAGAAAAAAGCATCTAATAAATCCAAGTGCAGACTAGGTGATATAAATCCCATGTGGGTTTTTCTTTTTTTTTTTTCTGGGGTTGGGGTGGGAAGCTAAACTAACAGGCATATTATGAAACTTCTTCCAGGCTCCAATGTTCTCTGCAGTGCCCTCACCACAAGTGAAAAGATACACCCCACATTAGGTTCGCCTGTAACAAAGCAGGTTTCTGCTTCAGGGCCCTAAGGAGTGTTATTCTCCCCCAAATTGGTATCATCATTTGCCTGTTGACCTAGTTTTCTGACACTGGAGAAAACTTGATTAAATCCTTCACTGTAAGAAGAATGGAATCAAAAGCACCCCTCCGCCCTGTGTGTGTGTTCTAGACTGAGTGATAGTCTGTTGATGAGCTGGGGTGGTGTGGGGTCCTGGCATGAGTGATGGCATGAGTGATGGCTGCCCTGTCTCTCTTTGTGGATGCTGGAGCTGAAGAACCTTTTGGTCTATGCCACGTGCCTGGAATTAGCTCAAACATTCCTACGAGTACTTATGACCATCTACTCCAGTGCAGCACCCGGGAGAGCATTGCTGACTGTCAGAGAGACTTATTGGTAAAAACTGGAGTCTCTAATGGCACAGACCATTTAAAAAAATTACAGCTACTTTCTACTACTCTTACATTGACACGGTGAAAAAACCTGTCTCTAGGATTCCTTTTATAAGGAAGCATTCCATAAATCAATTCCTGTGCTTGCACACACATTCTCCCTTTGTACAGCTTTGACCTTTGCAAATCGTTTTTGTAAAGACCTTACATCTATCTAGTTTTTGCTCTATGGACTGTGGCTATTACTTATATCCGGTTTCAGCTCTGCTTTGCAAGGCTGGGGCCCAGAGTCACCAGGACATTCCTCAATCTCCTTGGCCAGGTTGTGCCGGTGCAGGACGCTGGCGGGAGAGGAGCGGGTGGGAGGGAGGAAGCCTTTGGGCCTCTTCTCATTCAGTTTTTCCTTCCTTCTTTGGCTGGTGTCTCTGGAGGCAGCTGTGTCCCCGCCACTATCCCAGCTCTTTACCAGGTAAGTGATATCCTCTGCCTCTGTCCCTGCCCCCAAAGTGGCAGCTGGTCCCCAGGTGGGGCCCGCCTTCATGCATCTAGGTGATGGCTGCCTCCTGCAGCTACTTACCTGGGTCTCTCCCATTCCCCCTTCATGCTGCCAGCCTCCGCACACTCCCTAACCAATGCCCTTTACTAAGTCCTCTGGAATTCCAAATGTGCTTTCTGCTTCCTTGACTGGAATGTTTTTAGTCAGAGCTAATGAAGTACTCTGCATGGCTTGATGCCAAGGCAAGCCCATCTTGCCCTTTACAGTGGAACTTACCAGAAAGCTGCATGGTGTTAGGATCTGGGATCACTTGGTTATTTTAACAAATACTCTGATGTGCTTACTGTGTGCCAGGTATTATAAACACTTTCCGATGACCATTTCATAATAACCCATATTTTACAAATGAAGAAACAAGCACATAAAGGTAAAGTGACTTGGCCAATGCTAGATAGCTAGGAGTGGCAGCCTGAGGGCTAATAATCTAATTAATGACTTATAATAATTAAAATGCAAGAGAAAGCCCCAGTCCCAGGAGGGGGTGGGGGTGGTAAGAAGGGCTGTCTGCATGGTTGGAATAACCAGATTAAGAAGCATAAATGGAGAGGTCAGATTTAATTCCAGCATCAGCAGGAGGCCTGCAGAGCCTTCGAAAGGGCCAGTCCCTGGCTGGCATGTAGGCACAGCAGGTGGCTGCTGTTTATAACAGGTACTGCAAGCCTGCACTGCCCCTCCCTTGAGGTTATGGTTAGAGAATTGGAGTACAAACTTCTTGCAACCAACTTTCTTCTCCCTTCATTTTGTAAGTAATAAATGTCCTGCTAACCTTACTATGTCAACAGAAGATAGTTTTTTTTTTTTCTAAATCAAGCCAAAACATATCTAACAAAAGTCTCTTCTCAATGATCATGTAACATTTGGTGTCCACCTGCGGAACTGGAAATAAAAACGTGAGGAAATAGCCCTAGGCAGTTTGGCACAGTGGATGCAGCGTCAGCCTCTGGACTGAAGGGTCCCCAGTTCCGTTGCCATCAAGGGCATGTACCTTGGTTGCAGGCTCCATCCCTGGCCCTGGTTGGGGCATGTGCAGGAAGCAACAAATCAGTGTGTCCCTTTCACATCAATAGTTCTCTCTCTCTCTGTCTCTCCCCTTCCCTTCCACTCTCTCTAAAATAAAATCAATGGGAAAATATACTTGGGTGAAGATTTAACAACAACAAAATCTTGAGGAAATAGCTATTTTAGGTTTCTTGTGAATTTAAATTAATATGCCTTATTTTGAGTGTTTGAACACAGCCAGTCTTTCACATCTTGGAAAGTGAAAATCCTCACTCAAAATTACAGGGAAAAAAGACAAGGCAAATGAATGAAGAGGAAGAGAACTTGTGTGGATATTACTGCATTTCCATTAAAAGCATCATCTGAAAGTCATCTTGTCTGAGATGTGACAATGTGGATGGGGGCAGCCATCGAATAGCTGAGGCCCGAGCCTTTGATTCTATGTCAGTGCTGTGGGCAGAAACCATGGCTCTACATTTTAGCCACTTGACCTCAGGAAAGTTATCTAATGTTGTAAAGCACCCTTCATCTGTCAACTAGAGAAAATAAACACAATGTCAGGGTTTATTTTCAGGGTTGCTGTGAGAATTAAGCAACTTCATTCATGTAAGGAACTTAACACAGACTCTTAATATGGTCCAATAATTAGCTACTATTGTAGTTGTTACAATTATTAAATTATTATTAACGGTTTGACTAGTACGATGATAAAAAAGTCTCCCACAGCCATGCTGCTTTTAAGAAGGAAACTTAGCCAGTGACTTCTAGGATAAACACCACAGGTAGACACTGACTTAAGCCCACCACTTTGCCTACTGCGAATATTTCAGTTATTAAACCGCAGAAAATGGCTCAAACACGGGGCCAGGATTCATCTTAGGGAGAAGAACACAACCAATCAACTCTCTGCACACAGCACTCACAACAAGCAGAGGCGGGAAGTACCTGGAGGCCATGACAAAAGAGTGGAACAGTGGGAAGGAAAAAGGCTTGGGCCCCAGAGACCTGTGCTCTGGTTTACATCCCATTAGCATGTCCCGGGACCTTGGAGAGGTCACATAATGCATAGCTCTGCATTTGTCCTTCCTTAAGTCTGTACGATAATGGGTCCTCTGAACTTTACAGACGGATGGCTCTGTTTGTGTCCTTAAATGTGAGTGGTAAGCAATTTGAGGGGAGGGGCTTGTGGCTAGAGACAACTGTTCACCCCTCTCCTGGGTCTATAATACTCTCTCGGCAGGAAGAAAGGGGCACAGAACTGCGGTCCGATCCACGGCTCGGCCTCTGAGGCCTGGGACGTTGGAGTCACCCTTTAGGAAGCCTTTGCCGGCTGTCCCTCTACGTGCAAATGAGCAGGGACTTTTCCTCTGACCACCTACCCTTCTCACAACGTTCCCAATGTCTCCAGGGTGAGCCCACCATGGAAACAGCCACCAGCAAAGCAGGAGGCGGAACAGCATGGCAATGTCGGTGAAGGCATCTTTGGTGGTAAAGTAGAAATACATTGGAATGCAGCAGGGCTTTCAATCCTTATGCATAATCAGAGCTTTAGCTTTGCTACCAACTGTGCAGGAAATCATGAAAAGAATTAATATTCATGAGTCTAACCAATTTCCACATCAAATTGTTCTTAACTTTGAGATAACACTTTATTTGCCTCTGCCTTTCTCAGTGCTCAATGCATACCTCCTTTAAAAGAACAGAGTTCCTACTAGGAAAGAAAAGCCAAGGATCAAAAATTCAGAATTTAAAGCCACTATTTGCCTGGGAAGCGCGTACCCACAACAGTTCCTCTTCGTGCCTGTGAATGCACACTCTGACTCAGAACTGCACAGTGAAACCTGGATACGTGCTCCCAATCAGCAGATGCTTTAAACATGGCACTGTTTTCCACTGCTTCCTAGTCCATTTTTGAAGTACACTTAGAAAGAAAAAGAATGGATCGCCACTGGAGTTTTCGAAGTTACAAAGAATAACCCTTTTAAAAAAGGAACAACTCTAAGGACAGCACTTTCTCGCTGCAGGATGCCGTTTTGGAGTGGAGACATCCAGACATTAATCAACACCTTTCAAAGTCAAGGATTCGAAAAAGACGGGTGGAATGACAACCGCTAGTTGAAGTAGTTACAGCTGATTGAAGTGCAAATATATATAGCACAATGAGCAAAAGGAAAACAACCACTTGACCTTAACAGAGAAAAATGATTCATAAAGAAAGAAAGAGAACAACCCCGATGTGAATGATAACATCGATATTCATCTTTCCTTTGCAGGCTCTGGAATTAGATGTTAAACCCTAGCAGGCTAGATGAGGTTTGGAATCCTTTGTAGTTGTTGCTTCAAGAGATACCATGAGGTCAAGGAGGATAGGATAGAAACAACATCTGATCGTTTCTCTCCAGTTTGCTGGTAAGGTTTCTTTGTGGAATAGTCCGGGTTGGACGCCGTAAGTGGGAGAAACAGGAATACTGATTCTCAGGAGTTGGGACGCCATTATTTGTCTTGAGGGTTCTTAGCACCTTTGTGTCTTTCCTGCACCTTTTCCATACTACTTCCCTAAGGCAGCGGGTAAGATATGAGGCTTGTCTGTGGCTTCTCCTCTCCTTCAAGGCTAACAGCTGAAATACCCACAGGCAGGCAACTGCAGAGATGAGTGAAGCAGAGGGTAGTGAGCTGGAGGGTTACGCTCTCCCCTCAGTGGAGCAATACCAGGAGCAAAGCAAATGTAGCCAGGTGGTGCCAAAGCTCGTGGTTTGTCTGTCTGTCTGTCTGTCTGTCTCTCTCTCTCTCTCTCTCTCTCTCTCTCTCAAAATATTTTTATTGATTCCAGAAAGGGAGAGGGAGATAGAAACATCAATGATGAGAATCATTAATTGGCTGCCTCCTGTACGCCCCCTCCTGGGGATCGAGCTCACAACCCGGGCATGTGCCCTGACTGGGAATCGAACCATGACCTCCTGGTTTCTTAGGTCGACACTCAATCACTGAGCCATGTCAGCTGGGCCAAAGCTAGTGGTTTTTCAAAAGAATCTGGGTATTTTCGTGAAACTGCTTAATTCTCAAATGTTAGCTTATTTAAAAACATTCTGGGTTCACCAAAATGCTTTTCTCTGGCTTGCATTGTTAGCAGGGTACCCATTGATAGTGGCGAAGGCTGCAGGGTTGCTGGTGGGCCAGCTGGGTGGTGTGCTCAGGGCTGATTCCTGATGTCCAGCTGGCGTGCACGTCCCCAGCCTTTCCACAGAGTTTGTCAGCACTCAGTTCCCTCCATCAAATCCCCTTCTGAGTAAGATAGAATTGTTTCTTGTTCTTGTCACTGAAGCCAACCTAGGCTGACAGTTGTGAAACTGCAACTTGGAGATACAATACCAAAGAAGACATGTTTCAAACAATTCATTTCAACAACAAAACAAAAGAGAGAAAACATAGAGAACATTTATGCTTTTCATATTCAAACTAGTGGCCCGGTGCATGAAATTCGTGCACATTAAAAGGGGATTAATTAGAGGAAATAATTTAATATTGCTATTTGCCCTTTCTCTATAATAGAAGTGTCAGAGATGAAAGAAAATTAGTAAAATGTATATGAAAACCTTCCTCCTGTCAGTGTCTGGGGTGCACCACAGGACCCAGAGTCAAGAACCCACCCACCCACATGCACCTCAAAATTGTGTGAAACCCAGACCCGGCTGCCCCCCCCCCCCCGCATCCCCCCGTCATTGGGCTAGATCCAGACCTGGCTAGTCCCACCCTTGTCAAGCCCCGCCGGGCAGGGAACGTAGCCTCAGGACCCCTGGCAGAGCGCCAGGATGGGGGACGAGGCCTGAGGTCCCCCAGCCCAGACCGGGGTGGGGGGGCATACCTTGAAGTCCCCCGTCAAGCCCCACCAGGTGTGGGACATGGCCTGAGATCCCCTGTCAAGCCCCGCTGGGTGGGGGGCATGGCCTTAGGTCCCCCATCAAGCCTCGCCAGGCGGGGGGCGGGGGGCGCAGCCTCAGGTCCCCCGGCCCAGCACCAGGAGGGGGGCACAGCCTCAGGTCCCCCGTCAAGCCCCATCAGCAGGGGGGTGCAGCCTCAGGTACCCCATGGGCAGGAGGCGTGGCCTGAGTTCCCCTGACCCAGCACCGGGGGTGCACCTTGAGGTCCCCTGTCAAGCCCTGCCAGTCAGGGGGACGCAGCCTCAGGTCCCCTGGCTTGGTGCTGGGGTGGGAAGTGCGGCCTGAGGTCCCCCGGCCTGGTGCTGGGGTGGGGGGCATGGCCTGAAGTCCCCTGTCAAGCCCCACCTGGTGGGGGGTGCGGCCTGAGGTTCCCCCGGCCTGGCGCTGGGGTGCGGGGAGCAGCCTGAGGTCCCCTAGCCCAGCACCAGGACGGGAAGTGCACCTTGAGGTCCCCTGTCAAGCCCCACGGGGGCAGGGGAGGGCATAGCCTCAGGTCTCTGCTGATTGCTTGTTAAGACTCCTTATGGGAACTTGGCCTCAGCTGTGGGTGCAGCCATCTTTGTGACGGAGTGATGGTTAATTAGCATATTCCCTCTTTATTAGATAGGATAAATGATAACCGGTGTCAGCATAAATAAAAGGACCAAGAATTACACCACGACCCAGAGCATGCAGAGGACCAAGAGTTACACCATGACCCAGGGCATGCACTGGGGGCTCCCACACTGGCCGGGAGGGTTGGGGGTCAGCAGGAGGCAGTGCCGCACCCTGGGAGAACCTTGTAATTCCCAAGAGTTGAATACCTAGACCCGTGGTCGGCAAACTGCGGCTTGCGAGCCACATGCGGCTCTTTGGCCCCTTGAGTGTGGCTCTTCCACAAAATACCACGGCCTGGGCGAGTCTATTTTGAAGAAGTGGCGTTAGAAGAAGTTTAAGTTTAAAAGATTTGGCTCTCAAAAGAAATTTCAATCGTTGTACTGTTGATATTTGGCTCTGTTGACTAATGAGTTTGCCGACCACTGACCTAGACCAACACTGGATACCTAACTACATACAACCACTGACACCAAAACAAACAATCAAAACCCTTTAATTTTTGTGCTGAAAGTTCTGAAATAATTTAATAGCATACCCAATTATATGACCCTGGTAATGAGAACAGAAGCAAACCATAAGTCACCACCATGGCCTCATATAAGAATTGTTTTGACCTTGCAAAGAACTTCCTGTGACTTTTCAACCATCTTTCAAGTCTATTTACATGAGAGCAAAAGAACGATGTGCAGCTGGACCATGCAGATAAAAACACATATCTGTTGCTTGACTAATTTACATAACAAATTTGAACAGTCAAAGTACACACTCACATAGATATACGTCACCTTAAATTTTTCTAATCCAAGGAAGCTAACCAAATCACTTTTGTAGTTCAGGTGAGCCGAATAATTTATGATGGAGCCTTATTTGTTGGCCTTCCCAAAGAGCTTTCCAAACTGCAGCCCAGCTGAGATTTGTGGCTCACCTGGCGATTTGTTCCACTTCTCTAAACCTAGCCTGGCTGCCTCACCTGCTGTCACCTAACCTGTATCCAGCCGAGAGAGAAAGAAACAGCAACAAAAAGTATTTCTACAGAAGCTCCAAGTCTTCACTTGCCAAAGGACTGAGCTAGAATCTATAAATATGCATATATTAAAAATGAATCTACCATAGCGAATGAATCAAGCTGCTAGCCTGAAGGTGGAAAATGACATACAGTGTAAGAAGGACTTTTCCTGCACAAATTTGATCTTGATTCTCGAGAGCTAGATTTCAACAAGAACTTGTTCAATATTTAACAGATAATTATTGAGAGTATGTACATGGTAGTCCCTGTCCTCAAATGAAAGCTAATTATAAAACTGTGTATGTAAAAGCAGAAAAAGTAAAACAGCTAACCCCACAGACAATGTTGTGACCTCTTTGTGAAGATATTTTCTATTCCTAGAAACAATGTTTGGGAACATTCTGTTTAAAAAGGAAAAATGTCTAATGAATTAATTTCCTATCTAACCCACCTCAATGCTCAAATTTACATTAAGTGTTTGAGAGTCACTATATTAGTTTCCCGTTACTGCTGTAACAAATTATCATAAACGCAGAGGCATAAAACAATAAAAATTTATTATCTTACAACGTTGGTAATCAGACGTCCTATGTTCCTTTGTGGAGGCTCTAAGGCAGAATCAGTTGTCTTGCCTTTTTTTGGCTTCTAAATTCTGCCTGCATTCCTTAGCTCATGGCCTCTTCCTCCACTTCCAAAGCCAGCAATTGTCTCATCTTCAAAGCTTTCTCTCTCTCTGACCTCTGCTCTGGCATTACGTCTCCTTCTCTGACGCTCATCTTCCTGTCTTCCTCTTTTAAGGCCCCAGTGATTACAACTGACCTATCTGAATAATTCAGGTTACTCTTCCCACCTCAGGATCTTTAACTTAATCAAATTGGCAAAGTACTTTTGCTATATAAGGTAATATAGTCATGGGTTCTGGGGATTAGGGTGTGAACAATTTTGGGGGGCATTATTCTGTCTACTATAGTCACTAATGTCACTCATATGAAAAGAGAGTATTCAGATATCTTTGCAGCTAGCTCTGCAATATTAACCAAGATTGCTTGCTTAAAAAAGCCATTCATAAGAAATTACAAAAAAAAAAAAAGAAAAAAAAAGAAGAGAAAATAACCAAATGAGACTACATCAAACTAAAAGGTGTTTGCATAGTGAAAGAAGCCATCAACAAAATGAAAAGAAAACCTACTGAATGGGAGAAGATATTCCTCACTGATGCATCCTATAAGGGATTAATATCCCAAACAGATTAAGCAACTCATATAACTTAACAGCAAAAAACCCTCCAAATAATCAAATTAAAAAATGGGCAGATGACCTGAATAGACATTTCTCCAAAGAGGACATACAGGTGGTCAACAGACATATGAAAAGATTCTCAGCATCACTAATCATCATGAAAGAAATGCAAATTAAAACCACATTGAGATATTACCTCGCACTCGTCAGAATGGCTATCATCAATAAATCAAAAAATAGCAAGTGCTAGTAAGGATGTGAAGAAATGAGAACCCTTCTGCACTATTGGCGAGATTGTAAATTGATGTAGCTACTATAGACAACATTATGGAAGCTCTTAAAAAAAACAACTAAAAATAGAACTACCATTTGACCCAGCAATTCCACTGCTGGGTAGTTATCTGAAGAAATCCAGAACACTAATTCGAAAAGACATATGCACCCCTATGTTCACTGCAGCATTGTTTACAATAGCTAAGATAGGGAAGTAACCTTGCATCCATCAATAGATGAATGGATCAAGAAGATGTGGTATGTATATATGTATGTATACTGGAAAATTACTCAGCCATAAAAAAATAATTATCTTGCCATTTGTGATAACATGGATGAATCTAGAGGGTATTGTGCTAAGTGAAATAAGTCAGACAGAGAAAGACAAATACCATATGATTTCACTTACATATGGGGGATAAGTAAAAAAGGTGAAGGGATTAAAAAGTACAAATTGGCAATTATAAAAATAGACATGGGGATGTAAAGTACAGCACAGGGAATATAGCAATAATATTGTAATAACTATCTATGGTGCCAGATGGGTACTAGACTTACCAGGGTAATCACTTTGCAAGGTATATAAATATCTAATCACTATGTTGTACGCCAGAAACTAATGTAATATTGCACATTAACTGTAATTTAAAAACTATTAAAATAAAAATGATGAAAGATTTGTCTTCTTCCACGGAACCAAACATAA
This sequence comes from Plecotus auritus, assembly GCF_963455305.1. Taxonomy (NCBI): domain Eukaryota; kingdom Metazoa; phylum Chordata; class Mammalia; order Chiroptera; family Vespertilionidae; genus Plecotus; species Plecotus auritus. The sequence goes on along the minus strand of NC_137776.1, from coordinate 140,107,639 downwards.
TGATTAACATAAGAAAAATCAGAGGAGTTTTTCCCTAAGGTGCATTTCTTGCCACAGTAAAAATCAAGCAACAATGTTCTCTCTCTCTCTTTCTTACTTACAGAACAGGTGACAGGCACATCCTGGTTGTGAGGGACGGCATGTTCTCATTCAGAGATATTGATCTAGTTGTGACGTTGATGTGGTAACAGCCAGTGTGGCAATTTGATCGCGCCAAGTATTACCTGTTTGAATACAGCGTCGTCCTGTCGTGTGGATATTGTTCGTTGACATATAAGGAAGAGGATGAAATGGTGGTCGTCAAAGAAGCAGCTTCAAACAGGGATGGTGTGCTAGGCACCAGGTCGGGCCTGTGCCGGGATCCCAGCGCTGGGTAACAAAAGCAACACATACATCATGAATCTCAGTAAGAAATGCAGCTTTCGTGTCTCTAACCCTTGAAACGAGTCAAAATCATTCATTTTACATATTAGGCTGCAAATTAAGTTATGAATTAACTGAGCTCCTCGGAACTGCAGCAGAAATGTAAAATAGTTTCTTGCAAACAGGTTAAACAGGAAGGAAATTGCATTAATTTACCAAGTGGCTTATGGAAATGACATTATGAATGCTCTTTTAAAAACCTAATAAAGTGATTTACTGTTTCAAAAGATGACATACAAAGCTCCTAGGGGCTTCAGGAGATAATTCAACAGAGATTAAAAGGATGACTGGCAAACGTATAAACACAAAAGCAAACCTGATTTCCCTCCCCAGGCTATGCATGTATCTGTGATTCTCAATTTAGATCTAAGAACTGAGACCCAGTAAGAGCCAGGAAACATGCTGTACACGCTACAGCCAGCTAATTATACTTGAACCACGTTGGAGCCCACACATCTTTGAACACTATCCCCGACTCTTCTTGACATCACATTTTAACAGCAAGGCTGCCTTTTTAAAAATGAGAAAATTCTTATTTCTTTTTTAATATGTAAGTGTCTATGAAAATACTTATCCAAGAGACCTCCCTCAGCAAGGAAAGCGGAATACTCAAGACTGAGGAGTGACCCATGCCTACTCTCAAGATTCGATGTGGACTTTTGAATCTGCATCATTTTCTTTTTGTTTTTAAAATTTATCTTTATTGTTGAAAGTATTACAGATGGCCCCCCTTAGTTCCCCCATTAACCCCTCCCTGCTCCTCCCCCTCCCTCCAGGCCTTCAGGGCACTATAGTCTGTGTCCATGGGTTATGCGAACATGCATATAAGTTCTTTGGTTGATCTCTTCCCACCCATCCCCGCCTCCCTGCTTCCCTCTGAGATTCATCAGTCTGTTCCATGCTTCTATGTCTCTACATCTATTTTGTTCGACAGCTTATTTTGTTCATTAGATCCCACATATAAGTGAGATAATTTTAAATCATCTTATCCTAAACTTTACACAACTGTACATCCATTATTGGCCAGCCTGTCAGAGACAGTCCTTTAAGTAAAGGATGGTCACCCAGAACAGAGCTCCTCTAAAAGGAGACCCGGGAGTGCCCAGAGAGCGAATATAATAGGCGGAACAGTCCTATTCTTAAAGTTCTGCAGTTGGGCTCACGTGTTTTTTTCTTTCTTTTATTTATTTATTTATTTATTTATTTATTTATTTTTACCTAGGTAGGTATTTCATTTTTTAACTTTTATTGAGATAGAATTGACATATAACATTGTACTAGCTTTAGGTGTACAACATAATGATTTGATATATGTGCATACCACAAAATGAGTAACACAAGAAGTGTAGTTATCACCCGTAGCTACAACCCATGACCCACAGTTACAACATTTTTCTTCTTGTGATGAGAACTTTTATACTCTCTTAGCAACCTTCACATATGCAATAGAGGGTTGTTAACTGGTGTAACCAGGCTTCACTGTGGGTTCTTTTTAATCACCCTCCCAAACTAAACTAAAACAGACAATAATAAAAACAATATAACTGGAAGGTGTTTCTGGCATTCCGTTATAGGCACAATAGACTCAAAATTATGTATTTTCAGGAAGTGTGTGTGAATGGAAACTGATCCTAATAGGCACTACCACGTGAGTGTGATGTTTGGGATTTGGGATTTGAATGGGGTATAGATGGATTGGTAAACTAAGGAGAATTCTCATGACCCTACTTTTATTAACTTGGGACTGGGAATTCCTAACCATGCCAATGTTTAATTGTACACTCAAGTTGCTCAATTTAGGGCTAAATCTAACAAGTTAGGTATATGTGACATACAAAGAGAAAATTATAAAACTGATCCAATTCATTAAAGAGGACCTAAATAAATTGATAACTTGTTACACTGTGATTGTATGTATAAGTATGTGATTATATGTATTTAATGTGTATCTGTGTTTGGAAAAAATATATATCCACACAAAAATATATATAGAACAAGGTCTAGTAGTAAAAACACCAAAATGTTCAGATGTGTTACCTTTAGGTAGTGGAATTATAGATTTTGTTTTTGAATATTTTACTGTCTTTTAATTTATTTATACCATATATCATATGTTAAATTGTTTGTGTTTTAAACATTTTATGTTAACTGTATCATACTGTAAATACCCTTTAAGATTATATAATGGGCTTTGTTTTTTAGAGCATGTATGCTGTAAGCTTCCTGCTGTGAGTTTACATGTATAAATAAAATCACAAGAATGTTTTCTTTCTTCTGCTTTAAAGTTACATATCTTTACCTTCTTCATCAAGGCTGCTGAAACTTTGCCCTTCTGTCAGCAAATCCCGCTTCTCATCTTTCCATTCTTGGCTAATTGAGGACACAATCTCCTGTGAGGTCGCCTTCAGGGCGGCGATGGAATTGCACCGTTTTTTAGAAGGTGAGGCCTTCAAAGCTAGGCAAAGGAAAAAGGAGACAAATGAAGATACTTATTTTAAAGCCACATTAATATTTTGTTAATATTTTGTTTATTATTAACATTTTAGTAATTATTTGAGTAGCATGCAAGAAACTTTGGTTTATATACATGAAGAAAGGGAAATGAAATTGTGTTTTGGCAATTTTATTTGTTCAAAATGACTGAACCTAAATCAGAATATCCTGGAATAAATTCGAGTTGAAAGTCTCCCCAGATTTTGAAATAAAAGTCTTATTTGAGACGAAATTTAAATGTTTTGTTGCTAACTAGTTATTTTTCCTCCTCCAAGCAATGTTTTTTTTTTTTTTTTTTTTTTTTTTTACTGCTGGGAGGAGGCTGGGTGGGTGGGTAAACGCAGATGGTAAGCTAAGGAGAATTCTCATGACCCTACTTTTATTAACTTGGGACTGGGAATTCCTAGCCATGCCAATATTAATCTTATACTCATGTTGCCCAATTTAGCCAAGTTACTTCCGGTTGCTTTTTTCTTGCAGCAACTTTCCACTGAAATTCCCTGCCCTTTGGGTCTTTTCTAGGTCATGGTTATGTCAGATGTATAATTCACTCCCGATGTTTGTGTAACAGTATTCTACAATTTCAGGAGTGTCTTGGGAACATGAACCAAGGCAAATGTACTTCCCCATCAACCATGCTCACAAAGGCTGTGACTTTATTTCTGCTACATCAGGTGGCGCTGCTTCAGCTGCAGCTGGACCATCCCCATTTATAGTCACTCTTTTTTTAAAAAAGGGTGCTTTTATTGATTTTAAATAGAGAGGAAGGGAGAACGGGAAGAGAAAGAAACATCGATCTCCTCCTACTGGGGATCAAGCCTGCAACCCAGGCATGTACCCTGACCAGGAATCGAACCGGCAACCTTTTGGTGCATGGTTTAACCCTCAACCACTGAGCCACCCTGGCCAGGGTTACATTCACTCTTTGCTGCAATAATTCTTCGTGTCTTTCCATGTTATAGAATTTCCTTGGAGGGTAGGGGAGAGGGAAGTTGAGGCTTATTTATGTTTTGCTGTCCCCTGAACTTGTTTTTGGCAGTGTCTCTCCTCCTTGAGGTTTGCATATAGGGGTAACTTGACAGCAGATGCATTACAGTAATGGTGTTTGGCCTTGGGAATTTCAGAGAGTAGATTACACTGCTTAGCGGGGGCCTTCCTATAGGCAGCTTGCTAGAACTTAATTGGAGGAGGACTTTGGGACACACAGATGCGGGAAGCATAGAGGGCAATCTCTCCACTGAAAGAGAAGGGACAGTTTATGTGTCCCATGAGGAGTCTTATCACCATTACAGCATAATCACCATCATAAATAACTTTTGTAGAGGGCTTTAGAGTTTGGAAGCCAACATTCACATTCTCAAATTATCCACATGGTCGTCTGAGTGAGACGGGCCCTTTGATAGGTCCAGAAACTGAGAACAGAAACATGCCCTACTTAAGGTCACCAAGCTAGAAATCATGAAACCCCAGGTGTCTTTCATTTTTTTCTTAAGTTATCTAATTGGGGGTTCATTTCCTAGCTCTCTTTGCATTCTATTTTCTAGTTAAAGTGAAGGGGGGGGGGAGATAAAACTAGAGTTTGTTTTTCATTGAGGGGAGGAAATTTTCAAAACGGATCAAAATTGATTTTCATGGTAAATAAGTGGCCCAAATAGATCACATTTTCCTTACCCTTGTCATCCTCTCAAACAGTGGTCACATTTGCTTTATAGGTCTGAAGTAATATCCCATCCACTGGCTTTTGCTTTAATACTGTGTCTACTAATTTATAAAAAAATGTTTAATAAAACCATAGGCAGATGGTTTGGGTTAGCTGGTTACTTTCTTTTGTGCCACAGAAACTCCTGGATTTGTCTTTGGCTAAAACACTATCTGGGGATAGGTATCCCATGTCCATTTCTAGCCCTACATCCTGCCACTCAGCAGCCTCTACACCTACTGCTTTCCAGCTCACCTACCTGCCATTCCCTGAACCTGCCCCTGGGCCTTTGTATATGCCGTTCCTTCTCCTCGAGATGCCCCTTCTTGCCTCTTTTCCTAATGAACATTGGCCTATATTTTCAGGACTTTGTTTAAAAATTCTTCTCTCTGGGAAGCTCTATGGGAAGAACTGGTTTTATTTTTCTCTGTGTACCTATAGTAGTGTATGCGAAAACACTATTCACCATTGCTTTGTTATATTATAAATCTGTAACATGGTCCAATCCCTGACTCAAAACAGACGTTCTATATTACTAATGCTTAGCATAGTACCAGGTATGTAATAGGTGCTCAAATGTTGGTTGAATGAATGTATTATTGTCCTAAAATCTTAGGACAGTTGATTTCTAACAAATTAATATACTATTTAGTCCTTTCAGGAAACTAAGTTTTAGTACAGTTAGACATATTAACTAAATAGAGAATTTCAGTGAGGTTTCAACATTATGGGGACTAAAATTTCCAGAAGAATTTATAGGAATTTGCAGACATTATTACACTGGCAGCATGACTAAATTCTGGTTGAGATTAATGGATTTAAGAAGGTTAAACAGGCACTGGGTAGCTCAATTGGTTAAAGCAGTGGTCGGCAAACTCATTAGTCAACAGAGCCAAATATCAACAGTACAATGACTGAAATTTCTTTTGAGAGCCAAATTTTTTAAACTTAAACTTCTTCTAACGCCACTTCTTCAAAATAGACTCGCCCAGGCCGTGGTGTTTTGTGGAAGAGCCACACTCAAGGGGCCAAAGAGCGCATGTGGCTCACGAGCCACAGTTTGACGACCATGGGGTTAGAGCATCTTCTCAATTGCCAAGGTTGCGGGTTCTATCTCGGGTCAGGACTTATAAGAATCAACCAATGAATGCTTAAATAAGTGGAACAACAAATTGATGTTTCTGCCCTAGCCGGTTTGGCTCAGTGGATAGAGTGTCGGACTGTGGACTGAAGAGTCCCGGATTCGATTCTGGTCCAGGGCACATGCCCAGGTTGCAGACTCAGTCCCCAGTAGGGGTGTGCAGGAGGCAGCCACTCAATGACTCTCTCTCATCATTGATGTTTCTATCTCTCTCTCACTCTCAATTTCTCTCTGAAATCAATAAAAATATTTTCAAAAAATTGATGTTTCTCCCTCTTTCTTTACCTCCCTACCTCCCTTCCTCTCTCTCTATCTCTCTCTCGCAAATCAATTTTTTTTTTTTAAAAAAAAAAGAAGGTTAAGCAAACTGATTTGAAAAAAAGAAACTTGAAAACCAGGTACTGTTTTCAGGTGTTAGGACAGCAGAGTTTTCACCTACAAAGTATGCCTTTAGGCATTAAAGGCTTTAAATTAATCACAGTTGATAAAACATCTTGAAGTTGTACTTTCACTTGTCAGTCTTACTAATTAAATTATTACTGCTTGAAATGCTGGAAGTAGATAAAAAGTCCATTCATTTATCTGATTATTAATCAAATAATGATTGAGTGCCTACAGTGTGTCAGGAAATGTGCCAGGTGCTGGGAATATATATGTATATATGAGAGCACCAGACACAGTCACACTTTTAAGAAATTTATAGTCTAGTGGGAAAACAGAAAAACAGCTTTATAGCTGAGTATGGTAAGCTCCACGGCAGAAGCACCATCTAAACTGAGACCTGAAGGAAGACCAGGGGAAGGATGGAGAGAGAGCCGCAGACAAAGGGACGAGCATGTGAAGAGACGTGGGAGTCAGCCTGGCACATCTGGGGAACTGACAGGAGCTCAGAGCTGCAGGAGCCTAGAGGATAGGGTACAGCATGGGATGAGGTGACAGAGGTCACGGGGGAGGGAAAGAAAGGTCATGTCACAAAGGGACTCAGAAGCCAAATTAAGGATTTTATGTACCAGCGAATACATGGACATTAAAAAAAAACTCAACACCTCTTCAAACCATGGAAGGGTTTAACAGGCACTAGTAATTAGCAAGAGAACATTTATATTTTAATTGATCCCTCTGGTTGCAGTGTTGAGGAGACTAGATTAAATGAGGACAAGACTGGAGGCAAGAGACCAATATGGGGGCCATAACTGTATGCAAAAACCCTTCAAAAACCAAAACCACACAGCCAAAAAAAAAAAAAAAAAAAGTGGGTGAGTTAGAGACATTGTGAAAGAAAGAAGGGGATGAACTCTCAATGTTTCAGGGAGAGACTAGGTATTGGTGAGTGACTGCGTGTGGGAGTAAACATAAGAATGACTGTAAAGAACGATTAAGAAAATAATTCCATTATAACAACATTAAAAATACTTAAGAATAAATTACACAACCTGCAAGACTTGTACTCTGAAAACTATGAAACATTGTTGAAAGAAATCAATAGTCTTTAATAGAAAGAAAGACATCCATCTTCAAGGAGCCTTAATATTGTTAAGGTGGCAGTACACCTCAATCAATGTACAGATTCAACACAAAATCCTTATCAAAATACCAGCTGCCCTTTTTTTTTTGCAGATATTGACAAGCTGTTTCTAAAATTCATACAGAAATCCAAGGGACCCAGAATAGCCAAAACAGTTTTGAGGAAGAATTCAAGCTTTTGAAGGACTCAGACTTCTGATTTCAAAACTTACAACATTGAAGTAATCAAGACAGTATGGTATTGGTATAACGATATATAGACATAGAGATCAACGAGACTTGAGAATCCAAAAATAAGTGCTCACATTTATGGACAACTGATTTTAAATAAGGTAACAAAGATAATTTCAGTGGGGGAAATGTAATAGGTGCTTTTCAACAAATGGTGCTGGTACAACTGAATGATCACATGCAAAAGAATGAAGTTGAACCTATCTCATACTACATACTAAAGATTAAATCAACATTTGTAAGTCATATATCTGATAACAGAAACTTGCTACATATAAAGAACTCTTACAATCAACAATAAAAAGCCAAATAACTAAAAATGGGCAAAGATGTTTTTTCTAGGTCCTTTCAATTTGGCCTTTTGTGGGCACTATATTATTTGTGTGGTCTATTTGTTTCTATGTTATTTTAGGTGGCTTCTCAGTTTTTAAAATATGGAAAAATAATAACTTCCACAAAACATAAAACATGGATAAAGCCACAAGGACAGAAATGTCTTAGAACTTTGACAACTATTCACCTGTTAGACAAGAGGTTTGTTGGAATAAACTTTGTAAACCTTAATTCAAAGCATTCAGAGCATGGATGAGACTGTCCCTTAGATTGGGGTTCTATTATTCATCACTACTAGAGGCCTAGTGTATGAAATTTGTGTACGGATAGGGTCCCTAGCGACTGTTGGCCGGGGCCTCCCTTTGTTCCACACCACCCCCCTGGTGGTCAGCACATGTCATAGTAAGCAATCGAACTCCCAGTCAGTCGAACTCCCGAGAAGACACTTTGCATATTAGGCTTTTATATATATAGATAATAGTAAAAGCCATTTACTGAGAAAAGAAATGGGCAAAGGATTTGAATAGACATTTCTCCAAGGAAAATATAAATGGTCAATAAGTACATAAGATGTTTAACATCAGTAGTCATTAAAGAATTGCAAATCAAAACCACATCGAGATACCACTTTATATCCACTAGGATGTCTAAAATAAAAGACAGACAATAACATACATTGGGAGGATGTAGGTAAACTGGATCCCTCATATATTGCTGATGGGACTGCAAAATGATGTAGCTGCTTTGGAAAAGAGTTTGGCAGTTCCTCAAAATGTTAAATGGAGTTACCATCTGATATAGCAGTTCTACTCCTAGACATATATCCAAGGGAAATGAAAACAAATGTCCACACAAAACCTTGTACATGAATGTTCATAACTGCATTATTCATAACAGCCAAAATAGGAACAATGCAAATATCCATCCTCTAATGAATGGATAAACAAAATGGAGTATAGCCGTAAAATGGAATATTATTCAGCAATAAAAAAGAATAAAGCACAAGATGACTAAGCCTTGAAAACATTATGCTAAGTAAAAATAGCCAAACACAAAGGCCACATGCTATATGCTTCCATTTATATAAAATATCCAGAACAGGCAAATCCATAAAGACAGAAAATAAATTAGTAGTTGCCAAGGGCTGGGAAGAAGAGGGGATGGAGAGTAATAAATTAGTAGTTGCCAAGAGCTGGGAAGAAGAGGGGATGGAGAGTAACTGATAATAGTTATGAGATTTCTTTTTGGGGGTAATGAAAATGTTCTAATAATAGACAATGGTGATGGTTGCACGACTTTGTGAATATACTAGGGATTGCAGACTTGTACACTTTAAAAGGGTGAATTTCATGGTATGTGAATTATATCTCCATAAAGATGTTATAAAAATAGACTAAAAATCAAAATGGGAAAAAGTCAATAGATTTGACTACTTGAGAAGTAGAATACTTGTTACATTAAAACATGATAAACTACAAAAACTGGGAAGATTTATAACACATGCCATATTTCATGGACTTGGAGATGCCATGGATTGTAGTATTAATTTCTATACTACTAAGAAAGCAAACCTCCCAAGATGGGGACTCATGGAGGGAAGTCACTAAAGCTGGGACACCAGGGGCCACATGCTCCATAAACCTACCAGGGCACGGGAAAGTCATGTTCTTCCAGCCTTGGCAAAGGGTAAAGGAAGGTGGAAAATCTTCCTGGAAAATTTGACCACTAGTTGGTAGTCAAACAGGCCTGCAGGCTGAATAAGTAGTATCTTACAGTTCCTCTTAGGCAAACAAGCAAACAAAACAAAAACCTTTGAAAATTTAATTGGTCTCAATTTGAGACCAATTTTAAGATGCTACTGGGATTGTCAAATGTGAAACAAACGTTTTTCTTAAGACTGAAAAAGGTTAAAAAGGATTGATATCTTTAATATGTAGAATTCAAATAAATCATTTGAAAAAATAAACATCTAATATAAATGAGCAAATATCACAAAGCTCAATTCTCAAGGGAAAGACAAATGGCTAATGAACATGAATAATGATTGAACTTCACCAGAAACACAAAATAAAACAACCAGATAACATTTTGTACTTATCAGCATAGCGTAATTTACAAAGAATAATTCTGGCTAAGGGCTAGAAGGGTTCAGACTGCTTTGGAAGTCTGCAGTGATATAATCTATCTCTGTAGTTATGTGCGTTTTAACCCCCTAATCCTCCTTCTTGAAATGTATCCTAAAAAAATCATAACTTTGGACACAAAATTTATCCTATATAATAAAGAGGTAATATGCAAACTGACCCTCACGCAGTAATGCCATCACAAGATGACAGCGTGCACAGCAGGGGTGGGGCAGTGGGGGTGGGGCCGGCGACCGCTCCTTGCAGCTTCCGCTGGGGTTCCTGCGGCCACACAGGGGTGCAGGGACCCCGGTGTCTGCTTCATGTGGCTTCTGCTGGGGTTTCTGTGGCCCCGCACATGCACTGCAGGGGTGGGGCCCGGCGGACGCTGCATGCGGCCTGGAGGTGGGGCATTGGGGCAGCACTCCGGGACTCAGGGCGGTACCATGGCATGGCGGGGGAGGGGGGAGGACAGGAGGGGAGGGGTCCTGGGTCTCACACGATTTCGCATGACGGGTCACTAGTCTAAAATGATGTTCATAAAATATTAATTAGAAATAGAAAAAGGAGAAACAATTTAAATGTCCAATAATGAAAGAATAGTTAAATAGATTATGGCATGCCATATAATTTTAATGTATTGCAATTTTATTTTATTACATATATATTATCACAAAATTCATCTCTAAACTTTAAAAAATTTCCCTGCGCTTTCTTCTTTCACCTATTGGTAGTTTAAGAGTGTATTATTAAATATTCACATTATTGGTAAATTTTCCAGTTTTTGCTCATTCATTCATTCCATTGTGATTAGAAAAAAAGAGGATTAAAAAGTACCAACTTCCAGAAATGAGTCACAGAGATGTAATATACACCATAGGGAATATAATCAATCCTATATAATAAAGAGGCAATATGTGAATTGACTGTCATGCCCTCACAAGATGGCTGCCTACAACAGGGCCGGCAGGGGGGTTAGTGAGGGACAACCAAATGACTGAACAAGTAGGCTGCGTGGGGTGACCAGACTGGCGGGGGGGCTGTGAGGGGCGACCAGGCCGGCAGGGCGGGCAGTTGGGAGCAACCAGGCCAGCAGAGGGGGGCAGTTGGGGGCGACCAGGCTGGCAGGGGAGGGCAGTTAGGGGTGACCAGGTTGGCAGGAGGGGCAGTAAGAAGTGACCAGGCCAGCAGAGGGGGCAGTTAGGAGTGACCAGGGTGGCAGGGAGGGGGCAGTTGGGGGCGACCAGGCCAGCAGGGGGGGCAGTTAGGGGCGACCAGGCAGGTAGGCAGGTGAGCGATTAGGAGCCAGCGGTCCAGGATTGTGAGAGGGGTGTCTGACTGCTGGTTTAGGCCCGATCCCCGGGGGACCCCCCCCCCCCAATGCACGAATTTTGTGCACCGGGTTTCTAGTAATATTATGTTGATCAATGTCATCCCAATAAATTTAATTTAAAAAATAATAACTGTGTCAGATGGCTACTAGACTTGTGGTAATCACTTCGTAAGATATTAAAATGGTGAATCCCAATGTTGTAGACTTGAAATTAATCTATTATATATTAACTATAATTAAAATAGATTTAAAAAGCTTCTTTGTATAATTTCAGTCTTGAAATTTATTGAAATTGTTTTGTGACTATCCTGAAGAATATTTTATGAGAATATTCAGTTAACATTTTTATATATTCCATTAGAATTTTGTTGTACATTTAGGTGGGCAGACCAATAAGTATGTGTGAATAAATCTATAAGGACTAAATGTACCTTTAATATACCATTTTTATTTGTTGCATATTATTCTATTACTTGATTATATCATAATATATTTAGTTAACCAACATATTATAGGGTTAAACATTTAGGCAGTTTCCAAGTTTTTCCATTACAAAATAGGATTTTAATGATTATGACATCAATAAATACCTGACTGCGACACTTAATATAATTATTGATTACTGCTTCTGGAAAGTAAATTAACTCTTCCAATAAAAATCTTGCAAAGATACACAAAAATCTTGAAGTCAGCATGTAAGTACTAAAATGAAAAAAAAAAATTTCATTATGAATCTTACCTTGAATTTTCTTGAAAACTCGGGAATTCATAAACTTTAGAAATCTGTCTGCATAAAAGCTTGGTCTGTGAACGGAAACAGTGTCCTGAAAAGACAAATCAGGTAGCACAGTTTACCTCTCAGACAGTTCATTTCAAGCTCGAAGAAAGATCTATGCACTGGCTCTCTGTGGGCCAAGGCCCTTAACCAGAAGGTGTGGGTGCGGAGAGCCAGAAAGAGCAGTGCCTGGGGCCTGTGGGGCTCAGGAGTTGGGCTGGGGGAGGAGGCTTAAGACTCAATCTGAGCAAAGATTCCAGATACTTATCCTATCTAATAAAGAGGGAATATGCTAATTGAACCTCACACCATCGCAAAGATGGTAGCGCCCACAGCCACAAGATGGTGGTGCCTAGTCCCCTCAGCCCCGCTGGGGCAGCAGGCGCACGGCAAGGCCGGGCCCGCCCCCAGGCAGGCCCGGCTGCTCCGCCTGCCTGCCTCCAGAGTCCCCCAGTCCTCTCTGTCCCCCAGCCGCCCAAGGCCGGCCCGAGGTGCAGGCAAGCCTTGGATGGCGGCTGCCCAGCCATTCAGAGCTGCTTGAGGCTCAGGTAACCAGGGTTGGCCAAGGCTTGCACTGCTGGCAATGGCAGCAGCAGAGGTGTGATGGGGTGTCGCCTTCCCCTGATCACTGGTCACCTCCCACCCCTGAGGGCTCCCAGACTGTGAGAGGGGGCATGCTGGGCTGAGGGACTCCCCTCCAGTGCGTGAATTTTCATGCACTGGGCCTCTAGTGATGAAATAAAGTATTAAGAAGGGCAGGTGGGAGACAGCAAAAAGGCTCTGCTTTATAAACCCAAACTAATCCTTATTCCATTGTGTGCCCTGAGGGGCTTTTAAATTCTTTTCTACAGACAGGTAGCCAATGCCTCAAGTCATCTGGAAGGAAGGGGAACACTTTTAGTCAGAATAAAAACTGGGGAGGTAGACAAGCAAAACAACCCTAATGTAAGAGTGATATCTAGGCCAAAAAAAAGTGTGGTTTCATCTCCCAGTAATAAGGTGCATTGACACTGGGAAGATGCCTAGGAGACAAGGCTGACTGACAACTCCCGTAGCACTGAATTAGCTACTAATTAGGTAGAATTGAATTGCATTAAATTGTTGACTCAATTCTCTCATGCTTGGTAGGAGTCTTTAGGATGGAAGGGGCATTTTATTACAAATTCAGGAAAGGAGATTGATGAAGGAAGTTAATTCTGTATGTTTATTCAGTAATCATCTATTTACTATCCAAGAAATATATTCTAGAAATAGTATATTTGCTTATTTAATGCTCCATTTTGATTCCAGGATTGTGTATTCTGCTAAGAAAACTTCTAAAAATGTGTTTAGATTCAACCAAGTGTCTGCAGTGGATCTGGAAGCGAAAACACACCTTGGACCAAAGGTCCGGAGACCTGGTGCTGGTGTGAGTCCTAACTTCACAAGCTTTTGTGACCATGGGAAAAGAGTGTCTCAGTGTATCTGTTTCTTCATCTGTAGAACAGATGAAGGGTGTTAATATGAGGCATGAGGTAATTCTGTGACCAGCATGTTATGAGGGACATTGACTAGAACAGCCCTCTTTAGCCAAGTGATAATGGTCCTGTAGACTGTCGGTGATGCTGTCAATGTGGTGGGAAGCATCCCATTGGTTGGACATGCTCTCCCCCCAGTATCCTGGCAGCTCCTGTCTGAAGTGGACACATATTCCCCACAAGTACAGTAACTGAGAAACATCTTAGGGAGCAAGGTGATTAAGACTCAGCCTTGCCTTCCAAGAGAAGTTGGACTGTGGCTCTCTTTGGTATGAAGAAACATCTATAATAATAAAAGTGTAAAATGCTTATTAGATCAGACGTCCTTCCGGATGAAGCCGGGGCTGCGAGGGAAGCTCAGGTCCCGGGTGCCTGCTGGCAGCCGAAGGAAAAGCCCGGGTCCCAGGTGCCAGAGGAAGCCAGTACCAGCAGCCGGGGGAAGGAAGGCCTACTCTTGTATGAATTTCATGCATCAGGCCTCTAGTTGTTTAAATAAGAGGCACGTTTGTTAACAGACATACATCTTAATTATTGCTTATAATTTCACAAACATGTAATCAACACAGAGAGTGTCTTAAAAAAAAATCAACACACACATACACAAAAAAAGAAGATGCTTTTTAATTAGACAAAGGTAGGGGTCTCTTAGAAGCATCTGACCAACAGAGGACCAGGCCATTCTGATCAGCAATCTCATCTGGTAACAGGAATTAACGTTGTCATGGAAAACAGAAGAGGGTGCGAGAGGGCGTGTTCTCTCTCTCCCTTCCATGCTCAAGGCATTATGGAGTCTCTACTTTTCTCAGCTGAAAGGGAAAAACTTAAAGAAGGAATTTTTGATCTGAATAATAAGCCTCACTTTAATTCTTAGAAACAGACTTGTGAACCTGTTGTTTACAAGTGCATTCCCACTGACGTCATTCCACAGCCTGTGGACAAGATGCAGATTTCCTGCTGAAAGGTTATTACCAGTCTTCCTCAGAAAGAAGAAAGTAAGTGTGCTAGGAGAAGAACAGCGTCTGTAATTTATCCCTTTTCAAAGGAAAGCATCTGCTAACATCTTTTAAAATTTTGTGAGCAAATCTGGGACCCATGTATTCTTTGGAATTGTCACTTTAAGTTATTAACTGAGGGAGGCTGAGACCAGTGAATGTTCTGTTAGCGGCAGGAAGTTCAAGTCTAACATCAGATAGGAACACCCGTGTGTGTGCGCAGGGGTGGGGGGTGGCAGGGAATAAGGAGGGAGGGAGGGGGAAAGAGAGAGAGGAGAGAGGGAGGGAGGAAGGCAGAGGGAGGGAGAGGGGAACAGGGGGGGGGGAGAGAGAGAGAGAGAGAGAGAGAGAGAGAGAGAGAGAGAGAGAGAGGAGAGGCTGCTTCTTGATAACTATATTCTTGTTCTACCAATTCTGGGTCCAAAAGACATTCTCTTCTCAGTGAGCTTTAGTCATGTATAAATCCATAACAATGGAAAAGCCTTTACTTCCCATGCCCTTATTATGTGTTAGGTACATTATTTATTAAATCCTCACATTTGTCCTATGAGGCAGGTACAAGGTACTATGACTTTGCCCTGGTAGAGCTAAGAAATCAGACTAAGAGAGGCCAAATAATAAGCAATGTGTTTGGATCACATGGCTAGTCAAGTGGTGAATGCAGGGTTCAAATCCAGGGCTGCCTACCATCAAGGTCAGGTTCAAAACTCTGTAGCTTGGTCTTGTGAGAACTTTCAACTGTCCTACTGGTCTTCCCAGTGCCTATAAGAAGTCTCCATTACTCATAATTTCTTCAGATTTCACACAGAAACAAGATCATTTTGTTTTCCTGGCCTTTATGTAGCTACCAGACTGGATGGCCTCTATTTGAATACCTGTTCCAAGTTATGTTGTCTTCGGTCTTAGATTTGAACAAGCTGAGCCTGATTCTGAGTTTGTAAAGACCCTTGTTTCCTTTCCAAGTATAGTGACACAGCTTTCCAGACATACTCTGAAGTCTCCGAGAAATCAGAGGAATATACAGTTTAATAAGGCATACAATAGCCACTTACCCCATCATAAACAAGAGCTTTCCAGGAATGTTCTAACTTCTTCATTAGCCTAAGTGTAAACAGGCAGAAAAAGAAAATGAGAATGTAAAATCCCTCCCACTTGGTGAATTTTCAGAATCTTTTGTTGATTTATTTATTTTTTTAATTATAAAAGACTCCTCCCAATTTCTTACCTATATGATTGCAGAATGTCAATAATGCCCATAAATAAAAGCAGTTTTTCTCCCCTATGGCTTTTAGCTGGAATCCCTCCCATTCTGTTGATAGAGCAAAAGAGAAAATATTTTGTAATATAAGAATAGGAAGTTAAAAGTCATTTCTAATAAGTAGTCTGTAAATAAAAATTGACACTCTTTAAGAATTCTGGACTCTCCCTTCATCGTTTTGTTCGTGGTCTCAGTTAAAGTTTTCCTTGGAATCCAGCATGATGTAGTTCCCACAGATCAGAGTGACATCCAAGCTGTCAGCTCTGGAGAACTGGGTAGATAGAGTACAATTTAAAAAGTATTCCTATTTTAAAGCCATGAGCAAGAATTTTGAAGTATTTTAAAATATTGCTTTTTGAAAATGCAATACTTTTATATGTTCACTATGAGATTTCAAAATAAAATATAGAAAAGCACAAAGAAAAAATGTATAAGAAATCTATTCCCAGGATGCAAAGATAACCTCTCTGAAATCAATAAAAATATATTAAAAATATGCTTTTATTTGTTTTAGAGGGAGAGGAAGGGAGGAGAGAGAGATAGAAACATCAATGAGAAACATCAATTGGCTGCCTCCCACACATCCCCTACAGAGGACTGAGCCTGCAACCCGGGCATGTGCCCTGGCCGGGAATTGAGCTGGTGACCTCTTGGTACGTGGGATGACCTTTAACCACAGAGCCACACCAGCTGGGCAAGTAATATATATTTTAATGACTGTAATATTTCACTATACTGATAGAAAATAAGTAACTTGTTTAATTGATTGTTTGACATTTAGATGGATTTGCAAGCAAGGATTTTTTTACAGTTTAATATGTATGAACTTCCTTTATGAAAGTGAAATATGCTTGTGGTTTAGTCATTGTTGAAGAATCTTAGAAGGCAGCCACTAACAGCCAAGGAAAATGATTTCTTTCTTTCAGTCTCCTTGCTCAGCTGGTACACGCATGTGATACAGTCAGCCATTTCAATAATTTTCTTTGGTTGTAAGTATTTCTGTTAGTGGGTATTCACTTTATACAATAAGCTAACTAATCCCAAAGTTACTATCACATCTGGCAGTGGCGACGGACCACATCTGCCAGGGGAGAGGTCTAGAACAACAAAACCCTCTTAGGCAGAGAAGAAGCTCTTAATTGGGGACATAATTCCAATCATATATTTGCTTAAAGACATGTTTATTTAAATTTAAAGTATGATGGGTGTTTGGAATGTGTAGTAAATGGGGGTAAAAAACATTTTCAGCCATCATTAAAAATAGAGCCTTTGCGGGGGAAAACCAGGTGGGTGAAAGAACGATAACTCAAAGAATGGCTACCCATCCAGTCATCCACAGAAGAACAGAAATGAAGCCTGGCTTAGGCAGGTACTGGAAATATCAAGGGGAACATTTTGTAAAGTATATGACTGTCTAACCACTATGCTGTACACCTGAAACTAATACATAATAAAACTGAATGTAAAAATTAATTTAAAAGAAGAGCAGAGTTTGAGAGGAGAGACACCCAGATATTTCTTCTGTTCCCTCCATGTTTCAGCCCAGGATTCTAGCAATGGTTGTGTCCCACAGCCACAGTTCACTCTGGCACCCATTCTCTAGGGACCGTGGGGCTCCTCCCATTGTCCCTGTGCCTTGGAGTGGTACTAGTCTTTAAGCCCTGACTAGCTATTGCTGCTTCCCTTCATTCTACCCACACTTCTGTTATGAGCCCCTCCATTAACGTGTCTTCACTGGAAACAAACAAGAACTGAAACCCGGCTTAGTTCATTTTAGCATCAAGTAGGAATCTATTTCCGAAGAGCCACCATGAAAGTAACATGATTGCATTTCATTACTCAATGATGTGGGCTGCCCCAACCAAGAGGGCTTGTGGGTGGGTGGCTGCACTTACGTGTCGGGGTTCTCTGTGATGATCCCGTCCCCAGATTTCCCTGGACCCTGGATGGATTCCATTGCTGTGGAGTAGAGAACCTTCTGCATCCCAGGCCGCTTCGCATCAGGTGCATTTTGTGCCGTGTCCTCTTCTTTCTCTTTGAGGCAATGGTCTAAGATGTGGATTCCCAGCAAAAGGCTATAGTCCATGATCTTGAAGCTTTCCAGCACCTGGATAAGAAAAGGAACCAAGAGGCCGGTCAACTCCAATGGCTTGTAAGTCTCATCTACACAGAACCAGAGAGCTCTAGCTATATAGACACACAGCTCCTGCGTCCCTCCCAGGAGGGTGGCTGATAGAGGAAAAATAAAAATAAAAATTATTAGGTCATGTGCAGTAAGGATTATCATAATTGCTCCAAGATAGTATTTCTATGCAAATCTAAAGTAAGCACATCTTTTCCTAATGTTCCACATATGTTACTCTAATGGTATTTATTGAATACTTTCCATGTGCCAGGTACTAAGTGGTTTACTTGGGTTCAATCCTCACAACTCTTTGAGCTATGTACTATTCTATTTCACACGTGAAAAACTGGAAGACACAGAGATAAAATAGTTTGTTCAATGCCACACAGCTCGTAAGTGGCATTGGCTGGACCGAAACCAAAAACCAATTGTCTCTACAACTTGTTCCCTCCTCAGCATGAAGACTCAGCTGGAATATTTTTGTCCGGATTCTGCTCTCAACATCTTAATCTTGCGGGAGTTCAGTGGTCTTTTCAAAGCTTGCCCTTCAAAATTGCCATTTGGTTCCGTAGCAAGTCTTTTTAAAATTCTGATCTCAACAGAGAACATGACTTATTGCTTAATTATTCACTTGGCAAACAGTGGGAAAGAGAAGGAATTAAAAGTAGTTGGATGCAGCCAGAGAGATAGTGATGTTCTGACAGGAAAGTGATGGGAAACAAGGTCAAATAAGAGGAAGTCAACATGGCTTTCAAGTGTAGGTAAGGCTTTGACACTTCTTCAATGATACAGATTGTTTAAGAGGAGCACCTGAAAATGGGATATTTTCCTCTCTGATAAAATCACTTTTCTAGTAGTTTGTATATAATTCTCCTCCACAACAGATTTTGTTGTTGTTGTTAATGCTCACCCGAGGATATTTTTTCCATTGATTTTTAGAGAGAATGAAAAGCGGAAAGGGGAGAGAGAGAAACATCAATGTAAGAGAGATACATCAATTGGTTGCCTCCCACACATGCCCAAAACTGGGCTGGGAATGAACTGGCAATCCAGGTACATGCCCTTGACCTGGAATTGGACCCAAGACCCTATGGTACTAAGACTGGCACTCTAACCACTGAGCACCACCAGCCAGAGAACAATAGATTTTTTTAAAAATTTCTTTATTGATGAAGGTATTACATATGTGTCCTCATCCCTCCATTAACCCCCCAACCCCCTCCACTCACCCCCCTGGTGTTCGTGTCCATTGGTTAGGCTTATATTCATGCATACAAGACCTTTGGTTGATCTCTCCTCCTTTCCCCCACCCTCCCCTATCTTCCCTCTGAGGTTTGGCAATCTGATCGATGCTTCTCTGTCTCTGGATCTGTTCCTGTTCATCAGTTTGTGTTGTTCATTATATTCCACAAATGTGTGAGATCATGTGGTATTTATCTTTCTCTGACTGGCTTATTTCACTTAGCATAATGCTCTCCAGTTCCATCCACGCTGTTGCAAATGTAAGAACTCCTTTTTCACTGCAGCATAGTATTCCATTGTGTAGATGTACCAGTTTTTTAATCTACTCATCTGCTGATGGGCACTTAGGCTGTTTCCAAATCTTAGCTATGGTAAATTGTGCTGCTATAAACATAGGGGTACATATATCCTTTCTGATTGGTGTTTCTAGTTTCTTGGGATATATTCCTAGAAGTGGGATCACTGGGTCAAATGGGAGTTCCATTTTTAGTTTTTTGAGGAAATTCCATACTGTTCTCCACAGTGGCTGCACCAGTCTGCATTCCCACCAGCAGTGCAAAAGAGTTACTTTTTTTCCCGCATCCTGGCCAACACTTGTCATTTGTTGATTTGCTGATAACCATTTTGACAGGTGTGAGATGATACCTCATTGTTATTTTGATTTGCATCTCTCAGATAATTAGTGACTTTGAGCATGTTTTCATATGTCTCTTGGCCTTCCTTCTGTCCTCCTTCGAAAAGTGTCTATTTAGGTCCTTTGCCCATTTTTGATTGGACTGTTTAATCTTCCTTTTGTTAAGTTGTATGAGTTCCCAGTAAATGTTGGAGATTAAATCCTTATCGGTGATGACATTGTCAAATATGTTCTCCCATGCATTGGGCTTTCTTGTTGTTTTGTTGATGGTTTCTTTTGCTGTGAAAAAGCTTTTTATTTTGATGTAGTCCCATTTATTTTCTCTTTAGTTTCCATTGCCCTAGGAGCAGTATCAGTGAAGAAGTTCCTTCAGCATATGTCTGAGATTTCGCTGCCTGTGGATTCCTCTAGTATTTTTATGGTTTCCCGTCTTATGTTTAAGTCCTTTATCCATTTTGAGTTTATTTTTGTATATGGTGTAAGTTGGTAGTCTAGTTTCATTTTTTTGCATGTATCTGTCCAATTTTCCCAACACCATTTGTTGAAGAGACTGTCTTGACTCCATTGTATGTTCATGTCTCCTTTGTCAAATATTAATTGAGCATAGTGGTTTGGGTCGATTTCTGGGTTTTCTATTCTATTCCATTGATCTATATGTCTGTTCTTGTGCCAGTACCAGGCTGTTTTGAGGAGAGTGGCTTTGTAATACAGCTTGAAATCTGGTATTGAGATCCCTCCTACTTTATTCTTCTTTCTCAGGATTGCTGTGGCTATTCGGGGTCTTTTTTTATTCCAGATGAATTTTTGGAAAGTTCGTTGTAGGTCTGTGAAATATGCCGTTGGTATTTTAATGGGGAATGCTTTGAATCTGTAGATTGCTTTGGGTAGTATGGACAGTTTAATGATGTTGATTCTACCAATCCATGAACACGGTAGGTTTCTCCATCTGTTTATGTCTTCCTCTATCTCTTTTTTCAGTGTCCTGTAGTTTTTCGCATATAATAGGTCTTTTACCTCCTTAGTTAAGTTTATTCCTAGGCATCTTAATTGTTTTGGTGCAATGGTAAATGGGATTGCTTTTTTAGTCTCTCTTTCTATAAGTTCACTATTGGTGTAAAGAAATACCATAGATTTCTTGTCATTAATTTTGTATCCTGCTACTTTGCCAAATTCATTTATTAAGTCTAATAATTTTTTGATGGAGTCTTTAGGGTTTTTTATGTACAATATCATGTCATCTGCAAATAAGGACAGTTTTACTTCTTCTTTTCCAATTTGGATGCCTTTTATTTCTTCTTGTTGTCTGATCACAATGGCTAGTACTTCCAGTACTATGTTGAACAGGAGTGGTGAGAGTGGGCATCCCTGTCTTGTTCCTGTCCTTAGGGGAAATGGTTTTAGTTTTTGTCCATTAAGTATGATGTTGGCTGTGGGTTTTTCATATATGGCTTTTATTATGTTGAGGTATGATCCTTCTATTCCCACCTTGCTGAGAGTTTTTATCAAGAAGGGGTGTTGGATTTTGTCAAATGCTCTTTCTGTATCAATTGAAATGATTATGTGATTTTTATCTATTTGTTTATGTGATGTATCACATTTATTGATTTGTGAATATTGTACCATACTTGCATCCCCGGGATAAATCCTACTTGGTCATGCTGTATGATCTTTCTGATGTAGTGCTGGATCAAATTTGCTAGAATTTTGTTGAGGATTTTGGCATCTATGTTCATGAGGGATATTGGCCTATAATTCTCTTTCACTGTGTTGTCTTTATCTGGTTTTGGCATTAGGTTGATGCTGGCTTCATAGAATGAGCTTGGAAGTGTTCCTTCCTCTTGAATTTTTTGGAATAGTCTGAGGAGGATAGGTTTTATTTCTTCCTCGAATGTTTGGTATAACTCCCCTGTGAAGCCATCTGGCCCCAGGCTTTTGTTTGCTGGGAGCTTTTTGATGACAGCTTCAATTTCATCCATAGTTATTGGCCTATTGAGATTTTTAGAATCTTCTCGATTGAGTTTTGGAAGGTTATATTTTTCTAGGAATATGTCCATTTCCTCCAGGTTGTCTAGTTTGTTGGAGTAGAGTTGTTCATAGTATTTTTTAATGATCCTTTGTATTTCTGTGGGGTCTGTTGTTATTTCTCCTCTGTCATTTCTGATTTTGTTTGAGTCCTCTCTCTTTGCTTCTTGGTGAGCCTGGCTAGAGGTTCATCAATCTTATTTATCCTTTCAAAGAACCAGCTCTTGGTTTCATTGATCTTTTGTATTGTTTTTATTGGTCTCTGTTTCATTTATTTCTGCTCTGATCTTTATTATCTCCTTCCTTCTGCTCACTCTGGGCTTTTCTTGTTGCTCCCTTTCCAATTCTTTGAGTTGTAGAGTTAGATGATTTACTACCATTTTTTCTTGCTTTTTGAGGTAGGCTTGTAGAGCTATGAACTTCCCTCTCAGGACTGCTTTCATTGTGTCCCATAGATTTTGGGTTGTTGTGTTTTTGTTGTCATTAGTTTCCAGTATGCTTTCAATTTCTTCTTTGCTCTCATTGGTAACCCAGTCATTATTTAATAGCATGCTATTCAGCTTCCAAGTGTGAGATTTTTGTTTTTATTGTAGTTTATTTCTACTTTTATGGCATTGTGGTCTGAGAAGATGCTTGGTATGATTTCAATCTTCTTAAATTTGGGAGACTGCTTGTGACCCAATATGTGGTATATTTTTGAAAATGTCCCATGTGCACTTGAGAAGAACATATATTCCGTGGCTTTTTGATACAATGTTCTGAAGGTGTCAGTTAAGTCCATCTGATCTAGTGAGTCATTTAGGATTGCTGTGTCTTTGCTGATATTTTGTCTAGAGGATGTCACCGGTGTATTAAAGTCCCCTACTATGATTGTATTGTTGTCGATTTCTCCCTTGATATCTTCCAGGAGTTTTGTTATGTATTTTGGTGCTCCTATGTTGGGTGCATATATGTTTATCAGGATTATATCCTGTTGTTGTATTGACCCCTTTAGTATTATGAAGTGGCCTTCCTTATTTCTTGTTATGGCCTTCACTTTGAGGTCTATTTTGTCAGATATAAGTATTGCTACCCCAGCTTTTTTTTCATTTCCATTTGCCTGAAAGATATTTTTCCATCCCTTTACTTTCAATCTGTGTGAGTCCCTTGTTCTGAGGTGGGTCTCTTGCAGACAGCATATATATGGGTTGTGTTTTTTCATCCATTCAACCACTCTGTGTCTTTTGATTGGAGCATTTAGTCCGTTTATGTTTAAAGTTATTACTGAAAGGTACTTGTTTGTAGTCATATCTATTTTTGTGTCTGTGTTCCTTCTTACCTTTTTATTTCTTCTTTTTACAGTATTCCCTTTAGCATTTCTTGCATTGCTGGTTTGGTGGTGATAAACTCCCTTAGCCTTTTTTTTTTGTCTGCGAAGCTCCTGATTTCCCTTTCAATTTTGATTGATAGTCTTGCTGGATAGAGTATTCTTGGATTCAGTCCTTTGCTTTGCAGCACTTTGTGTACCTCATTCTATTCCCTTGTAGCTTGATGCGTTTCTGTTGAGAAATCATTTGATAATCTGATGCGGGATCCTGTCCCTCTGTCTCTCTCTTGCCGCCTTTAAGATTCTCTCTTTGTCGTTAATATATGCCATTGAAATTATGACGTGTCTTGGTGTGGGTCTTTTGGGATTGATCCTGCTTGGGAACTCTCTGTATTTCTGTAACTTTTTTCTTCCCCATATCTAGGAAGTTTTGTGCCATTATTTCTTCAAATAGATTTTCTAAACCTTGCTGCTCTTGTCCTTCTGGCAGCCCTATTATACATATGTTACTTCGTTTCATATTGTCCCAAAGCTCCCTTAGGCTTTTTTTCCTGCTTTTTAATTTTTTTTCTCCAGTTGCTGTTCCGATTGGGCTTGTTTCTGTACCTGATCTTCTCACTAATTTGGTCCTCTGATTCTTCTAGTCTACTGTTGAAACTTTCCATGGTGTTTTTGATTGTAGCTATATCACTTTTCATTTCTTCCTGATTCTTGCATGGGTTGTTGATTTTCTCATCCAACTGATGTATGAATTCCACGACCATTACTCTGAATTCTTTTTCGGTCATGTTGCATGCTTCAATTTCACTAATTTCCTTTCTTGGCGACTCCTCATTTTCTTTCCTCTGGGGATTGTGTTGTCTCCACATTCTGACTATCACCAGAAGGTTCAAACTTCGAGTTGCGTGGACCTGGGCCGTGTGCCATGGGTTGGTGGGAACCAGGCTCGCCCAGGGTCAGTGTTACCAGTGTTCAGTGTGGTCTCATGTGCGCACCTAGAATCATGGACCCCGCCTGCACTGCGCTGTTGGCATGTGCCGAAAATGAGTCCCCTAGCGTGTGCCAGGAGTCAGAGTTTCCCTGTGTCTGCACCAAGAATCGAGTATCAGAGTCTCTGTTGCCTCGTGCGGCTTCTCGCTGAGAATCAGGGTCCCCATGTGCGCATGCACCAAGAATTGGAGTCACTGGCTCTTAGTGTGAATGCGCTGTGAGTCAGGGATCCCAGGCGCACATGGTAAGAAACAGAGTCAAGTCAGTGGTGCTCAGTGCTGCCTCTTGCTGGGAGAATCTGGGTCCCGGTCACCATGTGGGACTGGGTTGCACAGTAGCACTGTGGCGTGCCTGCGCTGCGGAAACAGACTTGCATGTGCGCTTGCCCAGAATCGAAGTCAGGTGGCACTGCTCCCTGCGTGGGCTTCGTGTTTGGTCTCCCGATTGCGTTGCGGGGAGCAGATTCCAGTATCTGTGTATGTGCAGATCAAATTCCTGTAGCAGCGCTGAGGTCCATGCCTGTGCTCCCAAACTCAAATTCCTATAGGGGCGCTATGGTCCCTGCACGCGCTCCCAAGCTCAAATTCCTGTAGGGGTGCTGCGGCCTGAGTGAGGGGCAGGTCTATCAGTTACTATGGCGCTATCCACGATCCAGCGGGGAGGGGGATAGGCTCTTTGACTCACAGAAATCTGCGGCCAGGAAGTCTGGATTCTTGTTGTCTATTGTTTCTGAAGCTGTGGTCGCAGTTCTCGTCCCCAGTGGCTGTAGGGTCCTGGTTTGCATCTGAGATGCAACTGGGTGGTGCCGAGGTCAGGATCGTAGTCTCAAGCAGCTCTTTTTCTCAAGATGGCATGGTCTCTGTGCCCACACTGGCCGCCCAGAAGTGTCCGCTTTGTGTGCGGGGCTCTGCCATCTAAAACTGCCTGGTTTGGCAGCCCCTTGGAGGACCTGCAGAATCTAACTCTCCCTAGCTCATACACACACGCACCACACACGTCTACACTCTCCTCTATGGTTCCCTCACTCTCACACTCTCTCCCTCCCTACCTTCCTGCCAGTCTCCCCAAGTCTCTCAATAGATTTCTTAATGCCTGGCATTTCACACACAAAGCTGCTCAAAACAGCCTGAATGGTGGCACAGCTGACTCTGAACATACCTGGTAATCTGTCACCTAGTTAGGAAATGCCTTTGAAGTGCAGAGTCTATGGGCACTTGTTTAACCAGCGGTTGAATATCCAGAATTTCCTAGCTTCTCATTTTCCCTCAGCCCAACTGCTTTTTGATCAGCCATTTATGACACTCTAAAGAGGGGTGAGCATTTGCATACCTGTGGCTGCCACTTCATGGACCCTTTGAGAGCAGGCTCTGTGAACAAAGCACATGTGGCCTTGGAAACATGCGTTATCTCTGGGCCATACATCTTTGCTGTCAATGAGGAAAACGGAAAGTGGGCTGCAAAGGAGTATCAACTACTCCCTAGTGTTCACCCTTCATCGCTTGGATGCTAAGTTGGGAACTTTCATAAAGGAGGCAGACAAGATCTGAGAGGAGAATCTTATAACTTCAGAGGTTTAGGCCGTGAAATGTTCTAACCCAAGAGTCAAGAGAGTGGCCTGATAGTGTGGACCCAGCTTCCCTAACCTGAGGAGGAGTGCTCCAAATTGGAAGGGAAAGAAAGGGTGAAAGGAACAGCTTTCCCCATGGACTCAACACTATGGCATCAGACCCCCTGATCGGTTTGAGTGCCTCGCCCCTCCACCGAGTGGCACAGAGCCAAGGAAGAAGACAGGGCGGCTCTGCATCAGGGTTGCCAAGAACCCAGATTCTTAAAAGAAAACATGAACAGAGACGGGATGCTTACTTCAGACAGAAACAAGTGCAAAGGGATCTTAGGCCTTTTATTAGCCATACCTAATGGACAGCTTGGGGATTGTGTCCACGCAAGAGTTCCATAAACCTGCACAGGGATCACCACCTGCAGATGCCAATTTTCATATCATATTATCAGTGCTAGTGGTCCCTTCTTACACTGTTGGATAAGGACATGCAGGATAAAGAGCATGGCCTCTGTGACCTTTGGCAGGTCATAGCACCTCCCTGTGTCTCGGTTTCTTCCCCGGTAAATGGTGACAATGCTATTACCTACTGCACGGGGTGCTTGTGAAAATTAAATATGGCAATGCAGGTAAAGTGCCTAGAAAAATTCCTGGCACAAAGAAAGAGCTCAATTAACTTCTAGCTATTATCATCATAATTATAGGTCATGGTGACTCATTGCTCACGCTAGTGTGAGAGATTATAAATATTAGGTTGAAATAAACACCCCTGGTCTTATACTTCTGAAATAAAAAACTCCTAAAAATCCAACAAAGACATGAATATTTCTAGCTGCTTACCAGTACCTTTTTGGTGAATCCTGATTCCTTTAAAAGCTTTGGGTTGGTGGGTACCCAATAGTATAACCTGGATATTCAACAAGAAAAGGTCAGCTGGCAACACAGCAATTCTGGTGAAGAGGCTATAAAATGATGGCCTTGTGATCGAAGGGAACAGTCTCCATTTTAATGGGCAAAAACCACAGCCTTATGCTCTAAAAGCCCAAACTACTGCTTAGTAAGGATTCCCTCAAAGTGGTGAAACGGCTACAAAAGCAAATGCTAATCAGAACTAGTGATGATGTGGCGAGTCCCTAACAGGCCTGGGAGCGTACAGTGAAGAGTGGTACAGATAGAAAGGCACTCCCGATACCATCATTCTTATTTCATTTTCTTCTGCAAGCTATCCACACATTAATTGGCTTGTCTCTTTAGAAAATAATTTTTCTTGTGTTTTTAATGCATTGTCCAACCTGAACTGCTTTGTTTGTACTTGAAGTCTCTTTTCCTGCCCAAGGACAGGCCAAAGAGAACATGTGCATTTTTTTAAAGGGGTACACAATTAGGCTGTGGTCCAATTTCAGCTACTGATGCTATCCCAATGCTTTAAGTGGCCGAATGTTTATCCTGGTTTATTTTATTTTTTTAAAATAAACTTCAAGAGTTTATTTTTGTGTATGGTGTAATTTGGTGGTCTAGTTTCATTTTTTTGCACGTATCTGTCCAATTTTCCCAACACCATTTATTGAAGAGACTGTCTCGACTCCGTTGTATGCTCTTGCTTCCTTTGTCAAATACTAATTGAGCATCATGGCTTGGGTCGATTTCTCTGTTCTGTTGCATTGGTCCTATGTCTGTTCTTGTGCCAGTACCAGGCAGTTTTGAGATAAGGACATGCATCATAAAGAGCATGGATTCCGTGACCTTTGGCAGTTCATAGCACCTCCCTGTGTCTTGGTTTCTTCCCCTATAAATGGTAACCAGTGGCTTTGTAATATAGCTTGATATCTGGTATTGTGATTCCCTCCTATTTTTTTATTCTTTCTCAGGATTGCTACAGCCTTTTTAAAATTCCATATTAACTTTTGGAGAGTTTATTCTAGGTCTCTGAAATATGCTGTTGGTATTTTAATGGCGATTGCATTGAATCTATAGATTACTTTGTTTAGTATGGACATTTTAATGATGTTGATTCTACCAATCCATGAACATGGTATATGCTTCCACTTGTTTATATTTTCCTCTATCTCTTTTTTCAATGTCCTATAGTTTTCTGAGTACAGGTCTTTTACCTCCTTAGTCAAGTTTATTCCTAGGTACCTTAATTTTTTTTGTTCCAATGGTAATTGGGATTGTTTTTTTCATTTCTCTTTCTGTGAGTTCATTATTGGGGTATAAAAATGCCAAGATTTCTGGGTGTTAATTTTGTATGCTGCTACGTTGCTGAATTCATTTATTAAATCTAGTAGTTTTTTGATGGAGTCTTTAGGGTTTTCTAGGTACAATATCATGTCATCTGCGAATAATGACAGTTTGACTTCTTCTTTTCCAATTTGATACCTTTATTTCTTCTTCTTGTCTGATTGCAATGGCTAGTACTTCTAATACTATTTCGAACAGGAGAGGCGAAAGTGGGCATCCCTGTCTTGTTCCCATTCTTATGGGAAATGGTTTTAGTATTTTCCCATTGAGTATGATATTGGCTATATGTTTGTCAAATAAGGTTTTTATTATGTTAAGGTATGATCCCTTTATTCCCACTTTACTGAGAGTTTTTATAAAAAAAGGGTGTTGAATTTTGTCAAATGCTTTTTCTGCATTAATTGATATGATCCTGAGAGATTAAGAAAAAGCAACAAATAAATTTGTGAAAGAGATTCATTTTCTCTCTACTCTTAAATTGGATTGTCAGCATCCTTGAACAGTGCCGAATTATCTTTAGGACGTCAGGCTCCTACTTTCAAAGTAAAAAACCTTAAAAATAATCAATTCCAATTCCATTGTATGGAAAGGACGTGATAGAATTTGGTGAGGCAAAGTCACCATGCCTAAAAAAAAGTTAAAGATTTTAAATCAGATTTTAAAACTTCTGTAATGAAAAATTCTGGGAACAGATTTTAGGGATGAGCATTGCAGATCTGCATCAATTAGGAACGAAGTAGTTCTGTTATTCATATTTTTCCAGTTAATTAAAGGAATCCATAAATCTTCCAAAGTCTCAACATTGTGAGCTTTGAGAGTATGCAACATTCTGCAACGTGACAGCCACCAATCAATCAGTCTGGTCTGTCACTCAGGCACACATGTTTTTTCCAGAATGTCTGCCTATCTGTGCATTTGTTATGCAAAACACAGGTTGCAATGCAAATACAGGTGCTTTTCCATCTAGCCTGGGCAAGACCCTATTTCCTCAGCTGTAAAAAAATGAAAGCAGGAAGGGTTTATAGTCGTATGCAAAGCTGAAAGCAAGCTGGATACCATAATGCTTTTTATTGTCAAAGCCAGATTTTTCTCTCTCTCTCAGGGATTCTTTTAAGTCAATAATAACCCTGGAATGTAGTAAAAAGAAAAGTCAATGATGTCAAGGCAGCTGGTATAATATCCTGAAACTGTAATCAAAGAAATCTGTTCCTGAAATAAAAGCATATTCTCCAAGCTCTCAGGGCCAGTGATGCATCAGGAATGCTCTAGTCTCACACAGTTTCTGTAAATTTGGAGACTTAATGTAGATGTTCTAACGCAGAATAATAGACACTGCTGTCCTCTCTTCATGGCTGAAGGTCATAAAGAGCAGCTGGTCCTTCTTTTCTGCCTTCTCTACCATACTCCCTCACACTGGCACTGTTACCTGTCCTGCTGCTAGAAGGAACTAGAATGGCCACATGGTGGTGAAGACTCCATGCTCTGGGGCCAGTTGCTGGGTTTGACTCATCTCCCCCACTTTGTCCTTGAGCAAAGTATATAACCTCTTTGGGTCTCGTTACTCACCTGGGCAATAGAGAGAATAGGGATATCTATCTCACAGAGTTAGTGTGAAGACTGAATGAATCCACATCAAGTCTTAGGACAGTCACTGGCATAGAGAAAGCACCCAATAAATGTTAGCTGTTCTTATTGTCCCGCTCCTCCTCCCCCTGCAGAATCAACCTTGGCTGATACTCCTCCTAGAATCTCCACTCAACCTCAGCCGTGTCTTGCCTTCCTTGGTTCTTTGCCTACTTGTCTTTCCCACTCTTTCCTTCTGTGGCCTAAAGAAGGTTCACCAGAGTTCTCTCTTCAACTCTTTTCTTTCTCTTCTGTTCAGTACTGATATTCACTTACTCCTTTGTTGGAAAAAAAATTTGAGTGTTTTGTCTGTGCCCAGCACCATGGAAGTTGCTGGATCTTAGGGGTAAGTAAAACAGATAACTATACCATCCTCAAAATTACACAAGCCTGAGTTACATATTGGAATAAGGCCTGGGAGGAAAAAAATCAGGGTGCTGTGAAGAAACCCCACACAAGGGGCTCCTGCTTTTGACTGGGGACTATTTCAATAGTGCAGGCGAGAGGATATGACACTTGAACAAGGGGGCAGCAGGAAGTTCAATGGAGAAGTGGATAGATTTGAGAGTATTTAGAGGGATATTCCAACTATCATCTCTCTATAGACAATTCCTAAAATGTCATGTTTATTATGAACTCACTCCTAAGCTTTAGTCCTATATATTTCTTTTTAAAAATATGTATTTATTGATTTCAGAGAGGAAGGGAGATGGAGAGAGAGATAGAAACATCAATGATGAGAGAGAATCATTGATCAGCTGCTTCCTGCATGCTCCCACACTGGGGATCGAGCCTTCAACAGGGCATGTGCTCTGACTGGGAATAGAACCATGGCCTCCTGGTTCATAGGTTGACACTCAACCACTGAGCCACACTGGCCAGGCCCAGCCCTATATATTTCTAATGGCCTCTGGACATTTCTAAACTTCCATATACTGTCTTGCTGCAAACCTGCTCTCTTATTTTCCCCAAAGCAGTTCTTTTTCTTCATTTTTCTCTTTTATTTGAAACCATTCTAATGTGGATTTGACTCCACGTCTCCTTTTCCTTTCATTAAGTTGCCCAATCCTGCAGCTTCTATCATTAAAATGTTCCTCTTCATTAATGATTTCAACTCCCTATTTTCCCCTTTCTGATCCATTCGTGACACCCTGGCTTGACCAGGTCCCATCACACCCCTACTCAAAGCTTTTACTCTTTCCTCACCGCTTGGTGCCAACGCCTCAACTTGACACTGAAGGTCCTCTCTCCTATGGCTCCAGACAACTTCTGTTTATTTAATACCTGCGTAGAGTCACTTTGCAGGTGAGTCAAACTGGAATCCCTTAATTACCCCTAAATGTGCCCTGAAGATGGAAGCCCTGATGTTTTTGCTCATGCTGTTTCTTCTGGAAGAGTGTTACTATATTTAAAAATTTTACTGGGTCTTCAAAGCCTATCTTAACACTTAACTCCATGTAAATTAGACTCATGATCTCCACAGAATGTTGGGAACATATCTTCCCTCTGAAAAGCCAAGCACATTATCAGCGCTCCTCTATGGAATACAATTTGACCTCAGGTTGTAACTGTATTTTTCCAATCACGCTCACAAGAGTGCTCCTCTCACCAAAGGTTGTTTTACTTTGTGCTCCTTGCTGTGCACTGAGAACAGAGCAGAAACATGCATCTGTTACATTGCTTTTCATGTGCACAAGTAAATAGCAAAGTGTTCAGCAGCAAGAATGTATAGCACTGCATCTGTGTCTTAAATATGAGAACCTGATCTCCTGCTTCATGATGATGTGATTACTGTGATTATGTGCTCTATATTGTTAGAAAAATAAAGCTAATTGTCTACAGTGTTTTTAAACCTACCCATACCGGAGAATATTTATGCACACTGTGTCAAGGGCAAAAATCAAGCTATGACTTACAGAGGCTCTTTTAATTTACTGTTTTATAGGCACACTAAGTGGAAGATAAAAGGCAAGCTTGTTTTGCTACAAACGAGGCTGAGCTCAGAGTCTGTAAAAATATTGCTTTCTTTTTAGGAAGCCTTTGCAAGGAGTGTGCGTCACAGGCTGGGTCAACTGCAAGACCTTTAATCATCTAGGAGGTTAGAGGGTGCTTGGTGCTGGCCCTAAGGAGGCTCTGTTTTGAAACACATCTCAGGGCCTCCTTGGTTTTCTGTTTCTTGGCCTTTTCCAATATGTGAGGAATGCAAAGTTAAGTTGGCATAAAACTGAGAAAAGATAATCATCAAATAAGTCTATAAGAACTTCAAAACACAGCCACATTTAAAAATTGGTACCCAGCACCAGAAGATATTCAGTGACAAAGACAATGCAACTCAAGTAATCTGTAAGTGATGCTTTGTGTAAGATGGAGAAGGATAGTGATACTAGGACAGAAAGAGATGCTTTATTAATTGGATTGCAGGCAAGCAAAGTTTCTATTAAAGGCAGGCAGTAACTTTCCATATCACAGCGGTTCTTAAGGAAACAAATAAATAAATATTGCATTGAGTACCTACTATGTGCCAGGCACTCTCTTGCTTAGAAATCATTTGAGCATTCTAGCTAATGTATGATAAAATGAAAATGTCACCACTTTACAACCCTAATGAATTAATGAATCTAAAATCACAGAAAGAAAGGCATTCTAACATTATGTGCCTCCTGATGGGAAGAGACAAGACCAAATAAAAGTCGTCAAACCTAAATTTGATCAATCATCTAGCTCCAACAACCATTCTACAGGAAGAACAGCAGAGAGGAACATGTTAAAAGAAACCATGGGGAGGTAATTAGCAAAATACAGACTATGGGATAAACAAACCAATTTTTTTAACATATACTCTCACAATGAAAATATAAGTTATGGAGGGATAGGAGGGGCTTAACAAGTAGGCCCTATTTAAATCCTGATCCAAAGGAAAAAAGCCATTTCTCAAAGAATTGGAAATTTGAACAATGACTATGTATATGATAATTAGTAAGAATTAGTAATTTTGTAAAGGTATAATGAGATTTTTTTTTTTTTTAAGGAATCCTTATTTTCTAGGAATTCTTACTAAAAAAATATATGGGTAAAATGATGTGATACCTGGGATTGCTTCAAATCCTATGGGGAGGAGGACAGTGGGATAAAACAAGATTGGCCATGAGCTGAAAACTGTTGAAGCTGGGTACAGTGCACATGGGGGTTCATGGTATTATTCTGTCCACTTTTGTATATGTTTGACCTTTTCAAAAATAAAATTGAATACACTGCTTTGAAATTCTTAAATAAAACGCATTTATACTAGTATACCGATTTACTGTTAACTTACCACTGTCTCTTCTGCTGATGGGGTAGAGATGATACAGATAAAAATAAAAATAATTTGGGATCTTAGCTGAAGTGGTTAAAGCAGAAAACTTGCGCTGTTCTATACTGATCTCACCTGATCATTCTCCAATAGAAGCTCTAAAGAATAACCAAGTTAACAAGTGTGGAGCTGACAGGAGGATGTATCAAGGGCCCTAAGTATTTTTCCAATTGGCCTACAGTCCAGTCCCTGAATCAAGAATGGGTGACTGGCAAAACATGTGTGTTAATTCAACAATAGAAGACAATTCAAAATAGCATCCTCAAGAATTTATGCAAACAGACAGCCCTGGACACATTAGTTCAGGGAGAAATGAATCCAAGGACCTGCCATTCCTCCCAAAGTAGGCCCCCTTGGAGTAGGACTCTAGAATTCCTTGCATGGGAAGTCGAGTTAATGCTGAATGCTGCTTTTAAAACTCAATTTCCTCAAGAAAGTTCAGAGTGTTCTTTGCTAATATAATGAAGAGAAAAAGCAGGCTGTGACAATTTTAGCTGGTAAAGCAGACTGAAATAAATATTCAATCCTTAGCTTATGGCAATATTGTGTTTTTCACTGTGTCTAATGTAGTGATTTTGAATTTTGGGCTGTGCTGGATTGATCTGTACCAACAATTGTTTTGCTCATTTAAAAAGCTTGAAGTAATAGAGGTATACTTTATAGGTATTAGAAATAGCCATCTATCATTTGAAAAGATTATATATAAGTAGGTATATATATATTTTTTATCAGCTTCTATATTGGATGAGTTTTGGATTTTTCTCTATAAACACTTTGTTTCTACTAAAGTTGTCTTAATAAATTATTTTGTAAACACATTTAAAAGTAATATTTTATATTAAAATTGCCAAGATTTCCCCATTACATGATATATCTTCTAGTTGCTTCATCATGAATGATTGTGGCTTAATAGCTGAGAGTATAGGGGCTGGCCAGCTGCCCAGTGAGACTCAGAGGCCACACTTAGTTCAAGTTTCCACGTCTTCTTTCAATGTATGAGATGAAATTTCTGAATCCTCATCACTGTCTATTATAGTCCACCCCCTAGGAAGAACTGCCTCTCTGGGTAAATACCCCTCCTCCCCTCTCCACTTTGCCCTAATGGACAAAGAAAAAGAAGAGAGTGGGAGAATCTGTCCATGATAAATAAAACTTTGGTGGTTTGAACTTAGACTTTAAACTCGAAGCTTCTTAAAGGCAAGGACCATATCCTATTCATTTTTTGTACCTGCCATGGACTTAGCATAGAGCCTTATGCACAGGAAGAAGTGAAAACTATCTGTTGAATGACAGAATTAATTCAGTAGGCAGTTAAGGCAGGATTTGTCAAATAAGATTCCTGTGGAGGCTTGAAGCCAGAGACGTCCAGCCAATCCATGCTCTGAGGTCATTAAAGGTTCCCCAGGGCAGGACAAATCTTAGGTCTGGGAAAGTCACCATTGGTGTTGAACAACTTACAATTTAAGAAGAACAGCAAGTATCTATCTGTAGTGGGAGTTTTAAGCAGTGATGGAAAACCTGGGTTGTGCAAGGTATCACTAGAAATGAATTATTTGGGGTCTTGAGGTATTATAATTTACTTTTAAAATAGTAACATATATTTGGTCAAAATTAAAGTATAAGGGGTTGGCTCAATGCCACATCCCACACAGCATGAGGTGATTGTTTTAGATGGAAATAGAGTATCATAAGTGGAGGGGTAGTGTTCTTATCTCTGGTGTTGTCAACATGTGATCGAGATCCTACATTTCCAATGGTGTTTGCCTAAAAATATGGAGCAATAAAACAGGGATAATTTACACAAGCCCTGAGAGGGAGTTCAACTTTGAATAAGGACACTATAAAGTAAGAGGTAACTGTTTACATCAGAAAATACTGAAATATTATGACTAGTAAGTTTAAGTTTGGGGAAGTAGATTTTAGTGAGCAAGATTAGTGGTGAAAAATTTTAAAAATCTATTGTCTCTGAATATCTGAGGGCAGAGGAGGTAAATCTGCAACCTGGAATCACTGATTTCTCTGTTCTTTGAAAATTAGGTGGCTGATATTTTTTCCCTCAAATTGCTAATAATCTAGAAAAAAGTTGGGTAGCTCTTTCTGAAAGGGCAGTATCACAGGATGGCGAACCTCCACCCCCAAAGAATGTCCATCATGATCTGAACACAGATTTCCAAGTGCTGGTGAAAAGGAAGCAAATGTTGAATGGGAATCTAGAAGAGTTTGTCTTTGGAACAGCTGGGGCTGGCTGCATGTGGCCGAGGCGTACAAATGAGTTCTTCCTGGAGAAATGAAGTTAATGAGATGCGGACTCCAGCCAGGCTCACATTCAAGCTGGATGAGGATATTTTAAATAAACATCCCTGATAGCTATGGACGACTGATATGTCCAGTGGACTATGTATCTTTTAAAAATATTTTTCTGAAGTATACATATAGAAAAGTACACAGATGTATTTTTTCTAATGAAAAGTCAAAATTTTATGTGGAAATTCAGTAATAACAGATTGTCATTTCACTCTTATAGGGAGGCAGAAATTCTCTCATGGAGATTTTCCATCTCACTATATAGAAGTGCAAAATTTTTAAGGCCAAAGGTAAGAAGAGCTATACTTGCTGGATCAAAATGCCAAACTTAGAAATGTCTTGGAAGGAAGAACATTAGTAACACCAAAGGGACATTCCCTTGCAGAGGCAGGGGGTACATACAATTGTTGAATGGTATTGACCGGGATGAAGAGTCATACACATGAGTCAAAGCCTTTCAAAAGCCACTATGTGCTGATCTTTTTGGAAAGAACTAGAACCAGTGTGTGGCCAAGGAATTACCTTGCCTTTCACAAGGAAGTTGAGCAGGTGCCATTCCTACAACACCATGGATACTCAGTAAATGTGCACTGGATGTTGAATGAATAAAATAAAGCCCTATAAAAACCAAACCCATTTTCCCCTTTAAAAGTGTCTCCAGTTGCCTAAATTAAAGATAAGATTGCATTGAAAAGGTGCACAACAAACTGAGTAACATACCACAGACATATTTCTGAATCATTTTCTAAACTTTGTAACATTTTCCCAGACCCCAGAAACTTTCACGTACTCCTTAAGTCCTGTAACTCAGTCCCTCACCGATTCCCAGAAGTTTCTCCTAATCTGTGGAGCCTCCGCTCTATTTTATAAGTTGCCAGCTTTTGCCACTCTGTCCCCTTTGGCTGGAGTATTTATAACCCTGCTCTATTTCACATGGTCATCTGAGTGACTGACTGACACTGGCTACTGGATACCCACTGGCCAACCTAAGAAGCTTTCCAGACACATCTTCAAAGCCAGGTTGCTGCCATCACACCCGCAACGGCCACTTCACCTTCCTGCTATCACTCTCATCTCCGCTTCCCCAGGATTCCCAATAGGGAAGAGGATATGACCCATGGGGACATTTCCTTACCTTTGCCACCGCCCCTCAGATACTTTGTGAGTCCTCCCATTTGACCTACATTGACTTAACCTCCAGACTTAGGGTCATCTCCAAAATGAAAGACATAGTTTCTTTTAACACTAAGGCAGGAAACCCTGATATACTAGCTATAGCATCACTTCAATTTCATAAGCTGAAAGACTTTAGCTAACATTTATATTTCCACATCATAAGTTACTTAAAATGAACGCTAGCTAGACACACTACCTTAGGAAATACACTGAGTTCTCTAATCTCTAGGTACTATTTCTTTTAGGAAGAAAAAAACAAGTTTGCTTCTTAGGGTTGAGGAAGATATTTTCAGTCTCCCATTTCCATTCTTTCGTCGGATTTGTTGTAATGATCCATATGGTTTGAAGTGAGGATTTAAAAAACAACTAGTGGCTTGATAACCCTTCAGTTTCTGTAGATAATGAGAATTCTCAATAGCCACTCCCACAGCATTCAACGGCACACCTCTAGCCTCTGGTCTCCCTCGCCACGAGATAGAAAAAACAAGATTTAAAAACAATAAATTGCACTGTAAGCATCACATTTCTCAGAAAGAAGTTTTGCTTTCAGGTTAACAGAATTTCATGTGCACACATGTTGGTAACAGTTGGCAAGTGTCAATGTGCTTGATTATGTTTTTCATCAAACGTTTAAAATCAAATGTTTGGATCACTAACTTTACTTTGTGTTCCTCAGTTACTTGGCACCATGTTCCGCTCTCCTGCCTTCCCTGAAGTAG
The DNA here is from genome assembly GCF_963455305.1 of Plecotus auritus. Taxonomy (NCBI): domain Eukaryota; kingdom Metazoa; phylum Chordata; class Mammalia; order Chiroptera; family Vespertilionidae; genus Plecotus; species Plecotus auritus. Next base: position 140,070,505 of record NC_137776.1, on the reverse strand, counting down.
GTTGCAAGATTTCGTTAACTCATTGCCCTATGGATGAACTGAGCCTTGGAAATATGTTCTTACATGAAATCGTGTATTAAGTATTGTATTTTGCACATGTAGTTTATGATGTGTTTTAAATGCTAACCTATCTTGGTACCTATAAGTTATATCTAAGAAGGAACCCTCCCTCCACCAAAAACGGGAACTACTCATTTTGAAATATTGAGAATTACTAGTTGGGCTCAAATTGAGGTATCTCTTACTGAGTAGCAAGATGACTTGAACATCACATGGACGAGTATTTTGATTTTTGTAGCTACTCTGAAAGTCACTGGTCCTCATCATCTTGTCCCTTCTGTTAATGCCAGCCGAGGCCCCTTTCCATCACCTCCTGTGTGAGAGCTGAACTGCAGCAGCTGGCAAAAAGCCTGGACAAACATTAGCCCCTTGCCAGGACTGATGAGCAGCTGTGTTGTACAGACATCCTTAAATGGGGACACCAATCACCACCTAAATAAATAACTGAGTAGATGAAGAGGTCAACACAGTTGCAATTGACTAATTTACTGGCCATTAACAGACACTCGCCAAATGAGCAATATGAATTTACTTCAACTGATTATCCACAAATTCACAACATTGATATGATGATTTACTCCAGTTCTATTTCAAACCAAACCATGGGTGGTAGGCTATTACCAAAGTCTGCTCTTACACTTGTCAATTAGGTAAGATTCACATTAAAAAAATGTTTGCTATTGTTACCTCTCATGCTTCACCAAAAGACTAACAACAAGACAAACTGCTATCCTATCAAATGATTTGAAGGGTAGGAAAATAAAGTCCCACAGTTCCTAGTCTCCCAGAGAACAGATTTTAATAGGCAAACAATAAACATACACCCAAGTAATTACAATATAATGTAGAAATATCAATGGCCATAGAATAGAGTTAGATGAAGTGCTATGAGCCTTTAAAGTCTCATAAAAATGCCTATCATTAGAAACACATGGTGAAGTCCTGTACCTTAGGCCTCTCCTCAGGAATCCCTAGCAATTGCATTAAGTCCCATAAACATATGATCAGCCATTAGACTTAAGTGTAAGTTTTTCTGTTCCATTGTCACCACTCTTCCTATATTCCCAAACTGTTTCTTTTACTGGGTGTACCTTTGGCTTTGCTACAGTATATACTCAAGTAATTTTTAAACAAGAGACTTAAATATAGCCCTATTAGAATGGCTAAAATAAAAAATTGTAGTAACAGCAGCAAATGCTGGTGAGGATGAAAAGAACCTAGATCATTCATACATAGCTGGTGGGAATGTCAGATGCTACAGCCACTCTGGAAAAGAGTATGACAGTTTCTTAAAACCTAAACATGTGCTTACCATATGACACAGCAATTGCATTCAGCATTTATACCAAAGAAATGAAAACGTACACTTATGCAAAAACCTGTATGCAAATGTTCACAGCAGTTTTATTTGTAACAGTAAAAAACTAGAGAAAACCCACATGTTCTTCAGGGAGTTAATGACTGAACTGTGGTATACCCATACCATGAAACATCACTCAGCAATAAAAAAGGGCAATCTATTGGTACACACAATAACTTGGTGGATCTCAAGGGTAGTGTGCTGAGTGAAAAAAGCCAATCTCAGAGGTTACACATGATTCCAGTTATATGGCATTCTTGAAATGACAAGATTATAGAGATGGAAAACAGAATGGTAGTTATAGAAAGGATTGGAGAGAGCTGTGGCTATACATAAAAGGGTAGCATGATAGATTTTGGTGAAGGAACTGTTTCAGTTGACTATGGTAGTTACATAAATCTACATATGTGTAAAATTAAAACTATATATATACATACCCCCATCACACAGACACACACAAATGAGTGCATGTGAAGCTGGTGAAATCTGAAAAAGTTCAGTGGATTGTACCAATGCCAATTTCCTGGTTGTGATACTGCCCTAAGGTCATAAAAGTTGTTATCCAGGGGGCAACTAGGTGAAGGACATATGAGAGCTCACTGTATTTTTTCCTCCAACTGCATGTGAATCTACAATTATTTCAAAATAATTTTTTTATAAAAGAGAATTTACAAGTAGAAAAAATGTTAAAGTCCTTGCATACATGACAATGTCTTCATTTCTATTCTCACAAGGAAATCTGGCTTGGTTAGGCCTGGACACCTATGTCCAAACTCATTTTCTCTCAGACTAGAGCAGGGAAGGCATGGGTCCATTGTTTCCCAAGAAATCCTGATTTATGATTCTTTCCAGCTCAAACTATCTTTGCTTCTATGAGTTGGTTTTATTTATTTGCTCATAAGTTTAATATTGCCTTATGTTCCTATTGCAACAGCATCAAAATAACTACTATTATAGACAGCAAAATTCATAACTTAAAACAAGTAGAAACAGATCATGGGATTATAGTGTTTCTAGAACATCATTTGAAAATCACTGAATGTATCTATGCCTTCTTAAAATTTATCTTTATTGTTGAGAATATTACAGATGTTCTCCATACCTCCCCATTGTCCCTACATGTCAAGTCAATGATACATCTCCCTCCTTCTCATGTTTAGCTGAAGACTAAAAACATCCAATTCCTTACTGATAAAGGCAAGAGCTTAAATGTAAGCACTGTCATAGTCAGAGAGATGTCTTTTAGGTCTGAAACACTTTTTTCCTCTATAACGATCACTGGGAAAGCAACCAATATTTAAAAAAGAGAGAGAAGTGTCTAAACTAAATGCAAAAAATATTAATGCTAAACAAAATTATAGCTGAGGGATAAGCCCTAGCCATAATGCTAAATTAAGTATTATAGAAAAGAACCCACACAAACATGCCCATAGCTGAGAAGAATCTGAATTACAAATTAGAGCTTGCCATACTTAGAAAGATCCCAGTTTGCACATCAGAAAGTCTCAGTATTTTTAAGATTGGTTTCATTAAATACTGAGAACCTATTAATATTTATGGTGACAGACATTTGTGTGAAAAAACTGGTTTGACACTATTTAAAAATTAATAACTTTACTGCTCAACAAAAATGATAATAAATGTAAAATAAGTCATTTAGGTCATTAATTATCAAGACTGTGCCTGATAGACTCCCACTTGAAGGAATAAGAAAGATTTGAATTATAAATGCAAGTTCTCACTAATATTCTTTGTCAATGTTATTTCCCCAGAATTGTCAATAAATATTTCAGGATGTAACATTTTATCAAATCAATCAAATAATAGACTCTTCAGATTTTCATAAATAATTATGTCAGAGAAGAAATAATTATAGAAAATTAAAATGACTATGAAAATAGTTTCTAGTTGTTTTCCTAAAAGTAATACATAAATTTCCAAATAAAAGAGTTTTTAAAAATCACAATCTTGTAATATACATTGCATGTCTACAATAACAAGTCCTACAGTGCAGAGAGGTAAAGGAATGAGCTTTGGCAAATGGTCCAGCAGATGAGGCATGCACGAGAAGACCAAAACTTCTGCAGAATGTGTCTAGCAGATCAGAATGGCTAGAGAATAGGAAGTGCTCCCAGAGTGGGAAGAGAAGGCTGATGAAGGAAGCTAAAGGATCATCTGGAGACGGCAGGGTGCATCTTAATGTTCCAAGTTAGGAAGAATGGGCTTTGGCCCAAAGGCAGTGGGGAATCTCAGCTAGAGGACCTTAAGGAGCTGGTGATCTGAGCAGAGGACCTTTTCGGTAGCAGCATTGTGGCCATGTTGGAAGGCAATGATACCAAAAACTAGTCAAGAGGCTACTACAAAACTCAGGAGATCAATGATCAGGGCCTTAATAAAGGCTGTGCATGTAAAGAGAAGGGGAAGATCCAAGAGTTATTTAGGAGGCGGACTGGATAGGACATGGTGATTTGCTGAGTCTGGAGAAAGAATAAGAGAAGAGACGGAAGGAAGGAAAGAAAGAAGGGAGGGAGGGAGAGAGAGAGGGAGGGAGGGAAGGAGAAGGAAGAAGGAAGGAAGGGGTAACTTCAAGGTACTGATCTGGGCAGCTGGCTGCATAATGACCATGCTCCCTGGGCCAGGGAAGAGAGGAAGAAAAGCAGGCTTGGGGGAAGATGACAGGCTACATAGGAAGAGCAGTTTTCAAACAGGATGCTCCTCTCAGCTACTTCGTTACATGGCGACCATAGGGAATGGCTTGAATAAATCCTACTTCCTGTTTTTGATAGCAAGTGACCTGTGATGTCCTGGCAGTACTCTCTGCTGTCTCTTACCCTGGGCCAAGTTCACTTACAGGTGTAGAGGGCTGTCACAACCGGCAGAGGGTGAGGCCAAGGGAGAGGAAATGCTTCCAGAAAGGGAACCCAATTATTTACATGTCCATTTTCCCCAGATGCAGCCAATGAGGGAACAGCAACATGGGGGTTGGGAAGAACTCCAAGAGCTGGATCCCTGCTTTTGGAAAGAGACCTGTGTTTGAATCTTGTGGGCTTTGCAGGGTTGAAGCGTAACCCTCTCTTCCCCCTCCGCGCCCCCCATATGTATGTATGTATATATCCCCCCTCTCTGTATGTATGTATGTATATATCCCCCCCATGTATGTATGTATGTATGTATGTATGTATGTGTGTAGGGAAACACTGAGCTCCAAGGAATTTCTGAACTATTGTGTAGATGGGCATTTTTCTGGGGAGACAGTTCACACCTTTAATCAGTTTTGCAAAGAGGTCCATGACTATTACATACTAAGACCTACCATTCCAGAAATGTGCCTTTCTTGAGGCAGTTCTGCTCAGAGAACCAACTGCTGACTTGAGATCACCGAGGCCTTGGTCATAGTCAAGGCAGATCATGGAAGGGACTCAGGTTCATCCTCCCTGCCCGCCCCCCCCCCCCCAAACACACACTGCAGCTCTTACACGCTCCCATATACCCCAGAAAAGCCATTCTAAAGATAAACATTGTGTGCCATTTAAGGAAGGTCCATGATTCTTCTACAAGATCAAGTGCAATGAGTGAGAAGAGTGAGCCTTACGATACCGCTACACTGGCCTTTATGTTCCTTAGAGCAACAAATATTCCACACAAAAAGCGGCAAATCTCCAGGGTCTCAGTCCTGAGGAAAAGTCATGTTGATCCTGTCCTATCAGTCTTGGCCTCAGGAACGGTAAATAAACAGACAAATCCTGTGCCATGGCTCTTTCACGTTTGACCTTTCCTTTTTTCTGGCATAGAAGCCTGTGGTTTTAAGACAGCAGGAAAAGGTTCCCATATTAAACAGGCAAGAAGCATGCTCGCGCGAGCGCTCACACACAGGCACCAATACAGTGGTTCTCAATCTTTCTAATGCCGCGACCCTTTAATACAGTTCCTCATGGTGTGGTGACCCCAACCATAAAATTATTTTCGTTGCTACTTCATAACTGTAATTTTGCTACTGTTAATGAATCGTAATGTAAATATCTGTGTTTTCCGACGGTCTTAGACAACCCTGCTAGCGGTTCTCAACCTGTGGGTCACGAAAATAATTTTATGGTTGGGGGTCACCACACCATGAGGAACTGTATTAAAGGGTTGCGGCATTAGAAAGGTTGAGAACCACTGCACTAATAGAAAGCAAATCTAAAACTGGAGAGGCTTATACTAAACTCTGGGGAATTGAGAGTCACTTTTCACCCACATCCTGTAAGGGCAGAAAAAGCACAGGAAAAGGTTTCTATTAAAATGTATGTTTTTTTTTTTAAGGAAAAACATAAATCATTCATATCCATCCAGATATCTGAATAGCTCAGCTGGACATTTTTTCCCCTTGGTTCCCACTGTTTTTCCCCCTCACTTCTGAAAGGATAGTTAAAAAAAAATCCTTACAGTGAATCTTTTACATTTCAATTGTTAACAGCACATGCTTTCTACCCAAATAGGTGTGGGCTCTGCCACTGACTTGCTAAGTTGCTGGGCAGGTTTCTTAACTTCTTTGAGAACCTCACTGTTCATGGATTAAATGGGAGTATGAATAGTACTGATTTCCAATGGTTACTGAGAGAATGGAATAAAATGGTGCATTAAAAACATCTTAGACTAGCCCGACGCATTCTGAGCATTCACTAGATAGTAGTTAAAAAATAGAAGCTAGGGAATAATATCTCTATCAATGAAACAAACAATTCCATAGACATACCTTCGTGCGTTATCAGACATGTTGAATGTGTAGACAGAAAAAAGTCAGACATGGTAGGACTGTTTTCTCAGTGAGAATTCCCCACCTTACACACTACATGGGGTGGTTAGAATGCCTTCCTAAACTTCAGGTGAGCTCGAGTCTGGCAGAGAAGGGTCCTCCCTCCCTGGCAACACTGCATGTCATCTACCCAGGTCCACAGAGGGCTCAGAAAGCCACAGCCTGGAAGGCATCCTTTTTCCCAATGACCAGGCCCTGCGAGTCCCACCGGCTCTTCCAGGAAGCCCTGGTCAGACCCAAACCAACACGCCTTCTGGCCATCTTCACTATGATGACTCTCCTAAGTTCATCTGAGCCAGGAAATGATATTCCCAAGAATTTGTTAATGATCATCATCCTTCAGAACCCCTCAGAATTGCATTTTCATCCTTTGTCTTCAAAAGGACTTGTACTTACTTTCTCTAAATTCACCATGTCAACAAAATCTTCCCTGGGTTTTGGCCTTACACTTTTTTTTCTTTAAGTATGGAAGGCTGGGGACTTCAGACTATCAATTCCTCCTTCCTTTTGACAATCACTCTGGCTAAGTTTGGGTAAAATGGTGTTTACTCTGTTAGGCCTCATTCCTGATTACCTCTTATTAAGATCACATAAAACACATTCAGCAAATGGGCTCACCACATGGTCCGCATCCACGCTGGATTTCCAGGAACCCACTTATCAATCCCACCACACACCTTTTCTCTAAGCTTCTCTTGCCTGTTGGAATCTTACTTCTTCTAAGATTTCTACATGGCCTAATCACTGCTTTAAACCTAAATTTCTTTAGCCTCTGGTTTAGCTACTGTCCCCACAGTGGAGGATGAAAAGAAAAACAAATCTTTTTTCATTTTATATTAAAAAAAAAGCTGACTTAGCTTATTAGTAACATCAACAGACGCTAGACAATTCCCTCATCATCCACACAGTCCTCTGACGCCAGGGAAGCATGAGTCAGCACCACCAGGATTGAGACCAATGGGATTCCACGTATCTGCTTGGCACATTTCTTACATCACCACAGGTAAGTAACTTTTCAAAGGAAATCCAAAGCGTTTCCTTACCCGACAGTCTCTCTGAAGAGTTTTCATGAGCGCATTGTATGTTTCTGTATCAAAATACAACCCTTCGTGCATGTCTTGTAGGAAATCTAAGTCCTTAAAGGTGGGGTTGGACTTTTCTCTCTCTTTTCGGGATGCTCTTCGCTTGTAGGTCGAGCCTTTCAAGTCGTATGTAAAGTGCATTCTCATGGAGCGCGGCAAGACATTGTTCATCACCACGATTCTGATGTTAATGCCCCCCGATTGCATGCAATACAGTCCATAAAATTTTGGCAAAAGAGTCCTTGGATTCTGGTTTAAATTCTAAATAAAGAAAAAGAAAAAAAATGATTAAAATAGCCTATTTTTACCAAATAAGCTCCACTAAAGATGTGTTTCCACCTATTTTAAAAAACAGAACGTGGTTATCTTTACTAATGGCCATTGCTAAAAGTTTGCTGTCCCTAATCTAGTTCTTCAGTTGGCTTATTTCAATAGCAACTTCATCATTCTAAACTCAAGACACTAAAAGTAGCTGAATTAAAAATGGACAGAAAGTCCCAAGTTAGCTCCAAGTGAAAAATGGGCAAAGAATTGATTAGTGCTGTGTGTGACTATTCTCTACGGTAGCCAAAGACAAAATTAATTGCTTGGGAATAAGGGATGAACATTTTAAATTTTAATATCTCCGGAAAAACTGTCTTCCGAAATGGCCGTCCGATTCACAGGCACACTTTGTAAGATTACAGATTTTTCATCACTCTTATCAGTGCTGAGTATCAAACTTTAAAATCTTTGTAAACATGATTGGTGAAAAATGAAAACTTTAAAAAATAATTTGAACACCATTGACTAGAGAAATGTAATATTTCTGATTTATTTTTAGGTACCTCACTCAAAGATAATTTTCTGCTAACATCCATCCCCTTGCTCATTTATCTATAGGTTTTTGTCCTTGTTGGAGTCCTTGATATAGTCTAGATATTCATCATTTTCCTATTCTCTAGGGAGTAAATATTTTGTCCCTGTCTTTTTAAAATATAAAAAACAAAGAATACATGCTTGTTTTTGTTCTACTTGAAAAGTAGGTGAGAAAGGAAAGGCATATATATAATGAAAAGTCTCTACTGTGCCGGATCCTTCCCCTAACTCCCAACTTTTGAGGAAACTAATATTCCCACTTTCATTATATCATTCCAGAAATATCTATGTCCTTATCTTAATTTGTGCTATTTTTTCATTATACAGATGTTTTTGTTTTTTAATGTAGTAACATTTCTGAACTCATTTCTTGGGCTTTTTTGGCTTCTTATTTAACAAAGCGTTTTATATCCCAAGGTTATAAATGCTTTCTCTTCCAGATCTTCATTAGTTTTGTTTATTACATTATTTTTTTACACCATATGAAATTTGTATGTGTGTGAAAGATCTAAAACAGGAATTTAATTTTTTTCTTCAATGTGTAGCCATTTATTGAAGAGTCTATCCTTTCCCAATTGAGTTTAAGTCCCTCCTATATCATACAATAAGTTACCAAAACACATTTCTGGACACTTTATTTGAATACACTGATCTACTTGTCTACCACATCTATAATTTTAGTATGGCTTTATAGATTTTTGATATATTTAGAGCAAGCCCACCATTCTTTACTCCAAAATGTTTTGTCCATTCTTACAACTCTTCCCTTCCACTGTTTAATTTTTTTAGTGCTCTTAAAATAATACTTGTTTTCACTTGCAAATGAATCAGCTTTGTCAAGTTCTAGGAAAAAATTATATTGGAATTACATTGGATTATATGTTTATTTGCGGGTAACTGAAATCTTTACAATACTGAGTTCAGAAATGATGCATATGTCTTTATATTTCACATTATTTTTACGTCCTTAAATAAAAATTTTTAGCTTTCCATCATATTAGTCTTTTCATAAACTTAAGTATTTTAGAATCCTTATTACAAAATTTTGCAGAAATTATTGGTCATATGTTATGATTACTTCAACTTGCTTTCCCAATCAGAATTATATGTCTTCATTTACTTATCTTTATTTTTCTAATAATGTTCCTTATATTATCCTCATTAGGAATATAATCTTTCCCCCCCTTATATTCTCCAAGTCTATGTGATGTACATAATAGAATACATGGATTTTGTAAATTTGTCTTAAATCTGGTGGATTCTTAATACCCAGAAACTACCAGTTTATTTTCTTGAAATTTTGCTGATTTTCAATTTTATAATTTGTAAAGAAGGGCATTTACACTTTTCTTCTATTTCTGTACCAAACATTTATTGCTAAGAATTCTAGTAAATATATCAGAAAGGACCATTGATGAAGGACATCCTTTTCCTTTTCTATCATATCCAATGAAAGGGCTCTTGTTCTTCTCAATGAGATATGTGAATTCTTGGAGACTGATAAAGGTATAACATATGAGTATTCACTTAATGATTACATTAAAAGACTTCCGTGCCAATTTTTAGAATTTTAATTAAGAAAAGATGTTGCATTTCGAGTGCCTCTTCAATGTCTGTTTGGAAAACTTCAGGATGTTCCCATCCTTTTCTTGTTAGTGGGATGAATTATATTGTTTGTTACACTAGCTTACATGACTTGGATAAAACCACTTGTTCAGCTAAATTTTAAATTTACTGAATGTTCGTTAATTTCAATTTAATACCCATGTAAGAGACAAGTCTATCTAGAACTATAGAAGCTTAGAACTATAGATGTTTAAGATTTGCTCACTTAAAGGTTAGCCAGGAGTGTGATGTTAGTTTGATTCCAATTTTATATTACTTTAAAATTCTCTAACGGAAAGAAGAGAATTTGCTCAAAAATAAAAGCTGTTCGTTCAGGATCAAGACCTTTTAAAATCTGTGCACCCTGTCATTTAAGATTTGTATTTAGATGTTTGATCGCTCTATTTACATGTGTGGCAGATTTACAGCCATTAATGTAGTCTCTAGCAGACTTTGGAATTAAATAATCTTTTACACATAAATGAGCTGTGTGGCATCTCATCAATTCTGTTTTGAAACAAAGATGGCAGTTATCTCTCTTAGCAAGTGAGCAGCAGGACTGCGGGCTTGAAATCTAAACTGATCCTGTAGCCATTCCAACCACAGATCATTAATAACTTGTCATGAAGATACCAATACATGAGAGGGATGAAGATGAAAAGGTTACTTAGGAAAAGTGTTTATTTTTGAAAAATTTAGGCTAAATATCTAGTAAAATCACCTAGACTAGGTTACTGGTTGTTTGTCTCTAAAACATTACATGAAAGGTGATTTTCCTGTCATTATACTTAAGTATAATTCTGGAATACAGAAATTCTGAAGTATAGTGGTTATTCTGGAATACATGCTGGGACATAGTGCAGGGGTTAAAAACACAGCCTTCTGGAACCCTACCACCTGTATTCAAGTCCCACCTCTACAGCTCACTCCCTGAATAACCCCTGGCAACTTATTCCATTTATCTTTGTCTCAGTTACTCATCTACAAAATGGCAATGACTGAAGTGTCCAAGACTGCTGTGAGGATTAAATGTGTTAGTACAAGAAAAGCACTTGTAGCTGTTCTTAACACAGTTCAGCACTCAACGAATATTAACCACTCATGTTATTAGTATGTACTGGGAGCAAGGAGCTTTGCAATGAATGCACTGCTTCCTTTATCTTACATCCTGTATATTTTCTTTATCACACCTACCAAATGAAATAGGCATTTCCCAGCTTTTAAAGACTGAAAGGATTAAGGCTCAGAGGTTACCTTGCTTCCTCATGGTCACACAGTCAGTTAATGGCTGAGCAGGGCAGAGCGAGTCAACAGCTATGCTCTACTTATCAATTCTATTTTGCTTTTCAAAATCTAGTAAACAAATGTCATAGTATAGTCTAAATACAAAATAAAGTTCACCAGAAAGAAAGAAACAGGCCAAAGAGTCACTGAAAAAACACACAGAAATACACTTTTGAAGAAAGTAATTAAATCTCAAGCAGAAGCTTTAATTATGTGCAGCTACTTACCATGTAATAGCCTGGCAGCAGCTTCTGAAGGAACTCTGCCTCTTTATGCTGAACTGTTTTGATAATAAATTCATCATCACTGGTCACAAAAAACAAGGATCCACTGGCTCCGGGGTTGGACAGCTCTATCAGCGGTTCATTGCAGAGGGAATACTGCGAGAGGAAGGAGGAAAACCACAGCATCACATATCTGGCCATTTGGAAACAGGCAGCACTCTCCATGAGCTTTAAAAAGAGGCTCCAGGTATACTCAGAAGGCTCTGTGTGAGATTTCAGAAACTTTAATTGATCCATTAATTTTAATGATACTTTGATGGGACACAGACATGCCCTTCCCACCCCTGGTGTTATATGATAGAACTAGAGGCCCGATGCACGAAGATTCGTACAAGAATGGGCCTTCCTTCCCCTGGCTGCCAGCACCGCCTTTGCTCTGGCCAGAGCCGCCTTTCCACCTTCCCACGCTGCCCAGAGGCCCAGAGAGGCTGGGGCATGTGGAATGCCTGTATCATCGCCATGGCGACGATGCAAACATCCTGCCCCACCCCCAGCCACTCCTTATTGGCTGGTGGGCATTGCAAAGGTACGGTCAATTTTCATCTGACTCTTTTATTAGTGTAGATCATAAATCATCGCATGTATTCGATGAGATAGCTCAAACAGTAGTGTTGACTAAGGTGCTTTGTTCCAACAAGTGCCCATAAAATAACAAGGTCAGATCCACACTGTGCATTTGTCACTTGAACACTGACATCTGTTCTCTTCTCATGATTTATTCTCCCAAAGGATGTTATCCACTCATGGCTTCACCAAGGAAATGTCTCTAACATCTGTACTTCCAGCCCAGATCTCTCTCTAGGACTCTGGACCTGTACACCTAACTTTTTAATGGATATTTTTTACTTAGTTATATCACAAACACTCCACATGCAACGAGTTCAAAATCCAGTTCATCTCAGGATATGGTTAGCTCATATGGCGCCTTTGTGGGAATTAGAAAGAGGTGCCTCTTTCTCCTGGCGGATGTAGCACTGGGCCAGTTACAAGGTTGGTGAGTAGGAGGGCTGATTCCAGGCTCCATCCCCTCACCATGGCCTGGTATTCTTGAAGGTGCACACCCTGCACATCCATTCATGGTCACTCTACATCTGCCTCCTGCCACATCCTCCATCTTCTCCTTTCTCCTCGCCTATCATAGAGAATGGAAGCATCTTTGTTCCCCAAACACTTGGGCATTATCCTTAATGCCTCACATTTCTTCACCTTCCATATCCAGACTATTGATTATACCAACCCCCTCATGGCATCTCTTTTGCCAATACCTTCAGTTCAATGGTTTCATCACTTCATGCCTTGATTACTATGGAAAGTTCCACCTCATCTCAACTGTCTCAACTATCCATGCTCCAGCCCTCCAGTGCATTCTCCAACAGGAAACCAAGGATCTTTCTAAAATACAAACCTGAGCATATCCTTCCACGTCTTCACAACTTTCAGTGGTTTCCACTGTCTACATAGAAGATAATACCCAAGTTTTTAGAACAGATGTTTTAAGGCCACGAAAGGCCCAGCTCTGCCCTGCAATCTTTTCTCTCTTCACTTCCCTCTTTAAATTCCAGCTCTAGTCATAGAGAGCTGCTTCCCATTTTATCAAATGTGCTGCACCCTCTTAACTACTAGCCTTTTGCATTTTCCTCTACCAGAAACAACCTCCAGAATACCTTCATCTGGTTGACTACCACTCCATCATGAACTCATTCAACATTTAAAATGTCTATTGAACCAGTGTAATTCCCAGGCACTCATGAAGCTAATATCCTAGGAGGAGGAAACAGACAGTGAACTAACAAGTGAATAAATTATACATCAGAGTGTGTTAATGCTATAGAGAAAAATGAAGCATGAAAGGGGGGGCAGAGAGTCCCAGCAATGAGTGAGGACTGGGTTGCAACACATTTTAAGTAGGGTGGTCACGGAAAGCCTCCTTGTGAAGGTGGCATTTGAGCAGAGGCCTGTGGAGACCTGGGGCATTTCAGGCCGAGGGAAGGATAACTGCACAAGTGTGGAGACCTGGAGAGTTCAAGGCACAGCAAGGAGGCCAGTGGCTGGAACAGGGTCAGCAAGGAGGAGAGCTGAAAAGGATGAAGCCAGAAGGGTCGAGCTGGCCAGAGCACACAGGTGCCACAGGCCACAGTAAGGACTATGGCCTCTTCCTTAGGGGAGCTGAAAGCCGCTGGCGGGTCTGGAGCAGAGCACCACTCTGTCTGCTGTGTGAGGACCCACTTTAGGTGGGCGAAAAGAAGATGCAGGGAGCACAGAGCGGAGGCTGTTACAGTGACTTGGCTTTGAGTGTTGCTAGCACTCATTTCAGAAAACTCCCTGGTTCCGCGAGTCTTGATCAACTGCTTCCTGGCATTGGATGTCCTCATCACACAAGTTACTACAAAACACTTTAATGGCCTATTTACAGATTCCGAGCTCCCATTAGAGCACTGTGAATGCAGAAACTATGAACATATAGCGGACACTCAGTAACTTTTTGTCAAACAAATGACTGGACTCCACCAGCAACAAGGGCTGTAAATCTCACCAGAAGTGCCAAAAACTAGCAGAGGTCAATTTTTGGTTATTGAGCTTGGTGTTTAACTAATAATCCTCATTATTGACCAGAGAAACACTGGGTGCAGAGCAAAGGTAAGGTGGTGAATATGTGTGTGATCTGACTAGGCCTGGGGAGTGGCAAAATCAGGGATTTAAAGAACCAGATCCTCTGATGGAGGCCTCTGACCACACGCTGAACACCCCTCAAAGACTTTCATCTGGGCTTGTGAAGGTAAGTCCAAATCATAGGAAAATCAGAGAGGAGGGGCAGCAGAGGAGGGAGGAGAAACTGGGAGAAAAATGACTAAAAAGCAGTTCTCTAGATGTCCCCTTTTAGATTCTCTTGCTTTGGCAGCCCCGCGGATAAGGGGAACAAAGTTATCCAAAGAAAGAAAGAAGCAAGTGCTTACTGCCTTCCTAAAAGGCACTGGCAACTTCCCCCTCCTACTTCCCCCTCCTTCCTCCTTCCTCGCTTCCTGAAGCTCTCGTGCTGAGCAGCACTATAGCCTTGGCCCTTATGGACCAGTTGAGGACAAGGCAGGAAAACAGCAATAGCCATCAGACTGCACACAGGATGCCATAAAAGCCAAGAAGAAGCAGAGGGCACTTTCCTGCTGTGAGTGGTGTCCGTGTGGCGGGGTGATCAGTGGCAGGGCCCGGGACTCAGGACCAACAGATGTTTGTAAAACGTGGCTGCTTGTGCAACCTTGAGTAGGTAATGAAGCATCTTGGAGTCTAAGGAATCTCATCTCTAAAACAAAGATAATAATGCCTACGAGAAAGCAGCTGAAAGCTTTTAGAGTGGATGCTTTCAAAATGCCTGGCAACGGCTGACCATTGAGCTATGGCTGGTGTTAACTTTGATTACATGACCATATGCAGTGGGGAGAGGCACTCAACCTGCAATACACAGGCAGGTGAGGGAGGGCTCGCGGGGCCTTAAGATGTACTGGGGCCTCAGCCCGACTCCAACGACAGCAGGCCTGCCCACAGATACACTGAGAAGCAAGGAAAAGGGTGGGCTTTTTCTACAGTCATGAATTTGAGACCCTGGAAAATAAAGGTCTCATAAAGAATGAAGGCAGAACCCAGACTCTCTTTAAAAATTCTGATTCCTTGTTCCATGGGGTTTGAAGTCTTGGCTCAAAACCTTCTCATGGATAGGAGCAAATGCTGTGAAAGTACAAAAACACAGAGTGTGGAAATTAGAGGCTGCAAATAGAGAAATTAAGGGGTGATTCAGGAGAAGTTGTCTAGAGAAAACTGGAGTCAGACCTGAACATCTGCTCCCAATTAGTCTCAAATTCTTCTATAAGCAGTGACATAATGAGATTATTTCATGGGTTACTTAATTGTCTAATACTCTTTTATTATGTAGCTTATAAATTAATATAAAGGGGGGAAATAAAGTGTTTTGCCGCATTTTAATAACTTTTCAGGGGTCTCTACAAGCACAGTGTTAGTGTGCAACTAACTGGCGTCATGATACTGAACAGGAACATTACCATTGTCATCGATGATTATATGGTTTCTCCACCTACAATTCTGTTACATTCTCTCCTAAGCAACCTTCACTGAAAGGTTGCCTTTTAAGAGCAAGTAAGGAGGAGAGATGGGAACATTTTAATTAGCCACACGATCAACAAGCCCCCTGTGCACTCCTGGGCTTTATGTGCCTTCCAGGCACTTCCATTTGTGCCCGCTGTTCCAATGTATTCGTTCTCTGGCTTCTGTTTCCTGCAGGGCCTCCCTCCTATACCCTTGGAAGGAATGCCGAGTACAGCCCAGCTGGGCCCCGCCAAGGTAAATTAACAATGTAAACTTGCGTGGTGTGGTCCTTTCCCCTGCCATTTCTTCCCCTGAACTGTGTTAAATATGCACCCTGCTCTCTTTCTCATTGGTATCAGTGAACCTGAAAAGACATCATATAAATCACCCTGGGGTTTTGATGGAGAAGGAAATGAGCCAAAGGCTGTTGCCCAAGCAGAGACAGGGGAAAAGGCTCTGGGACCCCTTTGCCTTCCCTTGGGAGGTGTTTCTTTAGGAACAAATAAGGAAGAAAAAGCATTTGCAAGGCTGAGTGGGGCACGCAGAAGCCCCTTCACCGTGCTGTCTCACAGTCCAAAATAGGCATGTTTCAACATGACACTTGCAATGGAACAGCATTTTAATGGAACCGAGAACATAAACAGAATAATTCAGGCTGAAATCCAGATGCAACAGCACAAAACTAAGGAGAAACACACACATATCAAGGGGTTTTAATATCAAACCTATCTAGAGTTACCAATCACTACCTAATGTTAGCCCCTCCTTCCTCCACCTTTAGATCAGTCTATCTTCACAAATTTGGGTTTAAATAGCCCATTTGACAGATGGCAGGATGCACTTGGTAGCGATTTGCACTATATCCTACTTTGCTCTACACAGTTTTTCATGGTACATCTTATTTCATTATTCTGTGTTTATTTGGGCTTAATGTTTCCAAATGCATTTTGTTAGGGCTGTATGAGCTCTTTGGCTGTATTCTTCAGACTGGATAATCACTCTTCACAGTTTAATGAGCTAGGGCAGTGGTCGGCAAACTCATTAGTAAACAGAGCCAAATATCAACAGTACAATGATTGAAATTTCTTTTGAGAGCCAAATTTTTTAAACTTAAACTTCTTCTAATGCCACTTCTTCAAAATAGACTCGCCCAGGCCGTGGTATTTTGTGGAAGAGCCACACTCAAGGGGCCAAAGAGCTGCATGTAGCTCGCGAGCTGCAGTTTGCCGACCACTGAGCTAGGGAATACCTATCTTGAGGCCACAATTAATGAGAGGCCTGTGACTTAGTGGGTTGGGAAGCATGAGGCCAGATGGTAAAAGGAAAAGGACACTGCAGCGGGGGGGCGGGGGGGGGGAAGGGGAGGAGAAGGGGGGTGATGGGGAGATGGCTGTTTGTTCTGATATGGACACTGTCCCCACCAACATGGGTAACCTTGGCATTTCCCTTCACTGACCCCAGCTTCAGATTCCTCATCTAAAATGAAGGGTTGGGCTAGAAAGTCTCTGAGGCTTATACCCGACTTTCTGAAGCATGCCGTGTCATACAAAAGACCATTTCCTCAGCTGCCACATTCCAGGTCACTGTGTGGGGGCCCCAGATTGAGTGGTTTGAAGGTGCGTATCTAGAAGCTCCAGACCTATAGGGGGAACTGCCTCAGTCCTGGGCTGTGGATGTCCCCAGTGCAGGGCAGGTGGGTGTCTGTAGCCAATGAGGACCAGGCCATGTATAACTAGAGAGCCACTGCCCCTGCTGGCCACTGCCCCTGCTGTGTTTTTTGCAGGTCCCTGAGATGGACCCAGTTATTGAACTGTGTGTACAGCTATAAGGCTGGTGGAAAATAAAATCAAACAAAAGGATACTTCCTGCCGGTTTTATCTTTGTCTCCCCTAACTTTTCATTATGGACAAATTTCAAACATATATAAAAGTAGAGAGAACTGTGTAATCAACATCCATGTGTCCGTCTTTTAGCTTCAACATTTATCAACTCACTAGTGGCCTGGCGCACGGATTCATGCACATTGAAATAAATTAATTAGAAGAAATATTTTAATATGGCTATTCAACCTTTGTAATAGAAGTGTCAACCAAATTCACGATCGACAATGACAGATCGAAACATGCATGCAATTGGCACCAGCGAGAGCTTTATATGTATCATGCATGCACGAGTCAACTTAGCCTATTATATATATATAGAATAAACTTGTTTAATTAGATCTGCGTTCTGATGTAGCTAAACTTTTTCTAGCCCAGTGAAGCACCCCAACTTCTCTTTCAGGTCATTGTCAGCAACACAGCAGTAAATGTCAACACGAAGCAGACTATTATTGTAGACATGCAGGGAAAACAAAGGGTAAAATATTTAACTGCAGCACTGTTCTGTGCAGTGAGAAAACCTGAAGTCATTTTCAAGGTCCACCATTTCTTCTTTTCAGTTGGGTCAAGTTTCTAAAATTTCTAAATCTCCATTTTCTGGCTAATGAAAAGAAAATAGGGTTTTACTGAGTCTCCTATCTTCCTACTCCAAGACTTCTATGAGGATCAAATGAGATGAGGCATGGGAAAATGCTTCACAGACATTTGGTTAAAGTGTAAAATATTTGCAGCTGGCTATAAAGCAAGTCATGTTCCTGGGCTGCAGAAACTGCAAGGAGGCTAGTCATGTCTAGGGAGAGGAAGCTGGGTGTTGCTGTGACATCATTACCCAGCACCCACAGCGACTGTTTCCAGGCTGGGCTAGGCTGTGGGCCGCATTTTGCACCCGGGGGTCTCGGCAGCATTGGCTGCAATTTGGTGGGGGGTTGCTCCAGGTTGGTGGCGGGGCCTGTGTCCCACTTGGAGGAAGCCAAGTGTTGCTTTGTCGGCACCAGGTCCGCGGTGCCGTTTCTTTGTAAATGGCCAGTATGGGTCATGGCAGCTCCTGCATTGAGCATCTTCCCTCGGTGGTCAGTGCATATCATAGCGACCAGTGGACGGTTGGAGGGACACTTAGCATATTAGCCTTTTATATATATAGATGGCTAATTTTGTTTTCTCTACACCCCCAACCACTCCCCTGCCTGCTTCCCTCAGATTCTTTTGAAGTTAATCCTAGACATCAAATCATATCATCCATAAGGTACTTCTTAAAAGATAAGGACACCTCCTTTAAAACAGAACAATACCATCATCCTACCAAAACAATAGTTCAACAATGTCAAATATGTAGTCAGTCTCTACATTTCACTCATTTCCTATAATTAAAAGACATCTATTTATTTGAATTATCTGGCCATATCCTATATAATAAAACCCTAATATGCAAATCAACCGAATGGCAGAACAACTGGTTGCTATGATGCGCACTGACCACCAGGGGGCATATGCTCAATGCAGGAGCTGCCCCCTGGTGGTCAGTGTGCTCCCACAGGGGGAGCACAACTCAGCCACAAGCTGGGCTCACGGCTGGTGAGCACAGCGGCAGTGGCGGGAGCCTCTTCGGCCTCCATGGCAGCGCTAAGGACCCCTTGGGGGATGTCTGCTCGCTCAGGCCTAAGCCGTCAGTCAGACATCCCCCAAGGGGTCTTTGGACTGCAAGAGGGAGCAGGCCAGGCTGAGGAAACCGTCCCGCCCACCAGTGCACAAATATTGTGCACTGGTCCTCTAGTCTCTTTAATATTCCTAATCAAAACATTTCCCTCGTGCCATATTGGCCCAAAGTCATTCTATACATTTAATGCATTTGTAGCTTTGGTATCACAGTCACCTCCCTCTGGCCCCTTCCAACATCTTTCCCTTCAAATCCCTTGTAATTTAAAAATCACAGTTAAATCACACACGCCCATAAGAAGCCATCTTAATCATTAACCCAACAGAGAGAGACCCCCTCCCTCTCCTCTGAAATCCTGGAGCATTTAATGTGTTGCTTCTGTGTTTTTATTTACTGCCTGGTAGAATGATTGTTTCCCACGTAAACCAATGATTCCAATTGGATTCTAAGTTCTCTGTTCTCTGACTATCATAAATTATAATGTCTTGAATCTCCCGATAATTATTAGTGAAGTATTTTAGTTACAATAGGTGTTCAAAATAGGCAATGATTCATTTACCTTCTGCCAGGTACATGAAGGAAGACTTTTGCTCCCAGAAGCCATCAGCTTAGTCTCCTATGTACCTTTGTAAACATTAACCTCATTTTAAAAGTAACCTTTCCAACTTACAGGCTCATTACTGTGACAGCTACATGAGGACTTGTTCAGAAATGGGCCTTCCCAAAAGAAAGCTGTGCTGTGAGACAGTACGAGCAGCAGCATGGGCTTCCCAGCCTTGAGGTCAATGGCCACAGGAGAGGCCTACTCGGGAGAGGGCAGAGGGGCAGCCATCCCATACTGACTAGATATGTGCTACAAAATGCAGGTGTATGGTATCGCCTTTGCCTGCAAAATCTCAAGGAAATTCAGAAGGAAAACGCATTAATTTCTAAGGTGTGGCAGAAGATGAGGGATTGATCTTATTTTCAATAATATGATATTATGATCCCAGTGGTTTTCCCAAACACGTTCCTTGAATGACATTGACTCTCAGTAATTACAGAATGGCTAGAAAACAAAGAATCTTCTCTAACACACACACACACACACACACACACACACACACACACACACGCCAAATGAGTTTGTGTACTTGAGTGGCTGGGATGGCAGGGTTGACAATGCTGGGTAGGGACACCTGGCATCTCATTTAAAGGGGGTGTGATGAGGCAGAGAGCACATGGACACACATTTCAGGAAAACAGGATGCCCAGGGACTTTCTATTTAGTTCTCCCTGCTCTATAAAGACTTATTAATGTGCCTTGAGGAACCAGTATTATTTCATCGGGCAGCAGTCATATGATTTTCTTAAGGCCAAATGAAAGAAGCGGGTCATTCATGGGTTTTCACTGGCACAAAGGAGAATCTGCTTGGAATTTAATAATTTCCATTGTACCCAAATTAAAAGATGCATTTTAAACACTCTGTTACAAGTGACAAATGTGGCTCTACTTCCTTTGCAAAGCATTATTCCAGGATCTAGCTCAAGTCCTATTAATATCATTCAGAATGAGATGAACCATAAATATTTGATGGCATCCTTTCTTCAGCTTCTTGAAAACTGATTTTGAAGAGCCCCAGGTGTTAACAATGATCAATGACACAATACACCATTTTCTTCTTGAAAGAGAAAGAAGTCCCCGACTCCTTGAACAGGAAAAAAGTAAATCTTTGAGGCCACATCAGACTACCTCACAGAAAGGCTGTTGTATTGGTGCTGCCGTGCGCCAGAAGGAAGACAGGGAGAAAAGACAAATCTAAGAATAAAACAAGCCCTTGTACCAAATGAAAACACATTTAAAAAGAACCTGTATAAAGAGATTTTGAGAACAAAGATATCCAGTTCCTTTAAAATGATATTCCATTGTAGGTCAAGGTGAAAATGGTTGTGGGCCAAGGCAGGATTGAGATGAATGGTGTAAATAAGGCAATTAAAACAGAAAGGCTTTCCAAGAGAATCCAATCAGCAAAATTCACAGGAGTATTTAGAACTAATTATAATATATCTGTTAGAATAATTATCTGAAGTAGAAACCAATACCAGAGTTATTTAAGTATCAATCATGATGGCAGATTTTGTAGCCATCAGTTAAAAACTGCAATCAAATCACATGCTCTGAAGCTAAATGTATAATCATGAGAGTTGGAGCTTTTTACTACGCTCCAGAGCTTTATAAAATAAGAGACACAAGTCACTTATCACTGTTGCTATGAGACAAATGTTTACATCACACATTTCTGGGAAAGAAAGGAAAATTATAGATTCTTACCAAGTAATCATCAGGCTTGATGCCAAAAAGCTCTCTGAAATATCGGAATGCTAGTGGAGCATATGTCTTAAATCTGAAGTCTGGGTAGTGATGTGCTGGGGTCAGATTGCTCCCTTCACTGCAGTTAAAATAGTAAAAAGAATAAGAGAGAGAACATTAGCGAAGACAATTTTGATTTCAAATTCTAGCTCTACTGGTCCTGAGCCAATTTCCCCTCAACAAAAAAGCACCCCCTGATAGTGGGTCTCTTGAAGTTCCTGTTTCAAAGGCGAGTGGCCATCAGGTAAAAACAGATGCTAACTCAGTGAGAGTCACTCCAAGCAGGCAGCCCCTGCCAACCACACCGTGTCTTCAGCCTGAGAATTTGTCGCCATCCCCCTGTGCTTTCTTCCTGGGGAAATCAACCCATCTTTCTCATGAAGCCATAGTTGACTTACTTTAGGCATAAGATCCAGAGTTTAGTGTGTGGAACAAATTTTAGAAATGCATTTTCTTTTTTGCCATGAATTTTGAACACTGGATAAATTCTTTGAACTACAAATAAGTAAAATAATTTTTAAAATAGATGAGAACCATGGAACTGGAAATAGATGGGGCCTGGATCTGTGAAGTCTTCCTTAAATCCATAATTATAGGAAAAGAGACCTCAAATTTTTTAGTGATTTAAAAACCTGATTTCCATTCCCACTTAAATCGTTCCCCCCCCCCCTTCTTCTGGGTTCATCTTTGATTTTTTTTTGCAATATTTATGATATACAAAATGTGTAAAGTATAAACCAGTGAATATCCATGACCCCAAAATGCTGCTTAAGAAATAAAATTTATCCATATAGTTGAATCCCTTCTGTACTTTTTACTGATCTTATACCCTTCCTTCCCCTTAGAGCAGTGGTTCTCAACCTTTCTAATGCCGCGACCCTTTAATACAGTTCCTCATGCTGTGGTGACCCCCAACCACAAAATTATTTTTGTTGCTACTTCATAACTGTAATTTTGCTACTGTTATGAATCGTAATGTAAATATCTTGTTTTCCGATGGTCTTAGGCGACCTTGCTAGCGGTTCTCAACCTGTGGGTCATGACCCACAGGTTGAGAACTGCTGCTATAGAGCCTAAGACCATTGGAAAACACAGATATTACGATTCATAACAGTAGCAAAATTACAGTTATGAAGTAGCAACGAAAATAATTTTATGGTTGGGGGTCACCACAGCATGAGGAACTGTATTAAAGGGTCACGGCATTAGAAAGGTTGAGAACCACTGTTGGAGGCATCCACTAGGCTGAATTTTGATGTTTATGATTAGTTTCATATTTTTTTACTACATATAATAATGAATTTCACATGATATCAGATAAGTCACCTAATCTGCCTGTACTTTAATTTTTCATTGTGAAAAATTAGAACAATGCAGTATGGTAATATGATTTTATATAGAGATTCATATCTCTTTTTGCCACATTCTCAGTGGAACATCAAAACTCTATGCAAGTTTATTTGGGTCTGACTTTCATGACAACACACCGGTAAATAAGACTGTATTTCTTTGACTACTATTAAGGCTAGTTTGCACTCTCCTAACTCACACTGGATCCTCAGTGTGGTAGTTAAGGTGCTCTTAACATCTTGTAGTCCAGGGAGAACTGGGTTCGAGGTCCAGGTCTACCATTTACAAGCTGTTTTCTGAGGCCAGGTACTGAACCTCTAAACATGAAACCACAAAGGGAATGGAAATATGAATGGGCATGTGAATGGCATGTGGGAAGCCCTCAATATGTTTGAATGACTGAGGTTTCATGGGAAACAGTCCAGAGTTGAACACTTCACATGAGTTGACCATATGTTAAAAAAAGGAAAGAATGACAAAAGGGGAAAATACTTGTAATACATATCACAAAGGGCTAAACTCCCAATATAAATTGCCCCATGCCCTAGTCCAGTGGTTGGCAAACCGCGGCTTGCCGCTCTGTTGACTAATGAGTTTGCCGACCACTGCCCTAGTCAGTTTGGCGCAGTGGACAGAACATTGGCCTGTGGACTGAAGGGTTCCAGGTTCGATTCTGGTCAAGGGTGATGTTTCTCTCTCCCCCTCCCTTCTACTCTCTCTAAAAATCAATGGAAAAATATCCTCGGGTGAGGATTAACAAACAAACAAACAAAAGAGCTCCAGTCAACACTAAAGAAAAAGACCAAAAAGTTAATTAAAAAAAAATAGCCAGAGATATGATCAGGTACTTCACAGGAATGAAAATATAAATGATTTAAACACATGAAAAGTTGTTTGACCTCATCTATATATATAAAAGCCCAGTGGCCTAACAGTGGAACAACCAGACTAACTGGTTGACCAGTTGCTATGATGCACACTGACCACCAGGGGGCAGATGCTCAACGCAGGAGCTTCCTCCTGGCGGTCAGTGCACTCCCTCAGTGGGAGCACTGCTCGGCTGACTGGGATGAGTGGCGCTCACACAGCTGGCCAATTCTCGCAGGCCATGCCCCCCACCAATGCACGAATCCATGCAATGGGCCTCTAGTTTTATTAAATGTCACTGAGAGACCATTTTAGCTATCAGATTAACAAAAATCCAACATTTTGGGATAGCTCAAGGGAAACAAGGAACCCTGAAACATTAGTGGGAAAGTAAGTTGATAGTTTTCCTATAGAGGATATTTTCACAACTTGTCAACATTACAACTGTACATAACTCTTTGTTCCAGCAGATGCATGCTTATCCTGTATGCCACAGATAAAGTAGGCCATAAACACACATGTGTGTCTGGTTATATGACAGCATTGTTTGTAAGGACGAAGGGTTGGAAGCAACCTAGATGTCTCTCACAAGGGGACTGGTCAAATTAATTATGGTTCGCCATACACTGGAATACTATGCAGATATTTTACAAAGAACAAGGAGGCTTAATATGCAATGACATGATAAGATCTCTAGGATAAATTGAGTGAAAAAAGCATGATGCAGATACTGTGCGTGGCGTGTCACCTTTATGTAAAAAAAGGAAAAATATTTTGGGCAGGTAGATGTATAAAAAAAAATCCTTGAAGCCCCGGCCCGGTGGCTAAGTTGGTTGGAGTGTCATTCCATATACCAGAGGGCTGCAGGTTCGAATCCCAGTCAGGGCACATACCTAGGTTGTGGGTCTGATCCCTGGTTGGGGTGTGTTTGGGAGACAACCAACCTATGTTTCTCTCTCACATCAATGTTCCTCTCTCTTTCTCTCTCTCTCTCTCTCTCTCAAAATCAATAAAAACATATCCTCAGGTGAGGTTTAAAAAAAATCCTTGAAGGATAAACATGTCCCTAGGAACAGTGATAACATTGGGTAAAAAGGGCACAGAGACCAAAGTGATACTTTTCAGTCTTCCTTTTAAAAGCATCATGAGTATAACCAGGGGTGGGCAAACTTTTTGACTCGAGGGCCACAATGGGTTCTTAAACTGGACCGGAGGGCCAGAACAAAAGCATGGATGGAGTGTTTGTGTGAACTAATATAAATTCAAAGTAAAGGAGCGGAGGGGAGAGCAAGAGAACCGGATAGAACAGCTGGATCCGGCCCGCGGGCCGTAGTTTGCCCAAGGCTGGTATAAACCCTTCTCTGTATTACTATTCACAACATTAGAACATTTTAAAAGTAAGGGTTAAAAGCCATAACCTTGCACACACACACACACACACACACACACACACACACACACACACACACAGCACTGCATGCTCGGTGCCACAACAGAAGGGGTTGCTTCTGTACATCAAGCTGCTCCAGTGACTAACAAATACCAGCCTGACATGATTGAAGCTTTCCTGAAAGAAATGAAAATTAATGGGGCTGTTGGCTCCAGATGGAGTTTGTCAGGAGCTACAATGCACAAGAGCAGAACCAACCAGCAGGCCCGGCGAGGATCGGCCAGCAGACACCAACCTGGGTTTTCTGAGGTCATGCACTGGCAGAACCACCGGCTGTGGTGTGGGTGCTGGCCACAGATGTCCAACACAGAGGCTCCTCAGCACATGGAGAGACTGCTTAGCTAGGGCAGTTAAACAACTGCAATCAACAT
This sequence comes from Plecotus auritus, assembly GCF_963455305.1. Taxonomy (NCBI): domain Eukaryota; kingdom Metazoa; phylum Chordata; class Mammalia; order Chiroptera; family Vespertilionidae; genus Plecotus; species Plecotus auritus. The sequence goes on along the minus strand of NC_137776.1, from coordinate 140,045,163 downwards.
GAATCTGCTGCCAGAGGAAGGGTCCAGGGCTCTCCTGCCTGCGCTTGGTGGTCTTCAGCAGAAGACTGTGCCCAGCACCTAGACCTACTCAGCAAAAGTCAAGTCCCCAGAAGAGCAGACTTCTTCCCAAGTTAAGATTTATATCAATGAACTTATGCAGTGTTTTTGTTCGTTTGTTGTTTTTTTTTTTTTTTTTTTTTGGGGGGGGGGGTGGGGGGCGGAATCTACTTTTCTCTCCTGACATAAATTAGAGGCTGTGGAAATTTCAGCTGCGAGGTTTTCAGTGGTGGTTCTAGATGTCTGACTCCCATGAGCTGGTAAAATTCCAACAATAAAAATTTGGAGACCACATGAAATTTCCAACTTTATGCTACCAAGTAGGAACCTACACAATTGAGCAAACACACAGTACTATCCCTATCAAGTTATAAAGGAAAGGGTCTGTTAATGCCATAAGAGGAAGAAACTTTGACTAAAGAACAGTACTTTCTCTATCCTGTCCTTTTCTCTCTTATTTCACCAAGAAGCAGTCCAACTTTGAACATGGACTGACTCTGGCATTTTGATATTCACCTTTTCTGAACAGAGTTCATTTTTTTAAAAAAATGCTTTTAATAATTTTAGAGAGTGAGAGGAAGAGAGAGGGATAGAGAGATAGAAATATCGATGAGAGAGAAATGCCCCCTATAGGGGATCGAATCTGCAACCTGGGCATGTGCCCTGACCAGGAATCGATCTTGTGACCTCTTGGTTCATGGGTCAGTGCTCAGCCACTGACCCAGACCGGCTGGGCCAGAGTTCAATTTTTAAGGCCAAAGCCAGTGCTCACTGTAAGTCCAAAAATACACATTTCTTAATGGCAACGGATGCTTAGAATTACAGTGTTGAAGCTTGAGGAGATATTAGCCACCATCTGAAATTTCCCATTTAGCAGATAAAGAAATCAAAGGCCAGGAAGGGAAAGTAATGGCCTAACGTGGTCAGAAACAAACAAGATTGGGAAATTAGATCCACACCAGAGCAGCCCCTGCCAATTCAGGCAAGGTGGAGATCCTCTCATTTCCACATATGATTCTATTTAACCAGTGAAATAGAAATTGGTTCTCTCTTTTGCCAAATGAGATAGTACACTTGGATGGAAAAACAAAGCAAAACAAGAGACATACCCCTTGCTGGTGCCAACTCCCACCCCCCGCCCCCCACCCCCCGCCCCACCCCCAGCTGAGCTGCCTTGTGCGACAGGAGACTGAATCACCTTTCGAGGCCCATCAGCTGGCAGTAGTCTTTAAAAGTCAGTAGCTGAGCCCTAGCTGGTTTGGCTCTGTGGATAGAGTGTGAGCCCACGGACTGAAGGGTACTGGGTTCAATTCCAGTGAAGGGCACGTACCTGGGTTGCAGGCTTGATCCCTTGCTGAGGCAACCAATCAATGTGTCTTGCTCACACCTATGTCAATCTCTCTCTCTCTCTCTCTCTCTCTCTCTCTCTCTCTCTCTCTCTCTCTCCCCCCCCCTTCCACTCTCTCTAAAAGTCAATGGAAAAATATCCTCAAGTGAGGATTAACAAAGTTGGCAGCTGAAAATAGCTTAAATTCTGAAACAAAATAATGTATTCTGGGTGTCACTTACTATATTACATGGTGTGTCATTGATTATTTACATGTTAAAACCTCCCAAGTGGTTATTACCATACCAGGAAATTGTGCTTTCAAGAAATTGTGCTTTCAGGGCAATTCCAAATAAGTTAAAATGTTATATAATATTTGGTACATGCAATAAATCTTTTATTTTGAAATAAAGGAAGAGGTATATAACTTTTATTGCTAGGAAATCAGTTTCTTCCCATCCCCACAATAGATGCTGAGCAAGTACTTAAAAGAGTTTTGACCTGAAGGGACATCATATTATTGGCTTGCCCAGCAACAGCCACGTATCTCACTTAATCCTGAGAAGAGAATTGTGACAGTTTTGTATTCTATGCACATATACATAAAACTTGGTGCAGAATGTCTGTATAGATCGGGGCAGGGAAGTGGCGATCTTTTAGAACCTGTTGCAGCTACTCAAGTCTGCTGTTGTGGAAAAGCAGCCACAGGCAATATGTAAGTGACCGGATGTGGCTGTGTTCCAATTAAACTTTATTAACAAAAAGAGGCAACGAGCCAAGTTGTGCTGTGGGCTGTAGTGTGTTGGCTCCATGGGATACATACAATTCTTGGATGAGTTTATGTCAGCATTACCCGACAGGCAGGTAGTTGGCTAGTGTGTCAAAATCTAACATCTAGCACGGATGTCTGGAAATACTTACATAAACCTTTGATGTATACGTTTGCGTGGCATTTAGAATAATGTTTTACCCTCACAGTAGTTCTGCGGCATTCTCTCCCCGAGTGAGGGTACTCCCTAGCTATTCAAATAAATCCTGAACAGCATGCCCCCCACCACGACAGGCAGTCCATTTTCTGTAAGCATCCTCACATAAAGCTCAGTTCTGTTTACAAGGCAGGAGAAATTGGAGAAATTCTTCAGTTAGGTAATTATTTTTGAAAACAGAGATATGTAACTTTTACTGTCAGCATTCCAACCGTATTTCCCACCCCAGAGAAGGCAGTGATGGCGCCTCCTGCAGGGGAGTGGAGGAATGGATCAGAGTTGCTGGTCAAGGGGCCAGAGAGGCAGATTTAGGGTCACAATTCTAAGGTAAAAGATGGATTTGTTTTCTGATTCAAAAAAGCAGAAATTTTGTTCCTGCGCTTTATTGCCATAGTGTAGGGAAAAACAAACCTTTAGAGCCAGCCACCCCTAAGTTCAAATCCTGGCTTTACCATGTATTGGTTGTATAGCTCTGGATTAAGCCACTTCGTATCTCAAGGCCTTGGCTAATTCATATGTAAATTTTTTTGGTAAAGATGAATGGTAATTAACAACATTAAATATTATATGTTATATATATATATATATATATATATCAATAAAGCTATGCTTGGTTCATAGTTGGTACTTATAAACCTTACCTCCCTTTGCCACCTCTGTTGCAACTACCATATCTAAACATGGTACGAACGTTATGAACCATCCTTTCCTTCTAGTCTTACTTGCACATGAAAATTTATCTGCAATCTTGAATTTTTGATCATAGCACAGAACGTGAGGTCAAAATATTAAGATCTGGTCATGGTTCTCTACTCATCTACCTGGTAATTTTGGAAGAGCATAGGACCAAATCGTTGACAGGGTTTTTATACCCCCTTCAAATCTTAATCAGGTTGAGAGCTTTTACCATCCATAAAATGAAGTAACCTGTAGACCAAATACATACTATCTAAAAATAACCTTGACTCATTTTCGAATAAAAAAAAAAATAACACAATACACTTGGTTGCTAAGGGAAACGGATTTTGCAGCTTCACAGCAGCAGTGATGAAAACATCTCAAGAATGAGTTCCCTCCATGATCTGGATGGACTCAACAGAGGCTTCAGAATGCTTCAGTCGCTTCCAGCAAGAGCCAGTCCACCCCACCTTCCCTCATGCTCCTCCCCAGCAAGTGAGAGTACGGATGGGTAGGGAGGAAGCATTATTGGCAGCTTTATGGAGATATAATTGGCATACAATAAAGTTCATGAATTTTATCATGTGTATACCCCAGTGAAACCATTGCCACAATCATGACACTGAACTTATTCATCATTTTTTTTGCGGCATTTTGATTGCTATAGTAAAAAGGCGATGCAGTAAGTCCTCCCTTAACATCATTGATAGGTTCTTGGAATTGCTGAGATCGATGTATAACAGAATCAATTTTACTATAGGCTAACTAATATAAAAGAGAGTTACGTTCTTGTGGTCAAATAATGTATGAAAAAGGAGGCAAGAATATACAAATGGTATTGAGAAAACTGGACAAATATATGCAAAAAATGAGACTAGACCACTTTCTTACACCACATACAAGGATAAACTCAAAATGAATTAAAGACTTAAATGTAAGACCTGACACAATAAAACTAGAAGAAAACACAGGCAGTAAACTCTTTGACATCCCTCTTAGCAATGTTTTTTTGAAAATGTCTCCTGGGGCAAGGGAAACAAAAGAAAAAAATAAACAAATGGGACTATATTAAACTAAAAAGGTCCTGCTCAGTGAAGGAAATCATGAACAAAACAAAAAGAACCTACTAAAGGGGAGAAAATATCTTCCAATGATATACATAATAAGGAGTTAATATCCAAAATACATAAGGAAATCATACAACTTAATACCAAAGACACAAACGTTCTGATTAAAAAAAGAGCAGTGTAGCCAAAACCGGTTTGGCTCAGTGGATAGAGCATCAGCCTGCGGACTGAAAGGTCCCGGGTTCAATTTCGGTCAAGGGCATGTAACTTGGTTGCGGGCACATCCCCAGTAGGAGGTGTGCAAGAGGCAGCTGATCGATGTTTCTCTCTCATCGATGTTTCTGACTATCTATCCCTCTTCCTTCCTCTCTGTAAAAAATCAATAAAATATATTTAAAAAAAAAAAAAAGAGCAGTGTACCTGGATAGACTTCCAAAGAGGACATATAGATGGCCAATAGATATATGGACTCATACTCAAAAACACTAATCATCAGGGAAATGCAAATTAAAATCACAATGAGATACCACCTCACACCTGTCAGAATGGCTACCATAAATAAATCAGCAAACAAATGTGTTGATGAAAATGTAAAGAAAAGGGAGCCCTTGTACACTGTTGGTAGGATTGTAAATTGGTGCAGCCACTATGGAAAACAGTATGGAGATTCCTAAAAAAGAAGAACAACCATATGACCCAGCAATTCCACTACTGAGTATTTTATCTGAAGAAATCCAAAACACTAATCCAAAAAGATATATGCACCCCTATATTCACTGCAGCCCTATTTACAATAGCCAAGTATGGAAGCAACTTAGGGTTCATCAATAGATGAATGGATCAAGATGTGATACAGATACACACACACACACACACACGCACGCACATGCACACAATGGAATATTAATCAGCCACAAAAAATAAAATCTTGCTATTTGTGACAACATGGATGGACCTAGAGGGTATTATGCTAAGTGAAATAAATCAGACAGAGGAAGCCAAATACCATATGATTTCACTTATAGGCTGAATCTAAAAAGTAAAATAAACAGAAAAATACATATATATATATATATACACACACACATATATATATATATAGATATAGATATAGATATAGATATTAGTGTGTGTGTGTGTATATATATATATATATATATATATATATATATATATATATATATATACTAGAATATGTGCGCGTGTGTGTGTGTGTGTGTGTGTGTGTGTATATATATATATATAATATAAAAGTGTAACATGCTAATTAGACCGGGCGTCCTTCCGGACAACCTTCTGGATGAAGCCGCGGCTGCGAGGGAAGCCCGGGACCTGGATGCGGAGGGAAGCTTGTGCCAACAGCCGGGGGAAGGAAGGCCTACTCTTGCACGAATTTCGTGCATGAGAGAAAGAGAGAACAATTTGATGGTTTCCAGATGGGAAGGGTTAGAGAGATGGGTGAAAAAGGTGAAGGGATTAAAAAATACAAATTTTCAGTTAAAAAAAATTGTCATGGGGATGTAAAGTACAGCACAGGGAATATAGTCAATAATATTCTAATAACTACTAGTATGTATGGTGTCAGATGAGTACTAGATTTATTGGGGTGATCACTTTGTAAGTAATATAAATGTCCAATCACTAAATTGCACACCTGAAACTAATATATTGTTTGTCAACTGTAATTGAAAATTATAAAAGAGAAAAGTGCCTATGAAGACCTTATTTATGTGCTCCTTATTACAAAGAATCTCATACAGTGTCATGTATAATTTAGTTGCTAAATAGACATAATTTTAATATTTAAGATTAATTTTAAAATCATGGAGTTTTATTACATGATTCTTACAAGTAATAAGTCTAAGAACAAATTTTGTTATTTACTAGGAAGATTATAACTTAAAATTAGAAGTAATATTCTAGGCCAGTGGTTCTCTGACTTTTAATCACCTGGAGGGATTATTAAAGCAGATTCCTGGATCCCACCTCCAGTGTTTCTGAGTCAGTTGACTTGGGGTGGAGCCCAGGAACCTGCATCTCTAACAAGTTCCAAGTGATGCTGATACTGCAGGTCTGGGGACCACATGTTGGCCCATGCTTTCCCCAGTGCCTGGCAATGATTGGCTCTGTTGATTGGACACCGTGAGGAGAAGAGATCAGCAAGGATGGAGCACCCTGCCCTTCTTTATGAACCATCTTCAGCTATCTGCTCCCACCACCCTGAACTCACTGCCAGCCAAGCTCTCACAAAAGGCCTCTGCTACCCTTGTTCTTTGTAGCTGAAGAAAAAAATAAGACTGACGTGTCTGGGAAAAGGCCCTGGAAGACCATGAGAGCTCGAACATCCTGAGAACACATTTATAGGAATTACTAGAGGCCCGGTGCATGAAATTCATGCACGGGGGGAGGGGGAGAGGGTGTCCCTCAGGCCAGGCTGCACCCTCTCCAATCTGGAACTCCTTAGGGATGTCCGACTGCCCGTTTAGGTCCAATCCACTGGGATGGGGCCTAAATGGGCAGTCGGACATCCCTCTCACAATCCAGAACTGCTGGCTCCCAACTGTTTGCCTGCCTGCCTGCCTGCCTGCCTGATTGCCCCTAACCACTTATACCTGCCAGCCTGATTGCCCCTAACCACTTATACCTGCCAGCCTGATCACCCCCTAACCACTTCCCTGCCAGCCTGATCGACGCCAAACTGCTCCCCTGCCAGCCCAATTGCCCCTAACTGCCCTCCCCTGCCGGCCTGGTCCCCCCCAACTGCCCTCCCCTGCAGGCCTGGTTCCCCCCAACTACCCTCCCCTGCGGGCCTGGTTCCCCCCAATTGCCCTCCCCTGCAGGCCGGGTTCCCCTCAACTGCCCTCCCCTGCCGGCCTGGTCACCCCTAACTGCCCTCCCCTGCCGGCATGGTCACCCCTAACTGTCTGCTCCTGCAGGCCTGGTTCCCCCCAACTGCCCTCCCTTGCAGGCCTGGTCCCCTTCAACTGCCCTACCCGGCAGGCCTAGTTCCCCCCAACTGCCCTCCCCTGCTGGCCTGGTCTCCCCCAACTGCCCTCCCCTGCAGGCCTGGTCCCCTCCAACTGCCCTCCCCTGCAGGCCTGGGTTCCCTGCAACTGTCCTCCCCTGCAAGCCTGGTCCCTCCAAGTGCCCTCCATTGCAGGCCTGGTCCCCCCCAACTGCCCTCCCCTGCTGGCCTGGTCTCCCCCGACTGCCCTTCTCTGCTGGCCCAGTCACCCCTAACTGCCCTCCCCTGCTGGCCTGATCGCCCACAACTGCCCTCTCCTGCAGACCTGGTCCCCCCCAAATGCCCTCCCCTGCAGGCCTGGTCCCCTCCAACTGCCCTCCCCTGCAGGCCTGGTCCCTCCCAACTGCCCTCCCCTGCAGGCCTGGTCCCTCCCAACTGCCCTCCCCTGCAGGCCTGGTCTCCCCCAACTGTCCTCCCCTGCTGGCCTGATCTCACCCTACTGCCCTCCTCTGCTGGCCTGGTCACCCCCAACTGCCCTCCCCTGCAGGCCTGGTCGCCCCCCACTGCCTTCCCCTGCAGGCCTGGTCCCTCCCAACTATCCTCCCCTGCAGGCCTGGTCCCCCACAACTGCCCTCTCCTGCAGACCTGGTCCCCCCCAAATGCCCTCCCCTGCAGGCCTGGTCCCTCCCAACTGCCCTCCCCTGCAGGCCTGGTCCCTCCCAACTGCCCTCCCCTGCAGGCCTGGTCTCCCCCAACTGTCCTCCCCTGCAGGCCTGGTCCCTCCCAACTTCCCTCCCCTGCAGGCCTGGTTGCCCCCCACTGCCTTCCCCTGCAGGCCTGGTCCCTCCCAACTATCCTCCCCTGCAGGCCTGGTCCCCCACAACTGCCCTCCCCTGTAGGCCTGGTCCCCCCCAACTGCCCTCCTCTGCTGGCCTGATCGCCCACAACTGCCCTCCCCTGCAGGCCATCTTGTGGCGGCCATCTTGTGTCCACATGGGGGCAGGCATCTTTGACCACATGGGTGTGGCCATCTTGTGTGTTGGAGTTACGGTCAATTTGCATATTACTCTTTTATTAGATAGGGTGAGGCTAACAGATCATACCAAAATGTTAAGGTAAACTCATGACCTCCTGAAGTTATATAAAAGTATGTAGTTAATGCATTGTTTTTTGGAGTGATAAACAGACTGTTAAAAACAAAAACATGGAACAATTTCTAGCTCTAGAAAGAAGAGTAGTGCCACAAGCAAACAGGATTATATCTTAGGCCTTGGGGTTGTCCATTTTCTGTATGGAAACTAGTTCTCGTACCTGCTAAGGGACCCTAGAAAGCAAACTTCAAAAATTTTGATCAACGTTATTCCTCAACCAAGAGCATTGAAGGAAAATGAGTCTGTCTGGATTCATACCTGACTTTCAGTATTTATTCCCCAGGCCTGCAGGGGAGGGCATTTGGGGGGGCCCCTTAGTGATTAGGTGGGCAGTCACCTACTGGCTTTACTTCCAGCCAGTTGACTCCTGGACATACATATGAATGTAAGTAGCACTCCTCTGGAGATTTTTAAAAATATATACATTTTTACTGATTTCAGAGAGGAAGGGAGAGGGAGGGAGAGAGAAACATCAATGATGAGAAGAAATCATCGATAGGCTGCCCCCTGCACACCCCACAATGGGGATTGAGCCCACAACCTGGGCATGTGCCCTAACCTGGAATCGAACCGTGACCTCCTGGTTCATAGGTTGGTACCCAACCACTGAGCCACGTTGGCTGGGCATTTTTTTTTTAAAAGTAAGGTAATGAGCCAATACTGGTTTGGCTCAGTGGATAGCGTGTCAGCCTGCGGACTGAAGGGTCCCAGGTTCGATTCCGGTCAAGGGCACGTAACTTGGTTGCGGGCACATCCCCAGTAGGAGGTGTGCAAGAGGCAGCTGATCGATGTTTCTCTCTCATCGATGTTTCTAGCTCTCTATCCCTCTTCCTTCCTCTCTGTAAAAAATCAATAAAATATATTTAAAAAAAAAGTAAGGTAATGAGAACACTGAGAGGTGAAGTGTCAGCCAGTCATTCTCATACAAGTCCAGTAATAATTAATAACAAAAGTGGCTTATTTTGAAGAAACACATTTTAAAAAAATAAATGTGTCTGACAAGTCAATCCCCATAGACCCAAAGACAAAATAATTACCTCCAATCCCCAAAACAAATTTATTTGCTAGACCATGAGTAAGACATATTTAGGTAAAAGCAGAAACATTATAATAGGAAAATATGCTGTATCTAGAATCCAATATTTATATAAAAAATCCTGTCAGTAGTGGTGACATTTCCTATTTAATAATGATTACTTCTCTTCCTAGACTAAGCTAGTACTGGACTTAAATTTTTGGTTTATTTACTTTATTTTGGTAGAGCAGACACAATATAAAGCTTGCTATTGTAACCATTTTCATGTGCACAGTGCTGTGGCATTCAGTACATTAACATTGTTGTACAACCATCACCATCATCCAAACTCAGATTTATTTGCTGAATTGATTATCCCCTCCCCCAATACAATTAAGTTAAGGTAGCATGTATGGGTAATGTGGGTGTTTTTGCAAATACGGTATCAAAATATTGGGGTTCTCCTAAGTTTTCTTGAGGAAAATTAAGTGGAACGAGTTAAGTTAAAAAAGGAGCTAAATGAGTGAATGCAGATGCATGCCTAATTGTGGGTCCTCCCAGCCCCCCTTTTAAATTAGGGATAACAAGAACCTGGTGCCAGCTGCTGCTTCTTGGACGTCCTCTTATTCTAAACCTACGCAGACATTACTCTGTAATGACTGCACTCTTTCCCACTGAATCTCAGTCTTTCTCCATAAGGTCCTTCAGGCAATATCACAGCTAACGACAACTAGCCCATAGGAGGAAACCTGTTTCCCATCTCCATAGAGAAAATACACGCCACCTGATGCAACAGAAAGCAACCATCAGTTGGGCTGCGTTGAGTCTGCGCTGCATTACACGTGCACTGGCAAAGTCTTCAATGTGCGGTGTCCCAAGGAGGGTTCTTTAGCATGAGAATATCACACACAAAATAAATCTTACCTGGGCAGGAACACACTTTCCACCACGTAGAAGTCTTGCATAAGAACATCTCGGTCTGGTTTGGAAGTGAGGTTACCCACTGTGTATCCTATTCCCAGCTGGATAGCACCTTTGATGGCAGATGATGCAGTCTGCAAAGCAAACACGGGTCCCGGGATTAGCCTCAATAGTCGGGGCCTTGTTCAGTGTTACCAGCAGCGAATAAAGGAGTGAGGTTTTCTTTTTTGCTCCTAGGCAATGAGGAAGCTAGGCTTGGAGAGACGACAGGCTGCTTCTTTTGATGGAGAGCTTATTCCAAACACCAAGGACTTTTCTTGTCATGAAATTACTTTTGTGGTAATCCTTCCTACCAATATTTTAAAAGTCAAATTATAGTCCCAAATCTCCATCTTTCTTTTATTGAGAACTTTGAAACTTGCCAGAACACTTTCAGTAGGTAGCACCATAATTTCTACCAAAAGATAAATGGTACACTCATATTTTTTTTAAATTCAGGAGTTCTATACTGTACCTATGGGTCAGGAAGAATATTTCATCTTCATAAAAAATGAGAGAACAAAGAAGTAATTTGAGTTCTAGGAATACGCAAAACTTAATTTGGGAACTGCTTACTAATATTGCCATTGATATGGATCCACAATCAAAATTTCCTACACTGATCTGTGATAAAACACACAGCACTGGGTCACCAGTCTTTCCAAAGTACCACTTTTCCAGTATCATTCCATAATTAAATTGACATAATGTTAACGTGGGGAATTATTGTCACATATGTATATATACATGTGTGTATATGAATAATTTGTATATATAGTTGTAATCAACATAATCGGAGATATAGAAGAATAAATCAATTTGAATGCATTCTTCTTAATGGTGAAAATGTATCATATTTCTATGCCTTGCAGTGCCTAATGTAATACTATGTACACAGAAGGAGCTAAATTAATACTTAAATCAGTGGTTCTCAACCAAGAATATCTGGCATTGTCTGAAGACGTTTTCTGGTTGTCATAACTGGTGATGGTAGTTTTACTACTGGCATCCAGTGGGTAGAGGCCAGGAATGTTACTAAACATGCTACAATGCACAGAACAGCTTTTCATCACAAGGAATTATCCAGCCCAACCATCAACAGTGCTGAGGTTAAGAAACCTTGACTCTAGTGAATATAACAGAAATCATCTATTTTGTAAAACAATACTTTCTTTTTGAGTTAACATTTTTACTTAGCAACACCCCCCACACGTGCTTTATTTGTTTTTATTTCGTCACACTTTTAACAAAGAACCTATCTCTCTTCTTGAAAAAAAAATGTATCCTCTTGAATTCTATGATAGAACATGGTCTTGGGACAACTTTTACCTTTTCCGGTGGGCTCATTCCTTCACTGACATATTATATTTGCTATAATTGCAGCTTCCCTAAAGATTTGATTAATGACCCTCAGATTTCCTTAATTATATAGATAATCAATCCTTTCTTAATGGCTTCAAAAACTATCTCAATGCATATAACTCTCAGGCCCTGTAAGCCTATTTGGATACTGTTCTACCACCACACATCCAGCATATACAAACCAAAACTAGTATCTTACAACCTTCCCACCCCACCGCCAAGACTGGTTTCTTTTTCTAAGGCACTAGAAGCCTCAGTCACCCAAGGTTGAACCCCAGACAAACCACATCTAGCACAGGGCTTCGGTCCCCAATAAACACTTGCTGACGTCACCTGAAATGGCCATGATCAATCTGTCCTGCTTAGTCACCCCACTATCACTTTCCCATGAAGTCACCATTTAATTGCTTTGCTTCCTCCACTGCAAATATTCCATAGCCCTTAGTCTGAGGACAACAACCGACTACTACCCTCCTCCCTGCAGGAGATGGAAAACTGTCTTGGTGGTTTTCTCTTTTCACTTGTCTTTTTACTTAAGATCCTGAGGGCAGCAAGATGGCAAAAGACTGAGACTCAAACCATAGTGCAACTGGTGCTTAAAAAAAAAAAAAAAAGAAAACAAAAGAAAAAAGTTTGCTATTTTAATACTCCCTCGCTGAGCTCTGCCATGCCACCACTTGGCATTGGTGACCTTTTGTACCAACAGCTCTGACTTCTGAAGGCTGACATGATTTTCATTTTAAGCTCTCATAAAAATTCAAAAGGCATCTCTCCTCCTATCCATCACTCCAGCAATACAGCACAAGATGTGACATCAGTACTTTCCAGACGACCCAACTCCAAAACGTTCTGTTCCAGACCTATCAATAGCCTCACATGCTCTCCAAGCTTGCTTCCCCCCCACCCCCCACGCCCCACCTGACTCTCTATTTCTGCTTAATTCAGTCATTTAACACTTCTTGGGCTGAAACACCTGTCAAACAGATGGAGTAGCCAAGTCTTTGTTGATGGCCCCCTGCCCACCTCCCTGGCCCACCCCAGCAATAGAAAGTAGTCAAGGTTGTAGGAGTCTATATCTTGTGTTTTCAAACTTTAGAAAACATGAGACTCACTGGAACGCTTGTTAAAACAGATGGAAGGCAAAACCATGGAGACAGTAAAAAGATCAGTGGTTGCCAAGGGGGAGGGGAAGGATGATTAGGCAGAACAGAGAGGATTTTCAGGGCCAGGAAAATACTCTGTGTGATGCTATAATGGTGGATACATATCATTATACATTGGTCTGAACCCACAGAATGTACAACCCAGGAGCGAACCATACTGTAAAGTAGGGACTTTGGGTGATGATGATGTGTTCACGCAGGTTCATCAATTGTAACCAATGCACTCTTTTGGGTGGGGGGGTGTTGATAGTGGAGGAGTCTGCATGTGCAGGAGGTAGATGGGAAATCTCTGTACCTTCCTCTCCATTTTTCTGTTAACTTACACGACTCTAAAAAAGAGACTTACAAAAAAAAGTCAATGGGCATTGAAAAACAAACCAAAACCAAAACCAGACCGGTGGGTGCAGCCCCAGAATTTCTCAATGAGAAGGTGTGGGGTGAGGGTCAGAGATCTGTTCTTGCTTTAAGGGGCACTGAGAAAGAAGACCGCCTTTCTCCTGTGGCATAAGATCAGATTCTGAGTCCCGGAAGGAATAAGATTTTGGAAAGGACCCTGTTGACATCTGTCTAGTTAAAACAAAAAACAGACTTGTAATACAATTGCTTTTCCCTTCTGGCTTCTTAAAATTCAAGTGCTCTAATGGGAGAAGTAATAGAAACTGCAAAAAAAGTTAATCTTTTTTGATCAACCATTTGTGCTGGACACTTGATGGATATCCACAATTATTATCACAATCTATCACAATCATAGCACATACTTATACAATGTTTACTAAGGGGCAGGCACTGTTTTAAGTGCTTTTGGTTATATGAACTCTTTTATCCTCACAATGACCCTATGAAGTAGGTACTATTATCATCTCCATTTTACTGACTCAGAGAGGGTTAGTCACTTATACTAGGTCACACAGTGCAGAGGTGGAGGTGGGACTCAGACCTGAGGAGTTTGGCTCTGGAGTTCAAGTTATACACAGGAGCACTGTAGCCTGTCAGAACCTCTGAACTCACTTAACCCTTTCAAGGACCTTGCCAATTAGTAACTACCACACCATGTTACAGGTGGGAGATTTAAGGCCAGCAAGGTTAAGTGACTTGCCCCATTTGCATTGCTAGTGTGTAGTGGAGTCTGGATGCAAAGCCCCACGATGTTTACACATCGTTTTGTTGTCTTATGTTTGTTTTTCAAAATGAGCCTAGAATCAAAGTCGGAAGTTCTCCTTAAAGTCTGGCTGCTTGACCTCAGCAAAGGTAGCAGCTTGGTGAAGCCATTCCTTTTGATGAAGTAGGGATAAAAATATTTTATTTGATTCGAATCATATGCAACCACAGGGAAGTCCAAGGAAAACTTGCAAGCCACTTGGTAAAGCAGCATGAACACCACTGTTAATATCACTGCTAGTAACACGGGGAGATATAAACACAGGGAGGTATTTCGCTGCCACTGGAGGAACGGCACCTAGAGGTTTCCATGTCCCGTCTCTGTGTAGAAGTAAATGATTGAGCATTGATGCATGTGGGCGTAATTAAAAAGCATCTTGCCTACTTTAAGGCAATGTCTGGTTGTGTTCATTGTGCATGTGGTTTCTTGAGTCACAGGAGTAAAGGTCCCATCACCTGACATGTCCCTGCGGCGGACAGGTGGGCGAGGCTGCAGTATTTCCTACCACAGCCTCTCCTGAGCAAGACGTGCCTTATAACTAAAACCGAACCACCGCCCGGAGTGTGTCTGATTAGCAGATTAGTAAGTCATGATGATGACCAAGAACCTTCTGCGCACTGCAGGTGGCTGCTCCTTTAGAACCAGTAGTTCTTTCCCTGCAAACTCTGAGCCATTAGCCCTCTTCTCCTTTCTCAGGGACACCTACCAGCAGGCCAGCAAGTCCTTAGCGAGTCAACAGCTTCACACACACGCTCAGCCCTTCCAATTTTCTCTGCACGGCTTTGCGTAGACTCTCAGAGAACAGACCGGGCTATCTTCCCAAAGGGGTCCTTTGACTCCTTTATAATATATAGGGCTAGATTTCAGAACATAGCAAAACAGTTTATTTTTGATTCAGGATTTTTCAAGGGCTAAATGGAAGCAACAAGCGTGGATATTAGAAAAACCTCTAAAACATTTGATACTTCAAGAGAAAAACCATGTAATATTACAAAAGCAAATCATAAACATTTACTTCCATAGATCCTCTTTCCTAACCCAAACTTGTTCAGGGATGATGGTAATTCTAAGAGGAAAATGAATGTCAGCTTACATGTCTGTAATGTAATTTATTTTTCAAAGCACTATATTTTTTAATGATTGCATTTGATCATCACAGTTGTTACAGAAGTAGGGTTTATAATGTCCATTTTATGATAAAAAAAACAACAACTGTGGCTTTGGGAGATTAACTTGATCTAAATTTCCTTCTCTGGTGTGTGAAAGAGCCGGGAATGGTCCTCTGACCTGGGAGGCCTCTGACCAGGTCAGTGCTCTCCCACTGCACACTGTTTCAGCTGTCGGAATTTTCTCGGCTGGAGATGAATCTGATTGAAGCTGAGAAGTACCTGAACTAGGAAATGATGATGATTGTAACAAGAAGACTAAACGTCTACATACACCCGCTATTAGGGAAGCAATGATCCTGACAAAAGTCAGAGTTTAATGACCTTACGTTGGTTACAGGAAACTGCTTTCTACAGCACAATGTCTATGAAATTAGATCACTTAATATGCCATCTGATAACACTGGCTGTAAAAGGAAGTATTACAATATTTCACATCAATAGCATTTTTCACCCCTAAGGTGTTTCACCCCTAATTATGAGATTATAATAAGCCAATAGGTATGCTGCCAGAGTGGCATATTTCAAAAGTAAAGATATAATTGTGTCACTACCTTGCTTGAAACCCTCTGGTCCCTGGTATTCCCTGCAGCATTAAGAACAAACCCCTTAGCTCAGCACGGAGGCCCATCTTATCATATTACTTCCTCCCTACCTCACACTGACTCCTGCATACAATATAAAAAAAGATGTTTGTTTCTTTTTATAAACACTTGTTGACATCACCTGAAATGGCCACGATCAATCCATCCTGCTTAGTCACCTCTATCCTTTGAACTTCCAAGTCCATGAACCCCTAATAACTGCACATGAAAATTTCTGCTTGTGTGTACTTTCTCCAAAAGGGGATCTAATGTTTTATCTTTTTCTCAGAAAGTTCATTTTCCCCAAACCACAGGTCTAGAGAATCTAATTCTAAATTAGAGAAGTCCATTGACAAGGCACCTTAGACGAGGCCATAAAAAGGGGTTCGGTGACACCTCTTAAAAGCAAGAGAAGGCAATCCTTGTCCAGCCAGGGAACACCCACCCCTGTCCCACATTTCCATGGCTCAAGTCCAGCTCCAGGTTCTCCCTCCTGTCTCTGAACTTATACTCAAGAAAGAAGGCATAGACTTCTTATTTGTCCCAAGGATGGAACTTCGGGAAAAAGAAAGAGGAATCGACGGCATGAAACTGGTTGTAGGATTATGGAAACGAGATAGTTTGCCGGTAGGCAAGCCTAATCCTTCTAAAAAAGATGTAAGACCACATCTCGCCTTCAGGTTCCTTGAACCCTTTCTCTGGTCCCTCCTTGTATTAGTTTCTTAAGGCTGCAGTAACAGATTACTTAGTGTCTTCCAACAACATGCACTTATTATCTTACAGTTTGGGAGGTAGGAGGTCCTAAAATCGAGGTGCTGGCAGGGCGGATTCTTTTGGAGGTTCTGGAGAAGGACCCATTCCTTCGCCTTTTCAAGCTTCTAGAGGCCGGCCGCATTTCTGGGCTTGCGGCCCCTTCTTCCACCTTCAAGGCCAGCAGCATCTTCAAATCTGTCTCGCTCTCTCTTAACCTCTTTCGATCTCTCCTTCTCTTTTTCTCTCTCTCAGCTCTGCTTTCATGGACACACCTCTGACCTTCCTGCCTCCCTCTTATACAGACCCTTGTGATTACATTGGGCCCACCTGGATCATCCTGGATAATCTCTCCATCTTGAGATCCTTAACTGAATACACCTGCAAATTCCCTTTAACCATGTGAGGTAATATAGTCACAGGTTCTAGGGATTAGGACACAGACATCTTTGGGCTCCATTATTCTGTGCACCACACTCCTCTATTTCAAGATTGACTCCGGCATTTTTTTCCAGTGTTGCCCCAAACAAAGAGAAGAGCTCCCCTCAGAACTCCATTCACTCAGATGCTGTTCATTCTGAGAATTTTCTGTGAGGTAGGCA
Source organism: Plecotus auritus (assembly GCF_963455305.1). NCBI lineage: Eukaryota > Metazoa > Chordata > Mammalia > Chiroptera > Vespertilionidae > Plecotus > Plecotus auritus. Next base: position 140,028,171 of record NC_137776.1, on the reverse strand, counting down.
TTGTGCCAGGTGTTAGGGAAAGCATGAGCCAAAACAAACAAACAAAAAACATTGTCCTTGCTCTCATGGGAGTGTCTAAGTCTTGTGGGGGAAAGAGATATTAAACAAACAAAGATATACATACATAATGACATTTGTTGTCAGTGATGTAAGCAACAGGGGGATGTAACTGAGATCACAAGGGTGGAGATCCACTTTAGAATGGCAGAGTTAGGAGAGGTCTACCCGAGGAGTGATATGTAGGCTGAGACTTGAAAGGTGAGTATGAGCCAACAGATGGGTCATATCAACAAAGGCTGGCTGTGTACCCATCACATGCCAGGCATTCTTCCACAAACTTGGGATACAGAACTGACCTGGCCAGAGTCCTTGCCCTCAAGGAATTGAGAATCACATTAGAAGGTTAGGGGAATTGATTGTGAGGCAGAGAGAAGCAGCAGTTCAGGGACCGGAAAGCAAACCACTGTGGGTCAGCTATGGTGGGGGAACATCAGAATAGGAGGCTGGAAAGGCAGGAAGATCTAGATCTGGGCTTCAGGCCATGTTCAGGGTTTGATGTATTTCAATAAGGGAGCAGCATTCTAATTTGGCCATTGCGTGGAGAACAGATTGGAGAGAATCCATGAGGCAAAGCGGTTAGGAGACAGTGGTTCATATTGAGATGTGGATGGCTGAGAGTAGGGGAATGAACAGGAAGATGGACAGAAGAGTTGAATGTGAGATATACAGGGTGTCCCAAAAATGTATACACACTTTGAATAACTATTAATTCCAATGGGTTAAATCTGAAAAGAAAGAAACAACAATTGAGCTATCAGCTGTTTAAGTGTGTGTACATTTTGGGGAGGACACCTGTATTTTGCAAGGAGATACACAGGACTTGCTATGAGCTAGAAATGAGGGCTAGAAAAGCACTAAAACGTTTCCTGGTGTTTTCCTTGAGCAAGTGAGAGGATTGAGGTTGCTTTACCAAGTTGAGGAGACTGAAGGAGGAACACATTTTTGAGGGGAAGATTAAGAGTTCCACTTGAGATGCCAACAAGACATCCAAATGGAGATGTCAAGATACAAGTCTGGAGCTTATTAGAATGGAGGTTTGGGCTGAAATTTTGAACTCGAGTGTTTTCAGCATATAAATGGTATTGAAAATCAAAGTGCTGGGTAAGTAACCTAAGGAGAGAGGGGAACATTCTCAAAGGGCCCTGAGCAAGGTCAACGTTTTGGGATTAGACAGAGAAAAGAGAACCTTTGGAGGAGATGTAGGAGTGACTGCAAGGGTGGGAAAACATGGCTTCAGAAAAACCAGAAGAAAATTTGTGATAACTGTCTCAACAAGTGGCTGTTTCATTTGATAATATGAATGTTACCTACAACTTGATGGAATATCTAAACCTAGGCGTTAAATTCACTATTCTTTTCTCATTCGCATCATTGATTCATATATTAAGTCCAAGTCTATTTCTAAAATATTTGACAAACGTTTTTAATAAGCTCCAGTCAAATTATGGCTTCATTTGAACCATATTTTTAAAATGTTCTATATATTTAAAAATAGTAAGTTTAAAAAGTAGGATATAAAATAAAACGTGAAGAACACAGATTCACAAGTGTGTTTATACACATCCACAGAGGAAAACAAGACAGGAAGGAAATATATTTAACTGCAATAATTATCTCTGGGTAGTGTGATATTGGGTGATTTTTGCTTTCAAGCTTGTGCTTCTCAGAGTTTCTAAATTTTGTGTTATAGGTAAGAAAATAAATATCCTCCAATGAAGGTACTATTACTATGTTTATAAAGACATTTTGAGGGATAACAAAGGCATGTTTGGGATTTGTTCATCTTTTTATCCCCTGTAACTGTTATACTCCTATGAAGTGTAATCATGATCAACTATGTCTCCCATTGTCCCTCTAAATTTATTTTGGGCTTAGATCATCCGCTTTTCTAGGATGACATTTAGGGCAGGTCTATGACCTTTCTGGTGACTCCAAGAATAAAAGGTCTTCTGCTCATTTCTAGTCTCAGATCATTCAAAATGGTCTCATGCAGGGATTTGGTTTGTCTAGTCCATTTAAAGCAAAAACTTTAAATATACTAGGTGGGGGGGCGGGGCGGGAAGCCATCTCCCCTTCCCTGCCACTGCCACAGCTGGCCTGACACAAGCTGGCCACCAGCAGTGGGAAGGGCTGGGGGCTTCTTTCTCTTTTCTGCCTGCCTGCTGAAGGTAGCAGGAAAGGTCTTACTTGAAGAGTACAGTTAAGATGTCTCAGGCACTCCACGTGTATCCACCTCTTTCTCTGTGGGATGATGTCACAGAGCTGCAGCTGTCCCTACAAGCAGCAGCTGTGTCCTCACCCTTCGGGGAGAACACATCCCTAGCTGGTAGTTCCTCAGAGATGAGCACATATCAGCTAATCTCCATCTCTGTGCCCTCAACTGGTTACAGGTCATTATCCTGAAATTCTGGGAATCAACAAGCAGTACCCAACCCCATACTCCCCCTGACCTTGCTCTGATGGTGATCAGAGCAGCTGACAGACAATTCTCTCGTTCTTCCAATTTCCCAGAAAATACTACTGTCTATTGCACCCGCCCCCCACCCCCCTCAGGCTCCAGTGAACATATATCACACTAGGGAGTGGTCTCACCGAAGCCCTCTTTCCTAGGCTGGACATGATGGACAGACCCTCTCTCCACACTCCACCCTATGGGCGTTACTCCTGACATATCAACTCTCCAACATTCCTTTTCAGTCTCCATATCTCACAACCCAGCTCCTTCATAGACTTGGGTGATCACTCAGCTGGACTTAGATCACTTCCTTCCCCAAATTCAGGCTGGCATCTGACCTTGCAAAGTGATTAAAATTCTTCCAGCCTTTCAGTTTATACTGTCCTAGACTGATTCACAGGTCCTGCTCAGAACACGGGGTTTCGGTTAGCTGCTCACTGTGTTCCATTCCACCTGCCACATGACTCATCATTTCAGGCTTTTTAAAAAATATTATCTCCCAGCTTAAAAACCTTCACTGTTTTTTGGGCTTTCTGTAGAAATGAATCTAAATTCCTTGCTCTTCAAGATTTTCTACATCCCATTCCTGCTAGTGCTAACTGCAATAAATAAATCACCAAATGCTAACTTCTGTAAAAAGCACACCCTGAACACATTTATTTCTTAAGCAGGAACAGCCCACTGTGGGGGTCCCTGATTGGAGTGCTTTTCTCTGGTGGGTGGCGTCCTGCATGCTTGTGGTGGTATCCCCTAGGGCAGGGGTGGGCAAACTTTTTGACTCGAGGGCCACAATGGGTTCTTAAACTGGACCGGAGGGCCGGAACAAAAGCATGGATGGCTTGTTTGTGTGAACTAATATAAATTCAAAGTAAAGGAGTGGAGGGGAGAGCAAGAGAACCGGATAGAACAGCCGGATCCGGCCCCCAAGGCTGCCCTAGGGTCTCAAAGTCCTCCAAGTGCAGCTGCTGACAGGAGAAGCAGTAATGGTGAAGGACGCCACTTCCCACTTCTTACCACCCATACAAGGAGTCACAATGCAGGACTCCTTTTCCTCCAGATCTGCTCCGCAACCCGCTCCACGCTGCTCTGGGTCCTGGGACACTCCCTGCAGCTACAGTAAAGGGCTGCCCAACTCTGGCCTCCAGGTGGGCTTGGCCAATGGGAACCTCCACAGCAGGATTAAAGGGAGGTTTGAGAGTGACATCAGGTGTTTACTCCTTTCCTTCTCTTCCGGTGGGTTTGACTCAGACCGGTGTGTCCTTCTGAATGTTACAGCTCCTTTCTTGTGAGCCTCTCCAAATAGCTTCTATTTGGGTTCTAGAAACTGTACCATTCTCTTACCTCTCAGGCCAACGTTTTGACCCAAGATACTGAACTATCACTTGTAGTTTCCTTATAATTCTCCCACATCTTTGCAAACAGCACCTAATCCTCCTGTTTTGCAACTTCTCCCTTAATCCATACTTAAACAGCCTTATAAGATGTTGGTCTGATCAATTGATCATGAGAACAAGCATATGCCTAGTTTATAGAAGGTTCTGCAAGTTATTATAATAAAGTGGTTTATGTTCATACGAAAAACGAAAACAAAAAACAGTGACTTTTAAAAACTCTTTTCAAATCCCCCAGTTTTAGTGTGTCATCCATTTACTGTCCAGACCCTCTAAGATCCACCCACAGCTCATTAGCAAGGATGAGCCACACGGCCTCACCAAGATGCTAGGAAGGCTGGCTTCATAGCTTTGCTATGGAAGAGGGGCCACAAATTCTGGTGGAAAGTCTATTGTGTTGGCCATACCACAGATCCTATCACTTCTACACAAACTCAGAACTTCAGCCAAACCATCCCGCTTACACTTGCCTTGTGATTCCTGGCCTGCACATGCTGGTCTCCATGCTTTCAATGTTGTCCTTCTCCATTCTATTTGGTCTCCTACTTACTGTCCTGGGTCCAGTTTTACCACTATTCTCTCCAGGCATTGTTCACATGGCAGCTAGACAAGATTACCCCCTTCTCCCAGTAAGAGTGATTTTATAAATGACTTTGGGGTATTCTGTTACTTTTATGTCTGGCAACTACTTTTCTAATATAATTTCTTCAGCTATTTACATTTTCAAAAATTAAGAATACTTCAGTACCATTATAATGATGTCCTCCCCTGTGCCTGCAGGGATCACCTATGGTGAAATTGCCTCAAAACAAGGTCATTCTGACCCACTAGGTACTAAACAACCTTGAAAGAAGCCCAAGAAAGATCCACTTTATATTTAATTTTCCTTATTACTAAGCAGCCTTTTAAACAAGATCCCACTGTATGCACTTGTTTGAAAGAAGATTTGATACTCTAAATGTGATAGAAAAGGCAGAACAAAGAAAAGGTGATTTGTGGTTTCTTTTAAATGATCTCCACCTACTTATATGATTGGGGGTGAAGCACACCCTCTCACTGAAATGGAAAAACATATTAAGCAAACACTTCTCATTAACAGGAAAATACTGTACTCAAGTATTCAGCAGTGGAAAATTATGCACATTTAATTGCCCTTAAAAAAGATATGCCATTAACTGCAAATGAAGTTTTTGATTTAAGATAGAACAGGATTACAAGTGCTATTATATTAGCCTTCTAGAAATATTACCTTGTAGCCTGAGATATTCCTCCTAAATGTGGCATAGCATAATATCCTTAACACTAATTCCTACACACTAGGGAAAAGGTTTCATTTGTTTATATATTCAAATAAAAATAGTATTTATTTGATACAAATACAAATTTAAATTCGACAGATAAAAATAAGGATTGAGTTTTCATCCTTCTAGAATCATAAAACAAATTTCACAGTCATAGAGCAGTGGTCGGCAAACTCATTAGTCAACGGAGCCAAATATCAACAGTACAATGATTGAAATTTCTTTTGAGAGCCAAAATTTTTAAACTTAAACTTCTTCTAATGCCACTTCTTTAAAATAGACTGGCCTAGGCTGTGGTATTTTGTGGAAGAGCCACACTCAAGGGGCCAAAGAGCCGCATGTGGCTCGCGAGCCGCAGTTTGCCGACCACTGTCTTAGAGTATTGCATTTGCTTCCAAGGGAGTTTTCAGTTTCAAATAATATGTCAATGCTAAGCACTGTTTTGGAGGAATAACAAAATGCTTATGGCAGATGTTGCTAGTTGTCTTCAATATCTATTCGCCCTTCTTATTTAGCAGTTGTTCTCAATGAGGGTTGGTTTTGTCTGGCAATATCTAGAGACAATTTTGATTGTCCCAACTAGGGAATGCTGCTGACATCTATTGAATACAGGCCAGGGATGTTTACATCCCACAGTGTACCCTCTACCCCCACACCCCACTCCCCAACTCCTGCCAACAAAGAATTATCCAGCCCCAAGTATCAGTAAGGCCAATATTGAGAAATCCCGTTGTACAGTAATAGAAATTTTAATTGGGTATTTTGCAGGGTTCTCTTGCAGCTAGGTGTAGTTGCATGAGTAATTTCTGACCACTCAGATGTGACAGGAAATGATGTGTCCAACTCCAAGGTCAGACCCCTAACTTCCTGTTCTCTGCAGATGTGAGGGGTGAAAATGAAGCAGCCATCCTTGATCATGTTTGGAAACTGTGCATTGTGACGACAGAAAAACAAGAGAGAAACCTGGGTCCCTGATGACTCTGCAGAGGAAGTGAATTACCTCTGCACTGTTACATGAAGGAAAAACAAACTTCAACTTTGCTTAAGCCACAATCATCTTGGTTATTGCTTCAACATATAAGTGAACCTATATTTCAAGTGCATATAACCTATGAACTTACAACCAAATGCTCTTTAACTGAAAAGTGATGCAGATTCAAAACTACCTCAAAATGAAACAGAAATGTCTACACAGCTAGCCTTGTTTAACTTAAAAAATTAAATTGAGCATGTGGTTATTGAGAAAATGGTTAAGTAACTCTTAACTATAGAAAGTAAAACACAAACGTACCCTTCTCAATCTTGCTCTTTAGGGTTAACTAGTGTCACTTGTTTGGTGTGTGTTCTTCTAGACTTTTTTTTCTCTAGCCATTGAAAATGTATATACATGTCTGTACATTAAAAACTGGACTCTACTACAAGTGCTAGACTGCAGTTTACTTTTTTTCCACACAATATCCTTCCATGTCCATGTATACAGATAGCCATTATTTTTAATGGTTATACAGATGTTCATAGTTGTATATGTTCATGGTTGTATATGTTTTAATGATTCTCTTATTAAAAGGAATTAAGGTTCTTATTCTTTCACTGTTTTTAATAGCAAATAATGCTGTAATGAGTGTCCTTGCTCATATATCCTTACACACTTATTTCTGGTGTATTTCTGCGGCACAGGTTCCTAGAAAAAGAATTGCTGAGTTTAAGATATGCACTTTATGCTTTGATAAGAACTGCCAAAATGCCTTCTAAAAGAGATTTCATCGATTTATAGACTCATCGACAGAGTAGAAGAAGGCATTTGTCATCAAACACTCACCAACACTATTAACATTAATATTGTTAACTTTTCCTAAACTTGCTCTTTTAGTTTTTATTTTCCTGATCACTAGAGAAGACTCTCCTCTTTGTGTGTTCATTGTATTATTTGCCTTAAACTTAATAATTTTCTTTTTTTATGGCCACACCTTAATAACCATGCTTGATTATTTTATACCAATTAAAGTTAAACTGCATTTACAAAATAATCCCTGTGGAAAATTTAAAACAATTGGACTCTATGTTGATCCAGTGAAATTTTTATTTGTTAAAATTGTAAGCTCTCAGGGGGCAGAAACTGTATCTATCTTTATCATCTACCCAATGAAGTTCTTCTTTACTCCGCTTTACTGTAACAAAAATATGCACTTCTCTAGATAGTTTTTAAATTTAAAATAGTACTTTAGAATACTTTACACCCATATTACAGTAGAAATTGTTTTTCAAGCTGGCTGACGTGGCTCAATGGTTGAGCGTTGACCTATGAATCAGGAGATCATGGTTCAATTCCTGGTCAGGGCATATGCCCAGGATGCAGGCTCCATTCCCAGTAGGGGGCATACAGAAGGCAGCTTATCAACGATTCTCTCTCATCATTGATGTTTCTCTCTCTCTCCCTCTCCCTTCTTTTCTGAAATCAATAAAAAATATATTTTTAAAATTGTTTTTCAATAACAAATAAGAAATGAACTCCTTAGTTGGTTCATTGGGACAGGGGACTCTTGGAGAAACACAATTCTGGTGGTGTGATGGGGGTTGAGAAACACACCTTGGCAGAGAGAGATACAGAGAAGCTGTACAAGGGCCTGCCTACCCATCCCTTAGAGTCTTACACTATAGGGTTGGAAAGGACTCTACAGACCCTAGAGAAGCAATCGGGTATCTTTAGTGGGGACTTTTCAGATTAGGGTAGGGTTTTCTGGCCATACCTCTGCTTCATCCCCTTTTTAGGAGAAATGAATGTTGCACATTGAGACCTTGTCACCATTCTATTAGCTGGCTGGCATTTTCTGAGTCCTTATTGTGATCCAGGGATTGAACTAAGTACTTTAGAGGTGCTTTCTCCTTTATATGCATTTATCTTCACAATAACTATACAAGGAAGGAAAACTATTACCCTGATTTACCTAAGATGAAATGGATTCAGAAAGACAAAGAAGCTTTTTCAAGGCCACACAGTGAGGAAGTGACAAAGCTGGCCCTTAAACCCAGATCTGTTAACCCTAAGTGCACGCTCATAACCATTACATTCAACATCATAACAGGACATAGAAACACAGAGATATCAGCTTTGCCCACTGCGCATTTCAATGCAGCACAGGTCCAGGTAAATTCCATGGCTACTGCGACTACTTGTTTCTTGGTATGTGGGCCTATTTCTAGGTAACACCGAGCCAGCTTCTATTATTTTTTCTTCTGCATTCTCCATTGACCAGAACGTACGTGGTTAACTCTACTTGCCCAGAGGTGTGGAGGTGGGTTAGGGCCAAAGCCAAGCCTCACTCCTACAGAGTTCCCAGGAGACATTTTCACAGAACTCTGCCAGCTCAGGTACATGGAGTCATGGGCACAGGTTTGAAATGCAAACTAGATGGGGCCCAAGTGATCAGATTTCACTGTAAGGTTGGTATTCAGGAACATTCAGAAAAGGAATTAGGATCTAGGCTCGTCTGTCAGCTTTACATAGGACAGGTATAGGACAACCAACGAACTCCTCTCCCCCAAAAGTAACCCTTCACAATCTCCACTCTCTCTTCATACGTTTTGGCTTTATATTATCTCCACCTATCTTGAGAGGGTACTAACCCATAGCCCTGCCCTATATGTCTTGCCACCCCCTCCCCAAGCTCTTGGTGAATATGAATACACACACACACACACACACACACACACACAGTTTTTGTTTCTGGTTTAGGAATGGCAGGGGATAATGACAACTCCTTCAGGGAGGCTCAGACCTGCAAGACAACGTAATATACTTCTGGAAATACCAGTGTCATACAAGATCTTGTTGTTATTTATATCTTTTATCACTTCCCCCAAGAGACCCCCAAACTTTCCTTTTCATTTCACCAACTCACCTCTTCAGGTTTTAAAAGAAAACTGTGTTTAGGGAAGGAGGGAAACAGAGTGCTCAGGCTCTGATATGTTGACAGGGCCATCACTATTCCATAGTTAATTCAGTCTCCGACTCCATAAAACAGAAGGGCTTATTGTTGTTCATTTACCCAAATAAAGAGAACAAAAACACAAGTGAAGCTAACTACTGGGCAGCAGTCACTGGTTATGTTTTCCAATTGTGCCTTGGCTTGTATTACACGTAACTTACTTTTGTAACTAAGTTTCGTGATCTGTAAAAATTAGATAAAATGAGGAAAATTATAAATAGTATAGAAGTAGGCCCAAAAGAACTAAAAATTTTTTGCTTCTTCTTTCAAATCAATCCCAGCTTAATATTTTCCCTTAATTTACTAGTATAACGTATTATATTTATATATATTTATTTCTATAACATAGTCATGATATATTTTATATATATAATATCATATATATTAGTAATACCCTTGAGTAAGAGATATATCTCACTCATATCTATAATAATAAAGCATAATATGCTAATTAGACCAGGCGTCCTTCTGGACAACCTTCTGGATGAAGCCGGGGCTATGAGGGAAGCTTGGGTCCTGGGTGGTGCCAGAGGGAAGCCGGTGGCAGCAGCCGGGGGAAGGAAGGCCTACTCTTGCACAAATTTTGTGCATTGGGCCTCGAGTATATCATAATATATACAACATATACCATATGTATATGTCATAGGAATAAACAACATTTATAGAATAGAAAGACAAGAGAAGGAAGAAAGAGGAAGGGTTCTGATTGCCAAATGAGATAGAATCATTCATAAAACAAAACTAAAAATTTTATAAACTGAAAATACAGTGATTTTCATAGATTGACAATGAAAAGCATTATTTGCTAGTGATGTGCTGTTTTCCAAACTTCAATCACTTTTCCATATGCAAGCCCTAAACATTCCTTATAGAATAAAAGCAACAGATGTGAGGTTTAAGAAATGATGGATATTGATAAAGGATGAAAAAATGGCTTCTCTTTAAATTCCTATGATTAAGCTTTCTTTTCTGAAAGAATGGGGAGTGAAACATCCCTCTTTTCACAATTAAATTATTTTAAATGATTGTAATGATAATAGTATTATTTCTACCTTCCTGGTAGTTATGGCTATATTTCTGGAAAGCCACAGGAAAACAATGCCAAGAGTTTTAAACAAAAAGATCTGAAATGTTAATGCCAGTAATTTTCTGAAGGCCTTTTAAATTTGGAATTTAGGTGTTTCCTGAATACAAAAAGATTGGTTTTAAGCATTTAAAGTCTTGAATGTAATAATTTCATTTTTTATATACATTTACGCACTTATATGTTTATATACAGTAACATGGCCTTAAATTCTGCTGTAATTGTTCTAAGTGCTTATTATGTGCCTGGTCAAACTATTTGCATTATTGATTTCTTATCGTAACATTATTACCTCCATTTTATAGATGATGAAACTGATTCAGAAAGATTGCATATTTGAACGATAAATCTGAGTCCTTTTCACAAAAAGACTATCAAATGGAACTTTCCTAAAAATGTACAGACTGATATATCAGACAGTTCACACATTTTCAAAAATCCCTATAATCAGGATAAAGCATCAAAGTTGGGGGATAATATTAAATATTATGTACACTTGTTTGGATTAAGCATTCTTTGCCCATGTAACTTCTATGTTTCAAGACCTAGAACTACATTGTGACCACGATGTGATTTTCTCCCTGAACACTTCCAGAACATTGGAATGCAGTTTCTAAAATACTGTCTGGAAATCCTGTACATTTGAACAAAACCCAGCCATTGTAGGTGCTGAGGGCTCTCCCATCTGCTGGCAGTTCCCTCACCCCATGTCTGATGGACTTTCCTCCCTTATCCTCTGGATCTCTCCCTCATGGCCTTTCAAATCCCTGTGGTTTTCCTGGTCTGAGAGGCTAGGATCACCCCTTCACCAGGAAAGCACTTAGGTCTTTGGAACAGAAGCACTAGCAAAACGAGCTGGATATCCAGGCTGCAAACATGTAAGGATGAAACTGAGTCCCTGGCCAGAGGGTTTCCCATCACCATGGCACCTGCATCCCTGAGAAGTGCTTTGATTGGGCTTTGCCTGCCTAAGATGCTTCTGCGTGCACCGTCTTACCATCCCAGAGCTGGATGCTGGGGTGGAGGACAGGTGACTAGTCCAGGACACAGTGAAAAGACACTTGAAAGGAGGCTCCTACCTCTGCCACCAACCTGTTTTGGACCAAAGGTAGAAAAAGGGAAGAAAAAGCATTCACAGACAGTGACTATCGCCCTCATTTCACAAGTGCCCCTCGTGTTAATATGCAAATATGAACAGACATTTGGGATCAGAAACAGCCTACAAATCTGAGTTGGGGGCCCCTTCTGCTACCAGACGGCTGAGAGACTCTGAGGAAGTTATGAGCTATTCCTGGGTCACAGTTTCCTCCTCTGTAAAATGAGGACATTTGGTTGCCAAATTTCTTCCACATTGGAAGTTCTACTTTCTAATTTTATTTATTTTTCAGTATGTGCATTTGTCTAAGGTTTAACATTTAATTCCAACATTTTCTCTCTCTCCTCTTTTTTTTTTTATAGTTCCTCCATTAGAAAATTCAACAGAAAGTCACTGCATTTTGCCTACTTTGGATCACAACTCTTAAAGTAAGTAAGACTGATGCTGAAAAAGGAGAACAGCGTAGTCATTTCTCCTAAGAGAAGCAGGCGGAAGCAACCTTGCTTCACTCATGTGCAATTTCCAGAAATGCCAGTTAGAACTTATCGCTGTTTCTTCCTTTTCTCTTGAACTCAGGGAGAACATTATTAAATGGCTTTTGATGTTGCCTGAGGCCGTAAAAATTGGTGTCAGAGGTACTGACAGATAAACTTCTAGTACAGGATTCTTCCTACTGGAGGCCAACACCAGACTCGGACACCTTTCTGGAGCACCAGGTGATAGGACCGTTCTCAGCAGTTATCCTAGCACCTCTTGACTTGATCCCAACACACCTGTTTTCCAGTGGCCCAGCCTAACATGGACCACTGATGGCCCTGGCTAATGGATGACCTGCTACTGTCACACAAGTGAAAGTGCCCGACCCATAGTCCATTGCTCAAGAGAGGGGTGCTCTCTTCCCCTTTCCCTGGGAACAGTTAGAGGAAACCGGTAGGTTTCTGTAGCCCAGACCTCACCACACACTCTCTCTCCAACTACACTGTCTGTCTTCTAATCACAGTGCCTTACTCAGTGCTCAACTCAGTGTTGGCTAAATGACCAAGTTGATCCTATCAGGTGGATGAAGACCATCTCAACACTAAGAACCTATGAAGCTACGGATACATCATTTCAGATGTGGGGGATTCTCCCGTTAGGCCCTGTAGCAGCCAACTTTCAGAATGCACACAAGCAAGCAGTTCTCTGTCTAGAAATTTCTGTGTTGTGTTCTCTTACATGCTCCTTGAGTCTGCAGTACAAAGGCCTGGCTGGATCCTGATCTTGTCTTGACCTCTGGTAGACACTACCTGCCTTCTGACCCACACCCTGGTTCCTCTCTGCCAGGCCCACTTGGGTATGGCCTGTCCCTCTGCATAATCCTTTCAACCTTCTTCCAGCACCAGGATCTGATACATGGCCATAGGCAGCTACAGAGGGCCCAGTAGAAACAGATGTCTTGTGAAATAGACATACCTGGTATACTATGTGGCCTGGGGGAAATTTTTACAGTCGGGCTGGGTAAGAGAATAGCTTTTTCCAAGAGGAACAGTGTCTCACTGTGAAATGAACAGTCCCACTCTCTTCAATCAACCGCCACCACCCGGGGCCGCCAGACAACAGCGCAGGTGGTCCTGACAACAAGCACCACAGCTGCTCATCTTACGGGCTTGGGTGGTGGAGAGGTGTTATTTTCATGCCATCAATCCTATAAGATGATCATGATTGGAAATACCTGTGCCTCTATCCCATGATTTAATTTGTTAGGAATTTAACCAGTGGGGAAATTCCAAACAATATGGAAATTTTCTTTGGGGAAAAAAGCCCAAGCAATATGGAAATTTTCTTTCAAAGATTCAAAAAAGAACAAGGAAGTACAAATCATTCTCATTATGCTCAGTCCCCGAGTTGAATACGGAAGGGCTCTAGCAGCCTCCTAACCATTCCTCCCTCTCTGGGTCCTCTTTCCTTCCAGCTACAGCTGCTATAGTGGTCTCTGCCAAAGCTGGGCCATGCTGAGGTTCATCACCTGCCTCAGGGTTCCCCGATTGGGGCTGTTTTTGTAAAGTATGGATAATAGTAAGGCATTCCTTAGTTCTTTATATTCTTAATCATCTTCTCTAATTCTGTGCTTGGTTATCCAAACTATATTATGATCCAAAGCAAAAACAAACACAATACATCTAAATCGTCAACCACAAAATCCACAGATGTGACGAGGGAAGGGAAGCTGATGTTCAATTCTAGTCACTGAGAACAGAGGCAGAGAGAGACTGCACAGAGGCCATCCTGGGCTGTGGGGCAAACTTATTCCCTTATCCAGCTAGGCTACAGAAACACCCCCAAGCCATATACTGTCCCAGTTATGATTACTCTACATGCCAAGATGTTTCTAAATTAATAAACTCTCTTCTAAAGCCAAGTATCAGATAAATCATAAATTCCCTTAGGCTAGGGTTTCTATGGAATTTTGAACTGGATAATTCTTTGCTGAAGGGACTGTCCGAGTATTGTAGGATGTTCGGCAGCATCGCTGGCCTCTACTCACTAGAGAAGTGGTCGCCAACGGGTGGTCCACAGACCACTGGTGATCCGTGATGTCTGAAAGGTTGTGACCACTGCACTAGAGGACATTAGCACCACTTCCTCCAAATGTGACAACCAAAAACACCTCTATACACTGCCAAATGCTCCCTGAGGGAGGAGGGCAAAATCAGCCCTGGTGAGGACCACAACTTCATGGAAGTGCAAATCTCTCCAAACCTACACCAACATCATCATCCTTCTCTCACAGGTGAATGCTCTGCATTGATGCTTGTTTTCTTGTCTGCACACATGCTGTCCATGTCAACGGAATGCCATATATTTTAGGCTTGTCAAGAACAATGTCTTGCCCTAACCCAGTGGTTCTCAACCTTTCTAATGCCGCGACCCTTTAATACAGTTCCTCATGTTGTGGTGACCCCCAACCATAAAATTATTTTCGTTGCTACTTCATAACTGTAATTATTTTCGTTGCTACTTCATAACTGTAATTTTGCTACTGTTAATGAATCGTAATGTAAATATCTGTGTTTTCCGATGGTCTTAGGCTCTACAGCAGAGGTTCTCAACCTGTGGGTTGCGACCCACAGGTTGAGAACCGCTAGCAGGGTCGCCTAAGACCATCGGAAAACACAGATATTTACATTACAATTCATTAACAGTAGCAAAATTACAGTTATGAAGTAGCAACGAAAATAATTTTATGGTTGGGGGTCACCACAACATGAGGAACTGTATTAAAGGGTCACGGCATTAGAAAGGTTGAGAACCACTGCAACCGGTTTGGCTCAGTGGATAGAGCGTCGCCCTGCAGACTGAAGGGTCCCTGGTTCGATTCCAGTCAAGGGCATGTACCTTGGTTGCAGACACATTCCCAGTAGGGAGTGTGCAGGAGGCAGCTGATCAATGTTTCTCTCTTATCGATGTTTCTAACTCTCTGTCCCTCTCCCTTCCTCTCTGTAAAAAATCAATAAGATATATTTTAAAAAAAGAACAATGTCTTAACATTTCACAGTTGTTTTAACTCACATTTTGTTTCAAACCAAGTGCAAAACACTATTACTCAAGTGATTTGAAAACAAAAAACCAAGAATGGAGATGGGGACAGAAAAGTGCACTCTGTTCTCCGGTGTTCTGATCCAGGTCCTTAAACAGGCAGCTGGTGTGTGTGCGCACCAACAAACCTGTCTGCCCTTCCACCTTCCACATATACACGCACACAAGCACACAGACGCCGCTGCTCTGTTCCACGGCAGATGGCTCTCTGGTTCTCGAGGGTAGACTGCACAGGAAGTACTAGCCATCTGTGCACGAGAAATGCCCCAGCAGAAATCAGCACTAAGGGCATCGCTGGGGCAGATGGCTTGGTCCGGTCACCCCAGGGCAGCTGTCAAAGCACTGGCAGTGAGAGCGGCGTGCCGAGAAAGGCTGAGGATCCAAGGACTCGGAACTTGAGCTGCAGCTCTGCTTCCTGTACTCAGCACGTCCTTGGACGGGGACTTAAGTAGTATTAGCGTTTCCACTTCCTTACGTGCTACCACAAGCATTTCCACTCTAACAGTTTAAGGTTCTAAGATTACAATGCAGACAAATGACAGTTCTTAGTTCTCCATGATCTTTCTCCTTTCTAAGTTAATTATTCCTGCTACTTCCACCTCAAGTGATGGTGACTACTCTCAATTCAAGTGAAGCTGCAGAAACACACAGGATACCATTCACTTACTTTCAAGAAAAAGGACTAATCCTGTCATCAGAGGTGATGACCTTATTCCTATTTTTTTTTTTTTTTGCCTGAGTTGAAATCTCTGTAGATAGCTAATGTTCCACATTCAAAGAACTATTAAAAAGATCTATCCAAGTTTATCTAAATTGTGTGCTGAGAGATGGAAAATACCAGTCCCGTGGTACATATGAAGTCACTGGAATATTTACAGTCTTTGATTCCAACCTAAGGATCACTTGACTCTATACCCCATGTAGAGATTTTCCATATATCATTTCCTTCTTCCGGACATGCTTCATAAACATGACCTGCTTCTGTAAACACTAAAGAAATAGCGACAGCAAATGGTACTGTGGGAGAAGCATAATAATGTGGGAAATGAAGGACACTTGACTGCACTATCTCTAGCAGTGAGCTGGATCAAATTTTGATTTTCAAAATTGTGTTCAAATATTGACTGCTACATGTGACAGTGGTAGCATGAGCCACATGGGCTTTTCAATGACATGGAATAGCATCAGAAGCCCAGTTTCAGGCTTATACCTGGTATAATGATCTCTTATCTATGAGATTTAGGTCCTGGAGGTGTGTTCATTACACTTATTGATTTGAGGGAGAGAGATAAATAGAAAAGGGAAGGAAAAGAGAGGAGGACAAGGAAATACAGACATGAGACAGTCTCCTTATCTCAGGACCTCAATCGATGTCTATTGAGCATCCCAGACAGACTGACAGTATATGCTAAAGGGGTGACATAGTGCTCTAGGTGCACAGAAGAGGACACTGTAAAACTATATTGTGGTAGACAGAACAATGGCCCCCAAACACAACATAATCTATAGAACCTGTGAGTCCTTTCACTATGTTACCTTAGACAGCAAAATATCACAAGGTTGCTGATAAAACTAAAGTTGCTAGTCAGCTGAATTTGCGATGACAATCTCTCCAGCTTGTCTTGGATTACCAGATGGGCCTATGTAATAATATGGGTCCTTAAAAGTGCAAAAAGAAGAGGCAAAAGAGAGGGTGGGAGTTGGTGCCAGTTGGAAATATTGAGGGAAACACTGTGTAAAGTATGTGATTATCTAACCACTAAGCTGCACACCTGAAATCGAGAGAGAGAGAGAAAGAGAGAGAGAGAGAGAGAGAGAGAGAGAGGTACAATGTGAGAAGGACTCCACTTGCCATTGCTGGTTTTGAAAATGGAGGAAGAGGCCATGAGCCAAGAAATATAAGTGGCCTCTAGAAGCTCAAAGAACCAAAAAAAAAAAAAAAAAAAAAAAAAAGGATTTTCCTCTAATATCTTCTAGAAAGGAATAAAACTCAGCCAACACTTTGATTTAACCTGGCAAGATGTGTACTGCATGTCTATCTTACTGAACTGTAAGACAGTAAATTTGCGTTGTTTTAAACCCCTAAGATTACCGTAATTTGTCACAGTAGCAATAGGAAACTAATACATATTATCAATTTTAAAACACTCATTACTTTTCTGTCCTATCTCTTTTCACTCTGCCTCACTAGCCCCAAAAGGATGAATCTATTTTTAAAAAGGTGTTCTGTTAGGACTTCTCTGGGGTTTGGAGTAAGTTATTTTTATGTCAAGGCCAAAGTCACACTTGCCTGTCAGCACACAAGTTTAAACACACTGAAGTCAGACCAAGGGGACTGATTGTGTGCTGAAACTCTTTCTTTAAATTGAATGCTTATAAATAATTATTCCCAAGGTACTTCTCACTGCTAATTTACACTGGGCCAAAATGAAGGAGTTTGGGTTGTATCTCTGTGGTCCTGGTGTTTGGTACAAATCAGGCCCCAGATGGCTATTTGTTGAATGAATGAGAGTGATGGGTTTGACATAAAAGAGTGCATATTGGCCTTTCGGAGGGGAGATGTTCTCTACAGGACCTCTTTGGTCTAGAGATGACCAAGGCCAGACCCAACAGGAACGCAGTACTCTGCCCTCCTCCTCTGCTCCCACAATACCACTTCTACATCTTAGAGTGACTCTGGTTGTGGCAGAACGCCCCTAGGCTTGAAGAGCAAGTGTGGCCAGGACACAGTGCCATGCTTTATGAATCTTTCTTTTCATGACAGACTTCTGATAACTTTCTGATGTTTTCGTTTTCCCTGCATCACAGAAAAGAGGGGAAATCTCTACCTTTCCCCATAGAGGATTAACCTTTTTAAACCCATAGAATCATTTGCTTTTCTAATCCACAGGGTATTTAAAGAAGGGTGGGACAATATGCAAGATATTATCGTTTTGCACCAAAGGAAAATGAACTCAGACTCTCTCAAAACAGATGATAAATAAAATGTAACCTTTTCTCCATCTTTCACCTTCTCTTTTACTTTTGTATAGCATCCTGTAGGTTCTTAATAAAACAATTACTGCAAGGGATGATCACAGAATAAAAACCACACAAACAAACATTAAAGAAAAACGAGCAATATAAAGGGCATTTAATTGTCATCTACACCCCAAATTTTACAAATGAAGAAATAGAGTCCTACTCGATTTGGCTCAGTGGATAGAGCGTCAGCCTATGGACTGAAGGGTCCTGGGTTCAATTCCAGTTAAGGGCACATGCCCAGGTTGCCGGCTGAATCCCCGGTGGGGGGCATACAGGAGGCAGCCAATCAATGCTTATACCTGTTATAATGACCTCTTATCTATGAGATTTAGATGTTTCTATCTTTCTCTCCCTCTCCCTTCCTTTCTGAAATCAATACAAATATATATATATGAAATAGAAGCCCAAATATAATATGAACTTACATTCAAAAGTAAAGTTGAGGTGAATGAACAAAGAATTTCTGGCAAAAACAAAAACAACAATAAAAAACCACAACTTTTTTTTCTTGCCTCAAATAAAATTTCTCAGGAGAAATGATTTCAATAACTCGGCTACCCTAGGCTAGCTTGTGAAAAGCATTAAATCTTAGGGTAATTTCCACAGAGATTACTCTGCTCTGTGGGGGAAAGATGAGCAGGCCTAAAGGAAGAAATTCTAAAAATTGTTCCAAAGTATAAGGAAATAATATAATTACCCTGTCTGTCTGGACTGACACCAAATCTAAATTAAATAATATTTTATGAGAAACACAGTTTTACTATTTTCAAGTACTTGGAGTATCTCAAAAAGCAAACTGTTTCCATTGACTGTCTTTCCATAGATTGCTTAAATCAATTATATAAAAAGTCAATATTCAATTAAGATTTTAAAAACTTTTAGTAAAATTAAAGTCAGAAAGAAACTTTCTTAATATGAAAAATAATTATTGAGCTAAGTAGCAACATTATGCTATTGGAAGCACAAGCGAGACACTTCCCAAATGTATTCATCAAGAGATTTTTATTTATGTATCTATTAATAACCTGTATGTGCTGAAAAATGTACTCTGGGAAATAGTACAGGAGCCATTTGTCCTTTAAAATCATGAACAAGAGGTGGGAAGAGATCAACCAAAGAACTTTATGCATATATGCATAACCCATGGACACAGACAATAGGGTGGTGAAGGCCTGGGCAGGAGATGGGGGCGGGCTAGAAGGGGTCAATGGGGAAAAAAAGGGACATATGTAATACTTTCAACAATAAAGAGTAAAAAATAAAATAAAATCATGAACAAGACAAAGCTGTCCTTTTATTACAAAGACTCTTTGACATATGTTCTGGAAGATCAAGCTAATAAAATAAGACAAGAAAACCAAGTATAAAATACTGGTTAGAAGATGAAAAAATATAATTTATAGATTATATAATTGCTACCTTCAATATTAAAGAATCAATCATGGACCGAGCGGAATAGTTTAAAAACATCAAGTTGTAGTTTACAAAATAAACTCACATGAATCAAGATCTTATACACTCCCAGCTAAAAAAAATATAATGGGAAATAAAAAGAATCCTATTCATAGTAGGAAAAAAAATCCCAAAGCAATAACCCTCACATAAATTACTCTGGGATATATTTAACCTAAAATAGATACAAAATCTCTGAAGAAAATAAAAACTCACTGAAGACCATAAAAGCTTACATATATAGACAATTCATTTTTGGAACGGAAGACTCAATAGTTAAAGATGCTAATTCTCCCTATGTTATTAATAAATTTAATATAATTTCAACAAAAATCACAACAGAAATCTTTTTAGAGGAAGTGACCTTATAACTCTAAAGTTCAATTAGAATATTAAATGTAAAAACATCCCCAGAAAATTTTTGAAAATTAAGAATACCATGGAAAGTCTCATATTACAATGTTATAATTAAAACAATGCATTGCTAGCATAACATTTAAAAATGAGAGCAAAGACAGAAGTTTTAAGAGAAATATTAACAAATTTGGCTTTATAAAAGCTTGGGTCCAAACCCCACAACAACAGGTAAGCAAAATTAAAAGACATTTCAAACCAGTAAAATATTTGCAACAAAAATGCATTGCCTTTAATTATATAAGCAGCTCTTACAAATAAAACAGCAAAGGGTATTGTTCATAGATAATTGTCAAAAAAAAAGATATACAAATGAATAAGATCACTTGAAAAAATGGTCCACCATACTGGGAATAAAAATGAATGCAAATTAAAATGAAAATTAAGGCATTTCACCTATCCAGCTGGAGATCTTTAAAAAAGAAGAGTGCTCAGTGTTAGTAAGGACCTGGGAAAACAGGCGCTCCCTTAAATCAGCTGGAGGGAGTCTATAATGAAATAACCTCTAAAAGTAATTCAGTAACATGCAGACCTTTTAACTTGGTTCCATGAGGTCATAGGCCAAGTCCTTTTTATTCACTGTTGATTCCCTGCTAACACAAGAATGTGCCCAGGTTTATACTGAGCGAGAATGCATGGCATTCTGGGACCTTGGAAAGCAGAGAACAATGATGCTGGTGGGGATGGGAATGGGGATGGGTGGGGGTGGGGGGAAGGGGAGTGCCGAGGGGCAGTTTGGGTCAATAAGCAGGAAGGTGTGGATGACTGTAATGTTTCCTATTCAAGTGTAGATTGTTAGTTTAAATTCTTCCTTCTCTGGGAGGGAGCCTGAAAGTAAAAGGGTTGTCCAGAATTGGCCAGACTCTGCCTTGTGCCCCGGCCACTATGTGTGTGTCCCCAAAGGGATTTTGAGGGCCATTGGATACTCCACTGAGAATGACCACATCTGCTTCTACTCGGTGTGGGCACATGGCTTCTGAGTGAACGCACCCTTTCCTCGGCTAGATCAATCAATCACCCTGTGTAGTTTCTTCCCACCCATCTGTAAACTCATCTGAAACAATTCAGGACCACCATAATCCGAAAAAAGACTAATTTAAAAATTAGCAATATGAAAGTATCCGATATGCTGAATAACAACAACAAAAAAATGCTTTAAAATAAATGAATGAATAAAAAGTATGAAGATAAACCAAGGCAGCTCAAGTTAGCATACCCCAAATTCTGAAAGGAAATGGAAACTTAGAGCATATTTTACATTAAGTACTTCTGTGAAGAACAGGAATTCTTCCCAAGCAGAATCTGTATTGACTGTGCTTAGTTTTTCCATGATTTTCTTTGAAACACATGTGACACAAAGCTGGACATTTCCTGCTCACCCCCAAGTCCCCATCCTCCTGTCTTCAGTGAGACACCCTCACCCCATTCTCGCACTCTGCGTCCTTAGGAAGATGACACTGCATCTTCCCGGGAGAACCCCACTGGCCCAGGGAGAGCAGCGGAGCAATGCAAGGGCAGGGGCAGATGAGAAGGAAGGGCTCTTGAAGCCCAACACAGTGTCTCAAATTAAACCAGACGCTGAGAGAAGACAGAGCTACAACAGAAAACTTTTCATTGATTTAATATATGATAGAAAGCAAAGAAAGTGTTTTCCCTTCTGGACATAGGGGTGTGTGTGTGTGTGTGTATGTGTGTGTGTGTGTGTGTGTGTGTGTGTGTGTGTGTGTGTGTGTGTGTGTGTGTGTGTGTGTGTGTGTTTAAGGTGTCTTTTACGGACAAAAGTTAGATTTCCTTTTGCCACAGAATCCCACTGCTTTTTGAAAACCACCTTTCACCTTAACACTTAACAGTAGGGACTGCCATCAAGAGAGAACAGGATCCCAAGGCATTTGGAATTCCACATTTGAACAATGTCCCAGTATGGAGAAGGGGGAGCACCTACCTGTTCCTTCCCTAAGTACTGAGTTTTACCCGGTCTGTAGAGTCCTTGCTCTCAGGAAGCTGAAGTTCCAATGGGGGTGAGTAGGGATCCAGCAATAATAGTAACAATTTAATATATATACAGCCAACTACTGTCTTCCAAGTACCTTCTCATATATCCTCAGATTGAATACTCAAACCATATGTGGTATTGTGCTCAGACAGGAAGTGTCTTGCATGAGGCTGAGCTCATCAATGGCAGAGCCAGCCTGACTGACCTGGTTGGACGCCCTTCTCAGGCAACGGCGGCTGAGCAAGGAGGGGAGAGTGGAAAGGCCAGTGCTCTCACCACTGCCAGCCTTTGGCTCCTGAGCCCAGCTTCCATTTCTGTACTCCTCCATGGCTTTGTGAACGATGTATCTGCTTTTAAAACTGCTAGGTTATTATTCCCTCTCACTCCCTTTGAAATAGCAAATCTGAACAATCATAGATCCGGTTTCTTTCATGTTACAAAGAAAAGGATGTTTACTATGTTTACTAGAGAAATGGGCTGCCAATCAACCCCAAATCCTGATCCCCCCAGACAATTACTAGCATCTGTCTAGGGGCAGCCTTTTATTGGGCCAGCATCTGGAAAGAAAAGAACCTTTCAGCAACAGAAAAGACTGCCTTCTTAGGTTCATTGTCGAAGCCCTTCCGTGACTGGCTGATCATGAGCAGTCTAGTCTGCTGACGATAGGCAAGGGACTTAAGGATGCCATATCATTAATAGGCAACTTTCAAAGAGCCATCGAGTGACCCATGATGCAGATAATCACTGTAATCTTTGAAGCCAAAAGGGCTGAACTGAGCTCTTTCAAAGTGTTCTTCCTGCAATGCAAACATTCAAAGCACTAATTCTACCCCTTTCCTGCCCCCTTTATTCCCGCAACATATCTCACCTCTAATTGGAGATCCAGGATGGTAGGCTTAAGAACATATCTATCTGTAAAGTCTATAATAATTTCAGAATTAAGATGAAAAAAGTGATACATCTCTTGAATGCTATGTGACAGGCCCTGTGTGGGACCCTACAGATGTCAAGATGATTGAGCAAGGCAATCTTGCCCTCCAGCTGCCCCGGGTGTAGGTGGCAGGACATTACTGCAAACAATTATTACAGAACAAAGTCGTCTATGATACAAGAGAGGTGGGTACAGGGTGAGGGAGGCCTGGGAAGGAGTGACTAACAATCACTGCCTGGGAGGGTGAAGAATAGATATGACAGTTATTTATATATATGATATGCATGGGCAGAAAGGAACAGGGAAGGACATAGTCCGTGTGGCCGGAGTTAGACGTGTGCTGAAGATAAAGGCAGGAGATGGGTCAAGACACACCCATTGGGAATGGACTATAAAGGGCTCATATGCTGTGCTTTGGAGTCTATATTTTCTCTGTAGGTGATGGAGGCCAATGGAAGTTTATATGAGAATGACTTGGCTGGCTTTGTTTATTTTAGGAATATAACTCTCTGGAGGAGGGTCTCAGAAGGTAATAATAATACGTGGATGTTCCCCAGCCTCTCTTCTCCATCCATCTCACCAATTCCTATGGATCTTCAGCTCAACAGACTGAATCTGAGCCCTGGACCTCTCCCCCAAGTTCCAGATCCACACTTGCACCACCCACTTGATTCTCCTCCCTCAGTGGCTCACTGACATCCCCAAATCAATAGGTCCAAATTGGAATATTTCCCCTCACAAACCTTTCCCCACACCATTCCTCTTCATCTCCATAAATGGGCACACAACCCAGGTGCTCAAGTTGGAATCCTGGGGCCATCCATCCAAGCCCTCACCCCGACATGCAACCATCAGCCAGACCATGGTTGTTAACTCTGAAATGTACCTCTAACTTGTTCCCTTCATGCTTCCTCTTCCTAGTCTACCATCTTAGCTTAGGCTCCTGCCTATTTCTCTAACTCAGGGTTCCTCAAATTAGCACTACTGGCATTTGGGACCAGATGGTCCTTTGTTGTGGGGGGTTGTCCTGTACATTGTAGGATGGGTAGCAGCATCCCTGGACTCATCCTAGATTCCAGTAGCACTGCATGCCCACCCCCACCCCCATTGTAACTGCATTGTCTACTGGGAGACAAAAGCAGCCCCAGGTGAAAGCTACTGCTCTCATTTATCTCATCTTGCCCACGCTTCCTTGAATCCACCAAGCTCCTTCCTGCCTCCAGGCCTGCTGTTCTCTCTGCCAAAATATGCTCTTACTTTCACTCTATGCCTTCCTTCTCATTCTTGCAATGCCAGCCTCTGTGTCACCTCCTTGGAGAGCCCCTGAATACCTTATCTAAAAGGCAGCACACATACCCTTTTTTAGTTTATTAATTGGACTTTTAAAGTTAATAATTATTTTATTTTGTTTACTTTTTCTGGTCTGTCTCTACCATGACAATGAAAGTATTATTAGGGCAGAAACTATGTCTTGGCCTCTATCCTACCCTCAAAGCCCATCACAGTGCCAAGCTAAATAAATATTTGTCAACTGGATAAATGAATGAATGCATGGACATGCAATCAAAAGTATGTCTTATATCCCAGGCATTGACCACATCCTTAAAAAAAATGACAAAGCCACAACATGAAAAATTCACTTGGAAGAATTAGAATGTCATCTAGACAACCCATATTTCAATCTCCTGCTCAGTAACCAAATGCTCCCTGATCCATAATGCAAAGTAGAGCACTTGGATAAGGAGAATATTGGGCATAAAAGTAAAAAGAGCTCATCTCTCTGCTGGGAAAAAAAGTACAGTGGGATCCTATGAAAAGTTAAAAATTTTCCTTATATGTCCTGACTGATGTGGCTCAGCTGGTTGGGCATTGTTCCATGCACCGAAAAGGTTGCCGGTTCCATTTGCAGTCAGGGCACATGCCCGCGTTTTGAGCTTGATCCCTGGTGGGGGGCGTGCAGGAGGCAGCTGATTGCTTTCACATGGGTGTTTTTCTCCCACTCCCTTCCCCTCTCTCTAAAAACCAATTTAAAAAAACCTTTAAAATTGTTTTCCTTATATTCAAACCTAATTTGTGTCTCTGGGTGTCTGGGTGTGCATGTGTATCAGAAGTTGGGCAGAAAAGACATAGGAGGACTGAGAATTTTTTTTTAAAGAATCTTAATGTATAGTCTGTAGAGACCATGACCACCTTCCTTCTCTTCCCTCCTTAATGTTGTGCTGAATGTCTCAGGCGGGATGGCTTCCACACCAAGGGCCGGGATGTCTCATCTCCTTTTCATGGTGAAATAAAAGTCGCGGACACAGGATCCACAAACTGAACAGAACTGGCCAGAAATCTGGGGGAACTTGATAGTAGATATAAGACTAGAACCTAACTTACATTGCTGGTCTTTTCCAGAATTCAGACTAAAGAAGTCCATAATTTTAAATTTCTGTGTTCACCAGCAAATTCTTAAAAGCCACTTTTAAAAATTTCTGTTAAGTATCCAGAGAGTGGGGGAGGGGTGATAGGGATAAAAACGGACAAGCCATGGGCCTTGGGACAGGGAGCCTGCTGGCCAGAGCAGAACCATGTCGGCCAAGCTGTGCAGGGAGACGTGCAGATTGCCTGTGTATAGTGAGCCTTTTAATTTAAAAGCAAAAGCAACGGTGTGTCCTGAGAGCAGGCACGCCCCTTCAGAGGGCCTAACTGGCTGCAGAAACAGAAACTCCCACCTGCCAGCCTGCCCTTATTGCCAAACGCAACAATGCAACCCTTGTTGTTGCCCCTGAAGGAAGCTGTGAGCAAGTGTGGGGTATAGAGTTTTCTCTCCTAGAGTGAGTGTTTTGGGGACATCAATGTGATGTTGATTGGAATCGGGGACTAAAAGATGGACCATCCATAGTCAATCACAATGCAGAGGTACAGGAACGCTGGGTCGCTCACACACAGATGCTCCCTCCAAAGTGAGTGCACGAGCCACTCAGAAGTGAATGCTTCAGTGGAATACCCTGATAGGAGGGTTGGCTTCTCCTACTGTTTCAAGCTGCCAGTGGTTTTGGTTTTTTTTTCTTAATGAACTGCAATGTCTTGCTTTAAAGTCATAAAGGCAGATTTAAAGTTGCTTGCATTAGAATTCAGCGAGGAAAGAGATAGAAGCACAGGTGATCCTATATAAAGGCTGAGGTTTGGAGGGAAGATCTGCACAGAAGGGTGAATAGTAATGAAACATGTTTGTATGTGCTTTTACTAGTAAATATAATGGGATTATTTTTTATTTTAATTTTTTAGTTACAGTTTACATTGAATACTTTTTTTTGGGTATTAGTTTTAGGTGTACAGCACAGCAGACAGACATTCATATAGATTACAAAGTGTTCCCTCCGATGATAATTCCAGTGCCCTCCTAGCACCATAGGTAGATATTACAGTATTGCTCATTTTACTGTATTCCCTATGCTTCACCTACAACCTGTGACTATTTTGTAACTGCCAGTTAGTACTTCTTATTCGATATCTTTTTTATACCATGTCCCCCAACACCCTATCCCTCTGCCTTCCGCCCCACCTCCTGGCTTCCAGCAGTGTGGAAACTGGTCAGATTACTGGCACACCCGGAGTTGGGCTGTTGGTGCCAAAGGTGGGCAGCATCCACACCCAAGGAAGGCAGCCTATAGTAGTCATCAAAACCTAAATCCCCCAGGAAAGGCCTACTGTGGGCAGGCCCAGGATGGAAGAAGTAGTAGAGGGAAGGGCGGGAGGCCTGGAATGACAACTTTTGATTGGATAGATGAGAGAGAAAGAAACCCAAATGGTGGTGGTGAACATTTCCCAGGCCAGTCCGTCTCCACATGGTTGGCAAACCCTGATCAATTCTGATGGTCAAAATTAGGAAATCATAGAGCTGGAGACTTTAACCATCTCCCTGACAACGCTCTCTCAATGCCCATCTTAACTGGGCATTGAACCACATTGACATCTGTTTGTTTTAGAAAGGTTGAGGGTGGGGTGGGCAATTTCTTCACATACAAAATAGAGAAAACTCAGATCTCCGACATTGGTATTTTACCTGAGTTTACACTATTCTTTTTTTAAAAAATTTTTTAAAAATATATTTTATTGATTTTTTACAGAGAGGAAGGAAGAGGGATAGAGAGTTAGAAACATCGATGAGAGAGAAACATCGATCAGCTGCCTCCTGCACACCTCCCACAGGGGATGTGCCCGCAACCAAGTTACGTGCCCTTGACCGGAATCGAACCCGGGACCCTTCAGTCCACAGGCTGATGCTCTATCCACTGAGCCAAACCGGTTTTGGCTGAGTTTACACTATTCTTAAAGTGAACTGATGACCTGCCTGCTGCTTTCCTCTATCACCTTGTTACAAAAACAAAATAAAGCATCTCTTTCTCAAACTTCTCTAGTTCTAACAAGAGCAGAAACGTTCAGGTCGTTCCTCAGGTTGGAAACTTGCAGGTCAGCCTTCAGTGTTGTCTGTACTGCCGTTTCATCGTGTCACTAATCCCCAGCCCAACGTCATGGTACCTCACTGCCTAGAACCATGATGTCCAACATGACAGCCATTAGCCACATGTGCTTATTTAAAGTGAACTAACTTTAAAATTAAAAATTCATTACTCAGACACACTGACCACATTTCAAATAATTAAGAGCCACACACAGCTTGTAATCACTATATGAGGGCGGATTATGGAACATCTCCTCCATTGCAGAAAATTCCACTGGACAGTGCTGGCCTAGAACACTAAGTCAAACTCCTCAAACCAAGGCTAGCTGTCATACAGAGGCAGCCAGACTTCCAAAATTGCCTGTACTTTCCCCACATGCTGACACTGAGCTGTGTCTAGGCCAGGTTCTCCTGTCCCTCTAACAAACCAGGTGCATCCTTGATTCCTTGCCTGTGCAGACTTCCCTGAGACAAATAAATAGATAATTCAATGCAGTCACCTAAGGAATGAGAGTTCTCTGCCATGACAAAAGGCAAAAAGACAGCTATGAA